>NW_027328741.1:81752510-83002510 GCF_048564905.1 Vicugna pacos | reverse complement strand
ATGGAACCTCAGAGGCTCAGATCTGTATAGAATAGACTTTAACTGACAGAACTAAGTTAATTGGGCACAAAGGGTCCCAACGATCCCCAGCCCTAGACGCGAACCAGCAGGGGTGGGATGGGACAGGCTGTCTGAGTTGAGCAGAGGACTCGGGCTGACTCTACAGAGGAAAACTTGGGGGACTGCAATGTTCTGTGTGCCATGGCTGGGAGAGTATACAGAACAGCCTGGGTCCCCCATAAAATACAAAAAAAAAAAAAGGCTAAAAACACTGCTGGTGTGCCCTGGGGGGAAGGGGAGCCATAGTCTTTGTGTCCGCAGACCCACAGTACCATTATTGGAGACTTCTTGGGAGAAGAGAGTCAAGGCTCAGCCATAGCCACCATATTTTCTGGTGCATGGTTCCCAGGTAGAGGAGGGGTCAAAACCCGCATCTTTACCTAGGGGCTCCACAACCTCATAGGTGGGACTGAGATTTGTTTACAGTCCCAAGAAGGGACCATTACACACCGATGCCTCTCTGAGTTGGCTCTTCTAAGACAAATGCACAAGAAGCAGTGTTCTGGAACAGAGCAGGGGTGAGGGCTAGTGCAGCTGTTTCCTCTGAGTCCACCTACAAAGCATGGACCTAATGCGGCAGGGGAGCTACCTGCCAACTACCTTGCACAAGTGTGGTCCTGGGACCAGGCATCTGGTGGGGGGTGCAGACCACCCATTTACAGATGCTGGGACACAGACCAGGGGCACGACTAGACGGCCTCTGGAACCAGCAAGTGGAGTTTTCACAGCAGGATATGGGCAGGAGTGTGACAACCACAGGAAAAAAGGAGCTCCTGCTCAATATCCAGGGCAGATTCAGGCCACCAGAACACCAGCCACACCACCAACAAAGGGGATAACAGGCAAAAGGCGTGGAAGGAAGACTTGGCAACCACCCATAGTTAAAAATAACCTTATGACAAAATTATTAAGAGTGTATATTCTTGGAGAAAGGCCAAGATAGTGGAGTATAAGGATGCTTGTATCTTATCCTCTTCAATAAATTCACCAAGACTGACATTCACAGACACACCCATCCACTCAGGACATCTGCTGAACTTTGATAAAACATTGCCATCTTCAAAAGACAAAATGTGCCACCAATCTGGTAGGAGAAAAGGAAAAAAGAAGGAAGAAAATGCAAAATGGCTTGGGGTTGGTCCTTTGAAGAGGGAGCAGCAAAGGAGGGATAGTGCTGGTTGACTGGGTCTCCCTGTTTCCAACAGAGAGGTCAGCAGGATGGACAGGGAACCTCTGAGGCTCAGATGTGTACAGAACCACCCTTGACTGACAGAATTAAGTTAAATGGGCACAAAGTGTGTCAACAACCCCCAAACCTAGAAGTGAATCAGGGATGGGAAGGGACAGGCTGCTGGATCCAGGCAGACTCTGGTTGACTGTACATAGGTAACCCTGGGGGACTGCAGTGTGCTGTGGACAACTGCTTGGATTGTATACAGATCAGAACAGCCTGGGCCTCAAATAAAATAAGAAAAAAATAAAGCAAAGCAATATTGTTAGCTTGCCTGGGGGAAGGGGTGTTTCGTCCTTTGTTTCTCCTGACTCATGGCAACATAACTGGTGTTTTCTCAGAATAAGAGAGATGAGGCTCAGCCACAGCCATCATACCCACCCAGGCAGACATGGGGTTGAAATCTGAATATGTACCTGGCAGTTCTGCAACCTCATAGGTGGGACTGAGACTTGTTTACATCCCCAGACATATAGGACGTTTCTGTCCTGGTGTCTCTACGAACTCACACCTCTAAGACAAATGAACAAGGAGCAACGTTCTGGCAAAGAGCAGGGACTAGGGCTGGTGTGGCCATTTGCCTCAAGCCCACCCACAGAGTGTGAAACAGATGTGGAGTGGGGAGTAGCACTGAATAGGGGAGCAACCAACCCAACTACTGTGGAGGACTGCTGCACCTGGACACGGCATTGAGAAGGGGCACAACCTGCCCACCTACCATGCAGGAGTGCAGCACCAAGATGCAGCACTGGGAGGAGAAGTGACATGTCTACCTACAGGCACTGGGAGCAGCACAGACCAAGGGTGTGACCAGAGGGTCTCTGGAAACAACGAGCTGAGTTCATGAAGCAAGGCAAGGGCAGGAGCTTTGACAACAACAAAACAAAGAGGAGTCCCCATTCAATAGCCAGGGTAGGCTCTGGTTAACAGGTTAATGGCCACATCATTAACCAAAGGGATAACAGACAAAAGGCACAGAAGTAAGACTTGGTAACCACACATATTTAAGAAGGACCTCTTGATAAAATTACTAAGGGCACACAATCTCCACAGGAACATACTCTTTTCCTTTTCTGTTCCATTTTCTTTTACTTTTTAAATGTTACTTCTTAAATAATTTTTATATTTCTATTTTTAATCCCTTTTAAAATTTTCTTTTAAAATACTTTTATTATTATCTTACAATTTGTCCAATTTCAGTTTTATCCTTGTTTTGTTCTTCTGTTGTGATTATACTCTGTTCTCAAATATTTTTTCTTCCTTTAATATTTTAAAAATTCATCCCAACTCAATTGTTATCTTGTTTCAATATGTTCTTCTGTTATTGATTATACTGCTTTTAAAACTAATTTCTTTGTGCTTAGTTTTATTTCTGCATCCACTTTATATAAATAAATAAACTCTTAAAAGACCACAGTAGATAATTGATACTCCATAAGCCATAGTGCCAGAGAGATATAAGCAAGATAAAAAAGCAGAGCAACCTGTCTCAATTAAAAGAACAAGATAAACCCCCTGAAAGAACAATCAATGAAATAGACATTGATAGTCTACTAGATGATTTCAAAAAAGGAGTGATCAAAGTACTGAAGAAACTAAAAGAGATTGTGTATAGAGACAGAGAATATGTCAAATAATGAAATTGAAACTCTAAAGAGGAGCCAGTGAAAATTGGAAAACTCATTTGCTGAGAGGAGAGTTGAGGTAAAGGCTGTAAAATGTAGGCTGGATAATTGAGAGGAATGAATATGTGACTTAGAAGACAGGACAACAAAACAGCTGAAAGACAACAAATAAAAACCAATGAAAGCAATATACGGGACCTATGGAATAACATAAAGCATGCCAACCTACTCATAATGGGGGTCCCAGAAGGAGAAGAAAGAACAAAGGAGATTGAAGAGATATTTGAAGAAATCATGACTGAAAACTTCCCAAACCTAAAGAAGGAATCAGATATCCAAGTACAGGAAACACAGAGCATCCCAAACAAGGAGGACCCAAACAGACCCACACCAAGACATATTACAATCAGGATGACCAGGGTTGAGAATGGGAAATGATTCTAAAGGGAGAAAGAGAAAAACAAAGAATGAGATACAAGGGAACCCCCATAAGATTTTCAGCTGATTTCTCTACAAAAACAGTACAGGCCAGAAGGGAGAAGCAAGGTGTATTCAAAGTCCTGAATGAAAAAATGATGCAGCCTAGGATACTTTATCCAGCAAGGGTATCCTTTAGAATAGAAGGAGAGATAAAGAACTTCACAGAGAAGCAAAAACTAAAAGAAGTTAGCAACACTAAACCTATGCTAAAGGAAATATTGAAAGACCTACTCTAAATAGAAAAGAAGCAGGATGCTACAAAAAGGAGAAAACCATAATTGGAAAGGTGATTGCTACAATGAATTACAACAGAATAAACATAAAATCATAAAAGAGGGCATCTAAATCATTAAGGGTGGGAGAGGCGAGCAAGAAAATATGCAGGTTTCTCTCTCTCTTTCTCTCTGTCTCTCTCTCTTTTTTGTTCTTGGTAGGA
The DNA here is from genome assembly GCF_048564905.1 of Vicugna pacos. Taxonomy (NCBI): domain Eukaryota; kingdom Metazoa; phylum Chordata; class Mammalia; order Artiodactyla; family Camelidae; genus Vicugna; species Vicugna pacos. Next base: position 82,998,678 of record NW_027328741.1, on the reverse strand, counting down.
TGGGTTTGAGCTTATATTTTATCTGTTTAAAACAAACAGATATAGTAATGGGTTAATATATGTACAAAGTAGGGTAGCCACAAGCCAAAAAGTTACAATAGAGTCACAAAACTAAAAAGACACCAAGATAATAAAAAGGAAAATTATCAAACCACAATAAGAAAAAGTAAGGAACAAAGAGCAAATACAAAATGAACTGCAAAACAAAGTTCAAATTGTGATAAACACATTTCTATTAATAATTACTATAAATGTCAATGGACTAAATGCTTTAATCAAAGGACATAGAGTGCAGAGTGGATAATAAAGCAAGTATCTACAATACGCTGTATACAAGTGACCCACGTTAGGGAGAAGGACACACATAGATTGAAAGTGAGAGGATTGAAAAAGATATTCCACACAAATGGAAATGACAAGAAAGCAGGAATATCAACAGTGATTTCAAATAAAATAGACTTTAAAACAAAGATTATAAAGAAAGATTAAGAAGGACATTTTATAATGATTAAAGGAGTCATAGATGAAGATATTACACTCATTAACATATATGAACACAACATAGGAGCACCTAAATATATAACAGACAAAAAGAGAATACTAACAGATAAAAAGGGAAAATTTGATCCGAATACAATCACGGTAGAAGACTTTAACAATCCATTAACATCACTGGACAGATCTTCCATACATAAAATTAATAAGACAACATAGAAATTAAATGATACAATAGAACAATTTGTTTTGGGTAATATTTTCAGAACTTTATATTTCCCTAAAATAGAACATACATTCTTCTCAAGTGCACATACCACATTTTCTAGGATAGATCATATACTTTGGCACAAAAGAAGCATTAACAATTTGAAGAAGATAGAAAATATTTGAAGCAACTTTTTCTGACCACAATAACATGAAACTAGAAATTAACTACAGAAAAATAAAGGAGAAATAAATGATAGTATGGAGGTTAAACAACATACTACTTTAAAAAAAAATGGGTGGATGATGAAATCAAAGAAGCAATAAAAAACACATTGAGACAAATGATGATGAAAACACAACCACACAGAACCTATGGGATCCAGAAAAGGCAGTGCTTAGAGGGAAGTTTATAGCGAGAGAATCAGGTCTACCTCAAAAACGAGGAACAACTGCAATAAACAATCAAACTTACCACCTAAAAGAATTAGAAAAAGAAGAGCAAAAATAACAAAAGTAAGCAGAAGGAAGGAAATAATAAAGATCAGGGAGGAAAAAAATAAAATAGAGATATAAGAAACATTTGAAAAAATCAAGCCAAGAGATGGTTTCTTGAAAGAGTAAACACAATTGACAAAATTATGTTCTATGCTGGAAATTGACACAACAATGCAAACTGACTATAACTCAATAAAATAAAAATTAAAAAATAAATATATTAACAAAAGAAAAAAGAAAAGGTAGTTTCTACTCACCAGACTGGATGAGGGGACTGCAACCTATGCGGGGTCACACCCCATGGGAAAGCCTGGGGTCAGGATCGGAGGAGCAGGGTGCTGTGGACATGATCTGTCACAGGGTTTCTGCAGGAGGGGAGTGTGAGGCATGTGAGCAGGCTGAGGACTGGCCATTTGAGTAAGTTCATGGGCTCTGGAGTGGAGGGGCTCCCCCAAGTGTCTGGACTTGACTCTGGGTGAGTTGGGCAGGTGGACAGTGGCTCAGTGTGAGTCCAAGTCCAGTAGAGGAGGTAGTGATTTAGATCTAGAAGGACTCCTTCTGGGGTGGGAGGGCCCAAAAGGCAGGCAGGAGGCCAAGTCCAGGTGACTGAGAACAGGGTGTGTCCTGCATAGGGCTGCAGGGCAGATGAAAGCATCCAGTCTACAGAAGGTGGAAACACGGTCCATACAAGGGCTCAGCTCAGATGTCACCTCCTCAGAGGAGCCTTCTCTGCCTGCACAGTCTACAGGGACAGCCTCCTCCACGCACATCTCCCCAGCAGACACCTGCTCCATTTCCTGCATAGCAGTCAGGAACAGGGCCCCTGCTCCGTACCCAGCCATGGTTCCGCTGCCCTGAGGAAAAGCTCTCACAGGAGCCATAAAGCCCTGCACGACCTGGGCCCCACCTCTCTGTCTCCTCTGGCACCACTGTCTCCACCTGGCCCTCTTCTCCTCCACTCCTGCACTCCTGACTTCCCCCAGCCCTGTGTGGTCTCCAGAGCACATGTCCCTCCTAACATGCTGTGTGTGCTCACTGTGTCAAATCCACTGCATGCCTCCCACCCAGGTCAGTATCCAGCACACAGTAGGGCTCAGTAAGTAGAGAATGAATGACTCTTACCATGACTGCTGGGAAGACTTTTGTCTGTGGCCTACAGTGATCACACACCCGTCACACAATCTCTGAGGTCCTACTGTGTGTTGGGTGGGTTCCAGATACTGGGCACAGCAGGTAGTGAAGCAGTCAGTTCTCCATCCTCATGCAGCAGACAGCCTGGTGGGGGACACAGAGAAAATTAAGTAAAATATACACAATGTCCGGAGGTGATATGTTCCATGGAGAAAAATAAGGTCAGGGAGGACATTTGAGCAGATTCCTGGAGGTGTTTAAGAAGCAGGCGGAGAGAGATCCTGGCTGGAAGAGCAGCCATCGCAAAGGCCCTAAGGGCAAAGTGGGATGTATGTGGAGGGTCTTAGTTATCCGTGTGAGTTCTTAGTCCTGCCTTGAGTATGTATGTTGCTTTTATTTGTAAATTTTGATTTCAGCTTTATAGCAAATTAACCTGCATCATCAATCTGAATAATTTAGCCAACTCTGTTTCAGGTGTTGTGGGCACAATGGCAGGCTAATTACTTGGGTTGGTAAAGAAATACCAGCGTCTGAGAAGGGTTTAGGAAAGTTCAATAGGGACACTGCTATAGACAACATCAGGCCACACAGGCAAGAGGTGCCTACACGAGCGCCAAGGTTGAGTGTGTGGGGTCTGTTATTGGGGGGGTGCTGTGCACACAAGGAGGAGGGGGCTGCATGATCAATTCATGCACAGGTACCTGGTTGGTTATGAGATCTGACAGGGGCTTCTCTGAACAAAAGGCTTTACCACTTTAATAAGGGAAGGATGTGAGGCCTCTCTTCCTGGGGCAATGAGGTTTCATAGGGTAAACACACAGCAAGAGAAGATGCTTTATAGCTTGTGGAAATGCAGGTGTGCAAAGGGTCCTACAGTGGGGAGTGGGAGGTAAGGGGCCACTGGGCTCTAGGCACACAGAGAGCACAGGGGTGAGGGTGTATGACTCTGAAGAGTGCCTGCTGGCTTCACACCAGGGACTTTATGTGGAAAGAGGAGAATCTAGGTTATCGGCACGTGTCTACTCAGTGACCTCCCTAAGCCTAACTCTGTCAGGCACCAGGTGGCTGTGAAATGAACATGAAGGTCCCCACCCTGAGGACCCCAATGAATGAACATCTTGATATCCTCAAGCCCCTTCCCCTGCGCCACCGCCCCACCTCATCTGGGTCTCAGGCTTTGACCCTGACATCAGTGGCATCTTCATTCCCTACATCCAGCTCCTCTGGACGTCTCTGTGATGAGCTGTTCCATGTCAGCAAGCCCCAAACTGAGCTCTGCCTTTTCCCCATGATTGCTTCCTCCCTGTGAAGCCCCTCGTGAAGGAGCCACCACTAGCAGGATCCTACAGCTCTGGGCTCTGCCTTCCCCACCCCTCCGATGACTCCCAGCCCATGATCCCCTCTGGAGGTCCCTATTATCCTCTCCCTCCCACTTCAGTCTTGGGCTGCACACCAAATCCCTCTTCAAAATCTCCCACAAGACAGGTCCAGGTCCACTTGGGGACACTGAGGTGACACAGGCGGGTGTTGCTGGGAATGAAGAGCAGGATACTGAAGCAGAGGAGAGAAAAGGGCTCCCAATCCACCAGAACACACGCTAAAGTGGTGGCAAGACACCCATAAAGGGTGAGGCGGGCATCAAACTGCAGCCCCGCCCTCTGCTCCCCCAGGGTGCCCTGTGATTCCTGCTTTGGCCTAGGGGACTCCCCCGCTCACTCTCTGTTAGAGGGGTGCCATTTCATTCATTCACACCCTCATTAACCATGTACATGGGTCCTGCTCAGTGTCAGGCCTCAGCTAGATGACAGCTCATCCTTGGGGACACAGCTCAGATCTCACCTCCTCCATGAAGCAGTTCTGGATTCCCACCCCCCCTGAAGCTCCTCTGGCCTCAATTGGGACCACTAGGGCTGTGACCACACTCTGATTACATCCCAAGTCTGTGATCTCTGTGAAAGCCCTGGGCCCAATGTAGAAAGAGACTCAGAAAAATGGGGCCAAAACGGGCTAAGAGAAATGTTACTATTCTCTATTACAGAGAATGGCACTGAGCAGAGGGAGGGCAGTGTCCAACCAAAGCCACAGAGGAGGGTCTCAGTGAGCCGTCCCATGGCCCTGTTACTAGTTCTCTGTTACAGATGAGGACACTGAACCACAGAGAGGGAGCAGAGCACTGCTATAGCCTTGGCCCCACGGCCTGTGTCCTTTATGACTAGCTCCATGCTGCCAGCAGGGATGTAGGCCTGGAATGGACATTGAAAGCAGCCTGACTCCAGGCCCCCTTCATACACAAAGTCAGTCTCAGGAAACACCCCTCAAGACCTACCTTATACCCCTGGGATTGGGACCTGATTGCTGTTCCTGGAAGCTGGCTGGGCTTCCCTGTGAATTGCCCCAGGAGATGCTTGGGACAGCCACAGGGCCCCTGAGGCTTCCTGTCCCCAGCTGAGCATCTCTGGTCCCCTTGACTGTCCCTGGCCCAGGCCTGATTACACGGGGTTTTGGCCGGGTAGCCAGCTGTGGAGATGAGGAAATGGGGGCAACATGCAGGTACATGCAGAGGTTCAGGTATTCACTCAACAATCATTGATTCATGCTTTGCAGTGTGGCTGGCCTGGGCCCAGGCCTGGGTGTCCAGTAGTGAATACAGTCAACCCCTTGAGCCTTCTGGGAAAGCAGTCCTCAGAGAAACGGGCCCTCAGTGCACCCATCCTGCTCCCCATGAACAATCACACTGAGATGAGGCTGCGGCCATGGGTCCCAGTGGAGGATGAAGGGAGGAGGAAAACCCAGAGTGGGCACTGACCATGAGCCTGGACACTGGAACCAGATGACCTGGGCTCTGTAATCTGGGGTGGTCACCTCAGCTGTTCTCTCTGTGCCTCAGTTACTTCTGCAGAAATGGGTGATAATGCCTGTCCCTGCCCCACAGATTTTCGTGAGGAGTCAGTGAGCTTCTCTTAGGCGTGTAGGGCAGTTCCTGGCTATGGGTCAGGATCCTGCTCACCTCACAAGAGTCTGTCCCACTTTAAAGATGATAAAACCAAAGCTAAGGGGGTTATGAGACCAGCCTGGGCTAGCCCCCTTCTCATGGTCTGCTGTCCAGGTCTCCTGCTTTTACATCATACCTCTGCCCCCATATCCACCCAGCAAAGTAGGTGCTGAGAATCTGAGCAAATCAGAGTATGAATGGAGGCACACCCTCTCCCCATCTTGGGCTCTTGGGGTGGTGGGCAGGTTGGGGATATCGGGCTCCTCCAGACTGTCCAGGAGGCCCAGCATGTCGGTCACCTCATTTCCACTCAACACGGAGTAGGTGTGTGTCCAAGGGCCAGAGGGCGCTGGAGTAACCCAGGGTGGGTGGATGCTAGGTAGGTGTGGGAGGCACAGAGTGGCCCCTGGAAGACAGTGTCTAGGCAGCCAAGGTGCGATGAATGAGGGTCCCCAAAAGGGGCAGAGGACAGAGTCCAGCCTGGACACCACCCCCTGCTGGACCCTGATCTGGGGTGAGAATTGGGACAAGCCAGGGCCCCGCTGGGACTCTACATCCAGCAAAGAGGTGAGGAAAAATTAAGGAGACCGTGCTCCCTGTGTGAGGGTGCTGCTTCCAGGATCCTGGAGGTTCCTTAGACCCTTGTGAAGTGGCTGCTGTTTACAGCCCCATGTAGGCAGAAGAACTGAGGCAGGGAGGCAGAGTGACTCAGGACAGAGCTAGGATTCATCCAAGAGTGTGTGCTGAGCCTCTTGCTAAGAGCAGCCTCTGGGCATCATGGACTCAGGAAGTGCCTTGTCGTCCCTCTTAAGGCTCCTTGCATGTTAGGCAGGAAAGGTCCCAGTGCCCATACCTGGGCCTCTCTGGGTGATTCTGACATGTGGGATCATGATGGTCCTGGGAAAGGAGAGAGAATGTGGGCTGGGCGTCAGGTCTGCATCAGACCCTAATGATGCGCCTAATGTTGTGTGACCTGGAAACTCCCTGACCTCTCTGTGCCTGGCTTTCCAGCCCTGACTCAGAGGACTGCTGTGCTTGGCACACAGTAGGACCTCAATCAAAGGAAAAAGCCAGCCCTTCCCCAGGAACCTCTCCTCTTACATTCCCAAAGCTAAGCCCATGTTCCACACATCACCAGAGCTGAAACTTGACACACAGGGCAAGTGAAATCCAGCAACTCCTCCCTCCTGCCTGAGGCCCTTCGCTCCTCAGTGACAGTGGCTCAGAGCAGGTCTCTGCATCCCAGAAGTCTGAACTGAGCCTTGTGACCTGGAGGATTCCCTGTTCCACACAACTTTGTTTCCAGGTCCTTCCAACAAGACACAAGAGCACCTGGTCTGTGTCTTAGCTGCAAGGTCCTCCCTTTGCAAATTGCCCCATCACATCCGGGCTAGTTGATGTGAGTTCCAGAGCACATGACCATCCAAATGATGACTTCAGGGAAACATCCCTGCCCACACTGCACTCTTCAGAGCCCACCTTCTAAAATAAGGGGTAGTGACCCACGGTTGTGCACACTTTTATCAGAACACAGCCCTCACCCAACGAACATTGGAAACACGTGAGAAGCAGAGATTCCCAAGTGCCTGGACCCCTGTCATCCAGAAAGCAGAGGGTAGGGTAACAGACAGAAGGGGAGAAAGTACTTTCAGACTATATATCTGATAAGGGGTTAACACTCAAAACATATAAAGAACTCTTACAATTCAACAGCAAAAAAAAAAAAAAGCAATGTGATTTAAAAAGTGGGCAGAGGAACTGAATAGACATTTTTCCAAAGAAGGCACACAGATGTCTAACAGGTACATGAAAAGGTGCTCAACATCACTCACCATCAGGGAAATGCAAATCAAAACCACAATGAGATACCCCCTCTCACCTGTCAGGGTGGGTGTCATCAAAATATAAGAGACAACAAGTGATGGTGGTGGTGTGAAGAAAAGGGAAACTTGTGCAATGTTGGTGGGAATGTAAATTGGTGCCATCACTCGGGAAAAGAGTATGAAGGCTCCCCCAAAATTTAAAATTAGAACTTCCATATGATCCAGCAAGTCCACTGCAGGGAATATATCCAAAGGAAATGAAATCACTATGTCAATGAGACAACTGCACCCTCATGTTCACTGTATCATTATTTACAATAACCAAGATATGTAAACAACCTAAGTGTCCATCAGCAGATGAATGGGTACAGAAAACGTGATGCATATATATGTATATAAAATGGAATCTTATTCAGACATTAAAAAAGTGAAATCCTGCCATTTGTGACAACTTGGGAGGACCTTCAGGGTATTATGCTAAGTGAAATAAATAAGACAGAAAGACAAATACCTATGATCTCATTTATATGTGGAATCTACAAAATAAACCGAAACACATAGAAACAGATATCAGGTTGGTGGTTGCCAGAGGTGAGTCAGGGGATGATTGAAATTCGGAAAGATAATCAAAATGTACAAACTTCCAGTTAGAAGATAAACAAGTCCTGGGGACATAATGTACTGCAAGGTGACTGTAGTTAACAGCACTGCATTGTGCATTTGATAGTTAAGAGAGTACCTCTTAAAATTTCTCATCACAAGGAAAATAGTGTGTGACTATGGGTGATGACAGACGTCAGGTAAACTTAATGCACTGATCATTTCACAATATGCACATGTAAAAATTCATTATGCTGCACACCTAAAGCCAACAAAGTTATGTGAAAATTGTATCTCAGGAATACTTATGTCAGGAAGCGGGGGTGCGAGACTGGACTACCTACTGCAGGAGCTGTCTTTGCCCTCCAACAGCAGAGGGTGGTAGTTGTGACAGGGACTGTAGGTCCCTCAAAGCCTAGAATGTTTACTGTCTGGACCTTCACAGGGAGAGAGTGCAGACCCTGCCCTGGAAGACAGTGGTCATGGCAGCAACAACGGCCTGCCTGTATGCAGGCTCAGCCCAGACAGCTCCTGTGCTCTGCTGTCACCGCATTTACTTCCCTCCACACCCTCAGATGGAGAGGCTTCAAAGTTCTCATTTTACACATGAGAAAACTGAGGCTCATTTGCTTTGAATTATTGACAAAGTGGTGGGGGAAGCTTTGAACTCCAGTGTTCTGACTTCAGAGCCACATCTCAGTCCTGATTTTTAGAAGGTGGAGGTCCAGGCACTGGGGACCCTCCACCTTCCTCACTTGTAGTCGTACTCCAGGGCTGCCACCCCCAAGGCGTCTGGGTGAACACAGTTAATCCGTTTACTCTGCACCAGCTGAGCCCTTGGCTGCCAGTCTGTTGTCACTGCCTGAAACCAGCTGAGGTTTTGCAAGTGAACCATCACCCCCTGCCAGCCCACCTGCCCTGCCATGTGGGGCAGACCCCTCCTAGCCTGGACATTCTAAACCCTTAGCTCACACATTTGCACAACTGCATCAAAAGGGCCCTACTCCCTGAGTGGAGATATCGACAAGGGGAAGGGAGGGGAGTTTGGGGTGGCCGCTTACTGTGAAGGTGACACATGAAAGGGACATGTTCATGTCCATAATGGCACTCAATTTGAAGCTAAGAACATGGTCACAGCGAGGGGTAAAAGCTGAGTGGCTACAAGGCTGCCTAGAAAGGGGCTTGACTATTGAATTGTAAATGTGTAATTTAATTTAAAAATTAGCCCCCTGGGTGATAAGAATTTGCCCCTAAGGCCAGAATTGGCCAACTGACCCCTAGGAACCCCTCAATTCCAGGATGTAATCATCTGAGCAAGGAGGGGGCTTAAATTGGAGTGTTGTCCTCTCAGTCATGGTGCACCTGCCCACGTGTGCACCCATGATCTGCAGTGCTCACACATCAAGGAGGTCCAGGTCATAAGGAAGGGATGACAGACTGTGAGGTCACACGTGTGCCCCTGCAGGGGTGAATGTTGTATAGAGAAGAGCCCCCCACTCTCACCTCCAGGAGGGGTGCTGGAGGAAGCAGGACTCCTGAGCCCCTAGGCTTAGCAAGCATCCTGGCTGAGGGTGGGGTGGCTGTCCACTCTGAAGTCATAGGTCAGAAGGTAGATTGGGGTCCCACCCCCACATCTCACCAGTGAGACCGTCTAGTCTGTTTTCTCTGTAAACTGGAACCCAGTCACCCTTACCCTCAGAACTGGGGGCAACCTGTGTAAATTACAACACAAAGCCCTGGGCTGTTTCAGGTGCCCGGGGGTGTCCAGCCCCCCTAGGCCCGGCAGGTGGGAGAGGAGAGGTGTGGGTTAGCAGGTGTGACAGCAGAGCTGAGACTTGGCTGAGTGCATGCACTCTAATATCCAGGAACTGGGAGCTACCAGTAGCAAATCTGTTCACTGAGGCCATGTGTACTCTCCCTTGTCATTTACAATCCCCTGTTTGAACAGAGGCCTCTGGACTCTATTAGCCACATTGTTGCCTGTCACCTCACTGTTGCAGTTCCAGGGTCTCCATTTAGCCAGCTTGAAGGACTAGTCAAACTTTTTCTTAAAACCAGTGACAGAAAACCAAAGTGGCTTAATGAAGCAAACAGGGCAGGAGAGAATGACTTACCTAACTGAGACGTCCACAGGGAGATAGCTTCAGGCAGGTCTGTACCTGGTGCTCAGTGACATCAACAGAAGTCATCCTTCCCCACCTCTGGGCTCTGCCACTGGTGTCATCTTCACATGGCTCTGCCTTTATGAAAGCAAGATGGTCACCAACTGCCACAGGCTGATATCACCACCCCTCAACTCCCAACTGAAATAGAACTTCTCTGCTCCCAGGATTCCAGCAACTAGGCCTGACCTCCGTGGAGCCTGATTGGGCTGGTGCCCAGCCCTGAGCCAATCACAGTGTCCAGGGAGGATGGAAAATGCTGATCGGCCAGATCAAGGCCATGTGACCATCCTCTCCAGGAAACCTGTGAGCTGTTCACCTGTTTCCAGCTTGGGAGAGTGTGATGTCTCCCAGAGGATCCTGCTTCTAGCACAACCTGCTGGTGGCACAATGAGCTGGAATGAGCCTGTCTGCTTGGTGACAAGTGACAGGTCACTTAGTGGTTCCTTGCTCCAGGGAGGGAGGCATGTCCACACAGTATTGGGGCTTCAGAGCCAGAATGTAGTAGAAAAGCCTCCTGGTCTCCCAAAAGGTGGGAAAGTGAGCAGTGACACTGGAAAGGCACTCCTCTCTGTGGCCCTTGGCTTTCTCCTTGTTACAGTGGAGAGTGCAGTGCTGCCCCTGACAGCCCACTTCCCTGCTGGGAGGCCTTTGCAACAGGTGGAGAGTGCTTGGAAAAGCCCATTTATTCTGAGGAACTGTTATTGCTCCTGGTGGGATCATTATTTTCATGTCACTTGTGAGGTGGGCCCTGAGGGGTCCCTGATCTGGGGGCACAGACACCCACAGAAACTTGGCCCAGTATTGCTGTTCATTCAACAATGACTTACCAAGCACCTACTGTGTGCCAGATTCCCAGGGTAGAGCAGTGATGTTGACAGCACAGGTCCCTGCCTCACCTCATCTCTGCATCCCAGGTGGGGTCACCAGAGTGGGAGTTCAGGAAGCAGAGGACGTGGCCGAAGCCTTGTGGGAACCCCTGGGTTTTTCTCTGTGCTGAGGGCACTAGCAGCACACCGATTGTGGGACTCAGTACCCGCAGGACCCAGCATTGATGGGTAAAGGAGAGGGGCATTTCTACAAGCCCATCCTCATTAACCCCAGTCTCTGAAGAGCAGCTCCAGTCTGCTCAAACCCAGGGGGCATCTTCCGCCATCCTGATCACCCTCTGGTATTACTCCCCGCTAAGATGCAATTTTCCCTGTGGCAGCTACTCTCAGAATATGTGTTTGTTTCTCTCCCATGTGGTTAAGTGGACTTCAGATGCATGATAGCGATGGAGTGGCTAAGCCTCTGGGCAGATTGCTGGGTGACCCGTGGAACTTGCTGCACATGGTGAGCTCCCTTCTGCCAACCAATGGGCCAGGCCCCACCACTCTTCTGTCTGTTCTACCTCACTTAATCTGCACAGACACTCTGTGCGGGACATCCTGTTATCCCCCATCTCTGCTGACCTTGGGTGGACAAAGCTTGGGTTTGAGAAAGTTGCCCAGGTCACATGGTTGACAAGTGGGGAGCTGGGGATTTGCACCCTGGTCCCAGGAGTCTGGATCATGGAAAGGCCTGGGTGGGGCAGCTTATTGCAAAGGGAAGTCCTGCCCAAGCCCCTCCCATGAGAGCCCACCCAGCAGCATATCTAGCAGAGTCAGCATTTCCTGGACAAGATGGACAGAACCTCAAAACTTCTTTGCAGATTGTTTCCATGTTCTTTTGCAAGCACAGAAAGGCCGCAGGCCAGGGAAGAATAAGGCCAAGAGTGTTTTCATTGGGAAGAGTGAAGGACAAGTGTGAAGACACACAGCACTCCCAGCAGCCCTCTCGGCAGAGCCTGCCACTGGGTGAGCAGCTACTGTGACTACCTACCATAACCCTGTGAGGTTTATGCCTGTACAACTCTGCCTGTGAGAAGAGCAAAGTGAAGCTCAGAGAGGTGTGGGGACATTCCAAAAACAAACAGATAAGGTGGGATCATCACCACCATGCCATGCTGGGACAGTCACCTGTCACACTGCTCAGGCATGGCCTGCTGGGAGTAGTGAAGGCCTGATAGGAGCACAGGAACACTGTGGTGAAGTTGACGTTTCTACCTGGGACAGCTGGTACCGGGGACTCTAGCTGGGTCTTCATTGTGCCTGCTTTGAGTGTCAGCATGTTGCAGCCTCATGTAGGGGAAGGGCTGTCTCCTTTCCACACGGTGCAAAAGGAAGAGCATGTACACACTGGCATCACCATAGACCACCGGCAGGATCAGGATCTGGAGCTCAGAGCAGAAACTGCCAACACCCCAGGAACTGGTGCAAGAGGAGGACCTGAGTGCCCCCTGAAACATTTCTAGTTTTAAAAACATACTTCATTAGGGGGAAGTGATAAACTGTTTATCCCTTCAAAATATTCTGTTATCCAAGGAACAATAGCACCTCAGCATTGTAAGAGGATTAACTCAGTCGTCGATAACCATCACTATAGGTATGAGAAAACAGAGTGTTAGGAGTTACAAAAGGGTCTCAAGATCATGCAGGTCAGAACTGAGAACCATTCAAAGCATGTGCTGCATGATAGCCTCTCTAAGCTACCTGAGGCTTGGTCTGCTCCTGACACAGGGCAGATGGTTCTGAGAAAGCCACACTCCTCAGGGGACCCCAGGGAGTTGGCAGAGTTGAGTTTGGGTTCCTGGTCATCTTCTAAGTCTGGAATTTTGAGATTCTTCTGCACCTGTCCTTCCTCCAGAACAGAATCTGATTCAGACGGGATTCCAAGGACTGAGGCATGTGCCAGGCAAGAGAGCAGGCATAGCTGGATGAGAGCATCACCAGTGCCATTAAAAATGAGGCCAGGGCACTGAGATTTCCAGTGATTTAGCATCATGGCTGGGAGGAGTCATGTGTTCTACAATGAGTTCCGAGTATCCTGCACCGTCCTCGAGGACCTGCAGGGGGCGCACGAAGCCAGCGTGTCTTAGGTAGCGGTGCGCATGCGCAGTCCGCATCAGCAGCCAGCGTCTTCCTTGGGGGCGGAGCTTGTTTTCCTCAGGACTGAGCGGGCGGCGCCAAGGAGGCTCCGGGACAGCGCTGCCTGCGTGTCTGCGGGAGGATGCTCCCCGCTCTCTGTCTGAAGTTACTCCGGTTTCCCACGGCCTGAGCCCGCTTCCTGCTGGGATGTGTGTGGACCTGACCGAGCTGGGGCCCGGGCCGGCAGGGCAGGAGGGGACGGGTGCGCTGGCGGGCCCTCTTCGACTATTCTCCTCGCCCGCCGGGAGCGGGTGAATGTCCGTGTCCATCGGGGCCGCTGGGGTGTCCGCGCCCCTGGTCCTCACCACCTGGGTCCCCTCTTCCCCCGTGTGATCGCAGGTGTGTACACCGCGGGTCAGGAGCGGGGATGCGGGTGTGAGTGTCCGTGTCCATCCGGGCCGCGGGGGTGTCCGCGCCCCTGGTCCTCACCGCCCGGGTCCCCCCTTCCTCCGTGTGAACGGAGGTGTGTACACCAAGGGTCAGGAGCGGGGACACGGGTGTAATGGGAAAGGGGCTGAGAAAGTACTGAGAGTTAAACAGAAGTGTGTAAAATTACATTATGTTAATTTTTATATTTTAAGTGTGTCAAAGTCAGAGTTTATCATGCTTTTACTTTCTTGTCTTTAAAGGGGTGCTATCATTTAGTTTATACTTAAAATATGCTTCTCAGCTTATCTCATTTTCAAGTCAAAATACTGCCACGGTTGACATTTTCTCATAATAAAGTGACAATCTTAAACATTTGTGAATATAAACTCATTGAAAAAATCTTGCAGTATTCCATGATGAGTTGTCTTGTTAAAAATAATATCCAGGCCATTACTAAATTATTACAAAAATATAAATTTTTTGAAGCACTTTTAGAAGTTCCACACACAGTGGTATTTTTAAAACACCAACCACTGCATAGTGCTTAAGATCATTTAAGATGAAATATATTCAAACCTAAAACTTTAGAATACTCAAAAGGCAGGGTAATGGCTGCTTTTTCATTGCAAATACATTTTTTTCTTCATAAGTGCAAAATACGAAGGTATTCAGCTAAATTTTGTATATCTTTATTCAAAAGGTGAAATTAGAATATAATCTCCTTATTTTTGATTTTAAGGCTATTTCCCATAAAAATTGGTATTTTTATCTGTAGGACCTTAATTGTCTATTCATTTGTTTTTTTCTTTTCGTTTATTTTCTTTAACAGAGAGTGCATTCTTGTGTCTTGTTAGAGTTTTTAATTCTCCTAACTTATTCCAAGACTTTCTGACACTGATGGTAAATAATGGGAGAGGCCTTATAGTAACTGTGCATCTTTTCATGTAGTCAGGATTTTTTTTTTTTTTTGGATAACTTTTTTTTTTACAATTTCCACTTGGTTCACAATATTATCCCATTATGACAACTCAATAAAAAATTGTAATCTGTTTACACCAAGACACTTATGTCAGCAAAGTGCTTTTGCTGATATGATTTTACGTTAGATTATAATATTTGATTTGATTTACATATAGACTAATACCTATTTTATATATTTACACACATATATGAATATCTGCTAAATGCCATTAATTTGCATGGGGTGGTAGCTGATAATATGTGATCTTTCTGACCATTGGCTATTCTTATGTGTGTCTAACGTACTTCTTAGAACAGATACTAGAACATCACACCTCTCATTATACAGTATTTTAAAGGTTATATTTTATTTTACTTATTTTTAAACATTTTTTATTGAGTAATAGTCATTTTACAATGTTATGACAAATTCCAGTGTAGAGCACAATTTTTCAGTTATACATGAACGTACATATATTCATTGTCACTTTTTTTTTTTTGCTGTGAGTTACCACAAGATCTTGCATATATTTAAGATTCCACACATGAGTGATCTCACATGGTATTCCTCTTTCTCTTTCTGTTCTGCTCCACCTAGAATAACATTCTTCAGGAGCATCCATATCTCTGCAAATGGCGTTATGTAGTCAGTTTTTGTGGCTGAATAGTATCCCATCATATAAATATCCCACATCTTTATCCAGTCATCTGTTGATGGACATTTTAGGTTGTTTCCATGTCTTAGCTGTTGTAAATAGTGTAGAAAAATCAGCTGAAAACCTTATGGGGGTTCCCTTGTAACTCACTCTTTGTTTTTCTCTTGCTACCTTTAGGATCATTTCTTTATCCTTGAATCTGTCTATCTTGATTAGGATATGCCTTGGTGTGGGTCTGTTTCGGTTCTTCCTGCTTGGGACCCTCTGAGCCTCCTGTGCTTGGATATGATTCCTTCTTTAGGTTTGGGAAGTTTTCAGTCATGAGTCCTTCCCATACCTTTTCAACCCGCTTTGTTCTTTTTCCCCTTCTGGAACTCCTATTATGCATACATTGGCACAGTTTATATTACCCCATAGGTCCCATATATTGTTTTGTTTTTCATTTGTTTTTCTCTCAGCTGTTCTGATTGGGTGCTTTCTGTTGTCCTGTCTTCTAGGTCACTTATTTATTCTTCTGTATTTTCTTGTCTGCTTTGCACAGCCTTTAGGTCAGCTCTCATCTCAGCCAATGAGTATACTAATTCTACCTAGCTCTTCTTTATAGTTTCTATTTCATTTTTGATACATTTTATATACCTAAACACTACTTCTTTTAGTTCCTTCAGTACTTTGATCACTCTTTTTTAAAATCTTGATCTAATAGACCATCAATGTCTATTTCCTTGATCATGCTTTCAGGGGATTTCTCTTGAATTTTTCATTGGGAGTGGTTTCTCTTCTTCTTCACATTGCTCATATCTCTCTGGCACTGTGGCTTAAGGAGTAGCAGTTACCTCCTTATCCTGGAGATGGTGTGCCCTTAATGATTTTATCGAGAGGTCTTTATGTCTTTGCCCTGCTTCACGAACTCAGCTTGCTGTTTCATAGGCCTTCTGTTGGCACCCTCATCTGTGCTGCTCTCAGTGGCTGTTGGCCAGCAGATTGTGCCCCCTCCTAACACTAGGTCAGGAGCTGAGCTCTTATCCAGTGGGTGGGCAGGTCACTCCCCCTCCTGATGCCACAGTCAGATGCTGTGCTTGGGGGAAAGCAGGTGGGCAGATCACACCCCACCCCAGCACCGTGGTCAGGTGCTGTGTTCCTGCCAGGAAGGTGGGTGGCTGCCCACCTGCCCTCTCCTGGTGCTGGTCACTCTGCTGCTCTGTGCAGCAGCCTGCTCTGCCTCGGGTAGGCGGTCTGTAGGTGGGCTCAGGGAAGACCACGGAACAGCCCCGCCTACGCTCTGTGCCAAATCTGAGCTCCTTGTTTCCCTTGGCAGCACAAGTTCTCTGAGGTGTCAGGGTAGAAAAATCCTCTCTGCCTCAGGCTATAAACAAGTCTCAGTCCTGCCTAAAAGGTTGTGGAGCCCCCATGTGCAGATTCAGGTCTCAGCCCTGCCCCCACCCAGGCACTATGCACAGGAGGAGATGGTAGCTGTGGCTGAGCCCTGCCTCTCTTCTTGCGAGATGTGCCAGTAATGGCACAGGTCTGAGGAGACAAAGGCTTCAGCACCCCTCCCCCCAGGGCACATGCCTGTTTATAGTTTTGTTTACCTTCTGAGTTAAAATTTACCTGACAATGAAATGTATAAATTAGGCTTTTGAGGTTCATCCTTGTATCAGTAGTTGATTCTTTTTTATTGTTGAATTGTATTCCATTGTTTGAATATAATATCATTTGTTTTATCCATTCTCCTACTGATAAATACTTAGGTTTTGGATATCTTTTTTTGCAGCAAACATTTTTTTAAAAAATGCAAATATAATATACATGCTTAAATGTGAGCATATCTTAAGTATACAGCTCAGTGATTTTTCACAAAGTAAACACATCTATGTAACCTTCATCCAGTCAAGAAACAGAACATTGCTGTTCCACTTTGGGTTTCTTCCCAGATACTATGGCACCCCTTTGATGGATTCACCATCCTAAATTCAGCCACCATGGATTTTTTTTTTGCTTTTGAAAGTTTTAGTCCCGTACATTCCACTCAACATTACGTAAGATTCATCCACTAGTGTTTTCTGTAAACTGGTATATTTATTTTTATTGCTTTAAAGTATACAATTTGTATGCATGTGCCACCACTTATGGTTATGTATTTATTGTTGACAGGTGTTTGGGTCATTTTCTATTTGGGGCTATAACAAATAGTGATTATGAGAATTTTCTGGATGTCCTTTTGTGCTCAGATGTAGAAGCTTCTGAAGGGTACACAGGGAGTGTGTGTGTGTGTATGTATGTATGTGTGTGTGTGTGTACATATACACACACACACACATATACATATATAACTTTCATTCAAAAAGCCTACTTTCAAAGTATTTGAAAGAATTTATATTCCCACTGGCCATGTGTAAGAGTCCCCATTGCATGTTACCCTCACCAATGCTTCATATCACTTAACAACTAACTATTCTAGTGGATGTCTAATGGTGTTCCAAGTGTGGTTTTAGTACGTATTTTTATTATTACTAAAGAGGTCAGCCACTTTTCATAGCTTATATGGATTTTTCTTTTTGTGTGTGAAGCACTTGTTCAATTTTTTTGCACATTTTAATATTGAGGTTTTGCCTTTTTCTCCACTGGTTTTTGTTCTCTATATGCCCTAGATACAAGTCTTTTGTTGGATATAGGTATAGCAAATATATTTTCCCACCGTGTGGCTTTTCACTTTCTTAATGGTATCTCTTGATAAAAATAATTCTTAATTTTACTGAAGTCTAACTTAAAACTCTTCTTTTATGTTTAGTGCTGTGTCCTGTTTAAGAACTCTTTGCCACTTCAAAGTCATTAAAATATCTCCTACACTATTTCCTAGATGCTTTATTTTGGTGGGGGATTAGGTTATTTATTTTAATGGAGGTACTGGGAGTTGAACCCAAGACCTTATGCATGCTAAGCACACATTCCACCTGAGCTTTACCCTCCCCCAGATGCTTTGCTTTTTGTTTCAAATTTATTAGATTTATAATCTATCTAAAATTACTGTTCATGTATGGTACAGGGTTTAATTCAATACTGTTCCATTGGTCTATATGTCTAACTTTAGGTAGTTATCACATAGACTTAATATTGTTTTATAAGTTCTTTAACATTGTTCTTTAATATCATCTTGGCTATTGTTGGCTCTTCAAGCTTCTCTATGTATTTAGAATCAGCTTGTCAATTTCTACAAATAAACAGTAACAACAATTAAGTTTTGGGGATTTTGATGTGCACATATAAATCTTTGAATCAGTTGAAGGGGAACTGACATCTTTAAAATGTTGAGCCCTCCAATCCATAAATTTGGATTACCTCCCCTATATTTATTTTTATCACTGCTGTAACAAATTATCACAAATTTTGCAGCTTAAAGCAACACAAACTTATTATTTTATGGTTCTGTAGGTCAAGTGAGGAACAGGTATCACTTGGCTAAAAATCAAGATGTCAGTAGGGCTGTATGCCCTTCTGTAAGTCAAAGGAAGAATACATTTCCTTGTCTTTTCCGGCTTCTAGTGTTCACCCACATTTCTTTACCCATGGCCCTTCCTCTATCTTCAAAGCTAACAGCTTTAAAGCTTTCTAATCCTTCTTCCAAAGTCATATCTTTCTGACCACATCTGGGAAAGATTTTCAATTTTTAAGGACTCCTGTTGTTAGACTAGGCCCATGTAGATAATCCAGGCTAATCTCCCTGTCTCAGAGTCCTTAACCTGATACATCTGCAAAATCCCCTTTGCCATGTAAAATAACATATTCACAGATTTCAGGATTAGAACATGGATATAGGTAGGGGTCAGTGTGGTGTACTATTCTGTTTATCAAACTGTTTAACATTTCACGCTTTCTGACAAACGTACAAGATAGAAGATCCTGATCATGTTTAGAATGCTTCCTCTGCAAAATATTGGGCACTGAGTTTATTTGAAAGGACTGAAAATAATATTACCATAGGAATGGTTTCCTAATTCTACTGACATTTACTTACTTTATACTTAAATACCCAAAATGGTCAGCCAGGAGTGGGATCTTGGCAAATAAAATAAAAGTATAATTCAAGCTTTTATCACTGAATTTATTAGCTAATTCTATTTTAGAAATAGACAGAAAATAAAACAATTTAGAGTAAGTCTGCTTACTTATATATTAAGTGAACATAAAGTTTTAAAAGCATGTCTGAATATGGGATAAAGTGAGCATCATAAAATGTAATGTTAATATTTAGTACCTGCAAATCTCAAACTCCCAAGTCATAAACAAGTTCATACTGTATAGCACGGGGAACTATATCCAATACTGTTTTGTAGTAACTTATGGTGAAAAAGAGTATGAAAATGAATATATGTATGTTCATGTATGACTGAAACATTGTGCTGCACACCAGAAATTGACACAACATTGTAAACTGACTACATATATATATATATATTTGAAAGGACTGAAAGGACTATATATACCAAGAAAAAAATTAGATTGGTAACCAACAAGAAATCTGTCAGTAATATAATGCTAGAAACCCTGAGACACAAAAGAAAATTTCAGGCATAAATCTGTTTATAGAGTCATAGAAAAAATAGTTCCTATGCAAGTCCCTGATAAGCATGAGAAAATAGGAAAGGCAATATAAAAGTTCAAAATGCTTTGCTATGTAAGAGCTGCCAGATGACTCAGACACAAACTTAAGTGGTCAAAATATCTATATAATTAATGATAACAAAGTAATTGAGGGCATCATTTTAAATGAGATAAAAATAGCTGCTCAATTTTCATATTACTAAGCAAGTCATTTCTGTTTATAGTAGGTTTATATTATTTTTACATGTATTTATATTTTATAAAGACATCAACTTAGATCCTGGCAGATAACTGACAGTGGAGCAACTGATTGATTTAAATGGGCATCACAGGCTTATCAGATTTCATATGCTTTAAATATACATTAGTTATTAGCTGTCAGGAAGAGTTCAATTTTCATTTATTCTAACATAGCTGTGCCACAGGCAGGTTACTCTGTATTCACAATGGAGGATCATGATAGATATGAAGATATCAAGCCTTATTGATCTTCATAGGGGTGCTTTTATAAGAAAAGGAGAATAAAATAAGAAAAATGTAAAATACTACTTTTTTTATAGTGTTCTAACAGTTTTATCTTTTATTTTTTAACTGAGTTATAGTCCATTTACAATGTTGTGTCAATTTCTGGTGTACAGCACAATTTTTCAGTCCTTTATGAATATACGTATATTTGTTTTCATATTTTTTCACCATGAGCTACTACAAATTCTTGAATATATTTCCCTGTGCTATGCAGTATAAGCTTGTTTATCTATTCTATATATACCTGTCAGTATTTACAAATCTTGAACTTCCAGTCTGTCCCTACTCACACCCCTCCCCCCTGTAAAATACTATTAAATCAACATATATTTTTGAAGAATTATGAAAAATGGGAAACTATAAGTTGTTTCTTTAAATTGGAGCAAAGAGAACTACTTTAACTGGGAAAATAGTTAAAATCTGGCAAGTTTTATGATTTCATGTTCACCCCTGACAGCTTTTCTTTCCTCCTTTCTCCTTCAATCTTTATTGGACCTTCTAAAGAATTAAATTACAAAAAAGAAAAAAAGAAAGAAAGAAAGAAAATTAAGAAACAGCTCTGCATCTAAAATAACCTCCCAACTGGAAAGATGGTATACTTTGTGAAAAATTTACAGCTGCCAACTTATGATCTGTGTCTCTGTCCACACTGCCTTACTTGTTAGGGAGGGTCTTAAAAAAAAGTAAAGAAAAATAGCAAATTATAATGGCTTTTTCATTTTAAATTCTTTTTTATGTGTCTACAATCTGCTCTATCAAGAGTAATTAAGATAGACATTATCAGCTATACTCTACTTTCCTATCATGCACATTGTGACTCTGAGAAGCAGGCACGCTCTAACTTACCATCTGCAGGTGGTGTACAGGTTAATGCTGTTCTTTTGACAATATATGGTTTTGTAGTCTAGTTGTCTAACTACTACATAATGGAAAAGATGTAGAACTACTGGTACCACTGCCCTCGGTCTCTGTCATTTACCTTAAACATACCTGGAAAAGTAGATTCAAAAACTCATTGGCAAGAACATTTTTCACACTCCAGATCTGATATTCTTCTAGAGTTAAGATGGCCATTCTGAAAGAGAAACAATATTTAAGAATATCTTAAATCTTCATTTTCTTATATTATTTGAATTAAATTTGTTTTATTAAACTTGCAATGGTCATTTGTCTGAAAGAAAACTAATGATTTAATGTAGATGCTATGTATTCATCTGAAAGTAGGCCAGCAAGAGTAAGTTCAAAAGTAACCAAACTCTGAAGTAGTCAGTCATAACGTGGGCAATTTATCACCAAAAATCTTCCTCAAGTAAGACCTGGGAAATAACTCACAGTATCTTCTGGCTCAAGGTGAAGTTTACTAACAGAACCCACAAAAGGTTCTGGGTAGAGAAAAAGGACTATTTACTAACTTTGAAAGCATTTTTCCAAACTCTTTGGATTATGCCCTTTGACCCTAACAATTTTCTAAGATCTTTAAAACATCTGGCAATATTATTAGACTTCTTAAGAGATTTAAAAAAACTAAATATATATAATAAATGAGTATCTATATTAACATTTCCTCAAAATAAAATTTAACATTACATTCACAAGTTGAGTAAAGCAGTATTTTTTTTTTTTGGTGTCAAAGTGTACCAAAAATTACATTTATATACAGCAGACAATATTTCTTGGCAGGCAAAAATATAACCAAATGCTTCTTACTTCATGTTTTGAACAATCACCTTAACAATCCTAGATGAATAATAATGTTCTTAGCTTTTATTACTTAATTATATTTTTATTATCTAATGATTTATTATTTAATGATATATAATAATATGTATTATTAATGATATTCATGTATTCATTCAATATATATTACCATTTATTATAAGGAAAGATTTTAAAGCACTGTGATGGTAATTATTGGCTTTCATGATGCAACTTCCATTGAAGTATATTAACACCAACGTAATGGTACAAAATAATGGGTAATATTGTCACCATCTAGTCACCAGTGAATATGGGTAATAGGTTTGGTTGAAAGGTCCAAATTCTATTCTAAATTTTTACCATTTCATTATTATGGTTACATGGAGATGGAGTAGCTAAATGATCTTTTTTTTAATGTTCAAAAGTACAGCCATAAGAAGAAACTCGGTCTTATATAAAAATAGACAGCAATGATAACCTTCATACTTATCAAACACCCAGAAGAAAGGCGATGGAAATTGTATCTCTACATAAGGTATTTCCTAGTAGAAACTTTCCTGTGTTTCTGTTTTCATATATACCAAATAGAAATGGCTACCTTAGTTTTGGGCAGAAAAGTAAATGAACACGGTTATCTGAATTGCCAAACAAAGATCAAGCCCTGAAAAATTCATTTCTATTATTTATTTCTATTGAGTGTCAGTTAATAAGACTATGATGATTTCTTCTGGATTTGTGATTGAAAAAAATGTTACTTATTTTTCTAAGCCTGTGTAAGGTCACTATGGTCTACGTCCTACCATCTGCAACTTGGTACATGTCAACATTTGAATAGAAAGGGTCAAATTAACTCATATGTGTCTCACATATATGGATTATCTTCAGTTTCACAGGGATACATAGACATGAAGGCAAACCTATTATAATATCTTTAATAAATGTTGTGAAACTAAAAAAATTCAAAGCTTTATTCTTTGTAAAGTACATGCTTGTTTCTGCTATTACACACTTATTCTGGCTGCTATTAAAGAACTTAGGACAGACCCTCACCAATATTATTGAAAAAAAATTTTTAAAACTATATACACCACCCAGATTGAGATAAAAAATAATTTCCATCATCCCAGATATCCTATGGTCCTTCTCAGTTAAGTCACCCATCTCCAAAATCACTATTGTAACACTAATTAACATTAGTTCTGTCTCTGTTCTAGAACTTCATATAAATTAAATTGTACAATGTGTTCTTTTATTCTGTGGCTTCTTTTGCTCAATATAAGTTTTGTCTTACCATAATGTATTAAACTGGGAGAAGCAAAGATTATAAACTACAGATGGCAAGGGTTGTCTCTACTTAATTTTTACAAAATGTCTAGCTTATAAAATATAATGTTTTTATGTAAATAACACTTACTGGAGTTGTTTAAAGGTCGAATGGGCTTTCCTTAGGGACAACTTAGAGTTATTGTAACCACAGGTCCAAATAAGCATTTAGCAGGGATGATGTAGAAGAGATTCAAGTATGTATATGTAAAGTATGTATACCAATTCAGAATATAATGTATTTTTAGAAAAGAATAAATTAGTCTCTGCTAGACTCATCTTTGTGGTGTCATGTGCATTCTATGTGTCTTCTACAATGTTGGATAGATCCACAAGTAATTCCTTTAAAACCAGAAACCCAAATCAGTAGTTAGGAAAGAGAAGGTATCATTTTTATTAGCCAGTAGCTGAAGTATAAAATATTTTTTCGGTCAAGTTTTTTTTTTTAATTCCAGAAATAGATTGCTTGTTTGCCTTAAAAATTTATGACAATTTTCCAGTGGTTTCATTTTTTTTTTACATAATACATTCAGTTTATTAAATTTTCTTAGGCAAATTCTCTTCCCAATTTTGCATCTTTGGCTATGAATATTTTGAGTAGCATAATATAGAACCTAGAAGTAGTAAGAAATCTTTTTCTCAACCTCTTTTAAAAAAATTCTTCACTCTATGTTCCTGTTGGAAGTTTACATGCAAGAAGATGTATACAATCAGACTTTACCAGGGTATCATCGGTGCAGTTGTCCTTCCAGACCTCTGTGCAACCACGTGTCTCTCAGTTCAACCCTAGAAAGAACTCCATCACCGTCAACATCAAATACCTTGAAGCAAACTAAAGAAAAGAAACTCTTATGGAGGAAAATTACTTTTATATTCTGAAGTATAATACATTTTATTACAAGCTGCCCTAGTGAAATTACTTAGTTCCTCAAACAACTACATTCTGGATTAAGTTCTTATTTGGAGGAGATTGTGTCATTAAATTCCTTTGAACTTGTAGGAATTCCTGTACACTTCACAAGTCTCTCTCCTTATATCATTAGCCAGCTGTGAGAACTCTATCCTTCACCTAAACCTAAAGTTAAATTTCTTGCAAACTGAAAAAGAAGGGCCAAGTTACTATAGAATATCTCACAGATTTTGAGAAGGTAATTCAAGCTTTTAAATTAATTTCTAATATTTATAACTGATCACTTCTGAGTTGATTCTTACAATGCTGAAAATATTCCATCTACATTAAGAATCAACAAAAAGCTGGAACAGTCAGCTCCCCGTATCCATTGGTTCTGCATTCACAGGTATAAACAATAGATCAATATATATATATATATATAAATTTTCCCAGAAAGTTCTCAAAAGCAAAACTTGAATTTGCTATGCACTGACAACTATTCACATATGATTTACATTGTACTTACAAATAATTACATTGTATTAGGTATTACAAGTAACCTAGAGATGATTTAAAGTAGACAAGAGGATGTGCATAGATTATATGCAAATACTATGCCATTTTACATAAGGACATGAGCATCCATGGATTTGGTATCTGAGGGGGTCTCAGAACCAATCCTCAGCAGATAATGAGAGATGACTGTATAACGATTTTGCCTCTCCAATGTAATTAATGTGCACCCAATATTTTTGCCTAAGAACAATTTCAAATCTTCAATGAAGTTTATATACAACAAGCTAAAAATCCAAAATATCAGCACTTCGCTAATTAACATCAATATCAGCAAAATTGCTAGTTAGTCTAGTTGGTTAACTTCCACTAGTCCACTGGCAAAAAAATAAATTTAAAAAAAATTTAAGACAACAATTAACCTCAATTGAGAAACAAAGACTTCAGCCTCTTTAATACCAGAACTTTAATGTGAACAAATAATCTATCACAAAGCCAGGTTAGAGTAATGGTATACTATCAGGGAAGATAAAAGAAATCTAAATTTTTAAGATTAAATAATTATCTACTTCACACAACCATGTAATATTTATGCTATTAAATTAACTAAGTGCATCACAGTACAACATTACTAAAGAATATTGAACTATTAAGTATCATACCCAAAATATGCAGTATTTGTAAAGCTGTATTTTAGAAAGATGCAGAGATAATTACCCTAGTGAATATGTAAGAATTATGTTCCAATTAAATGTAAACTGCTGCATTTTCCTAAACAAATATGGTTAAGATTTAGGAATGTAATATGCTTATAAATTATGCCATAATATTTTAGATAGGTTTAAAAGATAAATTTAGTATTTAATAAAATTGTTTTATCATAAATTTAATTTTGCTAATAAAATATCAATATACACAGTGATAGAAAATAAGTTGGAATTCAAGTTAAGCAAGACAAATTTTCTATATAGACTACCAGAAAATATTTTCTATATGCTTAACATTTTTAAACACATCATGATTGATGTAGTTCATTTATCATGAATTGTACATTTATCTGGAAAATCAACCATTATTAATAACAAAGATCTTAAATTACTCCACAGTAAAAAAGAATAGATGATTGAACCTTTACACTGATCTCAGTAAAACCTCAGCAAGAGACTGCTCTTTGCCAAAGGGATGAAAATTCAAGCCTTAATCAGATGATTTTATACATGAATGGATGCTATGTTTTTCTCTGTATAGCTTCCAAATTTTGTGATGTTTAACACACTTACATTTCTGTCTTTCAGCTAGAGGTCCTCTGCAACAAGCTGATAGCCCACAGGATATCTCCTTAAAATCTATGTGGCTGTCATGATTTCCACCAAAAGCATTAAATAAACCTATAAAATAGGAACACAGACAGAATAAATCACAGCCAACAAACTTCCTGTTAATAATGACATGCTTATGAAAGGAGGCATGACTCGCATAAACTGATTTAGTTTTTAAAAGTTATCAGTAGTTTCCACTGTCTTAGGAAGTTTATTTTTTTCCCCCTGGCATAATTATAACCAAAATTTAACTTCCTAGAAGAAAATACTATCATTTAGTGTTTGGTTTTGTCTGCATACCTATCTCTATCTTATATTAATTCCAAAAGTCAAAAGTGATTGTAGAATGTAAAAAATAAAAATGTATTTTAAAAATTTAACTGGAAAAAAGTCAGAGAACACAATTATCCTAATTTGGAAAGACTAAGAAGAAAAAGGAAAAAGGAAGAAGAAAAGTTGAACTCTATCAAAGATATACTGTGTTGTTATTAATGAGCTTCATACGGCTCCTTCATGAAGCAAAGAAAACTAACACACTATAAGAGACAGAAATTCTGTACTGCAGTCTTCATTGTACCACTTAATCTGTATAACTAAATATATTAAATTTCAGAAATAAAGGGCAATTTATAATCTAATCCTGTGGTTTTTAAACTTTTCATAAAAAATAAATGGAATCATTTTATTTTCAAATGAAATGATTTCTCAATCTCTAATTATAAAAAGGTAAAAACATAACTGCACTGCTGAAGTGGAAACCCTGTCTGTTCTAGCTCCCCTAACAAATAAATATTTCTAAAACACACTAGAAACCTGAAGAATACAGACTGTCTATTTCAAGAATCTAATTCTGTGCCCTCAAAGAGCAGAAAATTGGAGCTTAGAAGTAGTTAAATGACTTGCTAAAACTAAGAAAATTTTTTAAAAAGGTCTGAATCAGAAGAAAAACCCAAGCTTTCAGATTTCAAATACAGTTTTTGTGATTATCACCCACAACTGCTCCTTGTAAACCTCATTTAAAATAAATAAATAAATATATATATAGTAGTGAAAAGTTTAGAGCTAAGTGGGGACCTTAGAGATGGTCTAGTGGTTTCTTAATTTTTTAAGGGTGGGGGAAGGATACAGCAGTGGAACCTTCTTCTATATAAAAGAAATACAATAGACACTTCTCAGCTGAGGAAGAGGTGGGGTCAGGTGTGGAAGCTAGAGCTTTGCCTATTCAGTGTCCACCACCCTGACCCTGCACCAGATGCTGAGGCACTGCACTGAAGCACACTTTCATGATTGTCTTGGTCAAACTGATTTTATATATGAGAATATTCAAGTGCAGAAAGGTAAACCGACTTACACAAGGCTCCAAAGTTGGAACAAGGCTCACGTGTTTAGCAAAGAACATTTGTAGGAAATAGAAGGATTCCCACCTTCACTCAGAGATGGACGAATTGGTGGTGAAGCCAATGGGCCAAATGTCTCTAAATCAAATCATCCAGTTTGGGATTGAGCCCTCAGCAACCAATAGCATTTCTCCAGATTAATGATGTCTGATTCTTCCACTGACAATCAAATCAAACAAGATTATAAAATCTCACTCTTCTCTTCTGGACAATCAATTAGTTCCCTGATAATGTAACTTCTAAATATACATTTTAATTTCCCAGTTAAACTGTTAAAATCTATCTAAAACAAAAACTCTGAAAGACAAATATATTGTATCTTAAGTGGCATGAAAATTAAATTCAAATTAACATAAAAGAGGCTTTAAAATGGGAAAAAAATTTGCAATTTCCCATTAAGCAGGCTGTTTAATTCCAACATGTAAAATAATAAACTAAGATACTTATTTTTTGCTTCCCACACTTTTATTTGTATTCGCTTTGGTGATTTTAATCACTATCTTGGATTTGAAAATTCTTGATCATAGTCTCTCCTGGCTACACAGGTAACACACTAATAGCAGAAACTATGTTTGATTTATCCTGTCACTATGGTAACCACTTACACATTTAATACTTATTAAATAAATGTACAAATGGGATAGACCTAAGCTTCTCCTTCTTGGCCCTAAAATTCTTACTACACCTCCTATAAAGGCAGGAGCCTCCTCTGTAGGACAGAGAGTAAATGTATCTCCTGAGAAGGATTCCCCAACAAGGGCTGTCTTTTCAGCGTGCTTTTAGATGTTTTTATGGGACATTTCAATAAAAGGATCAAGGACCTAAGCTTCCCAGTATGGTGGGAGTTGTGATGGGCATGGGAGGATGCTCACTTGGGAGGATGAGATGTTAAAGACACTAACTGAAAAGGACAGGGCAAGATGAAGGGCGACTGGGAAACAGGACCACAGAGATGTGACATTTACTTCCCATTGTCATCTAAGTGATACCTACTTGAAAGAAACATTTCTACAGTTAAATTCTATAATGGGGGTTATTTAAATGAAGCACACATATACTCAATGAGTAGATCACATAATTTTTAGAGATTCAGAGTGCAGTAGCATTTTCAGAGTACTTTTTACATCAATAACTAGTATTTATAAATTCCCGTGTGCTAAATAAGTATGTGGAATTATTTCCATTTTGCTTTTAGACTTACTACAGCTTAACGTATTCATTGCACTGATACAGAGTAATTTTTCTAACGAATAAAAATGATAATGTACAACCTTGTTAAAGATTCTTTAATTTCACCATCACCAGATTTATGAACATTTAGGCCTATGTGTCAGGCCCCGTTTCTTACCAGCTTTTTCACCAACACCTTACATTGAGGTTATATTGCATTACCCAGAGGTCAGGAAATGTTCTTTCACACATCCACATCTTTATTAGGTCCTGTGTCCTCTGAGGAGAAACATTCTCCCCACTTTCACATTCTTCCATTTTACATCTTAACCACTAATCCTTCTCTAAACACCTTCTAATGCTTTCCAAACTCACCAGCTACCCCAGGATTTTAACTTCTCTCTTCTGCAACTGTCCTCCACTGTATATAGTATCCAATATTCAAGTGAAGTATGAGTCCTCATTTACAGGTCTGTGGCCTCTCTAGATTACAAAGTATTTGGATTCAGTAACCTTGTCCTTTTATCACTGTTGCTGCAAGAGTTCCTTTCATAGGACCTGATACATAGTAACCACACAATAAATACTTCCTGAATGAATGAATGAATGAATAGCCAAGGCAATCTTCACAGCCAAGGCTTCCCCAACCCAGCTCAGTAATCTTTCTGTTATATCAAAGAGACTCTGCCCCATGAAACAATAGACCCTGCACATTTTAACAAATGTATACAATTATTAGGAACTATTATTAGAACAGAGACTAGCACTACTGTTCTCATAGTTATGTTACATAAGTAGTGTATTAAAGCTCGTTCTGATTTCTTGTTTATACAAATCAGCTATGTCTGTCACCAGTTTAAATATTAGTAATTTAGAAAACAAAAGTTATTGATTTATCTACTCATCAGAAATCATTACGACAGATCTATTTACATACCTCTTTTGTCAGTTTATATACCAACTGGAAAAGAAGGGGTGTACAGTCAAGTCTGAGAGTATAATTGCCTGCAAAATAAATAAGAGAGAATTTTAATACCTCCAAATGGACTACAAACCTGTATTTAATTCTAACTTTATTTTCTAATTATAAACAATATATAACAGATTTCAAATTGAAGGCATCATTCCTGGAGAATTAAAAATAGGGTGGACCCTACAGATTATCATATTCAGTGAAGTATGTCAGACAGAGAAAGGCAAATATCAAATTCTATCACTTATATGTGGAATGTAAACAAACAAAAAAAGATACAAATGAACTTGTTTACAAACCAGAAATAGACTCATGACATAGAAAAGAAACTATGGTTACCTAAGGGGAAAGGGGGAAGGGAAGAGATATGTTAGGAGTTCAGGATTAACAGATATACACTATTATATATGAAACAGATAACCAACAAGGACCTACTGTATAGCACAGGGAATTATATTCAGTATCTTATAATAACCTATAATGTAAAAGAATCTAAAAACAATGTATATGTATATGGATATGTATATGTATATGTATATAACTGAGTAACTTTGCTGTACACCTGAAACTAATATTACAAATCAGATGTACTTCAGTAAAAAGAAATAAATAAAATTTTAGAATAGATAGACAGGTAGGGAGATAAATAGACAGACAGGCAGTCTGGCTAAAACTAAAACACAAGGTGGAAATAACCCTTCAGGAGCCAGAGAGGCTGCAGCACACACTCAGGATAGGAGACTGCAGAGGTGGACTCTGCTGCTAAGGCGGCAGCTCCTGCAGTAACAGTAAGGGTCATTGCTCATTACGGCAGCAGTACCTAGGGGTCTTTGGCAAAGGAAGTGGTAAGGCCATAATGTTCATGTTTTTATTCATTCATTCAATTCAATATCAAGACTTTAGGCTAGAGCATGTCAGTAACTAACATGTGTCCTCTGACACTTACCTAGAAATAACCATAATACGATGAAAGCCTACAGATGCACATGCCACATATCAGGGTCAAAAGGAAGTCTGTAGTGGGTGCTTATTCCAGAGTTGTTCCAATACATACAGGAACTATTTCTGTATGAAATATTTTAGCCCAATTTTTAAAAATAGCTCCACAGGAAGAATGTCAAAAGTACTAAAGTTTTAAGTAGTAATCCAAGATAGGCAAATGGTAAATATACTAAAGAAATTAGGATCAATAGCTTAGTTATGAATCATATTGATTCATTTGAATCATAATAATGTTCTCTCTGGTAAAATGGAGAAATGGAGGTATTATTGAGGCATCTCATAGAAAGAGGATAATCCTAGTTTATGAGTTGGAGTTGATAGACTTAAATACTGGTATACTATTTAATGACAATCTGAAATAAAATTTACCTTCTGTGTATGAGTCTGCATTGATATATGCAACCTCTCTCTCCTGGAGTGTTTTCACATTCTCCTGTAGTTGAAGCAAAGCAGTCACTTAACTCACAGCGTTTACAATAGTGGAAATACAAGCAAAACAAATTAATTCAGTAAAAGAGTGGTTTGCAGGTGCCATTATAAATCAAACACCTATGCTTTTGACCATAATTTTAAGAAAATACTATTAACTGGTTGATAATATTAATGCAATTAAAACAAGAAAGAAAAATAGTAGTGATGCTGTAGCCACTGTTCATAGCAGCAGCAGGGAGACCCAGAGGAAAACTGCCCCCGATCCCCTGCACCATAATATGAAGGGGGAAGGCTCGAGATGCTCAGCATCACCCTGGATCTACTGGAAGAGGACTGCTCAAAGTAAGGCCTGGAAATCTGTATTTTTAAAAGTTGTCCCTGACAATCCTTACAGACATTAAAGTATGAGATCCCTTGATGTTGGGGATCCAAGTAACTTTACCATATTAAAAGTGAGGAAGTTGGAAATTAGATTTATCAAGAATTTTTTGAAAGAGAAGATATTAATGAAAAAGAAAAATATAGGAGGGGAGGATAGAGAAAAAACTAGAGGGAGAGAAGAGTGGCTATTAGGACAAAGACAAGACATTTCTCACACATACATGCACACACGCACACACATTCTAGAGAAATACAGCAGAAGAAGACTAATGCCATCACACACATGGGAATATGCAGAGAGAACTCTTTTCTTCTCTCTGTTTCTCTCTCTCTCTCTAGCTTGCTACCTTATAAAAGCAGTTACAGTAAAAACATTTAAAGCTGTGAGTGGTCATCCCACAAATGAGAATTCTCACCTCTGCACTTGGCCACATGGGATAGATGACAGCTGATTCTGCTGCAGAGTTTCAATTATGACAGAGCTACAGTAGAAATAAAAAAAATTCCTTAACTATATGTAAAGGTAAAGGTGCTGCTGAATATGATCAAGATAGTAGAAAATGGGAAACAATATTCAAATTGTCTTTTAACTCACATGAATTTAAATTAATGCAAGGCATATTATCTTGTATCTTGGATTTATTTTATCTGTATTTTAAGCTGCTTAAATTATAGAAAGACACATGTATTTCTATATACATGTATTCACAAGAAATTACACATTTCTAAAAGTAGATGACCTTAATGAATAAGATCTGATTCATCTAAATAAGTGTATTATGAAATGCATAATAATAAGACATAATAATAACATAATAATAAGACTTTGCCATATAAATGGAATCAAATGTTATACAAGTAACTGTGATTTTATTCCCATACTTATTTGATTCATATTATTCTTTTAAAGTATGCAGAAATGAGTCAGAAAGAAAGCATTTTAAAAACCAGACACAATAATAAGAAACATATGACATTCTTTAAATCAATTCTATAAAATTTGGACTCATAAATGATGAACAAAACAGAGGATAGTCACAGGAAAGTGCTTTTTGGTGCACCTGCCTCTAAAAAAATACACAAGCCTACCTTGAACATGTAAGAACTTAGAGTTACCGGACAGAGAGCCTAAGGGAAGAAGATGAAAGAAGGGGGTCTATGAGAGACACTTTAAAATTAAGCATTAAGAGCCAGTGACAAATGAAAATTAATCCTAATTGAATTAAAAATAAATCCTTGAAATTTTAGAGTAATTCAATTTACAAAATCATTGTACTATACTTCCCAACCAGGCACTTTTGTAAATGGTAAAATATACCTATGGTTACAATTTAGTGTGGAATCCATAAAGGAGAGACTATAATCAGAGTATAGTCATCTTAAAAGAGCATGTTGTTTTCCTGGATAGAAGAAATCCAAGGAAACTGTAAAAAATTGAAAATTAATGCCAAGGATCTAAATCAGATTTTCAATAAGCTAATTCACTTGTCAGAAGCAGCTTCCTAGGTTTGACTATTTTCTGAGCTTACAGATTTTACTTACTTATCACAAAACAAATATAAATAGAAACTAAAATATTTTAAAATTAATGAAAAAATTGGTTTGTGCTTAGTAATTAAGAGGTTGTTCTGTTTTGTCAAACTGATGTAAAAGCAAAACCAAACTCTATTTCTTAAATTTTCTTGTTTTTATCCAAATTAAAACAGTATCAGGTAATGGAACACATCTGTGATTACCCTGAGATACATGTTGACCAAGAAGATATGTTTACTGTCTTAGTTACCTCAGTCCATTTGTGAAACCCAGAAGTCCAAATTTTTCTGCATCCCAGCTGGCAAAAATGGCAGTTCTTCTCGGTCTCCAGCCTGTAATCATTGTTAACATACATGGTTAGGTACATCTGCCTAAAAACAAAGGAAAATTCACTGAAGTCACTTTCTGTCATCACTTGCCAAGGAAACATTATTTACCTCTACTAATCAGTTTTCCAAAATTCTGGACAACTTCTTACAAATCAGCAGTTCCACTGGTTAGGTCAATACCTCCAAATACCCAGAAGTCCTGATGATCTCCCAGAATAACACATCTGTCTGGAAAGGAAGGCATTCAAAAGAATGACAACTTAGAATGTATTATAAAGAGCAGTAATTTATGTTTTTAAATTAAACTTCCTCCTGCTTGAGTTTCCTCCATAGAAAACCATCAAGGTAGTGTCTCCTTTTAGAATTTACCTTTTTTTCCCCACATTTAATTATATCACATCAACCAGGAAAAAAATATTAAGAGTTGATTAAGATGTATCTTCTCTTACTACTGTAATCTTTGTAAAAACAAAATGTTTTACGACATTTTAAAAAATTCACCAACTCACCAAGTTTCACAGATCCTCAGGTAGTTCTGATTACATCGTAAATGCTTGTGATTTTCTTGATGTTATGAACATGCATTTTAACCTTCCTAGAATTTCACAAAGGGAACAAATTACTTCACATAGAGCATTATGTTTAACAGGTTCCTTCCAATGTTTTATTATAAGTCTCAGAAGTACAGAAAACTGTTTAATAGGATGATAAATTCCCATATGCCCACCACCTAAACTCAATCATTGTTAATACTGTTGAACTATTTGCAAGCGAGTTGCGCAAATCATGACAGTTCTCTCCTATGTATTTAACAATGCACCTTACGGTGAAATAAAAAAAAAAAATCAGTATTTTATATTTTGCCTCCCTCATAGCTCCATTGTTGGTATTTATTTAAACTTCAAAGCTATTACTCAACGTGAAAAGCAATCTTGTTCTTAGCAATTTAAAAAAAAATGTGTATTTGTCCATTTAGAGCTCAAATCAATTAAGGGATATAAGCCCCAGGTGCTTTTTTTGATAGTTTGACCAGGGAAAATTTCTGTTTCTGACTTTTCTCTTAAACTGTTACTGAAGTTACATGCTCTGTTTTCCTTGTGTCTGTATGTATCTGTTTATAAATCACATTTTTCATTGTGTACCTCTAGAGGGTATTAATACATGAGATAATAAAGTCTCCTATGTTAAAGGAACTCTGTTCTAATTGAGTTAAATAAACACTTTTTAAAAAATTCTTATAAAATAAAACAACTTCTAATACCTTAAGAGTTCTGAAATTTTAAAACAAGCTTCTTACAGAACTTATAAAATACTTGCAGAATCCAAATTCACATTGCTAAGGCAAATCATTAACCAACAAGGCTCATTCAACCATTTTAGTTTAATAAAAAACAGCTATCTCCTCTCTGATTCATCAGTGTGAAGTTTCCCTTTCCCTCTACATTTCAAGCCAGTCAAACTAAAGTTCTGATCATGCCATGCTGTTTCCCAGCCCTGCACAAGCTGTCCTCTGCAGCTGGCGTTTACTGCCTGTCTTGATTCCGTGGAAAACTTACTGTTTGTGTAAAATTAAGCTCAATGAGCACATGTTCTGTGGTCATGCCTCCTTAATAACAGGGCTGTCCGGGGTTAGTAACAGTAACGACTATGATGGTAAGCGCACGGGGCCATGTAGCAGTTACGCGTCCACCACTGTGACCACCTAACCCACCCCCACAGAAGTGACCGGTGAACTTCGCTCCTTTCCCCCTTCTCTCCTACTCCTTCCCTTAAGTTGACCTAGTATTTTGCATGCACAGTGTTTTGACAGTTATCTGAAACACTGTTTTAAGCCGTCAGTTGAAAAGGGAAGACAAAACGTTACACCTGGCCCGGACGAGGAGAGGGGTGCGGAGTGGCCCAGAGGAAGCCGAACGGGACGCACGGCCTCGGATCACAACACAGCCCCGTTCCTTCCCGAGTTTCGCAGCCGGGAAAGAAGAGGCCTGGGGCCCGGACAGCATCGGGGCCTTCGTGGGAGGCCGAGGGAGGGACGAAGACCCGCGCAGGGTTGGGGAGGGGCCCGCAGGGACTCACCGTCTGTGCAGCGGCTCCTGACCCACAGCTGGGCGGGCGGCGGTGGCGGTTGAGGCGGCGGTGGCGGCTGAGGGGGCCGAGGGGGCGGCGGCTGCGGTGCCGGCTGAGGGGGCTGGGGGGTCGGCGGCTGGGGTGCCGGCTGAGGGGGCTGAGGCGGCAGCAGTGGCGGTACCGGCTGAGGGGGCTGAGGCGGCGGTGGTGCCGGCTGAGGGGGCCGAGGCGGCGGCGGCTGCGGTGCCGGCTGAGGGGGCTGGGCGGGCGGCGGTGGCGGCAGAGGCTGCGGTGCCGGCTGAAGGGACTGAAGCGGCGGCGGCTGCGGTGCCGGCTGAAGGGGCTGAGGCGGCATCGGCGGCGGTACCGGCTGAAGCGGCGGCGGCTGCGGTGCCGGCTGAAGGGGCCCAGGAGGCGGCGGCTGAGGCGGCTGTTCCGGCTGAGGGGGCCGAAGCGGCGGCGGCTGCGGTGCCGGCTGAAGGGGCTGAGGCGGCATCGGCGGCGGTACCGGCTGAAGCGGCGGCGGTTGCGGTGCCGGGTGAAGGGGCTGAGGCGGCGGCGGCTGCGGTGCCGGCTGAAGGGGCCCAGGAGGCGGCGGCTGAGGCGGCTGTTCCGGCTGAGGGGGCCGAAGCGGCGGCGGCTGCGGTGCCGGCTGAAGGGGCTGAGGCGGCATCGGCTGCGGTACCGGCTGAGGGGGCTGAGGAGGCCGAGGGGGCCGAGGCGGCGGCGGCTGCGGTGCCGGCTGAGAGGGCTGGGCGGGCGGCGGTGGCGGTAGAGGCTGCGGTGCCGGCTGAAGGGACTGAAGCGGCGGCGGCTGCGGTGCCGGCTGAAGGGGCCCAGGAGGCGGCGGCTGAGGCGGCCGTTCCGGCTGAGGGGGTCGAAGCGGCGGCGGCTGCGGTGCCGGCTGAGGGGACTGAAGCAGCGGCGGCTGCGGTGCCGGCTGAAGGGGCTGAGGCGGCATCGGCGGCGGTACCGGCTGAAGCGGCGGCGGCTGCGGTACCGCCTGAGGGGGCTGAGGGGGCCGAGGCGGCGGCGGCTGCGGTGCCGGCTGAGGGGGCTGGGCGGGCGGCGGTGGCGGTAGAGGCTGCGGTGCCGGCTGAAGGGACTGAAGCGGCGGCGGCTGCGGTGCCGGCTGAAGGGGCTGAGGCGGCATCGGCGGCGGTACCGGCTGAAGCGGCGGCGGCTGCGGTGCCGGCTGAAGGGGCCCAGGAGGCGGCGGCTGAGGCTGCGGTGACGGCTGAGGGGGCCGAAGCGGCGGCGGCTGCGGTGCCGGCTGAAGGGGCTGAGGCGGCATCGGCGGCGGTACCGGCTGAAGCGGCGGCGGCTGCGGTGCCGGCTGAGGGGGCTCGGGGGTCGGCGGCTGCGGTGCCGGCTGAGGGGGCTGAGGCGGCAGCAGTGGCGGTACCGGCTGAGGGGGCTGAGGCGGCGGTGGTGCCGGCTGAGGGGGCTGAAGCGGCGGCGGCTGCAATGCCGGCTGAAGGGGCTGAGGCGGCATCGGCGGCGGTACCGGCCGAAGGGGCTGAAGCCGCGGCTGAGGTTCTGGCTGAGGGGGCCGAGGCGGCGGCGGCTGCGGTGCCGGCTGAGGGGGCCCAGGAGGCGGCGGCTGAGGCTGCGGTGACGGCTGAGGGGGCCGAAGCGGCGGCGGCTGCGGTGCCGGCTGAAGGGGCCCAGGAGGCGGCGGCTGAGGCTGCGGTGACGGCTGAGGGGGCCGAAGCGGCGGCGGCTGCGGTGCCGGCTGAAGGGGCCCAGGAGGCGGCGGCTGAGGCTGCGGTGACGGCTGAGGGGGCCGAAGCAGCGGCGACTGCGGTGCCGGCTGAAGGGGCTGAGGCGGCATCGGCGGCGGTACCGGCTGAAGCGGCGGCGGCTGCGGTACCGGCTGAGGGGGCTGAGGGGGCTGAGGGGGCCGAGGCGGCGGCGGCTGCGGTGCCGGCTGAGGGGACTGAAGCAGCGGCGGCTGCGGTGCCGGCTGAAGGGGCTGAGGCGGCATCGGCGGCGGTACCGGCTGAAGCGGCGGCGGCTGCGGTACCGCCTGAGGGGGCTGAGGGGGCCGAGGCGGCGGCGGCTGCGGTGCCGGCTGAGGGGGCCCAGGAGGCGGCGGCTGAGGCTGCGGTGACGGCTGAAGGGGCTGAGGCGGCATCGGCGGCGGTACCGGCTGAAGCGGCGGCGTCTGCGGTACTGGCTGAGGGGGCTGGACGGGCGGCGATGGCGGTTGAGGCTGCGGTGCCGGCTGAGGCGGCTGTTCCGGCTGAGGGGCCCGAGGCGGCGGCTGCGGTGCCGGGTGAAGGGGCTGAGGCGGCGGCGGCTGCGTTACCGGCTGAGGGGGCTGAGGGGGCCGAGGCGGCGGCGGCTGCGGTGCCGGCTGAGGGGGCTGGGCGGGCGGCGATGGCGGCTGAGGCGGCTGTTCCGGCTGAGGGTGCCGAGGCGGCGGCGGTGCCGGCTGATGAGGCTGAAGCGGCGGCGGCTCCAGTGCCGGCTGAGGGGGCCGAGGCGGCGGCTACGGTGCCGGCTGAGGGGGCTGAAGCGGCGGCGGCTGCGGTGCCGGCTGAGGGGGCTGGGCGGGCGGCGGTGGCGGTTGAGGCTGCGATGCCGGCTGAAGGGGCCGAGGCGGCTGCGCCGGTGCCGGCTGAGGGGGCTCGGCGGGCGGCGGTGGCGGTGGCGGTTGAGGCTGCGGTGCCGGCTGAGGGGGCGGAGGCGTCAGCAGCGGCTGCTGGAAAGACTTATGGGACTCGAAGGCTTTCGCCAGGTTTTCCAGGGTCGCCATGGCGGCCTCCCGCCCCGCGTGTACAGCCCCCGGAGTCGCCGGCCCGACCAGCGGCTCCGGTCAGCAGCGGTGGCAGTGAACGGAGCTCGGGGCCGCCAGTCGGTGCGGACCCCAAGCGCGCGACCATCTTCGAGCCGTCTGGACAGTCCCCGCGGCCCTGCGTCCTGCCACGCTCCGCCGGTGGGGCGGGGCCGGGTCACGGGATTGACAGCCGGAGGCAGCGGCCTCCGCCAATGGCTGCATCGCTCTCCCCTTGGGCTCAAAGAGCCGCCACGGCTCTTGGAGTCACTGCGTTCTTCCCGGCGAGGGGCGGGGGTTACTGCACGGAGATCGGGAGGGCGGTTCGGGGGCGGGGTTGCAAGGCACGGCGAGGAGGGTGGGGAGGGCGGGTGACTTGTGATTGAGGGTCTCTCTGCGAGGGGCATCCCCAGATGAC
The DNA here is from genome assembly GCF_048564905.1 of Vicugna pacos. Taxonomy (NCBI): domain Eukaryota; kingdom Metazoa; phylum Chordata; class Mammalia; order Artiodactyla; family Camelidae; genus Vicugna; species Vicugna pacos. The sequence continues at coordinate 82,960,427 of NW_027328741.1, read as the reverse complement.
GCATAGCATGTGGCAGGGAGGCCGGGCAGTTGGCTGGGAGCCCGAGACCCCCGCGGGGCGCTTGCCCACCCCGCGGCGCGGGCGGAGGGCCTGCTCGCAGGACAGCCTGCTATAATATGCTGACTGTTACATACCTTACCCTTGTTAGTAGCCTGAAATCACTTCTTGTTCACCTTCAGGATCATTACCATAGATATACTTCTTACAATCCTGGTACTTAACTATGTTCCCTCATGCTACAGGGGCATACACATGCTATTCTCACTCTTAGAAATAATCGTTTACACATCAATCCCCTACTCCCCTCAAGAGATTTGCCTATCTAATTCCAATCACTCTGAGTGCTCAGCTAATTTGTGAATTCATAAAGCCCATTACATTAACATAATTCCTTAACACCATGTAATGCTCCTTTATCACACTTATTAAAGTATACTTTATAATAACATAAAAACTCTTCCATGCATTAAGGTAGATATTAAACAATTAAGTTCACAATATAAAGTTGTAAGTACATCTACTTTATATTATGAAAAATGTTAAGGAATTACATACTATAGTTAAATTCATTCATAATTTTTCATAGAAATATGAGAATATTTATTCCAAGTTGGATCATCACTATATGTGTGTGTGTATATATGTATATATCTTTCATCCTTCACTCACAATACAAGTTCTGATAAAATATTGCCAACAATTAACTTTTATACCAAGAAAGGAAAGAAGGAAGGAAGGAAGGAAAGAAGGAAATGGAGGGGTTTTAGATCTCTTGAGATTGAGACATATTAGATACTCAAATCTGTACATTTGCATATGATAATTATTTTCCTGAAAGTATATAAAAACACATAAAGAAAACTGAAAGCTAAATATAAAATTATTTACAACCCAAATTTGAGGTTAATTTATATCTTCAATTGATATGCATTTTTTTAAATTTAATATTACACTGTTCCATTGCTATAATCAAATTCATAAACAGAAAACTATATATGATATGTAATCCTCTCACCATTTATAACATCTCTGAAAGCATTTTTGAAGTAGAATATTTTATATTTAAAGTTTTTATCATTAGAAAGGCTTTGAATATTTTAACACTATTAGATTTAATTTACTTCATCGTATTATTTTTTCCAATACATGAGAAATAATATCTTATATGGTTTTGATTCATTCTTTAAGTAGTTTGTTAATATTGTGTAATAAGTGAATTCATGGAATATTGTTATAGAGTTAGACATTTTTATTTGAAGATGTCATCTTTTGTAGTATAATAATAAGGCCATTATTGTAGGAATGTGAAGGAGTTAGACAATGCTTTTAGTAAAATCATCACTCTAAAGGGCATATTGCAATAGCAGCATGTGGTTAAGATCATGTCAATTTTTTGTAAATCTTTAACAAATTCTGAAATCACTCTGGTTGCTTACAAATTTATAAAACACAATTACTTATAGGAAGAACAAGGCTATACTCACCACATGACAAAGGAATGCTGCTTAATAAATAAGTGAGAAGAATTAAGTTTAATTCAAGGAAAGCAGCATTCTTAAAATATTTTGAATTGATTGGAGAAACAGAGATTTATGATTATTTATTTAGCAGAGTTTATATAGACATTTATGTGTGTGTGTGTATCCTTCATCTCTGTATCAATTCAAATAAGATTTTGCCAAAAAAATAAATTTTAGAGCCAAAAATACCAATCAAAAAGAAAGAAAAGAAGAGGGAAGGAAAGCAGGAAGGCAACTTAACATCAAAAAATTTCATCATTGTTTAGAGTAAAGATCTATATCAACTAAACATTTGTATTGTGACCTCCACATTCCACTAAAACTTATGCCATTTACCTACAAATATAAAATTTTATTTGCTTCTACAATAAATAATACATAAATTTAATGAAACTGCAGCTCAAAAGACGGAAATAGCATTAGAAATTCAGTCATCCAGTGCAGTAGCTAAAGCATGGGTATGACCTGACTCTAAGCAATCAGAGAACAACCAAGAAAATGTGCCAAACTGTTGGATACCCAGATTTGTTCCCAGGGCAGGGAAATAGGCATATCAAGATAAGTAAAAGAATATACCATGTTTAAAGCTTAATTATAATACAAAATACATATATATCTATATCTATTTCAAAATGTTAAAATTAAAAGTGGACCAGAAAAAAAAATAAACAAAATTACTTCTATAGAGAAAACAAAGAATAGCCTTGTCTTCTTCTATTAAAGACTGACTAACCACAAAATATTATGGAAATAGCTATAAAGCTTTGAGAAAAAATATTATAATACTATAATTGTGTTACCACTAAGGTTGTTATGTTTGTAGTTAAGCCAAAGTAATACCAAGACATTCAAAGAATCAGAAGGAATAGTAACTATATATTTATCCTAAAAAATAATAATAAATACTAAGAAAAGGGTACATTTTGTAAAATTTAAGAAGTAAGATATGATTATATAAATGCTGTTAAAGGGCATTGAATCAAAAGGTAGACAAAATAAGGATCACGTCTATTTTGAAAATATTTCAAAATAAATGCCAATAAATAAAAATAATTCTTAAAATGATACTTCCGTCTAACTTGTTTGATTTTGTAAGTGCATGTTACTTTATATCAATTTGCATTATTGATTATTATATGGTTAATAACACAGATACAATTAAAAGAAAATTATAAAAAAGTTGAGATAGCAAAAATAACTTTCTTTTCTAATATTTACAAATAAAAGATTTAACAGTGAATTTTTATCAATCATAAGTCTTTATATTTTCAGTAAAATATAAAATTATAATGGAGAAAAAAGTAAGAAAAAATGATTCAAATAAAAATGTTAAGGGGAATAATCTTTTATAACATTTGCCATCTACCTCTGCTTGGTACTATAACCAATCACAAGCCACTGTAGACGCTGACCTCCAACAGTCCCTGAAATTTCACAGTTGAGATCAGGAATGGGGCACTTTGTGCTGTGGGAAAACTGACAAAATAGAGCTTCAGATAGATGTTTTCAGGAGAAGATTTTATAAGCCCCAATTCTTGCATCTCCTTATATCTAGAAGAGCACTAAATTCATTAATGGTGATGTCTGCTCCTCATAACTGGCAAAAGAACTCAATGTGTGTTTGACGGCACGTACTCCCCTTCACTAAAATTACATATATAATATTGAGTTTCCCCCCTGCCTCTTCAAAAAAGGTCCTCAGAGCCATCTGAGGTGCTCTCTTCTAGATTATAGTCCTCATTTAGCCCCAAATAAAACTTAATCCACAACTCTCATGTTATAAAATTTTATTTCAGTAAACAGCATGTATATTAAAATAGTTCAAAACATTGATGTCACAATTGGTGAAAAGATACCTCTGCCTATATAATTTCAAACATAAATAAAAAATAAAAACTGGGCCACCATGATAATGAATCTGTAAGGAGAGACATTTTCAGCATGATGAAGGGAAGATAAATCACTCTAAGCTTAAAACTATACATCTGGACAAATTAGCAGTTGTGAGAGTAATAACCAAATATACTTCTAGAAATAAAAAGGATGAAAAAAATTTACACCCAGACATCTTCACAGAGAGAATTTCTGGAGGATGTACTTCAGCCCAGTCTGCTTGATGATCCACGAACTGGTCCAACACAGAGGGAAGGGAGAGACCATAAAAAGAAGCAGAGCCCTGCAGCTTAGTGGGCGGCAGGTTTTATCAGCAAGATAACTTACTTATGAGACTTGTCTTGAGCAGCCACAAGAGTCTCCCTGCAACCCCACCAGAATCTTAAAAGTTTATATAGAAGCCTTAAAATATTGTCCGGATGGTCTCGGCAACAAGCACATTACTGTCACAAGGCTGAGTACTTGGTGGGGCTTCTGCAGGGAAGGCAAGTGAAACACATTCCAGTAGTCATGTCCTCTTGATGATCCCTTCAAGACTGATCCCTATCAGGTATAAGTAGTGGGGAAAAAGAAGAAAAGGAAAACAGAGTTCATGACTTCTTGGATATGTAAAACATTTTAAAATTTCTGTGCAAAATTTATGATTATAATAATGAGTATATTTTTAATGATACCATTCTGGAAGTCTCTATATCAAAGATTAAATTTAGTTAATTATGGGCTTGTGAGTAATATTTTTTCTGTTTCTAAATTTCATAACCTATATTATTCACTAAAGATTTTTAAGAATTTAATTACAAAGTTAAAATCATTTCAAATGTATAAATAAAGAGATATTAGAATGGTTATTTTAATAGAAAAAATGCCAGTGTGAAGCATTAAAAACAATGTAACAACATCAATAAAGCTGAGTAATTATATTTCTTATGGTTTTCACAAAAAGTTACTTTGTTATTAATAGTTATATTTACAATCTTTTAAAACCATAAGGAATTCTCAATATAGAATATCTAATGTTCATAGAGCAAAATTGTGTGCATAATTTGATTCTAGGACAAAAACATACATATATATAATATACACACACATAACTAATACCCAGGAATTACATACAAAAAAGAATGTTTAATTCTTTACTTGTTACATTTCAGTAAGATTTGATTATAGTTTTTATTTGCATTTCTAAATTATGAAACATTTGATACATACAGGTTATGATTATAAAATATATATCCATTACTCTACCACCCAAAATGAGAAATAAAACAAGACATTTCCAATATAATTACCCTTGCTCTTTTATGTTGCTTAAAACTAAAACTGATATAACTTCTTTTTATAGTAATAGGTATTTCTTTCTGGTGTTTCTTTTTCTATATTTTTATTTTCAATAATTTTTGCAGCATGTTTAAGTGTTCCTCTTGAAATATCCTAGAGATTCCCCCCAAATATCTGAGAATTTATGCATTTTAATGTCTTTTAACAGGAAAATTGACTCAATTTAGGTTTATCCATATGTATTATTGACTAATTTATTTATGACTTTATTTTGTTTTCCACATATAACATTGTTCATTAATTTTCATTTTTTTGAGTGACTTTCTTTTGTTTCCCTTCAGATGTGTTTTTCAGGCATTAAACACCTCATTCTTTATACCACTGAAGATAATTTCATTTATTTCATACTTGTATAATATTTTGGCTATTTCTAGAATTTAAAATTCAGGATGACTTTTCTACAAAACATAAATTTCAAGAAGCTGTCTTTAATCCAGTTTTGCCAATATTATATAAAAAACAACCTGTTTATTGTTTTTTTCGATAGTTATTATTCTATCCTACACAAGGATAGTTAAATTTTTTCTAATTATGTATTTTTTAAATATTTTCTACTTTATATCAAGAAAATAGTCATGATAACTGTTTTTTGTATTATAAGTACATTATGGTATTTTGCTCCATCTTTGGAAATTAGGTTCTGCTATTTAAAGTATTATCTAGTCCATATTTTGACTTTGTTCACTTTACTTTTTGATATAGCACCAAAGGCATGATCAACGAAAGGAATAATTTCTAAGCTGAACTTTTAAAAATATTACAATTTGTTTTCTTTGCAAAAGACACTCAAAAGAATGATAAGACACCACAGATTGGGAAGATGTATTTGCAAAAGATATATCTGATAAAAGGCTATTAGCCAAAATATACAAAGAATTCTAAAAAGCTCAACAATAGAACATTAAACAACCTGATTTAAAAAATGAGCAAATTACCTGAGCAGATACCTCACCAAAGAAGATAACAGATAGCAAGCAAACATACAAAAATATGTTCAGCATTATATGCCATTAGGAAACTACAAATTAAAACAAGAAGATACTACTACATACCTATTAGACTAACCAAATCTAGAACACTGACAACACCAAACATCCTGCCAAGATGTAGAGCAACAGGAATTCTTACTTATTGCTGATGGAAATACAAAATGATTAAAACAGTTTGGAAGGCAGTTTGGCAGTTTCTTACAAAACTAAATGTGCTCTTACCATAAAATCCTTCAAGTCTACTCTTTGCAGTTTACTAAAGGAGCTGAAAACTATGTCCACATGAGAACCTACACAAGGATATTTACATCAGGTTTGTTTGTAATTATCAAAACATGGAAGCAACAAAAATATCCTTCAGTAGGAGAATGGATAAACCATAGTACAATCAGACAATGGATTATTATTCAGTGCTGAAAAGAAATGAGCTATTAAGCCATAAAAAGATAATATAGATCCTTAAATGTATAATGATAAGTGAAAGAATCCAATCTACAAAGGCTATGTATTATATGATTCCAACCTCATGATATTCTGGAAAAAACAATACTATGGAGAGAATAAAAAGATGAAAAGTTGCTAAGTGTTATGAGAAAGGGAAGATTGATTAGGTAAAGCACAGAGGATTTTTAGGGCAGTGAAACAATTGTGTATGGTACTGTAATAGTGGATATATACCACTGTACACTTGTCCAGACACACAGAGTATTCAACACCAAGAGTGAGTCCAAAGGTAATTATGAGTGATTATAATGTGCCAGTGTAGATAAGTATATATTTATATATGCTGCTGGGTCCTATAGATCCCAGGACATGGGCTTTCTCTGGGAAGAATGATTGTTGCATCAGGGTCTTGGTCCTCTCATATATGTAGATATAGGGTAGACTGATAAAAAAAGAATGTTTGGATATTGAGAAACTCAAAATTAAAGTGAGAAGATTTACAATAATAAAAACCAACTAATCCCTTGAAGATATCTAGATTAATTAGACAAAAAAAGTACAGAGAAGATTTTCTTATAGAGTTTCCAACTTTTGTCTAACAATTTGTACACCTCACAGAATATATATTTTGAAACGTACATATAAAAATGACAAAAAATAACTATATAGTATGTCAGAAAGGAAGTGTCCACAAATTTCATGATGTTAAAGTTGTACTATTTTCATAAAAATAAGTAAGATAAAATTTAAAAAACAAAAATGGCTAATTGTCTGGGAAACTGAAATTTATGAACCTTCTTTTTGAAATTAACTAAAACATGTAGTTTATTATTAAAGCCCTTAATGTGCTTTTATTTTTATCCTATTTACCTCTCTTTCTTCACTACTGAGCATCCTGAGATTTTAAAATGCATTCTCCTGCTTTTCTTTATTATTTCTTGAACACACATATATATCAATAAAATGATATCATTTAGTTTAAGTTACCATTTATATTTTTTAAATGTTATATTTTTGTTCAATTTCCCCTGAAACATTCTCTTTACTACAATTTTTATATTTAGAATTATTAATTTTTATAAAACTGAAATTTTTATAATGCAACTTAAAAATTACTCCATTTATCCATTTTCCAAAAAGTGGATATTTGAGTTATTTACAATATTTGATTACTATAAGCAATGATGTTATGAACATACTTGTATATTTATCTTGGTGCACACTGAACACAGGCAGAAGGTTGAACGTAACTTAGGAAAGAAATTGCTTGAGTTCAAGTGTTGACACCTTTAATTTATAAGGATATTATAATTTTCTGAAGTTAATGTAAAAGAGGAGAACAAATCTGCCTCTATATTAGATCTGTTCCTTTAGCTTTGACCACTGTGCCCTGTTTCCTAGGCCTAGTCTTGCAAACTTTGCACGCACATAAAGATAACAAGCTGTAGAATAGAAAATAACATTTGTTTGTTGGAGGTTTACAGGGACACCATGAACTGACCCATATGGACAGCTGCAAGAACAAAGAATTTCTACAGCAAGATGTTTGCAACAACCAACCATATACCCTCCCTTGTTTTTTGTTTGTTTGTTGTTGTTGTTTGTTTTTGTTTTTGTTTTGTATAAAAGAAGCCTGTATTGTGACTGGACCTGGATGGTTCTCCAAGACATTAGTCGGCCATCCTCTCAGTCTGCCAGCTTTCCAAATAAAGTCACTATTCCTTGCCCCAACACCGCATCTCTTGTACTTAAAGTTTAAAGTTTAAACTTAAAGTTTCACGTTTGTGTAAGTGTTTTTCTAACTTTTCTGCTAAGTGTTACTGTCTAATATTTATGGCTGGAATTTACAGTCACCTAAATTTCTTCAAGAATAACTTGACTATCATTGGCTGTGTCTTTTTCCATATAAATTTTAGAGTAAGTTTGTTGAGTACCATTCAAACCTCTGCCAGCATTTGATCATAGAGATTAAATCTGTGAATCACTTTGGTAAGATTTTATATGGTTAAAATATAGGCTTTCCATATTCATGAAGAAGCTATATTTCTCAATTTACTTTTGTATCTTCAATGCATTTCCACACAGTCATATTTTTTTTTCTGATGGCTCACAAGACTTTTATTTGGTGAATTTATTTTCTTCATATTTTCTGTGGTTAAAATTGTATCTGTTTATTGCATTTCTAACATTTTGTTTCTAGGCATAGAAATACACCTGATATTTAGTCTCTGAAAACTACTCTTTTTATACCTTTTTTTAACATAAACAGTTTAGATTATTTCTTACAGATTCTAGTAAATAATACATTTGATTCTGTTTCTTACTAAGTTCTTAAGTACCTCCCTTACAATGATGAATGGAAGAGGTCATAGAGGATATTGTTACCTTGTTTCTAACATTGAAGTTAATGTTTTTACCTCTTTTGTAGTAATCACAATAGTTTACTTTGGGTTTTTTTTTCAGATATTCTTTGTCAGAATAAAGAAGTTTTTCATTTCTTGTTTTCTAAGAGCTTTTTATCAGGACTAATATTGGACTTCAATCACGTACTTTCTCTGCATCTTCTGAAATGATCAATTGCTTTTCTACTTGTAGTTTTGTAATCTATTAATGTGCCATACTACATTAATTTATTGTATACAGGCAAACTAATTTGCATTGTTGGAATAATCCCATTTATTTTTACAGGTCAATTTTGCCTACAGATTCATATTTTTCTACTGTATTTACCTATTTTTGTTCTGTTATTTTGTGTGATAGTAAATATGAGACAGTTTATGCTTTAAGAATTAAATATGCAATGCTGAATCTCACTTTTTTCATAAGGGGTACATGAGCTCAAACTATTTAAATTGTGAGTTATGAACAAGTCACATTTAGTCACCCTGTGATGAAAGAGTCATGGTGAAAAAATGCCCACTATAAAACTATGTAAAGTGAAAGCTAGGTCCTTGCTTCACCTAATCCACATAACTGGATATTTATATTTGCTTTTCTCACAGGAGGGTACATCCTTCTTTTAATTTTATATTTATATATACTGTGCTGGAAGGAGCATATTCTTGTCAGAGATTTTATAGTTACTAATAATTTAATCTAATTTTAAAAGGGTCCATGTCAAAGTGTACCAAATAACTACTTCCAGAGATTTGAGGTGTGACTATAATCACTGAAAATGCACAGTTAATTTATGCCAAATGAATTTCTATTATTAATGTACATATGTACATGAAAAGGTTGTTTTAGTAAATTTAGTACATTATACAATGACTAACAATACAAAGGTCCCTAAACATTTAACATTTCATTAGTAATATATTTATGTTGATCATTTTTTAATCATGTAATACTATTTATTGCTCACACATGATATACCAACATCATGAAAGACAGAGCTCTAAGGACTAGAGGTGTATAATATAAAATAAGAGTGTGCTTTATTTTAAGGAGTTAACAATTTCATATTAATGGCTTTAAGTCTAGCATATATTTCTTTCTCTTAGTGGCCTTGAATTTTTATATTTGCGTTGCCTATTTGTCATTTTTTGAGCCAACTCAGATGAAACACAAACACAACTCTAAAAAATTACCTAAACACACTGACACATCTTTTTTTTTAAATCAAGAAGCAACTCCATCACTGTCTTCCATGTTTTTGTAAACTGGTTAACTACACAGGGAGCTTACAGGGCCTTCTGAGGAGAATAATTTGCCTATACTTTGATGATCACTTAAGAAATTGTCATGGATACATTTGGTAGAATACAATCATTCATATTATTACCTTTATACCATTGATGTTTTCACTGTTTCTGACTTTGTTGCTTGGTTCTTAAGTTATAGTTAAATAATGATGAAGTCTCTTTTTCCTTAAAACAGAGAACACATATTTATACTCCTGTAAATATTTTTAAATACAAGATCTAAAAAGAAAAACATATCTGTTATTGCAATCACTATAAAACACAGATTCATTTGTGTCTGTCAGCTATGGGTCTGCAACAAAACATCCCAAAACTTAGAGGCTTATAAAGATAAATATTCTTATGCACTGACTAATTGTTCAGCTGGGGTTCTACCTCAAACTGCTGACCCACTGGGCCAGCTCTGCTGAGACCTCTGATGCCCTCACTTTTGTTTAGTTCTAAGACATGGGTTCAGTTCAGGTCTAATCTTAAGTGCCTTTGATTTGTTTGAGACCAATCAGCCTACTCAGCATGTCTTCATGGTAGAGATTGAGTACAAGAGAGAAAGCCCAGTGCATAAGCACATTTCAAGCCTTGGCTTGCATCACATCATATCTGCTGATAGCCTACGGGCCAAAGCAAGTTACAAATTCAAACCCAAATGTAGGAGAAGATAAATACTCCTCATGTGGAAATATAATGCCAAAGGATATTCTAATATGCACCATAACCTTCTCTGACCTCCACTCAAAAGTTCCCCACTGAAAATTAGAAGCTTAATTATAATGGTTAGTAATTTTAAAAAAGATCTTTTTTAGAAAAAGGTCTCTATATTAACACTTTCTATATCACTGACATTTAACACAGTGCTGGTCACGTATTAGGCACTTTCTAAATGTTTACTGGCTAGCTGGCTGGGTGACCTGGTGTCAGAAACATAGACATGTTATCAATATAATAATGTCCAACTAAAACAAAGTTACATTATTGTACCAAGAACTGGATTGTCTTCCCCACGCAGTTTTTAAAAAATATGCATATAAAATATAATATACACTATAATTCACTCAATTCACAATATGAAACACAACAATGAAGTTAATATTCCCACTGGATATTCCCCATTGACATTTTCTGATGTATTAACTCTCCTGGAAGAAGTTGCATTAATTATTAGATATTTAATTAGATTTTCACTAATGGTGTAAACACAATATGAAAATTCACTTTGATTTGCATTGTCATTTAGAATCACTAATCAACTGAGAGGTATGAACAATCATGGCAGAAGACTGAAACTTCAGCATTGAGGGGTTTTTAAAATATGCTTGGCATCATTATATGAACATATAGGCTCAATTACAGAATGTGAAATTCCATTAAATTACTCCATATGAGTCAATGCCCAGAGGATCATTTTTGATCAGGGTAGAATAACTCATTTTCTAGGACCTTAGGATGGGAAACTTCATATTTTAATGAAAAGTCACATCATGAATACTCTTTATTCCTTCACTGTGAAAGACAGGAACTGTTATTCCCCTTCAGTGAGTATAAAAGTTGCTTGAAAAAATAAACAGACTTCGGATTTAAAAACTAGAAAAATTCTTTGTTTTTGTTTGTTTGTTTTTGTTTTTGTGATTTAGATTCCACATATGAGTGATCTCATATGGTATTTTTCTTTCTCTTTCTGGCTTACTTCACTTAGAATGACATTCTCCAGGAGCATCCATGTTGCTGCAAATGGCATTATGTTGTCGGTTTTTATGGCTGAATAGAATTCCACTGAATAAATATACCACATCTTCTTTATCCAGTCACCTGTTGATGGACATTTAGGCTGTTTCCATGTTTTGGCTATTGTAAATAGTGCTGCTATGAACATTGGGGTGCAGGTGTCATCCTGAAGTAGATTTCCTTCTGGATACAAGCCCAGGAGTGGGATTCCTGGGTCATATGGTAAGTCTATTCCTAGTCTTTTGAGGAATCTCCACACTGTTTTCCATAGTGGCTGCACCAAACAGGACAGAAATAGACTCACAGACAGAGAATACAGACTTGTGGATAACAGGGGGGTGGAGGGTGGGAAGGGATAGACTGGGATTTTAAAATTGTTGAATAGATAAACAAGATTACACTGTATAGCACAGGGAAATATACAGAAAATGTTATGATAACTCACAGAGAAAAAAATGTGACGAGTGTGTATATGTCCATGAATGACTGAAAAATTGTGCTGAACATTGAAATTTGACACAACATTATAAAATGATTATAAATCAATAAAAAATGTTAAAAAATAAAAAAAAATAAAAAATAAAAAAACTAGAAAAATTCTGTAATTTTTACTTATTTTGTCAGTGTTTTTCTTTATAATTATTAGTAGTAAAAATCACAAAGTCATTTGGGATCTACGTCCCCCAATTTTTTTTAATATCGGCTATATTAGCTAACCCTGCCAATAACACATTACCTTTGCCCAAAACAGGCATGTGTGTGTGTGCTCCCACACGCATAACACAATATATCCACAAGTCCTCCTTACTACTATTTATTGTAGTATAAAATCTCCTAAGTTTAGGACCAAAGTCATTGTTTTGAACTCTATGTCTCTGATGAAAACACAGAAATGAATACTTCACTGCCTCTCCTATGAAACAGTCACTGTCAAATACTTGCACTGCTCCGTAACTACTGACTACATGTCTTTCACTATCTTAATAAGACCACGTACTCCCAACATCAGGCACTGTGGTTTGAACCTCAGTCTATATACCATGTACATATCAAGGCCTAGCCCAGATTTGTTTAAAATCTGTTTTCTGCAATAGGGCCATAGGTTTGATTGGGATAGTCTCTTGCAAAGTGTCCTTTGATTTTTGTTTAAAATGAATTTCTAATTCCTCAGTTGTTTTAGTTATGATTAGGTTTGCAAACCCAAATGAATTTGGAACACACCATAATCAACATTTGTATGACTGAATCATAGAATATGTGCACAATTGGTAAAATATATACCACAGTGGTTGGTGTAAGTAGTCAGTTGTATTACAAAAAACAATAATAACATAAAACAGGCACATGAAAAGTTCAGTAAATTATACAAAATTTTTATTTATGATCTATATAATTTTTCTTACTTTATCTGGGTAATTTTCTATTTTTAGCTATCAAATGATAGGATTAAGAAAGATAATTTTGAAGTTTCTCTTCATTTCCAAGAAAAATATAGTAGAACTTTAAAAATCTATATATTAATGGCATTTGAATTTATTTATACACAGTTCCTATGTGTTTCTGGCTAGAGGTAGAAATTACTGACTTAAATGTGTGTTGGTTTCCACTGTTCATTAGCTAAAATTGAAGTAAATAAGTATTAAAAATAATAACTATTAAAAACTCAAAGCACTGAATTTTCTTCCAACTAATTTTATCAGAGCAGCAGTTACATAAGATTCAAATCTATATTTATAATTTTCTTGGTAGTACATGAACTACAGAATTCCATGTAATAGAATTTGTAAGCTATTCACCTCTTTGTATGTGTCATGAACATTAAATTATTAATATATTATCTTAGAAGTCACAAGTAAGGACTTAGTTAACAGATGATTATGGAATTTTTTATGTAAATTTTGTGTACTGCATTGTAAAAATTTGAAATCTACAATCATAGACTATACAATAAGCAGATATACACAAGACAAGTTAAGCCCACACTGTTTCATGAGGCTTCTATTTTTAAAATGTATTAAATATTTATTTTCACAGATTGATGTGTTTAGGCAAATCATTTTAAAATCTGTTGTCACAATTATTTTGGAAACAACAATAATTTTTATCATTATCCTAATTTTCAGTGTATATTCACATGTGATTCCAACAACTATGACACTGAGTTGCTGAAGCAAAATCAAACATTTTAAAAATAAAGAAATTTAAGTACAGGAAAATTAATTGACTTGCAGCAATTTTTTGCACTGTCATCTTGGCTAAGCTAGAATAGTTTACAAGAATCCCTATCCTGTAGGATACTTTGTTAACTGGCCCAATAAGAAATTCTTTTTACAAATTTTGGAAGGGGAAAATAAAGTAGCTCATCTGAAATCTGTTATTTTAGAGGTACGAGTAACAAAAAAAAGAGATACATGTGGATTCTAGCTAGTTCTTGCTGTCTTTGGTTCCACACCCACATCATCTTCCCAAATGAAAATCTTGCTGACCAAGAGCCACTGAGACCCAACAGATAAGTGGAGACAGCAGCTTTCCATAATCTTTTCCACCAGGTCCCCTTTGCAGACCCACTTGGGCAGCCCAAACTGCTTTATTTCAAAGGGTTGGTAATTGTCTTTTCTCTGATCCTCCAATTCTCCCTTTTAGAAATTTATGACCCCAGCAATACACACAATTTGGGGAAGTGCTATCACATATCTAACTCTTTATTACATAATACTCAGATTTGTTTACATTTTCAGATTGAATCTGACTGAGACATAACTTTGATGAGATCACACTGCTATTAAATGTCAGTATTGAAAATCAAATATTTCTTACTATTTCTCAATCTTGAAAGAAAGAATATTTCCAAAAAAAAAGGGGGGAGATGTTAGGTTATGTATTTACTAAAAAAGAATTTGGGAGCAAGGAATAAGAGGTTTCAAGAGAGACAGAAGTGAGAAAAAAGGAGATAATCTAGCAGGAGAGAATAATTCATGCTTAAGAATGTTTTCATGGTAGCCAATGCTAACTACCAGGTGGCTGGTTATATCAGAAAATACTGGTATAATTCATAACATGGAAAATTTTCAAAGCTTCATGCCCTTAACTTTCATTGATAAAAATGTCCTGATTTTGTATATAGGCTAGATATCCTCATATGTGTATGTGTGTGTGTGTGTGTGTGTATGTGTGTGTATACATATAAATACACACACATACACACATATATATATATCCCCAAATTTCAGTGGATTAAACAACAAAGATTTAGAATTTACTCTAGCAAAGTCTGTATCCAGATAAGAAGCAAGGTGAACTGTTCCACAACCAGCAACTCAGTGATTCAGAACAAGGAAAGTACCACCGTCTTGAAGCAACATCATATGGAGCCTACTGCCTCCTGATGGGCATCTCAGAAAAAGTGGCACCTGCAGAGCCATTGCTGGTTTTTCCGTGCTTTGTGCCAAAATTTATACATGTAAATTTGACTCATGGCCATTGGACAAAGCTAATTACATGACCTTATTTATCTTCAAGTGGATAAATAATATAGTCTTGCTGGTGCACAGAAAGGATACAAATGAACAATGATAATATTTTTTCCATAAAGCTTAATATTTGAAATAATTGATTTTGGCATAGGGCTTTATGATATTGGGCATATTAGTTAAATTATCTGTTCCTTAATTTTCTCATTAATAAAATGGAAGGCAGCAATATTCCACTATTAGAACAATTAGGGAATCAAATGGAGGCATATAGCACTCAATAATATTAGATATTATCAAAATCATCATTATCATCATAATCATTCTCTAGTCTTTGACAACATGTATCACTGAGGCTGATAGATTTTGACAAAAAAATAAAATATTAGAGTTGAAAAGAATTTTAGTAATTACGTACACTGGTCCTGTCCTTTCATTTATGAGAAAAGAGATGTCCATCAGTTAAGTGACCTTCCTGGGCCCAATTCTTCTTAAGAGCAAAAATGGAAACAGATGTCTAAGTCCAGTGTCCTTTGTTCTCATGATAGGGAAATTAGAACTTTCTATCAAGCATAGACTGAAGATGTCCAACTCTTTTGTATATTGCTAAATCTGTTCCATGTTACCTTTGCTCATTTTACTGCATCGATTAATTGACATTTTGTAATTAATGAAAATCTTCCCAAAGGTGCAAGCTTAATGATTTTATAAGCATGGCAGAAATATGTTGATATAGTAAAGCGCTTATTGCCTGAGCAAATGCATTTTCCAATTTCTAAGAACTAGTCATCCAAGGAAATTTTGCTTACTGTGCTAAAAATTAGGGATTTTCATGGGGGGAAATGAACAAGAAAAAATTAAAAAGTGAAACTGTTAATAGATAAGTTTACTTAAAATATTTAATTATTGAAAGAAAGTAGTATTTGACTTAGAATGATACAAATGATTTTTTATTCTCCCATTTCCACCAAAACAGAAAAAAAGATGCTATTAGAATTGTATGGTTCAATAAAACCTTACAGAATGCAAAATCAAGAATATAACTAACATTCTTGCCATTATGAACTTTCTTTGGGGAAATTTGTACCATCTGGAAGTATATGAGTAACACAGAAAAGGCCAGGTGACAAAAACACATTAAATTGCTTAATAAATGGATAAAACTTTAAATGCTAAATGCCAAAATGTCAAATTTCCACTTCAAGTTTAGAAATGCTATTTTAAAAGACTTTCCAAAGCATTTTACCACTTTTTCTATGAAATCAAAAATTTCCTTTTAATCACCTACAGATGCACAAGAACCTCATTTAGACTCACAAAAAGACCAACCAAGAAATATGTTTGCTATATCCATGGCATGTTGCTGACACAAATGAGAAAAAAAGAGAGAGTGATGACTTTGTGTGTGTGTGTGTGTGTGTGTGTGTATGCATGTGTTTGGGGAAGGGCAGGAGGTTTGAAGGTGAAGTAGATAGGGAAAAAAGAGGCTTTGTTTATGGTGTTTTAAACTTAAGAGATAATATAAACACTGATGTAAATTTATTTAAACCTGCAATGTTTCATCATTACAAAGAATAGAAATCAAAATGCATTAAGATTAAAGAAACCTAGATGCCAAAAATAGATAGATGTTTTGCATAAATGAACTGCATCTAAAAACTGTTACTCTCAGTAATGTGTATTAAGAATCACAATTTCAATTTATTTGTCAATTATTCCTGAGTTAAATGAAAAATAAAATTAAAAAGTCACAATACACTGTGTTATATCTTTCAGAACAGAATGGGTTTTTAAACAGAACAACATTCAAGCAATGAATTTGGGGAAGTACACAAGGCAGAAGTCAGAAAGCTAGGTAGGAAAGTACTGTAGTTGACCAGGAGAGAATATAAAGGGTTATAAAAAGCTGGATTTATCAAGAATTATTAAGGAGATAGAATTGATGGGCTTATGTACTATTTAAAAGTAGGACATGAAGTTGACAAGTATAGATTGACTTTCATTCAAGATTCTTGCTGGAGTAACTGAGTCAAAGGAGTGACTTACAGCAATAGAGAGAGTGGGGAAGAGATAAGAAGATAGGGAAATGCACCAAGTGTATTGAATTCAGTTTTAGATATGTTGGGTAATCTGTGCCTGATTTTAGAAGGCATATGCAATTTCGGTATATAAATGAGTACTAGTTTAAACCACAGATTTTGATATTATTCTAAAACTGTATATAAAGGACGATCCTCAAGAAGACCAGCATTTTAGGCATTATAGGGGATGGTAAATTCAAATTTTTTAGAGACTCTTAAAGAATCATAATAAAGATGAAAAAGCCTGGAAAGAATAGTGGATTTGATAAAGAAAAGAAAAGGCTATATATTAACCGATGAAGCCTGCAAAATACCACAAACTAAGTGGCTTAAGCAGCAATTTATTGATTAGGATACTAAAAGTCTGAGATCAAGGTTTTAGTGGGGCTGATTCCTTCTAGGGTTTCTCCCCTAGTTTCTGGTGGTTTTCTGGCAGTCCTGAGAATTCCTTGGTGTGAAGAAGCATTGCCCCAATCTCTACCTTCATTTTCACGTGGCATTGTCCCTGTGTCCATGTGTATTCATGCTCTAATATTCCCTTATCACAGGGACTCCGGTCATATTAGGTTAGAGGCCCACACTAGTCCAACATGATTTCATCTTCACTAATCACACCTTCAACAGCTCTATTCCATATAAGGTCACATTCTGAGGCAGCCAAGTTTTAGAATTCAGCATACAAATTATACAGGGACACAGTTCATTCTATAACAAAATTCTAGCTCAGTGGTAGAGTGCATGTTTAGTATACACAGGATCCTGGGTTCAATCCCCAGTATCTTCATTTAAAGAAACAAACAAACAAACAAATCATAAATAGATAGATAAACAAATAAATAAATTCCTCCTCTATCAAAACAAAATTTAAAAAATATGGTCACAAGGAAAGTCATTTTTACTAACCAGTTTCAATTGGTGGTAGAGGCTGATGTTGAAAATCATTTACATAGTTTAAAAGATAAACTAGATACAATAAATTTAAACTCATTTAAAAAGGCACTTGGATTTGAAGTGAAGGTCAAGTATAAAGACACAGTTAGAAGAGGGAGATTAATCTTGAATTAAATATGAGAAAAAGATAGATGTTCATTTTTTTATTTAATTTAGCCTACCATGAAATTCCTTTTGAGAAAGTATCCTGTGGAGATATACCTGTGCTGCCTGGATCTATTTCTGGAAGTAGCATTGTCTAGCAGAATGAGTAAGAGATTTGGAGTCACAAGATTCACTGTGTGGTTCTGGATCTGAAATCTAAACTGTGCAAATTTGAACATGTTTACTGACCTCTCTCGGACTCACTTCTCTTCAATTGTAGATAATAGCATTCCTGTAACAGAATGTTATGAAAATTAAATATTATAATGTTGTCTAAATGCACTTTTTATCAAAATATTATATGTGTATATTATTTTTTATATTGTCAGCATCATTTTATTCTGTCTAGCTATAAAGCTTTTATAAACATTTAGAAAATGCAGAATTTGACTTCCTCTGATTGCCAGAGCATAGGAAGGATTGTTAGAAACATAACTATCTTTCCAAAATAGTACAAATTTTTGTCTTAAAATACTAAAGGAATGTATTACTATAAAAATGTGTTGTATTGTGGCAATGGCAGAAACAAATCTTAAGAAAACTTTGTGAACATCACTCAAGACACAGAATGTGCAAACCGAATGGGCAGCAAAACAGAAACATTTTTGAATTTAAAAAAATAGTACAATTGCATTCTGGTGCATGGACATCAACCCACAGGAAATATTAATAGCTATTATACTCACATTTATGATTCAATAAAATGTAATTTTATATACTTTTTAAAATCATAAAACACTAATAAGATGGATTGATTAAATTTGATGTGAGTAATGACAATGATGCCATAGAGAAAATGGGAAACCACAATGTTGTTTCAATCACAAAAGCCCTCGGTTTGTGCTTCCCCAAACTAAAAGCAGATAGTGCCCTTTAAAGATTGATATGAAAATTTTGAAATTGTGAATTTTCTCATGTTAAAGTGCTCTTTTCTATACAGTGAATTAAAATGTGTTAAATTTATATTCTATTTACCTGTAACATCATGTTGTCTGACAGACTATAAGACTGCATAATTTATCCAAAAGTTTAATTGAATTAAACTAAATATCTAAGGAGAAATATTATATATATATCTATATATAATAGTATTATATATATATATGTATATGTATATAGAAATAATAAAAAGTAGCTTATTTTTGGGGGAGTGCACATTGTAAGAGGAGTAGAAATCTATCGTGTCATATTCCAGAGCATTCTGTGCCCACCATCCCCTCCAGCCATCCACAGGTAGTGTGATTGCCCTGATCACCTACTCCAATTACCCCGCAAGCAAGCTGCATGTAAGGAGCATGACCTCAGTGTTTCACATACAAAAGGGAAACTTAAATCTTCTTAGTGCTGTACTTAGACATTTACACGAATCTGTCATTCTAGGCAGTGGCAGAATTCTCCAGTTGAGTATGCTATGGAGTTTCCTATTGAAACACTCATCTTCACCCAGCATCTTCATGATGTGTACATGTTAGTGATCAAAATGCTCAAGTACACTTCTACAAGAAAGTACATGTATTGAGGAACACATAAAAAAAGAAGTACCCTCAACTCATTTGTCTTATTGATTGAGTATATTTACATGTTGTCTCTTTCCCGAAACAAGTGGAAGCATTTCTTCTTCTACTTTCCCTTTGAATGCAAATTACTAAGGATTTATCTCCTGGAAAATGGGAAGAATGTATTACTCACCTCTACAGTAAAGTGTATAGTATAATACACTATAGTATAATATAATATGTAGCATATATGTTATAGCATGTATAACATAACATATTCTATATGTGGCATGTGTATGTGTGGTAAAGCTGTTCATGCTGATTGTTGAAATACTTGTCATCTTCCCATTGTACTATGGGTGTCTGGGGGTCTGTAACACATCACAATTTTATGTATATTTCGTTCCCTCCTAAAGTAATTATCAGGACTAACACAGATCTTCATACGCATTAAGTCCGATCAAAATTTACTCAATGAATAGCATCATCCAAATATATTTAAAATAAAATACAACTACCTGTCCCATGCTCTAAGCACAGACTTAAAGGAACCAAAAATAATTATAACAATCACATAACATCCTGAAGGCCTTCTGTGTCAAGGACTGAGAAGTGTCTAAAGTTTCTTTAGAACACACTTCATCTCTTTCACAATAGATCAATTTTGCTTTTGGCATCTGATAGTTTCTCCTCTGAATGAGCAGCTGACTTACTGAGAGCAAGTGACGTTAGAGCAGAGGAAGGCAGGACACAAATGCTTACTCTAGATTCTGAAACTCACTTTTCTTTTCTGTGAGACAAGGGTTGAGAGTCATAAAACTATAGGTTTATAAGAGGATTTACACTGATTATTTGTTAAAGGAGACGTGGGCCAGACTGCCAGTTATCTATCATTCAATGTTCGCTGCTCCTTTCCTGGGTAGAAATGATAGTTCTTATCTGGGGACATTTCCCAGCATGACTTGTAGCTAGATTTAGTGACTATATTGTAGTCAGCCACATATAAAAGTAAGTGTTACTTGTTCTTTGAGTACAATTTTAAAGGGTTTCAATGCCCTTCTTCATCCTTCTTCTTTTCAGCTGCCCCGGATACATATGCGCTGGCTTGAGGACCAGCATATTGAAAGAACTTGAAAATGGAATCCCACCTCCACCCTACTGCCCTCCTCAACAGAAAAACAACAGGACTGGTTCCTGACATTGTGCCCTGTGGAGCTGTCATTACAGCTTATTCACTCCACTCACCAGAGAACTCGACATATCACATCACATGTCTTAAGACTATTTAGGATGATGGCACACATTCCAAGCCAATTTTATGATTTCCTTATTGGTGATCTCCTACTATTGAAAAGTAAAATGTCCTCCCAAAGGTTGTTTTCTGGCGTTGGTTATTTTAAGTGTCCACTAACAGATTGCCATTCTCCCCTCTCTTTTCTCATGTTCTCCTCTGAATGGATAGCCATCCCTTTGTCATCATTTTGTCTAGTTTTCTAATATCCTAACCATTCTCTTAATTTCCAGTTCCATTTCCTGTATACAAGGAACATTATTCTGGAAGACACTTCCCTGAAACTTGAGTTTCAACAGAATCTTGGGGGCAAGGGTTCTGACCATACAGTGAGAACAAGCAATTATAACCTTAAGAGATTATGGGAATTCTGATGTCACTACTCCGTGATTTTTTATTTTCAGTCAATAAATAACATGTACCTCTGATGATGGCTGTATGGTCAGGCAACTCAACATGGCTGCTCTCTATACATCTCCTGAGTGACTGGTGCCTGCTTCACCTACACACAACTCACATGACTGATCTTCCTTCATATTTGCCCCAGGCCCCAGCTAATGACTGTTCTAGATTTAGATCAGAACTCACCACTCTGCTTATCATAGGGGTGGTAAGAGGCATGACCCTCTGCTGATTAGCCTGGTAACCAATGAGCCAACATGATATCAACTCCCCTATAACTGGTAACCTCTTCTTCCCCACCAGGAGCAAAGACTGCCATCATGTCCTGCCCTCCAGCTCCCACACATGGCAGGATGTTGCTCCAGGACTTTGCTTCAGATGTGCAAGATCACCCTAATCATTAAACTATTGATTATCTCTGTTGCTGACTCTGGGCTTTTTCTCAGGTCTTGAAGCTGGGCAAGTACAGGGCTTGTAGACCTGCAGGATGCAGTCCAGTGCTGACATAGCTAATTAATACCCTCACATAAAACACTTTGTTTATATAAACATAATGTAACTAGTAGACAAATTGGGTTCAAAAGAATAGAAATACATGGAGATCAGAAGCAACCTTAGCTCTAGGGTCCTCAGAAAGCACAGATTCAGTGGGATATCATGGTACATCACAAGGCTTGTGGGAGAAATGAATAGCAGGCACAGCTTTGTTCATCTCTTATCTAATTCTCAATACTTCCTTCTGCTATTGGACCAACTTGGGATGCGTCTATGTCCATCCAAATGCTATCCCTATCTGAAACTCTTATGAAAATTTCAGTGCACAGTCATGTTAATTATGATGTTTCACTCATGATGCCACTTGAACATATCATCATCTTGCATTGTTTCAAAATATTGAATGTATGTAATTACTCTAATTATTTATGTTGCCTTATTTTAGTTGTAATGGTTATATGTTTTATCAGGTTTATTTTCTTCAATTGTAAAACTGTCTGCTCAAGCAAAGTAGATCTACCCAGTGTTTCACAATGATACCCTGTACACTTTGCCTTCCCAAAATGTTTCTTTAAATATTCTATTTGAAGAGTTCTCTCTCTCTTCTCACTCTCTGTGAATAGTGTTCATCCTTCAAAAAGCAGTCAATGCCGGTGACTTCAAAAGGGTCCTTCCTCTCACAAAAGAGTATCTGACCTTGTGACTATGCTTTTTCTCAGAAAAAAACATGAATTTGCATAGTTTGTTTGGAAGTTTCTATATGCAGGTACATCTTATTTTATTGTGTTTCACTTAACTGTACTTTGCAGATATTGAGTTTTTTCCTTACAAGTTGGAAGTTTGTGACAACCTGGTCTCTGGCAAGTCTATCACTGTCATTTTTCCACATTGTATCTCTCTGTCACACTTTGGTAATTTTACCAGTATTTCAAACTATTTCATTATTATTATATTTGTTATGGTGACCTGTGATTTTTGATGTTATTATTGTAATTGTTTCAGGGTGCCATGAATCCCACCCACATGAGATGAAAACCAGATTCACAGATGCTGTGTGTGTTCTGAGTGCTCCATTGACTTGACTGTTCCCCCCTCTCTTTTTTTTCTTGGGCCTCACTATTCCCTGAGACACAATATTTAAATTAGATGAGTTGATAAACCTACAGTGGCCTCTAAGTGTTCAAGTGAAAGAGGAATCAATCAATATTTCACTATCAATTATTATTTATTGTTATTTTAAGAAATTGCCAGACATCTCAACTTTCAGCAACTGCTAGCCTGATCTGTCAGCATCGAGGCAAGACCCTCCACCAGTAAAAAAATTATGACTCACTGAAGTCTCAGATGATGGCTAACAGATTTTAAAGTATTTTTAATTAAGATATGTATATTGCTTTTTAGATATAATACTATTGCAAGCTAAATAGACTACAGTGTAGTATAACATACATTTTATATGCACTTGGAAACCAAAAAAATTATGTGGCTCATTTTACTGTGATATGTGCTTTATTGTAGTTGTCTGGAATTGAACATGCAATATCTTTGAGATATTCCTGTATACCTTCTTCTATCATGTATCTAATTATGTCCCTATGAATGTAGTTTCATATCTACCCATATATCACTTAGTTTGTAAATGCTAAGAATGTTAATACAATTTTAGGTACCACTTCACACCTACCAGGATGACTATCATTAAAAAAAAAAAGACAAGCAATAACAGGAAAGAATGTGAAGACATTGGAAACATCATACATTGCTTAGAGTCGGGGGGATGTAAAATAGTGAAGCCAATTTGTAAGGGAGCTGGTTCTTCAAAAAGTTAAAGAAAGAATTATCATATGATCCAGCAACTCCACTGTTATGTCCAAGAAAATTTTAAAAATACGTTCAAAAATTTGTACACAAATATTCACAGCATCAATATGCATGATAGCCCCAAAATGAAAACAAGCCAAAGTCTACCAATAAGTAATTGGGTAAATAAAATATGGTATATCCATACAATACAATATTATTTGGCCATAAAAAGAATGAAGTTCTGATTATGCTAAGTGAAAGGAGTCATACACAAAAAAGCCACATATTGGATTACATTTATATGAAATGTTTGGAATAAGTAGGACGATAGAGAGAGAAAGTAGGTCAGTGACGGTCAGGGGCAATAACCAACTGATATATGGTTGAATAGAGGACTGACTAAATTATAAATAATAAGATGAGTGGGTACTTTGAAACAATCCAATCCAATTTTTCTCTTTTTTGTTTATTATTTTTGTTGGCCTTCTTTTTCCTTTTTAAATTTTTTAGTTTCTATCTTTCTTTCTTCCTTTCTATCTTTCTTTCTTTCTTTCTTTCTTTCTTTCTTTCTTTCGTTCTTTCTTTCTTTCTTTCTTTCTTTCTTTCTTTCTTTCTTTCTTTCTTTCTTTCTTTCTTTCTTTCTTTCGTTCTTTTCTTTCTTTCTTTCTTTCTTTCTTTCTTTCTTTCTTTCTTTCTTTCTTTCTTTCTTTCTTTCTTTCGTTCTTTTCTTTCTTTCTTTCTTTCTTTCTTTCTTTCTTTCTTTCTTTCTTTCTTTCTTTCTTTCTTTCTTTCTTTCTTTCAACTGAAGTAAAGTCAGTTTACAAAGTTGTGTCAATTTTTGGTGCACAGCATAATGTTTCTGTCATATATGTATTCATACATATATTTGTTTTCATATTATTTTTCATTTTAGGTTGCTACAAAATACTGAATGTACTTCCCTGTGCTATAGAGAAGAAGCTTGTTGCTTATCTATTATATATATAATAGTACATATATCTACAAACTCCTAATTTATTCATTCCCACCTCCTTTCACCCTAGTATCCATAAGTTTACTTTCTATGTCTGTGAGTCTTTTTCTGCTTTGTAAAGAAGTTCATTTGTGTCTTTATTTTTAATTTGTTTTAGATTCCACATATGAATGATATCACATATAATTTTTTTTTCTTTCTGGCTTACTTCACTTAGAATGATAACCTCCAGGTCCATCAATATTGCTGCAAATGACATTCTTTTATTCTTTTTATGGCTGAGTAGTTTTCCACTGTATAAATATTCCACAGTTTCTTTATCCAGCCATCTGTCAATGGACACTTAGGCTTCTTCCATGTCTTGGCTACCTGTATATAGTGCTGCTATGAACACTGGGGTGCATGTATCTTTTTGAATTAGAGTTATCTCCAGATATATGCCCAGGAGTGGGATTGCTGGATCATATTGTAACTTTATTTTTATTTTTTGTTAAGGAATCTCCATACTGTTTTCCATAATAGCTGTACCAAAATACATTCTCACCAGCAGTGTGTGAGGGCTCCCTTTTCTCCACACTCTCTCTTGCGTTTATCATTCATGGACTTTTTAATGATTGCTTTTGGTAGTGTGACCATTTTAACAATATTAATTTCTCCAATCCAAGACCATGGGATATCTTTCTATTTCTTTGAGTTATCTTTAATTCCCTTAATTAATGTTTTGTAGTTCTCCTGATACAAATCTTTCCCCTCCTTGGTCAGATTTATTCCTAAGAATTTTTTTAAATTGGATGAGATTTTAAAAGAGATTGTTTCTTTATTTTCCTTTTCTGATATTTCATTGTTAGTGTGAAGAAATGCAACTGACTTGTCTATGTTAATCTTGTATCCTGCTACCTTGCCAAATTTTTTATCAGCTTTATTAGTTTTAGTGTAGAGCCTTTAAGGTTTTCTATATATTGTATCATGTAATCCACATTTAGTGACAATTTTACTTCTTCTCTTTGAATTTAGATTCCTTTTATTTCTTTTTCTTGTCTAATTGCTGTGGCCAGTACTTCCACTACTCTGTTGAATAGAAGTGATGAGAATGGGCATCTTTGTCTTGTTCCAGATTTTAGAGGGAAGGTTTTCACTTTTTCACTGTTGAGTATTATGCTGGCTGTGGGTTTGTTATAAATAGCTTTCATTATGTTGAGATATGTTCCTTCTATGCCCACTTAGGTAAGAATTTTTATCTTAAATGATTTTTGAATTTTATCAAATGCTTTTTCTGCATCTATTGAGATGATCATGTGATTTTTGTCCTTTCTTTTGTTGATGTGGTGTATCACATTGTTTAATTTGTGTATATTGAAACATCCCTGTGATGAATCCAACTTGATCATTGTGTGTGATCTTTTTATGTGTCATTGGAGTCTGTTTGCTAATATTTTGTGAGGGATTTTTGCATCTATGTTCATCAATGATATTGGCCTATAATTTTCTGTTTTTGGTAGTATATTTACGTGGTTTTGATATTGGGGTGATGGTGTCTTTGTAGAATGAGTTTGGTAGTATTCCCTCCTCTTCAATCTTTTGGAAGAGTTTGAGAAGGATCAATATGAGTTCTTCTTTGTATGTTTGGTAGAATTCCCCAGTGAAACCAAATGTAAATTTTCTTTGCATTCTACATAGGATGTGTTAGAGCCTTTATGACTACCACTCTAAAGCAAATAGATATACTAATGGGCTAACATAATTAAAAACAGGGTAACCACAAATCAAAACAGGGTACACAGACATACGGTTGATGCCAAACCCATCCCAAATGTGCACCAAATCTCCACTCATTTGTCTTAG
Organism: Vicugna pacos; assembly: GCF_048564905.1. Classification (NCBI taxonomy): domain Eukaryota; kingdom Metazoa; phylum Chordata; class Mammalia; order Artiodactyla; family Camelidae; genus Vicugna; species Vicugna pacos. Next base: position 82,933,872 of record NW_027328741.1, on the reverse strand, counting down.
AGGCACAGGTCTACAAAGGCACCAGGAGAGCAAATCCACCACCTCTTCCTGGGACTAGAATGACAGTCTTGCCTGTGATGTTGGATGGCCCCTGAGTAACAGTTCATGTTTCAGCCCCTCCTCTGCCCAGAAGACGAGCACCAGCAGTTGTACCGCTCCAGAGCAAGCTGAGAAGATGGCTGTGACTGAACCCCGCCTCTCTTCTCACAAGAATGCTCATCAACATTGGTGCACAGCAACACCCTGTGCACTAGTAGAGATGGCATCTATGAAGGTTGCAATGCACCCCTCATCCCACATGCAACAGTGCTTTCTATGGAGGGATCCAGATTGATTTGCACTCTCTTCTAGCCACAGCCCGCACCACACTCCAGGCTCCTGAGGCTGCCTGTGTGCAGTCAACCCCAGTCCTCTCCCCAGGCTCATCCGTGGAAGCCTGAGTTCCAGCAGCCCAGCCCAGCCTGTCCCCACTGGCATGCATCTTAGGCTAGGATTCAAAGTGACTCTCACTGCTGGTTTCTCTTAGTTCTTTCTGCTAAGCTGCTGTTGCTGCCTCCTCTGAACCTCTGAAGCTCCTGTTCTGTCCCTGTGGATCTCCTTGCTGGAGAGGGAGCTTCCCAGGGTGAGGGCACTTTTCTTTCTATGCTGCTCTCTTTCTGTGAAGCATATCATGCACCAATTTCCATTTTCTTTCTTTTTTTTCCTCTACCTGCTTTTGTGGGGCTTTCCTTGTATTTCCAAAGTAAGATAAATTATGTCAAATTTCAGGAGTTATTCTGTGTGAATTGTTCTGTATTTGTATATAATTTTTGGTGTGTTCATGAGACAGGGTGGGCCATGTGTCCTTCTACTCTGTCATCTTGTCAATCCCTTTTCTGGCTTCTAATTGCCATACATTTTCTTAACAAATAACACCAAATGTAAGTGCATAGCAGTTATATGACTGTCCACTGCTGTGCTTCCCTAAAGAGTCATAAAGAATTTGAATGGATCTACACTTAAAGTGCAAGTTTTCAATCTTTGATCTCAAATTTTCAAAGGTATTCCTTGCAGTTGCAGTCAGTGCTTGGCTGTGTGGCTGAATTGCATGAATTCAGTCAGTGAGTTTATTGACGTTGAACAGCAGGAACTTGTAAATACAAACAGTTGAAATTGTCAGTTTACTGATAAACCCTTGCATGGGTAAGCAGTTGAAAATCCCCTGCAGTCAGCCTTGCAGAACAATCTCTGGTAAAACGGTAGAATTTCTTAACTTTTTCTCCCAGGTTTCTGCCCTAAAGAAGTCAAATACAATTCCTTGGTTTGACCCATTTTAATTATTCACAAGAAGTACCATGCACAAAATTTTGCAAATGATGATTTAAGATTAATATAAAATAAAGAGAAACAAAATATGAGGTCAAGCTATGGCCAAAGGTGCTATTTTAAATACCAACATCTAAAATTTAATATGGAAATATCCTATCTTTTGTTTCTAAATTTATTAAATGGAAATAATTCACCTTATCCCACAGGAAAACCGCATAACATTCAGATATGAAGATACAAATATGTCTAAGTCCTTTTTAAGATTCAAATTAGCTGAATCATCTATAGAAGCAAGTACTGATATTGCCAAGTACTGCACTTCTTTCCATTAAGGCTTTTTAAAATTTGCTCATGACAGGTAGCTGAAGTATATTTTAAGTTAGTATGTTATTTTTTCTTTCTAATTTGTTGGTAGAGATTTCATATCCTTTCACTCATATCAATTTTTATTTAACATGTGAAAGCATTGCAGGGGAATGAGCAAACTGCATAAATGATGGTCATTTATTGAGATGTCCAAACTCCCTTAGCCAAACACTTCCCTTTAGCATAGTTTAATTTAGTATAGTTTAATTTTGTACTGAGAAACAAAGCTGACCTTATGCTTGTGTTTCAGAATTTGCATTTATGCAAGTTTAGTAAAACAGCAATAATTCTATTTGTATTATATGATCACAACCTTTCAAAAGTGTATCTTAAAAAAGTAACTTTTTATTATTAAGAGATATCCCATCAAGATGTCATAAAAAATGACATCTAGAACAGACTGTGAAATAAACATTTTAAGGAACACTTAGGCCCTTTGTCCCATTCAATTTCTTGCTGATTAATTTTAACTACCACTAATTGAATTTATCTTCAGCATGCTGAGTAAAAAATATCTTAAAATCAATGTTTTGTATAGGAAATATTTTTTCTATTTCTCCTGTTACAATGGTGAAATAAAGAGACATTACATCCTGAGTTTTTGCTGGTGATTATCATAGTTACAGGAAAGTGGGTAAATGATAAAAATAAATAGTAGTAAATATTTATTTAATCAGTCTATGTTTAAGTAACTTTTTCTGTCCAGATATAATAAAAAGTCAATAGTTTATAGTCCTGTTTCTTCCTTCATTATTTATGTGTTCACAGAAAATTTATTTAATCTTCTTAAACCTTGATGTTTTCACCTTGGGAAAAAAAAGCTAAAATAAATTCTGGGGACAATAGAACCAGTGTTGGAAAATTAAGAAAAGAATTTATTTTAGGGCCTGACATGTAACAGTTTGACTACAAATCGTTCCTTCCTTCCCTCCTTTTTCTCTTTCACTCCCTCTCATCTTCCTCTCTCCCACTCTTCCCTACTTTCTTCTTATTCCTTCCTGAATTTAATAATCATATTTACTAGCTAGCAGGACCATTTTACTACCTCTGTAGATCCAGTCATCCACAATTATAGCCATCTTTTTCTACATTATATTAATGTGATAAGCACACATATAGATTACTTTTATCAAATATGTAACTTATAGTTTTGATTTTAAGTTAATTGGCTATGTAATTCAGATTGTCCATCATTTCTTAGTAGTCACTGAGTATTCTTTCCAACACTTAAATGAGATATGTAACCAATGGAATTTTTTCAACAGAATAGAGAAATTGAATTTTAACAGTGACATGCAATAGTTTTGTGGATATTTATTGATAGAATTTTGTAAGATCTCTTCTGTAATGTATACAGTATTTACATTTTTTCCATCTTTTTCCACCAAACCTCCAGGATTTGAAAAGAGAGGTTCTAATGGATCATGTGTTAAACTGCAATGGTTGCTTGATCCTTATAAAAGCATGTTTAGTCATTGCTGTTTTTGGTAGTGGCTTTACCAAAAATTCTGACAAATTTAATTGTGATAGTTAACAAATAATTAATAGATTATGTGTTATCATATAACATAGAATGAATAATTGAATACAAAATATTCAACATGACTACTTCTACTCTACTGAAGTGTTCATATTGACAACTGCCATCTCCTTACACAATAGTTGCATTTAGTTAAATGTCTTGAAAAACATTATTTGGAAAACTCAAGGTCCTCGGGAGCCAGAACCTTTAATGTGCAATTCATTTTCACAATTTATGGTTCTAAGAGAGTTGGTCCAAGTCAAGATGAGGGAATCTGTTAATCAAAATTGGCAGAGAGGTACAGAGAGGATTGCTTCCAGGTAGTTTTCTTTTTTCAAAGACACACAGGCATTGTGTGAACAAGACAGTTCTGTTGTTTTTGTTTTTGAGTTAAGATTTTATTGATGAATTCTGATCAAAATAATTTATACATTTTAAACTTGCACTGAATGAAGGGAAAATCTGCACAAGATGGATTGGTTAGATTGAACTTTGTATTCTCTTTTGACAAGTGTGTCCCTATACATTTGCATATAGATCAAGAACAATATTTCAAGGCATTCTCACCAACAGCAAGCAGATCTCCAATTTAGAGTGTCTTGTCTTGCTTTTAATTTGCATTTAGAGTGTATCTTATTCTAGTTGGGAAGTTGTAGTCTCACTTCTGTAAGTGGAATAGTGAAGCTGTTTATATATCTGAACTTGTTATATGTTGGTATCATTGTGTCTGTTGGGGACTGGGAAATAAATAAGCTTAATAAATTGATTCAATTTTGAGTGTGTTTGAATTTAATGAAACCTAAATTGTACTGATTAATTCTCAACACTTTAATTACAGGTTAATTTCAGATCACTGAATTGTTTTACTTACATAAGGGCATCACAGATAGGCTAGAATGATACGTTGTAATATCTTGGATACAGTTATTTTGGCTTTCACACTAATTAAAAGTTTTACCTCCATCTCCACCAAGGACAAAGGAACAAGAATACAGTTGTTTAGAAAATGATACATTTGTAGACCATCTGATGATTCCATAGAACTGCATGAGCATTTGCTTATAAGAAAGAATTATGCTTCTCTTTTTAGTGTGCAGATTAAAGACAAGTCAGGAGAGAAAATATTAATACAGACAATGAGTGGGCAAAAGCAATATGATTTTTTAATTACTACAGGAATTTAAAATAAAGGTGAAAAGGTACATCAGTGAAGGTTAACCTAAATCTTGAATTGTGAAACAAGCTATAATCATGTAATTAAGCTGAACTATTTACAATTGTTCAAATGCTTTGAATTTTTTTAATCTCAAATCTTTGCTCAGAATGTTCTTCCCTGTGTCCTATTAGATTGTTATTTATTTTGAAAATTTTTCAGAATTGCTCCATATTATCCTACAGTAACTCTCCTCTGAACTACCCCCAGTAGAATTAAATGTTTCTTCCACTGTGCTCCATTAGTAGCTAGTACATATCTTTATCATATAACTATTCAGATACTTGTTTATCTCTTCAGCTTGACCTTAATCCCCTAGAAGTCAAAGCTTTATTCTATTTTTTCTGTATCTCCATTTCCTAGTGCATGCTCCCAGATTTTATTCCTCTACTCAAACCTTATTATTGAATCTATACTGGAAGTATCTTCTCTAGACACTCTTTGGGGAACCTGTTATTATGACTTATAATATCAGCCCAAGACATCTCTCATTATACCTCTAACTTCAATCTGATCACCTTCTCTGAAGTTTGACCTATACTCAGCTTTCCACCTGACATCTCTGCTTTAGTACCAGAAAAGGTGTCTCTAACACATTTTGCAAACTCATCTCATTCGTTCCATAAACTATGTCCCCTGTTTTGCTGCTTAAGCTCAGATTTAGGGGTCATCCTTGATACTTCTGTATTCCTTAGTCCTCACATAAAAAATATCAACAATTCCTGATAATTATATTTCCAAAAAACACCTTCTTGATCTTCAACATCATGGCCACAACCCAGCATCTTCTAGTATCTTTCTCTCCTTTTATTCACTGAATTTCAGTTGCACTGGACTCTGGTGTACTGAAGACTGTGACTTTACCCATCTCAGTACTTAAATGTGATGATACTCTATCAGAAAAACATGAATTTGAATTCTTGGCATGGCTATTTCCTTCTCTTCACTCAGCTCTCAGGTTGATTTACTTCTTTTAAGGACAATACTGGGCTACATATTCTATACAAGAATCTGCTACCCAGATTGTTTTCTTACAGAGAATTTTTCTCTTTCTTAGTGCTTAAAATCTCATTATTTTGTATTCATGTCTGCCTTTATTATATAATATTCATTTCCCCAATCGAATTTAAAAAACACGAAGATAGTAATCATCTCACCATTATGTACCAAACATGTAGAACAAAGCCAAGCACATAAGAACACCATAAATATTTGTTAAAAAGATGAATGCATAGATTGAGAAGAATCAAGAGAAGACCATAATCAGAAGGATAGAGGATGCTATAATACAAGCTTCATGGAGGGAAGCATATTTTGTTTTAAACATTATATCCCTTTGTCTAAGGATATTCTGATGTGTTATATGTATTCAATATTTGTTGAATAAATGTAAGAATTTAGAAAGCAATGCTTAAAGCAGTTTTGAATGATAGCATCAATGTCAGGATATAGATTCAAGAAAAATAAAATTAAATTCTTCCACATACTTGAGACACTTCAGTTCTTACAAAATTTCTGCTAACTATATTCACTGCCTTATCAATCAGTGAATAAAAGGGGTAACAGCAGTTTTTTTTGTGTCACTGTATAAGATACTGTAATCAAGATAATGAAGAAGCAGAAATAACTTAAAATCAAGGAACACAGTAATAAACGGACTAATTATCAAAATGACTTTCATGGAGAAGAAAAAATAAAAAAAAGCACTCATTATAAATTTTGATCTGTAAGTAATAAAAGCAAAAACAAGAATTTCAAGAAAAAAATTAAGTATACATTTAATGGTATAAAACTTCTATAAAAATTGGTTTTCTGTCACTTCATATAATAATTATCCAACTGCAAAACTGCAATAACAGCTTTCACATTTATTTCTTCTTAAAGTCTATGCTTTAGGCTAATTTCTCCTATCCCATTTCTGCTTCTTTTCGCTCTTTCCAGGAGACAATGGAAAAGATTTCTAAAAAACTACAGCATTTGCCCAGTTCACATTGGAGGAAAAAATGAACAGCATAAGGAGCTAAAAATCATCTATAGTTTGAGTTTTAACTTTCAGATGATAAACAACCCTCAATCTATTTTAGATTCTATTTTAGAAAGAATGAGAGATGTACATATGATATAATTAAATGCCCATCCAAATAAATTTCAGAAATATACATAAATAGATTTTTAAAAAAGTTAACATAAAAGCATAATTTAAATTACAACTTAAAAAAGGCTTAAATTTAATCCAATTAAGCTGCACATACCTTAGTATAAAGTTCAGTGTGAGGATCTTATTAAATAAGTGTTTTTTTCTAAGTCTTCTCAAAAAGCAGGAACATTATATTGCTTTCCATATGCTTAATGATATTTGTTTTGCAGTGTACTCTGATAGACACTAAAAAAATTTCTTTTATGGGCCCCCAAGATTCCTGACATCACAAGGAAATGATTCATTTACAACTTGGGTAACACACGAGTTTTTTAAGCAGTGATTTGGGGCTATTGTTAATAACAAGGTACATGAAAGCTTCTTTATAAAACTAAAATTGTATAATAAGGGAGGGTTTATTATAGTAAATGGTAAATGTATAATGTAAATTTTTTCATGGAATCCCACACTGGGGACCTGGGCCTATTGTTTCCCTTTGAATAACAGATTCTTCCCTAAATCATTTGAAATCAGTTCCCTGTAAATTTTAAAAAGGATAACATTATTTTGTTATAATAGAGTAGTGTAAATTTAAGCACAACCATTCTGTTTCAATTATAGAATTGTCATTGGGATTTAATTACACAATTTGAAAGACTGAGAACAAAAACCACCTGCATGTTCCTGATCTGGTATGGAAGGCCTGGCTCCTCTAGACCAGGGTCTCTGGACTTTGGCATTATTGCCATTTTGGATGGGATTGTGCTTGTGTGTGTGTCTGTGGTGGGGGGGAGTGAGGAGGGATGCTGACTTGTACATTTTATGACATTTAGCAGCATCTTTTACGAGATCGCAATAGCATTGCACTCCTAGTATGACAAAAATCTTTCCAGATCTTACCAAATGTCCCAGGGGAGAATTACTCCAGATGGAGACCTACTGCTTAAAAAAAACAAACAAGTAAAAAACTCTGAGTAACCCACATAGCCACTTAAAAGCATAATCCTTCAGCCTTTCTTCCTTGGAAACCTGGTGGAATCAGTGCTGCAGCTGTCACCCATTCCCTACGAAAATCACTGCCTTTGTCTCAAGTAGTAAAGCTGAGATACTGCACTCAAGAGCTCACTACCAAGCAGTGAGAAATCTCCTCTCTACAAACATCATGGACTCAAGTCAGGAGCCCTTTATCCTTTGTCCTCTTCCTCCACCCTCTAAGGTAGATGTAGGTAATAACCAGATGTGCTTTATTCAATCTATGGTTTCTGCTAGAAGCCACATTAGAGAAATGAAGCTGCTCTTGTTGGTTTAAAAACTGATCCCCATACATAGAGTCCAAAGAGAGACTGAAGAAAGAGGCAAACCACTCCAGACTGGTATGTGGCAGATGTAATAAGCATGGGAAGTTACATATGAGGTTTGTCTTGGGTGGCTATGGGACAAATGGACTTCTGAACCTGCCCACCAGAACCTTAAAAGTTTATTTGGAGGCCTTTACTGGATTCAGTCACATGTACTTTCCTGATGGTCTCCATCATACGTTGCTTTCTCAAGGCTGTGTCCTTGAAAACAGCTCCAGCTGTGGGAGAGGTGGTCAGAAGGTACATGGCAAGGACAGAGGAGAGGGTGAGGAGCCTCTGATTGGTGGGTCCAGCTCATGAGTCAGCTGAAGTCACATCCTCTCATTGATGACCTCCAATAGCTCTTTGTTTCTTTTTTGAAGCTCAAAGATCAATCTTTACCTAAGCTTTTATTAAGGACCTGTATGTGTTAATAAGCCAGGCCTGTTGACATTTTATATCTATTTAAAAGACCATGGTGATGTGTCCTTCCATGGATTGTGATCACATGTAACCATAGGTCCACAGTTTCTGCTCTGGAGAAAATAATAAATAGGAACAGTGCAGAATCCCACCTTTAGATGAGCAGCTACCTTCAGAGGTGGCTGACAGAGGACAAGGTCAATAAGCAGGCTAGTCCACTCTCATCCATCCTCTCTAAGAAAGAAGCAACCGCAGCTCAGGGTCTTTAGAATTTCTAGACAGGTGAAGAAAGCCACATTCTGGCAGAAGGCATGAATAATGAACTTAATATCTAGATATCACTTGATATTTAACTTGTCAAGGAAAATGTATCGAAATAATTTTGCCCAATTCCTGTTGGTCAGTGTTGTATCAGTTATTTTGTGTTGAATAAAAGAAACACCAGGAAACTTAACAACTTAAAAAGATAACCACTACTTCTGTCAGGTTCTCTAGGTCAAAGCAAGTCATAGACAAGCCCAGATTCACAGAACTGAGATGCAGATTCCATCTCTCGAATAGGAGGTGCTGTAAAATATGTTAGTCATTTGTTTTGTAATTTTTCTTAGATGTTCTGAATTTCATTAATTTTGCAGTTAAAACAATTAAATGAGGTGTTTTTCAAAGTAAGAAAATATCCTTAATTTTGGCAGGAGCTATGAAATTTACAATATGGATTTGCACAACGTTTATAAATGATTCTATTTGAAGAGCAGGCATAGACAATTGTATTTTATAAAGTACCAAGCCCAGGAAAAAGGTACTGCTTCTAGGGAAATTGACTGCAAGCCTTTTTCCTATTTATTTCTTTATCTTCCTTTGTTCTTTGCAGTCAAATTCTTGATACATGAATGTCTTCAGGTGGTAGAAGAGAAGTAGTAATTTTTTAAAATAACATTGAATAAATATTTTACTATATCCTTTTACACAGTTTCCTGTAATATTAATCTATATGTTTATTCACTTTTAGGGGAAATCATGTTTCCATTAATGTGCCCAGGATCTTTTAAAGAGTGTTTTTGGTTCTTATTCAGATAACAGATGCTCTGAGGCTATGTAAAGTACATAAATTTCTCTCTGCCATGCCAACAATTATAAACACTTTGCTTATGGCTTATTTCTGTAGGTTTTAATATATAAAAATTCTAAATTATATCATTTTATATTTGGTGTCTGTGTATTTGCAAACATACTCTTCACATGGAGATTTTGCTTATAAGCTTAAAAATGACCAAAATATTCATATAAAATTATAGATTTAGGAGCCCTATAATGTTTGCTATTCTATGATCATATATATATTACATATTTTTCTCTTAAAAAGATAAGATATATTTACAAATATACTATAAGACTGTAGATCTAAGAATAAAAGCTTATGCCACAAAGAAATAAAGCACAGTAGGAAAAAGGACATGAAGAAGGGATATAAGAAAGATTGAAGCCATTAAGTAAGAAAGGACAGTAGAAAAGAGGATGAGGAGGAGAATGATATAGTTTAAAAAAATAGCAAAAAAAAAGTATATGTTTTCTTTCCTCTTTTTCATAATTTTATGTGCTCTTATTGTTTTCAGAGTAAGCCACACAGTAAAGGAAAACCCACATTCTATTGCTGAATACTCAAGCATGCTTTGAAAGTAGCCATGGTTTAAACTGTGTGGGACAGCAGAATAATTCGGTGGACTTGAGCTCAGGTCTAGTCCTACCCCGACAATTGCCATCTAAAATGAGCTGGGGAAGCCTGCCTGAAACTCATTTTCTTCAACAGGAAATTGAACATGATAATAGTTCCCTGTTAGTGTCAATGTAAATTTTGAATTTCTTTTTTTTAATGCAATCTTTTCTTGAGGTGAGTAGGGGCCAAGGTAATTTGGTCTGTTTTTTTTGGTTTGTTTGTTTAATGGAAGTCCAGGATTGAACATAGGACCTCGTGCATGCTAGGCATGCACTCTACCACTGAACTCTACCCTCCCCCTCAAATCTGAATTCTTGAAAAATTAAAATATGTACAGAACAGTGTAATAGTCCAATAAATGGTAGATATTTTACAAATATACACCAACTTATTTTTGAGGAAACACTTTCTATTCTGTTTCTGGTATAGAATAAATTTTTATATTTGTAGTAATTAAAATATATGCAGATACTTGAGAAGTCAACCTCCCAACCTTTACTCAAACTTTAAGCAAATATGTCTAGATTGTTTAAAACTTCAGGGATGTCAAAAAATTTCAGTTGCATCTTGCTGATATTTGTTTTTGACAAAATCAAGAGTTTAAAAAATGTTACTGTAAAGTTGATTCACCAATACTTAAATACATAAAAAGTGCTTTTTTCCTCTTGTTCATCTGGACTGGAACTCAAAGCTTTCACAATTCAGTTCTCACATTGATTCCTTTGGACACCTTTCTCTGACTTCTTTAAGTACCTGGTGTCCTATCTCTGTGTCTAGACAACTTTTTCATAAGACACAAGATGTTGGAGTAGTGTGTGTGTGTGTGTGTGTGTATGTATATGTGTGTAAATTTTTTAGAAATTATCTAATAGATAATATCACTGCCTTAGAGAAAATGCTCCACTGAAGGTCAATTGCAATTAGAAGAAAACCTAAGACTTTTTCATGGCCAAATTGAGCCCATATTATTCCTTCACATCCACCCCATAAAACTTGTCATTGTTTTCTTCAATCCCACTAACATTTTCTCCTCTTTTTCTCTCTTTCTCTCTCTCTCTCCCTCTTCCTTCCTTCCTTTTCTTCTTCAATTCTTTGGAAACCTCAAGCCACTATCCTCTTTGGAAATTAAGACTGACCCTCTCTTCTCCCAATATCCTGTTGTGGCTGAGTGTCCATTTGTCACACCCCAGCTTGAACGGTAACTCCCTAAGAGAAGCCATTCAGAATGCTACCTCTAAAGTAGCCATGAAAACTTCCTCACTCTATACCTCTCCCCCTTATTTCTTCTTTACTTTTTTTTTAATTTTGCATTCTGAAATTACTTTACTTATTTTCTTTCATTTAGAGTGTCTCTCTCCCAGTTAGAATGTAAGTTCTTGGAATGCAAAAATTCCACAGCCCTTTAGTATAGAGAAAATGTGTGATGAATACATAGTATATATATTTGAATGACTAACCTTTTGAATCAATAGACGTATGAATATATTAATAAGGGCTGGAGAGGGGACAGGGAGACACACTCTGACTTACTCCATTCATAATTATTTCCTAAAGAATGGGTGAGTGATTTATCTCCTGGCATACGTCTAAGTCAGCGTTACACTCCTATGTGTGCGTGGGAAGGAAGTTTATTATGACATCACTGAGTGGCTCACTTGAATCTCCTTTTATCCTGAAAATGTTTAGATATGTCTGCTGTGCTACACACAGAAAAAGTGATAGAGAAAACTGCCCACCACTTGGTTTACTCCCTTCCAAGTCCAATATATTTTTCAATTTAAATATGAGAGATAATCAATACACTGGGTGCATTCCAGATGTTTTTAAGACAGTAAACTGTAAATGTGATATGACCTGAGATTGAAAAAAGAAAACTTTGTGCAGAAGCTTCAGTGAATTTCAGTGCCATCACTGAGCAGAAGTAGCAAGAAGGATTTTGAAAGCAGGGAATGCAGCTTTTTCCTAGGGGTATTCTAAGCTTTGGGCAGTTTCTGCTTTTTTTCTCTTCCAAAAATATTAAATGATCTTACCAATGTTATTCATCTTTCTTACAGTAATTATATTTTACATATTTACCATGGCTGATTCTACTAGAACCTGAGCTAACCTACCACAAGGAAATCATTCTGAACAGAGATACAGTAAATTACCACAAGGTATGGGTTAAAGCAGATTCTGAAAAAAGTATCTATTTTACTCTGGAAAGAACTTAAAGGGAAATTGGATTAATTCTTTTCAGGAAGCAGAAAATGTTTATTTAGTTATCTGCTTAGACATCAGGCATATAAAGAAATTATAGATAGATATGCACATATATGTGTATAAAGTCCTGCTCTTCTTTTCTTCAAAATTCCTAGACTTTCTATGAACTATTTTCTATTAGCTTCATTACATTCACCCTTTTATTCATTTATCTATAAATAAAGTTGTATTATAAAATTACCAAATGCCAGGCACTAATCTACAGTAGTGAATTCACAGGTCCTTAGCCTCACAGAGTTTACACTGTATTGGAAATTATTAGCTGGCATTTAAGAGCACTCCTGATATTCCAGCAGTCTTAGTTCTTTGGTGGGCATTATTTTAATATCATTTCTCTTTCAAAGGACAAGGAGATGGAGTCTCATAGCATGCAAATCACTTCTTCAAGATCATCAAGCTAGTAAGCATTAAATATGAGATTTAACCCCATCCAGGTTGCCCATGCCCACGAGTCCAGCTGCCATGCTAACAGACTCACCTTTTTAACACATATTCTTCTAATATATATTATCTATGCTACTCACATGTTTCCTTGCTTTTTTAAGTAAATTTAATATTTTAATGGTGAAAATAGAAAACAACACAGAAATTTGGAAAATGGAGAAAATATTCATATTGACACCATGTTATAACTATTATTCTCTAAATATTCTCATGTTTCAATCTGTTAACACTTGGAATCATAGTTCATGAGCAATTTTACCTCCTGTCTTTTCTGTTTTATTATAATGTTTCTATTATGTTACATGCAATTCACATACATTTTATTATAATGTTTCCACAATGCTACAGAGTTGATAATCATTATTTTTAGAGGCCACTTAAATGTCTATTGAGTTGATATAGCATAATATAATTAATACTCTCATTGGTAGATATTTTACTTCACTGCAGGGAAGAACCCCATGATTTTACCACATAAAAAAGGTCTTTAGAATTTCAATGCAAGTTAAATTGAACATGTGCAATTGTTTGACATCTTTATGGTAGCTAGCCTTCCAGGTACTGATATGTCTCCAAAAATGCACTTCAACAAACATTTCTTGTAGCCTAACATTCACCACTCACTTTGATAGGTCTTAAGGATGTCTAATTGGTGGGAAACAGTCTCTAAACTTAAGAAGCTTCTAAATCAGTCACAGGTGACAGAAATACAAAACAGTATGAGCTAGAACATATAAAAATGCAGCAAGTCTAGTAATGTGGTGTTGATGAAAATGGATGTGATAGAAAGGGCTTTGGAAAAGGTGATATTTACACAGAAATCTGAAAGGGCGGTAGAAATTAGTGGCTTAGGGTGAGCCTGCTTAGGCTGCTATAACAAGATACCACATGTTGTGTGGCTTAAACAACAGGCACACTTATTTCCATACCATTCTGGAGGCTAGCAGTCTGATATTTGTTGCCAACAGGTTGGTCTCTGGGAGACCTCTCTTTCTGCCTTGGAGATGATGATCTGCTCTCTGTGTCTTCATATGTCCCCTTTTTTGTATGTACATGGAGAGAGACCCGGTATCTTTTCCTCTTTTGATAAAGACAGAAGTCCTGTGGGATTAGGGTCCTACCCTAATGACTTAATTTAACTAATTATCTCATAAATGTCCTATGTATGGCCACAATTACATTGGGGGTTAGGACAGCATATGACATTATATGAATTTTAGAAAGACACAATTCAGTCCACAACAGATAAGCAGAAGTGTGGAGATGAGAAGTGAATTAAATCCTGAGGAAGGGAAGGGATAGATAGATAGGTAGGTAAAGTTCATCAATAATACATTTAGAAAATTGTTTTAAAAATTTATGATGGGGGAGAAGAAACTAGTAAAATAACTGCTTACTATCTTAGAGGAGATTAAATTGAAATTTCCAGCAAAATTAACAATCACAGTTTGAACAAGTCTCTTAAAACAAGACAGGAAATCAATTATTTAACAGCATTTTTAGTTTATAGATTTGTTTCTAGTTAGGGTCAAGTATGAATAATTAACTTAGTTGATTACAAAATCATTCTGAATAATCTGCTCATATTTTTAAAGATAATATGAAAACTATAATCATAAAATGTGAGAGAAGAGAATATATAGAGAGACAAAAGAAGATTGTTAACAAGAAATATGTACCTCCAACAGAGGTCTCTAAAGAAATTAACCAAACCTTTGTCGGGGCAGGAGACTAGAATAAGATTATAGACTCAGATTCCTCTTTTGACCAAGATTTGGACAAACTTGATCAGATTGATAAAAATGGAAAGATGACATCTTCCTTAAACTTATTATCTAATAATGATGTACGAATGTTTTCAAAGGCTGTCTGTATTTCAATATATGAAATCTCTTTCTGTATTATGGGAGTTAGAGTTCAAAAAATCTTCCTTTGTGGACTCACAATATATGTTAATATGACATTTAAATTTTTTACATAGTTTTAGAAAATGAAAGTGATTTATTAAATACAATTTTAAAAATTTGACTTATAAAAGAGCTGGAAGTGGCAACCCACAATAAATTAATCTATTGTGAACTATGAAAATATTAATCAGCTTGATGTAAACGTCTGTGGTTCACAGAAATGGCCTGGAATTATTTATCAGTGTCGTTTCTCCTTTCTGCCTCACTTAACTCCACTTAATGCCTGGGACTCACATATCTTTGTCATTAAATAGGGAATGGAATATGTGCCAAAACATACAGCTCAGGGTTTAAAAGTTAAATTGCATGAATATTTATGAATACACTGTCTAGTATACAAAAATTCTAAAATACCTGAATGATTGAGATTTAGCATTCAACTTGACAGAGTGAGAAAATGTTCGCTTTAAATTTAAAACAAAATAACTACCATTTCTTAATCTGTTAGACTGTACTAACAGCTTTACTGCCCCTATTTAATTTAACTGTTCAAAACATTTTATTTAAAAAATACTGAAGAATGCATGGAAATGCAAATTGATGGTAAGTTATAAGGCCAAAATTTGAAATCGAGTATATCTGATTCAAGATGCCATGTTCATTTTTCTCATCTGCAAAATTGAAAAAATATATACCATGTCCTCCTTAACTCACATTATACTGAGGTTCAAATGTAAGAGTGAAAATATTGTAAATTGTGACATCTAAATAGTTGTACAATTATTTATTTAGCTATGGGTGATGGTTGCTAGTACAAGCTAATAACAACTTAAAACTCATATATATGTGGATAGTTGTGTTAGAATGAAGTTTTTCAGTGTATTAACAGGAATTAGTGAAAACTAGTTTTGTGGTTGTTAAGTTCATCAAATCATTGAAGAAGAAATGTTTGAAAAGTCCTTTAAATCACATAAAGAAGGTAGATGTTTGGTCGAATTCCAAATCAATATCCCTTCCTACTTTAAAAATATATGTCTAATTCCCAGCTCACTTAAACATTTTTTTCCAAATCTTTCAAACCTCTATGGCATTCTTCTCTGCTGTTTCTATATGAAAAGCATCCTGTATGTCTGTTTTATATTGTTCTAGTACTTATCCAAATATTCATTTTTAATTAACATTTCCTATCTCTGTTTCCTAAGGCTGTTATGTAACTGTGTCTATGATACCAGAGAGATCACGGACTTTGCTTCTGTAAGTCACAAAACCCTTCAACTAATTATCCTGCAATTAGCAATGCATAATGAAGAATTAAGTTTTTAATATTTGCTTGTGGTTGACAAGTATTATGACAATGCAATTTTCTGAAAAGATTACCAGCTCAATGGGAGTGTTTAACAACCTGGGGCCTGACATAATGGACCATATTGCATTCATATCTAACATCATGAGGCCCACTATAATATAAATGATGAAACTAAGCAAATAGATAACTGATAGAGACTTTATGCATGGATTAATGTCTTTGAAAAATGTTTATTAGTGTATTTGTACCTCCAGTATGTCTGAAAAATGTAGGTAATAATCTACCTTCTGGAACAGCACTAAATATATATATATGTATATGTGTGTATATAAATATATATATGTATATGTGTATATATATGTATGTATATATATATGTGTGTATATGAATACATTTACTTAGTTTCACATCCACACATCCACAAGCAAACATATAAAATATCCATTATATATATTTGTAAACTTATATAGAGGACTTCCTTTTTTATGTGTGAACTATTCATGTGGTATCTTATTTTTAAAACACATTATGTATATAAGAAAGATTGCATTACACATATCCATATGTAGGAGCCTAAGCAATTGTTGATCTTTTTTTTAAATAGGACTATTATTCCATGATCTCTTATTTCTAAATCCAGAACTCTCTTCCCTACTGTCCTGTGAAGGGGAAAGTGGAGTGTGTGTTGGAGAGCAGAAGTAGATGAGAGGCCTTAGTAAATCAAAGAATGAAAACTCATCATTTTGTCCTTAGATATGTGACATACAATTTAACCACATTCATCAAAGGAAAAACATTCAGGAAAAATTTTAAGTCCCCTAGTTCCATTTGTTAAAGGTGATATAAGTTGATCTTTTTTATTGCTTTATGCTTTTTTTTTGAAAAATGAATTTTCCTCATGGAAGAAATTTGCCCTGCCTTGGAAAACAGTTTGCCATCAAACATATTCACCAGATATTTACAAGACTGTTGCATTAAAGGGAAGGATTTTTGCATACAAATCTTTTCAAATATTCTTGGATGTAATGCAAGAAGGGTTTGATTTGTATGAGATTCTACTTGATGGCAAACAAGGCAGAGCTATCACATGGTTCCCAGTAGGCTTACACCCAACAGCATGAAAACTTGGAAGTCTGCCTGTATTAACTTATGTGATGACTGCAGAGCTCAATCACATTTAAGATTTAATATCATTGGCAAGATGCCTCCAGCAGCCACCGAATAATATGGAGTAAAAATGTCTTAATCTCCAAAAGATTGCTGCCTTGTGAAGTAAATTACTCTAGTTACATTAACAAGTTAACTAGGTACAAGGTGAGAATATAAGATCTTAGAACTAAACTCTGGTTCATATATATACAAAAGGTAGCAGGATAAAAGCAATGGATAGACTAAGAAGAAGCAGGGAGAAATTTGTGATGTTTGGACACCAAAGAAGACTGGAATTTATGAGAAAGAAGTATCAACCTAATGTAAAACGTCGGGTCTCCTTTGGCTCTAATTCTAAGTTTGTCATTTATAAGTAGTGTGATCTTGCACAAGTAACTTAAATTCTTAATTTCTGTTTTCTTGATTGTAAAATTGGATTAATAATGAAATCTAGCTCATGGAATTATCAGGGAGGATTAAAAGGATAAAATACATTAAGTTATTAGAACATCTAGACTTTTATACTATAGTTTGATGTTATTATCATTACCAAAGTCACTAAAATTAGGAATTAAAAGTGAGCATTTTCTTTACTTTTCTATGTGTAACTTCTATAATTACCACAATTTCTTTATTTCTTAATGCCTACATTCAGTTCAAGCTCTAAAGAGAAAAGACTAAAATTTTTCTATTATTTTAAATGGTTAATAACAAATTCTTTATAATGGAACAAAGTCTCTTATTCTTTACCCTAAAATGACCCACTAAAATGTAACCTGTGAGTTACAGAGAATTTGGTAAATCTAAAAACTCACCTTGCTTTTTATTTTAACAACATTAAATTAAGATGAATGCAAAGAATCTTTAATCTGGAAATAAAGATGAGAGATGCATCAGTACATATTTGGAGATTGAAGCCAAAAAATTAGTAATTTTGGACATTAGGAAATTTAAATCCTAGGACATTATTTAAGAATGTACAACTGCTAGACTGACACTAAAACACAAACACTGGTGTGGAGGCTACCAATTGTAAAGCTATTATTCATAAACACTAAGGACTTCTCTCACAATTCTTTGATATTTTTTTCCCTAAATTGTGACCATGGATAAAGTATTTATCGAGACTTAATTGTGATAAGTATCAGGATTATGTGTTTTTCTGAAATCCATCAATGAAACAAAATGAAATAATCTATAACCACTGATTTAATATTTCCCCTGTTATTTGATTGTGAATATGGGGGTGGAGAATAAAATTTAATAAAATTTCAATCACATAGACGCAATAGCATTCAATCTCAATATCCCAAACGAGTTGTTCAAAACGGATTGTCATATATCAAATCACTGATATGGTCTTCCAGGACAATGACCTTAGCATTTGTCATCTTGTCACTCGTAAAAACCCTTAAGACCTCGAGGCAGAAATGTCCATTTTCCTGCCCCCAAAGGCTTGTCTCAGATAGGTTGATTTAAATTCTCATGTATTTAGAATCAACTGGAGACTTTTTAAAAAAACTAAAATTATATAGCAGTTTTGAAAAGAATTTTGCTATCAGAGGAAACACAGCAGTAATGAAAGAGAGAAAAAAATAATTAAAAAAACCCTTGCATTTACTTGACATTAGTTTTGGCTATTTAGATTCTGCTTTCAAAGGATGTCCGTGATAATTACTTTTCTTTGTTTTCCTTCGGATTGGCTCTTCATTTGACAATGACTGTGTAAGCTCTATGTTTTGAATATGTGCCTGATTGACAACAGCAAAAGAGGAAGAAATGGTCACTTAACTTGAAACTCCACAGGAAAACAGGACATTCATATAAAGATGATTTTAAGAGCTGAATATATGTTATTCTGTTTGAAAATCATTGTACTGAGAGAAATTTAATAATATTTTAATTAATGTGCGACTAGAAGGAAGTCTGCATTTATGGTACTTGTACAATATTCGCTTTGATTTCACATCTTTTAAAAATATATTTTCTACAGTAACATATTTGGTTCATTGACAGTCATTTATATTACTCATTAGATCATAATACATGAATGAAATTGTAGTTAAATGCATAAAATTTTGCTACATGAGGCAAAAATTCTAAAACTAATGTATTAAAGCTGTCTGCCATTCTGTCTGACACTCCAGTTGATCTCTGATATTTAGGTTACCATGACAACATGAAATTTGTGTACTGCTTAGCATTTAAGTATTTATTTTAATTTTTATCCTAATTTGATTTTTTAATATATTAAATGATAATTTCTCATATATTTCTGTTATATATCAAAATAATAAAACATTTGAGCACCTTAAAATGTTCTAATAAGTTTTATAAATAATATTTTAATAAATTATATAGTTACTGTTTATGTAGTTACAACAAATTATATAATTAATAAAAATATATAGGTATTTAGTTTTCTGAAAAATTATTAAAATACTATAATAAAGGACACAAAAAATTATGGCAAATGCTTTTCCCTTATGGAATACTTCTTTATTCCTAATAATAAAAATAATCCTAAGAATTTACAGCAGCCCTGATATTTAATAATTTAGTCCATACACACACATGCAGACACACATACACTCACACACAAACACACAAAAATCATATACTGGCCAATGTTAAGGGCTCCTTCTTAAGAAGACAGTGTCATATCTAACACTTGTTTTGTTGTTTTGGTGGTTGAAACTCCCAGTAGTGACTTTGTTTTATTTTATGCCATCACAAGGAATTGATTGATTCAACTGTGGCTAAAAAGTTTATGAGTGATTTGTTCACAACTTATTTCTATTTTTCATTTTGTGAAGATCAATGGAAGTCAGCAGTTGTGATACTTAAAAATCTAAAAAGCATTAAGTGCACCACCACATAGTAGGTCCAGAGATGTTCCCATGTGTGTTTATCAACTTTACTTATACAAAAACCTACAGCAAAACTCCGAAAAAGGGCTCCATCTTTTCATCTCCTGCTCCTGGGAAGGCGGTGGGGATACTCAGCCTGAGGGGCAAATCATATTAAAATAAAAGTTAAATAAATGAAGAACAATCTTATACAAGGCCCAAAATAATATAGACCTTGTTTAGAACTATTACCTATTAAAGGACATGTGAAAAGAAAGAACAACTACAAATAAACAAACACACTTTGATCCCAACAGTCTGTCTTTCCTTCCCACTTCTCTGTTAAAAACACAAATAAACTTAATAAGGATATCAGTGTTTTCAGATGACACCTTAAACTCAGGAAATGACCAATATTCAGCCCAATTGGCTTAGTTTGCTGGAGATTGTCTTCAAAGAGAACATAAGAGAAAATACTTGGTGTTTCAGGGAACATTATTTCTTCCTGATGAAAAGGGAGAGTAGTAAGAAAGATCTCCTCTACACACTCCTTCCTTGCTGCTTTCAGATGTTGTTAACTGAGGATGTGATACTGAAACCCCAGCACCATCTGATGAATGGAGGAGTAGCCAGAATACTTAGCAGAATGCTTGAAAAGGATTCCATCATTCCATCACTGGAGCACCCTCTATGAGATTCTCTTTTTCTAAAATCTCTATTAAAGGAAAGCATAAAAGTGCTTACAGTAGAAGCCAAAATTTTTCAGATTTTCAACAACTTGAAGACAACACATCCTCACTGAATCAGATGCCCATTTGGAAATCAGATTCAGGATTACACATATTTGTTGATTTTCTCCATTCTCTTATTCCACCAGGAAGCAGTTTTGGTTAATTTGTGAAAGAAGAAAGAATTTGAAGCCATAGGAAATATATATATTATTATGGCTATAGAATCTGCTTGCACTCATTTTGCCCATTTGTAATTTTATCTGGTACCCTTCTTTTCTCTATTTCATTTACTTCTACTGCTTCATTTTCATGTGCTTTATTCTATAAATTAACATCAACTCATATTACCATATTTGGTTGGGCAAGATAAGAAATGATTACCCATGCTAATCCAAATAGCATAACATTCAACTATCAGTGAGTACACATGTATAGCATATAATTTTGTGCCTTATGTTTATTTTTGCAATTATGCTCTGTTTACCATGATATTAAAATTATTTTGATGCCTTCTACTGGTGCCAATTGAGGACAGAAAGAGGACAAAGATAGAAAACATTCAGGAAAAAGTCAGAGCATACCACAAAAATGCAACAAATTAGAAAGCTAGAAGGTGAATAGCAACTACTTAATCCAGTTCCATTCATGAGAAAACTAAGATGAGAGACACAAAGCAGTATCAATCCCTTGTGGTGGTATAGTCAAGAAATGAATCCAGGTTCCTATTTACTGACATGGTCCTCTCTTAATTGCATTACATGGCATGCTTTCAAATGGAGCATCTTGGATGTCACATGATTTGCCCTGTTGACAAGCCAAGGCAAGTTAGCCTTACCTATGTAAAATATTAAATGAAGGATGGATGCAGAAATGAGCTAACAAAAGAGTGAAACTAAAAGAACAACTTAATTTAATTCAAAAGGGTACAGATAGATTTTCTTTTTAATCCTCTCTTCTCCCAACTCCCTGTTTGAATATTTCTCCTGGGCATTATCTTATTTAATTATAATTATTTGTTGATGTCTTCTTGGATCTGTATGTATATTTTTTAACTCTGGCCTTTCTATTCATGTATAGGCCAGGCATTTTTTCTAGGATCTAGGAAGATTGTGTAAATAAACTGACAAATTGCCCCTTCTCATGTATCTTTCACTCTAATATGAGAAATAAATAATAACAAATAAATATACAACTTAACATTGGGTATTTTCCATGTACCAGGCACTGTTTTAAGCCCCTTAGATAAAGTAACATTATCACTATCAAGGTATTATTATTAGCCTCATTTTTAGGGTTATGGAAACCAGAACACAGAGTGGTAAGGTAAAATTGCTCAAGGTCACATAACTACTAAAAAGTAAAACCCAGAAAATATGGCTCCAAAAACTCTGTACTCTTAACCACTATGCTGTGACAGTTCTCCATGTAAGAAGAGTTCTGAAAACAAATTAGAGTGTAACTTAAGAGAAAATAGAATGAATGTTTGAAAGATGAGAGAGTTTTTATTTAATGAAATAGAGGCATGCACCCCAATGTTCATAGCAACAATATATTCAACAGCCAAGACAAGGAAGTAACCTAAATGTCCATTGATAGACGACTGGATAAAGAAGTTGTGGTATATTTATACAATTGAATGCCACTCAGTGATTAAAAAAAAAGAATAAAATAATAACATTTGCAGCAACATGGATGGATCTGGAGATTGTCATTCTAAGTGAAGTAAGCCAGAAAGAGAAAGAAAAATACCATATGATATTACTCATATGAGGAATCTAAAAGAAAAAGAAAAGAAAAGAAAAAAGAAAAGAAAAGAAAAGAAAAAAGAAAAGAAAAGAAAAGAAAAGAAAAGAAAAGAAAAGAAAAGAAAAGAAAAGAAAAAGGAAAAACAGGGCACTAATGGACTCATCAACAAAACAGAAACAGATTTTCAGACATAGTAAACAATCTTATGATTACTGGGGGAAATGGGTTAGGAAGGGATAAATTTGGAAGTTTGAGATTTGCAAATGTTAACAATTACATATAAAAATAGATTAAAAACAGATATTTTTATATAGCACAAGGAACCATATTCAATATTTTGCAATAACCTTTAATGGAAAAGAATATGAAAATGAATATAGGTATGTATATATGCATGACTGGGACATGATGCTGTACGCCAGAAACTGATACATTGTAACTGACTATACTTCAATTAGAAAAATGAAATAAAATAAAAAAATAGGAGAGCCTCATGAGAAGATAAGGGAGTTAGCCAAGTAACTAGATGAGAAATAACTTCAAAGCGGTCTGCAAAGGTAAAACCTTACTGTGGGATGCGCTTCCTGTGGTCAGGGCATAATCAGGAAAACACCTTGGATGATCTGCAGATGGCGGATGAGTCAACAGAGTGAGAAATGACCAGAACATGTCAGACTTTTGATTGCAGTATGTTTTTTATGAGTAATGAAAATATTTTGAGGAACTCTGAGCAATTAAGTAGCACATTCAGATGAAAAGGATTAGTTAGCCTGGGAAATAGCATATAGGCACTAAAAGTGAAAGAAGAAGAATCAATAAATATTTGAGCTTTAACAGCAGAGGTGGTGAATGGTGGTCAGTTTTTTTTTTTTTTTTTTACATTTATATCACAATTTCCTGGACACTGGATATGAAGGGTGGAAATAGCCTAGAGTTGTCTGACTTCAAGTTTTTGACCTTAGCCCACAGGTAAATGACAGTGCCAGGTACTGTAGTCGGGAAGCCTAGGAGAGAACCAGATTTGAGGGTAGGGTAAATATGCAATTTGTGAATCTGTAACTTTGAGACACCTGTTTTTCCTACATTGTTTTGTGTGGTAGCCTCTGGTACTTAGCAGAGACCAAATTTTACATTTTATTTAATCTACTGAAGTTAAACTTAAATTTAAAGCTGCTACTCAACTCACTGAAAAATTTTCCTTGTATTTGGATCAAATTAGGTTGTGACTCTACTTTCTGAACTGCAAATTTTATAAAATCCAAATACAGATCAAGTAATTGATGAAAATCTAGTATCTGAATTGGATATCTTTTAAGTGTAAAATACATGCTAGTTTTCAAAAATTTGAGTTGAGTACCCCATAAAATATATTGTCTTCAATTCACTGGAGATATTGAGATTGGAGATACACATTTTGAAAGCATCAGTAAAAGCACGATGTTGAAGCTTTGGAACTTAATCATTTGATTCAAGAGTGTGGTTAGCAAGGAGTAACATCTTCCCATGGTTTGACAATGTGATCATGGTGAGCACCTGGCTTCTTCAGAGGAGGTCTGGTTTGCTTATCTGTGTTCAGGAGTTGGAGGATGGGTGGGGAAGGAAGGGAGAGGAAGGAGAGCTTTTATCCTCTTTGTTTTCATACAATCTTAGAAAAATAGCTAGATGCTTAGATTTCAGTCCTTTTCACCCACCATTCTTCAGTACATCTAGACCAATTTTGACAAGATAAAAATAACCCTCAAATCATTTATCTAATTTTCAAAAATTTTCCCAGAAAAGTAGTGATTAATTAAGATTAGGATTTAAATAAATTTCAATGTATAATTCAGCAATGATTCCATTATCTTCAGGGTGACCAGATGCCCAGGTTTTCACAAGCCTGCTCTAGTTAGAAGCTTCTTGTTTGATTTAATTATCAATAGTGTTCCTTTTCACCCTAAACTGTTTCCTGATTCAGGTGATATATTATGCATTCACCCAAATTATTCTACTGTTTTTCTTTAGTCTGATGAATCAAGGGTTTTTGTTAGTTTATTTCATCTGGTTTTCTGTTTTTGCCTTTATTTTGTTTTTTGGTTTTGTGCTTTACTTTCTTTAATTTCATATTTTTATTTTATATTACCTAATACCTGTCTTATTGTTTTCTGTTCATCTCCATCACATTACTTTATATCAGGTCAGCATCAATTCTTACTTGGATTATGCAATCAGACTCTTAACTAGTGTTCCTGCCTCCTCATCTCATTACTCTAATCCTATCAACACTGCAGGAATGATTTTTCTAAACTACTCTAAAGGAAGTAAATGTGAAGGATTCAGAATGGCAGGAAATGAAGAGATTGACAAAAGAAAGACAGAACTGAAGGTGAGACCAGCCTCACAATGTGCTGACATTTAAATTTGACCTTGATAAAGAGACAGACATTTCCCCATGGGTGTAAAAAATGAAAAGAAAAGGCAGAGACTCTGATAAGGAAGAAAAGAAGGTAAAACCAGGAGAAGGTGGTAGACCTTCCTGACATAGGACTGTTCAGTTTATGCTTTCCAGCTACAAAGCTCTTAAACATTTTTTTAATCTCTTCTCAGAAAACATTTTTTACAGAATAATGTTTATTTTTTACATAAATGCATACTGAATGCACTATAAAATATGATAATTCAACAATAAGATTCCAAACAAAGACACACTCAAAAATGAAAAGAGGTTTCTAGTGACAAATTGTCTAGCTTGTACAATGTCACATGGAGCATCTTTGAGTCACCTGCCATGTTTTGATGGACCCCAAGCAATTTACATTCCCCTACCTATGCCAATCAACACAAGTAAAAATGTAGCATTTTCTGCAACTCCTCTATCTGTTTTGCATATGCAATATTTCCAAGTATTTTAAAGTTCTCTCTAATATAGCCTTTATCTTTTCCTAAGCATGTTTTCTGTGTTGTAACAGTATTTAAGGGCTGCTTGCTTGTTTGCCAGAATAACTGGCACACTAAAAGACTGGAAACATAAACAAAGAATAATGTAACTTTCTAAGAATGATCCCTTTGCTGCTTTTATCTACCAACCGCAAGTCATTTATTCTTTTTTTAGTGAGGCCAGCACACATTCAGTAGAATACATGTTATGGAAATAATTTTCTAATTAATAATTTGGTGTTTTAAATAATTACTTTTAGGACCAGAGATTCTTAGCATGTTAAAATGCTAAATGTAGCCACTTCTTCCAAAAATACACACCAGGCTCATGGCATCATTGAGGTCACTTTCACTAGGGCATGGGTGTAATGAGGTAGGCAGAGTAATTGCGAATTGGGAAATCAGAACAAGAATCTTAATTCTGCTAAGAAGATCCCCAGAATAGGGACTTTCTTTTATTTACTGCTGTGTTCTAGCCTCTAGACCAAAGCCTGAATTTTATTAGCACTAAATAAGTACTGATGAATGAACTCAAGGATACCAAGCACAGCAGTTCTTCAGTTTTCTCATCTGATGTTAAAGGGTCATATCAAAGAATTCTGATGTTTCTGTTGCATCCTATTTCTATAGTTTAGCTAACAAAACATTGTTAAATGTTATTTTTGTTGCCTATCATTTTCCCTATATCATTCTTTCTTCCTTCCTTTCCTTTCCTTCCTTTTCTTCTCCTTGCTTATTTCTCTTTTGTCCTCTCCATCTTTGTCTGTTTTCTTTTTTCTTTTTTCTTTTTTTCTTTCTTATTAACACCTTAAAGGTAGTAGCACTGAATCTTTTCAAGTTTAAATAGCACGAGTGATCTTTGCTTAGAAGTAGATGATAAGTAGTGGTCCAGATAAAAGGAAACAAGGAGCCCTTCTCTGCCTTTCAGAGAATGCACAGAACATAGGAAACACTTCTTTTCACATAGAAAAGGAAAAGCTGTCAGCCCTGAGACACAGGGAGGTGCTGAGATACAGGTAGAAATGACTGATTATTAACTCAATTTTTGGCCTATCTCTCCTCCCTGGAGAACAGGGGATGAGGCTGAAAGTTCCAAACTTCTGATAATGGCTTGGTCTTTCTGGTGACCAGCTCTGATGCTGAAGCTATCCCAAAGCCATCAAGAATTTACTCATTAGAACAAAAGATATTCTCATCATCCAGGAAGTTACAAGAGATTTAGAAGCTCTATGTCAGAAATTGGCAGCAAAGACCAAATATATATCCTATGTTTCTTATATATTCATATACTCAAGATAAGAAAATGTATTTAATAATTAAAATAATATGCCTTCAATGAGCATTTTATCTGTATTGTAATGTCAATTGCCATAATCACTCATTTGGAAAGTACTATTATAATCCTTAGTTTTACAGATAAGGAAACTAACACATAAAGGCTTTAAGTTACTTGATTATATCTAGAACATGCCTGAGCCAGAATTCCAGTCCACGCAGTTTACTCTACAGTTTACTATTTTAAACATTTGTACATTTATGTAGTGATAGCTGCAATTGTTTGGATAAAATAATTATGAAATATTTTAAATAAGATTCTTTAGATAAGTGGCTTTTCATGGTTCTACTGCACATCATCATACAGTGATGTCTGAGTTTACCATATTGAATGGAAAATAATAATATTGTTTTTTAAAATCATAAGTAGAATGTTTTTTGGAAGTGTTAATAATTTCCTGGAAGTGCTATAACACTTGAGTAAAGAAATTGTTTTGATCTATGTGCTATATTTATTACTTTACAAGAAAGAACCATTCTGAGAATATCAGAGAGTGACAACTTAATTTGAATATATCACAAAAACATACATGAGTTTGTAGATTGAAACAAATTTAAGTCTGGGAGACTCATTAAAATAAATTGTTATCTATTCCTCCTAATGTATTATATGAATAGCAATAATTACATATCCTATAGTACTACCATCAATGACAATTCATTTTTTTCTATAAAGTAATTTAAGATAAAACAGCTGATCAAAATATTCATATTGATGAAAAATGTTTTTAATGTATTAATGTCCATATGCATAAAATAAGACCTTCACATAGTATCATGTAAAGAGTAAAACATATTGAAATCAGATGTGTTTTCCCACCCACAGGCTTAGTCTTCTACATTTCTAATGAAATCATCAAGACATAGAAAATAAGTAAAATTTTCTATCAGCAAAATAGATTAAAATTTACTCACAGATTTGACATTAAAAAAATTACTCCCAGACAAAAACAAGTAAAGCCAGCTTCAAAAATTTGCCAAACAAAAAATCTGTAAAGCAGAATTGAACACATAGGAATCAAAGAATGACCACATTCATGACCTCCAATATCACACTAGATGAGAAAGATTATTATTCTTATTCAGATTTATTAAGAAAATTCTCAATTCTGTAGGAATTCCTGCTGGGTGCAGAAAAAAAATTCACCCATTCAGGACACAAATCTCATTGAAATTCCTAGTCTAGCCCAGTCTTTCATGTGCTTATTTGGCTGTGCAAGGCACTATGGGATCATTTTCATGAGTTTTTGATAATGCAGGCCACTGGGCTATTAATCCCAGCTTGTGGTCTTTGTTCTAGATAAATTCAATGACTTTGTCTTCAGAAAAAGAATTTTTTACTGCAGGATGAATTTACTCACCTTGGCTACATCAGTATGCAGCAACTTCCTTCCTGTTCATCAGCCATTAGCCTCATCTGAGGGCTGGACAAATCAAACACCCTCAGGATGGCAGAGAAGAAAGTTGAGAAGAACTGGGTCTTTGTTGATGTCACTGCATGTCAACAAATACAGTTTCAAGATGTCCTGTCTCTAAATGTCTTGTATACAAATAATATACATACAGTTAAATGCAAATTGTTTTGGAGTCTTCTGTTATTTGAAATCTAACAATATGTACTGGCCTGTTGTGCTTGATTCTCTAGAAAATTTCCTGATGGACTTTATTGCCTTACAATATTGTTTCTGGGATGTAGAAGGTTTGTATGTAACTCTTGAATTTTATAAATTATGGCCTAACGCTTAAAATCTGTACCTTAATATATTCTAACTTTTATTTTCAAACAGCAAAATTTGCAATACTGAGATATGCTCCTCTAATTTTTGTACCTTCTTTATTTATTAAATACTTTGTGAAAGGAGCAAAACAAGCTGAATTAATGATTTTCATGTTACATGTTGCAACATCAAGTAAAATATTCACTTGCAGCTTAGATTAATCATGAAAAAAAGTCCAAGTTTCCTGGATGAAATATAATCCTTGCCATTCAGTGGTAAGAGATAAATTTATTATGGTTATTTATGTTGTTATATTTTATTTTATCTAAACAATCTTCCAATCCCCCAAATGTGAGGTTTTTTGCTTGTGTTTTTTCTGCATTCTGACACCTATAGGTGAGAGAGAAAAGCCCTACACTCATTTCTTTCTTTATACACATTCTCTGAAAGCATTCTCAAATATATATCATGCCTCTGAAGAAAAGCATAGTACATCCTCTGAAATTTTCCTGATTCCCTTACCAGGCACATCTCCAGCATCATGTTGATAGGCCTTTTCAGAGTGTCAGCATCAGTGATTTTATGCTTGCACTGTACAGAAAACTGAATATGTAGTTAGGTGATGCAACCAACCTATATCCTTTAGCTTGACCATGATAATTTCAGTTAGACTTCATCAAATTATATGCACTTGGTTTTGTTCATCTAAAGCTAAAAATAACAAAGAAATACAACATTGAATATCTTTGTAGGACAGATTGTTTTTCAGGAAAATATATGTGCTTCTTCTTCTTTTTTTGCCTGTTACAGCAGAGCCTCTAAATACTCCACAAACAATATGAAAAAAATGAAACCAATGGATTTGTCAATATCTGAAATGTTGTCATAAGGAGAAGCCAAGAACTTAGATATATTGGGAAAGTCTTTATAAACATGAGGAAAACAGATTAAATCGAGATACACATCTTGAATAATCCTTTATAATAAAAAAAAGAAGAAGAAGACTCTAGAGGGAAAGTATAGAACTGTTGTGTATTCATTTTAAGGGTTCTATTTGTTAGTTCTTTACTTAAGACTCACTCCCTAGAATTCTAACTAGAGCACTCAGCTTTTCTTTTGTGAAATGGCATTCCCATTCCACTCTCTCCTTGAGTTTGATGGGAATGAGTAATCTTAAGCTCCGTGAAGGACTCCTATTCTCCTAGCCACAGAATTCAGGTCTGAGATGACCACAAAATCTAATCCAGGTCACGTGACATTGAGAACACTTAGCTAAGGCAGCAAGGAAAGAAGCTTTGTCTAACTCCTTGAGAAAAACAGAATATTGGAATGGTTGGAGTAGCATAGGGATTTTAGGAACTCCTATGTATATTTTACTCATCAGATGAGCTGTCCTAAAGGTGAAAGTGACTCACAGAGGAGAAAAATGCCCAAAACGTCACAGAATACACAGAAATAAAGCAAAATTTGTGAGGATGTGTGAATGTGGAAATTAATATTCAAAAGAATCCAGGTCTCTTTAAGGTTTTCTGCTGTGATCTAATCAGTTACCTTTTTATTTAAATGAATATATATACATTTATTTACAAATATTTCATATATTAAATATATTATGTATATAGTCATATTTAACTATAAGACCCTTAAATTTTTCAAAGACCAAGTTTAAAATTGAGACTATCAGTAAGCCTTAGAAGTAAGTGGAACAATACTGAATTCAGATTTCTAATCACTTAATAGTGTTAAAATAACATTGCAATATCATTTATTCTAAATACTGTACATATTATCGTATACATATATTTTTTTTATTTTAAAATTTTGTTTATATATATATAAACAATCAAAAATTTCAAGAAGGCAATTTTGCTGAGCTTTTAATATGTCTCAAACATTGTTCTAAATATTTTCACATATTAAATCATTTAATGTTTAAAACAGCACAATGAATTAGGTTTATTTATTACCTTGATATTATAGGAAAACACACCCAAGATATTGGGCATCAGCATCCAGGAAATTAACATTTATTTGTTATATAAATAATAGTTTGATTGTGAAAAGAGATTGTAGGAGGTAAAGTATAAAACCAGTGTATCACAGGTTAAGATTTAAGTTTTACCCATTAGGTTAGAATAGCTGTATTTTTGTTTTTCCTCTCACTATTGCAGACTAGTAGTACAAGAATTAAGTACATATTTCCCAATTCTACTTTCTACATGCTTTCAATAACCCCAGTTCCCCCAATAGCGATATTCTAATGCTTTGGGCATGAATAATTGAATATATGTGTCTGCACACATATGTTGAATATTATGTATCCTTTTAAGCATAATGTATTTTTCTTGCATATCTTCATTGTTTACATGCATAAGTGGGATTGAGAAATGATAATACAATGACATTTTATTTTTCTTCTTGTTTTTACTCGACTTCATGTTTTAAGATTCATCAAAATGCTCTGAGGGACTCTAGTTTATACATATCTGTTTTGCTACCTATTATGGCATCATATGTATTACACATATCCTACATTTGCATTGTTATTTTTAGTAATCACTAACAAGGATGGTTCCAATTATTTGCTTCCACATATAATGCTGTAATAAACATTTGAAAATATACACTAAAGGACATATTATGTACAGAATATGTTCAGAGGTCCCTCTTTCCTTTGCTTATTAGTGAGATTTGTCCTCTTTGCATTTGGTCTCTATTGTTTTTTATTATGTTGATATAAACTTGTATAGTGTAGATGTGAAGAATTTTTCAGATACTAATTTTGCATATACCTTCATTTCTCTATCATCTCAGCTTATTTTCCAATTGTGCCTTTGATTGAACAACAATAATAAATTTGCCAATACTGAACCAGAATTTTTAAATTTTGGCCTTGTATATATGCTTTCAAATGCTTTATTAAAATCCCTTACTGAACACAATGTTGCATATAGTTTCCTTGGTTTTATTCTATTACTTTTACGATTTTACTATTCCCATATAGGTCTTTGCGGATCTTGATATGCAGAGATCAAAAGTTATAATCTTCTCTGTGATTCAGTTTTTCCAACACCTTCCCTTAAACAAGCTGCACTTTGTCCAATTTTTGTGATAGTTTTATCACAGAATAGATTCATTCAAATGTGTTTTATTTCTATTTTAAAAATTTCCATTTTATTCCAAGAAGCTGATTTGTTGACTGTGATGTTTATACTACATTGTTTTATTTCTTTAAAATATGACATCTTCTCAGGTAGGAAAAGCCTTCCAGGTTCTTTTTTTTTTTAAATGATTGAACTATTATTAAATAGATGCTCTTGTGTATGTATGTTGAGTATTTACTAAAAATAATTTGTCAGGAATTATAATTTAAACTTCACTGAAGTTATGATGAAATGGGTGACCTGGTCTTATTGTCAGTCTTAAGAAAATATGGAATGAGCAAATGCAAACTACAATATATAAAATAGATGAGCATTAAGGATTTACTGTATAACATGGGGAATTATACCTAATATCTTGTAATAACATATACTGGAAAAAATTCTGCAAATATACTGAATCACTATGCTGCATACCTGAAACTAATAACAAGAAAACCTATATAAAATTTTCTAGTACATTTAACTTTTACAGAAAGTTATATATCATTTACAATCTTGAAATAGCTACCCTCTGTTCACTGCATTAATAGGATAATATTCTTTAAGTACTTTTCTGTATCTATTTAAATATAAACAAATATGAAGCACTTCCTGAAGTTGGTGTCCCAATAGAGTAGAATAGATTTGGACTACCCCATAGAGCCTCATTCCTACAGATATTTTATTATTATTTGGCATGGCAGCCCCCTGTAAACCCAAATTCAACAGCTGCTTTTTATTTGATGTAAGTCAGAATGTAGAGTGGAAATTTTTACCCCAGGACACGTGTTAAAAATCATCAGCGATAATTGTTTAGTACCACAACTGCTTGAGCCAATAACAACAACTGGGGCAAATGGGAAGAAGACCAAATGACTTAAAAGGAAAAATTGTAAAATAGGACATCCATAGGGGGTTTTAAATAGCTCTGATATATTCCTGAGAATGTGGAAGGTCATGTATTGGGCAGTTTTTAAGCCCAGGAGGAACTGAGAAGGTCTTAATATCTCACTTCTGGCTGATATTGAAACTCCAAAGTGAGAGATGAAGCATAGCTGTAAACTGAAGGAGCATTAAAGATGTGTCTAACATGCAGATAAAACCCCTCAGCAATATCCAGGAGACTTATTGGAACATCACATTTAAGTAAAATGTGTGAAGTTATTAGGTGACCGCTAAGCTAACAAAAGAGATAGTTCTGCTGACAAGTGATATAGAACACAGACTTCATAGATTTGTTCAGGAAATGTACCAAAAAAAAAAAAAAAGCAGTAAGACAAAAATCTTATTTCCACAATTGTCACATTATATTACTTTAAATGTTCAGTTTTCAAAAATAAAAAACAAGTTTATGAGACATGCAAAGAATCACAACACTATGCTACACAATAGGAAAAAAAAGAGTAAAGAAACTGTCCCTGAGAAAACTTAGATGTGGGATAAACTTTACAAAGACTTTATATCAACTTCTACAAGTATCTCCCAAGAACTAAAGTAAATCATGTTTCATGAACTAAAGGAAAACTTGAGAGTTATGCCTTGCCAAATATAAAAATGTTTCCATATACTTATAGATGACATGTGAATGGATACAGAAATTACAAAGGATTTCACACACACTGAAACACAATTAGAAGTAACAAATGAGTTTAGCAAGATTGTTGGATATCAAATCTGTATAAAATATTAGTTAAAATTCTATACAATAGCAGTGGACAAATTCCATACATTTATGATCTTGCATATAAAAGAGTAAAATGTTTAAATTCTATTTATCAAAAAAACTACAAGACTTGTACTCTGAAAACTGTAAAACCTCTTTTAAAGAAATTAAGATAAACTTACATAAGTGGAAAGGGGTATCATATTCATAAATTAGCAAACAATATTTTTGAAGCATCAGTAGTTCCCAGACTGATTTAGATTCAGTGAATTCCCTATTGAAATTCTACCTAACTTTTTCACAGAAATTGATAAACTGACTGTAAAATTGATATGGAAATTCAAGGGTCCAGGATACCATGAAAATGGAAAAGATAAACAAAAGTAGAAGACTCACATTTCCCAATTTCAAAACTTTCTATAAATTACATTATTCAAGATGGTGTGGCACTGTCAGAAGAATAGAGATCAAGTTAACATAACCCACCTCTTGATAAACAATGTTGGAAGGATTACAATTCAAATGATATTAAAAGAAAAACATAGTTACTAACAACTTGTGAGCCGTGAAAGTATAGCACAGATTCAAATATATTGAACAAAATACAAAACACTTAAAGGAGGATATTAATTCTGAAAATGATCTATTCCATAATTTGGAAAATGTTTGGGAAATTGTTTTGAATTCTCAGAAGAATGTTACTGATTAAGTAACATGGGGAACAATTTGAAAAGGTTTCCCTGAGTTCACAGGACAAGATGAAATTAACAGAAAAAAGATGCAAGTATCTGTAGAAGCTGTAAACTGGTGATTCTGAAATGCAGATTACAGGTGATTACTAATAGAACAGAACAAAAAGGGAAGAAGTGGTAGCCAAAATTACAGTGTGGATATATTTTCTAGACAAATAAAAATGTTTAAAAATCACTGCATGTGTAATGAAATGCTCACTATGGTACATGTAATATAATTCTTAAGACACCTACATGTAAACACAGAGGAGAGATGAAGGAACATCATCCCATAAAATATATAACAGAAAAGTCAATGATAAAGGTTAGCTTTATACTAAAAACAGCAAATAAACAAACTCATATTCCTCACATTTTCTTTTGAAACACAAAATGATAGAAGAAAAAACAAACTCACAGCATCATCCATAGTTTAATGTTGAAAATAAAAGCTTATGATCAGATATTCCTTTTCAAGATAAAATCCACTTAATGTAAACAGGACTCAAGAAGAATTTGAACCTGTTTACTTTGCCTAAAAAAAATCATAAAGATCTATTTTAACCAATTGATAGAAAAATGAAAATTAATACTCATAAATAGAAAGATTGATTAAAATGTCTAACAATGAACAAGGCTTAGTGATAATTCAGAGATGATATAAATAATTGTTAACTTTATTAGAACTGTAATAGCAAATTATAATTAATAAGAAAATATCTATAGCATATTGGGCTATTAAAACTAAAATTGATTGTGATTATTATGTATTTATTTCTTTCATGATTGTAACAAACATATACACCCCCTTTTTTTTTTGGTTATCTATTCTTCTACTCTGTGGGAATTTCTATCAAAATGTGTCATTTACCATTCCTGAAATTAGGCACATTGAGGTTGTTTCAAACATGTTCTCAAATTCTCACAAGATATATGAGTCTTTGGAATATGGACTGGTTTATTGACTCACTTCTAATGAATATAATGTGTCAGAAGTTACATTGTATAACTTCTGACTCTAAGAAAAAGGAAACGCAACTTCCTTCCACCTGGATCTCTTGTTCTGAACTTTTGAGCTGACACATTAAAAGCCTGATTACCCTAAACTTCATAATGAGGTCAGGTGATGAGACCACATGGACTAAGAGAGAGATGCCATAGGATTCCTGTCAATTCTGTCCCTAATCTGTCCAACTCCCTCTAACTTCAATCTGCAGACATATGAGTGAGAGAGACTTCAGATTACTTCAGACCCCTGCCTCTGAGATGCCCTGGCAGATGTCAAGTGAAGCAGATAAGGCTTCCCCACCATTCCCTGTCTGAATCACTGACCCATAGAACCAATAAGCAAAATGAATTTTCACAATTAAGTTTTGATAATTTGTCAAGAAGCAGTCACTGCAAAACACAGAGACCAACATTTCTGTTAGAATATTACTTCCACAGATTGCAATTTGTTTAAGGATGATTCTGTGGTTTAACTTAAGCAAGACAGAATTGGGATTGCTTGATTAATTTGATTTATCTTGATTGATTCATTTTTCTGTGTGGTAGAAGTAGACATATATGGATTTTCAAGGTGGAATTTGGAAAGGGGGTTCTCTCTACATCTGAAAAATAAGTTCTTTGTTAAACTGGAACTCTATGAGCAGCATTCATATAAATGAAGAGAGGGTGTCTCAGTAAGAAGTCAGAAATGAGATGCAGAAAATGATACAAGTTGCTAGTGACATATTTGAAGCCTGGAATTCATTCTCACCTGAAATAAGCACTTTTCCTCTCGGTTGGCCTGCTCCCAATTGTCAGGAGTGTACTCTCTTTTAGTACCTTTTTACTTTACTAATAAACATCTTGCTTATATCACACTTTCTGTCTCTAATTAATTTTTTTCAGTTCACTAAGAACCATGGTAATACTTATTTCCCTTATCACAGTATCTATCCTTCTCAATGTATGGACTGATAAGTAATCTTTTATGGCTTAAACTAGTTTGAATCAATGTCACTTTTAACCAAAAGGTTACTGAATAATGCAGCAGTAAAACATGCTTTATTGTCCTCTTACAAATCTGATTCTCACAGATTTCTTCCAAACAGTATTCAATTTCTATCAGTGTTGTTCCTCAGTAATTCTCCAAAGGGACATAATACCCTATGAGAGCTGCCCTACATCAAAGAAAAAAAAAGTCAGTTTAATTTCTTTGGTTATAATACAAATTTGGGAACACTTTTTTCTAAGGAAGTTGCTTTTTAAAAAATTTGGATCTGATAAAATTGTGATTTATTACAAGTCAAAAAACCCCAGAAAATGTATGTCAAAAGTTTGAGCAATTGACAATGGATATTTGAAAATGGATAATTGAAAAGAGATATTTGACAGTATCTCATTTCTATACTCATAAAGAAAGACAAGAAGGGTTGCAGATGCACATTCTCATCTATTGATATTATGCTATCAGATCCTAATAACATGTCTGAAGTTGTATATAATTTCAGATGCATTAAAAAGCTATTTTTAAGACATTCAAAAATTAATTGTTGTAAGTTCATTAAAGGAATAAACTCAAAATGTTTTCTTCTTTAAATTATTAAAAAACGATTTGAAAATTAATATTTTAAGAGACTAGTTTTATTCTCCATTTCAAACTTGGGGATTGTAAATAAACAGAAACAAGCATGAAACTCAGTTTTAGAAAAAAAAATATGGATAACCATATATTTTGTTTTACAATTTTCTTTTCTTTCTTGTTTTAAACCTGAAGCTGCCAGTCATGTTTTCCATAGGACATATATTCTTCTGATTTTATTCCTTTTAAAATCTAGTTTTTCCCTTAGGGAAAAATATTTATATTTTTAAAAAATTCTGGAATTTCTCAACAGAGTCAAGGAACCATGCTGTATGAGTCAAGGGTACAAATGGTGTCTCTTTCCCTGTACTGCTCCCACCCAATCAATCTGCATGAAACACTGATGCATGGCAAATTCCAGAATATAAAAAATATAGTGTCAAAAGGAATAAAGCATGACAACAAGAGTGATGCAAGATTCACTTTTCTGATTGTGTGCACATTCTCCATTTCCCCATTGTATTGTCATTAACTTCTCACACTATGAAACAGTGCAGAGTGGCCAGAAGTTGGTGAACTATCCTTTCCATCAGAAAGCATACATGCATAAACAAACAAACAAACAAACAAATAAGTACAACTGCAAAACACAAAACCCAAAAAAATAAGGAAAGAGAAGAGGAGTAGAGGGGAGATGAAGATCATAAGAGATAATGCTGTCAAAAGCCCACTAGCATAAATATTAAACACACAGGAAAGAGAAGCAGGTGTGACCCAGAAAGAGAGCAATTGACTTAAGATACAGGAGAGATTAAGTCTTGGAAGGATAACACAGAAAGAAGATTTTCCTATCACACATTTGACAGGATTGTTTAATAAATGTTAATTTCTATTTTATTCTTACAACTGTATCCTACACAGCAAAGAGTGAGAGACCATGGTAACCCTCCTCAAAGTCAGAGAAGCATTGTGTCCTGGGAATTGTGGCTATTCTGGACTTAAAAGGACAATGGTTAGAAACTAATTTTAATATTCAAATTTTAGAATTACAGTATTCCAAAATGTGTAAAGGCAAAAAGGGTATAAATGAAAGACAGCTGTATGGTCGAAAATGATGATGTTCATAGAGTATTTTCCTAAGCTCTGGCTCTATTACTACACACTTCATTTGTTGCTGTGCATCATTTGTTGCTGTGCCCCATCTCTGGGCCTTGCCCAGAGACTTCTGAGCTAAAGAGAGATAAGCTGTCAGATGTTGAAGTAGTTGATCAAGACAAAAGGCCAGATGAATGTAACAGTAAAGCCTTCTATCACTTGCTGAGATGACACAGTTAGAGGTTAAACAGGAGAAAGTGCCAGTTCCCATGGCGGTTCACTTTCCCCCAGGATATTGCCCAAGACAATGGTCAGGTGGATCAGTGAAAATATTTGTCTTAATTTCCAAGGAGCCCCCAAACCAAATGCTCCTGTCACGTTGGGCCTGATGTCTGTGGGGAGCCAAAGGGTAAGGGCAAGGATAGCATGGAGAAAAATCTTTTCAAGGGTCCCTGATAAGGTTAACTTGGCAGAGGTGCCTGAGAGCCTCCTCTGCAGTAAGACCCTGATGATGAAGCCTCCAAGAGGAGGACCTGGGCCAGGAAATGAGGTAAGTGTAAAGGCATGCATGACTAGGGGCCTTGGGTTCTGAGACTGCAATTCATTGGCAGGGCACTGAGTCTTGGTGGGCTGAGCAACTTTCCCTTGTGTGTTTCCTGAAGTAAATCCTTTGCAACTGCCTATGGTTGGACTTAAATTAGACATAGGTTTTTGGCCTGGAGCCTGACAACCTCAATTCTGTCTATGTGAATGATAGTAGTGACAGAACATTAGCCAACTAGTTTGGATACTTTAAAAATGAGCAGAGACCTAAGATTATGTGCTGAATAGATCATGTCAGGGAGGGAGTGTGTGTGTAGGGGAGTGCATTGTCTAACATACCAGCCAGTGAAAGTCCCCAAGGGTCAAATATAAAAATGCCAGTGAGGAGGAAACATCTCCCCATTGAGTAACTGGCCTGAATAGAATTAATATTTCTCACCACATAAGGAAGAGGTGTTAATATACAAGTGATTTGATTTAAGGAAATTAAAGCAACATAATATTTCTTAACCTGAAAGATATTCAGCAAAAATATACCCATTATACAACTATAAAAATATAACAGTGAGTATTGTATTCAGCAGAATGTTACAACCTCATGTTCACCACAAACACAGGACTTTTCTGATTATTATTATTATTATTTAACAGCATGTCAAGTGATAGATTTTACAAAGGGGACCTAATTTATGTTATCCCAGAAAAGACTTAATGTCTCAAGGATACGTAGGAGATATTCTGTAAAGTGTATCCCAGGTGACAAATATGTGGACTACAAGATACCAAGGATCCTGGGCTGCTGGAGGGTCTAGATGAGGCCTCCCTGGGCCAAGCCTGATGGCAGGAGATAAAAGTGGAGAGGCAATCAGATATTCTTTTTTGATATAAAATTTAAAACTCTCAGAAAAATGATCACTCATGACATTTTCTTTTATTGTACCATATGTGTCCCCCCTTATAACTATTAACCTAAGGTATGAAATATTTTTTAGTGATATGTACTAATGATTTCCTAGAAAGGCATTATAATATTTTAGTGATATGTACTAATGATTTCCTAGAAAGGCAATATAATATAAAGTCTAGAAACCCACTAGATTAGTTTTTTAAGATTTATAGTCATGACTTTTTACTGTATGATTTTTTGTGATTTGAGAAATATGCATAAATTTTCTAAATTGTGAAAATAGTTTGATTTCCAGTTATTCTTTGCCTTCCTATTTTTCTCTGAATGTTAAGCTATCATCTGAACAATGAAGCTGTCTGATCCCTCACAGCCAAAATGAAAGAGACCCTTAGAAAAGTAGTCCTTCCCTGAGAAAGCAAGAATATGCAGCTTCACTTATAAGGGAACCCAAAACATCTTAAATTTACCAACCTCACAAAGAATACAGGGATGTGATATTGGAATGAATGGCTAGAAGTAATTATAAAACTTTCATCCTTACAACCCTAACAGGTTTACTCCCATTTAGAAATTTCCAATGCATGAGAAATCAGATATGTCAATGTACGAACTTTTAATTCCTTATCATTAAGGGAATATGCTTCACGTTTCATTGTAATTTACTAAGTTCTTTCTGAAACTGCATTTCATGTTCTTCTTACACCTATCTGTGAGATAAAGTGAGCAAATGTTTTAATTCCAACTTTGTACGTATGGAAATCAAAGCTGAGAGAGATAGGAAATAATTTCCTCCAATTTCTTGAAACCAGTCAGTGACCAAATTGGGTTTCAAATCTAAGTCTTTCTTTTTCAAACACTTAATGGCCTAAATAAATAATTGGATCTGAAGTGCTGTGAAGTTAACCCAAGCAACAATAGGTTTTCTCTAAGAAGCTTAATTTTCATGGGAAAATTATTGTGCACATGTGGGTAGATAATGTCATCCAATGTAGCTCAAAGAAGCAGAAACGATAGGTCAAAAAAAAAAACATTTAGAGATGATAAATAATCATCATTCAAGAATACTGTAAATATCTTCTTAGCTATATAAGCAAACATAAAATTGGAGAGTTGAAATTACTTAAGACTAGAAGTAGAAGAAGAATCAGATGGCTTTTTTCAGGTCCTCAACAACAATTATAACTATTTCTTTGTGATTAGTTAAAAGGATATTATTTCTTCCCATCCAACTTCTGCAAGGAGAGTTAGGCATTCTCTGCCTGTGACTCATAGTAGCTGGTAAAGAAGAGGTACTCAACAAACATTTCTCAAAAAAATAGTCTTAGAGAATGTTTTTATTGCTCTTCATTTTTAAAATTCTTGTTTATTCTTATCTCCAAAACAGACAGACAGCATAAAAATAAAAAAAAAAGAGTCACTGTTTTGGAATATAATGTATGTTTTAGCTGTTGTGTGTGCAATTAACAGAACAACGCTCCCCATTCCCTCTTGACCCATGAATCACAGCTAAGCCCAACATGTGGCACCACCGAGTGACACACACACACAAATCTTCATAAAATATAGTAATGCATTTCTCACATAAATTATATTTATTGGATATTCATCAAGTCACAGGTTGTTTCCCTGAGATTTCACAATGATTCAGGACTTGGGACAGTTTGGTTTGGGCAGCTGTTCATCATTATTGCCCTAATTGTCAGTCATTAAATTTGCCCTGTTTTTTTTAATAACCTATGGGTTCATGCACACTTGGTGTAACAATGATTAAGCCTACACTTATTCAATTATCACTTTTTTATTGTAAATTATTTCTAAATAATTTTGAAAAAAAATTCACTTAACTCTTGAAACATCTCTTAATGAGGGAATCAGATCACCAGTATTGTCTATTTTGTTTTTTTGTTTGTTATTGTTTTGCCAATGACCAGCACTGAGAGGTTGCTGGCTTTATTATATTTTTTTAAATTAAGGTATAGTTGATTTACAATATTGTGTTAATTTCAGTTGTAAAGCATAGTGATTTAGTATATATATATATATAATTTTTCAGACTCCTTCCCATTATTGGTTTTTACAAGAGATTGAATAGAGTTCCCTGTGCCAGACCTTGTGTGTCTGTTGATCCCAGACTCCTAATATATCCCTCCGCTGCCTTTTCCCCTTTTGTAACCATAGTTTGTTTCCTATGTCTCTAAGTCTGGTTCAGTTTTGTAAATATGTTCATTTGTATCATTTTTAGATTCAGCATATAATATGATACTTGATTTTCTCTGACTTCAGATAATATGATCATCTCTATGTCCAAAAGTAAATAATAAAAACCATTATTATTTTCTAATCAATTCTCTCATTTGTTGGACTCAACACTTGTAGATTTTAACTTTAAATTTTTAACTCTTCCCAAGGAACCCTACAAGTTCATAGTACATAATATTCTGTATCTTAGTTGTAGTGAAATTTAGATTCACAATTTCTCTTGCTAGTATGAAGAAAAATGTTTTCTAACTATAATAAATTCACATGACCACCTCATATAAGAATATCACTGCTTTTTCTGGTTCTTAATTCCTTGTCAATGCATAAAACTCAAGAGTAGTCCTATGAATAATATTTCCTAAGGAAATAAAAAACATTATTTTTAAATTTTAAAATATTGAGTGAGAGAGAAAACTTCTGTCAGAAGTGAAAAGTTATGCTATGTAGTATTTTCCCATGACATATCAAAATATAATGACTTAAATTTCACATCTACCTGTTATTTTTTGCAAGGTTTTGATTCAGTTTGGAGGTCTTGCTAATCTGAATTGAGTTGGACTGACATTGCTAAAGGTTCTCTCTCCTGTATAATAAGCTTATGGGTTAGTAGTGAATGACCAGACTTGGCTGGCTTTAGCTGGGGTGACAACCCTGCTTGATGCGGTCTCTTAGCTGCCAGGAAGCTAGTCTCAGCTCATTCTCAGGTTGATGGTGAGGATGCAAGAGAGAGTAGGTCATGTCATGAACAGGACAAGCAAAAGTGCACTCTTCTATCTTCAATGAATTTTCAGCTTATATCACACCTGTTAACATTGTTTTGATCAGAGCTTGAAACGTAGAAAAGTCCATTGTCAAAGGGAAGAGCAGAAAATTACAAAGAAAATGGCAGGATTTAGAAAAGAATTAATGAGACCATGAATGAAATTAGCCTACCACAAAAGGTGATTCACTTCTTAATAACAATGTTGAAGACATGTCTTCTAAGACAGGGACTGATTCTCCATTGAATGGTGAAGACAGTAATAATAATAATAATAGTGATGATAATAATTAATAATAATAATAATAATAATAATAACAACAACAACAACAACAATAATAATGGAACAGATATAACAAAGCAGAAACAGACTCACAGATACAGAGAATGGACTGTTGGTTGTCAGGAGAGAGAGGTGTGGGGAGGGGCAAAGCTAATATAAAGGATTATGGAATACAAGCTACTATGCATAAAACAAGATACAAAGAGACCTAATGGATAGCACAAGGAAAAGAGTCACTATTTTATAGTAGCTTTGTATGCAGAATAATCTATAAAAATATAGAATTTCCATGCTGTACACCTAAACTAATATATTGTAAGTCAAAAATACTTCAGTTTAAAATAAAAGAACTTAGTGAATGAAATGAGGGTCATTTGGTTTTTTACCATAAAGTAATTACCATACAATAATTATTAGCTTCTTGATCGCATTTATAATGGCTAAAACTTTCAGTTAGAGGCAACCTAGGAACCTCTAAGAAGCCAAAGAAAACACATATTTTGCATGATTGACAAGTCTTCCCTTCCAAAATACACTCATACTTCAATTTTTAAAAAAAAATCTTTATTGAGAGCCTGGAAATACAATTATGTTCAATTCAGAGTCATTGCAATTGAATTTGCAATTGAAATATAAAGAAATCCATGTGCCAATAGAGTTAAATATATGAATTCCATGAAGTGCTACGTAATCAGAAATTAAACTTTGCCACATATATGCCTTACTTTAAAAGTCTTTATTGAAATATAAAAATGATAAGACAAGTGCATAAAACTTAACTTTACAGCTTGATGAGATTTCACAAATTGAAAGCACTGACATAACCAGCTCTGGGATGCTTTTGAATGTTTTCTCTCTGTTGTCCCTTTCTTTCCCCTTATTATTGGCAAATACTTAGAATAGCAAGTGCATGTAATGCAAAATGTGTGGCTCACACTAGACCAGATGGCTGACAGTGTTTTTTTTCCAGATGCATTTTTCTTGGGAGACATTAAAATGTAATATACTTGTTATTAGTGCATTGCCTCTCTGCTTCAAACCACCCTTAAATGACTGCTCTGAAATAATATATCTGGACTCTGTAAATGTTTCTCCTGTGGCAGATGGCATGCTTTGTTAGTAGAGAGTACCAGAGAGACAATAGAGTAAGAAAGGTGTTTCTCTTCCAAGTCTGCTCTGTTTTCCTAGGCAGGCTCCTGCACCATGTCAACTTCCAAGCTCAGCAGAGGGCATAGCTCCTCCAGTCCATTGACTCCAGAAGTACCTGACTTATAAGCAGCTCAGGATATTCCTTGGGGATAGATTTCTCTAGCAACTCCACAGTGGCTTCTTAGTGGGGATTTTCCAGCAGGGTTCCTCCTATTAAAAATTTCTTCCTGTACTCCCTGGGAGGCTTGTGGCCTCGGTGAACTTCTCCACTCTCTCATGAGCCATAGATATACCCACCATCTAAAAAGAGGTCTGGGTGTTCTCCACACTTCAGGAAATGAGTCTTTCCCTGTAGTTCATGATCTCATCTCTAGGAGATCTGGTTGTTCTTTTATCTGTTATTCCTAGATTTTTTATAGGACCCTTTACACTTTAGTAGATGATTCCCTGTTATAGTTAATACTTTTAATTAAAATGTCCACATTCAAGGTACCACATGGTTCCTGCCTCTGGATTAGTGCTTGACTGATGTGGTTGCTTCCTTCAGGGTCCCAGAACTCTTCTGATTCAAGACATGATTCACAGTAGTAAAGTTGAGTGCACTTTGCATAGTAATATTTGTCAGTTTAATCTATGAAATTTAAAATATCTGTCAATGAATATTAAGCTCAACTTAGTAGAATATTAAAATCAACCTAAGATATTGGAAACATAATTACTGAAATTACATTGAAAGAAAGAAGCAAATGTTATTGAAAAGCAAATCAAAAGGGAGTGGGAAGGAATAAATTGGGAGTTTGAGATTTGCTGACACTACTATGTATAAGATAGATAAACAAC
Source organism: Vicugna pacos (assembly GCF_048564905.1). Classification (NCBI taxonomy): domain Eukaryota; kingdom Metazoa; phylum Chordata; class Mammalia; order Artiodactyla; family Camelidae; genus Vicugna; species Vicugna pacos. The sequence goes on along the minus strand of NW_027328741.1, from coordinate 82,889,550 downwards.
AAGCTTATACTGTTTAGCACAGGGAACTATGTTCAATATTTTTCAGTGACCTATAATAAAAAATAATATGAAAAGGGATATATGTATTTATATGCCTGATTGAAATATTATGCTTTACACCAGAAATTGATACATTGTAAACTAACTATACTTACATTAAAAAAAATCATCAGAAATGTATATTATTTGAGTACAAATACCGAGACATATTTTGTTTTATCATTTGGATATATAATAGCATCAGAATATAATTTTAAATTGTATTTATTTGTTATTTATGTATGTTCATACAGTTAATTAGTTGATTCATTGATTTGTACACTATATATGACTGGGTGATCCAACTTCTAACCAGGAAAAGCATACTTTACACTGTATAACTGACCTTGTTACCTCCCTTCTCTGATTTCTCTAAACCCCTTTTGCAGATCATTCACTCCTCTAAATTATACATAATTTTTTTAGGCACGTTGATAACTTTATTCTGGTTCAACCTGGTCTCAAGCACCTGGGAGACACCCCATTTCCTAAAGATGATCATATATTTTCTCTGACAGAGTTTAATGCTTCCCTTCATCTTTGGCCTTTAGCAGTATGAATTTATTTCTAGGTTGTTTTTTAATTCATTATTTGTTGAAAATTCTTGACCATTCATTTTGCAATATTTTTTTCCTCATTCTTTTAATTTCTTTTTCCTTCTGGGACTTCAATTAAATATAATTCAGACTGATTGGCCTACATCTCTTGGATATTCTGTTCTTTTAAATTTAAATTATTAAAATTTTCCAAGAATTTCCTCTTTTGTTTTCATTTGAGTAATGTCTGTTGACCTATATTCAAGTCCACCAAGGCTCTCCTTGAATGTGTCAGGCCTACTGATGAGCCTGTCAAAGGCGTTCTTCATCTCCTTCGCTGGGCATGTGTTAAAATTTATTCCTAGCCTGCTCTTTGATATTTTCTTATTGTTTCCATTTCTCTGCTGAAATGACCCATCTATTCATGAATAGCTTCAAGTCTTTTCACTGGAAATTCTGATGTATTAATCATAGTGATTTTATATCCCCTGTCTGATTTTCACTTCTATTATTTGTTTTATCTTTCAACAGTGGATTTTTTCTTTCAATTTCATAGGTCTCATAACTTTTATTTTAAATCTACATATTCCATGTAGGGGGTCAGAAGCCTAAGTAAATAATGTTTAAGGCTGGAAATAGGCACGCCTCTTTTCCTGCTAGGCTTTCTTGGGGAGCTGAGCTGTGTTTCTGTTTTGCTGGTTGTTTCAATTACCTGCCATGCATGGCTAACCTCAGGTTCCTTCAGTGTCACCTTGTGGTTAGGATGGGAGCTAGACTGACAGACAATCTGAGTTTTATTCTGGAATGTGCTTGGTCCACCTTCAGTTGTAGATGTTCCCTGTGACCCTGCATCTTGGTCCCTGTGTGCTCTTATCCGTCTGCTGGGGGTTGGTCTGCTGTTGCTGGTTTCTTTGTCCTGATTACTCCAGATGGTGAGGAACAAAGAGGCTTTCCACATTTTCCTCATTTAGTATCAGTCATAGGTAGCTCACATGTCTCTGAGTCTTTGGAGCCAAGATTCCTTGGTGATCCTGCCCAGCATTCCATGGTAAAAAATCTTTAATTTTCTGAAACAAGGAGGATGTCTGCCTGTCTCCATTAATCAAACTCTGAGTTTTCACCTGCTGAAAGTGACAGGATTTACTGCCCTTTATTTTCAGCATCTTAAGACATTATTCCACTGGGGAAAGCATCCAGGTAAGAATTGTTTTCTCCCTCAGCAGTGCCATTCCAGGGCAACAGGAACACACCAGCTGAGGGATGTTTTCTCCACTCTTTCCTGCCCCCAGGCTTTTTCACAATCAAACAGTGAGGTCCATGGAGAAGGGGCTGCAACCATCTGTGTTCCCAGGACTCCACACTCTCCCAACTGGGAGTGCTCAGCTTTGAGCAGTTCATTAAGGAGTTATTTGATACTTTTGTATCTGTTTGCATGGCCACCTTGTCTCCTTCTGTTACCCTAAAAGGGGGAAAGAAAAGGCCCCAGTTCTTGACTTACCTGAAAGATAAGAATTCAAATGGGAGGTGAATGCATTGTGCAGTGAAATATTTTATTAGGAAAGGTGAAGTACCCCTCCAAGAACAGGAGGCAGGCTGATCCAAGTGCAGACAGCAATGGTCTTTGCTCCCTCCTCTTGTACCCTCACTTAAAGGTGGTCTTTTGATTGATTGATGGCTCTTGCCCCTGGAGTGCTCAGTCATGTTTGTCCCCTTTTGTGAATGCCCTTATCCATGATGAACACAGAAAAACCCATGGAGGGGCCTGAACCTCAATGCTAATTATATTACAATGAGCACTGGGTCTTGTCGGGTTAGGTTCTTGTCACTACCATGCAGTTCCAGCCTTTTAGTTCGAACTGGTTTCTTGCTGGCACTCACTTAAAAGAAGTAAAGCCCCTTTATGCTGGAGGCAGGCATGCCACCATCTTCTGGACCATCCTCCCTCTCCTCCACCTGTCAGCCTCGTGCCCCTGCTTATCTAAATACCTAACACTTCCAGTGCTCTGGGAGAGGTGAGGGATTGCCAGTGTCTTGTCTGTCTGGAGGCTCATGCCAGCGTTCCTCAAATTTTACCCTGATGATAGCCCTTCAAAGTCAGCACTCTGATGGGTTCAGCAGCAGTGTGATTTTGCAGATTTCCCAGCTTCTTCTTATGGTCTGATAAGTATGACACTCTTTCCATGTGTCTATCCTTAGATGGAACCAGGTCTCTGTAATACATGTGATTAAATCACTAATTATTCATGGTTACCAAGATTCCAGGTACCTTTGGTTATTATGTTATTAATATTTCATGATGAAACCAAAATAAAGATGTGCTCTCCTTTGAAATATGCCAAAATATAGCTTAAAATCTAAATGTTTTATTTTTATTCCATTAAATTAAAAAAATACAGTTCCTGTCTATTTAAAGTAAAAAGAAAGAGATTTGGGATTTTCTACATATACTTAGGGGAACCTATGTACTTGAAATATGTGACAACTTTTTATTGAATTTTTTATACGTATTGCACACATGAGGGTATCTATAAGCTCCATATGACTTAAAGTAAAATAATACTCTGATAACTGTAGAATTAATAATCATTTAAAAATATACGATGGCAAAGACACTTGAAGCCCTTGGAGGCTCCTCCCCACTAAATTCTCCTTTTTCTCTAGAGGTAACTCCTACCATGGGTCCTATGTTAACCAGTACTTTGCTAGTCTTTGTATTTTTACTGTAAATGTATGTATCTGTGAAACATGCCATTTATTTTTGCCTGTTTGGAATTTTACATAAATTAAGCCATACTGCATACATATATGACAGAGTCTGGAGTTCCATCTGTGTTAATATCTATGTCTATAAGTGTGGACTTTCAGAACAGGGGACTCAAGAGCCGGACGGCCTTGTTTTGAATATTATATCATTAACTAAACAGCCTTCATAAAGAAGTTCCTTAACTTTCCTGTCCTGTTTCTTTGTGTGTAAAGCATATTGTCATATTAATTAAACAAATTAATGCAGTCCATTCATATAGCTACCTAACACAGCTCAAGGCTATATGACCCTTTAATTTTTAAAGCCCCTCCACTTTGAAGTGGCTTTATTTAAGGAATAGAAGACAGATTATAAATATCAGTGACAAAATAAAATATTAACTACAATAAGAAAAAAATCACAATTATAAATATATTTCTAAATGTAACAAAAAAAAACTGCCCATATAAACTCATTCTAGGACTACTTTCAGGTCCCTGGAAAGGCTTGTACAAATGAGATGCTTGGAAACAAATTCCATCAGCTTCATGGCAAGTCTGACTCTGCATATGTAAAACACTTTGAATAATAGTTCTGTAAAAGTGAGTGATATTTTTATGTATTTTTATTGCGCATGTTAATAGAAATTTTTACATTATTGTTTCCTTAAGTGAAATAAAATACAATTAATCTAATTACATGTACCATCAAATAATATTGTCACATAGAATTTTCATAGTTTTGGTTTTAGTTTTCTTTTATTGTTGTTGGTCTCAAAGTTTATTGTTGCAGGGATTAAAACGAAGTTGAAACTAATGCTGTTATTCACTAGTGCAGTTAAACTCTTTCAGGCACATTTGAGACACGGAGTGAAAATTTGAAGCTTATCTTTCTGCAGTCAGGGGTGGGAGACAAGGGAGGGAAACACGCTTCAGCTCCGGGGGAGGGGGCTGTTTGCGAGTGTATGCGATGCGCGGTCCAGATCCGGGGATGCCCGCAGGCAGCGGGGTTCCCGCGGGGCGATCACGTCTCCCAGCTGCCGCCCTGGGTCTCTAGACCCCGCACGCTTGGCACGACCAGCAGCGCCCCAGCCCCTTCCACTCCAATTCGAATTCGTTGGTGGACGTCAGAGGGCGCACATCTGTCCCGCTGGAGACCTTTTCTCTCTCTGATAGGGACAGCCCAAAGCCCCAGCTCCTGGAGCCGTGCTCTGACCCCGGACACTCGCCAGCCCTGCACTGGGGCCCGCGTGCCAGGACCTGAGGCCCCAACCTGCCTGGAGAGGGTCTACGTGGGGCCAGGGCCGGCCACGTGGGCAGTCCTCCCTTCCACGCCAGGCCTAGATGCTGGATGTCCCCGCACCGCGTGTCCCGCCGCCCCTGCCCAGGTCCGAATCCCGGCTGGGCGACTTTCTGGGCGTCGCAGCCACGTTAGGGACAGAGGTGCGCATCGCTGAACGGTGGCCCCGCGCCGGGCTTACGTTGGAGCGGGAGCGGCGGAGCGGCCTCGGGCGCAGCCAGGCCGCCTGTGCCCGCGGCGCGGGGCGCTCCGGTCTCGTCCTGGAGTTACTTTCTCTCTCAGTCCCAAACCTGGCAGCTCCCCTCCCGGCCTGGCCCCAGCTTCGCGCGGCCCCTCCCCTGCCCCTCCCCTGCCCCTCCTCTTACCGCCTCCTCGCCCTGCTCTCCGGCTGCCCTCCCGCCGCTCCCACCCCCTGTCCTCCCCCCCTCTCTCCAGCGGCCTTCCCCGAAGGCCGGCGAGAAACCCAGCCCCCACCCGAGCCGGTAGCTGGCTCCCCACGGCGGCCAGCCCAGGCGCAGAGGGCAGCGATCCGGCTCCCAGTTACCCAGCGGGGCGCCCGCGAGCGGGAGCGCGCGGCCACTCCTGGCTGGGGGATCAGCTGCGTCGCCTGGTGGTAGCTTGTCTACCAAATAATGCAGTTGCTTCAATTTTTGTTTGCTACCAATTTGAAATAAAAATTTTAATTCCTGTACATTTCGGTTTCTGCTGTGTTTCTTTGAATTGATACATGAAATTTTTTTACTTTAGAAAGAAAGGTGTTAAGAGTAATGTATCTATCAAATTCAATATATATATTTAATTTATATTTCACTGTGCTATTTTAAATATCTAAGTAAATAGGCCAGTAAGAAATTTCCATAATTATTAGAAAACCACATAAATTTTTAGATAATAGTATTTCGTTGACCTTCAATAATTAGAAGCTTGCCTAAATTACTTTTATTGCTATTTTATAAACATTTATTGTGTACACATTAAAAGCTAGGAAAATAGTTTTCACAATATTGCAAAGTAAAAATCATACTGACATGATCAAACTTAGAAAGGAAATGACTTTAATGTCACTGTATATCAAAGCAATGTATATTACACAGAAAACCGCATTTAAAGTGTACTATGCGGAGACCATGTTATTTAGAACAGTGAGTACAAACTTTATATGAAATGGGAAAATAAAATTAACTTTAAAATTGACCACATTGTAACAGACAGAATTTATCTTTTAGATCGTGACAAACGCCTGTGGTTAAACACAGGTCTGAAATTCAGCTGCTGGAGTCCAGTGTAATCATACCTGATGTTCACTGCCTTGTACATTCTGACTGAAAAGTGTTCATCACCTACAGGTTGTCAAATCTTGTGATTATTATTCTCACACAATATATAACAGTCAATTAGCAGTAGCCATACAATTTTCAAAATTTTAGAAATGTACTACAAATTTTCTTCCCCCCCAGTTCCCTTCTCTACTGTCTTGAAAATAAAATTATCAATCAACTCAATATAATACATTATTTTAGGTTTTTCCAATTAACTTTCCAGATACTAGCACCCTAAGGCAACTGTTTAATAGTGTTGAGGCCTATAAAGATTTACTCACTGAGGAAATATTTATGGAGTGTCTATTAGCAGCAAGACTATAGAGATGTAATAGGGGTTCTGAATAAGTCAAGATTTTGTCCCTGAATATAGGAAGTGTCGGTTCTAAGGCCATAGCTCTCCCTGGTGACTGAGCATCACAATCACACATTTGATTTCCTCTGTTTAAGATTGGGAGAATGCTGAGAAAATCAAAGAGTAAAACTCAGAATTGCTGAATCAGGATGGAGGTAAAGAGTAGAACTGATGTATCTGTGTTAAAGAAAAACTCAACAGGTGATTTTGATGTTTGGCTAAAGTAGTGGAGAATTGGGAAAGAGGAAGATGGGTTAGTAATCTTAAAATCACAAGAGCAGGTCAGTTCTGGAGTCTGACTGGTTGGATGCCAATCTTAGACCATTGCTTTGACAGATGCCTTATTCTGCTGGGCTGCTGTGACAAAATCCTACCACATTAGTGACATAAAAAACAAAAATGTCTTTTTCACAGTTCTGAGGCTAAGTCCAACATCAGGGTATGAGCACTTTAATATCCTGGGTGAGGGCCCCACCTTATGGCTCATAGCAAGTCTTCTCCTGTATTCTCAAATGATGGAATGGGTGAGAGATCTCTGTGGGGTCTCTTTTCTAAGGGCACTGACCCATTCTTGGGGGCTTCACCCTCACAACCTAATCACCTCCCACAGGCACCAGGATTTCAACAGATGAACTGTGGGGTGGGGCACACAAACATTCAGCCCATAGCAGTCGATGACCCCCAAACTTAATTTAACATCAGTATGTTTCAGTTTTCTTGTATATAACATGGGGCTAATAGTAGTGCATTTTAAAAAGATAGTTTAAAGGATGAAATTTAATTATTTATTTAAATTCTTAATCACAGTGCCTGATATATTTAAGTGATCAATAAATATTTATCGAGTTTTACTTTAAGTATAGTGAAAAGATCCATGCTTTATTCAAAGTGAGGAAGCAATATTAATATATGACTTATTCAGAAATGCTGTCTGGAATGGTGATTGTAAAGTTGAGTCTGGAAGATTCTGCTTCCACTTAGAAGAAAGAGGAAAAAACATGAAAAGATATATAAGTTAGAAGTGATCACACAATATTCTAACTGAGAAAATATCTAAATTAAAGGGATTTCCTGTTGCAGAATGACACAGATAGCAAAATAAGATACTTTAATAAACATTCTCAAGGTTATATTCTTGGATAATTTTCACTTCATTGGGTGAAGGGATCTTGATTATAGCAGATAGCGAAGGGCTGTACTTTCTAGATAGTCATATAGGAAAACGGTGGAAAACTTGTTTATTTTAGGTCATAAGGGTTATTTTTAAAAGATTATTTGAAAATAGACTTTAAAAATACGTTATGCAGCTTGGGATAAAAGAATATATAAATGTAATTACAAATACCAGATATACTTTGTGTTTGGATGATCGTTTCCAGTAATTCTCATCCAGCAAAGGGGCTCATCTTTGTTCTGATGTGGTCCCCTGAGCTGTTCTGCTTGTGACAAAGCTTTCTCATACTTCCATCCCTGTGTGCTTGTCTATCTTTTTTTTTAAAATTTTTTATTGATTTATAATCATTTTGCAATGTTGTGTCAAATTCCAGTGTTCAGCACAATTTTTCAGTCATTCATGGACATATATACACTCAATGTCAAATTTTTTCTCTGTGAGTTATCATAACATTTTGTGTATATTTCCCTGTGCTATACAGTGTAATCTTGTTTATCTATTCTACAATTTTGAAATCCCAGTCTATCCCTTCCCACCCTCCACCCCCCTGGTAACAACAAGTCTGTATTCTCTGTATGTGAGTCTATGTCTGTCCTGTATTTATGCTTTGTTTTTGTTTGTCTGTTTGTTTTTGTTTTTTAGATTCCACATATGAGCGATTTCATATGGTATTTTTCTTTCTCTTTCTGGCTTACTTCACTGAGAAAGACATTCTCCAGGAACATCCATGTTGCTGCAAATGGCATTATGTTGTCAGTTTTTATGGCTGAGTAGTATTCCATTGTATAAATATACCACATCTTCTTTATCCAGTCACCTGTTGACGGACATTTAGGCTGTTTCCATGTTTTGGCTATTGTAAATAGTGCTGCTGTGAACATTGGGGTGCAGGTGTCATCCTGAAGTAGGGTTCCTTCTGGATACAAGCCCAGGAGTGGGATTCCTGGGTCATATGTTAAGTCTATTCCTAGTCTTTTGAGGAATCTCCACACTGTTTTCCATAGTGGCTGCACCAAACTGCATTCCCACCAGCAGTGTAGGAGGGTGGGCTTGTCTATCTTACACACACTGGTTATCTTACTGTTATACTTCAGGTCATCGAGAATTATATTTGGCTTGTGAGATTTTTCAAAATATTTTTAACTTGAATCATCCTGAATTGATATCTGCAGAGGTTTGACCTCTTCCATATGATACCCTGCCATGTGTCCACTACCTGTCTTGGTGTTAAATGGACGGATGACTCTGGCCTTTCTGTTTGGAATCTCTGTTCTACTGCCTAAATGCTCGCCCAGGAACCCTGTTTTTCATGATAGCCTGAGGTGGTGTTGGGGATGTTATCACACAGTAGTGCTACACGGTGATGTCTTTGTTAGGGTCTAAGCCCCAGATCCTCTCCCATTGTCCAGGTCATGAGGCTTTTCCTGTAAGTCCACAAAAGCTCCCCGTGGGAGCTTCAGAAACATGATATGCATAATCTTCTATAATATGACATTGAGAAATGTTATTTTATTTGATAGTTATTAAGAATATATTCTTTTTGAGCTAAATAACATGGAAGCCAGAACACACAGGATGTTTCCCTTTCTCTTCAGCCCCTCCTCCTCTTCACCCTTTCTTTGACTTTCTTCATGGAGAGAATATTTTCATCATTTGAGACCTAGATTCAACAGCCCCATAATAATTTTTTTTTGATTGCCATCAATCTGTGTCTATCAGTTGGAGGGAAGCCATTTTTAACAGAAATGCACATGTTGTGAATACAGGTAAATTCAGAAACACAATAGAGTAGATTTTTGGAGCCATGCTTTGTGGATATTGCTAAGTCCCTGGATACTACCTTATTTTAAAAATACAGGGATAAAAAATAACAGATGAGGGAAAGATTTCTTAAACAAATGATGCTGACACAATTTGTTACAGATTAGAAAAAGAAGTAAAGATCGATAATTACTTCCTTAAAAAAGAATTAGATAATGAAACTTACAAGCTTCTGCAGAGCAAAGGAAACAAGAAATAAAACAAGAAGAAAACCTACGGAATGGGAGAAAATTTTTGCAAGTGAAACTGACAAAGTCTTGATCTCCAAAATATATAAGCAGCACATATGACTCAATAAGAAAAAAATAAACAACCCAATCCAAAAATGGGCAGAAGACCCAAACAAGCAATTCCCCAAGAAAGACATACAAATGATCAAACAGCACATGAAAAAATGTTCAATATCACTAATTATCAGAGAAATGCAAAGCAAAACTTCAATGAGGTATCACCTCACACCAGTCAGAATGGTCGTCATTCAAAAATCCAAAAATGACAAATGCTGAAGAGGCTGTGGAGAAAGGGGAACCCTCCTACACTGTTGGTGGGAATGAAGTTTGGTGCAGCCACTATGGAAAACAGTGTGGAGATTCCTCAAAAGACTAGGAATAGACTTAACATATGACCCAGGAATCCCTCTCCTGGGCTTGTATCCAGAAGGAACCCTACTTCAGGATGACACCTGCACTCCAATGTTCATAGCAGCACTATTTACAATAGCCAAAACATGGAAACAGCCTAAATGTCTGTCAACATGTGACTGGATAAAGAAGAGGTGGTATATTTATACAATGGAATATTATTCAGCCATAAAAACTGACAACATAATGCCATTTGCAGCAACATGGATGCTCCTAGAGAATGTCTTTCTCAGTGAAGTAAGCCAGAAAGAGAAAGAAAAATACCATATGAAATCGCTCATATGTGGAATCTAAAAAACAAAACAAAAACAAAAACAAACAGACAAACAAAAACAAAGCATAAATACAGGACAGACATAGACTCACATACAGAGAATACAGACTAGTGGTTACCAGGGGGGTGGAGGGTGGGAAGGGATAGACTGGGATTTCAAAATTGTAGAATAGATAAACAAGATTACACTGTATAGCACAGGGAAATATACACAAAATGTTATGATAACTCACAGAGAAAAAATTTGACATTGAGTGTATATATGTCCATGAATGGCTGAAAAATTGTGCTGAACACTGGAATTTGACACAACATTGTAAAATGATTATAAATCTATAAAAATGTTAAAAAATAATAAAATGAGATGATGCAGTTGAAAATATTTTTAGAAGCTATCAAGTTATCCTGAAATGAAAAAAATACCACTGTGATTATTTATTCCCTAAAAATAATGGAGCCGATGTTTAGCTTGGATGCTATCAAAATAAACCCAGAAATGACTTTCTGTAATCCTTTTATATGCAATATGATTTAGGTTCATGTGTCCATATAGAAGCAACTTGAAGCCAATAAGATAGTTGGTAACTGAAATTTAAAAAAAATTTAGTAAGACAGCCAGTATGAAACAAAAGGAACTTTTAGGAGGATGGGTTCTTAAGAGAGTTAAGGATAAAATATATAAAATAAGTCACAAAATTCCCTTGAAACACCTCTAAGAATCACTGACATGTTAATTATGAATTTTAGTGATGACCAATGTTTATTGCATTCTTACTTTTCCAGTCACTCTTCTGATTCTTTTACGTACATTTATTTCTTTAAATCATAGAACAACCCTATGTGTAAATGTAAATGATTAAAATTTTTGTTTTATATATGAAGAAAGATTAGGTAATTTATATAGTGATGATATATTATATTATATTATATTATATTATATGTTTATTAACAGTCAACCCTTAGATTTTATACGCTAGGAACAATTTTGAGCATGTATTTATGTATATGTAATACATATAAAAATTCAGTCCTCACCACAACACTGTGAGATTGTGTTATTAGCATTTCCATTTTATAGATATGGCCCAGAAGATTATACAGCTTGCTTGAAATCACACACCTGGTAAGTGACAACACATCAGGCCCAGAGTCCTCGTGCAAACCCTGGGACAAGCAGATCCTCGTCTGTCTCACTGGGGAGAGTGGTGATGTCCGGGGAACCCTGGCTGGCTGCTCTGTCCCGGAGCTCTTCACCACGCGCCATGCATTTACTGTAAATGCCCACCGGGCACCACATCCCCAGCAGAGATGAGCCTCTGCTCTCTAGGAAACCACATCACAGGGGAGAGCCCGATTTGCTGAGAACATTGATGCAAACAGCAGAGTAAACCAACATGGGGGTCGAAGCATGAGGCACAGTCTAACTATGGGGAAATTCTAAGGTGGAATCACTGATGGGGAATGGGAAAAACCCACGTGAAGCATCATCTTTGGAACAGAAGTAGTGACACTGGAACCACTGAGAAAGAAAAGCAATCCTAGCAGACCACTTGCAATGAAATGAGGAATATTATTCCCACGGTCATAATGACAAAATAGACATAATAATATAAATGGCAATTACTAGCTTTCCACTTTGAAGATCAGCCAGTTAAAAAATATGGAAACACTCATCATAATTATAAAACAGCACGTGTTTTCAAACTTGCCAGTTTAAAACTAGATTGATGTAAATGGGAAGCTCAAGTGTTACCAAACCAAACTTGGATCTACTCACCTGCCTGCAGCAAAGCCAATCTACTTATACCCGTTTTCATATTCTTTACTTCAATTTTTTTTTAAGCCAATCTACTGATACCAGGTTGTGGCGAAGGCAGCGCATCTTGTGTATTGCAGGTGCCAAACAAGGAGTATGAGTTGCTGATGCTTGAAAGACCTGAACTCCCCAGTGGCTTTCAGGGAAGCCTTGTTTGTTTGCTTGTTTGGTTTTTGAGGGGGAGGTAATTAGATTTATTTATTTTGGGGGAGGCACTGGGGATGGAACCCAGGACCTTGTGCCTGCTAAGCACGCGCTCCACCACTTGAGCTATGCCCTCCCCTTCGGGGAAGCATTTTCAAAGGCAAAGTGAGGGAGGGGAGCTGAGGGTATGTGCTCAGCTCACGCACAACTCTCTGGTTGATGGTGTGGTCACAGGGCGGTGTCACAGGGGCTAACATTGTCAGTTCTCAGGCTCCAGCTGGTCTGGGGGATATGGGTTCATGGCCATCATGCAATTAATTTTTCCATCTGGTGGGGGTTTTAGTATCTGCAAAACAGCTCAGGAATGTGCATCAGACACTGTTATCTAAGTCCTTCAGGGAGGAATGAAAGATTCTGTGACTGCTATATGACTCATCAATTGTTTAAACTGTCATCAGCTCTCCTAGCTCAATTGCTATTTTTTGTCCCTACATGTTCACATCCTTTCAATCATTCATTCTTTTTTTAAATTGAAGTATAGTCAGTTTACAATGCTGTGCCAATTTCTGGTGAACAGCACAATGCTTCAGTCATACATATACATACAGCGATTCCTTTTCATATTCCTTTCATTGTAGGTTACTACAAGATACTGAACACAGTTCCCTGTGCCATGCAGAGGAAATTTGTTGTTTATCTCTTTTATATATTGTAGTTATTTCCTGCAAATCTCAAACTCCCAATTTACCCTTCCCACCCCCTTCCCCCACTGGTCACTATAAGTTTGTTTTCTACGTCTGTGAATCAGTTTCTCTTTTGTAAATAAGTCCATTTGTCCTTATATATACATATTCCACAAAGTGTTCTCTTTCTCTTCCTGGCTTACTTCACTTCTTGAGCCAGACTTTTGTGACTCAGGGGAGGCCTGAGAGACTCCAGCTTTTCTATAAACAAAAGGCAGACGGAGGACAGAGGGGAGCCTGTCCTAGGAAGGTCCCATAGGATCCTGCTCAGTTATGGAAGGAGGAAAGGAGAGGGAAAAGGACGGGTAGAGGCACTAATTTTCTTATCTGATAAAGTGAGTAGTCAAGAGATATTGACTCTAACTAACAGAACAAGAGATCAAGGTTAAGTGCAGTACATATATGATGTATCCTACTGATTGCATTGGTAAACCACTGAGGAACTAAAACAGTAACATGAGGCAAAGCAGCTAAGTAAAGTTGGGGGAATGGAAAGTGAGCTGAATCTGATGGGGTTTTTTGTTTGTTTTTCAGATTTAAAATGCATAATAGAAAATGCTTTATTTAAATCAATATATTACAGTTTTCTTGTAATTCACTAGTTATATCCAGTTACTCAGTTTTTTTTAAGTATATTCAGTTACAATGTGTCAGTTTCTAGTGTACAACATCATGTTTCAGTTATACATATACATACATGTATTGGTTTTCATATTATTTTCCATTAAAGGGTATTATAAGATATTGAACTTAGTTCCCTGTGCTATACAGAATAAATGTGATTTTTATCTATTTTTATGTATAGTGGTTATAATATGCAAATCTCAAACTCCCAAATTTATCCCTTCCTACTCCCTTTTCCCCACTAACCATAAGATTGTTTACTATGTCTGTTAGTCTGTTTCTGTTTTGTAGATGAGTTCATTAGCGTCCTCTTTTTTTCTCTCTCTTTTTTTTTTAGATTCCACATATGAGTGATATCATATGATATTTTTCTTCTCTTTCTGGCTGACTTCACTTAGAAAGATGATCTCCAGGTCCATTCATGTTGCTGCAAATGGCATTATTTTATTATTTTTATGGCTGAGTAGTATTCCATTGTATAAGTATACCACAGCTTCTTTAACCAGCCATCTGTCAATGGACAGTTAGGTTGTTTCCATGTCTTGACTATTGTAAATAGTGCTGCTATGAATATTGGGGTGCATGTGTCTTTTCAATTTAGAGTTCCCTCCAGAATGCACCCAGGAGTGAGATTGCTGGATCACATGGTAAATCTATTTTTAGGTTTCTGAGGAATCTCCATACTGTTTTCAATAATGGCTGCACCAAACTGTATTCCCACCAGCTGTGTAGGAAGGCTCCCTTTTCTCCAGCATTTAGCATTTGTGGGCTTTTTATGAATCTGATGCATTATTACAGGAAATTGACAGTCAAATCTCCAGTAGCTAAGAAAAGAGTGGCAGAAGTGAACCATAACAGAGGAAACCACTGAGCATCTCTGCCTCTGGACGCAGGCCTGGGAGGGAAGGGGTACATTCAGAAACTGTTGCTTTTCATAGCCAGAGCTTTCGTGCTATTTTATTTTTCATTCATGCATTTGTATAATTTAGATTTTTAAATTAATATGAATAATGAAGACACTTGAAATTTTCTACGTGGAGACAATGTTTCTTAAAAACAAAACTGAGATGATTTATAAAATTGTTTACATCTCTGAAAACAGCAACACACATGCAAGCCCCACCCCCCTTTTATTTTTTTGCCTATTTTTGATTTATTTTGAAAAGTGTTCTTCAAAGTTGACTATTTCAGCCCTGGGAGTTTGAATCTGAATAAAATATAAAATGAATTTAAAAGTTTTCATTCAGATCAAGAGGGTATGGCTCAGGGGGTCTTGGTTTCCTTTTTTTTTTTTTTTCTTTTTAACAATTCACTCTTGGCTCTCAGCTTCCCATCATTCTTTTCTGATGGTTTGTCTCTGCAATAGACTTGCAGAATAGCTATGCTTACAAAAGCACCTAAGGGAAGTTACCTGGTTACAAAAAAAGACAGATAACTCTTCCAAACAAGCCATGTATAGAAAAAAAAAGAACACACAAAAGCAAGACTGAGAGACTCCAAAGGGAAATTTCTGTTAGGCGTCTGACGTAGGCAAAAGGAAAGATGATTCTTGTTATCAAGCTGAACAGAGAACCAGACCTAAGATTGTTTGAGCATAAAAATGGAGTCATTGCTTTTTACCTCAAGTCTTTATCCATCTTTTTGGCTAACACTACAGAGGCAAAGAGACTTTAGAAGATTAAAATCTGTTTCACCTTAGTCATTTCACACAGAGTTTGTTTGAAACATTGAGCTTTTCCCCAAAAGCCCCTTTACATTTCTTTCCCTATTAAACCATTTTTTAGATAAAGCCATTATATTTTATGATGTTCTAGTTTTCCACACAGACATAGACAACTTAAGCACTGAAGCAAGTTTCCAGTGAACTGGCACAAAACACTTACATTTGCTTGAATTTTCCTCAGTAGTTTAAAGTATTTGGGGTCCCAATTTTCAAGATATTTGAATCAACTTTCCATTTTATGTAGTGCATGCAATACTGCAACTCAGGTCAGATTTGTAGTTGAATTTTAAAATCTACAATAATTTTCTTCATTGGACAAAATTGGCTCTTTTATCAGAAATAATTAAGTCATCTCTATGGATCTGGATTTGCTTCTGAGTCTTTCTTAACAGAGATCTCATCATAAATAAGGACCAATCCATTCAGCTGGTTAAACAGGTGGGTGAGGCTATTCCCCCGTCCAGATCCAGGGTGTGTAACTTGTCAGATGCAATGAAATATATTTGTCCTTAGTTACTTACTGCTCATAAATTTGCCAGCTCTCAGGATACTCAATAATTCTGATGATTATTGTTAGATTTCTTCTTTTGTTCATCTGGGTAGAGATTTTTTGTTGACTGTGTGTTTATGAGAAATAGGAATGTACTGAGTAATAAAGTAGTATCGATTGTTAGAAAAATCCCCCAAAGTTCACGTAGGAGAAATTAATGGGAATTGACACGTGTGATAAAAAGTGCAAAAGGGGACTGGCAGAGTCTGACCGATTATTTTCATAAAATGGTGCCAGACTCTAATTCTTAAATAGGAAGTTCGTTACATTAATACTTTATAGATATCATTTTATTCAGAAATATATTTTCTCTGTATCAGCACAATGTGAGAGTCTAAATTTCATTTTAAGCAATTTTTCATTGTAGTATGGTGTAATATAGCTATCAGGTGGAAAATAATATCCATTTCATTTTGAAGTTATTTTTGCTTTTAATCTAATAACACAAGCATCCCTGCTTTAAATTACATCTCCTTGGCAAAGATATTTTTGTTTCACCTTAGTTCAGCCAACATTTATCCTGCAGCTACTGCTAATCAGAGTTGTTTTAAGCATGGAAGTTTCAAACAGGAAGCAAAGCTATGCAAGAAAATTGAGAAATATTTTCTTATATACTGATGGGAATTTAACAGCACAGTTTTCAGAACAAATTTGTGGTTATGTATTAAAAACTTTAGCACTCTTTGATGAAACAATTCTGCAAGTTTAGCTTGAGGTCACCTTAACAGGAGGAACAATGAATGCACAAAATATCCACAGCATGGCACATTTATAACTCCCCTTTTAGATGCAAATGTCAATATATTTTTAATTTGGATATTCTCCTCACTTGGGGTTCAAATACGTAGCATGACTGTAAAACAGACATTTACTTAGGAATAGAGTAGTTTAGAGGACTTTTTAAAAGAGGCCCTTGCAGAATTACTAGGGAGAAATTCTAAATGTGTCTGTAAAGAAGAGGGAAAGGTCATAGAATAAAAGAGGACACTATCACAATCATTAGAAAATAGAAAAAAAAATCTCCCCAGCCCCCACTGACAGATCAACTGTAAGATTCATAACATTCAAGAGCTGCATGCATCTGAGTTTGCTGTCTGCACAGCAGCTCACAGGTCATGAAATCACATAAAACATAAAAGGTCCAGAGATTAAAGTGTAAACATTTATTTTTAAAAAGGCTGCAATTTCTAGCAAATCCAAAAGAAAACATTTATGTCAGATAATGTTAATTACTTGACCAAAGTTCTATGGGTTTATTTCTATTCTATTCCATTGATCCATATGTCTGTTTTTGTACCAATACCATGCTGTTTTGATTACTGTAGCTCTGTAGTATTCTCTGAAATCTAGGAAGGTTACTCCTCCAGCTTCATTCTTTTTCTTCAGTACTGCATTTTCAATTCTGGGTCATTTGTGATCCCATAAAATTTTATGATTATTTGTTCTAGTTCTGTGAAAAATGTCCTGTGTAATTTGATACGGATTGCATTAAATATGTAGATTGCTTTGGGTTGTATGGCCATTTTAACCATATTAATTCTTCCAGTTCAAGAACATGGGATAGCTTTCCATTTCTTTAAGTTATCTTTGATTTCCTTAGTCAATGTTCTGTTGTTCTCTGTGTATGTGTTTTACTTCCCTGATCCATGAAAAAATGCTCAATATCACTAATTATCAGATAAATACAAATTAAAACTACAATAAGGTATCACCTCACACCAGTCAGTATGACCATCATTCAAAAGTCCACAAATGACAAACACTAGAGAGGGTTGGAGAAAAGGGAACCCTCCTACACATTGTTGATGGGAATGTAGTTTGGTGCAGCCATTATGGAAAACAGTATGGAGATTCCTCAAAGGACTAAACATAGACTTATCATATGATCCAGCAATCCCACTCCTGGGCATATATCCAGAGGGAACTCTAATTCAAAAAGACACATGCACCCCAATGTTCATAGCAGCACTATTTACAATAGCCAAGACATGGAAACAACTTAACTGTCCATTGAAAGATGACTGGATAAAGAGGTTGTGGTATAAATATACAATGGAATACTACTCAGCTATAAAAAAGAATAAAATACTGCCATTTGCAGCAACATGTATCCCTGGAGATCATCTTTCTAAGTGAAGTCAGCCAGAAAGAGAAAGAAAAATACTGTATGATATCACTTATAGATGGAATCTAAAAAAAAAGACAAAAGAACTTATTTACAAAACAGAAACAGACTCACAGACATAGAAAACAAACTTATGGTTATCCAGGGAGGAAGGGGGTGGGAGGGGATAAACTGAGAATTTGAGATTTGCAGATACCAACTAATATATATAAAACAGATAAACAACAAGTTCAAATTGTATAACACAGGGAACTATATTCAATATCTTGTAGTAATCTATGGTGTAATATATGAAACTGACTCTATGTACGTTCATGTATGACTGAAATATTATGCTGATCACCAGAAATTGACACAACATTGTAAACTGACTATACTTCAATAAATATTATATAGTAATTAAAGAAAAGACTCTCGCATAATCAGAACTAATAATCAAGTTTTAAGTAAGCAGTTGGCATCTTTATTTATCTGTCATAGAACAGTTTTTTCTTATTAACTGTAATGCTATGAAACTTGGAAGAACACCTATCCATTTATTTGAAATGTTCTCAAGTGTTGGATGGCCTAGGGAAAGGTAATAGGAAAATGGTAATAGAAGAAACCACAGGAGGATGAAAGGGCAGGAATAAGACAATTCAAGAAGACAATTATGTTTGTCAAACCTCGTAGAATTATATACTTAAACGAGTGAACTTTACAGTATGTAAATTACACTTCAATAAACTTGGTTTATAAAATAAAATATGTCTAATTATCTGGGAGAATTTCGATGGGGAGTCCATCATATTCCTTAAAATTCCAGTTGTTCACTTGACTCAAATGAAACTAAACTCAGAATGTAATTACATTAAATGTACAAATTAAATTGGGAATAATTCAGTTGTGTCCTGGAGTCAGCTCTTACCAGCTCAGAAAAGCCCATTGGTAAATAACCCAGGAACTTTGCCAGTTGGTTTTAAACTTTCTGTATCCTGAAGTCAACCAGGTGAGAATTTTTACACTCTGGAAATCAGCAAATGCCACAAATCATGCCTTCCTGATTTACTAATAAACTACTGGAATAATTTATGATATTTAGTCATTCCACTCAATATTATGTATTTTACATCTTCTTTTAGCTGTTTCAGCCAAGTTTTGTAGCTGGATTTATTTTGATTCTACACACTATTCTTAAGCAGTTTATAATTTATCAGCTACTGGGAAAGGGCTTTTTTCCTTCCATTAAAATTGCCAAGTAACAAAAAATATTGGGGTTTTTTTTGCATTTTTTTCCATCTGGATAGTTTATTTATCTCTCTTATTACTTCTAATATTTTTTCTAGTAATTTTCTTAGGTTCCCCAGACAGGTCATTAAATCAAATGCAAATTATTATGAATATTTTCTTTTACAAAAGATATACTTTGTTGTAATTGTTTCATTTTTCATTCAATTGCTAAATATTTCTGGAAATGTATAAAATAATAGAAGTAGAGGACATACTTGCTCTGCTCCTGCTTTTAGCATTTCATCATTTACTACGACGTCCACTTTTCATGAAACAGACCCTCTTTACTCTGGTATATTTCCACTCCTCATCTTATGCTGTGGTACCAGTCCTGAATGGTAGTGGATTCAGTGGCAGTGGTGGTGGTTTTGTGGTTTTTGTAGCTGCTTATTTTTAACCAGAAACAGGCTCGTGAATCTGGATTCCAGTGGATAAGAGCACAGGTCTGGAGTCACGTTTCCAGGGTTCATGTCCTGACTTGGCTTTTTCTTAGTTGAGCAACGCTATGTTATTTAAACCATCAGTGCCTTCATTTCCTTTTCTGTAAAATCGGTTAAATAATGGTAACAGTACTTATTTTTGGTGGCTTTCTGAAAATTCAGTGAGCTAAGTGTATACTGCACTTGGAATAGTGCCTGGCACAATTTTTAAGCAGTCAATGAAATTTAGAAATTATTATGCCTTAGTAAAGTTAGTAAATATTCTTAACTCATGCCCTCAGAGAACCTCTTAAAATTGTATTTTTTTTAACATATTGAAATGATGTATTATTTTAATACTCTTCTTGCTCTCCTGGAATAAAACATACTAAGTTGTATCTATTTCTCTTAATAACCAGTTGAGGTCAATTTGCTAGCATCTTTTAAAGTTTTTTTTCCTAAGAGTAACTTGGGTTATTCTATAGTTAGGGGAATGTCTATGTCAGATATTGACATAGTAACCTTCTGACTTTATAAAATGTACCCTGGAAATATATAGCTCTTCTCTATAGCCTGAAACCATTTACATGGCATACAATGTATCATTTTTTTTGTTCTGCTAACATGTGCTTGAAGGATTTTGTCCTTTCTTCTTGATCAAATATGCTAAAGTTGTTCTTATGTTATAGGATTTATTGCAAGTAAAAATCTCTTGAAGTTATTTATCACTTCTACAATTTTGCATCTTCCAATTTATTAATGTCTGTGTTTGTTTTTCTCAGCCCCTTTCATCCATCCATTGGCTTTTTTTTCTCTCTGTTTCTAATTTCCTTCCCCGAATGCTCAGTTCATTTATTTTCATACTTTCCTGTTTAGCAACAAAGCATAATTTATTGCACCTTTAAAATGCACACTGAATGACCTGAGTCGCTTCTCATTTGTAATTTGGAAAATCACGTACACCAGTGATGGGCAGGATATTATGACAAGGGCTGTCCTACCTTCCACCTGGGACCTATGAATGTGAATATTCACTGGTAACCTCTAAAAATCAGGGCACACCCTAAAACTGGAAGCATCCAAGGTGGCCTCCAACGAGCAAATGAATAAACAAACTGAGGTTCATCCATACTATGGAATATTATTTGATGAACAAAAAGAATGAGCTGTTAATCTATGAAACAGCGTAGGTGAATGTCATGTGCAATTGCTTAAATGCATATTGCTTAAGTGAAAGAAAGAAGTCTCACAAGGATGTGTGCTGTGTGATTCTCTTCATGTGAAATAATGACAAGATGGAAGCAGAGAGACAGAAAATACATGAGCGGTTGTCAGGGACTTGAGGAGTTGGGAGGGTTAACTAGGTGAAGCACAGAGGATTTGGGGGCTGTGAAATTTTTCTGTGTGGTATCGTACTGGTGAATACATGATGCTGTGCATTTTTTCAAGACTCCTAGAACTCTGCAGTACAAAGAATAACTGACAAAAAAAACTGACTGTATTAGCACTTGACTGAGTTGAAAGTTTGACACATAGACCTTTTAAGTCAAACAATCATCATTCACCACCTCCGTGTTTTGAGTTTTGTTTGTTTCATCTGTGGAAAGAGAGAAAAGGCAGAACATCAGAGTATCAGAACCCCAGCCTCCAAGATCTGATAAACTTGGGTTTGAAATCCAGATTCTGGTACTTCTTTGTTATTTAACCCTTTGGAACATTAGTTAAAATCTCCACCGCTAAATTTTCTTCTTAAAATGAGAAAATAGTATCTGTTTAGCATCATTGTAGGATTAAATATTAATGCATATATAATTCTGATCCTGGATTACAGTTTTATACTCAAAAAAACTATATGTTTTCCACAATAACTGTGTTTATTATTTCTCCTTTTATGCCTAATAGCTTGGATTTTTAGATGTATATATCTTTCTCTGTGCATTTAAATACATAATCCAGAACTTTCTTGTTCATCATATTCTCCATAAATATTGTATTTTAATTCTATTCTGTTTGAAATTAATCACATAACATTTGCTTTATGTTTGTTTTCCTGATAAATCTTTGTCTAGCCTTATTTTTAATCTTAAAATTTTTCTTTTACTCTTTTATTTTGAGTTTTTCTCTAAGCACCACTTAACTTTTAACCAACAGGTATCTGGAAATAGGAAATAGAGAGAATTAAAAGAAGTGAATAAAAGGGGAAAAAAGGGAAAGACTATAGGAAGGGATAATAAAAGAGGTAAAAAATAGTAATGCTGAGTGCAACTCTTTAGGCTGAAAAATCTCCAATACAATGGATGGTGCATCTGGAAATGTTCTTAAATAACATTGTAAAGCCTCAGAGGTAAAGTCCTAAATGCTTTTAAGTAGGAAAAAAAAAAAGAAAGCCACTACAAAGAAATAGATATCATTCTAACATAATATGTCTCATTGATAAACTGGATTCCAGGAAACAACAGAGGAAAAGTTAACGAGTTTCGCATGAAAACCAATTGGGGCTTAAATTCCAAAATGCAAGTATATCCATGAAATTAAATGAAAAAGAAAAACACTTCAGGTATGCAAGAACTGGGAGTGTTGGCCCTCCAACCTCTCACCCTCACCCTCTCTTAGGAAGCTACCTGAAGTTATTTAGAAGCAAAAGGAAGGAGTGGACCAAGGAATAGTCAGACATGGGACTTGGGGAAGGGGACACAACCCGGGGGGAATGGAGGAGGCTTCTGGGAGACCCGTCATCCCACACACCAGAGCCAGGAGTTGAAGGGCTCTGTAGTGTGTCTGTGGGAAGCAAAGTGCTGGTGTGACTAAAACGGTTAAAAAATAACAGAACTGTGGTGAGTAATACGGTATTGTATACTTGACAGTTGCTGCCAGTAGATCTTAGGCATTCTCACTAAAAAAATTGTTAACTATGTTAACTCTGTGAGAGGATGAATGAATATTTTCTTGATCTTGGTAATCACTCTACAGTGGATATTATATCAAACCATCACCCTGCATTCTTTACATATAGATAATTATACATGTCAATTATTCCTAAGAAAGTTAATAAAGGAAAAATAAAAATAAATAAAATAAAAGAGCTTGAGAAGGTGGCAAAGGCTCATTTCACCTCCTTGTAAGAAAGACTATGCTTCTAGAGTTAGGATATGAGTCATTTTAGGAAAGAAATGATTCTCAGGTGAATATTTACAGCCAAATAATGTACCCGCTGCTTGCTGAGTATCAGCTTTCAGGAATAGATGTATTAATAAAATGTAGCAGACTTACATTCTGCGTTTTCTCTTTCCGGATCCTTATTGGTTAGATAAAGGACCACCTGGGTTAGCCACGATGTCATCTGTTTTATTTCACTTGCACTGCCTCTCTGTCTTTTTGCTGTGCTTTTTTTAAGAGAGTTCTTTGAACTTGATTTTCCGGTCCTTCCATTGGATTATTTCTACTCAATTATATTTTTTCAGTTTCTGAAAGAGAGAAGAGAGCCCGCTGAGTGTCACTAACAGTGTCACTAACAAGCTGGAACGTGGAAGTGAGACAAGACAGAGGGCGGGGTGGGACACACACACTTCTCTCCTCTAAAAGGGAGTGGAGATGTCGGCCACAAGGACTGGAACAGAAAATAGAAGTACAAGCAAATGATTTAAAATTAGGATGTTAACATTCTGCATCTTGCACAGTAGCCAATAAATAAAGTCCGAATTTGATGAATTCACAAGTGGGCTTGAAGGTACATTATTAAGCTATATGGAGGCAATGAACTAAGAACCTAAAAGCAGAAATAGTTTAAAAGGTGCTTCTGAGCATAGAATTACAGGGTAGGGCTGCAGGTTGGGGAACTGCTACATTTCAGTGTAACCTACATTGGATTCCAGAAACTTTTACAGTATTTATTATTACTTTAATAATAAAGATTTAAAATGAAAAAAGTAAACCTTTGCTTCATTCTATCACTTAGGAATACACATTTAAGATTCCTCCATGTCTTTTCACAGCTTGATAGCTCATTTCTTTTAAGCATCAAACAATATTACATCCTCTGGATGGATCACGGTTTTATTTATCCATTCACCTGATGAACATCTCGGTCACCTCCAAGTTTTAGTAATTATGAGTAAAGTTGTTATAAACATCTTTGTGCTGCTTTTTGCATGGACATACGTTTTCAGCTCCTTTGGGGAAACACCAAGGACCAAAATTGTTGAAACGGCCAGATACTATGTGATTCCAACTATATGACACCCTGGAAAAGAGAAAATGATGGAGACAGTAAAAAGGGCAGTGGTTGCCAGGAGTTGGATGGAGGCGGGGTGAACAGACAGAGTAAAGAGGATTTTTAGGGCAGTGAAAATACCCTGTGCAATGCAGTAATGATGGATACACATCCTTACACATTTGTCCAAATCCACAGAATGTTCAGCACCAAGAGTGAACCCGGCTGCAAACCACGGACTTTGGGTGATGATAATATGTCAACCCAGGTTCATCAACTGTAACAAATATACCATCTCGGGGGCTGGTGATTACGGGAGAGGATATGCATGTGTGGGGACAAAGTATGTGGGAAATCTTTGTACCTTCATCTTAATTTTGCTATGAATCTAAAACTGCTCTAAAAATAAAGTCTTTTTAACAACTTGACTTTATTGATTTGTAAAGATTAAATGAGGGGGGAGGATAGAGTGGTAGAGTGTGTGCTCAGCATTCACAAGGTCCTGAGTTCAATCCCCAGCATCTCCATTTAAAAAAAATTAAAAATAAATAAATTAAAAATTTTAAACTTAATTACTTCATTCTGCAAAAAAAGATAATTTAAAGATTAAATAAAATAATATATGTAAAGTACCTTCTTTAATAATTGTTTAAATAATAATAGCTCTTATGTTATTTTTGTTTAACTCTAAGGAAAATGGGAGTTAAGAAGATGGACATGTACACACATAATTAAAACATGGTGGTAGTGAGAGTTCTAACACAAGCATATGCAACAGATATTGGAAGCATAAAGCTGAGGGGGGTAGCTCTTCCTTGAAACTCATGGGAATGTTACATTTCATAGGCGTTCCCATGAGCATGAGAAAGAGACAGAAATCCAGGAAGTAGCCATGAGAGTTGCAAAGGAACAGTAATTTTAGTGATGCCTTAGTGATAATTTAATGCCACCAAAAATTAAGCCATTACACATCTACTTCATAGTAATGCTGAACCACCATGGTAGAGCTAAAATGCATAGTTCTGTATTTCTTGAGTCTCAGATACTTTTACATGCATATCTTCAAAATTAAAAAGCTTTTCTCTGGCATAACAAGAAAGCACAACACTCTCTACAATCTGTCCCAAATCGATATTTCCTTATTGTTTTATGTTCCTACATATCAAAAAAAGGCTCTCTCTCCTATTTCCCCCACAAAACATCTCAGACTTTTCCTATAGATGTATTTCCTCTTGTCATTCTCCCACACACAGTTTTTCACAGACTTCACCTTCTTCTCATCAAAGGTCCATATATCCCTCCAAATGTGTCCTTAATCTATTTCCCATAAAAATCTTCTCAGCCCAACTGCATCCTACATGATCTCAAATAACTTGCTCTCATTTAAGCTGCTAATTCAGTAGATAATCAGAGACTGGATCATTTCAACATATCACTATTTACCTTGCTATTTGTCCCTTGTATTTTTAACTTATTAAGCATTTAGTAACTTAGAGATTGCCTTTGTTTTCTGTGGCTCCTGTGAAAATAATCACAAACATGGCAGCTTAAAACCACACAAATTGATTATCTTATCATCTTATCTGTCAAAAGAATTACACAGCCTTCACAAGGCAAAAGCCCAGGTGTTAGCAGGGCTACCTTCCGTTCTGGAGGCTACAGAGAACAATCCACTTCCTCGTTCGCTGAACTTGATGGAATTCATTTCCTTGTGGGCGCAGGACTGAGACGCCTGCTGTCTGTCAGCTGAGGGCCCTTCTGCCATCCTTGACTGATGGCCTCCTTCCTGCCACTTTGAAGCCAGCCAGGATGAGCTGAGTCCCTCTCATGCTTCAAACTCTCCTTCTATCTCATCCCACGGACCCAGCCAGAGGAGTTGTCTGCTCTTAAGCACTTACGTACTTAGAGTGAACCCAACCCGATAAATCAGGATAACTCCCCACTTCAAATTCCATACCGTTCATCATATCTGCAAGTCCCTTTTGCAACGTGAGGCCATAGTGTCACAAGTTCTGAGAATCAGAGTCAAGCGTTGGGGGGCAATGCTGTCTACCATTACTATATTTACAGACTAAATTCATAGGGATTATATCAAAGACTCAGACCATCCTGTTCTTCACACAGGGTCTTAAACATTGTGCACAAACTGCACAGTATTGTTATACATGGTACATAGAGTGCACTAGTCTATACTGTAGATGCTGACATTCACGCAGCCGGTAACACAGGCTCACATGCGTTGCACACGCTCAGTGATCACTTACGAATTCCTTTATTATCATGAAGGAATTCTTCATCATCTCTTTTAGTTCACATAATCTCCCCCTTGTTTTCCTCACTGTCTCTGGCAAAAATACCACCAGCTACTTTAGAGAAAAGGTAAGCAGCCCTGCAACATTCAGAGCCTTCGTCAACCTGATACCATCACAACCCCTATATCCCGCTAATCCTCCGTGATTTAAAAACCACATCCTGCTTCCCACTTTCCCTGCTGGGAGCAATATTTTCAGTTCCTTCTTCACTTGCTTTTTCTAATACAATTGTTAGCCTTGTCGCTCATCCCTGCGCATTACCCGTTGAAACTCACCCTCGATCAGAGATTTCAACTCTCCGTGGAAAGCCTCCCACGGGCTCCAAGGAGTTATTGGAATGCCACTTTCTGGATCAGTTTCATCTGAACCACAAGGACAACGTTCCCAGCTGCGGCATCTGGCTGCTCGGCAAACTCATCGGAGTGCCAGCCGCCGTTTTAGAGCTTGGGGCCTGTCACAGGGATTAAGCTGCTGTGCAGCTGTTCCTGCCACCTCGGTGCCATATCATACAAGTGGGCTCTCCACGTTTTCTCTGAGTGATTCCTGCTTTTCTCTCTATTCCTATTTTGTTAAAACACCTAGGAGATGCCTTCTGGGGCAGAAGGCGGGGGACCACATGCCCCACATTCACTTTCAGTAGAATTGCAGTACGATTTCAGTAAATAAAAGGCAAATGAAATAAAGAAAGAATAAATAAGTAAAAGGGAAAATTTTTCCTTTGCAAATAAGGGAAACTTTTTAGTGCTTTTGTTCTAAGCATTTTGTTTACATGTAAGTAATAGTAGCTTTTTTAAAATAGAAAGCAAAAAAGATCTAAAATGGATATATTCCTCTGTTATATATGTTTTAGATACACAAGTTACTTGTTTAAGTAACTTTTCTAATCTATCTTTACTGTCAACACTTCAAATAGAAAGCGTTTCTTAATCGAGCGTATTTAAACGTTCTCTTTATCTTTCTCATGAATTCATTTGCTAAGTACGGCTGTTAAATTGCTAACGAACCATCAGTGTCAAAAGGATTGATCTAGTGTGTTCATTTTCAATGGCATTCTAATGTTCTGTAAGCAGCCTCATTCCTTTGTGACAGCATGATGGCTCCAAATAAGACATATCATAGAACCACAGATTTTCAAACTGTAATGGAACTTAGTGCTTCCATTTATTTTACAGATGACAAAACTAACTGAGCATTGGTAAAGTTACAGAATATGCCTCAAGTCACACAGAGAACTGGTGACAGGACCGAGCCCAGAACTCAGTCCTGTAGTCCCCATCGCTTGCACTTTCTGCAGTCCCCCACTGCTCACCTCGTTCAAGTCCGTGGTCTGTGATTCTCAGCTCTACTCTTGTCTGCAATGGACCTTTTGCTGGAGACCCTCTCCCACCTCCTGTCCACAAGCCTCTCAAGGCACCTTCCTCACCAGGTCTGGTCCTCTCTCTATCCCATGTCTGCCTCTGAGTGTTCAGTTTCCTCCCTGATTCTAAGAGAACTCTGCA
Source organism: Vicugna pacos (assembly GCF_048564905.1). Taxonomy (NCBI): domain Eukaryota; kingdom Metazoa; phylum Chordata; class Mammalia; order Artiodactyla; family Camelidae; genus Vicugna; species Vicugna pacos. The sequence continues at coordinate 82,861,915 of NW_027328741.1, read as the reverse complement.
GACACAACGGGCTGTCTCAGACCTTCTGCAGCGAGTGCCCTCCTGTCCCTGGGGGTCTTGAAACAACAATAAATATTCATCCACCACTGATGAGGAAAAGAAAGCTCTAAGGAGACTCAGAAAGTTCAGGAATGGTGATCAAATCAGTGTTTTAGACCATGCATAGCTGAGATGCTGACTTTCACAAAACAGAGAAAGAATGTGAGCTACGTCAAGTTTCTCATCTCATTTTGCATCCCGTCCTGGGAAGGCTGTCTATGAAGAACTTCTCACCCTATTCAGCATTCTACCCTGATGATTTCAGTCCAGCCCTTGCTCTGAATGCCAACTGCCATCTTCTCTCTGAACTCAATTATTCTTACCAATGGCTATGCAATGGGTTTGACTAGTTCCTGCCTCACTTACTTTCCTACACAGGCAGTAACACCCAATTCCCATTTCTTCGGCTTTGTTCAATGAAAGCTTGCTATTTGATTGGAAATGTGATTAATTGTGTCATGAGGTGGCTGTTCTCAAAGAACAAGACAAAAATATTTCCCTACAGGTGTCAGTCTGAGTCCATCCACGTGTGACATTAGACCCTCAAACAGGGAATGTGCACACTGATAAATTTATCACGTCAGAAAACTTCGGGGTGATGGCATTCACATTTTTGAGCTCCCTCAGGTATTGAGTTAAAAGGTCAGGATTGCACTTCTGAGCAAGGGAGAAATGGTATTTCTGTTTTTTTATTGAAGTAGAGTCAGGTGACAATGTTGTGTCAATTTCTGGTGTACAGCATCATGTTTCAGTCATACATACACATACATAGATTTGTTTTCATATTCTTTTACATTATAGGTTACTACAAGATATTGAATATAGTTCCCTGTGTGATACAGTATGAACTTGTTTATCTATTTCATATATATTAGTTAGTATCTGCAAATCTCAAACTCCCAATTTATCCCTTCCCACCCCCTTCCCCCCGGATAACCGTAAGTTTGTTCTCCATGTCTCTGAGTCTGTTTCTGTTTTGTAGATAAGTCCATTTGTGTCTTTTTTTTTTTTAGATATCACATATGAATGAAATCATATGATATTTTTCTTTCTCTTTCTGGCTCACTTCATTTAAAAATATGGAAAGTTTCAGGAATTTGCATGTCACCCTTGTGGGGGAGGTCACGCTCATCTCCGTATCATTCCTTATATTTTAGTATATGTGCTGCTGAAGCAAGCATGCTATTTCTTGAGATGGTTACAAACAGAGTAGTTAATAACCAAAAGGCAACCTGAAAAAGAATCCTGCTGGAAATAATAGAGAAATATCTTTGTTAATGGAGAAAATATTTCTCCCTGCCTAAGAATGGAAAAGGAGAGGGCAAATAGTGATATTAATCATTATTCTCCAAGAAATCAGTGCAAGAAAAAATGTCTTCCTGTTGACTCCTACTCCTCATAATAAGTATATTAAGGAAATAAGAAGGAAAATAGTGCATTTAAATAAATGAGACTGTGTTAATGGGTAAAAATAGTCAATATATACTAAGATTTCATCACATGGCTTGAACCAATGTTGATCAAAGCTTGCATCAGCCCTGCTTGCTAAGACTTTATGATCTAACACAATCGTGCCAAAGGCATGAACTTTGAAAAGCCAGTTTGATTTATGCAAGGGAGAATTTTTTTGTAATAGTTTTGTTTATTTGACCATTGGGGAATATATTCAAGACACACTCCGGTGCTACTGAATTCCCTCTGGGGAAAGAGTATGAAGGAAAACAGAGGACAATTGAGAGTGAGAAATTATGCACTGGTAAGACTGTAAAAAAAAAAAAAAGAAAGAAAGAAAAGGACAGAATGTCAGCACAAGATGTTGTGACTTCCTTAAAGAGAATCCTAACAAAATGAAACAAATACGTCCAATGATGAAGGTCTTGAGGTCAGTTCGAACCTCCATCTCTCCTGAATCGGTACCATTATCCCAGAACGGGGGCTGATTTGAATCCAATACAGTGGTGTGTTTGTGTGTCCAGAAAGGGTCTGACAGCCGAGATTGGTCCACGGACATTCAGACCCACCCAAGTACCTTCCAAACACGGGCTCCATCCGGGCCCGATCTCCCCTCTGTAATCTAAACCAGAAATCAGTCTAATTTTCTGGAGTTGGAAGATGGAGCGATTTTTGTCTTACCACATGGTCTCTCTGTAGAGTAAGTTTCTACAGATTGTTTCATCTGTTTCTTTTTAGTGTCAGGAAAAAATAAATGGTAACAAAATTCTGTAGCCTAAATATAAATATATAGGTCAACTGTCTATTAGTGAATCAAACTTTGCGAAGCTCACATTTTATAAAAGTCTACTTTTAGATGAAAACAAATGAGAAAATGTTGTAGGAAAGGATGACCTAGAAATTGTTAAATAAATGCAAGAAAACTAGAACTGAAAAGAAATTGTAATAAATGGAAATTTCTATCTCAGAGGACAGAATTTAATCCAAGATAAATCTTTGCCATAATTTTTTCCTCTTATGTAAAAAATAAGTGTAAAAAAAAACACCACTTTTGTTCTGTTACATACTGTTGTAAACTGACCTTTTAAAAAAATGTACAAGCTGCTCTTACGGTGTTTTTTTTTTTCTTTCTCTTTCTAGCAAACTGTATCCTTCTTGATTTTTTTCTGCAAATAAAATTGTAAAGTATTTAAAGTGTACATTGTGGCCATCTGGCACACATATACATTGTGAAAGAACTCCCACCTCTAGTAAATTACTGCATCCATCATTTCACATACTCATCCTTTTGTGTGTGCGTGTGTGTGTGAAAACATTTCAGTTCTTTCCTAGCAAATTTCAATTATACAATACAATGTTATCATCTACAGTCACCATGTTTTACATTAAATCCTCAGAACTTACTCATCTTACAGCTGAAACTAACCTCCCCATATTTTCCCCACCCACCTGTGCCTGGCAACGACTCTTCTACTCTGTTCTTAGATGTCTGAATTTTTCCTAAGATTCTGCATGTAAGTAATACCATGTCGTGTTTGTCTTTCTCCTTCTGACTTATTTCACTTAGCATAATGCCCGCAAGGCCCACCTACGTTGTCACTAATGGCAGGGGTTTCTTCTTTCTTGTGTACGTACACCACAGCTTCTTTATCTGTTCACCCACTGATGAACACTTAGGGTCTTTCTGTATTTTGGCTATTGTGAATAATAAAGTGCAATAAACAGGCACAGAATTTCTTTGATATCCTGTTTTCATGTCTCTTGGATACATACTCAGAAGAGGACCGCTGGATCAAAAGATAGTTCTATTTTTTAACTTTTTGAGGCATACTGCTTCCCATAATGGACCAGTTTACATTCCCACCAACAGTGCACATGGACTTCCCTTTCTCTACATCTTTACCAATGCTCAGTACCTCTTGTCTTTTTGATGACAGCCATTCTAACAGGTGTGAGGTGACCTTTCCTGGTGGTTTTCATTTGCATTTCCCTGATGACGAGTGACGGTGAGTATCATTTCACGTACTGTTGGCCAGCTGTGTGACTTGTTTGGAAAATGTCTATTCAGAACCTTTGTCCATTTTTAACCAGGTTCCTTGCTGTTGTTTATTTGTTTTGCTGTTGAGTTTTATGAGTTCTTTGTATATGTTAGATATTAACCCCTTGCCAGATACATGATCTGAGACTTTTTCTCCCACGCAGTAAGTTGTCTTTTCACTTTGTTGATGAATTCCTTTGCTGTGCAGGGGTTTTTTAGATTGACATAGTCCCACTTGTCAATTTTTGCTTTCATTTGCCTTTGCGTTTGGTAGCAAATCCAAAAATATCACCACCAAGTTCAATGTCAAGGAGTTTACCACCTATGTTTTTTTCTAGGAGTTTTATAGTTTCAGGTCTTATGTTCAAGTCTTTAATCCACTTGGAGTTGATGGAGTTTCATTCTTTTGCATGTGGCTGTCCAGTTTTCCCAACATCCTTTATCAAAAACATTCTCTTTTACCTATTGTATGTTCCTGGCTATTTTGTCATAAATTAATTGACTATATATGCTTAGGCTTATTCCTGGGCATTTAATTCCATTCCATTCATCTATATGTCTGTTTTTGTGCCAGTACCACACACTTATAAATAGCAGCTTTGTAATAGAGTTTGAAATCAGGGATCATGATGCCTCCAGCCTTGTTCTTCTTTCTCAAGATTTCTTTGGCTGTTCAGGGCCTTTTATGATTTCATACAAATTCAATGATTGCTCATTCTAGTTCTGTGAAAAATGCTTCTGTAATTTTGAAAGAAATTACATTGAATCTGTAGATCACTTTCGGTTGTATGGACACTTTGACCATATTAATTCTTCCAATACATGAGCTCAAAATAGCCTTCCATTTACCTTTTGTCTTTCTCAATTTCTTTCATCAATGTCTTCATAGTTTTCAGTGTATAGGTCTTTCATTTCCTTAGTTCAGTTTATTCCTGGATATTCTAGTTTTTGATGCAATTACAAATAGGTTTGTTTTCTTAATTTTTCTTTTTGATGGTTTGGTATTAGTGTATAGAAATGCAACTGATTTTTGTGTATTGATTTTGTACCCCTCAACTGAATTTATTAGCTGTAGCATTTTTTGGTAGAGTCTAGAGTTATCTACACATAATATTGTGTCATCTATGAATAGAGACTGTTTTACTCCTTTCTTTACAATTTGGGTGAATTTCATTTGTTTTTCTTGCCTAATCGCTCTGGCTAGGACTTCCAGTGAAATACGAATAAAAGTGGTGAGGGTGGGCATCCTTGTCTTGTAAACCCAATCCTTCCTAACCTGAACACCCATCCTACTTTATCTCATCTGATAGTGAGTCTTACTGTCTGAATATGAAACACTCCAGAATATGAAATGCACATAAGATTTGAGTAATGACTGCTTTAGACAGCAGCTAATAGCAGATGCTCTGAGTGTTGCAATATCTACCAGACCAAAACAGAAATACAGCAAAACTTGCAGTGGGTCCTAGGGAGCTCCATAGCATTCCCTAGTGAAAGTTTTTCACAAGTCACAAGACCACAAAATTACTTCCTTGCAATGTGAACTGCAAAAAATGAATCTTTTTGGTCTGACAGTCAAAGACATTTGCTGAGGTTGAGCAAAACTATTTCATGATCCCAAGGCTACTATTTGTCCAATCATTTTCAGAAGTACATTTAAATGCCCTAATGTCCCTATGGATTTTTTCCCCTCAAGTGTATTAGATTCAAGTTAATGGAAACCATTAAATCTACTTGTGTCAGATCTCTTAACTGACTTTCTCCAAGTTTCCTCTTTTTCAGATGTCTTTTGAGATTTTTCATTTGTTCCATCAGAGTCCCTTGGAACTAAAACCTTTGCTGACTTGTGAAATATGTGTTCAAGCAGAAGCACCTAACAATGTTTAGAAGTTGAGCAGATATGGTCTGTGGGATGACCATGTACAGCACCGTATGAAAATATAGCTTGACGCGATGTCTAATCTACTGTGACATTCAAGTTTTAAGTGATGCTCAAGGAGGTGGAAGGATTGGTTCCACAGACATCCCAACGTGCACTGGTCTTCCGTCTGTTAACTTGCTAATGAAGCATGATTGAGTAAAGTAATGAACAGTTTACAGAGAGCCCCAGGAAACCAATTTCCAATTTTGCAACCAGCAGTCTTTAACTTCACTTCAGCCTTTTCTAATTTTGTCTGGAAGCAGACTTGGATACTAAAAGCCATCCCTGCCTTCTGACTCAGACAGACTTTTCTAACCCCCAGATACTTGCCTATTAATGAACATCTCTTCATAAGATCCATTTTATTTCTCTCCTTGGTAGTTCTGAATAGGCTGAGTGGCTAAACAATGATCATAATGAAAAATGAAACTTTAACCACTTTGAAAATTATAAACATTGGAAAGCTTCGATCTTGTGTCTGACCTATGTAAGACAGGAAAGGAATTATCTTAAATCAATTTATGATGAAATTCAGCAAAAACTTTAACAATTGTGTAGTGTTTATATTGATGGTTTGAAAGAGATCATTTTAATGTCTTTCAGTGCGTGTCAATTCACTCATTATAATTTTTGACTTATACTCAACTACAATCTAATATTCTTAAAAATAACCTTTATATACGCAACAAAACTTCTGAAAAATAAGCAAGAAAATGTGTACAAATTGTATCTGCTGACAGCAGAAATGTCTAGCTGATAGCAATGCCTTCACATGGTAACAACATGGGAGTCCTTGGGTATAATTTCAGACACTGGGTTAGGCTTGTATGTCACTAATTAGTCTTAATCTGTTTAAGAAACATTTGGTTCTACATAAATATTTGGTAATTGTGAGCATGTCCATCTGCAACACCAAGGAAATTGTCCATTTTCTTCTTCTGGTTATGAGAGAGGCACCAAGGGACAATTTATTTCTACGTGCACTCCTGGAAATTGCCTGCGCTCACCTTTAAAGTCGAGCAGGAGAAAACCCTTTTAGCTCTGACTCTAATGACTCAAAGAAGGAAGTATTTCCAAAGATAAAGGGAAAACAGGACCGGTGAATGCTGATGTAGTGACAAGGTTAAGTCAGTCTCCGTCAGGAAGCACCAGGCTGGTGCATGAGGCAGGCACTCTTCAGACAAGGTCAAAAATCTTTTAACGGAAGGCAAAGAGAGAGAAAGAATCCTTTCTCCTTTTATTTGCACTGCCATTAACTCCTACATTTAAAAGTATCTGTAAGTGATCACTCATTCTGAAGAGCCTCTTCTGTGAAATACAACAGAGAAACTGGAGTCTGTCATTAACTTTTCAAGACGTAATCTGTGCTACCTAATTGCATGGGGCCAGTGGGGGGGTGCTCCTTTTTCTTTCTTTCTTTGCATGTTAAAGGTGTAGAAAGTAAAAGGCATCATCCAGATGAAAATGACTCCAGACTTTCCAGCTGGAACACGGTTATCTTTGAGATCTTTTCTCACTTGGTCCGACTGAGTGCAGACTGTCCATCTCTTAAGGATAAAACAAATCTAAATGCTTCAGTGGCATTGAAAGACCCATGTGCCTGTCACCATGAGCCAAGGGGAACATTTCTTTTGCATATTCCTTGTTCGGGCAAGATGCTTAGTCTAAATTGTAATATACTTGGCAAGGTTTAGGACCCTCCAAGCTTATGTATTTTCAGTAACATTTCACAAATTTTACATTATTTTTTGCTTTCACAGTTCCATGCTTTTCCTAGGGTCCAGCCTAATAAACGCTGACACTCCTGACTCAGTCCAATTATCAAGGAGCAAGCTGGGTGGAGCCGGGCAGGCTGGAAGCAGGGCAGTGGAGCGCATGCGCCCAGGGCGCCCCTGCCAGTCACTGAGCTGAGACCGCTTCCAAAGGTGCCCTGAGTGGGACGTGCTGGCGAGGTCTTTGCTGGTGTGGCATTTTCATTCAAAGCGCTTTTCATTTGCTTCATCATACTGCCTGCCTACACAATTTATAATAATTCCAATATTTTAAATTTGGGGACGTCCCTAGAGCTCACAGATGGTTTTCGTGCGTTACTTCACACCACCCTAGGACAAGCACGTTTGTTTTTTGACACAAGGGGAAATCGAGGCTCATTTAATTAAAATAAAAATGGAGTTTATCAAAACTGTAAAGCTGCCAAGAGTCAGAGGCTGGCTTTCAACCAGGTTTTCCCAGCCCCAAGCCTACATCTCTCTTTCCTTTTCTAGAGCCTCCTGGAACGTCCATGTACAGGTACACACGACTGTGACCATTGTCCATGAAGATGGAAGCCATAGGGCGCCCTGCAATGCTGGCAGCTCTAGCCATGGTTTTAACATCCAGCACAGAACTTAAGTGGCACAAACAAATGTTATCATAAATGTTGACCGAATGCACAACAGAATACAGAGGACAGCAAACTGTGTTGATGTTACATGACACTCTTTCTCACCTCGTGTAACGTGAAGCTCCCAGTAAAAGTCCATGAAAGCATTCCTCTTCTTCATTGTGCTTCAATGTGCTCACCTACAATCATAAATGCAGCACATACAACTTAGCTTTTCTCCAGGGAGGCAGACTGGGTGCTAGCAATGAACATTGCTTATTTAAAAGCATGATTGCAGTTCAAAAAAAAATGAGAGAATGATCTCTACCTGAAAAGTGACCCATAAAGCTTGCAATATACTAAACAGTAATGATGTTCATTTCACAGCATTTCCCAAGGAGGACAAGTTCGATTCCCAATCAGAATACACGGCTTCTCCCAACATGTAGCTCTAGGAGACTGAATGTCCATCTCTCACTGCACAACACATTGAAAAGTAAGGAAAAGACGTGGATCTGGTTCGGTAACACAAGTGATAGGAGCACCGGGAAGTCTCACCGTACTAGCAACAATGACACACACACAGTGGGGTTGGTGCTATTTTAGATACTTTTTGTATGAAGACAAACAGTTGAATTTAAAATATGGTATCCACTATGATAAAAAGGAATATGAAAATGAATATATGTATGTGTATGTATGACTGAAACATGCTGTCCACCAGAAATCGACACACTGTAACTGACTATACTTCAATAAAGAAAGATTAAAAAACAACATGGTATCTATAAACATGGTAACATTGAACAAGGAAGACAGGAGGAGAGAACGAAGGTGCACTAGACAGACTATTTCCCTGAAGATGCTTGGTCCTGTGACTTTGAACGCTGAGCATGGTCATGCACAGGCAGTAGAGGGAGTGAGAAAATTCTATGATAAGTGATGATGCGGCCCCCTGCCCTCGCTGTGTCCTGCTGCAGCTTTGATTCAGCAGTTTAGTTCTGGTTGATGGTCTTGCGTCTTGAGGTACAGACTTCCTCCACACATCCTGGAACGTACAGGCTTAGGGCAAGCTAGTGAAATTGTCTCACTGCCACTCTAGTCAACTAAAGCACCCAAAATACAAGATTTTGCAAGAGGTGGCATGATGATTCAGTCATGGAGATAGAATACAATCATGGTTTCTTAATTCTAAATGAAGAATTACTCCAAAACAGTAATTACGCTAACACAGATGACAAACATAAGTTCGATCAATGCCCTCTGATATTCACACATTAAAGACCTTTACCTGATCGGTGAAATTAACAGGAATTGCTACTAAAACATAGTATGTGGCAAGTATGAGGTCAGGGAGCTGAGGGGCGGAGTACGTGCATTTCTAGAGAAACACCAAATATTACAAAGAAACGAAATTTGTAAAAGTAGGTTGACCCAACCCTTTGACCCACTGAAACTGAACAAAGATACAAAGATTCAGGATTGGGTCTATTTTTTAATGTAATTTTTTAAAGAGCATGTTTTGTACACAAATCCTCTGCTGCTAATTGAAAAATGTATTTTGAGGGAAAAGCATCCAGTGAAACACTTGATTCATTTCCAGGAACAGACTCAATGACACTTGCAGAAATAGCTCTCCGTTGTATTACTTGGTAAATTTAGCAGAAAGAAGGGGATGGGAAAATATGAAAACACAAAATGTGAAAATAATGAAACTTTAATGTAGCACAAAAACTTTGACAGATGTAAGGCTACAAAGAGTCATTAAATCCTTCTCAGTCCATCTCTTTTTATCTCCCTCAATCCTTCACTATCAATTATTCCTAATGTTGCTCTTTTTCCAGCTAGATGAATGGAAGCCATGGAAACACACAGTTTCCTTGTCATCTGTCCTTCCCAGCCAGTCTCTGACACCACAAGAATGGCCCCCAATCACATGGCGTGGAATGTCTCTGAGGGAAGACAATTGTAGTGATTCTATCCGAGAAGCATTTAGTTATTATAGTGGCCATCGTGGTGACTCTTACCCTCATCCTAAAAAGGGCTAGAGAGTGCTGTGTATTGCAGTCATTGGGGAACCGACGCACTGTTAAATGTGTCCTTTGTGTCTCAGGCTCACAACATATTGCAGTGAGAACGAAGCTGGTCTCTTCTGCCTGGATCAATGCACACGAGAAGAGCCTTGAGCTCTGCTCATTTGTCATTATCAATGGCAGATCGCCACCTAAATATATTCGAAATAAAATTATCATGGAATTGCCTGCTGCTATCAGCTTCATTCCAAGTCATAAGAACTATTGGCTCTTGAGGGCCCAATTTTAAATTGCGGTAGCTGGCCAACGTGGTCATTGCCCCAGGCAATGTTTAAAGTTTGTACAATATATAAAGAAGGAAAATAAGCAACAAGTGTCTTCTGTGTAGCACAGGGAACTATATTCAGTATCTTGTAATAACCTATAATGAAAAAGAATATGAAAATACATCTATGTATGTACGTGTGTGACTGGGACATGATGCTGTGCACCAGAATTTGACACAGCATTGTAAACTGACTATACGACAATAAAAATTAAAAATTAAATTATGGAAGGAAATACCTTCCATTAGAAGCCTCTTTTCTTTGGATAATTATTCAGTGCCACTATCTTGCTTTTTGCAAATACGACACCTAGTCCTACAGAATCACGAGAAAAATCCAGACAAGGGCAGTAAAGGTGGGTGGCTGGTATCAACATGCGACTAAATGTATATTTCCAGATGGTTTGCTCTCTAGTATGCCTGGGATTAGCAAGGGGTGGGGACAGGTGGATGAATACCTCAAAGGAGCAAGGGGTGTAGATAAGGAACATCAGACGCTTCCTCTACCCACATCCTTCCTCTGTACAGATCCCTAAATGAAAGATGTACTTCTTGGGATTAACCTGCCTGGCAACCTTCCAAATTTTAGGATGAACTCAGAAGGCAGAATAGCAAAGTAACTGAGAACATGTATCTTGGAATTGATGTCAGTCTGGGCATACATCTACTGTAGCTTTAAGAAAATTACTTAAATTCTCTCCAATAATATGTATAGTGGAGCCATGCCTTACATGAAGGAGTAAGATTGCAAATGCAGAAGCCAAAATTCCTGATTGTGGACATTCCTCTCTGAAATTCCTGTGTAATTTTCTCTTTCATGCTTTATAAATTCTTCCATTTGTCTCAAGGAAGTTGACAAAGGTTTCCTGGTCTATGAAATATCATGTTTCACTTGTTGTTCAACAGTCAAGAATTCCTAAAATTACTCATACATGATTTTTGTACCTTTTGCCATTAACTATTTCAGATGTTTTAAGAGACATGTGAATTCAGGCTTGTAAAATAGTGGAAATTCTACTCACACGGCCAGCATATTTGTTTCCTAAACAAAACCACAGATTTGAATTCCCTCCTTAGAATGATTTCTTCCATTGCAAATAACAGAAATTCACGTTAGGATACTTCAACAAAGGAAACTTTGTTATAAGGACCCAGGAATGGTTTATGAAATTCATTAACAGCTGAGTTTTTCAAGGATCTGGAACCAGCAACTGGAAAGTGTCAGGAAACAAAATAACTTTGACTTTTGGGGACCTCATGGACATGTTTCCTTCTCTCTGCATAATTCTTTCTCTCTCTCTCTCTCTGAAATCTCAGTTTCTGTTTGTCTGAGAAGATTATGGCCCAGTGTCTCCCCAAAATGAAAAACTCAGCCAACAAAGACTACAGCTGACTACTGGCTCAGAAACTCCAGGAACAGGAAAGAGGATTTTATCAGCTGAGCCTCGGTTGGAGGGTGGGGACCATCTGATGTAAAAGTGGCCACCAGGTTCCAATCACATAGATGAGGAAGATTTATCAATGAAAAGGATTGTGAGTGAGGCAGATTCCCCAAATGGTTCTTCAAATTACCATCCACAATGGATGCTAGCATCTGGAGAAGGTAGGGAGTCTTAAAAGAATTTTTCTCGGATTCATTAGCAAAGAAGAGGTAAACCAGATGGTCACAAAGGCTGGGGGTAAGGGTTAGGGTTAGGATAGGGTCACAAGGAAACACTGTGAGGAAGTAAGAAATTGAGGGATTACAATTTAGTTGTGTGATTCCCTTAAAAATGACCACCAGAGGGCAATTAAACTCTTCTATCTATAGGTCGCATATCAGAACATCAGAGACAAAAATACATTTCAAGTTACATGAATGACTTCCTGGGAAACTTTCTCTGAGGTTCTGTGTAAAGACAGCCTGCGTTTGTTTCTGCTTTTATAACTTGCTTTACTTTTCTGCAAATGACAATATTGGTTTTAAAACCCAAAGCAGTCAATCAGAAAGAATAGCCTGTTTCTGAAACAAAACATGAATCTTAAAAAACCCCAAATGTGTAACAATAAGTTGTCTATCCTGCCTGTAGAGAAAGATTTCATTTGGATAAATAGTCATAAGAATGTAAGATTGCATTTTGGAAGGATTTATGACAGCAGTGTTTTACCCTGTGAATGGGTCTCTGAGTATCTAGAAATTACATTTTCATATAAATTGCATTTTTCAAAAAAAAATCACATGATTTATCCCATTCAGACAAATCAGGAAACCGCTAGTATATTCTGTTCAATGTATGCATTAGGTTTATTCCCTCTGGCCACTTCCTTGTGCAGAATTTACTTAAACAGTTAATATTTTCCTAAGAATAAACTATATCTAAATATAATAAGACTTGCACGATATACCATGAACACTTCACTCTGCCTCTGAGGAAAACACTGGAAATGTTTTAATAGGGCAGACAATTTTTTATCAATATTTATAACAATGTTTTAGTGGTGAATTTCAAAATAATCTTTTCTTCTAAAATTATCTGTCCCTGGAACCTATGTTAGTTTCATAGAATATTCAGTATATTTGCATAACTGGCATAATACACGGTGGAAATTTTTCATTCTTTGGTTTCTGTTTCTTATGAGAACTGAGAAAGACGATCAATGATCTGGATGGTCTCCTAATAGGAGTAGTTGCTGCAATTAGAGTTTATTAGGTGCCAAACATGCTGTGCTGAGTTCTTCATATATGAGTCATTTCACACCCCGCCCCCAGTAATAGCATACAGTAAATAACATCACCATCCCCATTGCAGAGATGAGAAAATGAGGCTTGGGGAAGTTACGTGCCATGACTGAGGTCTCCAGGCTCATCACTGATAAAGCCCGTGTCTGCGCCCTCTGCGGGACTTGAAAGGCTGTGCGTTGGCCTACTACATTATGATATTATGGGTCTTAGTTTTTTTAAAAATGGGTTTTAGTTTCATGGATTTATACTCAGGTTAGTTAACCGGACCACAGAATCAACACCCTGGATGTCACTTGCCAGACTGTCTCCTTATTCGATAAGGTTAGAATTCCACCGTGAAGCACAGCGTTTGTGATGGGTCTGAGACAAAGTGGGTCTTTGATCAGTGAGAATCGGTCATCAGAATATCCTTTCCCTTAAAGTTGTGTTTTTTTTTACCTTTTCTTCTAGAACTTAAAACTCCCTCCCCCAGGCAAATAAAATCTTCAGGCTCTGGATCTGAGCTCTGAAAATGAAAAACGAGGGGGCACCGATGAAGGCAGGTCCTCACTGCCCCTACGCCACCCTTCCTGGAGCAGGGTCACCACCAGGACCAGTGCGGTGGCGCCCAGACCTCACTGAGCCCCACTCACTAAGCCAGCTGAGTTTCAGTTTCAAAGCTGAAAAGCCTCCACTGTATTTTAGCTTTGAATATTTTATGTACTTTTTGGGTAAAATGGAGAGAAATTTTCAGCAGAAATATGTACTTCTTATTTCTGTGGCTATTAATTCAATTCCTGGATGGGCACCAGGCACCTGCAGTGTAAAATATCTCTTTGTAATTCCTGGATTTCTTTTTCAAAAGCCTGACACACTTAGAATATCTTCATTTTACTAGAATGTTTGAGCCTTAATGAAGCAGTTCAAATGACCTCTACTTAAGCTCAGACAAAATATTCACACCATATTGTCAACTGACCTCGTTATCATCTTCTTATCCTTCAAAGACTAATTTCCTGCCAATTTGGATTAAATTTCAATTGCATAATTACCAAGAACCTCAGGAATCTCTATACCCATGGCAGTCTTAAAAAAAGACCTTTAATTTTGCTTAATCACTTTCTTGTCCACAAGGACTGAGTTGTGGGATGTCTGCCCTGTATCCTTAGAACTTAGAGGATAAAAAAAAAATCAAAGAATACAAAAAAATAGAAAGAGCCATTTTGCATCTTTGTTTTGAATCTTCTAATCAGGCTTCCACATCCATTCTTGCTTCTGTACGAATTCATCTCTACCCCGTGGAGTATCCTTTTGAAAACATAAACCTCATCACTCCACACTTCTGCTTAAGGTATTCAATAATTTCCTGTGATTTTCTGGCAAGATCAAATCTTCAAAAGGCTTAAAAACAGAAAGTCTGATTCGTGCCCACCTCACCAGTATGACTGCACCAGGAGGACTTCTTGATTTAGCCCCATCGGTCTTACAGTCCCTTCAACCTGCCACATCCCCATCTCACCACAGAACATTTGCACATTAATAAAATATTCTTTTCTTTAGCCTTTTGCAGGATTTTTCTCACCTTCTCAGCATGGATCCTAACCAAACCTTCTTTTACGCTTAGCATAACATAAAATTAATTTAACTTTGCATGTGAAGTTTTCCTGTGGACTTAGTTTAACGATGAGGCCATGAGACTATTCACAGTTAGAATGGGGAGGCGGGGAGAGGGAAGTGGTTACTAATTTGGTCTTTTCTTTTTCTAGCAAAGGAATTGCCAGTTCTGAATGCCTTAGTGCACTTAAAAAGATCATTTATCAAATCTAGTTATTTTCAGTTGTGGAAACAAATTCAGACAGAAGACCTGAGGACTTCAAGCCTGGGAGGGAACCTCTCAAAATAGCTTGAAGGGACTGCTCCATAAAGGTAGAGAGGAACCTGGATAGATCGGAATTTTGCAACAAAGACCAGGTAGTCAGAACATCAAAAGATTACTGTTAATTAAAGAAAACCAGACACTCAAGTGAATGAATTTAATGCTTTTCTATGTGTGGGAAGATGCAGAGGTCTGGGCTCATTGAAATCATCCCTTTGATGTGCACCTAGCTGTCTATGACCAGTGTCCTGTTCTTTCCCATCTTGAGTTCCCTGAGGGGGCACCAGTAGGGGTGGCTGCCTGCTTGTCTGCATCCTGAGTTCTCTCTGCTCACTGTCAGGGGTGGCGGTGGTGGCTGATGACTTGATGGCCACAGCATCCTTTGCTTACTGATATGGCTGCAATATTTTTTCCTTCACAGTGGTGATGATTACAGTTACCACTTACCCAGTGCTTAAAATGCATCTGGGCCCAGTGGATTCAAAGCATCAAAGAGAAGCTTGCCCTTGAATATGACTTACTGGCAGTGGGAGTCTCCATTGGCTGATGACCAGGGAACAGGGAAGGATGGAGGCGTTGTGGCCATGGGAGAGGCAAGGAAAGTGGAACCCCTGTAATGAGAGCTGATGGTAGAGACAAATAGCAAAAGACAACTTGTCGTATGTCATGGACGTTGAGTTGCCTCCATGTCTTGGCTGTTGTCAACAGTGCTGCTGTGCACACTGGGGTGAGTGTCATCTTTCCAAATTAGAGTTTCTCTGGCTGTATGCCCAGGAGTGGGATGGCTGGATCACATGGTAAGTCTATTTTTAGTTTTTTGAGGACACTCCATACTCTTTTCCATAATGGCTGCACCAAACTACATTCTCACCTAACCTGGATATCATCATTCTAAGTGAAATAAACCAGAAAAGAGAAAGAAAAATACCACATGATTTCATTCCTATGTGGAATCTAGGAAAGAAAGAAAGAAAGAAGAAATTAATGAACTCGTTTACAAAACAGAAACAGACTCGCAGACATAGTCAAAAATCTTACGAGGGGAGAGGAGGAGGTAGGAAGGGATAAGTTTTGGAGTTTGAGATTTACAAAGGTTAACTACTATATATAAAAATAGAAAAAAACCAGATTTCTCCTGTATACCACAGGGAACTATATTCAATATCTTGTAATAACCTTTAATAAAAAGAATATGGAAACAAATATATGTGTATATATATATATAAATATATGTGTATATATATATATATATATACACATGACTGGGACATGATTTTGTACACCAGAAATTGACACATTGTAACTGACTATACTTCAATTTAAAAAAAATATAAGTTGAAATTTGCCTACAAAAACAGAGGTGGAGAAAAATCCAAAAAAATATTTTCAGCCAAGCTCTATTATCCACATGTAAGAGAAGCAGCGGGCAGGTGGATGGGGAGCAGGTAGCAGAGCTGTGGGACCTGACAGCCACCTCACCAGGAAAGCCCAAGGGAGGCTAGGACTTCTGGTGGGGCTGTGGAACTGTGACATTGTGAGAGAATTTATTAAAAAAAAAATGCTACTCCAAATGGTTTCAGAAGCCTATGTGCATTTCAGAGGAAAAAGATATGTGGATACTAACTCTCCACCCCACTGCCTCACGGTTCACCTGTGATTGCTTTGAACTATTCGACAAATAGGACTTCCTGACTATTTTTTCAAACTCGAGATCTTTGAAGTCTCCCTTTGATTCTCCTAAGCGGCACCTCCTATGTGAGGTGTTTGGAGAACTTTAAACTCTCAGCAAAATGCCCCAACCTATTTCAGAATTTTGAAAAAGAATTTGCATTACTATAATAAAGGGAGTTTTAAAACCAACTGATGGGTTTTAGTTATTCATGGTTTTTAGGTATCATTCATCTGGGTAGATATACAGATATAGATATATATAGATGTAGACACACCCACGTGTTTAGTTTTAAATCCTCAAATTGCTGATTGACCCAGAAATTATGTTCCCTCCCTATTGTGGACTGGGCTGAGAAACGGAGCCATAGTTTTGAACAGAGGCAATTCTGCCCCCAAAGGGCATCTGGGATACTTCGTGGGGAGGGTGATTTCAGTTGACGTGATGACTGTGAGATGGTATAGGGTCACTAGGTACCCAGCAGTGCTCAGGACAGCGCAACACCATGAAAAGTATTTTCACACCCTTTGAGATTTTCAAGTGTCCCACCAGACGTTCACGTAGGTACAAAACCTGTGTGTTTATGTTTATCTAATCCTAGAACCTCAGTCTGTTTTGTATAATATTAATAGTACACAAGCCTACTACCCAGCTGTGAAAAAAAAAAGAAAGAAAATAATACCATTGGCAGCAACATGGATGGACTTAGGGATCATCATTCTAAGTAAAGTAAGCCAGAAAGAAAAGGAAAAGCACCAGATGATATCACTCATATGTGGAATCTAAAGAAAAAGGACACAAAGAACTTGCCTACAAAACAGAAACAGAATCACAGACATAGAGAACAAATTTATGGTTACCAAAGGGTAAAGGGAGTGGGAAGGGACAAACTGGGAATTCAAAAATTGCATCTCTCGAGGAGTGATGGAAATGTGAGATATCTTGATAGGTGGTGGTGGTTTCTATCAAAATTCATCAAATTGTACATTTGAAATATGTGTAGTTTACTGTATAGTAACAATAAAGTTGTTAAAAAATACACGTGTGTGTGTGTGTGTGTGTTGGGCAAGTTCTCTGAAAAAAAATCAATGTCTTTTATTTTCTTGATCACATTATTTTATTTTAACATCTGTGTCTAAAACCTGTATCACTTGTGAGCTTGTTTCCTTAGTCTATCTGTTTTTCTTTTGGTGCCTTTAGCCAATATGCCTCACAATTTTTTATCGAATGTTGGACAGTAGGTTGAAAGTTTGTAGAGACTCTGAACATTGTTATTTTTCTACAGAGAGGATTTATTTCAGTGTTTGGCTAGGATTTAAATTAGGTTTGAGTTAACTCAAAGATGGATTTCATTCTTTGTAAGACCTAGTGTACTTCTGCTGGTTCTCGACAACAGCCCTTCAAGGGTCCCAAATGAGAGTCTGACCCCTCCTCCTTGGTGGGCCCTGAAATCTAATTATCCAGAGGAGGAGGGGGCTCAGAGTGTGTTCCCTTCCCTCAAGGATCTCAGCATCTTCCATCCTGGATGCCTTGGTGGATCTGAGATGATTTTTTTAAATGTTTTTAATTGAAGTACAGTCAGTTACAATGTGTCAATTTGCGGTGTACAGCACCATATTTCAGTCCTCCATATACATACATAAATTCCTTTTCCTATTCTTTTTCATTATAGGTTACTACAAAATATTGAACATAGTTCCCTGTGCTCTACAGAAGAAACTTCTTGTTTATCTATTTTATATATAGCTGTCAGTATCTGCAAATCTCTGAGATGCTTTTGAACAGTTTTTTCCCCCTCATCTGACTTTTGGAAGAAGGTTTCTACAGCTCAAAAATAATAATTCATAGTTGGCAGTGAACATCTGGTATGGCTTTCAAATGCACCAAATTTTCTAGGAATACAATCGTGTATGTGGAGAATCATGTTACACTTTGTTTTCTTCAGAAATGTACTAAAATAGAAAATCGCATCGCCAATGACACCAGGGATCCTGGAGTCACCAACACGACAGCTTTTTACATCAGTCTGCACTTCCTACTGTTACATTCATGATGATTCTGCATGTACGTGTGCATGTATACTTGTGCTAATTTGAGATTGTGAAATAAAAAGGACATTTTTCTTCCTTGAAACCCAAAGCCATTCACCATAAATAGGTGTCAAGATCTAAATGCACTGTTTCATAGTTTAGTGTAATTGTGTCTGAGCTGCTGAGGGTTGAAAAGGAGATAACATCTAAATCCCTCTCTCCCGACCCTCTCCTCCCCCAGCTTCCATGCTTCTGCAGCAATAGAAATTCATAGGTTCATTTAATGTCAGTCCTGAACCCAAACATAGAAGAGAATTCTCCTGGGACTTTGACCTGCATTGCTAAGAGTTTGGAGTCTCACCTGAAACAGCAAGCCAGATGCTAGAGACCAGCCACCTGCCCAAGGGTAGGATGTAGGGGCACAGGTGCTGAGTTCTCTTTGAGGCTGGAAGAAAGTAACTGGGCTTGAGGCATCTGAACAGGACGCAGCTCAGGAAGGCCAGCTACCAAGGATGCACAGAGCATGCTCTTATGAGCGTCATGCTCTTATGAGTGTCATGCTGTGCGCCAGAAACTGACACATTGCAACTGACTATGCTTCGGGTGAAAAAAAAAAGCCCCTGAAAGGAACTATAGTTGGAATTTATAAAATAATGTTGCTTTTCAGCTTGCTACTTATTTCAGTACTAAGGCTGATTTGAGGATAAAATAATTATAACCTTTAATAGCTTTCAAATATATTCTGAATAAAATCCAGAATGCTCAACAAACACTACAAAAAAAAAAAAGCTAAGGGGATGGACGTCCATCCAAGCTGCCAGAAAGGATGTAGTCCAGCTTAGAGAAGAGGATGGGGCTGGAGGTCCCTGGACAGGGTAGGAGGGTTCTGCGATGTCCACCCCAGCAGCCTGGAAAAAGAACAGCATTTGAACATCTGACAAAGTGACACCCTCAGTGCCAGATTCTAACAGCAACAATCAGGTTAAAACTTTGCCCTTCTCTTCATGTTCCTCCTCCAGACAGTCCTAAGAAGCCAGAAGCAATGGCTAACAGGTAGGTGGCGAGGTAGGACAGAATCCGTGATGAAGCAAGGTGGTGCCTTTCCCCAATTAACCCTTACCTGGGTCACGCCTGAGCTGGAGTTGGGGAATAACAGGGTAGAATCAAGGGAGAAGCTTTAAACTGTCTACGGAATGAATTTTTTTATTTGGACTAACCAGGACTATTCCACACCTACAAAAGACACTTCTGTAAACCTAAAGAGCTAAGAAATTGGCCTGAGATCTCACTTAGGACCTTGAAAGGGAGACCCAACCACATGGATCTGAAGACAATGGTGGGGACAATAAAGTTACTTCCCCATCAGCCAGAACTTGCCTATCTTGAAAAATGACAAACATTTAGCAGAGGCAAAGCTGTCTGTGTTATTCAATATGTTGGATGGGTGGATATGCTTGGGGGTCTAAAGGATCTTGACTATAAAATTAACTTTTAAAAACAATTAATACGGGATAAACATCGTGTTCTCAGAACTAAAGCTTAAGCAGTTGGTTAAATATTTATCCTCTCTCCTGTATCTTAAAAAAATCTGACGCTTCACAGTGTTCAGAAATTGCAAGAATAGCAAAATATCATGCAAAGTATAACTACAAGAGAATCATATTTGTAAAAGCAAAGTGAGGAAGCAGTGATAAGCTGAATGCGGAACTATGCCAACCTCGCAAGGAACTGGAATTGACAACAATCCTTCCGTGATGAGACATAAACCTTCCCGATACACGCAGGATCACAAGTGCAGAAACAGCAAATCGTGTGATGAAATGACCTCACAATGCCCGTCTTGCTGCAAACACGTTACAGAAATTCTTCTTGTCTCTGTCAAGCAGGAAGAAAGATAAGTGCTCATTTCGCTTGTATATTAGGTAATAAAACTTTCTAAGTTCAAATAGTGAGAGGCCAAGTGAAATACAACTTTCATACCAAGTCAAGGATTTTAACTCATGCCCCCAACTGTTTCACTGAATGATGACTCAAAGTGGCACCCCTGTCGTCACATTCGTTTTTTTTAATTGAAGTATATAGTCAGTTACAGTTTGTTATAAAGTGTCAATTTCAGGTGTACAGGACAACGTCCCAGTCATGAATATACATATATATTCCTTTTCATATTCTTTTTCATTACAAGATACTGAATATAGTTCCCTGTGCTATACAAAGGGAATTTATTTTTTAATCTATTTTATATATAGTTGTCAGTACCTGCAAATCTTGAACTCCTAATTTATCCCTTCCCACCCCCTTCCCCCCTCAGGAAACATAAGTTTGTTTACTATGTCTGGGAGTCTGTTTCTGTTTAGTAGGTTAGTTCGTTAGTGTCTTCTTTTTTTTTTTCACATATGAGTGATATCATATGGTATTTTTCTTTCTCCTTCTGGCTTACTTCACCAGGTACTTTATATAGTTCTAGGTACTTTAATTTTCAGAGCAATCTGACATTATCCCCACTTTACAGATCGGTAAACTGAGGCCAGGGGAAATTAAGTTATCTTCCTTAGAATAGATAGCCAGTACCTGAGGGATGGGCTCGTGATATGAGGTAGCCTGGATTCAGACTCCGTGCTGTCAACAAGGGCAGATGCTGTCTCCCCACTCTGGTCCAGCCCTTCCACTGGCTCTCTGCACCCAGGAGGCTGTGATGTTGCTAAGATGCAAAAAGTTAATTAGCTTTCTTTTCTTCTCCCTCTTTACAGGAGGCTCCACAGAGTCCATCTCTTTAAATGCTGCACATGGAACCAGAGCTCTCCTCAGGCTTGGGCCAGTGCAGATGGACGGTCATTCCCCATCGCTTGCCCATCTGGTTTTTGTCTCCCTTTCAAATCATGCATGGCAAAGAGATTGAACAATGAAAGCTTCCGGGAATATAAGTGCAGGTCGTTTCCAGAAATCCTCTTCCCTTCAAATGATCAGTGATGTACCTTAGACAAATATTTTGAATATTTTTTCTCTTTCATCTTAACACAGCTGACTTCTAATGGTTCACTTCATCCCACACTTATATATATAAAGCAACAGCATGCTCTATATCATACTCACTTTTGATTTTACCCTTCTCTCTGCTACCAGTATTCAAAAGATCTTGACTTAAAAGCAATAGAGGGCATTTAATTAATTCCATACCAATTTTGAAGTGAGCGCTATATATTTGAATTTTATTATTATTTCCCCCTTGTGGTTTGCATAGTAAAGGTGGGGATACATTATTTAAAATCCACTGAAAACCAGCCTGACATGATTGACTCTGGATTATTCGGTATTACATACTGTATATGTCAGACAGAGTCTTAAATCACCTCCAGAGCCGGCTATATAAGTCCTTAATGGGGAAACACCCGATCTTCCAGGAGTAATTGCTCCTCTACCTTCCAAATCTCCAGGCTCCAACAGGAGACTGAGTTGAATGTTGGGAACAAGTAGCCCACAGCAGGCTTGTCAGTAGCCGAGCGCTATTTCTAATTTTTTCCCTGTAATGCACAAGCTCACAGGACTCATGTTGGTACGGCGATGCCTGATTAATAGCGCCTGTGGTTTGCTAGTCTAGTGTTCCTAACCTTCCTTTTCTTCTGAAAAGGTTTCCCCAGCCATCTTGCACTGTTTTCTTGGGTACCAAGGTGTGAGACGTCACAAGGGTAGATTACATTTGAAAATGCTGTAAAATCCCTAAACCCATCAGTGATAGAATTATAAACACTCATAGGGCCCAGAGATCATCCTGATCTCCTGCTTCGGATGAATTCCCTAACTGCGGATCATCTGCAAAGTAGTAGACCCACAAAGCATAATAATGGGCAGTTTACAGCACTTTACCTTCACTAATGATTTAATCCAATCACCTCCCGATGGAGAATATTTAATAACTTGCTGAACTTAATGCAAGAAAACAGTCCTGCCAAGCCCCGCCCACCTCCCCCAGTGTGTGCCACGCCCACCTCCCCCAGTGCCGGCCTGTGTTGTTTTTCTAGCAGCAGCCTTGGGGGAAGCTGATCCCGTTTCCCACCCCAGCCCCCTGTGAGCAATAAAGCATCATCATTGGTTGGTGAGAGGGAGGACCACAGATGCAGGCAGGAAAGAAAGTAATGCTGCCTGATCTGATCCATGCATTAATCCACACACGAGACACTTGTGGATACTTTCCTGTAATAAGTAAAGCTAGAAAATTACCCTCAGACACTTAAAAAAATCTGGTTAAGAGTAACGTGCCTGTGAATCATACCTTCTCAAATTATCTAGCAGTGATTGCTAAGAGGAAACTATAAGGGGTACAAACAGCTGTGGAGGGAACCAACCCTTTGGCAGGCAGTGGTATTCACAGATGTTGGTTCACAATTTTGGGAGTTCTCCAGGTGAAATTCAGAACTGGTCCCCATACACAGAGGACACGGACCTTAGAAAGAAGCAGACACTGCATTTTGGCAGGTGGCAGGTCTAATAAGCAGAGAACTTGCATACGAGGCTGGTCTTGGGCACTTGCTAGACAAGTAAATCTCCACGCCTGCTCCCCAGAGTCTTAGTAGTTAATAGAACCCAGTAGTTTATTAACTGGGTTCAGTCACATCTTCAGTTCAGATGGTCCAAACAACAAGGTGCTTGCACAAGGCTGCATCCTTGGGGGTCTCCTTGTGTGGAAACAGTGGGCAGAAGGAATGTTCCAAGGACAGGAGAAGGGGCAAGGAGTCTCCAGTTGCCCAGGTCCACTCAGAGTCAACCTGCGTCACATCATCTCAAGGACAGATGGTGACAAAATGGGCACCTGTTGGATGAGAAGGGAAAAGGAAGAAAGTCCACAATCACAGAGAAGATGCAGACTAGGACGAATGACTGTCAGACACGTAGATGCAGGAAACAGCTAAACACAGAGGTAAAGAAACACGTGTATTTAGAAACAGTACTTGGGACAGTTAATTTAATACATCTATTTGACTGGACCATGGGTGCCCAGATATTTGGTCAGACATAATTCTGTTTCTGTGAGAGTGTTTCTGGAGGAAGCTAACATTTAAGTCAGCAGACTGAGCACAGCAGATTGCCCTCCCTAATGTGGGTGGGCCTCGCTCAATCAGTTGAAGTCCTGAATGGAATAAAAAGGCTGCCCCATCGATGTGTAAAAGGGAGCTCTACCTGCCTGGATGCCTTGAGTGGGGACAGCATCCTTTTCCTGGCTGAAGCCTCCAACAGGAACATTCACTTTTCCTGGGTCTTCAAGCCCACTGACCTTTGGACTGGAACCAGCACCACTGGCTCCCCTGCAGGGGTAGGTCTTCGACTCCCACTGGAACTAAACCATCTGCTCTCCTGGGTCTCCGGGTTGCTGATTCACCCTAAAGACCTTGGGGCTTGTCATTCTCCATAATGATATGAGCCAATTCCTTATCACCAATCTCTTTATAAGAAGAGATTCAATTTAGAAAGAGACATAGATCCAACCCATTGGTTCTGTTTCTCTGGAGAACTTTGATACATTACTTATAATCACTCTTAAAGGAATAAATACAATAAATAAACACTTAAATAAATATTCATAAAGTAAGAAATACAATAAATAAAGGAATAAAGACAAGCAAACAATGGCTTAAGTCATTTCTGTGAGGTTACTCTTTCTGTAGAGGACTTTCTCTTTCCTTCTGCATGGAAAAAACCTTCACTAAAGTTACTGTGACTTATCCAGGATAACTAAACCTTGGACTTCGCTGAACATGGGTAACATGAGAAGACATGGAAAGCATGCAGGTGTCAAAATCATAGCAGCAGAGTCTTGCTGTGAGTTGTCAAGAAGGCCCAGGATAAGAAGAACAATTGCAAATAAACAATTTAACCCACCAGCTGAATCAATTAGAAAAAGAAGAACAATAAGCCCCAAAAAGCAGCAGAAGGAAGGAAATAATAAAGATCAGAGAGGAATTAAATACAATAGAGATTAACAAGACCATAGAAAAAATCAACCAAACCAAAAGCTGTTTTTTTGAAAAAGTAAATAAAATTGACAAACCTCTGGCCAAACTCACAAAGAAGAAAAAAGAGAGAGCACAAATTAGCAAAATAAGGAAGGAAAATGGAGAAATTACAACAAACAAAGTAGAAATACAGAATATCATATGAGAATATTATGAAAAACTATATGGAACCAAAATGGATAACTAGAGGAGATGGACAAGTTTCTGGAAACATACTGTCCACCAAGACTGAATCAAGAAGAATCTGAACACTTGAACAATCTGATCACTAGAAAGGAAATAGAAATAGCAATTAAAAACCCCCCTACAAATAAAAGTTCAGGACCAGACGGCTTCACCGGGGGAATTCTACCAAACATACAAAGAAGAACTCATACCAGTCTTTCTCAAACTCTTCCAGATGTTTGAAAAGGAGGGAATATTCCCAAACACATTCTATGAAGCCACCACCACCCTGATACCAAAACCAGGCAAAGACACTACAAAAAAAGAGAATTATAAGCCAATATCACTGATGAACATAGACACCAAAGTCCTCACCAAAATTTTAGCAAATAGAATCCAACAACACATAGAAAAGATAATACATCATGACCAAGTGGGGTTCATCCCAGGGACACAAGGCTGGTTCAACATACGCAAATCAATCAATGTAATACATCACATCAACAAGAGAAAGGACGAAAAACACATGATCATCTCAAGCGATGCAGAAAAAGCATTTGATAAAATTCAACACCCATTTATGATAAAAATTCTTGCCAATGTGGGCATAGAGGTAACATATCTCAACATAATAAAAGCTATATATGACAAACCTACAGCCAGCATAGTACTCAATGGTGAGAAACACAAAAGCTTCCCACTAAAGTCTGGGACAAGACAAGGATGCCCACTATCACCACTCCTATTTAACATAGTCCTGGAAGTCCTAGCCACAGCAGTCAGGCAAGAGAGAGACATAAAAGGGATCCAAATTGGAAAAGAAGAGGTAAAAGTGTCACTATATTCTGATGACATGTTACTACATATAGAAAACCCTAAAAGGTCCACACAAAAGCTACTAGAGCTGATTGAAGAATTCAGCAAGGTAGCAGGTTACAAAATTAACGTTCAAAAATCAGCTGCATTTCTTTACACTAATGATGAATCAACAGCAAAAGAAAGTAAAGAAACAATCCCCTTTAAAATAGCACCCAAAGTAATAAAATATCTGGGAATAAATCTAACCAAGGAGGCGAAAGAATTATACACAGAAAACTATAAACCATTGATGAAGGAAATTAAAGAAGGCTTTAAAAAATGGAAAGATATTCCACGCTCTTGGATTGGAAGAATAAATATTGTTAAATGGTCACACTGCCCAAGGCAATCTACAGATTTAATGCAATCCCTATCCAATTACCCAGGACATATTTCACAGAACTAGAACAAATCATAACAAAATTTATATGGAACCATCAAAGACCTAGAATTGCCAAAGCATTACTGAAGAGAAAGAAAGAGGCTGGAGGAATAACTCTCCCAGACTTCAGACAATACTATAGAGTTGTAGTCATCAAGACAGCATGGCATTGGTACCAAAACAGATATATGGACCAATGAAACAGAATAGAGAGCCCAGAAATGAACCCACAAGTTTT
The DNA here is from genome assembly GCF_048564905.1 of Vicugna pacos. Classification (NCBI taxonomy): domain Eukaryota; kingdom Metazoa; phylum Chordata; class Mammalia; order Artiodactyla; family Camelidae; genus Vicugna; species Vicugna pacos. Next base: position 82,835,818 of record NW_027328741.1, on the reverse strand, counting down.
GGTCAACTCATCTTCGACAAAGGAGGCAATTCATTGGAATAAAGACAGTCTCTTCAGCAAATGGTGTTGGGAAAACTGCACAGCAGCATGTAAAACAATGAAGCTAGAACACACCCTTACACCATATACAAAAATCAACTCAAAATGGATTAAAGACTTAAACATAAGACAAGATACAATAAACCTCCTAGAGGAAAACATAGGCAAAACATTATCTGACATACATTTCAAAAATTTTCTCCTAGAAGAAATAAAAGCAAGAATAAACAAATGGGACCTAATGAAACTTACAAGCTTCTGCACAGCAAAGGAAACCAGAAGTAAAACAAGAAGACAACCCATGGAATGGGAGAAAATTTTGCAAGTGAAACCGACAAAGGCTTGATCTCCAAAATATATAAGCAGCTCATATGACTCAATAAGAAAAAAATAAACAACCCAATCCAGAAATGGGCAGAAGACCTAAACAAGCAATTCTCCAAGGAAAACGTGCAAATGATCAAAAGGCACACGAAAGAATGCTCAATATCACTAATTATCAGAGAAATGCAAATCAAAACTACAATGAGGTATCACCTCACACCAGTCAGAATGGCCATCATTCAAAAATCCACAAATGACAAATGCTGGAGAGGCTGCGGAGAAAGGGGAACCCTCCTACACTGCTGGTGGGAATGCAGTTTGGTGCAGCCACTGTAGAAAACAGTGTGGAGATTCCTCAAAAGTCTAGGAATAGAATTACCATATGACCCAGGAATCCCACTCCTGGGCTTGTATCCAGAAGGAAATCTACTTCAGGATGACACCTGCACCCCAATATTCATAGCAGCACTATTTACAATAACCAAGACATGGAGACAGCCTAAATGTCCATCAACATGTGACTGGATAAAGATGATGTGGTATATTTATACAATGGAATACTACTCTGCCATAAAAACCGACAACATATTGCCATTTGCAGCAACATGGATGCTCCTGGAGAATGTCATTCTAAGTGAAGTAAGCCAGAAAGAGAAAGAAAAATACCATATGAGATCGCTCATATGTGGAATCTAAAAAACAAAAACAAAAACAAACAAACAAAAACAAAGCATAAATACAGGACAGAAATAGACTCATAGACAGAGAATACAGACTTGTGGTTGCCAGAGGGATGGAGATTTCAAAATTGTAGAATAGATAAACAAGATTACACTGTATAGCACAGGGAAATATACACAAAATGTTATGATAACTCACAGAGAAACAATGTGACAATGAGAGTGCATATGTCCGTGAATGATTGAAAAATTGTGCTGAACACTGGAATTTGACACAACATTGTAAAATGACTATACGTCAATAAAAAATGTTAAAAAAAAAAAAAAGAAGGCCCAGGTTGAGGTGAAGCCCACGTGAATGGCCAGGAGTCAGCACCAAGCTCCTTGAGGTGGCCTGGGCAGAGGGACAGACCCCCTATGCAGGCAGAGGAGGCGGGACAGAGCGTGGGATTGTGGGAGACCAGGAACTCCTCCTCTTCTTCCCACCTGAGGAATTCCCTGCCACCAACCGCCAGGGACGGGGAGACAGAGCACAGACCTCAAGGACCTGGAGTTAGCCAGATCTGGGTCCTTCATTTTCTCTATTGTAAGGATGACAACCTTTAAAATCAATTTACCCTCTTTTGTTCTTAATAAAGGTTTTTCTTTATAATAAAACCCTCCAGATATGGGGCGCCCTCATCTCTTTATTGAAAGGCCAATCTGAATCTATTATTTTATAACCGCGAGTGGTATCATTTCCCTGAAGTGGAATGCCGCTTGCTTTTAAACGTAAGGGGGAGCATACAAGGCACTTAGAAAATTTAATTTAAAAGCCTGAGGCAAATGGTCTCTGCAATGATCTCTCTGTACCTTAAAGACAACCTGCCACAGGTTCACCCAATAGTTCATTTTCTACCCTAAGTCCCATTAAGTTTTCATAAGAAATTGATACACCCAGCTCATGTTGCTTGCCTTTCAAAAGTTTACCTAAGCCACAAGTGAAGTTTTCTTCTGAAGACGTCTTCCTCAGATGGAGATTTTCTGCCACTGTCCATCATGGAAGCCAGGCCTGTTTATGAACCTAAATGAATGATTCTATCAGGTTAGGACCATGGTTCATCCTATTTAATATCAGAACACTGATAATCGAGCCAAATGGCAGGTAATTCAGGAAAGCCTGGACTGGATTCCCTAAATATACTCACCAGGGGCATGAGCTCAATAAGTTACATGCTGGGTTAATTTTTTATTTCCTTTTATTGATCCCATACTTCGCATATGAGAGTTTCAAGAATTGCCCGGAGCACTAACATGTTATTTGGTAAATGAGTCTGTATTCACCTACCCAGTTTCTCAGTCACATCCTTTCCATCATGATAATGCTTTAAAGTGAAATTATAAGGAATCAACTATTGATTAAAAGCAACTATTGCTTATAGAATAAGCCACTATGCCAGTTACTTTTTAAAAGAAGGTAAGGAAAATAATCCAGAAAAGGTGTATCCTCTGTCCTCACTTTTTAAAAAAATTTTAATTGAAATAGTCAGTTATAATGTGTCAATTCCTGCTGTACAACATAACGTCCCAGTCATGCATATACATACATATATTCATTTTCATATTCTGTTTCATTGAAATCTGTCCTCATTTAACTGCTATATAAACTTGCTTTAAAATGTAAGAAAAACATGGTGTGTTTATTACCTCTGTCAGTGGTCTGATGTGAATGGCTGTCAAATCTGGTCTTCTGGGTGGATTCAAAGAAAGCTGAGAGCCTTGTAGGAGTCAGACGAGAAGGAAGCCATCCAGCCACTGTTGGGCATGTGGACTCAAGGAAGTGGCTCATTGTTCATGGTCATGGGCAAGGTGGATGTGCCTTGTGAATACCATGGCTCCCTGGGAAATCCATGTCCCTGAGCATTTCACCTCCTTGGGAGAGAGCTGGTGTGACTCCACCTGTGATGTAACGTCTTTATAAAATCTGCACATGTGCACCCTCGTGTAGGGCTCAAGGTCATAGATGTTCTAAGAATGTAAGAAGACGATTCTGAGCCCTCCCAGGTGCAACACAGTTATGTGAATATGGTAAAACTAAAAGTATCTTTTTTGCCTAAAATATGAATGGGATGGAAGTTATTTCATATTTTTGCATCAATTTTGGTGTTTTCTTTTTTAATTTCTGACCTGGAAGTGATGAGAATAAGGCAGAAGGGAAATTTGCAAATGAGAAAAGAAGGAAGGAACGAAATGGGAAGATGTGAAAAGGATAAGGTCAAATAAAGAAAACTAGTATGTCGGAATGCTGGTAACTACCACCCCAGACAGTAGGAAATGCCCTGGACTCTTGTTTCAGGAGAGTTGGTTCTGCTCCCAACTTGGGAACAGCGGTTAAAAACCACAGCTAGTTATGTCCTTGTCAGTCACGCATGTGGAGCTGGAATAAAATCAGCTTCCAAAAGTGCCTCCCATTCTAACAATCACTATGATTCTAAAGGAAAAAAAAAATCTGTGTGTGTGTGTGTATATGTATGTATACATATACATTATATATGTTATATCAGATATCCTAAAACATTATTATGGTTGGCTTCCTCATACTTGGAAGCCTCTGAAAATTTCATATAAAATCACAAAGGAAGGACACATGTAGGACATGTCATAAAGGCTTTCACCCAATTCAGGAACTGCCACATTTCGATAGCCACCAACTCTTCCCACCACAGACACCCATTTGAACACAAGAGATGCCTTTAAAAGGACCTAAATATGACATAGAAACTTAATATGTTTTGAGTTCTGTTTGTAGCAATGCCACCAGTTTGAATTTATAGGCTGCCTTTTCAAAGTACTTTCATTTACTTTCTCATTTTTCTTTTCAAAATCCCTGTGATAATTTCAGAGGGTAAGGTTAAAAAAATTGTTCTTACTTTATAAAGGGGAAAATAAGACGGGGTTTTAAGTGATTTATCCAATCATAACCAACCAGCACAAGATAAGAGCTGGACTTGGCTTCCGATTTATAGTGTGGTGTTCTCTTTTATAGATGTTAATAAAATCTTAGTATTTCTCGGTGGATTATCATGCAATTAACTATATACAATTCTTATCGCATTAGTTGAAATGTTTATTTGAAGTGTCTTAACGAAGTTCACACAACTATTAAGTAGATAAGATCTAAGATGATATTGTCTCATTTTAAGAATAATGGTCAATTATTCCAGAAGGTATTTTATCTCCATGGTTGAATTACATTCAATATATTAATGTTTCTCTTTCATATTATTAAAACCATCTCTCCCAAATGAGTCAGACTATGTCACGTACAGGGATGGAGGATGGTGTAGTAGTTAAAATGTGGGCTCTGGAATCAGATGGCATCATTTACTAGCCATGTGTCCCTGGTTTAATGACTTAACTTATTTGCACCTCAGTTTTCTCATCTATAAATTGGGTAATTTTAGTACCTCCCTCATAATTGTTAGTACAAATAAATTGCTTAGAATAGTTTCTGGAACATATAAAGTTCTTGATAAACTAGTCACATCATATCAGTTATCTGTAGATAAACACTCGAAGGTAATGACTACACATCACATAAAACCACAGCTCACTGTGCACCTGTCCGTGTCTGGTACTAGGGTGAATGAGAGAGAGCTATGAATTGTCCTCAAGAATCAGTTCATATCTTCCTTTCTTGTTATTTAGTGAAATCATGAACAGCTCAGCTATTCCAGAAGGTTCTCAACACTCCCTGAAGATAAACTATATTCACAGTAACTAGAAAAATGCAGACAATGTAGATAGATACTGTGTTTACATTTCTCTGAGTCAGGAGTTTTCAGTCTCTCTGCAGAGAAACTGGTGAAACACAAGTTTAAGTAAATAACTCGTATTCTGCCAGGGGTTATGGATATGCCAGATTCAGAAGTGGCATCAAACACTAAAAGCCTAAATGCTCTGTTCCAGTGGCTTAGTGCTTTGTTCCTCTTAATAAGTACAGGAACATAAGGAGACTAGCATGTTTAAGGAGTGCTATTTTGATAACAAGAAACAGACGGAATCAAATGCTGGCTTGAACAGTGATGAGATTGCATATGTGCACACTTAGAGCTCCACCTTTGTTATTAAGACATGTTACTGGAAAGCTGAAAATGTAGTTTGGCAACCCTGTACACCCTTTCCCTCATTAATTTAATTATATGATTTTGATTTCACAAATTCTCCTAAAGACATAATTATCAGGATGTAGCAGAATAGCCTGTACAGAATTAAATAGTAAATGAGACGGTAAGTACTTAAAAGGCATGAAAGAAAAAGATGGACAAACCATAAAATGGCCAGAGTATTTCTATTGAAACTGAATTTGTTGCTTTAAATGAAAGAAAGAGAGACAGGGAGAGAGGAAAACATTAGATCCCCTATTCTATTGTCTAATGCTAAATACTTAGCTATTACTTCATGCCCATCTGAAATATAGACAGTAGAACAGAGGTTTAAATAAACTATAGTACATCAAAACTACAGTGAGATATCACCTCCCACCAGACAGAATGGTCATCGTTAAAAAGTCCACAAATGATAATGCTGGAGAGGGTGGAGAAAAGGGAACCCTCCTATGCTGTTGGTGGGAATGCAGTTAGGTGTAGCCATTATGGAAAACAGTATGGAGATTCCTCAAAAAACTAAAAATAGAGATACCCGATGATCCAGCAAGCCACTCATGGGTGTATATCCAGAGAGAACTCTAATTCAAAAAGATACATGCAACCCAGTGTTCATAGCAGCACTATTTACAATAGCCAAAACATGGAAACAACCTAAGTGTCCATCAACAGGTGACTGGATAAAGAAGTTGGGGTATATTTATACAATGAAATACTACTCAGCAATACAAAAGAATAAAATAATGCCGTTTGCAGCAACAGGGATGAAACTGGAGATCACCATTCTAAGTCAGCCAAAAAGAGAAAGAGAAATATGATATAATATCACTCATATGTGGAACCGAAAAAAAAAAGAAAAGAAAAAAGAGGACACCAATGAACTCATCTACAAAACAGAAACAGACTCATAGGCATAGTAAACAATCTTACGGTTACTGGGGAAAGGGGTTAGAAGGGATAAATTTGGGAGTTTCAGATTTGCAAATGTTAACCACTATATATAAAAATAGATTAAAAAACACATTTCTTCTTTATAACACAGGGAACTATATTCAATGTTTTGTAGCAACCCTTAATGAAAAATACTATGGAAACAAATATATGTGTATGTGTATGTGTGTGTGTATATATATATATATACACACGCACACACATACATACACATACATGACTGGGACAGTTTGCTGTACACTAGAAATTGACACATTGTAACTGACTATACCTCAATTTTAAAAAAATTATAGTAAATCCATAGGATGGAATATTAGCATAAATAGAATGGTTTTGGGGTATACCTAATGTGTATCTGAAATATCTGTCATATTATAGAACACTATTCATAATAACTTTAAGGGCAAAAGCAGAATATATAAAGCTGTGTATATAGAGTGCATGTTGTACATAGTATAAAAGTATATTTAAATGTCACACCTACACATAGGAAAGGTAAGAAGGAAATATGTCAAAATGCAAACTGATATTTCTTGACAATGATTTTGTAGTAATGTTTGTTTGCTACTTATGATTTTCCATATTAACATGTCTTATTTTTATAATTATAAAATTTTTAAATCATGAGTATATTTAATGGATGGAAGGAGAACAATCTAAATGATTGGAACATAAAGGAAAAAAGTATTGTAAAATTCTACTTTCCTTAAAGAGGGATGAGAGTTTGAAAGAGTTAATAACTTCCACATAAATTATTCTTATTAACTCTATTCAGTACTCACACAATAAGCTCTGCTACTTTAGTTCATCAGTAAGATGATCTTGTTTACTGTTAAGAGGGCAAAATCTAAGCAAATAATTTCCTACCACAACATTTTTACCAGTTTTCAAAGTTTTCTGAGATGTGATCATCACTTTAGTTCACTCTAAATTCTAAATTATCAACACTTAGGACATACCATATGTATGTGGGTGTTACTACTTGAATTACATTTATTAATGAAATCTTTTTTTAAGGTTATAATTAAAATATTTCAAAATAGTGAATGCCTATCTACATTCTTAATAAAAGTTTTATAATAAAGAAAAAAGAATCTTTATTTTGTGTACTGTAGTGGCTTCCAAAAAAAAATATAATTTAAGATGTAAAATGGAGGGGAAATATACAGAATATAGTCACTGTAAGGCTGTCAGATTGGGGATTTTGACTCACGAATGTAAAAGGATGAACAAGAGAGAAAACATGGAAGTAAAACATTTATGCATATAACTCATATTTTACATTTTATATATAATTAATATAATTATAATTAGCATAACTTTATATAATTTATAAAATATGATAATAATTAATATAATTATATGTAAAATATATCATTTTTATGAGAGTTAAAATATTTAATGGCAAAATTAGAGTTGTTGTAATAGTGAATCCTAGAGCAGGTGTCACTTGTCTCTGAAAGAAACAAAAATTATGTTTGACATATCAGAGAAATCCTGAAGGATGAATAACTGTACAGCAGACATCAACAGTGATCCATTCTAAAAACAGAAAGCAAAACCTATCTTTACCAGCCCTTATTTCGGCCACTCTGTAAATATTTTTGCATAAATGAACAACCTTTATGAGTAGTAATCTTAAGACAGATTTCACAGCAATTTTAAGTTTAAGACATAATCTTTACTTTTTGGAGCTTAAAAATAGTTAACTACCGGTCTTGTTACATTTCATAAATACCTTCATTAGTGTGACACATTAACCTGAATGATTGTGTACTTCCTATACACAGATATCTAATAACACTTGTGAAGAATACCATATATATCCATATATATGAATGTATATTCTTGAATTACATAATTTTATATTTAATATTTATATTAAATATGTACTATTCATATATTTATATACCATATATATTACTTTTTATATAATACTTAATATATAATTATATATAATATTTATATATGTATATAATATTACATAAATATATTACAATATTATTTATATAAATATATAGTACTATATATAATATTTATATATTTATATAATACTATATAAATATATATTATAATATTTTATACATAAAATATTTACATATTCATATATAATATATGAATATATATTACAATATGTATTCATAAAATAAATATATAATGTAATGTAAATTACATATAAAGAACAAATAAATGTTATATAAATATAAATATATATTTATATATAGATACTAATATAAATGCTATATACTATAATACATGTTGAAATACTATATACATGTACTATAGATACTATATTTATAGTGTATAAAAACATGCATTTTATATATTTATGTATATATGCATACATTTTATATATGTTAAATATTATATATAGTATATATAATATGTTTATATAATAGTTTGTATGATACATAATACTATATACTATATATAATATATACTCATATATTAAATATATATTTTAATTCATCTCATATATAATATATGTGAATAAATATATCTTTTATTTAATGTATATAAAATATAACATATTTTATATTTAAAAATTATATACAAAATAATATATATATTTATATACAATGTAATATATATAAATTTACATACAATATAATATTATTTGTTATATATATAAATATATACCCTGTACTGACTCTGTGGAATAAAAGCAAACTACCACGTCTATGAATTCTTTTGCGGGAAGGGGAAGTAAAGAGAAAAGGCACAGGAATTTCAGGGACTCTGTATTCCACACCACAGCAAAGTAAGTAAAGTTGCTCGAGCCAGAGAACGCCCCTGGGAACCCCCGCGGCCTCACGGTCCTGCTCCTTTCTTCTCCACGCGCGAGTCTAACTTCCCCGTCGGTGGCGCTGTTGGCAGGCAGTGCGCCTCATTAGCTGGTGCGAGGCATCTCGTTCTCATTAATTCAGTTCTCACATCATTTGCTCTGCACACATTCATAATTAGCTTCCAAATAACTTAGGTAACGTCCATAGATTTATGGCTACAATTTTACTCTACGTTTGCTTTTTTTTAAACTTCCTTTTTCCCCTTTTTGATATTCCATAGAAGTCAAAATTTACAAGGACAGAGCCACTTTGGGGAGTGATTGGATGTTAACATTTTTGGCATTCAGTTGTCTTTTATGATTATATATACATCTTATATTTTAGTAATTTTCCTACCTTGGAAACTCTGAGGAAAAGTCAGACCATTGATTTTCTTAAATATCTGTTGAAAAACCAATTTCAAATTCAAACCAAAAAAATATCCAAGCCTCGGACCATTTCAGAATCCTGCATTTATTGCTTCAACCTATATACAACATGTTGATGTTATGTTTGGAAACGCTGTTTACATATGGGACTTATACTACACCAACAAATGCAAGGCCATGAGTTGGTACTGATGTTGTGATAGATTCAAGACAAATAAACAAAAATAATTACAGTAATTTGCAGCTCCTTCCATATAGAGGTAGTATCTCCTTCTCTTTCTCCTGATCTGAGCTCAGCCATGTGATTTCTTTGGCCAAAGATCCTTAGCTAACACTGGATACACAGAAACACAAAGACACAAAGAATGCTTCTGGAGCGTGTCCTTTCCTGTGCTTTAGACAAAGTGTCCTTTCCTGAGAAAAGTCCAGGCTGGCCTCCTACAGGGTAGAGATATATGACCCAGTCGCTTTGGCCACCAAGCCAACTGCCACACTTATGAGCAATGCCTTCTGGCACCAAGCAGATCCCAGCTGACCTGCTGGTTGACCACAGCCATGGAAGTAAACTCAGGCCAGATCATCAAAAGAACTGGCCAGTTGACCCCAGCCCAAATCGTCAACCCACTATTGATAGTTTTAAAACCACGTTTGGGAGTCATCTATACTACAGCCAAACCTACTGACATAGTTGATATTTTTAAAGCATCAAAATACAAGTCATGTCCTCTGCTTAATAATGACCATAATATTAGAATGAATTAATCAATGAAAATGTAATTAAAATAGCCATGCCAACTGCCCTATGATACAACTTGAATGAACTCACCCCAAAGCAACTAAAATGTACTCATTAGACACCAAATAATACATAACATGATAAATAAAGTAAGAAATAGGAGGTAGGTAAATAACCAATGTAGCTGCTGCATTTAAGAAGTTTACACTGCAAAACCTCACTTTTACAGGAAAAGACCACCGAGAAATCTTACAGCTCATCAGTAAGAAACAAAAGGAAACAGTATGTTTGACGTTGTAAACTCCATTCAGTAACACTCCTTCTCTTTACCTGTAGGTAAATATCTTCACAAGAGCTTATTTGAGTCTACATTTATGCATAACTCTAACAGATTAGATCTTTTGGTTTCTAAGAAAAAAATCTAATGAAGACATCACATTAGAAAGAACAGTTCTTATGGACAGGCATGGTGACAGCAAAAGAAGAGCTGCTACAAACAAAGGAATTAATAGAAAACATATAAATAGCACACTCGATAAGCAAGGTTTTTGAGACCACTGGAAAGTACCATCCTTCTCAGGGTTTCCCAGTGCATCATACACAGAGTGCATCATAGACACACTGCATTGTGCACACAGGGCACATACCCACAGTGTATCAGACACACTGCATTGTACACACGATGTATCATAGACACACTGCGTTGTACACATGGTGTATCATAGACACACTGCATTGTACACACAGTGCAGGTGCACACAGTGCATATATGCACAGTGCATCATTAGTTCATGTTCTCTGTGATAACTTAGTCTTCAAAAACCTTTTGGGTACCTGCTGTTTAAAAGGTCCTTCCCCAAAACAACAACAACAAATCCAATTCAAATACAAGCAAAAGACTTGAAAAGACATTTCTTCAAAGAAGATATAAAAATGTTCAAGAAGCATATAAAAGATACTCACCAGCATGCTCATTAGGGAAGTGCCAATCAAAACCACAATGTGCTACCATGTCATATGCATTAGGATGGCTGTGACCCAAAAAGCAGAGAAGAACAATTGTTGACAAAGACCTAATGAAGCTGGAAGCACACATTTTGCTAGTGGGAGTGTAAGCAGTGCAGCCATGGTGGAGGACACAATAAATTAAGCATAGCATGATCCACATTCCACTTCTGGCTTACAAACAAAAGATTTGACAGCAGGGAGTCGAGCAGTTACCTGAACATATATGTGTATATCTGCACTGTCCACAATAGCCAAAAGGTGTAAACAACCCAACTGTCCATCATCAGATGAATGGATGAACAAAATGTGGTCTACATGCAAAAGGGAATATTATTCAGCTTTGAAAAAGGAGTGGAATTCTGCCCTACACTACAACATGGATGAACCTTGAGGACATTATGCTGAGAGAAGTAAGCCAGTCACAAAAGTACAAGTGTGGCATGATTCCACTTACATTTAGGGACTTAAAATAGTCAGATGCACAGGGAAAGAAAGTTGAATGGTCATCAGGGGCTGAAGGAGGGAGACATAGGGAGTTACTGACTAAAGGGTTCAGAGTTTCATTTTGGGAAGATGATATCTTTCAGGAGATCGATGGTGTGACGGTTGCCTAGCAATGTGCATGTACTTAAGGCCACTGAATTGTCCACTCAAAATGGCAAGCTTTGTTATGGATATTTTACCATAATATTAAAAAGGTCAGGGGTCAGTTAGTTGCAGATGCATAAAGACCAATGGCAAAGGATGACAAGAGACATCATTTTGGGGGCACATTTTCAGATAACTTGGATGGGAAGCTTCAAGGGCAAAGAACACCCAAAGCTGGGTGTTTCCTGAGGGCTGGGTGGGTAATGTGGGGGTCAAAGACCAGTACATGGTCCCAGAGAGAGCCAAAGAGGGCCCCAGTCACAAGGCGTCTGCCTGCACCCTAATCACTCACGTCATGAAGACACACACCAGAAAACACAAAGAACATTCCTCTCCCAACATGCAATTATTGTAGCCCAGCTAACACTTCTGAGGGACTTTTTTCTTCCTTTTTATTTATTTTGATGGTTCCTTATTAACCCTATAGAGAAACATAGGTCAAAAATACATCTGTGTAAGCATGGCTTCTTTTTACAGTGCTCAGTTTATTCTGTTTTTAGTAATTTAGAAAGCATGGCTTTTAATGCATTTAACATTTACGTGTTACCGGCCAGGATACTTGGACTCTCCAATCAGTAGAATTTGATGAGAGGCCAGATGAACCTTGAGTTACGACCTAACAAACCCCCTCCCCAAACAAATCCCTCAAGGGTAGCAGACCACCTACTTCCCCCTAAAGATAAACTGTACCTTCACCAGGCGCACAAACCCATGCCCTTAGATAATGATCGGCTAACATCTGGAAACCTTCAACACAGCCCCCATCCTTAAAGCACATAGATGGTCAGGCCCTTCCTTAAAAAAGGCTCCAAGAATCTGCCCTCGGGGCACACGGACACCTCCCGTCCATCTGCCTGCTGTTGTCTGTAGCAGCGTTTCTAATGAACTTTTGTTTCTAGTAAATCCTTTTACCGCCTGCGCTGCCAGCCTCCCTGGTCACACGACAAGGAAGATGCAGGCTTGTTGAGGAGGAGGGCACACAGAGGCAGAGGGGCTGAAGCAAACACACCAGCAGAAATCCTCCTTCCTGGAGTGAAGCCAACACACCAGGGGGTGGCTGCGGGTGGGGAAAAGGATCCTATTGTAAGGAACCATCTAAGCAAGGAAAGAAATTCAGACATGATGTAATTGTAATATTTCTCAACCTGCAGGAGTTTTCTTCTGTTGATGAGGGGAATGATGTGATGTTTAGGGGAAATAATTCTCACAAGAAGTTGCCCATCCAGTGGAAGGGGGAAGATCTGCTGACAGATGCCCACGAGGTGGTGTCCAGTAATTCTCACGTGAAGTGACTCCATGCCAAAGAAGACTTATGGTGTTAGAAGAGCAAGAGAAATGAAAAGTTTAAAAGGTATTTCAAAGGGAAATAATGGAGTTGGAGATTCACTGGAGTTAAAAATAAACACTAAAAGAAAAAAAAAGACAAAAGTGAGCTTATTTACAAAACAGAAACAGACTCACAGACATAGAAAACAAACCTATGGTTACCAGGAGGGAAAGGGGGTGGGAAGGGGTAAACTGGGAGTTTGAGGTCTGTAGGTACTAACTACTATATATAAAATAGATAAACAACAAAGTCTTACTGTGCAGCACAGGGAACTGTATTCATTATTTTATAGTAACTTGTAATAAAAAAGAATATGAAAAGGAATCTAGGTATGTATATGCATGACTGAAATATGATGCTGTACACCAGAAATTGACACATTGTAACTGACTATATCAACTAAACAAATAAAAATACAAATACATAGATCTTATCCCACCTCATTTTCAGTGCCAAGTCTAAATATAGAATTAAGAATTGAAAACAGCATAATGAGAAGCCTGGAACACTGGGGAGGAAAAAAGACCATAGATCAGAATTTAAAGCCAAGACTTTGCTGTCGGTGAGACCCGCGTCACAAGAAGGAAGAAAAACTCCAGCACCCAGATGCGGGGACCCCCCCAGTCTCAGTCCCTAACAACCAACAACAGGGCTTTCTTGTTTCCTCCACCCTTTCCATGCGACAAAAGCGAGACTAAAGAAAATCAGTGACTTGTTGGTCATCCTTCCATCAGCGGGGAGGAAAGCATGCTGCTGCTTCGGGAATGAAAGTGTGCAAGTGAAATAAACCGCGCTTCCAAAGGACATTTCCGGTCAAGAATGGAAATTTTTCTCGCCGACCAAGCCCCAGATTGCTCCAGAATTGAATGAATTCTGAATTCAGTCTGTGAATACGGACTCGCAGCCTCCAGCGGTGCTCGCACGGTGTCCCCCGTCTGGAGCGCGGGGAGCTCTAAGGTGCGCCGTCCAGTCCTGCGCAAGGCGCACCGAGTCGACTGCGCTGCAGATCCTTGCTGCTTCTCACAATGAGTCAGCAAAACAGAGAACTGTACTCCCAACCTCACTAGCAAAGCAGGTCGCCTGATCACTGTAACCCTACGTTCCGAAACTGAAAGTGCAATCTGGAGAACCGGTCGAGAGTTTGCGTTTTAATAGTGTCGACCAATTGCTTCTCAGCGACACCGTCTCCATCATCCGTCATCTAATCATGACACTTATTTATATGCACGAAGTCAGTTCGGAAGTCTTATGATGAACTCGGACTGTGGAAACAAAATTGTGTTTGTGATATCGGTCAGATATATATATATTTTAATTTGTTGGCTTGAATTAGATGCACGCTTCTTTTGAAGAGGATAATTATGGTGATTTTGAAACTCTGGAGATAAGGATAACGTGGCTGTCCTCAGACCTCACCAGCCTGTGACGAGAGAAGAAGCTGCATTAACAGATACCCTGCAGTGGGGAGGGCATAGCTCAAGTGACAAAGCGTGTGCTTAGTATGTGTGAGGTCATGGGTTCAATCCCCAGTACCTCCTCCAAAAAAAAAAAAAAAAGAAGGAATAAACTTAATTACCTTCTCCGGCCAAATAAATAAAGTTTACTATTTAAAAAAGAGTAGACATGCAAAGCTCACTGGGTCCCTGTCCCTACTGGGTCGTGGAGAAAGGACTCCGGTCCCCAGAAGGGTGCCCTGCCCATGCATTTTGGGGCGTCCCTGAGAAAGAAACACTGAATCTACTGCGTTGTCCAATCTAGACTGTCCCTTCTAGGGGTTGCCTTCCTGAACGGAGCCCTCTAGCCATTGCTCCCTGTGCCCTAGGAGATGTCTGTTCCCCGTCAAGGTGCCACCTCCCTGTGTCCCCAAAGCAGTCAGTGTCTGAGGAGTAAAAGCGATGAGCGTTTGCTCTCTGAGGCTGAAAAGAACCCCCTCACACTCTCTGTGCAGTGATGGATAACCTTGTCATGTCCCTCACGCATGGCGTCCCACTTCTCAAGAAAGCAGCTCCTTCAGTTTTCCCCCCATACCTCGCTATATTTGGGCTCAAAAAATCCAAACAGGCTGCAGCCATCGTACTCCCACCATCAGACTTATTTCCCCACCCCACCCCAGTGCTCCTGCAATTAAAAGCTTCTTTCTGGTTTAGCATAAAACAAAGTCTCAATCTTAAGCGTATCGATCGATCTGTGCAAATAGATGTCCTTATGAGTCACAGCTCTCGGGCTCAGCAAACGGTAAGATGCTTCCTTCCAACTGGCCCACAGCTAGGATCCACTTTAAATGGTTGTGGACTGGAATGATTTTCATAATTTCAATGGAACAAAACAAATACACACACCAGAAGTAGAATATTGTTATAAAACATGGGGTGCATGCCAGCACCCAGGGATTAAGTATAAACCAGAAATACTTCTCTGTTGATTTATCCATTTCTATTAAGAAAAATGAACGCCTGAAGTCACCTGAAGGAGGGCCACTGGCTATCTCAAAGGCATGGTCTCCAAGTGAGGAGCTGACATATTGAAGAAGCTTTTTTTATTTCCTGAATTTGGAATTCACCTCCCCGTTTGATTAGCTGGTCTCCTATAAATCCTCTTTTCTTTGGATTTGCTTCCTGAGTAAATTCTGGCTCTTTTGTGTGTGAATCTGAAAGCTTTTAGATGTGCTTTGGGGATAAAGTATTAAAAAGTCATTATTTCCTTTAAATTCTTTTAAAAAAACTATGGTAATTTGTTTAAAATAGAAAGCAGTATTTTACTAAGAGGCAAATTACAAAATTATTGAAGTGAGTTGTAGTGTGAATGTGCATATAGGTATGTGTAGTAACAACTAAATAAAAGCCTAAATTATAACTTTCTCAGAAAAAATTGGTAGCTTTCTTCCTATAGATTGTAATGGTATATATACACATATAGGTACATATATACATGTACATATGTATTTATATATTCAAAATCAGGTGTAAGAGAAGGTTTTCTTGAATGTCTGTACTTCAGCAGTAGGGTTTACACACAATTCTAAAATGAAAGATATTAGTCACTTTTTCTCATTTGGGTTAATGGACTCAACTTCAATAAATTCAAATATGCAGCATTTTTCATTAATTGGGTCCATTCAAGTATCTAAATGTATGTTTGCTACTTATAGGTTTAATAATCTGTCCTCCAAATAAAAACCATTAAAATAGAAGGCATCTATAAAGTAATAAAATATTCTTCTAGGAAAAAATAAAGGTTTTTTAAAAGAAAAAATTAATAATAAGTTTCAAGATATTTATCATGCACCAAAATAAGACTGTGGACCTATTTTATTGGAGATGTGTTTCAAGGAACTGGAAAAAAAAAAGACTTTTTGAGTCCAAAATTCTAGAACCAAAAGGAAACAGAGTTTGCAGTCATCAAAACTAACATGCTGCATTAAAAATAAAAAGCATTTCAAGGGAAAAGTCCATTAAGGAGTTTCCTATTGGAGGTAGAAGTTGAAACACTGTTTAAGGCACTGGAATAGACACCTGATTAGACAGTGAACTTGTGGTTAAGAAAAAATTAAGAATTAAAGAAATTTTCAATGTGCTTAAAATACAGATTCTCTTGAAAATCCTGAGCCAAAAGACAAAGAGAAAGTGTTTGGGGAAAGTGACAGAAATGGCCCACCTGTCCTAACCCAGGAACGAGAGATGACACATTGTGGGGCTGCCCCGGGCAGAGGGAGCCGTAGACAAAGCTTCCTCAATCACCAGTGACTCCCAGACAAGCGCAAAATAATTATTCCTGTTCCCCTGGGGAAGCCAGTTGAGATGACCAACAAGTAAAAGGTAATGAAAAGTATTCCAGTCTCTACTCAGTCTCCCGAAAGAAAGGCCCAAGGCTGACCTACTTTCCTAAATCACATCAAATCACCTTTAATGGTTCACCACTGGCCCCATCCATCCTCTTCCAATGGGCAGCGCTCACTTCCTGAACCCTCCTCTTTCCTCCCTGAGCTTCCAACCCTCCACATCCCCAAAACCTTCCAAAAGGGGCTCTCACCTCCTCAACCGCCTCCACACCATGCCTTCCGTCCTGACACCGTGCCAGCCCATCTCATTCCCGGGCGTGAGCACAGGGATTCTCACGGGGAACCCGCGGGCCCAAAACTGCCAGGGAGACTGGATGTCTCTCTCCCGCGCCCCTCGTACCACCCCCAGGTGCCCTTGGGAGGAAGCTCACAGAAGCCCCACGGGTAGATTTGTTCTCTTCCTGTGACTGCCTTCCCTGGGGAAAAGTGTCATGAAGAATGCTTGCGGATTAAATTTCTTGTCTCATCTCTGAGTCAGACATCTGCACTGAATTATAAAAGAAGTGATCAAAAGAA
Source organism: Vicugna pacos (assembly GCF_048564905.1). NCBI lineage: Eukaryota > Metazoa > Chordata > Mammalia > Artiodactyla > Camelidae > Vicugna > Vicugna pacos. Next base: position 82,818,392 of record NW_027328741.1, on the reverse strand, counting down.
CCCACCATGGGAGGGTGGTTATGGCTCAGTGGCACAGCGCATGCCTCATGTGCACAAGGTCCCTGGTTCAATCCCCCGCACCTGTTTTAAAACAATAATAATAATAAATAATTCTAAATTACGCCCCCTACTATAAGAAAAAGTAAAAATAAATAAGTTTTTAAAAATTAAATATAAAGAAGAGACCACCAGCATTCAGTTGCAGGGAACCCCTCTCCCCACTTTTATAGGGTAGAGTACAGGAGAAAGTATGTCACAGAAAAAGCCTAATTAATGGTATGCACCTCAAAGGAAGAAAAGTCTCTACTGAAGTGGGAAGGGATTCAGAAGTGGGTCACTGGAGAGCAGGAAACAGTCTGCTGCAAGATGCATAACCCTGTCTAAAAACCTGCGTGTTACCTAGAATCTCTCTAGAGAAAAAGAATCCGTGTCAAGATGTTTCCTGTTAGATTCAGCTGGAGATGCACAGAACGCCATTTGAATGATTGATGAAGATTCATTGTTGCTATTTTTAAGCATAGACCTTCTCCTAGAAAGAAGCTAGCTTTTAAAAGAATCTGTTAAACAAAATATCATCTTATTTATACAGACACACACACACACACACACACATACACACACACACCCCTACTCATTGTGTTTAATCATGTCTAAATCTTTTTAAGGTTAAGATCCCCCTTGGGGATGGGGTGGAAGGTGGTGTGTAGATCCAGATGAAGATAAATGAAAAACTGGGGCTGAAAGACACGTTGTTGTCACACACCTATCCATAAATTTCATAGTGACTACATGAATAAATATGTACCCTTCTGAATTATTCAATGAGCAGGTGATATTTTAAAGAGCTATCAGTACATGTGATTTTTTTTTTTCTTGTATGGAAAGCTCTTGAAAAAAATGAAAAAAAGAAAAAAAGTTCAACTATTTATCAGTCATGTAAAAAGCATAACCCTTAGTTACAGAGCATTCTAATAAAACCTGAAGGCACAGCTGCAGGAATAAAAAGATCGTGGTTCCCAGGGGTCTGGGGAGAGGGAGGGAGGGATGAATAGATGGAGCACAAGGGATTTTTACGGCAATGAATTTATTCTGTATGATGCTATAGTGGTGGCTGCATGTCATCATGCATTTGTCAAAACCCGTATGATGTACAACATCAAGAGTGGACCCTAATGTAAACTATGGACTTTGGTTGATAACAATGTCCCCGTGTTGGTTCATTGATTGTACCAAATATGCCGCCCTGATGAGGAAGGCTGAGGGTGGGGGAGTGTATGTGTGTGGGTGGGGAGGGCTGTGTGCGAACTCTGTATTTTCTGCTCAATTCTGCTGTAAATCTGAAACTGCTGTAAAAAAAAAGTCTGTTTAAAAAAAATCTGTATGATGCTTCTAAGAATACTAAATCTAAGATTTCACTTCTGTGAGGCCCATCTAAATATTCCCTCTAGCCCAGCGGTTGTCAGTATGGGGAGATTTTGCCTCACCAGGGGTGCTTTAGTTTGTCACACTCGGAGAATCCTACTAGCATGTAGCAGGTAGAGGCCAGGGATGCTGTTACACATCCCACGGCGCACAGCACAGCCCTTGCAAGAATTATCTGGGCCAAAATGTCAGCGGTATTGATTCTGAAAAACCTTCCTCTAGAACAATAAATGTATGATGAGTTGTGAATATTCTTTCTTTTTTCCTCCCCATTTTCCCATCTTACTCTAAATCCTGTCAGAATTCTTCATTCAGAATGTTATCGTCTGCACGATCGAACATGATTGTTTTGCATGATTTCAGTTTGCAGGGTCATTTTTATGGTCCAAATCTCCCACACAAAGGGAAACTGCTGGGTCTCAAATATCAGGCCATCTATGTCGGGCTGGGTGAGTGGGTGGATCTGTGCAAAGAGAAAAAGCAAAGATTTCAAGAAACCAGACACAACTTGCCAGAAGCTCATTCTCAAGGAACAATCAAACTCCTTTTAAAATACTGAGCTGGAGTACAAATTAACCAAAAGCAAAAGTCAAGAATAGACTTAACCTAAGACCCAGCAATCCCACTCCTGGGCATATATCCAAAGGAAGCTCTAATTTGAAAATACACATGAACCCCAATGTTCACAGCAGCACTATTTACAATAACTAGGACATGAAAGCAACCTAAGTGTCCATCGACAGATGACTGGATAAAGAAACTGTGGTAGATTTATACAATGGAATACTACTCAGTCATAAAAAAGAATAAAATAGTGCCACTTGTAACAACATGGATGGACCTGGAGATCATAACTTAAGTGAAGTCAGCCAGAAAGAGAAAGAAAAATACCATATGCTATTCCATATGTGGAATCTTAAAAAAAAGAAAAATGAAATTATTTACAAAACAGAAACAGACTCACACAGTTAGGAAACAAACTTATGGTTACTGGCGGAAAAGGTGGTGGGAAGGGATAAACTGGGAGTTCAAGATTTGCAGATACTAACTACTATATATAAAACAGATAAACAATACATTTCTCCTGTATAGCACAGGGAATTTTCAATATCTTGTAGTCACCTATAATGAAAAAGAATATGAAAAGGGTTATATATATATATATGTATAAATATGACTGAAACATGAAGCTGTACACCAGAAATTGATACAACATTGTAAATTGACTATACTTCAATTTAAAAAAGCAAAGGTCTGTATTAAGATTTGTTTTAATAGAAATTTTTAGAGCAGTTTTAAATTCACCACATAATTGAGAGGAAGGTACAGAGATTTCCCATATTCCCCTGTCCCCACAAATTATCACCGCCACTAGTATCATTGTCCCCTACAAGATGGTACATTTGTTACAACTGATGAACCTACACTGATACATCATTGTCACCCAGAGTCCATAGTTTACATCAGGGCTTACTCTTGGTGTTGTATGTTCTATGGGTTTGGGCAAAATTTAGTGACATTGGTACACCACCACTATAGCATCAAACAGAGTATTTTCACTTCCCAAAAAATCCTGTCCTCCACACCTATTCCTCCCACCCCATCAAACTCCAGGCAACCATTGATCTTTTTATTGTCTCCATAGTTTTGACTTTTCTAGAATGTCATATAGTTGAAATCATAGACTATGTAGCCATCCAGACTGGCTTCATTCACTCAGTAATGTACATTTAAGTTTCCTCCATGTCTTTTCATGACTCAATAGTTCAATTCTATTTTCCACTGAATAATATTCCATTTTGAGGATATACTGTGACAGGAGGGAAGGGGTCACATCACAGTCATAAAAAGAATGACACAGCCATTGAGGATATAACATCAACTGGTTAGAACCAGTGGGGCCCAAGACGGTAGAAAATTCAACTTCCAGTGGACCTTGAGCCCCATTATACACTCATTACAATAAAATTAGCCTTTCAGATTAGAAGTACTCATCATGACACTTTCAATCAAGACTGAATAAGGACAAAAATCCCTCCTCCCTTGGGAAGGTGGACTCAGAATGAAAATCAGGGAATGCAACAACAAACCCCTCCCTCCCCAATGAATATTCTGCCCATTCATTTTTTTAAATTTTTTTTATTGAGTTATAGTCATTTTACAATATTGTGTCAAATTCCAGTGTAGAGAACAATTTTTCAGTTGTACATGAACATATATATATTCATTGTCACATTTTATTTCCATGAGCTAACATAAGATCTTGTATATATTTCCCTGTGCTATACAGTATAATCTTGTTTATCTATTCTAAAATTTTGAAATCCCAGTCTATCCCTTCCCTCCCTCTGCCCCCTTGGCAACAAGTTTGTATTCTATGTCTATGAGTATATTTCTGTTTTGTATTTATGCTTTGTGTGGTTTTTTGTTTAGATTCCACATATGAGCAATCTCATATGGTATTTTTCTTTCTCTTTCTGGCTTACTTCACTTAGAATGACATCCTCCAGGAGCATCCATGTTGCTGCAAATGGTGTTATGTTGTCGGTTTTTATGGCTGAATAGTATTCCATTGTATAAATATACCACCTCTTCTTTATCCAGTCATCTGTTGATGGACATTTAGGCTGTCTCCATGTCTTGGCTATTGTAAATAGTGCTACTATGAACATTGGGGTGCAGGTGTCATCCTGAAGCAGGGTTCCTTCTGGATACAAGCCCAGGAGTGGGATTCCTGGGTCATATGGTAAGCCTATTCCTAGTCTTTTGAGGAATCTCCATACTGTTTTCCACAGTGGCTGCAGCAAGCTGCACTCCCACCAGCAGTGTAGGAGGGCTCCCTTTTCTCCACAGCCTCTCCAGCATTTGTCACTTGTGGACTTTAAATGATGGCCATTCTGGCTGGTGTAAGGTGATACCTCATTGTAGTTTTGATTTGCATTTCTCTGATAATTAGTGATATTGAGCATTTTTTCATGTGCCTATTGATCATTTGTATGTCTTCCTTGGAGAATTGCTTGTTTAGGTCTTCTGTTTTTGGATTGGGGTTGTTTGTTTTTTTCTTAAGTTGTATGCTGCCCATTCATTTTTACACCCTATGTGACCAACTTGCCAAAAACACTCAGGGCAGCCGCTCACCTGAGCCTGCCCACCTCCCTTTGAGAGTGTGCTCTCCATCCCTTAATAAATCCTCACTTTACTTTCTTGACCTCCGTGTCTTGTCTGAATTCTTCCTGCGACAAGAACATACTCTCCAGTAACAATACCGCTGTTTATCTATTCACCTCTTAAAGGACATTATGGCTGGGTTGCTTCCAAATTTTGACAATTATGAATTTTAACATTTGATTTTTGAAAACAACATATTAATACAAAGTCTTTGAGAAAGAACAGTCATTAGAAGTTCAGTAGAAGGAAACATTTGGTCTTATTTTGTCGAAGAATTTAACAAGGGTTCTTGCATTGGTGTAATTTCTTTTGTCTCCCCATCTGAGCTATAATGTACAGGAACCACATATCTGTTTTTGTATCCCTAACATGTAATACAGTGCATGACACATAGTAAGCAACTGTTGGATGAACAGATAAATTAGGACTGAATGATCAGGGGTCAGATGGTGAGTCCTAATTTAGAACCACTCGGCTCTGTGACCTGGGGCAGGTGAGGTCTTCTGTCTGAGTTTGTTTCCTCAACTGAAAATAACTAGATCTGATGAATGCTACTTTAAAATGCATTAAGTCATTTAGAATTGGCAATTCATTTGCTAGGAATGAAAGACAAAGGTACTAATCTCCTCCCCATTCTAATTGAGAATATTCTCCCAGCCGCATCAATAAACCAAGTCCACAGAAAAACTTCACATCAAAAGTTAAATTAATTTTATATCATGCCAAGCATGAAAGGAGGCTTGGTTAGAATACACACTGAGAAGGTGAGGAAAATCCTGCCAAAGTCTAGAGAAAGAAATGAATATTTTATTAAGCTTTTATTTATTACCAGGCACTGTACTCGGACAAACAAAAGATGAATAGGGCACCATCTTCTTGATAAGCAACCCACACAAGCAAACCAAGGCACCACCGGGATGATGTGAGCAGGCTTTTCACAAGGAGTGAGTGGACTGGAGGAAACAAGGACCACCACATCTTCCACCCTCTGTTCCTCTTTTATTTTAGCACCTTTATTGTGGCCTGAGTCCTGTGCAGTAAGCTACACATATTTCAGAGGTACAACTGGATGAATTTTGATAGATGTCTACACCTGTGTAACCACCACCACAATCTAGACAGCTCACATTTCCATAACTCCCCAAAAGGTGCAAATTTCAAATTCCTAATTTATCCCTTCCTACCTCCTTTACCCACTAGTAACCATAACTTTGTTCTCTCTGTCTGTGAGTCTGTTTCTCTTTTGTAAATGAGTTCATTTGAGTCCTTTTTTTTTTTCCCAGACTCCACATGTAAGGGGTATCACATGGTGTTTTTCTTTCTCTCTCTGGCTCCACCCTCCTCTCTTCCCTCTCCCCTCCAGTTTCTCCTCATCAGATGATGGCCACACTAGGCCACTCACTGAGGCTGCAGGCCGTGTTCCTTGAATCCAGGTCAGGCTTGTTAATAGGCTGAGAGCCATTACTAGATTGAGCTGGACAAAAGAACAAAGTAAACAATGGACAACTTTTTTTTTTCCATTTAACAAGATACCCTTGGGATAAAGGAATGATATTTCTCAGAGCACTATAAATTGTACCCTACCTACACATAGATTTTAAGACTTAAGGCTGTGGTGGTTTGTAAAATGTGGTTCTCACACTTGGGTCTGTATCAGAATCCCTTGGAAAAAGTGCAAAGGCCCAGGGCTTGCCTTACCTGTCAAAGTAAAAATGTACTGGTTATTTTTTAAAAATAATAATATGATTTTCTCTGGGCCACTGCCATAGAGGAGAGAGATTTCAGAATAGGACTGGGCTCAAGTCTGCTGAGACAGAAGGCGAGAGGGGTTTTTAAGCATTTGGATGAGCTGATGGAAAATTACATAAAGGTGTTCAGGAGGGAAGTTGATCAAGGTGGTTAGAGCATCTGTGTGCTAACTGTTGCCGAAGTTGGACCACCACCCTCAACACACACACACAAACACACACACACACACACACACACACACACACAGGGGCTGGGAGGAGGGGCATCAGTTCCTTCTATGATTACATTTCAAAGGGGTGACTCCCAGGTCATTGGGAAGACATTGCTTTGGAACTGGCAAGAGGACTGGAGAAGTTTTACATCTCAAAGGAGCAGAGAAAAATTTTACAATTGCAAGTTTTCAAACACAAATCCTCCAAGAAAGAGGAGCTCAGGGACTTAGGGTCAAGAAGAAGCCTGATTTAAGTTTAGCTAAGCTGAGGGGAAACATAAAGTCTACCTTGATCACACCTCGATGACTTTTATTAGTTTTCTAGGTGAGAATCTAATAGGGACTCAGGCTTGAAATATTTTGAAAGATTCTGAAAACTTCCCCAAACTAACTTAGATGGAATTGTCACCAACTTGGTGGACCAGACTGGCACCCAGGTCCTAACCTGAGCCGAGACCCCTCGTCTCAGCTGGTGAGGTTCCTTTTCCACCCAGATTCATGGAGCCGATAAAGACCCTGACACTGAGAGTGTACCACCATGGGCTTTATTCAATGGCCAAAGAACGGAGGAACAAGAACTTAGTTCACAAATTAACTTCTCAACCCAATTCAGACAAAGACACCACATGAACAAGGAGGGTTGAGGAAAAGGGAGGGGATTGGAAAAAGTGGGAGGTATACTCATGGGTCATCTGAGAACAGGGTGTGGACTGGGAACTGATGCAAGTCTCCTTTTCTGTCCTTGTGTGGGCTTTCCAGCTGTTGTCATGGCAACTGTAAACTGTCATGGTGCTGGTGGGTGTGCCATTCAGCAGCTGATACATTACAATGAGCGCTTAATGAGGCTCAAGGTCCCCTGAATGTCAGATCCTCTGCCATCTTGGGCTTCAGTGGTTCTAACATGTTCTTATTCTTCCCTTTGCAGCTTCCTCCTGAAACTTAGATGAGAATATTGGTTTCCATTCGAGAAATGGGCAAGGGTATGTTTCTGGAGCAACAGCCCTGGTGACAGAATGTTGGCAAAATAACTTAATGATATCAATTTGACTTACAATGTGCTATGTTCGTGAATTCTCCCTTTACTGTCTGCAACAGGAAATAAATCCAACTTCTATGTGAAATTTAAAAAACAGTACTCAAATGCAGGATCTCCAGATAAAACACAAAGCACACAGCAAGTGCTTGTTTTCTGAAATTCACAGGTAACTGGGCATTGTGTGTTTCTGTCCCTAAATCCAACCACCCTGTGATGGAGATGGTGCTTGACTGTCTCCCTAACAGCACACAGAAAGCTCCTAATTAAAAATCTTCAGGCTATTGCCGCAGTGTTTTCATAGAGAACTTTTTCAATGAGCCAAGGAAGACAGGAATCTGAGCCTGTAAGCACAGTTACCTTTCAGGAATTGCCCATTCCTGAACACCTTTCCCCACAACATAACTGCCTGAACCAGGCAGCCTGCATTGTGCCTGCAGCCAGGAGTCTCCCGGCCATTGTTTGGCAGGTAACCTCTGCCCCCTGGGGTGCCTTGATTTGTGGAAGCCATTTATCCTCTTTTAAATGAGAGGAGCCCAGCAGGTCAAAATATAAACATTCTTTCCTCAGCCAGGTTCAAAAAAACAGGAGCAATCTACAAAGGACATAATCAAATACCGTCCAAATTGCCAACCCGTAGGTTCCAGACCCCACAGGATTTCGGTTTTGTGAATATTCCATCAGGCATCTGAACAATAGGGAGCAGCTGACTTGCTTGGCTGAGTTATCAAAGGGATCTGTTGTTCTCCTGTAATGACAAAAGTGTGTCTGCATGACAATTTAACAGCAAAAGCCATTTCCTTCCATTTCATCCTTTAAAAATCTGCCAGGTGATTAACTTCCCAGCAGTTTTGTTGGCCAAGTAATGCTACAGATAAAATGAGGCATTCATTAATAACCAACTGTGAAAAATGTAGTTAAATACTGTTGAGCTTAATGTAATCACTAACAGAAGACAGAAGAATGACAGGAGACTCTGGAAAGTAGCAGTAATCACAGAAATGTTCGCTCTCCCAAGGGCTAAAATAGGAAAGCATTGTGAGATCAAAAACAAAGGGGAAAGAGTTAGAGCTCAGTGGCAGAGCACATGCTTGGCATGTGCAAGGTCCTGGGTTCAATCCCCAGTGTCTCTGTTAGGGGAAAAACAAAAAAAAAATAAAAATAAAAAAACAAATAAAGAGGGAAAAGCATTATTTACAATATTTTTATATATTTATAAGCTAACCAATTGATTATAGTGTTCAAAAGCCCACATACATTCTTCTTAAAAAGACACTTATTCATTGGCTCAGAAGTCTTTCGCTTGTGTGAAGACTCAAGTAAGTAACAGAGCCCACAGGCAGGTCAGCTAACCCAAAGCCCATCACCGCACGTAGTGAACCACCCAGTTAAGCCAGGGATAACTGTTCAAAGTGAGCACTTAATTTCCACTTTAAGGCTGGTACCTTGCTCATTTTACCATCCTTTAACTACATGCTGTTGACAAGGATGGTTTCCAGTTCCAGGGTGACCGTCCCCGCCTGTACACAACCTTCTAAATAACTTGGGCCAAAAAAAATGACGAGTTCAAAGGAATCTTGGATAAATAAAACCTTTCATCTACAAAGTATCTGTAAGTCCTTTTATGCAGAAAACGAAAGGCAAAGAAAACGAATTTCCCGCCTGCTCGAATGGAGGCGTATTTCACTTCAGTATCTAGGTTACCCGGGTACTCTGAGCCAAATCAGAAAGAGAGCGTGGAGAGGCGTACCTCACGCTGAAGGTAGTTTTGTAGTGTTTACGCTTGTATGTTGTTAAAATGATGCAAATTCACATCATGTTGATCTGAAGATCGCTAAATACCATCAAGTCTTTCCTACTGATAATTAAGCGTCTTTGAGGTATAAATAGTAATTAAACATCTATTTTTTTTTTTGTCACGGAGAGACCCAGGCACTGAACTTGCTACTAAATTGCTATGGGCAACGCTCAGAAACAGAAAATAAAGTTTTCATTTTTGTTAACCTGTTCTGAGTAGCAGACCACATTATATCCTTGGGAATTATTTTTAATAAGTTCTTTAAAAGGAAAAATCAATGATATTGCAGAAAAGGGACATAGGGCAAGGATATAGTCATAAACAAAAAACTCCGTTACAAAAGTCTTCTGCTGCATCTTTGGTGACATTAGGACATCAACAATCTGTTTTGAACTGGCCCATAATTTCTGGTGCCATTCAGAAATAACTGCTAATGTGCCTTTTAACTTGCAATTTTCAGAGCCATAAACCTTAAAATTCGCTCTGAAAATACTGGGACTCTGTATTTTAAAATTTGAGAAAAGAAATGCCGGATGTCTTTTCCGTGAGTTCTTGTTCAAAGACAAAGCACTCTCTGGATCTTTCAGAAGAAGGTCTGATTTGGCCCATTCACAAAGAACCAAGGAAGGGATAAAAAAAAACAGAGACAAGTACTTGGCTGCCATTCCTCAAATTAATACACACACACACACACACACACAAATTTGCTTTTCTGATTCAGATATTTTTATCACCCTTGATTCCTAAGTGACAAGAACAATAAACAATTGCTTTAAGTCAGGTATAGCCCAGTTATTTGGCTTTAAGATGAAACAAATCATCTTATTCTTTAAGCCAAAATATAATTTATCAAAGAAGATGTCAGGTGAATAGCTTAATGCCCAAATTCTAGGAAAGAAAATTATAATGGATAGTTTGTAAGGTTTATTTTAAAGAACACCAATAATATACATTATTGCATATTGTTTTCACTATTCAACTAACGACATTATTTTCACAAATCTAAGCAATTTTGGCCATGATTATGCCATTTTATACATAAGCTTAGAAAGGTTACACTGATTAAATTCAAAATAAATTTCTAAAATAGATATTAAAAAAAGTAAAATATTTTGCAAATGACCAACTATCCATTTCCGGTCCAATCAGTTGTCATTAACGCAATTGGGCTGACTTAAGCAAACTGTTACATCCCTGGCCTCAACCATGAGTACAGCCAGTTACCTCCCTGGGGATCCAAGCTTCCTTCCACTTCTAGGGGAGCTGATGGCTGAGAGGCCGGGGGGGACCGCATTCCCACTTCCGGTCCTCCCGCTAGAGCTGCGCCCCGGGAGCATGCCCGGAGGTGCCTCCTGTTATAACCACCCCCAATCTGAGACCCCCCACCTCCAGACACCCACGCACTCACCCACACCCACAGACACACAAACACACAGACACACAAATACACAAACACACATAGACAGACACATACATACAGACACACGGACACACACACTCACATACAGACACACAAAAACACAGACGCACAAACACCAAATCACACACAGACACACACAAACACATAGACACACAAATACACAAACACAGAAACACCAACTGACACACAGACACACAAACACATATGGACATACAAAGACACAAACACAAACGCACACACTCAAACACACACATACACATATGGACACACACACGCACAGAGGTTCCTGTGCTGCCATCCCTGTACAAGACACAAGTACACTTCCTGCCTCTCCTGCTATGAACTTTTCACATTAGAATGAAGAATCTGGGGTTTTATGATCAATATATTCAGTTAAATGCAAGCCCCGCAAACGCCAGCCTCTCCCTGCTGAGTCTGCCCAGCCCCCTGCCCCCTGCCCCCTGCCTGGAGTCTGCACACATCTCCCTCCAGACAGGCCCCCGACACGAGTCTGTAACCAGACTCTCACATGCAGACGGGTTCTTGGACGTGCCCGCTGCCTTGTGTAGAGGGCTCCGGCTTTACAGTTTTGACAGTGTAAGAGTCTGTATAAATATTTTCCTTAGCTTGTAAATGATTCTCTTGAAAAATGCTTTATCTCTAAATATTGCTCTACTTTGAATCATTATCTCCCTTGCTTCATCAAGGCTGAACAATGTCACTATTTAACAAGTATGATTCAAATTATTGTTTCCAAAATAACTTAAAAAACTCCTTAACCTCAGCTACATATTATTTCAGATTACAAGTGAATCCTACAAATCAGTTTCTGCCTAGAAAATCTATTACACGTGTTAGTGACTTTAAAACTTAGCTTTTCCTACAGACGTATGAACTTATATGCTGAACTCAAATACCATCCCAGGGAAAAGGAAATAGCTCAGTGGTAGAATGTGTGTGTGTGTAGCATTCATGAGGTCATGGGTTCAATCCCCAATACTTCCATTAAAGAAAATTTAAGGGGAACAAAAATCCTTTGTATCCTTTTAGCTACAACTGGATAATAGTTTATGCACTGATTTCCACAAAAGATGATACATTTCTTGAAAATTTTCATGTGATTAATATAATTCATAGAACAGACTTTTCCATTCCATGGAATTAAATTTTGAGATGTATTTTACATCAAATTATTGAAATTAATTTTGAGCTATCACTGGGTTCAACAGACCAAGTTCCTAAATTCATGTATTTATTTCCCACCATTATAGACTTCCCAATAGGCTACAGTTTCTTTAAGTTAGATACAATTTTATGTAACAAAGGAAGGACTGATGAATATTTTTAGGGTCTTCCTTAAGCCATTTTTTAACTTGCCCAGGAAACAGACAACTGATCTTGGTGGCAGGGTCAGGATTAAAGGATAAAATGAAAGAGAGTAATTCCTATTTCCTCACCTGTTCAGAGTTCTATGTAACTCACCTGCAGGAGGCTCAGTTGTAAAACTAGGCTACCTCCCTAAAGGCTTAATAAAAAATCATTTTATTTGGTTTCTGTAAAAATTACTGTGGCCTGATGAGCATGCTAAGTATTTTAACAGGAATTGCATGTCGTGTGTTCACAAACATATATGCACTAGGGGACCACACTGTATTTATTTCTGCATCCTCCATACCTACAGCATTTATTTATCATTGTCAATGACTGCAATGTGAGTCTTGTAGATTGCCAACTGTCAAACTTGTCAACTGTCTACAAGTCTTACATTACCAATTACAGAGACATCCAATTCCAGGACTATGTGAAATTCTTGGAAGCTGGAACCTCCCCTCCTGAGGCCAATGTAACTACCAATTTCACCCTTAGAAGAGCAGCTGCTGCTCCCCTCCCCACCCATCACCCACAACAGATACCAGCAGCCAAGGAGAGACCCAGCAGGCCCACGGCCACCTCATGGAACAGAACCCCAGAAGAAGAGACAGCTATCGAATCCAAAAAAAAAATTATGCAGACAGAAAAAGTTGGAAATTCAGCATGACAGTAATAAACAAAACAGTTTTAAAATTAAAACTTCAGTAAATGAATTTAAGAAAAGAATGGACATTTTTACAAAATCTCTTGGGCCACTAATTCAGGTCCCCAAAATCTTCAGGGAGAAGATAAGGGAATTCAAGTGCAGATCACAAAGGCTAGGTGGTTCAGAGAGGGAAATGACATGGGTAAGTACACAGATAACAGATAAAACTGCTCTGAGTGGAAGAAAAACTTGAGTCCCTGAATTAAAAGGGCTCACCAAATTCCAAAAATGTTTGACATATACTTACCCACATCCTGGTAAAATGACTGATTTTTCAAGAATGAAGGGGAAAAAAAATCTTACAATGTTCTAGGCAGAGAATACATGATCTTATACAATATAAAGTAAAGCTCACTCAACTCAGATCAGCACTTCAAGGCAGAGCAGAGGAAACAATAGAAAAGGAAAAATATAACAATATATAACATAAGAGTATAATAAATGAAACAATAATATAATTTATAGAACAATATTACATGATGTTATATAATAACAACTTATAACAATATAGTAATTAACTTGAGAGATAACAGTAAGTCACTGAAATTGCTAAGCAATCTCGTTAAAACTTACAAGTGATGTGCAAGTCCAGTTGTCCCTTGAGCAATGTGGGAATTAGGGCCACCCATCCCCACGCAGTCTCGAAATTCCAAGTATGACTTTCCAGTCAGCCGTCCACATCCATGATTCTGCATCCCAGGATTCAACCAACCACAAATCTGCATGTATTTATTGAAAAAATCCACGTATAAGGGAACCTGTGCAGTTCAAGCCCAGGTTGTTCACAGGTCAACTGCACATGCTTTCTAAAACACATGGCGTGGTGGCACTGGGTTCCACCAAATTCAAAGACTTATGACAATACTGGTATAATCTAATTCATCATTTAGCTTTGGGATTGTATGTGCTGGACCACTGGCTTTGAAGAATCTAGAGGTATTGATTCGATGCTAAGATGACGGTCAGTGAAAGAAAGACAAACCTCAGTGTCTATCCATCCTTTGAGACTTAGACCCAGGGCATCCCTTCCTTGGTCTGCACTGGAGTTGTCACTAGTATACACACTGTATTATTATTGCTGACTATTTGGAGCATCTGTCAGCCCTAGGTATATCAGTCATTCTTAAAGACAAGGAATAAACGGGAATGAATAAAAACATTTGGTAACATAAAATAAAAAGGTGAGCATGTCACAGGAAACAGAATTCTGTCTCTTTATGGCCTCATTTTTTTTAATGGCAATAACTGCAAAAAGAGAGGCGATCAAAGCTGAACTGTTAAGAAAACAATCTGAACTGCAAGGCTATCTTGCTGAGCAGTAGAGAAACTGGATGAGATAAAGAAAGATTTGAAAGACATAAAACCCTAGTCATTGAATTTAAATTGAAGGTCTTAGAAGCACTGAAGATCAGAATCAACAGTGCAGAAAATCTAATTGGAAAAAGGCTTTAGAATTTTACCTATTCTGCAGAATGAATAATTAAGAGATAGAAATCTTAAGAGAAAAGAGTAGATTGGTAGGAAAGTGATTCACCATTACATATAATTGGAGCTACTAAAAAGGGGGAAAGAACAAATGGACCCAAAATAGTATGGAAAGTTATTGTAAAAGAAAACTTTCCTGAGCTTAGAAAATACATATGGATCTAGGAATTAAAAAGAACTTACCATAATTAAAGCAAAAATAATGAAAATAGGCCACCATCTGGACATAACTTGGTAACTGTTATCTATTTTAAAAATAAATAATAATCCATATGTACCCATGAGGAAAAAGAATAGATGTCGTGAAAAAAAGGTAAAGGAAAATCAAGCTATCCTCATTAAAGAGTAAGACATAATGGAGCAGGATCTACAGAATTTTGAGTGAAAAAATATTGAACCCCAGAAGTCTGTGCTTAATCCTGCTGATACTAATGTATGAAATCAACAGAAATATATTCTTCAGATACACTGTGGACTCAGCAAATACTCTACCATATACACTAAAATCAAGTTCCAGTATGTTCAAAAGTCAAATGTACAACAATGAAATCAGAAAGTGCCAAAAGAAAATGTTCGTTTCTGTTATTCTGATCCCCTGACAAGGAAGACTTCTTAAGTGTAAACACAGAAGCAGAAAACATAATGAAAGAGGTTGACAGAGTTTACTGGCAAAAATTAACTTGTACCTTTAACAATCAAGAACCCAAAGCAAATAAATTGAAAATATTAAGTTCACGTATAAGCCAGCTGGGGGGCTCGATATAATACTTAATGTAACAGATTTCTCACAGGAGTGTGAAAAAGAATAATTCAATTAAAATGGGTAAAAAATATAATCAAATAAGTCACTAACAGAAAAATTTAAGGGCACTAAACATGAAAAATAATCAACCTTGCTTTCAAGCAAAAAAAAAATGAGGGTGTCGGAAGGGATAAATTTGGGAGTTTAAGATTTGCAAATGTTAACCACTATATATATATACATATATATAAATAGATAAAAAACCAAATATCTTCTGAATAGCACAGGAAACTATATTCAATATCTTGTAATAGCCTTTAATAAAAAAGAATATGCAAACGAATATATGTGTATATATGTGCATGACTGGGACCTTGGGCCGTATACCAGAAACTGACACATTGTAACTGACTAGAATTCAATAAATATATACACATGAATTAAGACTAATGGAAATTTTTTATTGACAATGTTGGCTAGAGAACAGGGAAATGGATACCTTCATAGACTATTTCATGCAATATACTTCACACCACTTCCCTGGAAAGCTTTTTGGTGACATATACTAGTATCTTCATTATTATCTGCATTATCTTTAAAATATGCACACACTTAACAGAGTAATTCCAATCTCAGAAGATCCCCCAGCATTGTTTATAGTGACCCAAAGTGGCAATCACTGGAGAAATCCACCAGTACCTGATTGCTTGAACAGACCACCAGGTCTCCAGAAAATGGTGCACCATGCAGCCAGTAAAAATGGGGCAGAACAGTTAAACCCATGAGGATTTTCAATAAATATTTATAAATGAATGAATAAATGACAAATTGACTCAGTGAAAAACAATAAAATACAGTACATCATGTTACTAATTTCATTTAAATTGCCAATATATGTGCAGAATAGGCACTGAAAAAATACTTGAACAGTCTATGCCGAAGTATTTATCATGACTATCGCTGAGTGATGGAGGTTTCGGTGAGTTTTGTGATCCTCACTATACTTTCATGAAATTTCCAGTGTGCATTAGCTGATGTAATAGGGGAAAAGGTGCACAGATTTCATTTGAAGTATTGAGCAAAGAATAATAAATAAATTGCTGCTATTTGAAAGTATTAATGTCAAAATGAAGTAATTATTTCTCTCTTTATGAAAAGCAGCTTATCCGAGCTGAAGACAAAGACAGCTAATACTACAATTAACATTTACAGAGCACCTCTTTCTTATATTGAACCTCATGATATTACTTTAGTGTCCTTTCCATCTTGTATAGAAATTGTACATTATATATGAAAATTATTAGTGCCCAGTATTTGAAACCACCCTTCCAGATTCTCCAGTCAAGTGCTTGGATTCCAATTCCTTTAGTGGGATATACTCAGGGCAGAATATAGTACCACTGGGTCAAGACATAGGGGTGTTCAATACACGTTATTTTAACTGAACTGATCTGCTGAATGAAATTTACCCCAGTCATGTTATGGCACAGGAATTGATTTTTCACATAAAATATCACCTTAAAACAAAACAGATGAAGCTTTAAGAATTTTCTGAAGCTATCAACCCAAGATTAAAGATAACGGAGTAGGGGGAACTTCCCTGGTCTCCGTGAACCCTTAAAACTCAGGCTTTCTGTGTGCTGAGACCATTTCTTCCTTGTGCCCAAACTATTTTTTAAGGGTGAGCTTGCAGTCCCATTATTCCTAGGGATTTCTGCAGTTGTAATCCAACTTCCTTGGGAGATCTGGTATAAAAATAATTAGTTTTACAGAGCAAAGAAGATTGAGTATTAAAATGTGGTGTATTTATACAATATAATACTACTCAGTGATAAAAAAAAAGAATGAAATAATGCCATTTGCAGCAACATGGGTGGACCTGGAGATTGTCACTAGAAGTGAAGTCATCCAGAAAGAGAAAGAAAAATACCATATGGTATCACTGATATGTAGAATCTTAAAAAGAAAAAAAAAAGAGGCCACTAATGAACTCATCTACAAAACAGAAAAAGACTTGCAGAAAAAGTAAACAATCTTATGGTTACCATGGGGAGAAGGGTGGGAAGGGATATATTTGGCAGGTTGAGATTTGCCAATGTTGACCACTATACATAAAAATGGATTAAAAAACAAATTTTTTCTGTAGAGCACAGGGAACTATATTCAATAACTTGTAATAACCTTTAATGAAAAAGAATATGAAAACGAATATATATATATATATGTATATATATATATATATATATATATATATATATATATATATATGCAAGACTGGGACATTGTGCTGTACACCAGAAACTGACACATTGTAACTGACTATAATCCATTAAAAAACATTTAAAAATTATATGATGGTAATAATAGCATTAGAGTGATCACAAAAGCAAGAATACATCAGACACAACATACAATATAAAATCAGCCACTATCGTGACAGATTTATCTAGACTTCCCAGACAAGATGAATGACAAGGAAGTGTAAGGGAAAGCTGTTAGGAAAAACTGCATATCCATCAAGGGAAAATATCTGGAAAGAGGTACAAGCAGTTAAAATAAGCAGGTAATTGTCTTTCAGTACCACAGAAACATCCTTTATCTTCCTTATCCGTGAGCTCATTCCGTTACATCGAAACTGATATAATCTGTGTTCTGCCATCCAAGGTTGAAGTCTGTACGTCCTGTACCGTGAGCCTGGAGACATCACAGGAACCGGAGGTTTGCCAGAGAGGATGAATATGCCTGTCAAGAAAGAAAGAAAAATCTCTTTCTCCCCATCTCTTGGACTTTAAAGTAAGTGGATTTCTTCTTTCAGTGTGCTTGAGACATCACTGTTGTAGGTACCACGTTATCCTATGATGCTTATGTTTACAGATTAAACACTCAGATCGGATACAACCTCTACCTTGGGATGACGACATCCAAACACGTAAAATTCTTAAAAATAACAATCAAAATATCAGTCTGTGTGGGCACATCATACAAAAACATTTACATGCATTTCTCTACTATAAATTAAGAATTGTGACCCTTTTATGAAAACATAAGCATGATGACTAATATTTTTGAATAAGTCCAAGATATTTTAAAGTACTTTCATTTTATTTACACTAAGCAAAGCAATTTTATTAAGTATAACTTAGGGGTTACTATCCCTCAATTAGTTTTTAGATAAAAGTTAATATTACTGTAATATATTATCCCTGTGTACCCTAAATGAGCTACAGTTTTCCAAATGACATACCCTTGTCCAACACAGGAAGTTTGGTATTTGTATAACCTTTTCTGCAGTTATATATAAATCATCAATTGTTAAGAACATTAGAATTTCAACAGTGCAATATATAAATATAAGTATCATCCAATTAAAAAATAGAAAAAAATCACTCCAACTCTAGTTATTAGTATGTTATTAAGAGTAATGAAGCCATAGTTGGTTTGTGCTCTTTTCCAAACTTAATTTGGTGTCAACTTACTGTTTTTGAGTAACAGTAATGATGGCAATAAAGAATTTTTAAATATATATAAGAAAATGAATATATGCATGTATATGCATGACTAGGACATTGTGCTGCACACCAGAAATTGACACATTGTAATTGACTATACTTCAATTAAAAATAATAATAATGATGGCAGTAATAATAATAATAGTTCAAGTAAGGGGGAGGGTATAGCTCAGTGGTGGAGTGTGTGCTTAGCATGCACGAGGTCCTGGGATCAATCCCTAGTAGCTCCATAAAATTAAATAAATAAAACTAATTACTTCCCTCCCCCAAAAAATTTTTAAAAGAATAATAGTTCAAGTAATTTTGAAAAATATAAGGAGACAAAATAAATCACTAACACAGTTGAAAAGAGTCCCAAAATGCATCTAACTCAAAACAAAGAAGATAAACTTAGAAGCAGTGCAGTCTGAGAATATTTCAACCAATACAACAATGTAGGAAATAGAAATGAATGGTGTGATTACTGTAAAGATAAATCCTCGCTGTGTTTCAGAAATTCCAGCCAATGCAACATAATCGGAAACTCTTTGCTTTTGAAAAGGACAAAATGATCACTATTTTCAAATATTTTGGTGTTCCACCTGGAAAATATATGTGAATTAACTGAAAGAGTAACTCAAAAAGTAAACTATGTTATACAAATATACAAAATCCAATAGCTTTCACATGTTCTTGCACTAACTAATTAGAAAACAGGATACAAAAGATCCCACTTGCACGAGGTCCTAGGTTCAATCCCCAGTGCCTCCATTAAAATAAATAAATAAATAAACCTAATTACCCCTCCCCCCAAAAAAAATTTAAAAAAAGATCCCACTAACATAATGAAATAGAAAATCCTTAAGGAATCTCCAGGATCTACATAAAGAAAACTACAAAACTTTATTGGGAGAAACAGATAAGGCTTGGACAAATAGAACTACGTCCCCATGTTCTTGAATGAAAAAGTGAATATTACAAAGATTTCAAATCTCCCAAAATTAATATGTAAACTTAGAACCTAACAAAATGATTTTAAGGTTTAGCTGAAAGATTAAAAGACCCAGAAAAAAAAAATCGTGATCGCTCCAGTTGCTGTGTGGAAGGTGGACGGAGGTCGTCAGGGTGATAAATGAGATGCGTGTTCCAGGGAAGGGATGACGGCAGGTTTTTTAAGGGTACCTCTTTTGTGGGAAGCTGGGAAGGGAGACAGTACCAGCTACTAAGTGGAAATAGGGCAGACCTGAAGGATGGCGCTCAGGAGTTCAGGCCTGAACATGTGACATGTGAGATGCTTGTGAGAAATATGAAAAGTACAGAAAGTGTAATTTAAGCTTTAGGAGCATGGAACCCTGGACTGAGCTGGAGATAGGAATCTGAGATGTTTGCCTAAGAAAGATACTGAAAGTCAAGCGAATGCATGAGATTACAAAGGAAGTGTGCAGCCAAAGAGAGAAAGAAGGCTATGACAGAGCATTGGGGACCTCAGCATTAGAAGTCAGTAGGCAAATAACCAGTTCTACCTAACTAGTCCCAGAGGACATCCTTCAGGGACCTGGAGGTCATCATTCTAACTGAGGTAAGTCAGAAAGAGAAAGAATAGTACCACATGATATCATTCACATGTGGAATCAAAAAAAAATGACACAAATGAACTTACCTACAAAGCAGAAACAGACTCTCAGACACAGAGAACAAACTTATGGTTACCAAGGGGGAAAGGAGGTGGGAAAGGATAAATTGGGAGTTCCAGATTTGCACCTCTTGGGGAGTGATGGAAATGTGAGCTGTCTTGACTGTGGTGATGGTTTCGTGGGTGTATATACATCTATCCAAATTCATCCAATTGTACATCTGAAATACGTGTAATTTACTGTACAGAAATCACACCATAATAAAGGGTTTGTTTTAAAAAAAAAACCCTCTTTCTGATCTGTCTAGCTTACCTGTATTCTCTTATATGTGACCTTTCTATCTCAAGACATCTTTGGCCACCTTTTAGCAAATATTCCATTTAGAATGTTCAGAATCCGGTCACCTATTATTTTCGGCATTGAGTTTCCATCCTGACTCCTAGAATACAAGACCCTACCCATTAAACAAACCCTTTGTTATAGATGCTGTTATCCCCACTTTCCAAACAAGCCCAAAGAGAGTGGCTTGCCCCAGGCACAGAGGGACAGAATTTGATCTGCTCATGAGAGGCAGTTGGATCTGTCCCAAGTCCAGTTGAAATCCCAAGTCGTTCCAATTGCACCACAGTGAATATAATTTAGAACGTACTCTCCCTATTAATTAATTTGTTAGTTAATTTGCATATAACAAAGTAAAAGAGTAAGGGGGTTAGGGTGTTTGTTTTGCGAGGGAGGGGCACAGATTAGAACCACTTTTTAAAACTGTGGATTATCAAAACCCCAATCTCAGAACTCTGATTCAAAAGTTGGCGACAGGATTTGTTCATCTACATCAACCTTCATTTTTTAACATGGAAGTTCCTGGGTTTAAACTTTCAGCTTTTATGAAGTATGTTCTTCACAATTGTCTAGGGCTTTTAGTGAATAAGCTTGTTAAGAAATCTGCAAACCTCAGAATGAAAGCAGAAACGGGACATTTGTTTAAGGGAGAATGGAGAAGGAAATTATATCATTGGAGTGTACATCACTCAAGCACACAAAGAATAAGGAGGGCTCCTTCCGTGAGCAAATTATGAAACCAGCACAGAGGCATCAAAGTAGTGATTATAGACTTAAACCAACCTGACATCTGCCCGAATTCTGCATGAATGTGATCAGAGTATGGCGACGGTAAACCCCTCATTTATCCTGCTCGTGATTTCCTTGCTTCAAAAGCAAAGGAACAAACAGCAGGATTCTTATTTAAAATGGTGCTTGTTAACGCCCCCTAATAACATCTCTCTTTATCTTTTCATGAAAGTACTTATAAAGGCATAGGAAAAGGCAAAAACACACCACCACCCAAAATTAAGACGAGCAGACACTTACACCAACGTCTGGAAAGACTTTCCACAAGCACAGGAGAGTTGAGTTTAGTTTGCCCTGAAATGGAAGCCTGAGTCCTTTCTTTTCTCAACCTGTCCTTCCAGTGTGACTCTGCGAAGGGTTTCGGTCATGACGCAAGTGAAATACATACAAGATCTTGTGGTAGCTCACAGCAAAAAAGAATGCAACAATGAATAAATGTATGTTCGTATATAACTGAAAAATTGTGCTCTACACTGGAAATTGACACAAAATTGTAAAAATGACTATAACACAATAAATAATATAAAAAATAAAGTAAAATAAATTTTAAAAATAGACAGGAAAAGGCAATCCAGCAACTCGTCTATTGAAAACTGTAGCCTGGATACATAGCATCTCTTTCACAAGAAGAATAAAGTGGAAAACAACCAACACGAAACCTGCAAAATGTTATTTCTTAATAAAGTCATTTAGGGTCATGAATGTGGTATTTTTCTGAATACGAATATATCCTCACCCCACAAGTTTTGATATGTACTTTCATTACTGTTTCATTCTGAAAAGTTTGTTATCCAGGAGTTATTTGGGAATTTGATTTCAAACACATCTTTTATTGGTCATTTCTAATCAGATTATTTTCACATACAGGAAAGTGTTCCACATGACATCTATTTTTTGAAATTTGTTGAGACGACTTGTGAGTCAATACCTGGTCAATGTATCCTTTAAAAGAATATGCTTTATCTTGTGTGTGTATGTGTGTGTGTGTGTTTTGTGATTTATCTTAGATCAATATTATTGACCCACACCCAGTCTGGAGATACATAAAGCAGAAAAGTTACAAAATCTCACACTACTAATCACCAACAGGAAAGTAAGGGACCACAGTCCAGACAAACTTGGTTTCCAGACAGAGAGTGAGGCTATTGGGTGACTACAGGCTGGGTAAGGGGACCAGTGTTTATGATCCTCTAAGTCCCACAGATGTCCCCAATAACTGAAATCCTCTCCTGCAATACAATTAGATTGGCTTCTAAAAATTAAAACCACGTATGTTACCTTTACTAATAGATGTTAATATTTTATATCTGGTCCAATGAAGACATACAAATGGCCAATGGTCACATGAAAAAATGCTCAATATCACTAATTTTTGGAGAAATGCAAATCAAACCTACAATGAGGTATCACCTCACACCAGTCGGAATGGCCATCATTCAAAAGTCCACAAACAATAAACTCTGGAGAGGCTGTGGAGAAAAGGGAACCCTCCTACACTGCTGGTGGGAATGCAGTTTGGTGCAGTCATTGTGAAAAACAGTATGGAGATTCCTTAAAAAAACTAAAAGTAGACTTACCATATGATCCAGCAATCCCATTCCTGGGCATACATCCAGAAAGAACTCTAATTAGAAAAGATAGATGCACCCCAATGTTCACAGCAGCACTACTTACAATAGCCACGACATGGAAGCAACACAAGTGTCCATCAATAGATGACCCGATAAAGAAGCTGTGGTATATTTATACAATGGAATACTACTCAGCAATACAAATGAATGAAATAATGCTATTTGCAACAACATGGATGGACCTAGAGATTACCATATTAATATAATATATGATAAGTGAAGTCAGAGAAGGACAAATATCACATGATAACACTTACATGTGGAATCTTAAAAAATGATACAAATGGACTTAGTTACAAAACAGAAATAGACTCAGAAACAGAGATAGCAAACATTGTTGCCGGAGGGGAAAGGGAGGGGAGGGACAAATTGGGAGTTTGGGATTTGCAGATACAAACTATTATATATAAAATGGATAAACAACAAGGACCTACTGTATGGTATGGCATGGGGAATAATATGCAGTGTCTTATAATAAGCTTTAGGGGAAAAGAATCTGAAAATGAATGTCTATCAAAATACATATATATATGTATGTAATCACTTTGCTGTACACCAGAAACTAACTCAACATTGTAAGCTAACTACACTTCAATAAAAAAGATTAAAAAAAAAGAATGTCCTTAAAATTTTCAGGTTTTAGGGGGGAGGGTGTAGATCAGTGGTAGAGTGTGTGCTTGGCATCCATGAGGTCCTGGGTTCAATCCCCAGTACCTACATTAAAATAAACAAATAAATAAAATAAAACTAATCACCCCCACCAAAAAAATTTTTTCAGCTTTTTTGAAAACCTCATATTAACCAACATATTTCCAATCATACTTCCAGACAGATTAGCATTTGTAGCAGGAACTGTTCTCAATTTTTATTAAAAACCTCATTTGCCAGCAGCCGCATATATTCTTTAAATGTCTGGCCTAATTTCTCCAAATCTGCATAAATCAAATCGCATACTTTTCTTGTCTATAATTAGCCACTAAGATTTATTAGCACTGGAGTAGCTCTGAGAAAGTCTAAATGACAATTCAAAATTTATTTTTGTTGTTATGTTTTTCTTGATTCTTTTCCTGGAGTAAGCCACCATATTTATTTTCCTCTTTTTACCCCTTGAAGAATAGCTCTTAATATTAGAAGGGAGCAGTAGTATAAATTCATAAAGTAACACATCAGAAGGGTCCATTTGGGTTTAAGCAGTCTCTCAGTTCTGACTCCAGTGCAGCAAAACTTCCAAACATCAGGAGAAAAGCAACTGAAAACAATCTTTATGGTTACTGGGGGAAAGGGGGTGGGAAGGGATACATTTGGGAGTTTGAGATTTGCAGGTGTTAGCCACTATATATAAAAATAGATAAAGAACACATTTCTTCTCTATAGCACAGGGGACTCTGTTCAATATCTTGTCATAACCTTTAATGAAAAAGAATATGAAAATGAATATCTGTATGTATGTGCATGACTGGGACACTGCTGTGCACCAGAAATTGACACACTGTAACTGACTATACTGCAATTTAAAAAAAAATAAAACTCTTTACCAGCTGCTACATGGGAGGAGGTGGATCAATAACCCTAACTGACTACTTTTCATATGAAATTCAAGCAGTCTGAAGTTGCCTTTTTCTAGAATATCTGTTTTCTCCACTTCAAAGGACTATGTGCTGCAGAGCGTGGAGAGATGGTATACATACATACACACACACACACACACACACACATGAGGCCTTCTCTTCTCTTTGAACCGCTCCATCGCACAGTTCTGGGCTCCTGGCCATGATAAAAGGCCCAGGGCTCTGACTGTTTACCTTCCATTGGGGAAGGCAGAGGAGCACATGAACCAGGGCACAAGCTTCAGGGTCAAGTGCGGCTGGCTCCAGCCACCACTCTCCGGCCTCCTAGTCTTGTGTTCGACCTTGACCAAGTTACTGAACTCCTTGAGTGCCTTCTTTCCTCATCTGTAAAATTCATATTCTAATACTATTTCTCATTCTTGGTTGGTAGGAGAATAATGTGAAGTATATCCACTGTGAAGTCCGTAATCCCAAACTTGAATTAATCAGGTGAGTGATAGGGTTGTATTGGCACGGATAAAGATTTCGAGGATGGAGTAAATAGAGGCAGAAGCAGAAGGCACACATGAGGTTGCTGAAGTGTAGGCAGGAAGCGATGGTGGGAAAGGCAAACTGACTAATTTGTCTTTCTCTTTCCTAAGTGCTTCGGCCACACAAACCCTCCCGTCCTGGTAGCCTTTATGGCATCAGCATCCACTGCCTTTCAAGCCAAGGTCGTGGACAAGAGTCAGAGAGAAGCACTTCCCTGGGCCTGAAGTCCCCGTCACCCCCGTGGATGCCCAGGGTCACAGATGCGCTGCGCCGGGGCTGACACGCGCTCTTACAGACTCGCTTCACAGGGTTTGTGACGCGGGCCCCCCCCCCCTGCCGGGGCCCCTCTGCCCCGCATCTCAGGGCCGCCTTACTCAGCACCTCGGTTCCTGCTGTTTCCTCCGAGGGAAGCTGATCCGAGTGTGCGCCTAAGTTCCGATGTGTTTCATGGGGAGAACCATCTCCAACGCGGACAGCCTCCTGCCTTTCTGTTAATAACTATGCGGCAGATTCGGTTGCCTGTAAGGACACAGCTGCTGTGGGCAGAGACCCCAGTGTCTACACCCGCAGCTCCAGCCTAGGACGCAGACCCGCCCGGGCTCGGGGGACCCACACGGGCCTGGGGACATGCCCCTCACCTGCAGCCTCCTGCCAGTGGGCGGGAGTCCTGGGCCCGGAGCAGCTGGGCGGGCAGTGCTCCCCCAGTGGCCCCGGACATCCTTGGCGCCTGTCTGCTACGGTGTTGCAGCCCCTCCTCCAGGCAGACCACCGGGATTAGGAAGCAGGCGTTGAGGGCGAGACCCGGCCAGGAGAGGGCTTCTTGGAAAGACACAACATCCACCCAAAAGTGGTGTTAGTTACTATTCTGGTGATTTCATCATGAAGACACATGTAAGATGACGTAAGAGTGGAAATTTTAAAACTTTGGAAGATCACGTAATTGGAAGCAACATATTGAGCAATAATTGGAAATTAAGTGAAAATGCACAGATGCATCGTTGGGTTCTGGAACATTCGTGGAAGACGTTTTCTTCATGTGGAAACACAGATACAGTAGTAAAATCAGCAGCCCGAGGGAAAGGATACCCACCCCAGGTCTAAACAATGGAAACTAACCCTGTGAGACAGGTCGGCCCTAAGATGTATGTTTAATGAAAGAAACACGAGTCCACCACAATTGAAGCCTGAGATTAAGAGGAAAGTGGTATGGAAGTGTCACTGTAGTACGTGTCAGGCTCCTGTCTCCTGCTTCCAAACCCTGCTGGCCTTAAAGGATGTATTTTGTTGAGTAGTGATGATGACAGTGACAGGATGAATGAAAGAAAACGTTATTTCCTGGACTGGATGATTCAACGTGCCCTCCCCCAGCACCAGCCCCTGGAAAATTAGAAGCATCACTAACTGGAAACACCTGCAAAACAGAGCATGAACAATGATGCATTCCAGCAGATCGAGGGTTAAACACAGTTCCGTTACCAAGGACAGCAAAGACTGACCGACTGCTTAGATGAGCATATCACCAACAGGCCTCTGAAGTGTCATAAGGTGAGAGGGTACAGCTCAATGGTAGACTGTGTGCTTAGCATGCAGGAGGGCCTGGCTTCAACCCCCAGTCACTCTGTTAAAAATTAACAAATAAAAAATACAAATGAACTTATATATAAAACAGAAACAGACTCACAGACATCGAATACAGACTTGTGTTTGCCTGTGGGGAGTGGAGTGGGAAGGGATAAACTGGGAGTTCGAGATTTGCAGATACCGACTGGTATATATAAAAGAGATAAACAAATTTATACTGCACAGCACAGGGAACTATATTCAATATCTTGTAGTAGCTTACAGTGGAAAAGAATGTGAAAATGAATATGTGTATATTCATGTATGACTGAAGCATTGTGCTGTACACCAGAAATTGACACAACATTGTGAATTGACTATAACTCAATTAAAAATTATATATATAAATAAGTATAACAATAAAATAAAATAAATATGCCTAATTACCTCCTATATATACATACATAGCAATTAAAAAAATTAAGTGTCATAAATTATCTCAGAATGTTAGCTGATCTTATGTCTTAAAGCTGGGAGATCCTTTGAAGTAACTTCTAAACTGAGGAGGTGGGTGGACCAGTAGGAACACTCTTCTGGCTATTAATAGAGTGTGCAATTTTTTTTTGTTGGAAATTTTTCTCAAGATACAGAAGAACCAAGAAATGATCCTGTAGGTATTTCCTTAAATACCTCTGGTCTAACTAAATCTGAATGATGTAACATCTGAAAATGACCAGCAGTGTTTCTACAGATGGTACCAGCAGTTTATAAAGGCTGAGAATAAGCCTGTGAAGAATAAGTTTGGAATCATTATAAAGGAATAAATAAGTTCACAATTCTGGAAGAACAGCATATGATTTTAATTTTTCAAACTGGCCTTCCTTGATCTTCTGGCAAGTATGCTGTTTGAAATAATCATGACGAATAACGTTTCTAATTTTTCTGTGGAAATTCCCTTTGAAGACGCCCATAGCAGATGCGTTGCCTGTAAAGGAAAGGGTGCATCAAAGGAAGGTATGTGTGTGAAAAGAAAACAAAATTGGAAATGCATCTTTTGAATCTGAAATATAACTGAAATGAACCAGAATTCCAGTGTTTTGATGAGGAAGAACCAAGAGAGAGCCACACCATTTCCATTGGTCCCAGAAAAAAATCTGACAGTCTATCCAGCACCTCCAACTAAGGGAAGCATCTATTATTAATGAGGACATGCACAGCCTCATCATTTGAAAAAAAATGTGCAAGAATTTCTTAGTGATATTATCACAGATTTTGAGTTGAAGTAAGTCCATTTTCCACCAAGCTTTCCGCAAGTCTTTAGCTTTCTTTCATATCGTATATACAGCTGAGCCTTGAACAATGAGGGATTCCGCACAGTCAAAAACCCACATAGAACTTTTCAAGCTGCCCTGCGTCTCACCTGCCCTGCATCTGAGGGCTCAGCCACCACAGATCATGTAATACCGCAGCACACAGTTACTGGGAAAAGTCCATGCATAAGTGGACCCACAAGGTTCAAACCCACCTTGTTCAAAGGTCAACTGAATTTCTTCCTGTGTCTACTGTAATCTCTAGTTTATTAATGTTGCTCTGAAGTAACTTTCAGCTTTTAACCTTGATCATCTCATTTGTAAAAAAGGGGATGATGATAGAACCTTCTTAGTGTAAAGCCAGGATTATTTCACTCCTGCGAAGAGCTTAGAACACTGCACAGCCCAGATTCAAGAAGAGGGAAGTAGGTTTTTTTTTCTCTCAATGGAGAAGTCCAATTGTTAAAGAGCAGGGAGGATGGGAGATGTTATGGCTGTCTTCTGAAACACAGTCTGCCACAGAAAGAATCCACAAGAAATTTATGACAGTAATTAACAGAATTGGACAAACACAGGGATGAAATGGGAGAGTGTGTAGAGAAAAGGGAACCCGTCTACACTGCTAGTGGGAATGTAGTTTGGTGCAGCCATTATGGAAAAGAGTATGGAGACTCCTCAAAAAACTAGAAATAGGCTTACTGTATGATACAGCAATCCCACTCCTAGGCATATATCTGTAGGGAACTCTAATTTAAAAAGACACTTGCACCCCAATGTTCACAGCAGCACTATTTACAATAGCCAAGACATGGAAACAACCTAAATGTCCAACAACAGATGAGTGGATAGAGAAGATGTGGTTTATTTATACAGTGGAATATACTCTGCAATAAAAAAGAATAAAATAATGCCATTTGCAGCAACATGGATGGACCTGGAGATCATCATTCTAAGTTAAGTAAGCCAGAAACAGAAAGGAAAAATACTATATGATACCACTCATAATCTAAAAAAAAAAAAAACCAAAAGAAAAAAGAGGACACTAATGAACTCATCCACAAAACAGGAACAGACTCACAGACATAGCAAACAACCTTGTGGTTACTGGGGAAAGAGGGTGGGAAAGGATAAATTCAGGTGTTTGAAATTTGCAACTGTTAACAATTATCTATACAAATAGAATTAAAAGAAACAAATTTCTTCTGTATAGCACAGGGAACTATATTCAATATTTTGTAATAATTTTTAATAAAAAATATGAAAATGAGCATATGTATTTATATATATGTGTGTGTGTATATATATATGCATGCCTGGGACATGATGTTGTACACCAGAAATTGACACATTCTAACTGACTATACTTCAATTAAAAAAAAGTCAATGGTGGAAAAATATGTAACTTCTATACACTTTTTAAACTTTTTTGAACCAACTTAAAAAACTGGATTAAAAAAGTCAAATTTTCTTTGAAAATTATAACAAATATTGATTAAATGGGCTAATATTTCCTTGGGTCCACTGGCTGAATTATTTATGCTCCCTAATCTCCAGGCCCAGAGAACATGTCACCGCATCTTCAGGCTAATGTTTGCCAACTTTATGGCTGAAAATTGACAAATTCATCTTTGTAAGTTTAGTCCATTCCTTCAGAAACACACCACATAACAACTATTATGGTCATCCTAATATACTTAGCATATTTTGTAAATGTTGTAAATTGAGGTGAGAATTTAGAAGCCTTTAATCATCTTCTTTATAAATGTGTCATATAAATTTTTTATAGTGTCATATATTTTTAGATATTATTAAAATACTGGCATGCTTAAATTAAATGTATTCAAAAACAAACACACTGCCACGTATCTGAGAAGATTATGCCTCGCTGGCTTTACTCAGACAAAATTGTGAAAAAGATGCCCATTTTACATCTAAAGAGCTTCTACTGACACGCATGCTTCAACTCTGCAGAGCTCAGGCAACACTCAGTCCTTGCAGGTAATGGAACAGCTGAGCCTGCTCATTCTCCTTGGATCGTACTGACTTCCACTCTCCTAAAGTGGCTTAATTCTGCCTAGTTCTAGAATCCACCACTGTGTCTCTTCCAGTGCTGCCTCCAGGCTCTGCTGCCCCTGTAACCAAGCAGGACCCTATTGTCATCACTGCTGACTGTCTGATTCCTGCAATGGCATTTGTAACTGCAGGTACAGGATTAGCTCCAGGAAGATCGATTTACAATGAAAACCCACTTTGGCTCTTTTAATAAGGTTTGAAGACACACACGTGCATTCTTGATTCAAATGACATCATTATCTCAGAGCAGCACAAGTTTAGTATATTAAATGGGAATAAAGCCTTCCAGGGACAGTAGCCTCCAAAAACATAGACCATGTCAATCAGCATGATGAGGAAGAGTTTTTTTGGTTTTGGGGGGTTTTGGTTTTTTGCCCATTAAGGCTGCTCTCTCAACACATGCAAAGTGTGACCATTCCACAAGGAAAATAATATCAGTGTAGGAGACCTGGGACCTGGGACCCTTGGCTGCAGTGTTGGCACTGGGAAACATGTCTCCTAGAGCAACAGAACACAAAGGAACTATAGGGACTAAAATAACTGTGCATGTGCAGTTGGGGCCAGTCACGAACAAGATACAAAAAAGCCAAAAACCCAGTTATCACTTATGAGGTGTTGGGAGCAAAAACAGGGGACAGTGCGTGATCCCTGCACACAGCCCCACCAAGCGGGTGGGCACACCACATCTGCCACCCCTCTGGCCCTACTCTCAGACCTGCCCCTGCCCTTGTGCCCCATTCAAGGACCAGCTCACCCCTCGTGCCACAGCACGAGGCCCAGTAAAGCCTCGTCTGAATTCCTCTCTGGCCTCATATCAATTTCTATTAAGGAGTCCAAGAACTCAGGTTGGTATTGTATGTGGCAAAAGCAATCTCATGCTTCACTTTGTGAAGTTGCCATCCCTTCTGTAGTATCTCTCTGTTTTAATACTTCCTGTAAAAGAAGTCTCATTATGTCCAGTAACTTGGCCAGATCGACCATTGCAGTGCATAGTAATTTCCCCATGTTTTTCTGACAGGTGCATTTTACGAGGGCACATACCACATCTCCCATTCAGTTACAGCATCTGATAACCTAACAATCTTTTCACCATGGTTCAAACCAATCAGGATGCCTAATGGCTTTTTAGATACTTTTGTTGCAAGATCACAATGTCTCAATAAGCTCATACAGTAATTTCCTCCCTTCTCTTTATTTCTTCTTTTCTTTTAAATAATAATAAGCCTCAAAGTTAAACCTCATCCCCCTCCAAAAAAAATCATCAAAGTTCTAGAAAAAGTGTCATGTTATCAAACATGTTAGGTCTAAATAGTATGTCTCTATTACCCTCCTCATCTGGAGAATAGACCCTTTAATAAAGACAAGAGGGAAAAATAAATAGGTTAACCAAGAAAGGCCATGCCTTCTCTGATGTAACACAGTCTGATCACCCAAAGAGAGTGATTCTGTAAATGAATCCATATCCAAAACTGTCTTTTTAGCATGAAATGGTTTTACTTCTGTCACTGACAACGTGCACAACAATGCAACTGTATCATTACTTTGTTTGGTTTCCCTTAAATATTACTTAAATATGCATTTAAAAATACATGTTTACATTTAAGAAATGTAAGACAAAAAATGTCCTCTGTAACCACAATCCTGTCTCAATATATATTTTCTTGCTCTGTTTCGTGCATAAGTAATATAATCTACAAAGTCATAAATAAAACTGTTAAGTCTTATGACCTAACAGTATATACAAATTTTAGAATTTGACAAGAGTGTTCTCTTTATGACTTTATGTCACTAACAACATGTAGTATTTGCAATTATTTTAATCAAATGGGTGACTTACAATCACAGGTTTTATTGCCTCCCAAACAATTCCCCCCAAAATAGACTTTCAGTGTACTGGGTAAAGATGCCATGAATTTAAAAAGTCAAAATGGTAAAAAAAAAAAAAAAAAACTAGATTTTTAAAACAGAACAGAAGTTAACCATTTAATATGGCTAAGCTTTATTAAAATCACTTCAGTTTGTCTGAAGAACAAAAAATGCTGCCAAAGAGTATATGCTTGTACTGTCATTTAAATGGAAGCTAATGTCTTAAAAAAAAAAAAAACAGATTAGATTCATATGAGTCTTGGGGAAAATATTCCATCGAGATTCTGCTACAGGAACAGAATCAATGTTATCCAATGTTTCCTAAAATTTATTTTGAACCATCACTTCGATTAGTTAAGATGTTCAGCACACCCGTGACGCCCAAAGACTGATAACTGTGGGACTGGCTGCATCTTGTTGTCCTGCTAACACAGTAGCTTATACTTTCTAAGGTCATTTGAGTTCTTGAATCCTTGTGGTTATCTCAGGAAAGCCAGGAAGTTCAGTAGTCTTGTATTTTGGGGTACAAGGAGGTTTTTCATTCTTTTTTTTTTTCCTTTCCTTCAAAAAAAAAAAAAAGCTGTGAAATGCAAGTGTCAAATAAGAATGACTTAACAAGATTTTGTAGCTTGGCACATCTCCAATACCTTTGCCTCCCTTCTAGGAGTAAAATCAAGGGAAATTATTTCCCCTACAGTGATTAATCAGTCTGCATCTTTCTCTCTTTTTCACAGTTTCTCTCTCTCTCTTTCTTTCTGTGCCCCCCTTTTGAAAAAACTAAAACACTTGGCCTTTGACCCAGTGAAACAGAGCTAATGCAAAGGCTGCACGGGTTCTTTGGGGCCGCTCAGTATTTCCTCCTCAAATGAAACAGTACAAGAAAAAGAGACCAGAAATGGAGAAAAGATAAAAATCCCCTCACCCTCTGCTAGTCTTTTCCCATCTGTCTTGTTCTGATCTTTTTCAGAACCACCCCTCTTTCCTACCATTGTTACGAACATCACCACCCCGGCAATTATTCAGCATGGAAAAACTAAAATTTAAGCCAGTGCAGTCACCTTAGTTCAACCTAACAGCCATGAGCTCTCGCTTTATGTAGCTCAAGTCTCTATTTATACAACTTCGCTACATCTCCAGTGTTCCCTTCACCCCAACCCTCCTCCTCTTCAAGGTGGCACCAGGTGAGTGGGGAGGGGTGTGGCATCAAAGCATCAGAGGTTGGGGAAAAGAGTCTGAATCCACAGCAGTCTCTGCAGAGTACCTGGTCTATACCTACTACTCAGGTCAATATCTGTTCAGGCTCATCTGGCGCTCAGCACTGAAGCCCTTGAACTCACCCATCCACCTGCAGGCATGCAGATGGGAATGCTGCTGCCTTTGCATTCCCTCCGCCCACCCTCTCCATCCCCCACACTTCCCCCAAGACGCGCAGACGCTTCCATAGCCCTTGAGTCACCAGCTCATTGAAACTGGTCTATTGAACAAACCCAATGTGATGAAAATGCATTTTCTTAATCCCCATTACTTTCAACATTGTTTAGATTAAGAAAATATTTTTCTCCTTCACTTGACTCTTTAAAACACTTATAAGCAATCTTTACATCATGACAACTCACAAAACAGTCTAACTAGGTCAACTCATCTCTTCCATGTGATCCTCAAAGCTCAAAGTGAGCCTTTCCTGTCTCATCTCCTCCCTGTTGCAGGGGCCTGAGCTGGCCCCTTGCAGAGGGAAAGGAGGGACAGACTCCTGTCTCTTTGGGGGCTTAATTCTACTGCTTTTCTTCTACTAATTTAGGAAGCAAGATTTAGAACTCTCCCAGGTCCGGGCCAGAGGGGTAAAGGATTAAGGGAAAGGGCCGAGCAATTGCAGGAGCCATTGTTGTCTGGTCAGGAAGTCTCCCGGGCAAGGCATTCAGCAATGGTACCCCTCACGTGGGGCTTCATCGATGCCTTGGAGACAATTCCAGCCTGTTGATGGGCAGTAGTTCATCTGGCATCCCTGACTTTGACAGCGGCTCACTCAGTTTGGACTCTCACTATTTTTTTTAATTGAAGAATTTTGATTTGCAATGTTGTGTTAGTTTCTGGTGTACAGCATAGTGATTCAGTTGTACATATATATTCTTTTTATATTCTTTTTCATTATAGGTTATTACAAGCCATTGAATAGAGTTCCTGTGCTATATAGTAGGACCTTGTTATTTATCTATTTTATATACAGTAGTTAGTAGCTACTAATCCTAAATTCCTAATTGGTCTGTTCCCGCCACTTCCTCTTTGGTAACCACGAGTTTGTTTTCCATGTCTGTAAGTCTGTTTCTGGTTTGTGAATAAGTTCACTTGTATCATTTTTTTTTTTACAACTCCACATATAAGTGATATATATTTGTCTTTCTCTGACTTACTTCACTTAGTAAGATCATCTCTGGGTCCATCCATGTTGCTGCAAATGGCATGATTTCACTCTTTTTTATGGCTGAGTAGTGTTCCATTGTATATGTTATGTATCACATCTTCTTTATCCAGTCATCTGTCAGTGGACATCAGGTTGCTTCTGTTGGACTCTCTGTTAAAAGACCCTCATCCTCCCAACTCTGGACAAGGTCTCTGTCCCAGAGGGGCCACTGTGGGAGCCACTCACACACCCTCTGTCCACCAGGAGTGTCTGCCAGTCCTCACACCACCCCATGTTCCCACTGTCACAGACAGGCATGGTTCTCTGTTGCCCAAGGGCAGAGAGTGCATTTCAGTCTCTCTGAGTCATCCCCTTGAAGCCTCCACCCAGACTCAGCCTGGAACAAAGGAAAGAGAAACACCACCCTACCCACTTTCTCTGCCTTTTTACAGCCTGGATGTAAATGAAGGACCCTGAGATGAGAGGCCCATGCGGTGTCAACTTTGGTAATTTCCACCCCTTGTAAATTCAATAAATGATCATCGAGCACCTCACATGGGAATTTCCCACGGTGTGAGTTCCCAGACTTGAACTTCAACTTCCTGTTACCTGCCTAACTTTTCTTTCCTTTGACTCACACATCCCTCAGTTGTTGTGCTAAGCTGAGGCTCTGAGATAAAGGCTAGTTTTCCCCTGACTCCTGCGGTCTTCCTAAAGAGTCCAGAGAAATAGGCCACACACTTCAAGATCCCTGGGCTGCTCCCCGCAACTATCTGGTTGCCCCAAAGTAGAGCTCCTCCACATTGAAGTGTAATGGAGGGGGGTTAGGCTCCATGCCCCGACCACCTGCCCACCACCCACCAGGAACAGAAAGGGTGGGCTTCCCTCTAGTTCATCTCCTGAGGGCTTTGCCTCCTCCACCTTCTCATGAAGTCTGCCAGGCTCTTGTCTGGGAAGCTGGGAATAAAGTCCTCTATTATATGTATTGACACTGTTTTTGCCTGAATTTCTGTCCTCCTGAAAACATGAAGTTGTTATTCATTTTCTCCCTTTCCATTGCTAAGTTGGAACTCTATCAATGACCTTTATATTTAAATCCAAATATGGCTTATTACCAGAATCACTTCACTGCCAAAACATGGTCTCCATACCCCACTAACTGAATTGAGATTGGAGGACAGAGTTTTGGATGAAGTAGAAAAGGCAGCTTTATTTCTTTGCCAGGCAAAGAAGGTCACAGTGGGCTAATGCCTCTAAGACTGTGAGCCTACTGGGGAGAGAAGGCAGGGGATTTTATTGTAAAAGTTCAAGGGGCAGAGCTAGTTTCCATAGAGATCACATACAGGTATCAAATTGTTGTAAAGTTGTCCTTGTTTTTGAAGATGCCATGGTCCCCTTCCCTCTGCTGGGTATAAAGTTCACTTCTGTCTTTGGGACTCTCTGTATTCTTGTACCTAGAACAAAGGATGCACAGGAAGGGGCTCTGTGGAAAAGAGTTCTAGAGAAGAACTTGTGCAGTTTAAAGTCAGGTTGATAAATGATTTTAAACTTTTAATCAGGTAGAGGCCAGGGACTTCCTGCTGCAGGCAGGGGCTTGCAGCTCGAACAACAGGATAGAAGGAAACCACAAAGGGCCAAAAAGAAACTGCAGACATATGCAGTTGGGATGAGTTAGGAATAACAAGGTGTTGGGGTCAAGAGAAGGGCACTGAGGTCAAAAGCAGAGCACTGAGCATGATCCCTGCACACAGCATCAGGAGGGGACTGGGCGGACCACCTAAACCTCCTTCCTCTTCAGCCTAACCCTGGACAGTGGGAGCATGAGAGAGGGAAAAAAAAACCTTTAAACCATTTTACAGTTAAGCAATTACAAACACCATTACAGACAGCAGATAGTCACTGATGACCACATGGGGAGGTGTTTAAACCACTGATTCCTGCCCTCCCAAGCAGCCCCAGCAGGTGACTGGATCAGAATCCCTGAGGGTGGGGCCGGGGCCTTGTTCCCCACCCATTATGCATGATAACCACGTTTTTTAGCATCAGGTTGAAAAGCCTCCACAGAGAATATAAACTACAAAGAAATGTTAGGTGTAGACAATAAGAATCCTCTGTAAGACTCCCAATTTTAATTTCCTCCATATTCCCAGAAATTTCCAGAATATGAAGATGCATGGACGTTTCTAGGGTTTTGTTACTGATCAGTCATCACTAGAAGCCTATAAACTAAGCTTTAGTCCCTGGAAAGTGAAACACACCCTCCTGTTGTACAGTAGTTGACTCAGTACCTTCATGGCGATAATTTAAATCAACTCGGGGGAACACTTTTTGTTGTCTTACCTTCATCTGGAGGAAGGTCATGGAAAGCACTAGTAGATTTTGATACAAAATTTTGAAAATGCTGAAGGAACCAAAGTGGAATAGGACTTTGAAAAAAAGTAGATGCAATTCTCAGACTATGAAAGAATTCAAAAGCTACTTGATGCCCGAGGGATATAAAGCATGTGAATGGAATTCATCCAACATTTTAATGCCTTAGCCTCACAAGAGAAGTCAGAAAGAAGAGCATGCTATTATCAAAAAGCTTTAGAGGATGAGAAAGAGTCTCCATTGTACCTAGCCCCAAATACACTTGCTGATTTCACACGACACAAAAGGAGACTTCGGATGAAAATTTAACAGACGTGTGTCTTAAGAAGTTATGCCTCCTGGTGCTAGCTTCTTTTGTACAAATAAAC
Organism: Vicugna pacos; assembly: GCF_048564905.1. Lineage (NCBI taxonomy): Eukaryota > Metazoa > Chordata > Mammalia > Artiodactyla > Camelidae > Vicugna > Vicugna pacos. Next base: position 82,781,362 of record NW_027328741.1, on the reverse strand, counting down.
TTGAATAGTTCAGATGCATCTCAAAAATTCTAAAATAATATCTGAAGATAGTTTTAACATCGATTGTTCCTGGCAAATAACATCTGGTGGGGGTTGGGGGTGCTTTTTGTTGTCTACAATATTCAGCTACTGCTTATTTAATATGTGAGCAAGTTGACACATATAAACATATTTGAGGAGTTCATGCTAAAATATTTTACTGATGGATGCATTATTAAAATATTTTATAGACCTTTGACCTACAAAAATGACACAGAGGGAGATGGATACAGCTCAGCAGTAGAGCTCTTGCTTAGCATGCCTGAGGTCCTGGGTTCAATCCCCAGTACCCCCAATAAAAATTAAAATTAAAATCAAAAATAATAAATCAAGAACCCCCTCCAAGCAAAACAAATAAAAATAAATAAATTTAAAAACAAAAAAAACCCCAAAAATGACAGAAAGTAGAGATATATTAGAAAACATCAAGTAACCAGAAATGAGGTATGCATACTGTTGGGTTATTCATGCTTATTCTGAACACGTGTGCTTTGTGTTTTGAGAATACACACAAAGCAAAAAAAAAAAAATAATAAATCCCACACCAAAGATACGACTTAGAGCTTAAAAGTTCTAAATATCCCTTTTCCCTTCTTCAACACATGTCTTCATTCCCTGATTCGAGTTGACTAAGGAATTTCTCTTGAGATCCCAGAAAAATGGCAACTTCAATTGCAATATAATTAGGTATTCCTGGCTGTTTCTTCTTTAAAGGAAGCCAGGGTTATTTAAAACCAGATTAAAATATGCCCTGAAGAACTAAGGAAGTATTAGCAAGAAAATGCCTTTGTACTACGTTTAGTGGCCATGCTGGAAATTATGGTCCTGTCCATAGTACAGAGAGGCAGAAGGTGGCAGGTGGGTAGGGAGGGAGTTCTCACTAAAATTAGCACCTTCAAGGAATACCGAGCTAATGGCTTCATCACCTGTGAGCAGAAGAAAAGACAGAACTTCACCTGTTTGTGTTAAAAAGATGGTTTAAGTTAAAAAATAAAAGGCTCCCAGCCTCTGAGTTAAGCGCAAATGAGAAAATGTCATGGTGGCTTTTGTTTCTTTGTGTGTTTGAAATTGATTGTTTTTTTTTTCCTGGTGCTTGTATGTTGTGATGTTTTGAAAGATGCACAATTGCGCGTTGTGATTTCCATATATGGAGAAAAGCAGGAACAGAATATCTTTTTTTGCTGGAACACAGAGCAAGTGTATCACTGCCTCCTGGATTTTTTTTCTTTGGGGTTTGATCCCAACTGGAACTGCCTTTCCCTCCTCTGGGCTCCCTGCTCAAGCCCTGCCTCCTCTGTGAATCTCCCCAGAAGGAATCCAGCCCTCACTGATCTCTCCTCTCTCTCAACTGGTAATTCACTTGTTGCTTGAATTCAACGTGGAGCTTAATTAAACACCACCTTACCTTCTAATTGCTTCCTACAGGTAAATTTCACCTCCCAGGGAAGACGACAAGATTCTTGAGAGCAGGCTGAATATTCATACAGAGCATGTGTGTGTGTGTGTGTGTGTGTGTGTGTGTGTGTGTGTGTGTGTGTGTGTGTGTTCCTGTCATCTGGTTTACCCCACACACAGTATAGTCAGACATATTTTCTCTCTTCTGCATCCACAACTGCTGTCTCAGCTCAGCCTCTGGTCATGCTACTCTGGATGCTGTCAGTTGCCTCCCACCAGGTCTCCACCCCATCTCAGTCCCTCCAGTCTCTCTGCCACACTGCCAACATGAATCTGAAAAATCCCTTATGGTTCACCAACACCAACAAAGTCAAATTCACCTTCTTTCTCAGGGCATGTGTGCTCTTTTATGATCTGACCATTCAACTCTCTAGCCACAGCTGGGCTACCACCCTTCCAGCATCCACAGTCCTGGCATTCCAAACGAGGTCATCTCCTTGGAACACATCGTGTTCTTCCACCCCTTCTTGCCTCCCTCCAAAGCTACAGCCACTGCCCAGAAAGTCCTGTCTCTCCTCTGACACCCCAGTCCTAATAAAAGGCAAAAATACTTTTCACCTTCCAAGACCCAGATGAAGCATCAGCCCTTCTGGAACCCTCCCCTGGGCTTCTTACGTGAGCATCTCCTGCAGTAGGAAGCTCGTACCAATTATGTTACAAATACAGTGACTGATACCTGCTTTAATTGTTTGTATCTCTTTTTGATATGTCTTCACTAGCTGGTGGAACCCTGGAAGCCGGGGACAATATCTAATTCTTCACATTTTTAGTGCTCACCTTGTAACAGACACTTTATAAATGTTGGGTAAATGAACTATTGGATGGATAAATGGACAGATGGGGGATTTCTGATTATTTGCCTATATGAGCACAATTCAGATTGTTAAAATAAATTTTCCGATAGAAGGGATCTATGGGGAAACACATTTTCTTAATCCTGGTTCATCTTGTGCTTTAATTGCTTCTTTTTATTTTTTATTGACGTACAGTGAATTACAAGTGTCAATTTCCAGTGTACAGCACAATTAATTGCTTCTTTTTAAACACACACACACACACAAACACAGACATGAAATTGCCTTCAGAAAGGTCAAATTGGGATCTGAAACCTTGTATTCTGAACCTGAAGGAACTGCTTTTATCCACTGCTAGAATGAAATCATCAAATTTTACAGTAGGCAAAACAATGATATGGAACATGACTGTCTCAGTAATTATGATGTCAATGGTGTCACTATTTTCTTGGACACGTTCAAGGCAGGATTTACTCAACAGCTCCACCATGAGTAAAGCAGGGAGGCAAGAGCACAACTGGTCAATAGGAAAATTCATTTTTTAAAACCACACAGTTTACACCACCTTACTTAACAGTTTGTTGTTTGTTTTTTTTAAAGAGACGAGTTTGCCAACAATAATCTGTAATTATTTCTACAATGAATATGAATAAGACAGCAATGTTTCTGTTTCAAGCCATGTTCTCTAAATTGTTTCCAAACTATCCCAAAACACTGCTAGCAGGTTAGAGAACAGAATTCTCAGTAAATATTGTCATAACTGTTTCTAGTTTTAAGAAATGATTTCTGGGTTTTTTTCCTCCTTAATGAGAATGAAGAATACAATTAAATTGGAGCTTGCCTACACTGTGGAGACCCTTCTGTGCAGAGTCAGTTGGTGCAGTGGTCTCTCACATGACTGCTTAGAATATTGATGAATTCTAGAAGCTCAAAGTAAGAAGGAATACATACACTTTCCTCTAAGGACACTGTGGTCGGCTGCCTCAAGGTGGCCCCCAGGGACCCCTGCCTCCTGGTGTTCACACCCTTGTGTGCTTCCGTCCACCCTCAGGGTTGGTCTGTGGGACACACCCAATAGAGATGTTATGATATGTGACTTACAAGGCTTGATCATAAAAAACACTTAGATTCTTAAAGCACAGGGAACTATATTCAATTTCTTGTATTAACATACAATAGAAAAGACTCTGTAAAGAAAACAAACAAAAATATATGTATGTACATGTGTCACTGAATTACTTTGCTGTACAACTGAAATTAACACTGGAAATTTACTACACATCAATAACGTTTTTTTAAAAGACACTTTGATTCCTCTCTTTCTCTCCCTCACTCCCTCTGGGAGCTAACCGCCCTGACCTGAGGCCAGCCCGGCTACCTCTCCAGAGCCCTACGGAAAGGTCCACATGGGAGCAACTGAGATGTCCAGTCAAAAGCCGTTCAGGAGTGCGGTGGACGGGATCCTCCAGCCCACCCCGCCACTTAACTCCCACCTGCCAACCTCCCATCTTGAGACCTTGATTGCAACCCCATGAGAGATCCTGAGTCAGAGTCACCCAGCTTAGCTGCTCCTTAAACCTGCCTCTCAGAATCTGTCTGAGATAATCAGGGTTTGTTGCTTTCAGCCACTGAGTTTGGAGGGCTTTTTCAACCAACAACTGATGCATGATAAATTGACTACCCTGAGGTCACACACAGCACTTCTGCTGGAATCCCACCGCCCCAGAGTGTAGCTTCCCATCCACAATCTCAGGAGGATAGGAAAAGCCATCTTTACTCTAGATGGCCATGCATCCAGTTTAAAATCAGGGCTTTTTTACTGGGGGAAAGGGCAGAGGTGGACAGGTACTAGGAGCTATACACCAGCCTGAGGGATGCTCTGACGTGTGCAGCCCCCGAGGAGCCCCACCCCACAGGATCCATGGTCACCTGACTTGCCTTGGCCAGTGGGATACCAGCCAGCATGACCTAAGCAAATGCTTGCACGTGGGTCTTACCCTCTTGGCTCACTCCTTCTTCTGGCATAGCTGCCACTCTGGGGGGAAGTCCCAGCCATCCTGCCCCAGAGAGTCCCTGTGAAGAATCGGAGTCTGCGCCAAACTCCCAGCTGGTGCAGCCATGGGGGTGATCCCAGCCAACAGCAGATTCAGCAAAAGAATCACCACAGAACCACAAGAGAGTCAGTGTTGTCTAAAGCCATCAGATTGGGGCCATTTTGTCATGTAGATAACTGAAACAACCTCAGCACAAACAAAATAACCAACCCGGAAACTCTGCAAATTATAAACTATTTTTTAACATAAAAGCATTTTTTTTATCGTCATGCAATTGAGTAACATAAAGGCATTTTTTATTGTCATGCAACTGAGTAACTTGACTTCAGTCAAATGAAACGTCTGACTTCCACGCTGAGTCACACAATTCAGGTTCTTAAGATGGAAAGGGATCCTCTTACAGATCATGGAAGTTCACTTTTCCTATAATAAATCTAATGCTGGGTTTTCTTCTAAAACATTATGTAATAGAGAGGAACAGGTCTGACTTCATATCAGATCTGTTCCTTTAGTTTCGTCCACTGTGCCCTGTTTTCCAGGCTTAGCCTTGCCAGCTCTGCACCTTTTGGGAAACAATGTTGCCTTTAGCCTGAAATAGACAGGAGAGCCTGTTCCCGGGGCTCTGACCTTTAAGGATGTCAGCACTTCTGCACTTGTGTGGAGATGGCAAGTTGCAACATAGAGAATACTGTTGCAAGAATGAAGAATTTCTGCAACAAGAAGTTTGCAACAACCAGCCACAACCCATTCCTTGATTTTTGTATAAAAGGAGTCTTTATTTTGACTAGAGTGGGATGGTCCTCCAGGACATTAGTCTGCCATCCTCTCCGTCTGCCGGCTTTCTGAATAAAGTCGCTATTCCTTGCCCCAACAACTCGTATCCCAATTTATTGGCCTGTCGTGCGGTGAGCAGAACGAGTTTGGACTCAGCAACAATTATTTCTCAAAGTGTGGTGTGAGGCCCATGAACTGACTTCAGGGACCACATAAAACAGATGCCAATTTTTTAATTTAATTTTTTCTAGATGCTTTGAAACATGAGTTTGTGATGAATATCCCATTCATAGCACATTAAGTTATTAAAGCATCGCTGATTTCCGATAACATAGAATAGCAGAACACAATCTGTATCATACATGGTCAGTTAATTTTTACCCATCAGTTTCCCTGATAAGATATACAGAATAATTGTCCTTTGTAAATATTACTGAGACCCTAAACTGGCATTATATTTATGGACACATGATTTTTAAGAACGTTGTCAAGAATTCAGCTATAAAATGCCAAAGAAATTAAAGATAAAATGTCTTATTTTAAGATTTTACTTCTATAATTGAAGATAAATTTAAAATTAAAGTCTCAGTGCTTTAGGAGTTAAAAGATACTTTCCAGTAAAAATACGAAGCCAAAAAAATTCAAAGCAGTAGCTTATGCCTGTCCTTGATACACTAGACATTGTGAATCTTGGTGAAAAAGAAAAGAGGTTTGGAAAGGTTGGGATTTTACTCACTCTTGGATTTGCCCCAACATGAAAGTCTTGTCCTGAAGCATTTGAAAAGAAGCCACACATGACTGAAAAGATCTCATTGAAGTCAGGAGTTCGGTTTAAAGACTTGGAGCGGAAATAGGATGAGGAAGCAGCAACTTTGTCAAACCACGTCCCTGAGTCCACGAAGCAGGTCACGAGTTATACAGGTAGCTACGGCCATTTGCCTGCACCTGAGTGAAACCCCCTGAGGTCTCAGTGCGGTCAAAAATCTCGGGTTCTTACAGTAATACACACTGATTTGTTCTCCGGGGTACTGTAAAGGCGATCTTCAAAATAGCCAAAGATTTCTTTATCAGTGAAATATGTGACATGGAAAAAAACCACGGTCATCTCTCAGGGATGCTGAGTCACAGAACTAAGTGTCGTTTGTTGGAAAAAGCAGATCGCAGCTGCACACATTGCGGGGATGAATAGCTTCCCAGAGCATCACAGCCTGGTATCAAATACTCTGCCAGCGGCCCTGAAGAGTTCACAGGCATGTCTCTGAAAGTCATTAAACTTGCCAGAATCAAGGCTTACACTCACTGACGCTGGAGAGGATGTGGTGTAAAAAGCCAGCAGGACTGAATTTCAAGCCTGGATCGTTCACTCACTGGTAGGGTGATGTGAACAACCTCTAACTCCTATGTGACGAGAGTTTTCCCATCTGCAAAGTGCTAATGCCTCCCCTAAAAATGCACGCTAATGATCAAACATGGTACTGTGTAAATGGATCTAGCCAGGTGCCTGGTCTTCGGTGAAATTTTGGATGCTTTAAGCTGAATAAAGATCTCAAACCATCTCTTGTTCCTTCTGAGGAACCCTAAGTTTTCCAGTGGGGGGAGGGTTGAGAGGGGAGCTTTTTCCCTTAAGCCTCATCACCATTTCCTGCGGAGCTTCCAGGATTGGCAACCAGTCTGGGCGAGCCTCTGAACAGAGGGCCCTTTCCTCAAGGTGAGCCAACAGCTGCCACAACCAGGCTACAGGTGCGACAGCCTCTGTCCCCGCTACTCTCCGGGAGCTGTTCCCCCCAGCCTTCCATCCCTCCACCCCTCTGATCCCCCCACCATTGATGCTCTGAGCTGCTCTCTCCGGTCGTATAAGAAAGCACACAAGCAGGAGGCTTCAGCACGACATCTGTCATTTCCACTTTTATTCAGTTAACATCTGACATCCACTAATCTAATCACCCTCTGTTCACATGGATATTGGGTTAAGACAGCAAATGACAAATGCAATACTCAAGTGAACCCTTAATTTACTGCAGTGAGTGTTTTAAGGCAATTCATCACACCATCTCTAGATTTTACAACTCACCATTTTGACAATCGTGTAATTTCTATTATTTTTAACTAACATTTATTGTTTTACATTTCACCAAACACTTTCAGATATCTATTTGATCTTCACAAGAATCCTGTGTTGTAGGTAAGCCAGTCCCACTTTTTTATGATGAGGGAGAAAGAAGTTAAGTCAGCTGGCTAAAGCTTCTTGGCTAATCCATGGTCAGATAAACTAGATCTTAGGTCTTCTGGTTTAAAGTCGTGCCTTCCCTACAATTGTCTGCCATCCCCTGGTGCCTTGTCTCTTATCTACGCGGTGGTAGAGATAGTCAAAACACAAGGAAGCCTCTGCAGTTAGCGTCAGATTACCCACATCAAACCGAGTGATTAAAGAAAGCAAAGATGTACCAAGAAATGCTCTCTTTGATTTGTATTCAAACTGATATATTCCTTATGAAAGCAAAATGTAAAACCAAATTGTTTTTCAGGTTATAAAAATTCCAGATGGTAATTATAGAAAATGTAAATGAGAAATCATCACCTGGATGCTGTTTCGAGTGTGTTGGATATTTATTGTGCATTTTGAGTATGGGGAGGATGTGAGCTGGTTTATGTTTTAAGCTATCCCTGTGGCTGTTCTGTGAAGAGTATTAAGAGTCCAAGAGGCAGAAGAGAGGCCACTTGGAGGGGGGCTGCTGGAGTTGGGGGAGGCTTGGACCAGATGGAAGTACTGTAAGTGCTAAGATGTCACGTCCAGAAGTGAGATATACTTTAAAGATGCAGGTGATGGAGTGACTGTGGGCTTCCGTAAGCAAAAGAGAGACAGCAGGAATAACACAAGACTTTGGCCTGAGAAACAGGTGGATAATGGGTGTCATTTGGTTCAATAGGAAAGAGAAGGGGAGGAGCAGAATTTTCAGAAAGAAATGGAGAATTCTGTTTTGGATGTGTTATGCATGAAGTATCTGTTGTCACTCATGGGGACTATCCAGTGGTCAGTTGGATATATGATCCTAAAAAACAGGGGAGAGCCAGAGTGGGAGATAGAAGTGTGGATGTATTATTGACACCACCCTGGCTCATTGCAGTAATACAGCTTGATATTTGTCACCAACAATGCCTATAAATGAATAAATCCACCCAGCCTTGCGAGGCTGCAAACCACGTTTCTGCTTTGCCAGCTGAGTCCACTGACTGGGGGTGCTGGGGAGGCATAGCAGGAGGAGGAGGAAGGGTCTCCCTTCTTCCTGTTGGCCTGTGAGCTCCTGGAGCACCATCCAAAAGTGCTTTTTCACCCCAGCAGAGGTGGTTTGTTCTGGAAGGTGTAGTTGAGTCCAGTGTGGAGAGAATCCAATACTCTCCCAACCAGCCCCGGGCACCCCCTCAGGGACCCCATACCAGTGCCTGGTCTCCTTCTGAGGGGCCTGGGTCCCAGAACCATCTGGGCTACAGCCCCTCCAACATCTGAGTGTCAGGTTTCTAAATGTTCATTATTCCAACCTCTTTCCTTTCTTTCTCCAGCTCTTAGAAGCAGCAGCAGCCTCCTGCAATTGCTACCTTTGTGATAACTTGGAATTCTTGTTCTCCCTTTACATCCCTTGTGAATAATTTTATACTTGGTTAACAGTTTTTCATATAAAATTCTCTCTAGTAAAATATCTGATATGATGTCTGTCTCCTAAATACATAGTTATGGCCACATTCCCAGAAATAGGCACGCATTATATCTATTTGTTCCATTTTGCATACAAACTTTAACATGTTCATTTGAGATAGGAGGGAAGAGGGCAGGGTACAACCATTAAAAGCATGACACAGCCATTGAGAAAAACAAGATAGGACATAAACTGGTTAGAACCAACCAGGCCCAAGATGGTGGAAGATTCAATTCCCAGTGGACCTTGAGCTTCAATAGACAATGAAATACAACATCTGCTGAAAGGCACTCCCACAGGCGCCATGGCAGTTTCAAGGCTGACCATCAAATGTCAAAACTGAGTGATGGCCCAGGTCCTGGGAATCCCAGCCCCTTTCCCAAAATAGTTGAAATAATCCTCCCACTTGTTAGCATATGAAATTATCGAGCCCATAAATACTAAAAACCCAGCAATTCGTAACCTTTCTCTTGCTTTCTGAGATGGCCCACATTCTGTCTACAGAGGGTGCATCTCTCTAAATAAATCTACTTTTACTTGACTATGACTCACTCTTGAATTCTTTCCTGAGTGAAGCCAAGGACCCTCACTTGAAGGGGTGTGTCCCAGGAACTCTCCTGAGACCTGGGACAGGGCCATCCTCTCTGGCCCCATTTTTCCTGTATCAATTGATACACCAAAACTCATCGAGTGGTATGTATGAAATCCATGAACGCAAGATCAGGACTCTAGAGGTCTCACGCAGGACATGCTCTGTAATGGTTCTCAGAAAACAATCTGAAAGTGCCCTGAGTTCTGGGCTGTCTCACTAAGCCCACACAGTCTTATCAATAAACATATTTACCCATGTTGTATGCTGTTTCCTGAAAGGTGGTCTTGGCATTTCAAGTGAGATTCCACATTAGAAGCCTATAAATCCACCAGTGAGAAATGGTTAATAATCGTAATTGCAAAGGCAAATTTTATGGTCTCCAGGAGCTTCTTTTTGATCATAGTCCCTTCTCCAAATAGTTTTACAGAACTGATTGTTTTTTAAGTCTATACTTATAATGTTTTTCAAGATACAAAACCACCTTTATTTTGGCAGGTCCCCATGAATCAATTTCCCTTGAGTGTAAGGAGACTCAAGGTAAAAGCTGATATTAAGATTTCTAGAAAATTGTAAGGCTGGGGTCGTGTGAGAAGTTTCATCTTTTTCCTTTAAGAGAGAAAACTCCAAGCTGTGAGGCAGATTACCCACGAAGTGGGCAAGACTGTCTCTTGAGGCACAGAAAGAAGTTCTAAAGCTTGTATTTCTAGCCATATTGTATCTCATGCTTTTAAATTGTCTATTTCTGTGCATGTTTTATAACGTACATAATTTATTGATTTAATTTCAAAATGTAAATATTTTGTGAATAAAAAGTAAATCAAGTGTTTAAAGCTTTTTTTTTAATAAGAGGAGTCCACTTTCAGAAAATTTGGGAGACCACTGCTCTATGGACAAAAACTGTATGTCTGGTATTTTTCTTTCTCTTTCTGCCTTACTTCACTTATATCACTCATATGTGGAATCTTAAAAAAAGAGAAAGAGGACACTAATGAACTCATCTACAAAACAGAAACAGACTTGCAACATAGTAAACAATCTTATGGTTACCGGAGGAAAGGGGGTGGGAAGGGGTAAATTTGGGAGTTTGAGATTTATAAATGTTAGCCACTATATATAAAAATAAATTTAAAAAACCAAATTTCTTCTGTAGAGCACAGGGAACTACATTCAATATCTTGTAATAACCCTCAATGAAAAAGAATATGAAAACAAATCTATGTATGTGTATGCATGACTGGGACACTGTGCTGTACACCAGAAATTGACACATTCTAACTGACTGTACTTCAACAACAACAAAAAAAAAAGAACAATGTGTCTGAAGCAGGGATCAGCAAATGTGAGCAGAGATTCTCGTCTCTCTTCGTTAATGAGATGAGCACAGATGAGAAGGGAGGGAGGGTGCAGTTTCAAAGGTCATGCTCATGGTGCAGCTGCAGGTATGACAGACATCAACGTAATCATCTGAACAGGGGTGACAAGTCAAGAGCAAAGGGGCAATGGTGAAGGCAGTGATGACTTCCTGAAGGATGATGATGGCTTTTGAAAGGGACCTATGACACTGGCCTGGAGGGTCTCACAAATTATCATAATGACTGATGCTCAACAGGTGATTCTCAATCATCAAAATTAGGATAAGTTATTTTCAGTATCCTCTCATTAAGGAGAGAGGAATACATTTTAGGAACATTTCTACCAGAGGAAATGGCTGAAATAAAAATCCTGAACTCAACAGTTTAATTCACATCCAAGAAAATAGGCTACACAGAATGACTGGATACCCAGTTGACCAACTCTTGATAACATAAAGAATGAAACAGAAGCTTAAAACCAGAATGCTGAGAGCCAATTCATTGACAGTGCCCCACAGTATCTGCTAAGGAAGAAGAGGAAATTAAAATATAAGGGAATTAGGCTACCTAGCTGAGAGGCAGTAACTTTCCAGAGGGCCTCGTTAAGTGTGATGTGTTCATTCTGTTCCATTTTGGAGCTCCCCAAATCCACTCTTCACGGTGTCTAAGAATCCGGAGGCTGGGAAATATATCTGTCCTCTGACCACTGGATCAAGTAGAATTAACCTTTTCAAATTTAAATATAAATGTCTAATACAAAGTGTGCAGCCAGCCGAGTCTGTGACTGCCAGGAAGGGACATTTCTGTTGCCCATGGAGGCACAGGATGACACTGTGAATGGCTTAAACACAGAGGCACAGCACAGCCAGTCCACAACAGGCTTCATTCCCCCTGCTCACTGTCTAACAGAATTTCATTTTTATTGGGGACGACTGTAGACTTAACTAAACATATCCACTCTCCCCTCTGAAAGTGTTCCTTGTCACCCACAGCAGCCAATTGGCATGTGGATGTGGCCCTGCAAAGAGCATCCCCTCCAGAGCAGAGGTGCAGAACTCGCACAGGGAGGGCTCCCTGGGATGCAGGCTCAGACCCAGAGGGTGTGCTGCCCAGGTACCACCTTCCGGGGCAGTGCCCTGAGGAGGCAGCGCGAGTCTGTCCCCGGCAGCGTGGTTCAGGGTGGAGCCGAATCCGTCCTAAACCCCCTCTGCCCTTGTTGTCCCGAAAGAAAACTCATTTTTTTAAACTACTTTGATCAAGAATTCCGTTACACACAGCTTTGTGCAGCCCTAACTTGTCCGATGTGTTACTATTATGCTAAGTATTCTGCTGGTGCTTGAAACACTCTAATTTAATTTTCTCAGTAGCTCTACGGGGGCGTAGTGGGGGGAGAATGACCATTCCCCCTCATTTGACAAGGAAGTTAAACAGCTCACCAAGACGACTCAACTAGCAAGGAGCAGAACTCAAAGTTGAATCCCAGTCTGATGGTCTCTGTGGCTTCTCCCAGGATGCCAGACCCGGGGCACTGCAGGCAGGTCATTGCTCCAAAGACAGCTTTGCTCCCAGAGGCTTACATCACGGGCAGCCAAGGAAGCTGCAGGGAGCATCACTGTCCTGGGCAGAGAGCAGACTTACTCACTCACTCCAGGCTGATAAAGCCTGCCCGTTTCCTCAGAGAAGACATGCTTGCATTCTGAGCTAAGAAAAATAGCATCTTCAGGTAAAAAATAGCAGACAGGTTTGCCAGCATCTTGTTATAAGCTTAGAGTTTCCTGAGCTTGGGGAGGGGGAGTCTCAGCAGTCACACTGTCCCCTGCATGCACAGTATCCATCCGGACTTGCACCTGTACCACCCCTGGGACTGGAGACAAGGGAACCTGATGTGAACATGACTTTCTGATGCGTGAACTGTCTGCATACATGAGGGCACGTTGTCTCATTATGGAAGGAAGATGTGGAAAGGGGCCAGCCCACAGAGCTAGCGCTTAGGGTCCGCCCGATCACTTGACCACAGACCGAAGGGGTTTAGGATCCAGCTGAGACACCTTTTTGTGGTCCCACAGGATGATGTGGAAAGAATCGAGATCCTACCCTTCAAGAGCACCGCACTTTTCTTTTAAGATGTGATTATCCCAGAACAGTGGTTGTCAACCTTTTGGAATTTGCCACACTCTTGCATTCTAGAGTTTTGGCAGCATCCTTGAAGGAATTGAATAACCCAAAGCATCTAAGAAGAACACAGAAATCACTATTACAATATGATAACATCAAGAAGTTTCCACGAAAGCTTCCGGACTGCTGGCTTCATCCGTTCCCTTTCTCCAAGGCTGTCTGTGGGGCTGCGACCAGAGCTGTCTGCTGCCCTGACTTTATCCTCACATCTTCGTGGTGCAAAATCCCTCCCACTTCCCAATAAGCAGATGCGCTTTCTTTAATGACCCGTTATATATTCACAAAGCTGTGTCACGCCCATTCAGCGTTATCACTCACAGGGCTTTCAGTGACAGTAGGAAGTCAACAGCAAAGACAAAATCGTTACGCTCTGATAAAAACATTCTGTCGTGTGATTTGATGAGGGAACACGGGGCACCTCTGCACCCAGCACACCTATTGAAAACCACTGTGAGCATTACATCAGTGTTTACTGAACCCCCATGGCCCCCAGAGAGTAATATTCCAGGCACGGGGTGGGGGGAGGGTGACAGAGTGGTCCCTTCCATCAAAGACATAATATACTTTGGAAAATGGAATATAGGTGTGTTATCCAAAGAACACATGGATACATGGTATCATTATAAGAACCAATTAACACTGTGGGTGTAAAGCTCAGTCCACAATTCAGGTGCACAGAAAACACTGTATTTTTAAATTAGCTTTAAAGAAACTTAAATCCAACACCAAATACCCAGCCTACTGAAACGCCCAGCACTCATGTTGTGGAGGAGCACAGGGAACACCCTGCTGTGACCCACACCTCTCCCCTCCCTTCTCAGAAGACCCTCTCTCTCCTGCCTTCCCTCTTTCTCTCTCTCCTTCTCTTTCTTCTTGGACGCCTAGCATCCTCTCATTAACTACAATTATACAATTATGATACAACACAACGAAAACTAACAGATGGTGTTCCTCCTGTGCCAGGCATTGCTGTTGTGTTTTATTATTTTTACTCATCTGTCCTGATGAGACAGGAGAGAAAGGGGCAGGTCACAACCATTCAAAGAAGGACACATCCATCAGCACCAAGATGGTGGAAGATTCAACTCCCAGTGGACCTTGAGCTTCAACAGATGCTCACTGAAATACAATAACTGCTATGTGGTCCTCCTGTGGGCGCCATGACAGTTCCAAGTCTGACCATCAAAGGTCAAAATCCTGGCCCAGTTCCTGGGAATCCCAGCCCCTTCCCCAAAGCAGCATATGAAGTTACTGAGCCCACAAACCTAGTAACTCCCACGCCTCATGGCCAGTCTCATTTTCCATAGCCAACTCCATGATCCAAGGCCACTGCTCTCCATTCTGAGTCGGACGGCCCACATTCTGCCTTTGGAATAGAATGGATCTCGCTCTGTCACTCTGGCCTTTGTATTCTAAGGTGATGGCAGGAAGTTTGTTACTGCTTGATTCTGCTCCAAAAGACCATTCCTAGTAACCTGGCTGTCTCATCTGAGATGGCCCGCACTCTGTCCATGGAGGGGGCATCTCTCTGAATAAATCTACCTCCCCTCTACTGTGACTCACTCTTGAATTCTTTCCTGCACAAAGCCAAGGACCTTCACATGATGAGGCAATTCCCAAGGACTCACCTTTGATCTGGGACACAGCCATCCTCTCGCCCCACTTTTCCTGTATCACTTATTCAGCTTTCTGCAATAACGCTATTATTATCTTCATTCCCAGCTGAGAAAACCAAGTCATAGAAAGGGGCTTTGTCCAAAGTCAGACAATGGGAAAATCAGCTGACTCTTTGTTAGGGCATTTAGACCTCAAGAAACTTCTGTGTTCCATATGAAAAGGAATCTCTGGATGTGTATGTATGACTGAAACATGATGCTGGACACCAGAAATTGACACATTGTAACTGACTGCACCTCAATGAAAAACAAAACAAAGCAAAATAAAATAAAGTAGAAAGAAGCTTCTGTTTTCCAACACCCCCCTGTTGGCACAGTGCTGTGGAAGTTTCGTCACAGAAAACGTGAGCCACAGACAAGACTAGGACATGAGTATGTTCTCGTTTTCTCCTTCTTTTTTTAACCATAAATTAAGCTCAGCCCTATTTTAAACACCAGTAGAAAAACCTTACAGATTTGGAGTTTCCTTATGATAGTTTTTTTTAACAGAGTGGGTTTGGATTTGAATAGCATTGCCTGGCACGGAAGGTTGAACTCGCTTGTCCAACAAGAAACATTCAACTTTGTGAATTTATTACTCAATTTCATCTAGATGCTGGACAGCTGGAAGCCATCCTGTGGTGGTGAGTTCCAGCAATATTAATCTGTGGGTTTATGGGAAGCAGGGTCAAGGATGTTTAGATCACAAATCTTCAGCCTTGACCCTGAGGTTTTTCAGAGCCATGGGAAATTTCAAATAACATCCAAGTGAAAAGCAGTGTCCTGGACTCCAGAAAGTACTCTGTGGAGGGCTCCTGCCCTTCCAAGGCAGAGGAAGATGGAGATGAAGAACACCCTCTCCCTCTCTCTTGGTTCTCTCTCTCTCTCTCTGTCTTTCTAAGCAATTTTGAAAGCTAAGGCTAAATCAATATACTCTTGACACTATATTTCCAGAAAAGTCAGATTTCTGGGATGTCTAGAAGTTGTTCCCATCTCAGTGAACATTGTGAAAAATCAAGACTTTTTTTCCCCTGATAATTCATCCAACATGATCAAACGTGAAATGATATAAATTTATTGTGTTATGTTTTTCTTACTCCCAATAATAATTATGATGCAACAGCCTTCATTTTTACCATTGGCCCTTCTTTTCATTTAAAGAAAATTGAGGGTGGAGGTAATTAGGGTTTTTTTTTTTAATCATTTTTATTTTAATGAAAGTACTGGGGATTGAACCCAGGACCTTGTGCATGCTAAGCATGTGTTCAGCCACTGAGCTACGCCCTACTGCCTCAGCCTTCATTTTCAAAGGGAACATAAAAGGTCTGATAGGTATTTCAGGAAGAAAACACAACAAGTGATTGCTTCAAAGCCTGTTGTGTAACAGCTGAGCCCTGGCACCACCACCACCAAACAGCAAATGTGCCAAAGACAGCAAGATGCGTTAGGGAGAGAAGGCATGGTGCTCAAGCCAAAGCCCCCACCAGATAGATGAAGGAGGGCATGACCCGTGCATGAAGAAGGGGGATGCTGGAAGGGACCACACGGTGCTGGGCAGTAACCAGAACATCAGTTTCGTTCCAGACCTCAGACATGGCAGCTGCTATGTGTCCTCTGATGCAGTCACTTGGAGCCAAGTCCTCGGACACATTAAGCTTTTTAAATGCCACCTGGCCATGCCGAGAAATCTTCTGCAACAAAGATCAATTTCAGTGATCCCCAAATAAAGAGGAAGTAGAAAGCTAAACAAACACAACATTAACACAAGGCAAAACTCTAACTTGCAGCCGACACACTACCCTTCGGTGCAGTCACACGTGATTTGAGCTCCATCTGAAAACTTAACGCAGATTACAGAATAGCTTGGCAGCTCCCCCTTCTCGCATTGCTGGGTGAGTTTCTCATGGCTGAAGCCAGCTTCCTTACAAGTAAACCCTGAACGTCATCTTTTAAACTCAAATTAAGAATTCGGTGGCAGGATTCTCAGTTCCCAGGTGGAAGAGGGGCAGAATGTGTTTGAATCCATCTCCAATCAGTCACCAACCAGAAAGCCTTCCAGAAAAGATGCTCAGAGTTTAGAGGGAAGGGAAGGTCTTAGCCCAGAGAAGATGACTTATCACAAAAGCTCCATCTCCTCCTCCATGGCGGCCTTATCTCACTCTTCTAGACAAGGGAGCAGAGAAGAGAGAGAAATAAACAAAACCTGAGATAAAACAAGGATGAAGTGATGGCTGTGAATGCACCCTCTGCCAGTTAAAAGCAAGATGATTATTTAACAATTAGCATGGTTGCCCCCTTAATTAGAAGCATATCACATTAATGAAAGTTTTACCAAATAATTTCCAATTTGGCTGAAATGATTATTCACCCTAGAACTAAGAACCACTGGGGCAAACTTAATGCCATCCACTCTCCATATCCCCGGATTCCCCTTCAGTGGGTTTAACCAACCATGGAATGAAAATATTTGAGGGGTGAAAAAAATCCAGAAAGTTCCAAGAAGCAAACCATGAATTTGCCATGCTCAGGCCACTATTTACACAGCCTTTACATAGAATTTACAACTATTTACAAGCATTTACACTGTATTGATGACTATTTACACGGCTATTACATGGTATTCACAACTATTCACACAGCATTTACATTGTATCAGGTATCATAATTAACCTAGCAATGATTTAAAGTGTACAGGAGGATGTAGGCAGGCTGTACGAACCACTGCCCCATTTTATACAAGGCACTGAGCATCCAAGGATGTCAATGTGATGGGAGGCATCCTTGGAGCCCCCAAGAGGTGACTGAACATTCTGGATCCTTGTTATTAGGGCTTCTGTGACTTTGTATCACTCAGGACAGCAGCTCTCAAAAGTGTGATCTACAGACACACTAGGAGTCCTCAAGCTCTGTCCAGAGGGAACGTCAGGTCAAAACTCTTTCCACAATAATAAGGAGAAGTTTTGCCCTTCTCACTGGGCCAATATCATATTTACAAGGCAAAGCAATAGTGAGTTGGTGAGCAGAACATCTGGTACCTTAGCCTGATCCATCCCTCGTATCTCTGAACCTAGGAGTTGAAGCAGGGAAACTGTTTGACCTAAGTGTGTCCTTGATGAATCAGTTAAGAGTATTAATTTTATTAAGTCTCAATACTTAAGTTCACTCCTTTTTTTTTAGCATTTCATGTGACAAAATATGTACAAAGCCCTTCTGCTCTCTGCCAAAGTAGAGTGTTGTCTCAAGGAAACTTATGCAATTCTTTGAGTCATGAGCTGGCCAGACATTTCAATCCATAGAGCATGATAAATGATTCGCTCATCCAACTAGTGTGTCTTAGTCTGGACGGAGGGTCTCCTGGCGGTCCAGTGGCTCCCGCTGAGGACTGCACCCCTCAAGGGGCCACTGGAAACTGGGATGCAGCTCCCACTGAATGGAGAGGAATAACCACTGAGTGGCCTTACACTGTTCTCCCACAGACTCCTAACCAGAAAAGAGAAACAAGGTTGACAGAATCAAACAGAAGAGGAATGAAGAAGAAAAAGAAAAAAGTAAAATTTCAGGGGACAGGTCATTATAGATTTTTAAAAGCCGAATAGCAGGGAGGGTATAGCTCAGTGGTAAAGTGTGTGCTTAGCACACAGGAGGTCCTGGGTTCAATCCCCAGCATGTCCATTAAAACAAATAAGTAAACCTAATTCCATCCCTAAATAAATAAATAGGAAAAAATTTACAAAGCAGAATAAAACTGACTTACTGAACATGTTTCAAATTTTATCACACACATACCAACGCAGTACATTTGACCAGGTTAGATGACAAATTGGTTTACCAAATCATGAACCAGAACACATGAAACACAGGCTTTAATGCTGGCTTTAAACATTTGGGAGTGAGAGGAGGGTGAGAAAAAAAACCTAGGTGATAGTTTATTAGGTTAGCAAATTCTGGTAGCTTTTCCTGATATAAACTAGAAAGTAACACAGTGCTAATTATCGGGAGACAGAGTTAATGCATGGACTGATCAGTAATACGTATAAAATGAGGTTTCCACTACCAAGAAGACAGGTGTCTGCTTGATGGAGAGGCAAAGTTAGACGGTACAACCGCCAGTAATTTCACAGTCTGTGATTCTTCATAAAACTTTTAAAGATCAATTATGTCCTATCAATGTCAGGCCCACGCCAAACTAAGTGATTTATATACGAATCCCCTCACAGATGAAGTAATTGTTGAGTGAGCAACTTATCTTTATTAAATATGAATTCAAGAGATTAGAAACTGGTAAGCAATTTACACTCAGGACTTTCTCTACGCTTTTTAATTCACCTCCGCTTTCTGTTTTAAAAATATACCCTTTAAATAATGAGAGGACAAGAGAGATTGCTTTTATTTTAGCATGAAATTAAACACGGTAGTTTAATGCAGTGATTCATCTGTGTCCATAAAATTTAGGTGATATTACATTTAATCCAGGTTTTCAAAGTAAGGGCTTTCAGTGGCACTGCATGGCAATACAAATTCCATTCCCCTAGAGCTGGCTTCATTTATAGGTTATGCAAACATGCCTGCAGTGTCCACTGCAACCCTGAAGACAGAGTGTCAGGCACAGATGAGCAAAGCGCACTCTCTGATCTCAAGGAGCTCACGGTCTAATGGTGGGAGAAAACTTCACATCAACACATCATCATAAATCAGGATGGAAAGGGGGCAGGGTATAGCTGAATGGTAGAGTTCCTGCTCTAAGCATGCATGAGGTCCTGGGTTCAATCCCCAGTAGCTCCATTAAAAAAAATTAATGAATATAAAATGGGATGGAAAGATAGAGTGGCAGAAATGTGCAATTGGCAGGCACATAACGCAAGGGTAACGAGGAAACACCCCGGGCCACCCGCTTGCTGTCCGCCAGCGCTCAGGAGCACTTGCTGCGAGCGTTGGTGACTGAGGACCGCATGAACACTGAGCACGCGCTCTGCTGCTGCGCTACACCCTCCCCGCCCTCCCTTTTGTTTTAATGTTACCCTTTTTGATAGATCCAATCCACTGAAACAGTCAATGTTTGGAGTCAGTTTAACACTTTGCCCAATTTTTATTGCTCTTTTTTTTTATCCTGAGAGGGTCTATATTTAAATATTAGGTCAAGGAGAAGCCTAGGTCTTCTTTTGCTCTGCTTCTTAATAATCTTAGATTAAACCCTGCTAAAGAAAAACCCCTTTGAAATCATATTAAATCTCCAGAAGAATCGGGGAAAGGGCCACACGCAGCCTAACACACCAACAGCATTACTAAATCTTTTATCAGCCCCCAGCTCTCACGTTACTGTGAGCCGCAAATGAGTTGAAGTATTTCTGCAAAGTCCACCCTGTGAGACAGTCAGGTTACTAGGAAAGATCTTTTGGAGCAGAATCAAGCAGTAATCACCTTCCCCACCATCACCCTAGAATGCTTAGAACTTAAAGGAAAGTGTCACATAGTAACTGGATTCAACATCCTATCATGAAAAATAGTGATCAAGGATTATATAACCAGCTTATGAATAAATGTATAAAGAGAATAAGTGAAATTAACACAAGACCCTCTTATTATTTATATTCCCAATAACCCAGGGAGGACGAAAAAGGAAATCACACCACTATTCAGTATTTTCTTCATTGAAGTGTAACGTACAGCATTAAGAACAATGTAGGCATAGAATATACAGCAATTATACTTTGCAAAACCTCAGAACGCTTTTAGTCCCCTCAACCCCTCTGCAGAAGATATGCGAGGCAAACCGGACTGTCTAAATCTTTCAGGTGCAACTCATTCATCAGAATGTATTTTAAGAAAGAAAAGCCTAAAGATAGTTTTTAAAAAATGAATTCTTTGTACTGAGATGTAGGTCACAGGTCAGTGTGCTCTCAGCAAGTCGAAGCTTACATTTCACAGTTGCATTTACATTCATTAAATCGATCAGACGTGCAATAATCCAGTCTTTTGCAAAAGCTGAAATGAGTCATTAAGGATCACGTAGAGACGGAGCCTTAGATATAAAACTAGCAAATTTCATTTTGCTTATTCAGCACCCACCAAAAAAAGAAAAAGTGATCATCTCTTCTGTGCAGACATTGAACAAGTTCCTGGAGATTCAAAATACCATGGCAAACAGGTTGTAAGGGAAATGTGGCCAAGTAATTGGGAGATGTGGAGACATCTTCACAGAAAAATCTAAGCCCTGAAGGTTGAAATTCATCATTAAAGGTGGAAAGGAAGAAATGCCAGGCCCAGGGGCCCCACTGAGGCACCGAGACATGGCAGGACAAGGAAGCACTGGGGGAATTCTGTCTAGCTCATGCCACCAGGATGTGAGCATGTTAGGCAGTTAGGTAAGTGGGGGCAGTAAGGTGGAGGAGAGAGGGGATGGTCCAGAAGATGGTGGTATACCCATCTTCAGCACAAAGGGACTTTACTCCCTCTAAATGAGTGCCAGTAAGAAACCAATTAGAACCTGAAGGCGACAAGGACTCAACTGGACATGACGCATTGCTCACTGTAATATAATTAGCATTCCAATTTAGCCCCCACCATGGGTTTCTCTGTGTGCATCATGGGTAAGGACATGTGCAAAGGGGACAGGTGAGACTCAGCACTCCAAGGGCAAGAGTCATCAATCCATCAAGAGACCACCTCTCAGTGAGAGTACAAGAGAGGAAACAAAGACCGCTGCTGTCAACCCTTGGCTCAGCCCGCCTCCCCTTCTTGGAGGTGTCCTTTCGCTTTGTTAATAAAATCTTTAAAATCTTTCATTACACAACGCTTCCATCTCCTGTCTGAATTCTCTCTCAGGCAAGACAAGAACCGAAGTTTTTTTCCCTTCCCTTTTGGAGCAACAAGGACATCAGTGAAAATGGCAGGAGATGGGACAGCTGTCAAGACCACACAGTGGGGATACCACAGGCTACACTGGAAGTAAGTGGCAGAACCAGGTGCAGAAAGATGCAGATAGAAGGAGAGTCTGCAGCCTTGTGATAACCCGGAGGCACAGACACAACGAAGATGCTGGCCCACCTGTGCAGTTGGGAACTGCTGGGGGAAAGCGAGAGAAGGAAACAGAACTGAGAGCCTCAACAGAGGCAGAGTAATCAGGAACTGGCAACTGAATGGATATGGAGAGGGTGGCAGACTCACCGACATGTGGGCTTGGGATAATGCAATTTAATAGAGAAAGGGGACCCAGAAGAGCAGGTTTACAGGGAGAGATAATGAAGTCAGTAACTTTCCATGGTGGGTAGGCAGTGCCTACAGGTCTTCCGAGCAGAGATGCTCAGTGCATGATTCAGGGCTGGGACAGCAGAGGGGAGGAGCTGGATGTAAGTGATTGTCAAATTTGAAAGATGTGAAGGTGTTTGAGACCAATGCCTTTGCTTCCTTCTCCTTGTCCCTGGTGCCTTGCACACTGTCTGGCATAGAGTAGGCACTCGATGAACTTTTACTATTTAATTATACTTCTGAAGGAATGAGCATAAAAGGAAAAGATGAGGCTTTAAAAATAGAACCTTATACGTATAGTTTGGGGCACAACTAATGTTTAAGGGCAGTCAAAATTACAGATTCCAAACACAAAAATAAGAAAATATCAGAGAAAAGGGAGAAACCCAGGAAAGAGGGATGCCTTAGAGGCCAAGGGAAAACACAGTAGTGTGTGGAGAACAAAATGAGAGAGTCCCAGTGCCAGTAGAGAATTACAAAGAAGGAAGCTAACACTGAAATGCAAATTAATTCATTTCTGGAGCATATTTAACCAATGTGGGCAGATCATCGGCTAGGAGCTAGCTTTAGGGAAGCAGAATTTTAATCCAGTAATTACTTAACATTCATATGTGCAAATTCCTCAAGATTATTCTTTATATTTAGTACTAATTAAGCAAAGACAGTTTCACTTAATCTCATTTAGCTAATACGATACATGGGACCGAGAGACATGTAGCTTGCTGGAGTTTCCACAAAATTCAAAATGCTGCTGTTCAACTATTTGTGTCACATTCACTCATTACATCATTTTTCAGTGACAAAAGTCTTTTCTCCTAAGCTCTTTGCAGAAGCCTGTCAGAGAAGCAGTCTGCTCCCTCTTGCCAGACGTTCCCCGAGGCTTTCCCACCACCTCCTCCTCTGCGGCTGCCTTGGGGTTCTTTCTTCTCGCATCTACTTTTCCTACGTGAAAGTACTGCTCCAAATGCAGTGTCTTTGGCCAGACACTAAATGTAATCAAATAAGTATCTAGAGAAAGAACACTTAGCAGACATCTACAAGGAATTTTAGCTCCAAGAATCACAGAAACCATGGTTTGAACATCGTTGTTTTTTTTTTTTTTTAAATAGAGATACTGGGGATTGAACCCAGGACCTTGTGCATGCTAAGCACGTGTTCTACCAATGAGCTCTACACTTTCCCCCCAAAAAATCTTTAACGATCATTTAGTCCCAGAGCTCTCAAGTCTTACTGCTTATCAGAATCACCTGGGGAATTATTTATAAATCAGGGCTTCTCAATGTTTTCCTACAACACTTGCATCAGACCCTAACTAAGTGCCAAAGGGACTGCTGTGGTACCTGGCCTCAGGGCACCGACCTCCTGAGGGCCGAAGGAGCTGGTTGATATCTCAGACCACACCGGTAGCCCTGTGCCATGAAGGGTCAACTCCACAGCTCGGGTTACTCACACACTGAGCATTGCAAAGAGAGGACTGGTCCTTGACATGCACCTACGTGGTATTTTTAGACAGGGACATGACAGTAGAGCAGAGTCATGAAGTTGCTGGGGTGATCTCTACCTGCCAGAACAGCAAGGAACCCCTTTATTAAAGCCTGTGAAGGGCGGGGTGGGACCAAGGTTGGAGCTGGCTGGAGGAGCTTTCTCCCTGTAGACTGCCCAGTGACATCAGGGCTTCAGAGGAGCGAGTGGTTATACTGGGGGAATGTGATGGCTCCTGGTACACTCTGTGAACTGTGCTCTCATAATGGGGTTTTTTTTACTTGTTGTCAGAAATGTATGCTGCATTATATGATCAGAAGCCATATTATTAAAGTTTAGATGGAAGGGCTCAAAAAAGAAAGCTCTGAGCCCTTGGAATTACCTTCCTGGTAAGAGCGAGGTCTTGGACCACGCTGTATCACTCAGGCGCTGATGCCTGACTGATGCCCTCCCCTCCCAGTTAAAACCCTGGACACCAAGGCGTGAGGGAGCTTACCTAACGACAGTGCTTTGCACATGTTGTCACATGTCATTGCTGAGAGAATTTGGTACATCCCTGTCTAACTCCACAGAGCAGACAATGGCCCCTGGGTTCTCCTAGACTTTGCCCTTTACATCTTTCTCTTTTCTTGATATTAATCTGTGTCCTTTCACAACAGACCTTAACCACAAGTAAGACAGCTTTCCTGAATCCTCTGGGCCCTAGCGACCGTGAGTGGTCTTGGGGGACCTCTAGTCACAGCGAACTTGGGTTTGGCAGCTCACCATTTGAAAGCCAATACTCTAGAGACAAGTGTGGGTCAGAAACGAAAGGTCACTTTATTTAGAAGGACTGCAACCTTGGGAGAAGGTAGACTCATGTCCAAACGCCAACTCCAAGGTTTCTGCTCAACCATGAGTTTTTAAGGGGAAAAGGGGGAAACCATTTTTGCGCAGTGGCAGTATCATAGCCAGTGAGGTTTATCCAAGGGGTGACTGTTGCTAATTGAAAACTTTTCCCAATACCCCTCCATGACAACTTGAAATATAGTTGGCATTAAAAAAAAGAAGAAGAAGAAGAAGAAGAAAAGAGGGAGACCGTCTCAGTTAATCTTTAGGGTGGGGGTTAGATTCTTCACCACGTTCCATTGCCTGCAGACTTACTGACTCCTGTGATTTTTCTCTAGACGTTATCTTGCCCATGTGGTCCACTTGCAGAATAGCTAAAGAGAAAGCTGGGGGAACAGATCTAGTCATCCATTAATCACTTATTCTTGTTTCCTACTAAAGGTTCGGGTTTAAACTATAGCGAGGCTCCAAGGCCAAGGGGCTGCCTCCACTCCCACAAGCTCATTCATGACACACTGTTCAATGCCATCGGGAAGCTCTGACCTGTATCATGAGGCTCTCCCGAAGCTCACTGCATCATAGCATCCATCCAGAAGTCTTTGTATTTTACACAATCTCTGGGTTCATCTGAAACAGCCAGTGAGCCACTAGTTTTAAAACAGGCTTTTAGACAAATGCATAATTTCATGTAGCCACCACTATAGCATCATACAGCATAACTTCATTGCCCTAAAATTCCCTTGTGCTCCATCTATTCATTCCTCCCTCCCTCCCTCTCCCCAAACATGTCATTATGCATTTGTCAAAACCCATAGAATGTACAACATCAAGAGTGAACCCAAATGTAAACTATGGACTTTGGCTGATAATTATGTGTCCATGTTGATTCACCGATTGTACCAAATATGCCACACTGATGAGGGAGGCTGAGGGTAGGGGAGTATATGTGTGTGGGTGGGGAGGACTGTGTGCGAACTCTGTATTTTCTGCTCAATTCTGCTGTAAACCTGAAACTGGTCTAAAAAAATAAAGTCTATTAATAAAAATAAACAAACAAACAAAGAACTGGTCTAAAAAAATAAAGTCTATTAATAAAAATAAACAAACAAACAAAGAAAAGAAACAAATAAACCAGACTTTTAGGAGCTTCTGATCTAGCCAACCAGCCATGTGTTGCTTAAAATAACCTTTTAAAAAATCCCTTTTATTTGATTTGTAAATTTCTAGAGATCGGAAATTCACAAGCTCCCAAGACAGCCCTCTTCAGTATTTAAGTGATTCACACCGTTGGAAAACTTCTTCCTTCTATATGTAAAATATCTCCACATGAATTCTGGGCTTTGCTCTTAGTTATAAGCACTTGAGGCCATTCAGAGTAACCCTCACGTGCCTTCCACAGAACAATCCAAACACTGCAGTGTTCTTGTTCCTGCTCAGTCTTCTCTTGTCTTATCACGTGGTGTCTTATCAGTGGATCTCAATCAGGCTGATGGAAAAGGAGGTCTCCAGCCATCATCTGCATCAAGACCCTCGGGACAGTAACCACAGTAAGCATGAGGGTAGAATATAGCTATGGGTCTGGGAGAGAAGTCACAATTTTTAAGTAATACAATCTTTATTCTAATGCTTTATTTTTATGATTGTAAGATTGTATCAAACAAAGAAAAACCAGTTTCACAAGAAGAAACCCTCGCCATATATCCATTCAATGTGTATAGACCCCAATATCACAGATATATACTGATTTAAAGAAAGATAAATGATATTATTGTTCACTTGGGTTATGCAGAAGCCAAGAGTCCATTAAAAATAGAATAAACCCTGGTAAGTATCAGGCAGGTGGATGAGGGAGAGGGTATATTTCCAAGGAAGAAGAAATGACTTTTCTTTTTTTTTTTGGAGGAGGGGGATAAACTGGGTTTATTTATTTGTTTATTTTTTGAGTGGCAGTACTGGGGAGTGAACCCAGAACCTCATGGATGCTAAGCACACACTCCACCACTGAGCTATACCCTCCCCCTAGAAATGACTTTCTGAACTTGTGAAATTTGGAGAAAGCGCTAAGCCAGCATGGTACAGCACCTCAGGACTCTATTTACTAGCTGCCTGCCTGCAGACAAGGAGAATTTTGTCTGCCCTCTGCCTTGTGAGACCCTGTCCCTGTGGAGTGTGGCCTGTGGTTGTCCAGCTCTTCCCGTAAACGGCAGCTAATTCTGCCTACGTCAGCGGCACAGTACTGAAATACATTGTGCGACCACACATCCCTCACGTCCTCCGACTGACTTTCCATCAGTAATAAAGCTTTTATTCTCCCCAAGGGTCCGGCTCCAATTTTTTTCTCCTCACATATTTGAGTTTGAAAGGGTAAAAAAAAAGAGTTACTTGGTGGCCCCCTTTCCAAGACTGTGAGTGCAACACACGAGTATAAACTGATTCTCAGAAGTCCAACCCAGATCCAACCCCAGCTTCTCAAAGCGGTCCTGACCCCTCTAGACTAGACAGAAGTAACTTTTCCTCTGTTACGTGTTTGGAACCTTCAGTTCACCCTGAGATCAAGCTTCTTTCCATCTCGTATACATACATGTATTCCTCCCACGTGACTCTGATCTCGGGGTCTGTGTTATTACTCCTCCTTTCTGCCCCTCGGCTGCTACCTGAGCACCATCCATACTTGAAGATGGCCGAGAAACCCTCCCAAGCCTCTCAGACACCCAGGACAGACATGCTTTGTGAGTCACGTGACTCTCACAGTCTACAACCAACCAACCTCTCCTCTTTTCCAATTTGATCCGTGGCAGGAGACGAAGCTTACTGCTGTGACTTCCTGCCTCTCTGCCAGGCTGTCCCTACTGGAGTCAGGCACCAGTGTGCCCTTGAAACACTTCTTCTGTCCCTTTCGCAGACTGTTACAGCCCTCCAAAGTCACCACATACCGCGGGCCCTGGCATCCTGGTGTCATTCGTTCTCATTGCACTATTGGCCAAGCATCATCGAATTGGGAGAAGCCTGGCATAAATGCCTACGGAAGGTCTCAGTTTCCAAACCTCTTGACTAAAGAACATTTGGTGTGAAATAAAGCACGCAGGTGTGGCAATGACTCTTTTCTAAAAGGAGATCCAAATGTCACATCGATGCCATAAATAGAGCAAATTTTGCTTTGGTGACCTTTGCATTCTTTAAAGGCTGAGCTCTCTTCTCTGCTATAAAATCTGATAGAAAATTGCCTCTTGAAGCCAACTATAAAAACCAAATGTTTCAGTGCAGCGGGGAGCCTCGGAGGGAGGTGTTAAATAACCCCAACTTTCTTATTCCTCCTAATATGTTCCTAATATTCTTCTTTTGTTCAAGGAGGGCATTTGGGCTTAGAACCTTCCAGCTGAGCTGGAAAGGCATCGGATATGGTGTATAATTTAAGACACTCAACAGAGCTGACAAGCACTAATGGAGACGGGGTTAAACAAGTTGATGGGGTCGGAAACGTCAGGATACAGATGCAAAGGAGACATTCAAGGTCAATCGGCAGGTTGAGGACGATACAGGAACACAGTCCACCGGCCACCAAGAAGCTGGAATAATCAGAGGCCTGGGTCGGAGAGCACGAAGTCTCTCCCTGGGCCTCAGAGCCTCGAACCGAAAAGAAAACCAGCAGGAATACCCCTCTCACCTTCACCCTTAGCTAGTTAAAGCCAGCCGGAAATACCAACACCAGCATTCACACAGCAGCACTTCTCCGATGTTTGCTGTCAACAGGAATCGTGCTGAAATTCAGATTCGGATTCTGTGGGTCAGCGACGGGGCCTAGGAAGCGGCATTTGTAGCACGTGGGTGCTGGGGGCTCGGAACAGTACCCCGAGCCAGACACCCCCTGCGCGCCTCACCCGTGCTCACTCCAGAAGCCCTCCTGGTGGGCGGCGGCTGCATCTCGCTCATCTCAGAGGGCGCGGAGGGGTTACAAACGTGCCCCATTGTCATCACTCATGAACGCAGAGCGTGATTTGAACCCGGGCAGCCTGATCCCAGCGCCGGTGCTGGAGTAACGGCCAGGCTGCCCCGCTCGCCCAGGGCCAGCCCGGGTACCTACTGCGCCACTGCCCTCTGCGGACACACCCAGTGCTGGGCGCACCCAGGCTGCAGTGGCCGAGCTGATCCTGGCCACCATCCCTCCGGGGTCCAGCTGAATCCGACAGGATGAGAAAGTGGCTCTAGCCGCCACTCTGTGGAATAAGTCACTCGATCTGCCGTGGATGGATCTGCAGTGGCCGCTGCAGCGGAGAGTTTGCGGGGCATCTTCCCCCTTTTATGTGCCGTGTCGTTCCTACCTGCATCTGTCCCTGAGAACTGAAGCACACAGCAGACCAGCGCAACGAACAATGCTCATGCTCTGGCTCTCATCTTTGCCCCCACAAGGGAATCTGGCTCCATCGTCTCAAGACTTTGTATCTCATCCGCCTTTGTGTTTTTAAAAGTCTTGTTTGTCTTTGCGCGGCAGAAAAATGCTGGCATCTCCGCGGATGAAAACAGCAGTAAAAGTCCTGATGTGGAAGGGCCTCTGGGCCTGCTGCCCAGCCGCTCCAGGCAGCTAAAGATTTGAATTCTACTGAGTCACAATCCTCTGGGTCAGAGGCGCGGCAGGGATGGGGAGGGAGCCAGGCTTGCCCGGCAGGTCCCCGCAGCGCTCAGCCTCACCTGGGCACCAGGGAGGCCCTGCGCACCCAGAGGGGCGGCCTCAGCCAGACGTGCGCAGGCACAGGGTTAGCAGCGACCTACTTGCCCATCACCCGGACAGGGAGAATGCAAAATGAATAACACATTGCCTTATAAACAGGGAGGAAACAAAACTTGCTCTCCTGGCCCCCCACCTCCCGTGAGAATGCTTCCCTTCTTTAATATTTATGGATTTTTTTTTCTGATAAATTTCCATCTTGGGTGCAAAGTTAAGAACATGCAAGAATAGGCAGGAAGTTTAAGGGTGGAAAATGCCATGTGACTTCAGTCAGTGTTCACCACGGGCAAATATGTAGTGTTGCCTTTTTCTGTGATGCAATCAATTGCAGGGAACGGAAAGCAACTTTCCCATAATGATATATATTTTCAAAGACATGTTTGGATTTTTGAGGTCAACAAAAGTATTATGTGTGCATAAAGTCAGCCTGTGAAGTATATTATTACAAAACTTAGAGAAAGTCCAATTTACAGCTCTGCCAAATGTTGAGATAAAGTGTTTCTTACTTATTACAACCGATTCTTTCAGCGTAAGTGGATGTAAATATATATGTGCATGTTTGGATAATACAAATATTTTCCAATTAGCTGAGGGATTGAAATGCAATAAAAAGTTTGCATGGTTTTCTTTTTAGATTTTCTTTTAATTTTAATTCATTAGGCAGAGTAGCAGGATAGCAAATATTTAACTCACAAATCAATTCAGAAGTGCAGAGGAAATGTAATGCCTCAGTTTGTCTGTAATTAATCAGCTCTCCTTTCAAGCTGGTTAGCAAGAAAAAACAACCCACATGTCCAATCTGTTGATTTGAGGTCTGATCCCATAGCTTAAATATTACCTTTAAATATTATACAGTTTCTCTGGGTAAAACTGCTTCTCAGCTTTGAATTTGCTTATAAGTCCTTGAGGGCGAAAGGAGCTTGGGACCTCTTGGCTTTGGAGCTAATTGTGGTCTTTGGATCCACATAGAGTCTTTGCATCACATCTTACTCTGGTCCCTCTGGTATCAAGGACCATATCCCTTGTCTGACCGGGGATGTTTGGCCCTTCTCTCATTTCAAGCTGACTCTCTAGCAGATGTAAGTTGCCATTTATTTTCTCCAGGTCAGGGCCCAGGAGTGCCCCTAAGTAATTTAGCCTCCCCTTGGTCAGCACTGGTCGGGTAAACTCCTTTGAGGTGTCAACTGGATTTCCCAGGCAATATGCTGAGTCACAGAAAGACAAATACCACATGAATCCACTCATATTAGGTTATCAAAAATAGTCAAACTCAGAGAAGCAGAGAACACAATAGTGGTTGCCAGGGATGGGGGAATGGGAAAGTTGTTATTCAATAGATAAGAAGTTTCAGTTGTGCAAGTTCAAAAGATCTGCTCTACAACATGGTGCCTGTAGTTAACAGTACCACATTGTACACTTATAGTTTGTTGAGAGAGTAGATCTCATATTAAGTGTTCTTACCACAAAAAGAGAAGAAGGAGGAGGAGAGGAAGAGGAAGAAGGAGAAGGAGAAAGCAAAGAGACACATGGAAACTTAAACTTCTGGAGGTGAGGACTGAATTTATTACCTTGATTGCAGCATTGGTGTACACATATGTCCAAACTCATCAAATGGTATACATTAAATAATGCAGTTTTTAAATATCAATTCTATCTCAATAAAAGTTTTTTAATTAAAATGAAGAAGTCAACTGGACCTCCCATTTGGCCTCAGCTTAGGTGGTCCGCTTCACAGCCCTCCTTGCCCTGACACATTTCTGAGCAACACTCTCAGCTGTTTCAGTATCCAAGGATGCCAAACACCAGGAGAAAGCTGGGAAGTCAAAAATTGAGAAATTGAAATCTCCAGAGTCCAGACCAAAAAACCCAGAGGGGAGAAATTAAGACACATGCCTGAACAATTCCCATGCTTCTCTCACTTTCCCACAAATCCCCCAAAGTTTTGCTTTGAGGACAGTTCCCCTAGCCTCAGCCCACTACCATCAAGCTGCAAGACTTGTGTTAAAAACACAAGCTATCTTTGATGAACATGGTAAATGATGACAGAATTCTATACACAGGATCTTTCATTTTTGGATATTAGACATTTTATAACAAGTGCTAAATGCATTTTTTAAAAGTAGTTTCTCCCTGGATCTCAAGACTTACTTGAAAATCCCATTTTGCTTATTAAAAGTTGAGCATCACCTCATTCTTTCTCTTTGCCTTATCCCTGTAACAAATACTACACTCGCCACTTGAGCCACCTGGCCTTAGGGGAGGTCCTGTCTTCAGAACTTGGGAGGCCTAGCCCTCAGAACAGTACAAGAAAAGAGGACGTTAATAAGAGGTTTTTTTAAAACCCAGTTAATGGCATAAGACAAACTTAGACTGCATTTGAAAATCCTTAGGCTTAT
This sequence comes from Vicugna pacos, assembly GCF_048564905.1. Lineage (NCBI taxonomy): Eukaryota > Metazoa > Chordata > Mammalia > Artiodactyla > Camelidae > Vicugna > Vicugna pacos. Next base: position 82,750,106 of record NW_027328741.1, on the reverse strand, counting down.
ATCTCTGCTGTCTTATGCGATTACTATTAGCTTAAGAAGTTGAAAACACATTTATTACCAGCCACTTGATGGAGAATGATGTAGCTAAAAGAAAGATTAAAAGAAAGGAAAGTTCTTTTCAGAGAAATTAAATATAAGCTTTGTCTTTTGGGACTTACCTACTATATGGAATAAAAATAATATAAACAGGGGTCTTCCAACCCTATCCAAAGAGCACAAGAGGGAAGTATGCTGAGAACCCACCTCCTTCCCCTCAGCCTCTGCTACAGACTGAACGTTCGTGTGCCACCTCCAGACTCAGTAGTTGAAATCCTACCCACCCCGCCTCAATTATGATGGAATTAGTAAACAGTACCTTTGGGGAGTGATTGGGTCATGAGGGTGAAGCATTCATGAATAAGACTCATGCTCTTATTTTTTTAATTGAAATATAGTCAATTTGCAATATTATGTTAGTTTCAGTTCAACATGGTGGTTCAATATTTTTATAGATTATTCCATTTAAAGTTATTATAAAATAATGGCTATATTTCCCTGCTGTACAATATATCCTTGTTGCTTGTTTATTTTATATATAGTAGTTTGCATCTCTTAATCCCAGATCTCTGTTGTATCCCTCCCCTCTTCCCTCTCCCCACTGGTAACCACTACTTCGTTCTATATATCTGTGAGTCTGTTTCTACTTTGTTGTGTACTTTTATTTGTTTATTTTTTTATATTTTATGTGTAAGTAATAATATACAACATGTTTTTTTTCTCTCTCTGATTTATTTCACTAAGCATAATACTCTCTAGGTCCATCCACACTGTTGTAAATGGTAGAATTTTATTCTTTTTATGGCTGAGCAATATTCTACTGCATATATATACACACATGGACATACATACATACTACAAATTCTTTATCCCTTCATCTAGTGTTCCCATTTCTCCACATCCTCACAAAAATTTGTTATTTGTAGACTTTTTGATGATAGCCATTCTGACAGGCATGAAGTTATATCTCATTGTGATTTTGATTTGCATTTGTCTGATAATTAGTGATACTGAGCATCTTTTCATGTTCCTGTTGGCATTCTTTGGAGAAATGTCTATTCAGATCTTCTGCCCATTTTTTAATTCGGTTGTTTGTTTTTTTGTTTTTGTTTTTGTTTGTTTGTTTGTTTTTGATGTTGAATTGTATGATCTGTTAATATATCTTGGGCATATGATAAAGCCATTATCAGTTGTATAATTTGCAAATATTTTCTCCCATTCAGTAGGTCGTCTTTTCATTTTGTCTATGGTTTTCTTTGCTGTGCAAATCTTGTAAGTTTAATTAGGGTCTATTTGCTTATTTTTACTTTGGTTTCTTTTTCCTTAGGAGGCTGATCCAAAAAATATTGCTGTGATTTATGTCAATGAGTGTTCTACCTATGTTCTCTTCTAGGAATTTTTGGTTTCTGGTCTTAAATTTAGGGCTTTAATCCATTTTGTGTTTATTTTTTAAATGGTGTGAGAAAAGGTTCTAATTTCATTCTTCTAAAAGGATCTGTCTAGTTTTCCCAGCACCACTTATTGAGGAAACTATCTTTTTTCCACTCTATCTTCTTGCTTCCTTTGTCATAGATTAATTGACCATAAGGGCATGGGTTTATTTCTGGGCTCTCTATTCTGTTCCAATAATTGTGTCTGTTTTTGTGTTGGTACCATGCTGTTTTGATTACTGTAGCTTTGTAGTGTAGTCTGAGGTCAAGGAACATGCTAACTGTCAGCCTTTTTCTTTTTTGTCGAGATTGCTTGGCAATTTGGGGTCTTTTGTGGTTCCATACAAATTTTAGGATTATTTGTTCCAGTTCTCTGAAAACTGTCATGAGTATTTTGGTAAGAATTGCATTAAATCTGTAGGTTGCTTTGAGTAATATGGGCACTATAACAGTATTAATTCTGTGAATCCATAAACATGGTGTATCTTCCCAGCTGTTTCTGTCTTCTTCAATTTCCTTCATTAACGTTTTATAGTTTTTGGAGTACATGTCTTTCACTGCCTGGGTTAACTTTATTCCTAGGTATTTTCTTTTTGATGAGATTTTAAGTGGGAAGTTTTCTCTTTCTCATGGTTCATTATTAGTGTATAGAAAAGCAACAGATTTCTGTATATTAATCTTGTATCCTACAACTTTACTGAATACATTTATCAGCCTAATAGTTTTTTGATGGAGACTTTAGGCTTTTCTATACATAATAACATGTCATCTGCAAACAGTGACAGTTTTACTTCTTCCCTTCCAACTTGGATGCCTTTTGTTTCTTTTTCTTATCTGATTCCTCTTATAAGAGGCTCTAGAAAGCTCACTGCCCACTTCTGCCCTCTGAAAATGCAGTGAAAAGACAGTTATCTCTGAACCAGTATGTTCATCCTCACTGGACACTAAATCTCCCAGTGCCTTAATCTTGGACTTCCTAGCCTCCAGAACTCCAAAAAATACATTTCTCTAGTTTATAAGCCAGCCAGTCTATGGCATTCTGCTATAGAAGCTCCAAAGTACTCGACAGCCTCCTCAGGTTGAGTCTCTGATCAAAGCTTTGACTTTGGAAGTTCCTCTCCTCCACATCCAACCAGAGTGGATTGAGGTAGCATGCATTTGCTCTCTCTTAATTGCAGGCAACTTTCCTCCAGTTCTATGAAACATCAGGACCAAGATCACGAAAGCGATGGGATTCTCAATGTACATTTTTTATTCTTACTCAATATACTCTTTTCTAGAGATTTGTCAGTGTAGTGGTTTTTCAAACAAAAACCACAGTAGAAAAGAGATACAACTTTAAATAATCTGGTATCCTAGCCATAAAATTGAATCATTTGATTCTACATACAAGTGATATCTTATATCATTTTTCTTTTTTTCTGGCTTACTTCACTTAGAATGATGATCTAAATCTTTAAAAAAAGAACAAAATCAACTTATCTACAAAACAGAAACAGACTCAGACATAGAGAACAAACTTATGGTTACTAGTAAAGAGGGTGGGAAGGGATAAATTGGGAATTCGAAAACTGCACCTCTCAGCGAGTGATGGAAATGTGAGGTGTCTTGATGGTGGTGGTGGTTTCACAGGTGTAGACATCTATCAAAATTCATCAGAGTGTACATCTGAGATATGTGTAGGTAACTGTACAGGAACCAGACCACAAGTTTTTTTAATTGAATTATTGAAGCTTCTGGTTTGCCTGGAAGAGCCCCTTCATGTTAAACTTTTGAAGGTGTAGCAGAGGCTGCTGGAAGCCATAATATCTTGTTCTTCTCTTCTGGCCACTAAGGTAGACAACATTTCAGTTCTCTTGCAGTTTGGCTGAGACCATGAGACTCACTTCTGGCCAACAGAACAAGTGGGAGAAATACATGCTACTCCTAGGTTTGTATCATAAATACATCCCTCACAAGACTGCTCCAGGGTCAACAAACTACCTGGGAGCTAAACCCAGCTCACCCTATGTTTTTATAAATAAAATTTTATTGAAACAAAGGTACAGTTACAACTGCTTTTCTGTTACAATGCCAGATTTGAGTAATTGCAGCAAAACTATGCAGCTCACAAAACACAAAATATTAATGATCTAACCCTTCACAGAAAAAGTTTGCCATCCCTGCTCTGGTCCCTCTCTCTTCCTGTTACTCTATAACCTTAGAGACCACATTTGAACATGTTGGCCCCACGGCATGAAAGAAGTCTGGATTCTTGAATTATAGCACGTAACAAGGTTCCTTCTACCCCACTGGACTTCATGTGAGTGAAAAGTGAGCTTTAATTGTGCACCGTCACAGAGATTTTAGAATTGTCTGTTACAACAGCTAACATCACTCCCTGGAAGACCCAAAGGTCACTATGAATATGCCTGTGTGCTTCTGGTTAATCATTCTGACTCTTTAAGTGGCCTGCAAACTGGGACTATGTCACGTTATGATGGAATCACTCTGAAAATATCTTTCTCATCTATGCCCATGACAGTAGACTAAAATCTCATAAATTTTAACTGCAGTGGATCCAAATTAGCAGGTGATTCTAGAAAACAAATAGTGCTGTCTGTGTTCTCGATCCCTGCAAAAGTCAAGAATTCTGCTGGTTTGGGATAGCACTGAGTGGGCAGGTGACTCTTGGACTCTCGAGCTCCCATGCATTGAGCAGGACTGTGGAGGTGCATGACTCCAGCAGGAGCACTTCACAGAATATTTAGCAGAAGAGCTGTTGTCCCGGAAGGCCGTGTGGGAAAGATGCAAAGGGTGGCTAACACCATCTCCCGCACAAGACGCAGACGTGATCGATGAGGACAGGGCCTCTGAGCTGCTGCCCCTGGCTCTCCCCAGTCAAAACAACACCTGTTCTCCTTCAAAGAGGCATAAATTTCCAAGCTTTTCAGTCCTATCATCTGATATGCACTTTAAAACTGCAATTTGGATTCTAAGGGTAGAGGAGAGAGCACCTTAATCAAGACCCAGCAATTTCTTGACTCAGAGAACATGGAAAAGTAACCATGAAATGACTCTGAGACCTTCATTACCTCATCTCTGTGCAGCAGCTGTAGCCAGAAAAAGTACCATATCGCTTTCCACGGAGCAAAGTCACTCTTCTTAAAGCGGGACATCACCGAGAGGTTAGCCTTGACAATGAGTTCTCAGTAGGACCAGTGTGTCTGGATGATGAGAATAAACTTCCTTCTGTAACCTGGTGCCAGCGAAGTCAGGAGGGTGACACAAACCAGTCCGGAGGATGAGCACATTTCAGATTTTAAGTTTTTCTTATCAGGAGCTTTTGGAAAAAAAGAAAAAAGGAAAGATGGCAAAACAAATCTGAAATTGTGCATCCAAAAAAGAAAGAGATTCCAGATGCTCCACAGTCTACTGAAGACTATTAAATTATTTACAAACTCTCCCAGGCTTTGGTTTTCAGCTGGCATGGTACACGCTAGTACACATCATTAACTTTGAATTGCAGCAACAATACGAATCTAAGCATATCTCTCTTTAACCAGAATTGTTCTTGGAAAAGGAACTATGAACATTTATTCTGTGGGAAATTCTCCTTATAGAAAAATCTCTTTAAAATATATTTCTTTTTCCAAAACATATATTGAGAAAAGTAATATTTTACCCAGGCAGGATTTTTGTGGTAGTGATCATCAGAAGAAACCATTTATTGTCTTTTAATCTTTAAAAAAATGTGTTGAGGTCTAATTGACATATAGGACTATATTGGTATCAGGTGTACAACGTAATGATATATACATATCATTGTGGATATGATATATGTATATATGATATTTTAGGTATATAAATGGTGAAATGATCACAATAAGTCTAGCTATTATCTTTTAATCTAACTAGGAGACTGGTCATAAAATCATGACAATGCAAAAAACAGAGAAATAGCCAGTGCTTTATATTAAAGTATACTGTCATTGCCCACCTCTCTCCTGACAAGCATCAGCCCCCTCTGTTACATGTGGAGAGAAGAGGTGGGTTTTCAGTAAGCCCTTCCCATATTGCCAGCTCCCCAGCCTCTGTCACAATCAGGGGCTGCCCCTGACTCTTAGAGCCCCAGAGTGAACCTGCCCTGTGCTCCGCCAGACCTTTGAGCCTGAGGTCATTCCTGTATCATAACTCTGAGAGCTGATGCAAGTCACATGTCTGAACAATGACCACACACGGGCATACAGGAGTACCCAGTTTTACTCAAGGCTTGGAGATGTTAAAGAGGATTATGCACCAGAGAAAACTGAAACTATCTGAGAGAACAAAGGAAAAACATCCAGAGAAATATGCCTTCCCGGGACTCCTTGCTCAGACACATCCTACTCACAGCTGCTCTCTATTGTCCCTCCTTCTTTCCATGCCACTCCCAACCCCACGCATGGCTGGGGACCCACTTCACGGCAGATCTCACTGTATGCCCTCAGGTGCTGTTTTCAAACCAGATTCACTTCTTCCTCCTAAGCAGTGCATGTCCCCAATTCAGATTAGTTCCATTTAGAATTAAGTCTTGGGGGTGCCTCAGCCATGGAGTGAGTAGTGGTATTTGGCATCCTGTCTTGATATGCCACAGAGCCCTCCAGGACACAGCAGACACTTCAAGGCCGGTGCCTTTCCAAATGGCTCCACTTGGTAACTGTCACTTTTTTTTTTATTTTCCTAACCATTGAAAACACTTGCTCACCTACACACACCCAAATACATGTAATCACAAAAATCACAAATATATATAGACCATTTCATAAGATAAGCATTAATTTTAAAAATTTGCCTCCTGGATGTCAAATTGTGTCTGCTCAGATCTGCTAAGAATATAAAGAGGCCATGGCTTAGTTAGCCTTCTTTTAATAGCTGTTGTAACAGAATTTAAATAAAGAATAACAAGGAATTCCCTGGTTTGGAAAACAATTTATCTGTAAGTAGAAAGCAAATGAATGGGTTTAAGAAATGATTAGCACCAGAGTGATGTCTAAATCACTTCCATTTGTAGAGACAAGAGGTGAGGAAAGGCTTCCAGCCACCCCTAATTTAAACATTTGAAGACTTCAGTTACATCTCAGACAATGAGAGTGGCTCCCCACCACCCTGGCTCTACAAGCAGGCTCTTTACTCAAAGAAGCCACCATATCGGTGTCTCCTTGTATCTGTTCAGGGGACCACAGCTCCCAGTAGTGTGATACAGCACAGTGGTGCAGCATACCCTCAGCTGTGACACTGAGAGTACAGCTCTAGTTGTCACAAACCACGATCCAGTGCATCACTGGACAAATGAGATGGAGATTATAAACACTAGTGTCAGAGAGATGTGAGTTCTAGTCCTGACTCTACAATTTATTACCTATGTGACCTTTGGGAAATGATTTAAGCTTCTTGATCCTCTCTCTCTCTTTTATTTTTTTATTTTTTTGCAAAATGAGAATAATACCTTGTATGATTGTTTGAGGCTGAAATAAGTTAACTTAAGAACTTGTTATAGTGTCCAGCACATGGTAAGCATTTAATAAATGGTATTCAAGAGCAGATGGAATAATGAAATCATTCAGAACACAGGGTTGGGAGCCTGAGCTTGGATTCCAGCTAGGTGTGATTAGGCTCAGCTAGGTCGGACTACATTCTGGCCATTAGCACATGAGCAGAAGTAATGTGAGCACATTTGGACCATGTATTTAAAAGGAAGCCTTCTTCATTCCCTTTTCCTTTCTGATGGACCAAATACAGACATGGTAGTGAGCTATTAGGGGCCACCCCCTAGAGACAGCGAGCCAGCATGTCCTCCATCTTCCTGCTCCAACTTGGATCACTTATCCTCTAGACCTGATCCACAGCTGACATTCTGAGACTGCCTGCCTTTCTCTCTCTAGTTGGTTCCTTTTGTCCCCAGATGTCAGGTCCTTCTCTTTATTTTGTTCCATCATTTTGCATCATTAAAGAAGATTACACGGACGGTGAACCTTCTGTGTCTCCGCATGTCTGAAAATGTAGTTTCCTCTTCATGTGGAGTGATAGTTTGGCTAGGTATACAAGTCTTGGTTGAAATTCCTTTTCTGTTAGATTTTTAACATTATGCTCCACTGCTTTCCAGTATCTAGTGTTTCCCATAAGAAGTCTGATATATTTATTTCATTTAGCATTCAATAGTCCTCTTCCATTTGAAGACACATGTCATTCTTTCGCTGTGAGAAACTAGGTGCTTTCACTCCTACTGTAACTTTCCCTGTTGAGTCTTTCTGTTCTCTCTTTCCAGAAGGCTTATTATCATATGTTGAAATTTCTGAAATTATTCTCTACATCTCTCAAGTTTAGCTCATGTTTTCCCTTTATTGTCTTCTTATTTTATACTGTTGATATTTCCTGAACTTTTTCTTTCAATTCTCATATCAAAATTTTATATAGATAAGCATAACTGTATTTACCTTTATTGTCTGTAAGGATCCTTTTTCATCACATGCTGTTCTCGTTTATGGGTGCAATGCTTTCTTAAATGCAAATTGTGCAAAACTTTATCTGTATTACCTTATCACTTCCTGCAATCACTCTGGAACGAGGAACAGTTATTACTAATATACACTTAAAAAAAAGGAAGCTTAGCAAAATTACATTAATGTCTTAAGACTGTAAAAGAAGTAAACCTAAGTGACAGAATTACAATCACCCCTCAAGTAGTCTGACTTCAAAATTAACAATTTTAATGACTACATTGCAATACCTTCATTTTCTTCAGATAGATTTTAGTACACTGAATAACGAGTTCCCAAAGATTTCCACATCCTAATCCCAGAACCTTTGAATATGTTACCTTACATGCTAAAAGGGACTTTGCAGATGTGATTAAGTTGGGGATATTGAGATGGGGAGATTATCCTGGACTATTCAGGTGAGTCCAATGTAATCATAATCCTTTAAAGTTGGAAGAGGGAGGGAGAAGTGTCTGGGAAGAAGCAGAGTTCAAAGTGATGTGAATGTTGGCTTTAAAAGAGGAAGGGGCCATAAGCGAAGGAGCGCAGGCAGCCACGCAGAGCTGGAAAAGGCAATGACATGTATTCTCCTCTAGAGCCCCCAGAAAGAATGCAGCCCTGTGAACCTATTTGAACTCCTGACCTCCAAAATTACAAGACAATACATTAGTGTTGCCTTAAGACACTAACTGTGTTGTAATGTGTTACAGCAACATAGGAAACTAATACATAGATTTTGCATATTTTGGCTAGATTTATTCTGGGATGTTCTAAGCTTTTTGCCTATTTTAAAGGATATCCTTTCATTAATCACATTTCCAAATACCATTTCTAAATGGAAACATCTCCTTTAGTATAGCAATTTTTGTATGTCAATTGACTGAAAAGCCACCTTCCTTAATTCTTTTAGAAACTCTAATAATTTAGGGATTAAATTTTTGATAGAAAATCACATCTGAAATTACTCATAAATTTTCCTTTATTATTCTCATTTTTCACTTCTTTATATCTTTGATCCATTTGATTTATTTCTTGTTCTATTCTTTGACTAGGATCACCTGTACAATATTAACAGTGATAATTTCTCACTTTAATGGCAGTCCTCATGATATTTCACATTTAAGTATATTTGATGGACTTGACTTGCTAACACATTATTAAAGCTATTTGTGTTTATGTTTAGAAATAAAACAGGTCTGTAATTTTCCCTTTTTTTTGTATACTCACTCCAGTTGTCTTATTATTCATATACAAGTCTTGTAGAAATTCTCCAAGATCTATATGTTGAAAACTTTCACTTTTTTTTTTTTTTTTTTTTTTTGCCGTATCTACAAACTCTGTCATGATTTCCTTGACTGGCTTTATCATAAATCCCATGAAGTCACACACAGCATCTGAACACATTTTTCTCCAGCAGGAATTTATTGTTTCAGGCTTGACGGCTTTCACAGCTTTTTCTATAACTACAATGGCATCTTCATCCAGACTTTCATGATGTTCTCTCTACTGGGGTTCTCGTCCACAGCATTGACAATCCTTTCCATCCAGTGTCATGTGAGTTGAGCCTAAAAGGTCCTTACGGCCTCCTGACCTACTGGCTGAATTGGAGACATTGTGTCTGGGGACAAGCAGACCACTTTTACTCGTGGGGTTCTCGGTGGCCGGGGGCATTGTCTCAATATCAAAAGAACTTTAAATGCAGTCCATTACTGGCAAGGTGCTTCCTCACTTCAGGGACAAAGCATCAATGGAACCAACCCAGAAGAAAGGTTCTCACTGTCCACCAAAAGACTGGCAGCTGGTGTTTCTCTACTCCCTTCAAGGCTGAAGTGTTTGTAGCTTTACAGATGAGAGCAGTCCTGATCATAAACCTGACAGCTTTTGCACAAAGCAGTGGAGTTAGCCTCTCACTTCCTGCCTTAAGTCCTGGTACTCACTTGTCTTCCTTACTAATAAATGTCCTTTTTGTGGCATTTTTTTCCAGAATAGGGCACTTTGATCTGCATTTTAAAAAACCTGTTCAGACAGATATCTCTTCTCCTCAGTGATTCTCTTAACACTGTCTGGGAACTCGCCGCTGCCTCGTGGCCACCAGAAGCTGCTGCTCCTGTTATCCTGACATTTTTTTTAAGCCAAACCTCTTTCTAAAACCATCAAACCATCCTTTGATGGCATTAAACTCTCCAGCTTTAGATCCTTCACATTCCTTTTGCTTTAAAGGGTTCTATAATGATTTCAGTTTTTTCTTGAGTCTTATTAGAGTCTTTAGGTATATCTTTCTTAAAGCAATCCTGTACTCATGCAAAAGCTGCAGTTTTGGTATGAGATAAAAAGCTATTTAGCAAAAAGTGCCAACTTCTCATGATTGCTGGTGTAGCTGCAGCAATGGCTTCATAAATTTCCTTTTCTTTTTTTTTTTTTATTACCATAGTCCTTACACTGGATTCATTTATCTTGAAATGGCAGCAACCACCACTGCAGACCTCAACCTACCATATGTTATCAAGCAATTCAAGTTTTTCTTGTAATGTCATGACTTGGCTTCTTGGCACATTTAGCGTCACTAGTGGCACATCATGGGTCCAATGGTGTTATTCAGGGTTGATGGTGTGACACCAAACATGGTGAAAAGAATGCAAGAACCACAAGAGATCATTTTTTACTGTGATGCACAATTTAGTGGAGAGACAAACTGCTCACGGGAAGATGATGAGCATCACATGGCATTTTAAGCAGCAGCAGCAACAGCAACAGGAGGTGGCTACATAGTTATTACAGTAGGACGGTGTGTGCTCCAGTTAATTCATTCTGATACAGTTTTTCCCCCAGTTTTATTGAGATATTATTGACATACAGCATTGCTCAAGTTTAAGATGCACAGCACAATGATCCGACCCACATATATTGTGAAATGATTGCTCATTCTGGTATGATTTAATATTGACTCTTTACATTTATTTACATTTCTCTCAACTATGAGTGATGTCACGGACATTCATAAGTGTTTACATGCATAAATGTTGATAAATTTTAACTTTCTATAATAAATTAGTGTATATTTAAAGTAGACCAAATAGACTAGTATCTACATATATTTTATGAATTCACAACATACCTTTTTCTTAATTTTTTCAATATTTGTAGGCTGCAGGGTTCATCTGCAAATTTTTCAACTTGTTGCAAAGCTCCAAAAAAATTCCAGTGTATTTACTGAAAAAAATATGTGTATAAGTGGACCTGTGCAGTTCCAACCTGTGTTGTTCAAGGTCCAACTGTAATATAAATGAACTACTTTCTTACATTTAGTAGAAATTGCTCTTAATTTCTTCTGAGGCAGGTACTTTTTTAATGGATTAAATTTTTACTACCTTATCAATATCTCTATCAAGAAATATTTCTAACAAGAATTATCGGTTCTTATAATGTCCATTGGGTAGCATATTTTCCTAGAAAATATTCCATTTCATATAGATTTTCATATTTCTTGGCATAGCTTTGTACATAATGATGGTTGATTAGCTCCAGGAAAAGAAACCAACATTTTATTTCAATATGATTCAAAATTTATCAGTTTAGAGATGGTTGGATGTCAGGAGCAGATTTAGATGGGTGGGGATCTTGGGTGGGAGAAAGTGGGATAGCTCAAGATTTCATCATGCTACTCAGAACATTTCAAGTTCAGAGACCGGGTCTTACTCATCTCTGTAGTGGGAGGCCTTGCATGATTCATAATACACAGAGGTGATGCTGTTGAATACTGTTAACTCTTTTTTTAACACCTTTCTTGTGGCATGATTCCTGTACAGTGAACTACACATATCTCAAATGTACAGCTAGATGAATTCTGATAGATGTCTACACCCATGAAACCATCACCATAGTCAAGACAGCTCACATTTCCATCACTCCCCAAGAGATGCAAATCTCGAACTCCCAATTTGTCCCTTCCTACCTGCTTTCCACCTGGTATAACCATAAGTTTGTTCTCTATGTCTGTGAGTCTGTTTCTGTTTTGTAGATAAGTTCATTTGTATCTTTTTTTTTTTAGATTCCACATATAAGTGATATCCTATGGTGTTTTTCTTTCTCTTCCTGCCTGACTTCACTTAGAATGATGGTCTCCCAGTCCATCCATGTTGCTGCACATGGCATTATTTTATTCTTTTTCATGGCTGAGTAATTGAATATTGTTAACTCTTATGTATGTGTAATGGGCTGGGGGAAGGGGTGGGTATCACTCAAAGTTACCATGAAAACATAGCAGCCATCTCCTCTGAAATGTCTTGGGGCAGATTACTTCTGGTTTCATTAGGCACCATCCGCCGCAGTGGGGCTCCACATTGACACTCACTAGGGCTGCTAGGCAGGGAGGGGGAGTCAGAGGAGGGGAGTGTGTCCTGGAACCAGGCAAACCCAGGGGAGGTGGGATGGAACATACCTGGGGAGGGTCTGGGTCTACCTACACCTGACAATACCAGCTCTGGGGAGTGGGTATAGCTCAGCAGTAGAGCGTGTGCTCAGAGTCCATGGTCCTAGCACCTCCCTTAAGGGAAAAACAAACAAACATCAGCACCTAAAACCACATTACTCCTCTCTTCCCAGTCCCCACCATCTCCAACAAAAGTTGGCTGCTGCTTAATTTCTGAACTTCCCCAGGGAGGTAAGACTTTCCTTGATTCCACTGCACCTCAGTTCCTCCAAAAGTGTGTCAGAGCTGCCTGTGTATGAAGATTGGGAGCTGTCATTCATCTTCTGAGCACCCCCCTTATTTTAAAAATTAAACATTAAAAACCTGTCACAGTATCAAGAAGGCGATCCAAGACAAGATCAGTAATGGGCATTGATGAGGGGGAGAGCCGTGTTTACCACTGGCTCCTTTCTGAGTTGTAACTCACCACGTGATGGGAGCACGCGGTCAGCTGTGACCTGAGAGGGACTGCAATGGCCTAAGTACAGAAAGGATCACACTAGGGCCTTCCCACGCCATGCTAAATCCACACACACACACACACACACATTCTCTCATAGCTCTCCGTCTTAGCCTGCTCAGGCTGACATGCAAAATTCCACAGGCTGGGCAGCTTGAACAACAGAAATGCATTTCTGTGGCTCTGGAGGCTGGAAGACCACGATCTAGGTACCGCAGTCTCACTGTGGACTCACATGACTTCTTTGTGTGCTGAATGGGAGAGAGACAGAGAGACAGAGAGACAGAGAGGCAGAGAGGCAGAGAGACAGAGAGGCAGAGCGAGCACGAGCTTCTGGTATCTCTTCTCACCAGGGCACACCTAATCCCAGCATGAAGCGTCCACCCTACCGACCTCCTCGAATCCTGACTACTCCCAAAGGCACCATCTCCAAATGCCCTTTCCACTGAGGGCTAGACTTTCGCATATGAATCCTGAACACAAACATTCAGCCCATGACAGCCCCCAATTCACAATACATAGCACCCAATGCTTTGCATGCCTCAAGCTCTGTGAACCACGCATTCTTCCCTGGAAAGCACCATCACTAACGGTAACACATCCTCTGTGGTTGTACAGAAAAAGACGGCCCATTATCCATAGCTCTTTGTATGCCATAGGCTGTCTTCCTTCCAATGACTACTGTTTGTCGGACTTGTCACACAGACACACACAGGGCTGTTTCCTTCCAAACAAAACCCCTCCTGGCATGTAGTCCCCACCTCGTCCATCTATGGCTGTTCACAATTACCAGTGCATCAGTGCAAAGGAAGCCTCAGTGGCTATTTCCATCCTGAAAACAAGAAGCTGAGTATTTGCACACACTCTTCATGGAGATGTATAAATAGTCCACCTGAGGTGGGGCACCTCCTTATCCTATTAGACAAATTGTGTGATACTCTTCGCCATTAAAACGGAAGATGTCAAAGCATCCTTACATGAAAGAAAATTGATTTTTACAAAAATTCTACAGGGAACATATTTTGTTGGCAGCTTTAAATTCCCTGAAGTAAGAAAATTAGATTTTTTTTGTTTGGTTTATTTTCAGAAACAGGAAAAAGAAATATTTTTTCTTAACTCCTGTAACCAATTTAGAAGAGACAAGATGGAAAGGAAGTTGGTGAAAACAGGGGTGGACAGAAGTGCAGCCCCTTTGAACTAAGCAGAGGAACAAATCCTACAGGACCACAACATAGAAAGAAAACTCCATCGTTGACAACAGAGACTGAGGTTGCTGGTCTCCTTTGAAAGTCTGGAGAAGCAGCACAGAATAGCAACACTGGCCATCACGATGACTGCAATTTGTGCATTACAAATGGTGTGTTTTTAATAAGTTCTTACACTGGTCTATCTCTTTGTTCCAAAGATCTGAAGCCTCCCCAGGTCATTTTTCTTCTTTCTGATCAGAGCCTCTTTTTCTAGCAAAACCGCAATGCCAATATTAATGGTATAAAATGGATCTGAGTGAAAAACCAGTGGTGTAACGTTGCTGTAATACCTCCATCCCTCTGAAGCGAACGGCATTGACCAAGGAGGGAAGGTTGGGTGTCATGTCCTGAAGGATGCTTACCTGAACTGGAACATGCCGACTGTGGGAGTGACAACACCCCGAGGGAGATGGAAGGAAGGACAGCTCTTTGTTCCACTGGTACAGATGTTGGGCAATTCAGGGTCCTGACAAAACCACCGGCCTTGCAAGATAGTCATGTCCCCTTGACAGCAAACCGTCCCCCCTGCACGAAGAAATTCACCATCTTTATCTCCAGAAGTTTAGCAACTAGAAGTCACGGTTGAAAAAAAGCAAAGCGTGCAAATTGAGGGATCCTTTCTTACCCTTTCAGACATTGAAGATATGAGATTAGGAAGCTGATCCTTGAGTTTCTTCATAAATAATTCCTTTTACTTAAGGGAATTTTCAGAAAAACTTTAATTCAGAAAAATAGTGCCAATTCAAGTTCCAAGTTAGTACACTTTAGCTCCAAGTCTTCTGAAATACAGCAAATGCATGTGTTCCCTTACTCCACAATTATTTCCTGACAGGTATTGTGCATATAATGTGATGCTAAGTAACAGAAATTCAGAGACGGATGAGATATGGTACAGTTCCACATTGGCCTCAAAGCACACAGCTGCTGTCCTGTTCACAAGTCTAAGCATCACCTCACAGAGGTGTCTGCCACCACCAGGTCAAATTGTCCTCCCAAACACATATTTTTCCATGTAATAAATCCATTTCATCGTGGTAGGGGAGCGGTCATGTGAACTATTGGCTTAAGGTCAGTGTGGTGTCCCAGTTGTGTGAAAAAGAAATAATTAGGGGACTCAGGGGACTGTAAGCTTCTCTACAGCAGTTGAGGGGGCATGTCTTTGAAGAGCCAGACTTCTGTGTCCTCGTCTATAAAGCTGACATAACACCACCTACCCAAATACATCGGGAGATGGTCGCATGGTACCTCTCATCTTTCCTATGCTACATGATCACCCTACAATATTCCAATTATAGACACTTACATAACTTATCTCCTTCCCTCATAAGCCTCAATAATCATGGCTTTCGTTATTATGTCGTAGCTTGGCTGTCCCAGTTCAAGAAAGTTTCCAAAAGGGAAGATTAAGGTTTCAGCCTTGTGCCTGTCCACATTAGCTGTCCTGGCCCACTTATATTTTCATTCTGCATCTGAATTACAATATTACGTGTCTTTTGTACATTAGATTTCAAGTTCCAGATGGCAGGAATTTGATTAATTAAAATACAGCTACAGTGCCTGTACCTAGAAGGCTTAACCTGTATTAAATAATAATCATTTCAATATCAGGACAGACTAAGGGAAAGTCCAAACTATTAACATTATACCTCAGGATAAATTCTCTCTGTAAAAACATTGCACTCACCCGTCTCCTGTGTATATCTTAAAAGTGGTACCTACTCGTCTCCAAAATTAGAATGTTTAGAGAATTCGTTTTGGGAGACCTCCACTGCTGGTCAAGATGAGGTAATCTCCTGCCTGAAAATAACAAGACAGTAACAACAACAACCCCAAACAAGTCAATGAAGCAAAGTTTCAAGATGCTGGACAGGAGGAATAAAGGGCCGTGGCCCCTGAAAGACAGGAAGTAAATGAAGTAGGCCTGACCACTGCCCCAGCTTACTCCTTGAAAGAGCATCCAGGCCTCTGTACACAGATGGGGAGCCCAGGCTGAGCCTGATCAGTGCTCTGAGTTAAGGAGACAAGGTTAAGAGTCCAGGGAGACCAAAGAGGCTACTGGGACCAGAAATCAGATGGGAGGGAGCCACCCAGAAACCTACAGAGGGTTCCCTTGAGAACTCAACTGAGTGTTGATCAGCACCTGTGTGTGAGCTGGGGAAAGAACCACCTGGAAAAATTGTTGGGCAGCGTGCCAGTCGTTCACACAGGCCTGGGAATAGGGCCTGTTCCCAACAGCCCGACCCCAAAACCTCATAGTCCACGGGCATGAGGTAGACTATGTAGGGTCTTTCCTGAGTGGTGAGGAATAATTAGTTCTAGACTGAAAATTAGTCCACCAGACAAACCATCAAAATAAGACCCAGAAGGATCAAACTAATTCTACATAAATTAACTGCATCCCAGAACAAAGCTCTAGAAGATTTAGAGGAACACAAAAATATCCAACACTCAACAAGATAAAATTCACAATGGCTGGAGTCCAATCTGAGATTATCAGCCAGACAAAGAAGCAGGAATGTACAACCCATAATAAGAAGAATCCACTGACTCAGAATTGACACAGACATTAGAACGATTAGACCAGGACATTGGAACACTTATTATCGCTGTATTCCACACATTCCAAAACTTACACAGAGACATGGAAGATATACAATAAGATCTACATTAGACTTCCGATGAAACCCACAATGCTGGAGTAGAAAAATACACTGGATGGCATTACAAGCAGATTTATGCTGCAGAAGAAAAGATCAGTGAACTTCAAGTCATGACAATAGAAAATTTACAAAATGAATACAGAGAGAAAAAAATCATTTTAAAAAATGAAAAGTGAATCGGTGACCCTGGGACAATTTCAAGTGTCCTAACAAATGTGTGACTGGAGTCCCTGAAGACTGAGGGGAAAACAGAAAATACATTTGAAGAAATAATGGCTGAAATTTTCCCAAATTTGATGGAAATATAGATCCACAGACTTGAGATCTCAACAAGACCTAAGCACAAGAAACATTAAAAAAAGAAACTACAGTAAGTTACATCATAATCAAATCATTCAAAATCATGAGAAAGAGGGAATTTTTAAAGCAACTGAAAGAAAAATACACCCTATTTATAGGGGTACAAAAATAATGATAATAGCAGATTTCTCATCTTAGAAAGACACAAGAAAATAGAAGTGCAAACTAGAAACTGGGAGAAATTATTTGCAAAGCCTATATCTGATAAAGGGCTTGTAGCCACAATATTTTTTTTTAAACTCTCAAAACTGGCTAATAAGAAAACAATCCAATTTTGAAAGGCAAAATCATTTTGGGGGAACATACACTTCATCAAAGAAGATATATGGATGGCAAAAAAGACATGCAAAAATACTCCATGTCATTAGTCACAGGGGAATGTAAATTAAGATTACAACTGGGTAACACCACCCACTTATTAGAACATCAAAAATTAAAAAGACTGACCATAACAAGTGTTGGCAAACATGTGGAGAAACTGGAACTCACATCTACCACACTGCTAGTGGTCATGTAAAATTTGAATTTCGTCACTTTATTAGAAAGTTAAATACACCCACATCACATGGCTCAGCCATTTTTCTTCCAGGCATTCACTCAAGAGAAAAGAAAGCATACACCCGCACAAATACTTGTGCACAAATGTTCATAACAGCTTTATCTGTAATTGCCAACAACTGGAAACAACCCAAGTTTCCATCAACAGGTGAATGGGTAAACAAACTATGGTACATCCATTCCCTGGAACATTACTCAGCAATAAAAAAGAAATGAAAAACATAAATTCAATGACATGGATGATTGTCAAAATAATTACACTGAGTGGAAGATGATAAAAGATCACATATTATGTGATTTCACTTATATAAACTTTATAAAATGCCAGCTTATATACAGTGACAGAAAGAATGGTGGTGGTCTGGGGACTCATATTAGGTGGGAGGAGGGGGGATTTGAAAGGGGCATAAGGAAAATTTCAGAGGGAATAGAAATGTTCATTATTCAGATTATGTCACTACTTCCACTGGTGAATATGTATGTCAAAAGTTACCAAAATGTATACTACAAATGCATGCTGTTTATCATACGTCCATCATATTGCAAAAAAATTGTGATTTTTTTAATGTAAAAACAAAGATAAATAAAAGAAAATGAGGTTTTAAAAATAGGTTGTCTTTTTTAGAGTAGGTTTAAGGTCACAGCAATATTGAACCGAGGTGCACACACCCCGTTCCCCACACATGCACAGCCTCCTCATTTATATCCACAGCCCCCACTAGAGTGGTGCACTTGTTGCAGTCAATGAACCCACACTGACATGTCATCATCACTCAAACTCCAGAGCTCACATTATGCGTCACTCTTTGTGTCGTATCCATCATTACGGTATCATACAGAATAATTTTGCTACGCTAAGAATCTTCTGTTCCCCATCTAGGAAATGAAATTTTTATTTAACTTCTCTTAATACTTTCATTTTTATGTGTATCTTATGTGACAATGATTATAAAATAACATTTGTATCTTTTTGATGAACTCAACTACCTTTTGGAATGAGTAAATGGTCAAAGAACATATAACTTGGACCACTGGGAAAATTCACCTTTAAGTGATATTTGTTCAAGCACATTATAGGTAAAACTTTCTACACTAGCGTTCCACAGTTCATGCTTCTTTTAAGAATTGTGTCATTGCCCGGCTGATCTCCTGCATGCGCTAGGCTTTTGGACTGAGTGTTGAAATGATTCTTGATTTGAAAAGATTTCATACTGAGACTCCCTGGTGAACACAGTAATGAAGGTTGTTGAGTGATATGGTTTTTTGTTCCCACTTTGTCAGTACACTGACCCCCAGGCATTAAATCTCAGCATGAAGTTGTGTCTACATTATATTTATACAACAGTCACCCATAACACTTCAGGGATTTTATATTGTAGTGCCAAGGTCATCTTCTCTTAGTTTTGCAAAATCACTGGGCCCTAAAATTATGGCCGCTGCTTATCAGAACAGTATTTTTAAAGATTTTTCTTATCAAGGTCATGTTTGACATGAATATCAGGGCAAAATTTCCCTGTGCCATTACAAAGTTCCTTTATCGCCTTATGTTTTCATGACTAGTTGAGTGTCTACACATGATGTGTCAAACTCAAGGAATTTTTCCAATATAACACTCACTGATCAGAGAATTTCAGAAAAAAAAAACCTTTAGAAAAAAATGTTCCTCTGATGTTTTCCATTGTATTTTCATCAATATATTGCCAAACTACTTTAAATATTGGATTTTATCATGCCACTGATGAGTGTTCAACAATGATTCTTCATAATCCACCACCTACAGTGGAAAAAAAAGGAAAATTTTTTATAAGCACAAACCACATTAAAATTCAGAGAATCCTAGGCTAACACTCAAAAATAGAAAATCACATTTATAGTGCATTTGATTTCTTGTTTCAAAGAAGACAACACACGTTTTCAGGAGCCCTAAAAATTGTTTTGATGTCTTGTCTTGGTGTCCTTGGAATGACACCATTTTTCAAAGTTTTGGTACAGGTCACAAAAGGTAAATAAATTCATGTATTTTATTCTTTTTCTGGGGGAGGGAGGCTGTTTTAATGGTAAAATTAGACTTACCATAGCAAGAAGGCCCAGTGTTGAAGACTGTTTCAGTGACATTATTTTATTCTGACTATGAGGACCCTGTACTTTATACACTGAGATTTCATTCTACAAGCCAAGGAATGAACTCTAACAGGAAAGTCCTAGTTCACCTTCCAGTAAAGCCATGATGGGCCAGATGCATGTACACACTTCTAAGAGGAAGTCCACAGAGTCCTTGGCCCACAACTAACTGAGAAACAGCACAGTGGAATGATACCCTCTTACACAGGCCCAATTGTATATCAAATCTTTGGCATTTTCAACTGTGATCATAAGATGTCCTGGTGATGTTGGACTCCTAACGGTACAAACAGAGGCCCCACATATGGCCTGAAAGTATAACAGTAAATAGCACAAAGTAAAAGGGAAATTAGTTAAACTTCATTGTGTGGAAATCTAGAAGTCAAAAGTAACTACAAAAATTTACCTCTGAATGTGCTCATCAGGCTAAATAAACAACAGTGTTGTGTAGGGGACACTTTGTATCTCACGGACACCAAGGACGGTCAGGAGAGAAGAGGCTTTCTATGGATGCTGGAAACATCTATGCCCCCTGGCAGTTAAAGGCTGGAGCAGAAAATGTTTGGGAAACAGATGCCACAATACAGAAACATAAATTATAACTGAAATGACATACCATAGGTTTTATCAAGTTGGAAAAAACCTTCTTAGATTCTGGGGTTGTTAATACGCTGCTGTTACAAGTATAAATCTCTATGCTTTCTCAGGGAAAGCAATTTGGCAACGTGTGTCAGAACTGCAAGCGCCCGCCCCCTCTCACACAGCTGTCCCACGTCTGGTAACTTTGCCTACAAACGCACTCACGCATGCACAAAGTGACCCGTGCACTAAAGAAGTGTACCTAGTGAGCACCAACTGCATACCAGCTACCATTCTAGGTGCTGGGGACAGAGCAGCAAACAGTAGGGTCTCATGGAGCTCATACTGGTCGGGGGGATAGGCTGTAAATGAATCAATGCATAATGGGTCAAGTGGCGGCATGAAGACAGAGTAAGAGGGGTCGGAAGGAAGGAGGTGGCTTACAGAAGGCAGCTGAGGGGGTGACGTTTCAACAGGGATCTGGCGGGATGAAGAAAATGCTAAGCAAGGACCTATGGGATGAGGGCTCTAAATACACAGAATCATTCCCAAAAGTTCAAGGCAACCTAAAGACCATCAATAGGAGTCTGATTAAATAGCCTGTAGGTGGGGGCTGGGTAGACAGGTAGCAAGAATATAAAAAAATGCATGCATTATACAATATATGTCTAAACATAAAAACGAAAACGATCTGGCGGCCACAGAGGCGTGCTGCGTGTCTGGGGTGCCGACATTTCTAACAGACTCTCTCTTTGTCTCTTTTGAATGATGCACCACAAGCATGCGTGCTCACACACAAAACACCACATGATGTGGTTCATGTTAAATAAACGTGCAGATTTGACTGAGGTAAAAATATCTATCTTGCTTAAACTCTGTCTGGGAGTTCTGAACATCCCAAATGATAAGAGTCTGGAGCCTACAATGCCTGGAGAAATTTCTGTACAAATACACACCACGTGTGCTACGCTATTTCTGGACTTTCTGGTAAAGACAGGGTCCGGAACAAGAAAAAAATTGTACCTTTGGAAAAGAGCAATTCAAGCAATACATCATTATCATCTGTGTCACTCTGCAGGACTGAATGTCACAGATCCAGTCTCATGCCGAGTTTTTAGGAATTCACACACACACACAAAGATTTTATATTTTTCCCTTCTAGATTTTAATGGAAGTGGTCGTAAGGCAAATGCCTATAATTCAAAACAAATTCAAACCAAAAACTAGCACAAGTCTGAAGAATCACACAAACACTGAACGCAGGGTCCTCGTGAAAACCCACAGGAAACACCTTCGATTTCCCCATCTTTGCCTTGATTTCCCGGAGCAATGTGACCTTGTGGAGAAGTCACAGGTTTGCTGGAGGCAGAGGCGACAGGACAGAAGACAGCATTCGCTGGAGGACAGGTTTCCAGTGTCTAACTGACTCGCTCCCTGATGGGGACACACATCCCCGGAGCGGTGGCTGGTCCGCAGCTGGTCTCAGCGACACTGTACACGAGGTGGGGATGGCCCTGTGGGCGGGGCCTCCCCGGGAGGGCCGGTGCCCGTGAACCTGGGCTGCCCTCCCGGCGCCCTTCACAGGGCTCGGGCTGCACCCTCCCCCACTGCTGGTAACTCCCGCTGTTATCCCACTGAGCAGCCTTGGTAAGCAGAATTCCTGGGGTTCTATTCATCTTCTTTACTTATTTTCAAGGCTGAGGTTTAAAAAGTGTAAACGTTACGGAGGACGTTGAAGCTAGGGAGGTGGTGGCCGGGGCAGGGATCACCTGCTTCTGCGGGAGGGGTTCCACCGTCCCCGAGCTGTTCCTTGGTAACGCTCAACGGTGCTCTGAAGTTTGGACTCAGGAGACAAGCGTTTGCAGGCAAGCTGAGAACTTCCCACGTCTACTTTTAGATCTTTGTTATGTGCGCCTTCATCTCACCTGGTATTCATCGAACAAAGCATCCCCACGGCATCTTCGAATGAAGACGATGACACCTACACTGTAGCTCCCTTCCAGGCGGTCCCCTCCCTGCTCCTCCTCCAGAACATTCTTGTCGTCCTTCAGTCACATCCAGCCCTGCTGAAATCAACCACCGAAATCTCAGAGATACCTTAAAATCACATCCTTTCTATCTGTGATTCAGAGCTCAAAGTATAGTTACAGGATGTTATTTTCCATGACCCGGTAGCCATCGAGTCCCGCCGTGGGAGTGGTATGAGGCCAGGGAAACCAATGAGTCATGAATAGCATGTCTGGCTGTCAACGTGTACATGTCATAGACACTCATTCATAAAATCATTAAGTGAATCTGCTGTAATAGTTCTATTTGATTGCATTATTATGTACATAGATAGCAATACAGGATTTCTCTGTGAAGAGATGAGGGGGAAGGAAGCTGAAAACTGACAGTAATGGGGAGGAGGTTGCCTAGAAGCAAACAGCTAAAGATTTAAAAGGCCCTTCTGAAAGCATCCCTCTGGCATTCTGACAGTTTCAAGGATGAAATCAACATCCTGTTGAACATTTTCACCCTCACATTTTCTTCCCACCTCTACAGCCCAGCCAGCAGATCTGCACACAAGGGAGCACAGACAGCAGGCCCTGGGTCTAGCTCACGGCTCCTAGAAATGACAGCAGGAACAACAGACCTAGCTGGATGGAGAAAGCACCGCTGCTTGCACGGAGCCCCATGAGCGGTTGCAGGACTTGGAAGCCAGGGCTATACTGGGCTTTTTAGTTTCCTGCGCAGATGTAGGTGCACACAGTGTATAACAATAATCCCCATACTGTAAAACAAGCCATAGCTTTTTTGAGACTGCAATCTGTTTCCAAGGCAATTGAAATTTGAAACCTTAAAACTGAAGAACATTGTAGTAGAATCTTATTGATGGAGATTTCATCTTGCGTGCAACCTTGGAGGTCCTTAAAAGTGATGTAAGATACTATCAATAAAAGATCAGAATAAGCTTGTTGAATACAATTGGAATATAGTTGTGGTAAGAGCTAAGTATGCTCTCTGTTTCTAACAAAGAATTTATCGTGGTGATCCAGGAGAGGATAATTGAGAAAAAAGGATGTGGAACTCTCTTAATGACAGATAACTCTGGCTACTGGTGAGCTAGCCAGGTATGTGGCTGCTGTGAATCAAAACCGCCAGACGAAACAGACACAGCTGCTCTCACCAAAAATCAACTGCTTGCACCATTTACAATAGCCAACCTAAATGTCCGTCAACAGAGGACTGGATAAAGAAGCCGTGGTGTATAGATAAACAATGGAATACTACTCAGCCAGAATAAAGAATAAAATAATGTCATTGGCAGCAACATGGATGGAACTGGAGATCATCATTCTAAATGAAGTCAGCCAGAAAAACAAAGAAAAATACTATATGATACCATTCATATGTGGAATCTGAAAAAAAAAAAAAGACACCAATGAACTTATCTACAAAACAGAAACAGACTCCCAGACACAGTAAACAAACTTATGGGTATGGAGAGGAAAGGGGGTAGGGAAGGACAAATTGAGAGTTCGAGATTTGCAAATATTAACTAGTATTGCATAAAAAACAGATAAAAAACAAAGTTCTTCTGTAGAGCACGGGGCACTGTATTCAATACCTTGTAGTAACCTATAATGAGAAAGAATCTGAAAAGGAATCTATGTGTGCATTTTCATGACTGAAACATGATGCTGTACACCAGAAATTGACACATGTTAACTGACTATACTTCAATTAAATAAACAAATATAAATAAACACGTGCTTGCAAAGAATGCAATGGAAACTAATTGTGCTGGGTCCAAACGTGGCGCAGTAAATTCAACAGCCAGACTTCACCAAGCAAAAGTAACACGAGGCTGTCGGCAGAGAGGGAGGCATAGGGCCTGTGTTTGAACCCAGTGGTACAAGCACAGCATCAATTTAAAATCAGCTTCTCATGAGGGGAGGGTATAGCTTGGTGGTAGAGCACATATTTAGCATGCATGAGGTCCTGGGTTCGAGCCCTAACCCTTCCATTATATTAGTAAATAAAATAAAAAATAAGTAAATGATTAAGATAGGTTCAAATCTTCCTTTTATAAAAAAGACACATCTGACCACATTGAAAATAAGTAAAATCAATTTGTTTTTCTGTGATTAAAAACACTTTAGAACTTTTTTAACACTCGGGATTCAGCTTAAACTGAGGTGTTTGGATATGTGGGTTCATAAATTGAGAGATTCTTATCTTATTAGTACATCATTTTAGGAAATGTAGCATCCACTTTTCTGAGTTATGAAACCTGGTTTGTGCCAGATTTGATTCTAAAATATCTTGAGAGTAATCAACAATGTCAATTACTTTACCTTCCCAAAGGACTGGTTTGACTTTCCAAATGATGTTTACCTGCCCTTACTAGTTCACACGAGGCCATTTCCGCTTGCAGATTTTTCTGGACAGAGGAGCAAAGCAAAGCGTCTGCAGCACAAGGGCAGCCTTACCATCCCCCCAAACCATTCCCCAGGCTTCTCACTTTCCCGCCCCTGACAAGTTTCCCTGATCTGTCATTGAGCGCTCCCTGGAGCTCCACAAAAGCACGGAAAATGTGACCAGACGTTTCAGCCATGCCCTCAGTGGGGGAGCTGCCGACACCGCCCTCGTCCGGCTGTCAAGATTCTTTAGGACGTCTTATGTCTCAGAGACAGAAGTTATTTTAGAGTAATTGACAGAGGCAGGGCTTCTGGAATTAGAACAGGTGTGATTTGCATCCTCATCTGTTTGGCCATAAAATATTGGCAAGTAAGTGGGATATCCAGGTTCACAGCTGCTTTCCCAAAGCTCCATGCTGCAGTTAATACCCTCCTCAGACAGCAAGAGCGGGGAGTGAAATATTCTCTCAAAAATGAGATTATCCATGCTGTGTTTACGATTTAGCCCATGTTTCTGAATATTTAATAAATTTAAGTCATCTGCATTTGTTGATTCTAATACCTCCCTTTGTTTTAAGATGCCTGTTTTCTTTTCTTACTCCATGTGTTTTCGTCGTTCCCTTGGAATAAACCTCTGAGGCATAAGTACAATATCCCCCCTTGAGAGGGAGGGTGTAGCTCAGTGGTAGAGTGCATGCTTAGCATGCATGAGGTCCTGGGTTCAGTCCCCAGTGCCTCCATTTTAAAAAATGATTTTAAAATGTATACATTTCTTCTTAAGAGGGAAGAGCTCCCACAGAGAACACACATGCACACCCTTAGACCCAGTTAGGCCATTCCACTGATATTCATTTCTTTTCTGTTGTAAAGATACATTTAATAAGTATTGACCAATTCTGAGATGGAGGTTTTCAGGAGTACTTGATAAATGTTTTCAGACAGCCAGGCGTTTGCATTTTAGTAGTACTATATTAACTCATGCTTAGAGAAAATAAATTTTTCCTTCTGTAATTCCACACAAATATTGTCCCAGGCTGGGAAACAAATGACCAGAGGGAAAAAATCATCCTGACTTTCACACCAAGATATAAGTTCCCCTTAGTTTCTCTCTCCACAAGGCCAGTGTGTCTAATGAGATAGGTTGCTTGTGGCAAGATTTTATATTCATTAGAAAATCATGTCTTGTGGGGGAAATGGGGTGGGAAGGGATAAATTTGGGAGTCTGAGATTTGCAAAGGTTAACCACTATATATCAAAATAGATTAACAAAAAAAAACAAATTTCTTCTGTATAGCATGGGGAACTATATTCCATATCTTATAAACTTTAATGAAAAAGAATATGAAAATAAATATATGTATATATATGCATGACTAGGACATGATGCTGTACACCAGAAATTGACACGTTGTAACTGACTCTACTTCAATAAAAAAAGAAAAGAAAATCATGTCTCGGAGGTTATTTTCATCGGCAGCTGCAAGGGAACTCGACACAAAAGCCATCTGATTTTAAGTCGCTAAGGCAAAGAAAAACACCTGGCCATCACTAGATTCCTCAAATGACCTACTATAAATGTGCATTCCCCAACTGTCAGCCCACTCCCTAGTGACTATCAAGACCCTCACTGAAATTAGCAGGTGTTTCACGCAGTAATTCCCTAGCACTTCTGAAACATACATGAAGTTCTGAGCACAGTAAACCTACATTGAGTGGAGCCTAGCAGACAGTGGGCTGGACAGAACGTGAAAGAAAGGTCCTCTTCGCCCTCTTCCAAGGGCAGCCTCTGCCTGCTGCCGGAGAGAAGGCAGTGGGGCGGTGGGGGGGGAGCTTCCAAATCTTGCAGGTGAGAAGGCAGGGAACTGAAGGCTGGAGACATGATGTCTGCTCAAAGGCCCAGCTCCAGCCTCAGATGATGTAAGAATCAAGAACCCTGAACTATATATAAAAATAGGTAAAAAATAAATTTCTTCTGTATAGCACAGGAAACTATATTCAATATCTTCTAATAACCTTTAATGAAAAAGAATATAAAAATGAATATATTTTTATATATATATATATATGCATAACTGGGACATTATACTGTACACCAGAAATTGACACATTGTAACTGACTATATTTCAATTCAAAAAAAAAAAGAACCCTGGGGAGGTCGGGTCAGGTACCAAGACTCTCTCCCTTGGCCATTCCCACAGGTCCTATCAGCATTATCAGCAGGACCACATTAAATCCACTCTCCATGCTGCTACAATTTCTGCCCATTTTTAATTTTGTTTTCAAGTTGTTGTTGTTTGGGGGAGTAATTTTATTTACTTACTTACTTACTTACTTACTTACTTACTTACTTACTTATTTTAACAGAGGTGTCAGGGACCTCGTGAATGCTAAGCACACGCTCTACCATTGAGCTCTACACTTCCCCCCATCTTTTAATAAACAGCTCATTCAACATAAATGAGAGGGTCTTTCTGCTTATTCCTGGCTTTGTTAAACTTCGCTTTCCTACACCACTCATTTTGACCATTTATCTATTATCATCCATTCCTAGATAGATGTGTACACATAGAATAGAGCAGGTAGCTTGACAAACACTTACAGAAGAATGAACAAAGGCACCAGCATGAAGTTTGATTGCCTGTGGGGTGAAGAGCTGAGAAGCGGTCAGCACAGGAGTCCAGGCTGAGCCAGGGGTCCCTGATCCTTGTTGACTCTTCAGTTGCCATTGCTAAATGCCCAGTTGGTGCCAAGTTTTTATGTAAAATTACTTCTCAGAAAAAAACATGAGAGTAAATGTATCACTGAAGCATCCATTTCCATCGAACATGTTTGGGGAAAAAACTAACTTTGGCTTAGGTATAGCAGGATTTTATTTCCTGATATTTTATATATATATAGAGAGAGAAAGGAAATAATATATTAAAATTTCATGTGGCCAAAATAGAAATCCTAGAAGGACAGGAGATCCAGGAATCATTTTGTTAAATGCCTTTTCACATCAGAAATGAAAATGTCCAGTGTTCATGGGCAACAATGTGTAGTCAAATCATCAAGATATGCAAATAGAAAAATAGAAAAGTCAGTAGTATCTGTAAAATATGAACTCTTTTAAAATCTACAGTCATTTGAGAATTATCTAATTAACAAGGTAGAGCTTAATTTAAAAAAAATGTGGTACTGTGTACCAGACCCAGTGCTACAAAGCATGCTCATTTAGTCTTCTCAATAAATCTATGCATTAGAGACCATCGTCATTTCCATATTTCACTTGGGGAAACTGAAGCCCAGGGCTGAGAAACTCGCCTGAAATCACCCAGCCAGTAGGGGGCAGAGCAGGCTGCGGCCCCAGCAGTGCAGCTGCACCTGGGAACACGCCCTGGGTCAGCTTCCTCGTCCAGGCAGGTGGGGCTAATGATCACGCGTGTGGCATCGCCATCTGTGGTGGGGCCAGGGCTGGAAGATGAAGTCTGGCTCAACTCAGAGGAAAAGGAAAAATTCTGGACATTTTCAAGATACTGAATCTTGGCTAGAATCCTCTTTAAAAACTCTCTTGCTTTATTGTTCGTTTCAGTATCGTTATCACCTTATTCAATAGAACTAATGGACTTCCAACCACCTCACCGGTTTATGAAGAACTAGGTCAAGAAATAGAAAGCATCCCTACCGATATTTTAATCCCTGCTGAAATGGGAGAGAAAAATAGCAGATGTAAAAAGCACACAAACAAAATCCTTGAAAGCTCTGTTCTCACGGGTAAAGTGTAACACAATGAGCTTCCTCACGCCAGCAGCCTGGAAAGAAAGTTTCCAAGTATTCAGAGGAAGATATTTGATGTTCAGTGGCTGCATAAACCTCACAGCAATGGAATCTTATACACATTACAGTGTGACCTTTGGGGAGTTAATTTATTCATGGGTTTATGTCTTCATCTGTCAAGTAAAAGGACGGATGGCTTCTACTAACATCATTTATTCCTTAATGTACTTATATCCTTATTCCTTACATGTGGTTTAAGTGATACAGAATTTGAAATAATTGTATGATCTATAAATATTCCTTTCTATCTAAATAATCATTTAATACCTTGATGGTGAATTTTGTTGTCTTTCATTCCTCTAGTTTTTTTACTTTGACAAATTGCAAAGCAATGAGAAATTGAAAGAAAAGTTCAGTGAACACCGTACATCCCCTGCCTAGACTCACAGGGTGTCAAACACCTTTCTACATTTGCTCTGTCCACCCGCTGCCCATCTCTCTCACACACGCAGATGTGACACCACACGTATGATGACATGTCCTCATTAGTTACACCCTATATATCTCTTCAGAGCAAGAACTTTCTCTTACATAAACACTCCATTACCATGCCCCCAGAAATTTGACATAGGTACCATATTGTTTAATATAGAGTCTGTATTCAAATTTCTCTGATTATCTACAAAAATGTCCTTTCTAGCTGTGTTTTTTTAAACCCTAGATCCAATCAAGGATTATGCATTTCATGTAACTGTCATGTCGCTTTAGTTCCCTTGAACTTAGATAGTATCCTGCCTTTTAGTTTGTTGTTTATGACTGATGATTTTTGAAGAATCCAGGTCAATAGTAAAACTGAGCAGGACCCTGTGGGGCCGTCCCAGGGACAGACTGCCCCTACTCCGTGTTCCCTGCATCTTGTTTGTCAAAAAGCTTCAGCCTCCTAGGCCCTCCCTAAGTTCCAAAGAACAGATGTAATCAGAGAAGTTTAAAAATAGAGAAACAAAGAAAAACAGTCACACAAGACAAAATAATAATAGTTTTACCATAAAACAAAGTCAAAACCTTTAGCTCCTCCTCAAGGGCTATAGATAATATGCTGGGCCAGATCCTTGAGCTGTTCTGCAGGCACTAAAACCCCACCAGGTGTAGGAAGTTGACCAAATGCTGACCGTGAACACGTAGACCCCAGACCGGTTGGAACCAGAAGGCGGTTGATTGACATTTCTGAGATAGCACTCTGTTATCTGACCACCAACCAATCAGAAAACTGTATACCAGCTGATCACACGTCTGTGACCCTCTCCCTCACTCTGTCTTTAAAAACAAGACTGAAAATATTCTGAATTTTGTCAATATTGAGTATTCTTTTTTTTTAATTGAGATATGGTCAGTTACAATGTGTCAGTTTCTGGTGTACAGCATAATGTTCAGTCATACTATATATATATATATATTTATTTTCATATTCTTTTTCATTATAGGATTTCATTATAAGATATTGAATATAGTTCCCTGTGCTATACAGGAGAAATTTGTTTTTTATCTATTTTGTATATAGTAGTGAGTATTTGCACATCTTGGACTCCCAATTTATCCCTTCCTATCCCCATCCCCCTGGTAACCATAAGTTTGTTTACTATGTCTGTGAGTCTGTTTCTGTTTTGCAGATAATTTCATTAGCGTCTTCTTTTTTCTTTTCTTTTTCTTTTTTTTTTTAGATTCCAGATATGAGTAATATCACATGGTATTTTTTGTTCTCTTTCTGGCTTACTTCACTTAGAATGATCTCCAGGTCCATCCATGTTGCTGCAAATGCCATTATTTTATTCTTTTTTATTGCTGAGTAGTATTTCATCACATAAGTATACCACAACTTCTTTATCCAGTCATCTATTGATGGACACTTGCTTCCATGTCTTGTCTATTGTAAATAGTGCTGCTATGCACACTGGGGTACATGTATATTTTCAAAGTTGAGTTCCCTCCAGATATATGCCTAGGAGTGAGATGGCTGGATCATATGGTAAGTCTATTTTTAGTTTTTTGAGGAATCCCCATACTGTTTTCCATAATGGTTGCACCAAACTGCATTCCCACCAACAGTGTAGGGGGGTTCCCTTTGCTCCACACCCTCTCCAGCATTTATCATTTGTGGACTTTTGAATGGTGGTCCTTCTGACTGGTGTGAGGTGATGCCTCATTGTAGTTTTGATCTGCATTTCTCTGAGAATTTGTAATATTGAGCATTTTTTCATGTGTCTATTGGCCATTTGCATGTCTTTACTGGAGAATTGCTTTTTTAGCTCTTCTGCCCATTTTTGGATTGGGTTGATCTTATTTTTATTATTAAGTGGTATGAGCTGTTTATATATTCATGTATATCTTTATTTTTTTTGCTACAAGTGTAAAAAATGTATATATTGCTAAGTAATAGTCAGTACTGTTTGCAGGTTTACAAACCTTATAGGAATGGTGTTATATTGTATGCATTCCTCTGCAGTTTATACTTTTCATTGAAAATGATGTTGTAAGAATCACCTGGGTGGATATAGATTACTCTAGTTCCTTAATTTTCACTGACAAATACCATTCTATGATTTGATTACACCACAATTTACTTATACATTCTTCTCTTATTAAACATTTAGGCTGTCTCTAATTTCTGCTAATACAATTTTTATCATCATTCTTGTAAGTGCATTCGGTGTGCCTACATGAGAGCTCCCCTAAGATGTGAATGTAGAAATAAATTCCTAACTCGAAGGATGTTGTATCTCAAAGTTACCCAGTTATTGCCATTTTATTGTCCAAAATAGTTCTTCCATTTTATTCTCCCATTGTGGGTTCTGTTATTCTGATAATGGGCGCTATGATCTGAATGTTTGTGTCCCGCACCAAATACATACACTGAAATGCTAACCCCCAAAGGTGACAGTATTTGTAGGTGGAGCCTTTGGTAGGAGCTTAAATCGTGAGGGGGGAGCCCTCACCAATGGAATGAGTGCCCTTTAAGGCTCCAGGGAGCTTCCGCACCACCTTCACCACTCAAGGGCACAACGAGAAGGCTGAGAGCTGGACGAGGGCCCCCACCTGACCATGTTGCACCCTGACCTTGGACTTCCAGCCACCAAGACCAGCGAGCAATAAACGTCTGCTCTTTATAAGCCACCCAGTCTGGGATATTTTGTTACAACAGCCCAAACAGACTGAGACAACAGGTATCTTCTGACTTGTCATTTTTGCCCATCTGACAGATACTTCATTATGGTTTTACGCTGTAATTTCCCAATCACTAGTGAAGTTAAGCATTTTTTCCCCTATCTGTCAGCTAGGTATGATTCCTCTTTGGCACATTGCATTTTTCTCTCCATTTTTCTGTTGGACTGTTTTGGCCTTTTCCAACTAATACGAAGGAATCCTTTAACATTTTTTTCCCCAGAGTCCAGTTTGAGACAGACACATGCTTTTTTGTTTTTTGGGTTTTTTTCCCTCTCTTTTCTACCAGATGGTAATTTCCAGCACACTCTTTTCTCACTGAAGATCTACCCCGAGGAACTGCTTTATTCAGAAGTGTCAGCCCCAGCTCCCCATGTGCACAGGCCCCAGCCTTGCCCCCATTCCCTACTTTGAATCGTGGCTGTAGAAAGAGAGCCTCAGAGTTTTCCAACTCTTCTTTCTTTTGGGCCCCTGTGAATATTTCTTACTTTATTGCAACTTAATCTGTGCCTTCAAATGCTTGAATGTTTGTTATATTTTATCCTGCAAATGGCTTTTCATGATATCTGCTTTTATTTTGCTGGAAGTTCAAGCCCTCCCTTTTATACTGTGAACGTACCATGATATGGTTAACCATGTCCCTGCTGATGCACATTTAGATCACTTTTATTTTATTTTATTTTATTTTATTTTATTTTATTTTATTTTATTTTATTTTATTTTATTTTATTTTTAGTGATCCACGTGGGAGAATTTTACTTTTGTGGGCATTATTTTGATTCAGACCGAAAATGGTTTTTCCCTGGAGAGATTGCCATCTCTGAATGTGTGTTTCCAAAGTAATAATTTTTTCCTGCTTTGAGCTGTGCCCTTCCCACATCTAAGCCAAAGCTTAATTTCTACTAGAGGCCTGTCAGCCCTGCCCTTCAGCCTGGGACTTGCCTGGGGGGCCCCAGCCAGATACAGCTCTCATGGGAAACTTATCAGTGAAATTAGATCATTTTTAATGTTTCAGGACTGACAGAAAAGTCTCAGTAAAGACTCCTGTGAACTTGTTATTGTGCCTACATGAAAGTACTTCTATTGCATGAACTTCTAGATGTAAACTTGCTGTTTCCAAACGTATGTGATTTTTGGTTTGCTCATCAAAATTTGCATAAACTCCCATTTGCATGAATGTCAGCTGGCAGTGACCAAGGTTCCCGTCGCCTCAACAATACTAAATCTTACCCATCCTTGTCAGGCATTAATTTCTTTTTCTCTTCTGAATTGGCTATTATATTTTGCCTGTTTTGGGCTATAATGTTTTGCATTATAATATATTTTAACACAATAAACATAATATGTTTTGCATTATATGTATTCTGTTCTCTTATTACTTTGAAAAGATGGTTTTATCATTCAGACAGTAATTATTTTCTATATGATCCGAATATTTTCCGCAGTCTGTTTGTCCTTCAAGTTTATTCATAATAAACACCTTTTTCAAACAAGTTTTAATTTATGTCAATTCAAATATGACATTTTTCCTTTGTTTCTTTTTATTTGCCATGATTATAGAAATATCACACTGTATCACACACATTGAAAGAAATGTTAATATTTTTCAGGCTTTAAGAAACCCAGCTGGGAATTATCCTTATACGATAAGAAGCAAATATCAAAGTTTTTTTAATCAGTGCTAATTTCTCCAATATTATTTAATTGTCCATGCTTCCCTCATTAACTTGATTTTTTATAGATGTGAGTGTGTCTGTGTGTGATATAAAATTTTTCACACTACTCCTTTAATCTGTTGGCCCTTTTCTAAGCCAATACCATGCTGTTTTGATTACTGTGACTTTATAAATGTTTTGATATTAGTGGGATAAAACACCATTCAAAAAAAGGAGCCTCCAAAACCCTCTGGCTATTACTATACATGTCCAGATGAATTTTGAATTCATTATTTTGTCACAGTCCTCCAAAGGGATTTCATTTTCTTACTTTCTAAACACACAAACACTTTCCTTCACCAAATTGGGTACTTAAAGGATCCTTTATGAGTCAATTAGAAGACCTGAAAATTGAGTTCTAGGGAAGAAATAAAACATAACAACAAAAACACCCCTCACCATCACTTTTCCTTTGAATGCTTAATAAACATGATCTCATTTCTTCCTCTTAACAACCCTGCGAGGGATGTTTTGTTGAACTCATTTTAACAGTGAAGACACTGAAGTTTGGGAAGCTTCATCAGCTGAGAGTCCACCCAGCTGGAAAGGTGGTGAAACAGAGCTGCTAGCTCGCTCTCAGACTAGAACGTGCAACCCCTTCAGTTTCCCTTATCTCTAGAGCCATGGTTCACACAGTGCCAGACCCGTAGCATCAGAATCATCCGGGAATTTATGGGAAATGCAAATTCCCTGCCCCTGCCCCAGAATGACCAAATTAGAAACTCTGAGCATGAAAGTCCAGCCACCAAACTTATAAAAGGTGTCCTGCTGCAGGTGGCATTTGAGAACCACTGGTCTAGACTCTAAAGACTGAGGAGGGTACGAGACATTGTGTGAGGGTGAATAAAAGAGAAGAGAACAGCTTTCACTGAAATGAGCAAGAAGAAATACTACAGACATTCCAGCTTTTTATCAAATGAATGTTGTGTGGATAATAAAAATCACGCTACATGGCTCAGAGGATAACAAAACAGAAAGCAATGAGCTCAAGCAGTCCCCTCCTACTTTCCAGGTCAGAAACCTGAGAAACCATGAACGGGAGCATATAAACCTCGAAGATGCATCACCCCAGCTCTCTGAGATCTGTACTCCAGAAACACATTTGTTACCCTTTGCTGAGACACGGATCCCCATCCGTGTGAATTTCATTTCCCCCAGAGGCCAGGATCGGATCTGAAACCTGAGTGAGGAAGTCTGGGAGAAAGAATTCTGTTAGAGAACAGAAAATCAGGGGAGATGGCTGAGAAAGACTAGAATCAGGGAGCCATGCAGCCGAGGCCAGGAGGAGGGGTGAGCATGGGGAAGGGGTGGAGGCCACCTGGGTGGACATCAGAGAGGACCAGCCACAGCATCACCTGGGTTGACCAGGTGAGCCATGCGCCCGGCATATCTGGGGCCTTCCACAGCCATCTCTGAGATTTAAAAGGGAACCAAAAAATAACTTTTTCATTATTATTTTTGAATGGGATACACTGACCATTATTTGCAACCACATACAGTCCGGCCAAAGACTCATTTCGTGAAATTAGGGTTTGGAGCCAGCTGGATTTGCTCATACAAAGAGGACTCAGTGGGTTCAGGTGTCCAGCCTCTTAGTAAGAATTACCTACTAATTAAGTGATTAAAGATAATCAGCCTTTCAGCTGGGCTTCCTGACAAGAGGAGTGATCCGATCTTGGAGAAGCACAGGCTTGGACTAAATACGTTTAAAATGTTCCCTGGTTCTTTTATTCTGAAGTGAGGTGCCTGCTTGTCTTAGAAAAATTCAGCACACAATTTCAAAACGACCTACACACAGGCAGACCATGACTGTAAGCGTATCTTCACCACCCTCTTGGAATTTCAAGCAGCATTTTCATGGTTTATTATTTGTACTGGTTTTAATAGGATTCTTTTATGAACCAGTTTAATGAGGAGTATTCAATTATTGCTTCCTGAAACCACTGCTGTAATATCAGACTCTGTGCTGCGAGGCCTTTTTCAGGAAAAGTGTGTGTGATCTGAATGGAAAAATAAAAGAACTATTAAATAGCCACTCGTTTGCTTTACTGTATCAAACTTTCTGTTTGCCTGTGTTGGTGAAGAGTGGATGTATGCAAATACTCCATCTTTCTAGCTTGGTAAAGCCACTGCATTTTAAAAGAACATGTGTTCAAATCTTGAAGCCCCTATGATGTGACCCTTATCAGATAAGGAGTTTTTCAGAATGAGATCATCTCTATTTCCTTGGATGAATCAGGAAGCACTGGGCAGATTTCTAAACATAAGAGAAGATGCCTCAGGCACAACTGAAGAATCCAAAACCAAACATGCACATTTACTATGTAAAGCTCAATCTGGAGTTTTAAATTGGACCAAGCCCCTTGGAGCCTGTGCCCCAAGGCAAGGCTCAGAGACGGATACCCCAGAAGGAAGAAACTCAAACTGTTAATCCACTTTTAATCACTCATCAGGAGAGATTTTGCAAATGCTTGATAAAACAAGCCAGCATGCCACTTGAGCTGAAAGTGTGACTTGCCTTTTATGTATATTTCATTACCACTATGAAAGCTCCCAAGAGCTCATGTACGTAGGAGATGTTTCACTCTTAGGAATGATGACTGGGAATGTTTGAAGCTGGTTTAGAAGATTCTAGAATCAGGCCATCACTGATGTAATGACCATGATGATTGGGGCAGGGAGAACAGACTTATCCTGACCAAAGAAAGACCATGCTCTTCCTCCCCTGAGTACCAATGGGCAGTACTCAAACTCTGAACCTGTGTATAGACAGGAGTATTAGCCCCTTGTCACTCAGACATCCGATGCCTGATAGCAGACCACTTCACGTATGATGTGAAAAAAATTTTATTAACTGCCACAGAGACCTTCCTTTAGCATTTCAGTCTTACACAGGTTAGCATCATCCTATGAGATAATGACATGAAACAGAAATTATAGGACCAATAACAAAAACTGCACAGGAATGATGCCTGCGGTAGGCATACTGGTGTGAATAAATTACTTGGAGTTCTGAAAAGGCAAAAAGCACCAAGCACCAGCCACCAACAAGAAGAAGCTTGTGGGGAGTGAAGAGAGGGACTGAGGCAGCTGGACACCCCCTCGTCACCTCCGGGACCCCTCCTACCCTACATGCTCCCTCCAGTCTCTGATTTTACAGGACCCCTCCTCTCCCCACCTGCTCCTCCAGTCTCTGCCATTTTCTCCATCTTAGGCAAAGAGCTTGTGAATGGAACCTCAAGACAAGTCTCCCAGCCTCCTCCCCTCCTTCCAACTAGACTGCCACCCTCTCCTCCTACAGGGGACTCCAGCTCTGGGATCATATAGATAGATCATATAGATAATCACTACTGGGTTGCACTATTATTGCTGTTACTATGATCATTAAGTTCCCAGGTGAGACTGGGACTCACAGAACTTCCTGTGATGACCTTCTCCCTCCTCCTGAGCTGGAGATTACACCAAGTTTCTGTTCATCATGCAAGGGACGCCCAGGCATGGGGATATTTTGTGACAATATTCTTCATAACAGTCTGACGACTTGGTTACTATGATAATCCTACTTAATTGAAGTGGGGGAAACACTGAGGAAAAGAGAGGCCATGCACTCCCCTAAAGTTAACATCGTTGGAACTCACATGCCCTGACTTTGTCACTAGTAGTCGAGCAAGTTATAAAATAAAAAAACACTGCCATCCAATGAATTATTTATCCTGGGGGAAGGCAAATTAATATAAATGAACTTACCTTGCTAGTTCCCCAGAATACTGATCCTTAGCACTCATTCATCAGCTACATC
This sequence comes from Vicugna pacos, assembly GCF_048564905.1. Taxonomy (NCBI): domain Eukaryota; kingdom Metazoa; phylum Chordata; class Mammalia; order Artiodactyla; family Camelidae; genus Vicugna; species Vicugna pacos. The sequence continues at coordinate 82,712,800 of NW_027328741.1, read as the reverse complement.
AGCTATTAGACAATCCCATTGCTATTGAAAAATCTTAACAGGAAGAGAAATGTCCCACCGTGAATCATGTGGCCCAATTTAACCAGCCTTTCCTGAGTACACACCCATAAAAAGGTACCAGACCAGGGCCTTAGATTTTCAAAGATAAGCCAAGCTTGACCCTACCTGTAAAGCCTCCAATATGGCCCCATGTTTTGTTCATCCCATCATTGGAGCAATTCCAGCCTGTTGACAACTGGCACAAACACCACTTCAGATTCTAGGTTCTGGGATTCCTATAATCCACTCCTCAGCCTCCAGGACACCCATGTGTATCAAATTCCAATCCCTGAGCTCTTCCTTTTCTTTCCTCTCATCATCCAGTGACACCATAGGATCAGCCAGCCCATCTCACGAGACCCACCAATTTGCCAAAAACGTTCTAAAGTGTCATATACACAATTCCTAGACCCTTGATTCTTAGAAGTGGTTGGTTAAGAGCATCCAGTGGTGACATTTTTCATATGTCTACTGCCAGATCAAGGCTTGGACTGTCAGTGATCTCTTAAATACCAGAAATCATTGTTAATGTCTTTAAAACTAATCAGATCAGAGTCAATTTTCAGAACCAATTCAGAAAACTCATCCTTAAAAGTCTGTTCCTCTAGAAATACTCTTGGTACCAAAATTTGTTTTAAGCAGGATTCTCCAGAGAAACAGAACCAACAGGAGATGAGAGGTAGATTAGATAGATAGATAGGTAGATAGATAGACAGACAGACAGACAGACAGACAGACAGATAGATAATAGACAGACAGGATGTATGGATAGATGGATGGATAGATAGATAGATAGATAGATAGATAGATAGATAGATAGATAGACAGACAGACAGACAGACAGATAGATAGAATGGATGGATGGATGAATGGATAGCTCTTACTTCACTTCTGTTCTAGTTAAGCCTTCAAGGGATTGAACAAGGCCCATCCACTTTGGGGAAGGTCATCTACATGTAGTACAGGCTACCAATCCAAAGGTTAATCTTACCCAGAAACACGCTTAACAAACACAGTCTTAATAATGTCCAACCAAATATCTGGGGCCCCATGGCCTAGTTAAGTTGACACATAAAATTTAACTCTCACAAAAATTTTAGGTTAATCCAAGTTAGAATTTACCAGTTTCTGTTGTCTCTGTGTTTTCTTCTCCAAAGACCAGCACAGCAGGAAGTCTGCAAATGTTAATATTACTAAAATAACTTCAGGTTGAATTAAAATCAGGTAAAACAATAATTCTGAATGCCAAATGTGCAGTATGTGGGATCAGGAGCCAAAACTTCTTCTGTGCTGATAAAATTCTGCAACAATAACAAACATGGTGGCATTTTCCCTTGAACCTGAGGTTTTACACCATCTCTGCTCAACTATATATAACACTTTAATATGGCATCAAGAGGTGCGTCTCTCAGGGAGACTGTGCTGCCCAGTTTCACTGCAAATGAGTCTTTGCTTTGCCTTTTCTGATGGCTGATTCTCTTCCTCACCATTCTAGAAGCTCCTTGAGTACCTTACTCAGTTTTAATCACCTTTAAATTTGCAATATCCTAACCACAGCCTGGCACAAACTAAATGCAAAATTAAACCATTTCACAACTCATATATATAAAATGTGTGTGTATAAATATACACACGTATACATATATATAATTAAAATAGTTTTTTACCTGTGGCACTTATCATCTGCCTTATGTGTTATGGACGTGCCCTTATACATGGTGTTAGATTACAGACTGCCTTGTCATTGGCTTCCCAATTATCGTTAAGGACTTCCTGTTTCTCACATGAGTAAGTTATTCAAATGTCAAGGATCATGACTTCCTCTTTTTGAATCATGTTTATGAGCTAAAATGATATGAAAATGAATCTATGCATGTATACGCATGACTGGGACATGATGCTGTACACCAGAAATTGACACATTGTAACTGACTACATGTCAATAAAAAATTAAACACATGAGCTAAAATGAAAACTGCTCAATAAAAGCTGATGAGTCATACACCTTTGTATTCCCACTTGAATAAATGAAAGACAAAATTGACTGCCAAGCCCTCCGATGTACTCAGTGTCTGGTTTCCCTAAGGGAGGGGTGGGAGGGGCATCTCCTGACTAGCAATAAACTTACTCTGCATCAAAAAGCCGAAACACTCATCTGGTCTCTTCTTCATTTTACATTTTAGATCAACATAAACAACAGCGTTCTTGGAAATGATATTCTTTAAAGCACTGCTCACTCAAAGCAACTCTCAGTTATTCAGAAACTAATTATTCAGGGGGTGTAACCCAAGAATGTGATATTTATCTCACTGAGGGGGATCAAATGCAAGGGCACTAGAGAGATGCCACCCTTGTATCCTTCTTGAAAAAATTATTTGAAGACAAACAGAGAGAAGAAGTATAATTAACAACTCAAGAACAGGAAAGTGGGCATCAGAGGAGAGGCAGTGGATGTGGAGAACAGATAAAATGAGATATCTAAGTAGCTGTAAATCTGGTTATAAAACTAGAGACAGGGGGAGGGTACAGCTCACTGGTAAAGTGTATGCTAAGCATGCAGAAGGTCCTGGCTTCAATCCCCAGTGCCTCTTTCAAAATAAATAAATAAATATAAATAAGTAAATCTAATTACCTTCACCTCCAAAAAAAGGTAATAAAGTTAAAAATGTTAAAATATATATATTTTTTTAAACTAGAGGCAAATGTTAAAATGAGAAGTTTTCTTGGTGAAAAAATCTTAGTAATAAGATAGATCTGAACTGATTTTATTAACCAACACTGGGTAATGAGGAAAAAAATGGAAATCCTCTTAAATAAAGAGTGTTTACCATTTTATTGCTCATTTTGACAGTTATGGAACATGTTCATGGAACTTTAGAAAAAAAACCTTAAAATAATCATATATAAGATGAAAAGCAAGATACACAGTTTCCAAAACACTGAAGAAGATTAAAGTAAAGATACAGTTTATTTATTCACTTATTAGGTATCTTTGGAGTGTCCAGGCTTGCTGGCTCCGCTCTGGTTTGAGGGTTTACAGTGTAGGGCTTTGCAGTCAAGAGACCAAGTGGTAGGTGATGTCTCTCAAATTGGGTCTAAAAATGAGTTTGAAAAAATATAGACAGGAGCTTTGGCAGAGCCCAGAGTAAAGATGACTAGGATCCGGCTGTGAAAATGGGAAAAAAAATAAAATAAAATAAGAGGCAGATATTTTTAAATGTTACCCAAGAATAGATGCTTGCTCTCTGCACCTTCTGCATTTAGATTCATAGAGTTGTGAAAAGGTCACAGGACTGGTACCCAATAGCAGCAAGGCTGTATCTCCATTTTTCTGTTTCCATTCTAAGTTTAAGGAAAGGAATCAGTGAATATAAGATCAGGAACATTTTTGCATTCCATCAGACTCACAGGGATGATATTTCTATTTTTTTTCCCAAACTGGGTTCCTTTATTTTAATGGTCTTGACAGACTGGAGTGTCCTTTATATGTAGGCACACTTAGGGGGTGGGAAGGGATAAGTTTGGAAGTTTGAGGTTTGCAAAAGTTGACCACTATGTATAAAAATAGATTAAAAAACAAGTTTCTTCTGTAGAGCACAGGGACTGATATTCAGTATTTTGTAACAACTTTTAATGAAAAAGAACATGAAAATGTATCTATGAATGTGTACGCATGACTGGGACACTGTGCCGTACACCAGAAACTGACACATTTTAACACACTGTAACTGACTACGCATCAATTTGAAAAAAAAAAGTAGGTACTCTTGATCCTCTTCCACTCCATTCAGCCTTTGTTTTCCAATAGAGATACCAAACTGAAACGATTTTTATAGACATTAATTATTTCTGCACCTATCAAAGGTTACAGGATGCCTTGGAAGGGATAGTTTACGGACATACTATTTGTCTCCAAGGTAATTTTTTTTAGCTTCAGCAAAATGTCCAGGCAATCTGCACTGTATTCTAATAAGCCATCTAGGACACTTGTCAAGTCCTTTTTTTCTGAGACATTAAGTTTTAAAGGTAAATATTTGACCCCATTTACATACAGCACTCCAATTTTTTAAATATTTCAGCTCTTTTTTTTTTGTCCCAGTCTGCCCTCACGCCCAACAATATGAAATATCTGCACAACAGGTGGCTTACTGATATGCCCTGGAAGTATAAATGCCTGCTTTTGTTCTCCAGAAAGAAACGATGAGCTGTCTTTCTGAAAGACAACAGACCACATAAAAGAAACTAATGAAAAGAACACGATGGTGCCCCAGAGGTGCCTACTACATAGCGAATTCTGTTATAAATACAATCTGATCATTTTTTGTTTCTTTCAGACGCATCCGCCAAGCTTGTCTCTCATTTTGCTGCAGGAAATTCTTTACTGACAATGAATTGGAGGAGTGATTCTTTTCCCCAAATGATGGCTTTGTGTTTCTGGAAAGATGACTTTCAACATGAAAATTGGATGCATCATAAATCATTCTGATGTAAGACCAGAGCTTCTCAACTCTTTATAATTTCAACATGAGTCTGTTGCCCAAAGGAAAACATCAAACACAACAAAGCTGGAGAAAGAGAGCAAGTGCTCTAAGCAGCTTAGAAATTCCTCCCTGCCCAATGAACTGTTTTTATTAAAGACATTTTTTTCCAATTTTGAATAGATGTTTCTAAAAACGGATGAAAGCTGAGAAGGCAAGAGGAAAGAAGTTGACACACTTGTAACCACTGTGGTATCCAGACTCAGACAACAGAATGGAAACAATGAATCAGGAAAGATACTGCTGACAGAATCATGATAGCAAGTAATTACACGTTGTTTACTGTGTACCAGGCACTACTGTAAGCCCTTTAGGTATAGCAACTCATTTAATCTTCACAAGAGGAAGTCTCATTTCCATTTTACAGATGAAGAAATTGAGCCACAAAAAAAGATTGAATAAGTTGCCCAAGTAAGGGAGTCAGGATTTAAACACAGGCAGCTCTGACTCCAGATTCCAGGGTCTATCTGCCACCATGCAACTCTGCCTAAAACAGCCAACTTAGGGTCACTAAAGATGTCCCGTGGGTCTGAAAGAAATCACTGGACTGTTTTCTCCAGACAACAAGAGGGAGGAGAGACTACATCCTTCCTCACCTTTCAGATGTCTTCACAGTTTCTTACGGGAGTGAAAGAAATGTTTCCCAGGGTAACTGGTGCCAAGGAAGTGATTAAAAACAGCAACACTGACTACAGCTCCACAAATCATCTTCCAAAAGAAAGCACAGCAGTGGTCTGTTTCAACCATCTCTCCTACCATGTTAATAGACCAAGCTGTTGAGATATATTCCTTGCAAGCTTTTACTGCAAAATTAGGTTTACAGACAATGTGTCTAGGGGAGAAAAACCAACAGAGAACATCCCTGTGTTTTGGTGGTAAATGTATTTTATTATGATACGTTAGTGGGCAGAGAGCTCTCCAAACTGGAAAGCCCACCAAAAGTGTGGGTCCTTGCCTGCCTTTTGAAGAAGAATTCTCAGCAGAGGCAGAGGCGGAGGGGCAAAGTGAAAGGCACAATGCTTTATTGTTTGAAAGAGGAAAAGGAAAGAAAGGTGCTTGACTGGGGAGCAGTCAGCCAAGAGAGTCAGCCAACACAGCTCCGGTCCCCGATTGGGCCACGTGGGTTTCTGCCATCATGTCCTCGTTCTCTATCATCTTTATCACCAGCTGCTTAAACCTACTCTTTTATGACTCAGGGAGGCCTGGGAGACTTCTGAGCCCAGCATCACACCAGACTTATTACTCGTAAGGTAATCTCGTTCTCACAAAGATAGCTTGCCTGTTGTTCTCAGCTTGCATTCAGGAAGAGACACACAAGTAGCCATCATCTTTCCCAAGCTCATGAGGTGGTAAGTAAACTGAAGTCCAGCCCATGGTCCTCTGACAGCATCACCCAAGTTCTTTCCACCCCAGGACCTGCCTCCCTTTACCCCTCCCTGGACACAGAAACCAGCTGGCAGTTCCCTTCCTGGGGCCCAGGTGAGATGGAGGCTACAAAGATGCTGGCAGGCGGAGGCAGTCTGGGTACCAGCATCAAGCACTATGTGGCACCAGGGCTGCACCGCTCTGCTCCATGCTATTTGTGCCCAAGGAAAGAGTGAGGTTTTGTATTGGCAGTAATTGGATTACTGTTCAGAGGTATTCAGCCTCTACCCGTACTTCTGGGGAGGCGGAGGGGGCTGTTCAGCTTAACTAATTTTCAGTTTGGTCATGTGACTCCCTTTGGTCAACTTCCATTGTTATCAGACTTGATATTAGTGGATTTGACACAGTTAGAGACCTCGGGTGTGCTCACATGGTTGGGTTCATTCTGTGTGGGTTCCATCATCACCCTGAGAAGAATATGGTCCTGCCTGGAGATGAGAGACACGTGGACCCCCTAGTGTGTAGCCAGGATCAAGAGTGAACCATGTTATTTTGAGCTACTGAGATTTGGGGGTGGTTTTTGTGTGGTAACAGCTGAGTGACTCACCATTTTAGACCAAGAGTCTCACTCACTGAGATTTACCCCCAAAACTTGCCTTTAACTCCAGCCATTTTATGAAACCAGATTTCCCATTGTAGGCTGATGGTCTAAGGCTCTGGGCCACTTTTCTCACATGCTAACCTTGCCATTGAGGTTATTTAAAATAAAGATTAAATTAGATAGAGAGACACACAGACACAATAATAAAGTTGGAGGTGAGGTGGTAGTGAGCTTTGTGTATATGCTTATGTGTGTGTGGTTTTAACAAAAACTGCAGCACCTACACAAAATCTACCTTGTTTTTGTGAATAACACACTTCACTTGACCATTTTAGGAACCACACTTGTCGACACTAAATACTGATGATATTTCTGGGAAGAAATGTTTAATTGGCATAAAGCTTAAAAAAACACATTGAAAATGATAACAGCTAGTGAATTTTTATTCCTTGCATCTACAGAACACCTTCCCATCAGAGCTCGGATGGTTTTTTAATTCCCTCTTGGTCCTTGGATGGACTTTAAAATAAAAAGTCATTTACGAGTCAATACATGATGTAGGAATATCCAGGGAACCTGTGGGACAATTACTTTCCTGTTTTGCCTCTTTTATGATTCTTTGCCAATCTGATGTTATTTCTCCAAAAAAGCTAGAGAAAAATCTACTTCCTTCACATAACGGTAAACAGGCTGAACCTCACAGTGTGTTTATTTTTCCTTTTACTGCAGTTCCACCAGACTCATCTATGTCTTCAATCCATGTTACAAATTTTGAAATTGATGACTAAGGGCTGTCATTACTCAGTCTCCCCTCCCTCTCTCTTTCCGATGGAGAACTTACTAAAGTGTCATCTACAGGGAATTTTCACGGTTGGAGAACATTCTTGTGACGAAGAAGAATATTTTAAAATTGTTTAGGAAAAATCTATTCCAATCACGGCTGTTTGTTCTCAGATATGCAAATATTGTGTCTTGTCATATTTGTGGGATGAACAGGTGAAACAAAGGAAGCAAAAACTTGATGAAGGTAATGCTGGCTTAGCTCTCTTCTCAGCCAGGTGCCAGCTGGTACCCACTGAACAGTGACCCGTCTCCTTCATTCGTTGTTTCTTGCCACCCACCCTTCTGTAATCGCCAATGTTTCACTCCAGGCTTTCAGCTGGGCCAGACAACATCTGTCAGTGTTTTACACTGTGCACAGGCAGCACAAAAAAATATTAGTCTGATTTTTACAGAGCTAACACCATAGCAGTTACAGGGGTAACTGCATATCATTTATGCTACAGCAAATTTATGTTTTTCTAAAACTATGGGTTTAAACTACAGGGCAAAGAAGTCCTCAAAACATTCCTTTCTTATTCTTTACTTTTATCTCACACAGAGCAATAGTAATCCTATTTAAAGTACAATGACCAGTTCATCATGAAAGCATTGTTTAAAGACTTAAAAGATTTTTTGAATTAATTTATTTTTAACACCTTTATTGTGGTATGACTCCTGTACAGTACACTACATATATCTCAGATGTACAACTGGATGGATTTTGATAGATGTCTACACCCGTGAAACCACCACCACAGTCAAGACAGCTCACATTTCCATCATTTCCCAAGAGGTGCAAATTTTGAATTTCCAGCTTACCCTTACCCATCCCTGTCACCCACTGGAAACCATAAATTTGTTCTCTATGCTGCAGGTCAGTTTCTGTTTTGTAGATGAGTTCATTTGTGTCTTTTTTAGATTCCATGTATAAGTGATATGGTGATTTCTCTTTCTGGCTGACATCACTTAAATGATGATCTCCAGTTCCATCCATACTGCTGCAAATGGCATTATTTTATTTTTGGGGGGCTGAGTAGTATTCCAGTGTGTGTGTGTGTGTGTGTGTGTGTGTGTGTGTGTGTGTGTGTGTGAGTGTGTACACCACATCTTCTTTATCCAGTCACCAGTCAATGGACATTTGGGTTGTTTCCATGTCTTGGCTATTGTAAATAGTGCTGTGAACATTGGGGTCCATGTGTCTTTTTGAATTATATTTTCCTCCAGATATATGCTCAGGAGTGTGATTGCTGGAGTATATGATAAGTCTATTTTTAGTTTTTCCCTCCATAGTGGCTGTGCCAATTTATATTCCCACCAACAGTGTAGGAGGGTTCCCTTTTCTCCACACCTTCTCCAGCATTTATCATTTGTGGACGTTTTAATGTTGGCCATTCTGATCGGTATGAGGTGATACCTCACTGTAGTTTTGATTTGCATCACTCTAACAATTAGTGATGTTGAGCATCTTTTTGTTTGCTTGTTGGTCATCTGGATGTTAAAGGCTTAAAGATTTTTAAAGGATTGTTTAAAAGTTTCTTTACAATATTTCTTTAAAAAAAATAGATGCTCTTTCTAAGAAGACAGTGTGTCACTATGATGAAATGTAAAGGATATTTGCTTCAAGGTCAAAAGACTTCAGCTGCTATCCCTGGTCAGCTCAAAGTTTTGGTTTGGGGTAAGGCGCTACCTTTTCTAAATGTCAGTTTCCTCTTTTATAATATAAAAGTAATATTACTATGTCATCAAAATAAAGTTGTAGGGAGTATGAAATGATACAATGCCCAGGATTCATCTAATTTATGTTCAAATGGCATCAGAAGTTTTTAAACCTCAGTTTAAAAATAAAGAATGAGGTGGGAGGGTATATAGATCAGTGGTAGAGCACATGCTTAGCATGAACAAGGTCCTTGGTTCTATCCTCAGTACCTCCATAAATAAATAAACAAACAAATATACCTAATTACCTCCTCCTCCCAAAATAAAAATAAAGAATGATAAAAAGATAATGATTAACTTAAAATTAGTGATACTCAGTGCTCAGATATACCATCCCATTTTAAGGACAGTTTAATAAAACTACTGAGTCTCCTTATAGAATTTTGGAGTTCATCATTTGAGAAATACTAATAGGGGCGTGGTAAGCTGAGAAATGACCCCATCCTCAAAAAAAAAAGATATCCATGTTCTAATTTTTGCAACTTATGAATGTTACCTTATATGAACCAAAATTGGTCTTTGTAGATCTGATTAAGCTGAAGATCTCATAATGAGGAGATTACCCTGGATCACCAGGATGGGCCTTGAATGCAGCCACAAGCACCCCTACTAGGGGGAGGCAGAGGAAGATCACCCATGGGAAGGAGGCAGTGTGATGCAGGGACAGCTGGAACTAACTCAGCCCCAAGCCAAGGGGTGCTGGCAGCCACCAGGAGCTGGGAGAGGCCAGGAAAAGGAAGTCCTCCCTCGGGACCCCTAAGGGAGCACAGCTCTGCTGACACCTTAGTCTTGGTGGGTGAAACTGATTCCAGACTGAGAAGAGAATACATTTCTGTTGTTTTCAGCCCCTCCGTTTGTGGTGATTTGCTATAATGGACTCAGGAAACCCACACAGACACTCGAGCCCTGCACCTACTACAGCTCTTTGTATAGAAGGCAGGCCAGATCTGCTTAATACAAAATGTCGCTTCTTAATCAGTAAGTTATGCAAAGCGACAGGCAGAGGGCAGGTGCACATTAAGTGTAAGTCTTTGCTCTTAAATTCTGTGAAAAGGTGGCAGAACAAGTTTCTGTCAAATGGCTACTTTGTACTGAGGGTTCAGCAGATTCCAACTCCTGTTTTACATGTTTTATTGGCATTAACTTGATGTCACCTTCACAATAATGCTCTCATCCCATTTTTCCAATAAGAATATCCAGACTCAGAGAAGTTATGTAACTTGCCCCGGCCACACAGTAATTCACAAATCCGGAACTCTCATCCCGAGGCCATTTTTTATCCCTCATACAACACTGGGTCTCAGTGTAACAAAGCAAAACACAAAGGCAATTCTCAAGGGAGTTGCAGGCATGATGCATCAAGATAGAAACTATGTGGCTATTTTATCGACTTATGTATTATGTAATACCCGCGGGTTTCTGCCCAGAAAAGATCACATGTACTCAGGCTCCTCTTAGGCGCTCATTCAGCACAGAGCTACGTGCGTAACGGTGCAGCCCCACCTCTCCCAGGGAGTCCAGATGCAGAGACACGGGATCTGTCCAGAGCCCCATATTTTACAGCCTTAACCAAAGTGGCCTGAAGCTCATCCCTTGTCAGTGTAGTTGACAGTGTCTTTCACTCATCCAATCAACAGATGGTTATGGAGCGCTGATTAGATGAAGAGTGAGGTCACGGAGCTCCTGCAGGTGGTGCAAAGGTGAACAATACACACCTCCTGCCCTGAAGGACTGACAGTGTGGCAAGCCACGCGGGCTGCAATTCTGTGCTCACAAAGCACCTAATGACCGTGTGTCTAAAATCCACTGGACTCTCCCTGCTTATCGGAGACCATGGTGAGTTCAGTTTTACTTGGTGCCATTGGATAGACTTTTATTTGTAAGCCTTGCTGGAGATCTCATTTCCATCATAAACAGAGTTTTCCCTTGGAATACTTACAATGGTATTTAAAGGACAGCCGCTCTAAGGTACGCTGGTCCTATGGTGTATTCTGCCTACGGGCGCTGAGCTGTGAAAGTGACCGGGCGAAATCACGAATGCGCGTCCTCCTGTTCACAAACCGGTTCAGATCCTGTTTTCTTCCTGGAAGAGCTGGGACATGAGCAGCATCTAAATCAGATCCTGTGTTCCTCCTGGAAGAGCTGGGACATGAGCAGCATCTAAAGCATCTAAAGTTCTCTCCTGCACTGCCTGGGAGTCTTCAGATATTGAGATAATAAAGAGAAGCTTCCTGAACTGTTCCCATGTAAAAGAGAGAGGGCTGACATCTCAATTTTTTTCATGACAGTCTGATTCCTCTTTCTCAGAGCCATGTCAGAAAACCTTGACCTGTTTTTCTGAAACAGGTTGCATCCGTTAAGATCTTGTTTTACTTAAAATGTGGAAACAGTCCATCCTAAGCCTGGAGGGAAGGAAAATTCACTTGACCTCCAGAGGTCATCTTTTACCCAAATTTAGAAACTTTACTCCCCACGTTCCAAAATATTCTTAAGAGAAACTAAGACAATGATTGCATGCAATTTTTATGTAATTGGAGAATCTCATCTCTGAAGTGTGATTCAAATTTTCAAGATATTAAAGCATATCAATTAACAAACACCAACACAAACATTTTCTTCTCCTGAATTCTGCGTGCCCACGCAGAGGGATTTTTAACTGAGAGACTTTTTGTGACCTTGCGTCCTGAACAAGTCTAGCAGCAGCAGCCTTTCTTGATGGACAGCCGTGAGTTTCTCTTATTTAAGGTCAAGGATTCACAGCTGTCTGTTACATGCCGTGAAAAGATGTATCAATATGTGGGAAACGAATAATGTACAGTTTGGCACCTGCCCACAAAAAATAACTGTGAACACTGCGTTATATGAGGACACTGTGCTCAATGCCTTCAATGTGAAGCCTTTTTCCAAACTCCTACTATGTTCCAGGTAATGTTTTATGTGCTTTAAATGTATTGTTTCCAACTCCCCGACGTTACTGAGAGATACTATGGTCCCCGGTTTATAGATGGGATTCTGAGACTTCCCAGGATCAGTATGTTGCAAGGTTTAAACTCCGTCCTGTGGCTCCAGCACTCCCGCTGTCTCCCCAGGTGGTGAGCGGCACCAGGCAGAAGTGCCACAAGAACCCATCTGGGAGTTTCTCCCAATCCCATCGGGGGAAGTCCTGCAAATCCGAATGAAACTTACCGAGTGTGGATGGAAGGAAAACATTTCCTTTTTCTCTCGTAAGGTCACTGACTGGTTCTGTAAATTAAACTAACGAAGACAGACTCCTGGGAGGAAGACAGACAGATGTATGGAATATAAGTTTTACATGATAAGGAAATTATGTAAGAAAATGAAGACCTGAAGAAACAGACCTGAATATTTTTATGCTGGATTTGAGGGGCTCAGTCATGGGAGAATGTGACAGGTTAAGGAGTGGGAGATAATGTAGTGTGGAAGGGGGAACTTAGCAAGGCCTGTTTGTAAGGATTCTTCTGGGTGTCCCTTTGTCTTCAGGGACAAGGATACTCCCTCCCCCCAGGTACAGGGAGGGCACCTCTCACAGAAGGGCTGTCTGACCAGGAGAGAAGGGCAGAGTGACCTTCCTGCTTCTACTGTTTTCTCAGCCTCCTGTAGCTTAAAATATTCCATATGCCGAGATGCCATATTTGAGGGGAAGCATGCCTGTACCCCACCACATGGAAGGGAAATCAGTGGAAGTATACCGATTGCACAGATGCAGTTGATTAAAAAAATAATAATAATAAAAAGGAGGTCGACAAGATGCTGTGTATACTCAGGCAATGCAAGAAATTTGTGAAAGTCAATGCAGTCCATTGGCCAGAACTCTTGAAAACCAACTGGAAAATTCATGCATCCATTCACACATGCCCACTCATACATCCACCCACGCACATGCCTGTATCACTCACGTATATTTACAACCCATCCTTCCCATCCTTAATCACTAGTCATAGAGATGGAAGGAAACACATGAAATGGACCACAGTTAGCTCTCCCCAACCCCACCCCGACCCGCACACCCACACACAGGCTGTGTATCTTGGCAGAATCCCTTGGGCCCTTGAACACAGAGGTGCAGAAGTCCTGAGCTCCTAGGTCATCACAAAGATCTACCCTAGAAATGGCACTGGCGTTTTTCAGGACCAGTGGGGGTGCCCCTGTTGACTCTTCTCATTGGAATGGCATGGAAAAGTGTTCAGTCTCAAGTCCATCCATGCACTCACTTGACCCTCTGTCTCATCTCCAAGTGAGATTGTTAACACCTGGGGACGAACATGAGCCTTCACTGAGGTGCTAAGGTGCTAAGGTACGTTAATGTGACAAGCCCCGTGTCTTGGCCAGGAGGGATGTGCAATAAATTAAAACAAAGTACCTGCAAGGGCACTGCAGTTCTTCCAAGTGATCCTCAGAATTTCTGGGGGCTTTGGGTTTTTTTTTTTTCAGTGGAGGTGCTGGAGGTTGAACCCAGGACCTCCTGCATGCTAAGCATGTGCTCTGCCCCTGAGCTATAGAATTTCTACTAACTCCAAAGCTTAATCAGCCTTAGGAGAAAGCAACAGGTCAGTTCAAGATAATTTTGGAGGTGCTGGAAAAGCTCCCCACCTCCCACGATCTCTCCCATTGCCTTTAATACCTCCTAAAGGCTCATCCCTTTGAGTTCTAAAGCCTGTGGGGTCTTTAGAAGACTCCTATTAAGACACGTCTGCCTTTGGGAACTCTGCGGGTGGACGTGTGGAGACAATGCCTACCAGCGGGCGTTTCTGCTGTGACAGTCAGCAAAAACTTACCCTCTCCAGGAAAAAGCGCAGGACTTGTGCCCCGGGGTGACCGGGGAGCCTGGCACTGAGCGGTGTGCAGAGAGAGCAACAGAGACCAACCTCGCCGATTTCACGGTATTGCCCGAGGCCAGCCCTGCTAAAGTGCTATCATAAAGACATCTCGCTGACAACGTCAGAGCCCACAGCAGGCTGCTGTGCGCTTGGCACCGCTGTCGGGTGGCTAGTCAGTTACCACTTCAGCGCAGGGAATGGTGCCCTGTAGAGGGAAGGAGGGATGGCAATTCCCTCTGCTGACTGTGTGGGGAGCACAGCTCATGCCAAAGGAACTGTCTTACACCCTCGTGGAGCCTGACTCTGTAATGTCTGCCTTTTACTGGTGCTCTGGAAGCTAAATCTTAAGTCACAGTATTTCTCCTACGGGGCCCCCAAAAGACACAGGTTCTAACATTTTTATAACAACTGTCAATTTCCTATTCTAACCAGGCATTTTACCCAAATGTTTCCAAATTCTAACAAAAACTTGCAAGCTAAGTATTATTATACCTAGTTTACAGTTGACATTGAGGGAAGAAATATACACTTCCAGATCACAAAATTCCTAAGGAATAGAGCTTGAATTTGATGACAGATCCAGGCACATCCCAACACACTCCCACCACCAAGGCGGATCCTGCATTCTCATTATTTATCCTGCTGATCATCTTCGCCATCGTCATCAGACCAGAACAGAGGGCCACCACCACCAAGGCGGATCCTGCATTCTCATTATTTATCCTGCTGATCATCTTCGCCATCGTCATCAGACCAGAACAGAGGGCCTATTGGTCATCAAGAAACCACAGCACAGAGAAGTAGCTCCTCAGAGGAGACACGGACTGGATAGATATCATGAAAAGACGACTCACAGTTCAAGACCACTCGTGTTATTGCTTAAGGGACAACACCAACAATAATGGCTCCAGAACTTTTTGGTCAATAAGATCTCTGAAGATCAGAATAAAGGAAATAAAGACTACCTTCTTAGCACCCAATAAAATGTTGCAGAAGGTTCTTAACCTAGAAACTATTCATGCCTCGGGTTGCGTAATTCTTTGTTGGGGGCTGGGGAGCATCTGTCCTGTGTATTGAAAGACATTTAGTGTGTCCTGAGCCTTAACCCATTCAACGCCAGGAGCAGCCACCATTCGTGACAATCAAAACTGTCCCCAGCCATTGTCAAATGTCCCCCGGGAGAGCAAAATCACTCTAGTTGAAAACCTGCTGTAGAAAAATACTTAGAAACATGAAAAGTTTTATAGTATATTATTTTTAAGGGAAATAGCTACAAAATAAAATGCAATATATAATCTAGCTTCATTTTTTGAAAAAAAATACGAAAATATGGAAATTTAAGAGGATCAAAATGTTAAAGTGTTCAGCTGGCGGTAGAATAATAGGCAATTTTTGTTTTCTTTTTGTATATTTTCTGGATTTTCCGCATTCACTACAATGTACAAAAATGTCTTTTGTAGCAGATTCTGACAGCACAGGAATTGTAGGCATGCATTTATTTTAACTTTGCATTGTAAGACAACAGGGAATCTTGTCTAACTCTGAACTCAAGACAAAAGAAAAGGGAGAGAAGCGTATCCCCTGATACATTTAAACTCCAGATTTGTAAGTCACATAATTTTGTAATTTTTTTAAATTGAAGTATAGTTAGTTACAATGTGTCCATTTCTGGGGCACAGCACAGGGTCCCAGTCATGCATATACATACATATGTTTGTCTTCGTATTCTTTTTCATTAAAGGTTATTACTGGGCATTGGATATGGCTACTTTTGTGGTCTGGGGAACTCTAAACTGAGAAATTCCCACAAAAATCAGTCTTGGATCTGTGCTGCCCCTGGGTCATATAGTACACGGAATTTCAGAACTGCCCTGGAGGAATTCTCCTGCACTTTAGGCTGCCAAGGGAGATTTCCACCTAAAAGAAAAGCAACAAACAAATCTCCCCTAAAGGGATTCACAATCACTTGGGGACAAACCCACCGGGGAAAGAGTCAGTAGACGCAAACAAGAGGTTCAAGCAGCAAGACCACGAAGCCCCTGAAGGACCCTCTGACAGAGGATGTGAAAACAATGTGTGTAAGACAAGATAAGGCAAAAAATTAACCACCCTGCCTCAGAAGGTAACATTGTGGAAATAAATACGTAATCAGTAACTGTCCAGGAAAAATCAAAGGGAGCTTCAGGAAATAAAATCTACAGCTGAAAAGGAAATTAGATAGCTGAAGAGACAGGTCTGAAAAAAGTACTGCAGCCCAGAGGTGGAGATCATAAAAGACAAGCTGAAAATCATGGAAAACTAACTAAGAAAGTCCAATATTTTTTAAGTAGGAGCTTCCAGAAGAAGAGAATTGAATGAAAGGGAGAGAGGCAATATTTAAAGAGCTGAGAATTTTCCAGACTTGATTACATCTATGAATTCTCAGGTTCAAGAAGCTCTAAATGAAGAAGGTAAAAATCCACAGCCATACACATGGCAGTGAACTGATGAAACATGAAAGGTGTAACAGAAACTAGATTGATAGCCAGTTTCACAAAAGCAACCATAGACTTTGGAAGGCAATGGGGAAATAACTTCAAAATGTTATGAAAAATAACTGTCAGCCAAGTATTTTTTTTTCTGGATAAATATTATTCAACAGGGAACACGCACACAAAAAAATTGAGGTGAAGACTTAGAGAATTCATCAAGTCACAACTAGAGAAAGACAAATATCATATTACTTACACATGGAACCTAAAAAAATGACATAAACAAACTTATTTACAAAACAGAAGGTGACTCCCAGATATAGAAAACAAACTTGTGTTTACCAAAAGGGGAAGAAGAGGAGGGATTAACTAGGAGTTTGGGATTAGCCAATACACACTACTGTATATAAACTAGATAAACAACAAGGACCTACTGTATAGCACAGGGAACCACATTCAGTATCTTGTAATAATCCATAACGGAAAAGAATCTGAAACAGAATTTATATATTTACAACTGAATCACTATTCTGTGCACCAGAAAAGAACACAACATTGTAAATCAACTATACTTCAATTTTAAAAATTAAATAAAATAAATTTTTAAAAAGTCACAACCATCCACATTTACTGAAAGAACTATTAAAACAAAATGTCATTTTAAAAGAAGGGAACTGAAGCCAAAATAAGCAAATGGGATGCAAAGTGCAAGAAAGAGCAGTGAAATTGGTGGATGTATTTTTGTGTAAACAACAATAATTGCTAACTTGAGGGAATGCAATTAAGACAGAACCACAATAGTGCACCATTTCTCTAAAGAGAACATGCACAATTATTGACCCTTAAAATGATACCATGTCTCAGTCTTGCTTCAAAATGTCCAATGAGGAGGGAGGGTATAGCTCAGTGGTAGAGCATGTGCCTAGCATGCATGAAGTCCTGGGTTCAATCCCCAGTACCTCCATCTAAAAAAATATTCAAATAAAATAAGATGTCCAATGACAAGTGGGAGGGATGGGGAGATGAAGAGATACAGATGGAACAGAATGGGAGTAATTCAATAATTATTGAAGCCGTGTGAAGAGCACACGGAATTTATTACACATTTCTCTATGCTTTTGTGAATATGTGGAAATTCCATTTTGAAAATATTTAGGAAATTGAAATATGAGGTGAAAAAGGGAAAACTCCAGTCTTTGCCTAATTAGGTAATAAAACAAGAGAGTTTGGATTAGGGAAACACTGACTAGTAGCCTAATGTGACCACTTGTCACTCTAAGTGACTTACTCAAGAGAAGTAAATATATAAAGTTCCATCATAGTTTTATACATAACAGAAAAGTCAGCTTAGCAGTTAGCTCAATCAATGGGGGATAAGTGGGTAAAAAAAGTATACAAAGCTGGCATATTTAACCTAGTTTTCTCATTACATATACTTCAAGAATTTATTTAACTTTTGTTGGCCAAGTTGATTATTTTAATTGGACAGCTTAGTTTTAAAAGCTGGTCAAATTCTTGGATTAACTTGCTGTTCACATTGAATTTCTTTGGCTTTCTTTTTCTCTCTTGTTTCAAACTGTAAACACTGAAAAAACCAGATTGGCAGACTTGTAGGTAGACAAAACATTAATCTTTATATGAGACCGACGCAGAATGTATGACTTACATTTGCCGACATTCTCTACTGACTTTCTAAATCAGCTCTGCTTGTGCATTTTGAGGAAATCTCATATTAAAGTCTCTCTTTTTATACCACGTAACTGCCCAAAAGCTTGCATGTCCCATCAAATAACATCCTTCTTAAAAACTCAATTTCATCGAAAAACAATACAAAACCTTCAGCAACTGTCTCTCTTAGACTTTTGTCAGAATAAGAACTTGGCCCTAAAAGCCAGTTGTATGTTTCTGCTGAAACTTGACTAATGTACAAATCATATTTTTCTGTTCTGTAAAAGCAATAATCCAGCTAGAACACTGGGAAAAAGTGAGAGTTACTACTTTAGCAAGGCCAGCAGCTGCGTTAGAACAAAGCTTGCCAGGTGAAGTGAAATGCTGTTTGTTTGTTGTTGAATATGTGTGGAAAAAAATTGTCAGGGAATAATCACATTTTCTAATAGTTTTGATTTGCATTTGCATTTATAATTCAATAACAGCTCCTGGATATGTTTCAATATAGTACTGGTAAGATTTTTTTTTTAAATCCCTTCAAAATTACCAGAGAAATTTGTACTTGGCATTCGAGTCTCATTTCTCCTGTATCATTAAGCAAAAATCAGTAGGCTTTTGCCTAAAGTTTCTCCTTTACCCTTAAATTCTCCAGTGAATACAAATGCTTTTTACTGGATAAAGGAGATGTTAATGAAATTTTTCCAGCTTTGCAATCTATTGAAATCCCTGCAATTCATTTTATGGTCTAAAACCATACTGCTGTGATTTCTGTAAGTGAGAAGTAGAGAACATACTTTTTAACATAATAGCACTTTAACCTAGAATGACATATTTAAAGCATGTCCCTTATTTTGGGTATTAAAAGAAAATGGAGAATGGAGGGAAAGGAATCATTTGTAGTTACTTGAATACATTTATTTGTAAAGAATAAAATAAGGCATTTAGCTGAGACTCATTTATAGAAGCTTAATACTCTTTCTACTTCTGTTCCTTCATCTCGCTCTTATTTCCCCTGATTGAGAATTGGGTTAAGTTACAAGGAGATCAGCCAGTATTGGGCCATGAAATTAGGTCCAGAGTGAGGGAAATTTTCTCTGACCTAGAAAAGATTCTCTACAAGTTGTTGGACAGACACACACAATGGAACAGCTAGAAAAAGTATGTTGTTTATGACGGGAATTGAATGAGGAGGCGTGTATTGTATAAACTAGGGTTAAGCAAAATTTTGCACATAAAAACACAGTTGGAAGAACTTACTGAATCATAGCAATCCCACTTCTGGGTATATATCTGGGAACTCTAATTTGAAAAGATACATGCACCCCAATGTTCATAGCAGCAATATATACAATAGCCAAGAAATGGAAGCAACCAAAATGTCCATTGACAGATGACTGGATAAAGAAGCTGTGGTATATTTACACAATGGAATACTACACAGCCATAAAAATAAAATAATGCCATTTGCAGCAACATGGATGGACCTAGAGATCATCATTTTAAATGAGGTAAGCCAGAAAGAGAAAGAAAAACACCATATGATATCACTCATATGTGGAATCTGAAAAGAAGAAAAAAAGAATGCTATGAACTTATCTACAAAACAGAAACAGACTCACAGACATAATAAACAATCTTATGGTTACTGGGGAAAGTGGGTGCTAAGGAATAAATTGGGAGTTTGAAATTTGAAAATGTTGGTCACTATATACAAAAATAGATTTTTATAAAAAGCTTTTTCTGTATAGTACAGGGAAATATATTCAATATCTTATAATAAACTTTAATGAAAAAATATGAAAACAAATATATGTATGTATATGCATGACTGGGACATGATGCTTTACACCAGAAATTGACACATTGTAACTGACTATACTTCAATTAAAAAGAAGAATTTACTGAATCCACAGTTTACAGTCTGGTGGCATCAGGCTGTCACCTGCAGGGATAACTGAGACCGCAGGCTGGTGACGCACAAGAGGGCTGGGATTTTGTATTTCTCACCAAGCACCCCAGGGAATGATGACACTGACCAACGTCGGAGGGCTGCTGTGCTGTGATATCTCAAATTGGTCACTAATGTCCCATAAAGTGAGTGTTCTTTCCAACATGATTTGAAACACTTAAAGAAGAAAAGAACCTTATATTCTTCTTCCCCCATACCCTTCCACCTCATTAATTATGAATACTAGAATCCTCTTGTATCTGTTCTTTGCAATTCCATGATCCTTGATAAATTAAATTAGGGGGTATGTTTCTGTTTTGTAGATAAATTCATTTGTGTCCTTCAGGGGTTAAAGAAGGTGGGAAGTGATAAATTAGGAATTTGAAAATTGCACCTCTTGGATTTCCAGGCAAGATGGTGAAGTGGTAGGACCACGAGCTCGCCTCTCCTTGCAACTACAGCAAAACCACAACTGTATGCTAAACAATCATCAAAAAAAGACTAGAACCCAGCAAAAAAGATCTTCTGCAACTGAAAATATAAAGAGAGAACCACAGCAGAATGGTAGGAGGGCCGTGCTTGTGATATAATTGGGCCCAATGCCCCCCGGTGGGTGACCCATAAGCTGAAGATCTGTTAAGCCTCAGAGGCCCTCCCACAGGGTTGAGAGCTCTAAGCCCCACGTCAGGCTCCCCAGCTTGGGTCCCGACATTGATATGAGAAGAAGACCCCAGGACGTCTGGTTCTGTAGCTCAGGGGGGCTTGGTTCTGGAAGCCTCACAGGACTGAGGGAAATGGAGACTCCATTCACTCAGGAAGTGTACACGGAAACTCACATGCACCAGGTCCAAGGGCAGAGGCAGTGATCTCATAAGAACCTGAGCCAGACCTGCCTGCTGAATTTGGAAGGTCTTCTGGGCACATGGGGGATGAATGAGGCTCACTCAGGGGACATAAAAGCTAGTGGCAGACATTCCAGGTGTGTTCATCTACATGAGATTTCCTGCAGGCTGACATCTTGATTGGATCATTAGCACCAAGACCCAGCCCCACCCAATGGCCTGTAGAGAAGCCTCAGGCCAAATAAATAGAGGGTAGGAACACAGCCCCACCCAACAGCAGACTTCCTGAGCCACAGAGGCCTCTAGACACAGCCCTACCCACCAGAAGTCCAGGACCAAGATTCACCCAGCAGTGGGCAGGCACCGGCTCCTCCTGCCAGGAAACCTGCATGAGCCTCTAATACAGCCCCATCCACCAGGGCAGATAATAGAAATAAGAAAACAACAATCCCAAAGCCTGTGGAAGGAGTCCACAAACACAAGAAAGACAGACAATATGAGGCAGCAGAGGAGTATCTCCCAGGCCAAGGCACAAGGTAAAACCCCAGAAGAAGAAATAAGTGATGAGGAGGTAGGCAATTTATTTGAGAAAGAGTTTAAAGTAATGATGGCCAAGACGTTCAGAGAACTCAAGAGGAGTATAGATGCACAGAGCGAAGTTTTTAGCAAAGAGTTGGAAAAGATAAAGAATATCCAAACTGAGTTGAAGAATAAAATCACTGAAATGAATAACACACTAGAAGGAACCAAGAACAGACTAAATGAGGCAGAAGAACAGATCAGTGAGCTGGAAGACACATGAGTGGAAATCACTACTTCAGAACAGAAAAAAGAAAAAAGAATGAGAAGGAATGAGGATAGTCTAAGAGAACTCTGGGACAACATGAAGTGCTCTAATATTCACATTATAGGGGCCCCAGAAAGAGAAGAGAGAGAGAGAGGACTTGAGAAATTTTTGGAGAGATAATAACCGAAAACATCCCCAACCTGGGAAAGGAAACAGTCACCCACGTCCAGGAAGCACAGAGAGTCCCATACAGAATCAGCCAAAAGAATACACCAAGGCACATAGTCATCAAACTGACAATTAAGGATAAGGAGAAAATAATAAAATTAGCAAGAGAAAAGCAATGAATAGCATACAAGGGAGCTCCCATAAGGTTTATCAGCTGATTTTTCAGCAGAAACTCTGCAGGACAGAAGGGAGGGACATGATATATTTAAAGTGATGAAAGGGGGAAACTTACAACCAAGAACATTCTATCCACCAAGGCTCTCGTTCAGACTTGATGGAGAAATCAAAAGCTTCACTGATAAACAAGAGCTAAAAGATTTCAGCACCACCAAACCAGCTTTACAACAAGTATTAAAGGAACTTCTCTAGTCATCAAACCATAAGAAAAGAGAACAAAAAGAAGAAAGAGGGAAAAAAGAGAGAGAGAGAGACCTACAAAAGATTGCTGTGGCTGTTCAGGGTCTTTTGTGGTTCCTTATAAATTGTGGAATTGTTTGTTCTAGCTCTGTGAGGAATGTCGCAAGTGTTTTGATGGGGGTTGCATTGGATCTGTCAGTTGCTCTGGGCAGTGTGGCCATTTCGATAGTGTGGATTCCTCCAATCCAGGAGCACAAGAAATCTTTCCATTTCTTTGTGTCATTTCAGTTTTCAGAGTGTAGGTAACCTCTTTGGTTAAGTTTATTTCTGGGTGTTTTGATGTTTTTGATGTAATGGAAATGTCTCTGTCAGTTACAAAATTCTGCTTTTTGAGGTGAAAAAAAGTAAATGAAAGGCCACAAATGGCAAAATATCCTTCTTTTTTATGGGTGAGTTGCATTCCATTTCATATATATGTGTGTGTGTGTGTATATATATATATATATATATATATACTGCATTTCCATTATCTATTCAACTATTGATGTGCACTTCGGGTGCTTCCATATCTTGGCAATTATAAATAATATTGTTGTTAATAGCAGGGTGTATGTATCTTTTAGAGTCAATTACTTTGTGGTTGACTATTCCTTTGAAAACATGTAAGTTTAAAAAGCTAAATCTCTAAACATTCTTAGAAACAATGAACAGTACATATATATAAATTAAAAAATATATGTGCAGTTAAAAAAAAAAAGGTCTATCAAGCCATGAAAGACATAGAAGAAACTTAAAAGACATATAACTAAATGAAAGAAGCCAGTCTGAAAAGGCTACAAAACTGTACGATTCCAATGAAATGACATTCTGGAAAAGGCACAGCTACAGAAACAATAAAAAGATCTTGGTTCCCAGGGGTTTGGGGAGAGGGAGGGAGGGAGGGAGGAATAGATGGAGCACAAGGGACTTTTAGGGCTTTTTTGGTGGCTGCATGTCATCATGCATATGTCAAAACCCATAGAATGCATAACATCAAGAGTGAATGCTAATGTAAACTGGGGGAAAAAACAAAGAACTAATTTCTGAGTCAAACTAATGCTAAAGGGTTTGGAAGAAAGGTAGAAACCATCAGGGGAGGCACAGAAGGAAAGGGCAGTCAGTTCATAAAAAAATAAAGCCAACAACAAAACAATTATAAAAATGGAAGACTGTATTGAACTGGTATCTATATCATGGAAGCATTTCAAAGAGAAAGAGAGACTGACTGTGTCAAATGAAGCCAATAAAGCAAAGTGTGGGTTGAGAAATCTTTTTTTGCTGTGATAGAATTGTTCTAAAATGGGGTTGTGAGGGAGACACAACTCTGCACATCACATACACAAAACCCAAACAATTTTGTATTTAAATGAGTGAATTTATGGCACACAAATAATACCTCAAGAAATCTCTTTCAAAACGAAGGAGTATTTAGCACATATCTACCCAACAGAGCTGCTCACAGGTAATCATCTCACAGGGTAAATGGAAACAGATACTTGGAAAAAAATGCATGCATATATACACAAAAATATGTATTAATAATAACCCACACTTGAACTAACCCAAATGTCCATTATTAAGATAATGGATTAATATTTTGTGATATAATCTTACAAGGTCAAATTATTCAGCCCTACAAACAGAAAGAATGGCATATTCAAATGAAAACATGTAGCTCTAAAAACATTACTTAAAACAAAAGAGAAAGACGTCAAAGTATACATTGTGATTTTTTTCATTTTTATCAAGTTCAGCCACCATCAAACAGATGGGTACATGTTGTGAGAGTGTGTGCATTTCAATTGAAATGTGACAAAGGGTATATATTCTGTGTTAACGGATGTGATTCAAACATATGGTTCATACACTGACTTTTCCGATACTGTCGAGGGTTAGGAATTTGAAAGATTCATGAAATCGTAAACTTTACATTGACACATTTCACTATTTTTTTTTATTGTATACAGATATAAACACAAAAAGGAAGAGTTGAGAAAAAAGTACCGTGAGACAATAATGGAGAAAATGACATTTTAGTCGCAACCCTCTCCTCTGACAACCCCCCTCCCCCCTACCAACATTGACCTGGTAACTGACCAATCCTGGTCGTCAGTTGCTGGCTGGGTTCCAGGTGGAATGTTGGGGTGTCCCCTGGGGCTTGTTGTGGCTGGTGGCTCCATGGTAACTGGGCAGAGCCCTGGGTGGGCCAGTGCCATGGAGGGGCTGCCGTCCTCCGTGGAGCTTGGCTTCGGGCTGATCCTGAGGAAGCTGAGTGCGGTCCTGGCTTCACTGCTGCCCAAAGGCCTGTGTTCCCAGCTCATGTTGCAGAGCCTCCCATGGGAGACGGTGTTGAGTCCACCTGTCCTCGTCTTATCAGTGGGTCTGTTATTCACTTTCAGACTTATTCAGTCTGTTAGAAGTCAGCTTAAGAGAAGACATGAAAAGCAACTGGCAAAAACACTGGCTGCAAAGATCCAAGAGAAGTGCCACCTCATCGACAAGCTTTGTGTGGCTAAGCAGGAGTGTGCCAGGATGGAGACAGCTCTACAGAACACCAGGCTAGAGAAGGAGCCGGTCAACATACCTGGCCTCGCTGACACATACAGAAAGCTGATGACCGTCAACCTGAGCTCGTGGAAGGAGATCAATCTTCTCATCCAAGACCTGAAGGGAGAGAGACCCCTGCAGTCCATACAAGAAGAGATGGCAGAGATGCTAAAGGTGCTCAAGTCCCTGGAGGAGGTCACGAGAATCAGCACAGCACAAGGGGCTTTCACACACCAGCCAGGGGACCGAGCACCAAGTCCTGATGGCCCCTTTCCCAGGAGTGGGCCCTCGTGTTAAAGCTGTGCTGGTCCCTTCCCTCCACTCAGGCCTCCCAAGCTGCCGGCTGCATTCACTCACTCAGTCAGATCTCCACCTGAGCTGGCCTGAGGCCAGTGGACGGAGGGCAGTCCCCTCCTTCGGGCCAGAGCTCCTCCAACCTTACCAGTGAGAACAGCGGTGAGCTCCTTCATGTCAGCATCTCTCATCCAAACTCCCAGAACACACCACGAAGCATGGGACTTTTTTATAGTCAGCCAATGTCTGGATTATCTCTTATTAGTTGTGAAAGAAATGTTGTAATTGAGACTAAACTTCTACTTAGTTTGAACCTCATTTCTCAAGACAGTTTGGGTAACTTTTATGTATCAGCAATGTAAGTGAAGTGTATACGTTGTTATTCGGTGTACAAATACTGCATTATAATTTGAAAATATATGCAGTTCATCAATATAAACTTTTAGATGGCCATAGCATTTATTTCTAAAGTTTAATTTTGAAGTCATAAGTTTCAGTCAAAGAGCCTTTTTTAAACATGAGTTAAATAGTTTAAAAAATAGTTTAACAGTTTAAATAAAAATAGTTCAAAAAAATAGATGAACTTTTTTAAGGTGAAGTTAAATTGTACTCTTAGAAGAAACTTTTATCATTTGTTTTATATTCTGTTCTAACAATATCCATAATAAAAACTTAATTTTATAAATTAAAAAGAAAAAAATTTTTTGTACTTCTTGGGGAGTGATGGAAATATGAGCTATCTTGTTTGTAGTGTTGGTTTCATGGGTGTGTCCAGCTATTAAAATTCATCAAATTGTACATCTGAGATATGCATAGTTTACTGCACAGGAACTATATCACAATAAAGAGGTTAAAAATAAAAATGATAAAATCAGTGACTAAAAAAAATTAGGGTAGGGGAAACAAATATACCTAATTTGGGGGCTGTCATAGAATAGCACATGATGAGTGTATATATCACCCGATCATTAATCCTATGGTATCCTGTAAACGTTTATGCTATTTTACATTTGATACTTTCAAGAGTGTCCCCTCTGGATATTTTGCTGCTGGTGTCAGTTACAGTGCCCACAAATAGATATGCATCAACATTCTTTCATGTCATGGGCACCTGACACTTAAAAATATATTGTCCTCAGCACTGTAGTAAAATGTCAAATGAGATCAAAAGGCAAGATAACATAGGACTTTTACCTTCCACTCGGCCAGTGAGAATTATAAGCAAACTCCTAGCAAAATTTTAAAATGTTGAAATATTAGAAATTTATGGATTTGAAATTTATTCGACTGGTAGGATGCTGTGTACCTTGTGGGCACGTGAAAGAGAGTGGGACTGAATATCACACCACAAATGGTGGTCTATAATCTAATCATAAAACTGCAGACAGGGTAGTAACTGTCAGAGTCCAGCCTCCAGAGAAAACTACATCTAAAAAATTCCTATCAGGCTGTTACAGACTCAATGCATAAGTTCTCCAGGAAAAGGAGAAGCCAGTTGCCTTGGTAATGGGTCCCAGCTTCTCACAACATGCCAGTGAGGGCATTTCTCCTGCCAGAACCCAAGCCCTGGCTCTTCAAAGTGGGTCCTTGACCAGAAGTATGGGAATCCCCTGGGGGCTTGGCAGAAATGCAGACTCTGGAATCACCTAGTCTTCCTGGATCAGCACGTGCATTTTAACAAGGACCCAGGCTGCTCTAGGGCACGTGAAAGTTTGTGAAGCTCCCCCTTAACAGATCAGGCCAAGGGTCTAAATTGGAAACAAGGGTTTACAGGTCATGAACTAGAACTAGACTTGGACTGAAATGCAGACCATAACTGAAGGTTTCTCCCGACCACATTAGGGACTTTAGGAATCAGTGATCAAGCCGCAAAGATCTGTTGGTGTTGATCCCGCACCTGGTTCTGATCGAAGTTCCCAGGGCTGGGGGGGTGGGGGAGGATGCCCCCAGAAAACGGGGCTGGGAGGGTGTGTTTCTTGGAGCAGTTTGCAAGGGGAGGAAGGAGCAGCTTCTGCAAAGTTTGGCCACAGATTAAACAAAAGTGGCCGTCACAGCACACAGAATTATCTGCTACAGGCATTCCTCACTGCACCACATAAGTGCTTTTCAGAAAATGCCAAATTTCTGTGAACTCAAAACCATTTTTTGCGTTTTTTTTAAAAAAAAAACTCAAAAATTGAGTTTCAGTTCTTATTGCTTTTCAGTGATCAATGTTTTCCTAATACCATCACTTTACATTTCTCTTCCAACCTATTTCCCCCTCAGAGTTAATGGGAAAATCTGTTTTAAAAGACCATAACTAACAGCAACCAAACAATATAACCAACAAACAACCAAAAGCATATGGGCAGGCGGCCCTAAATACTAATGCACATCACGCTTGCTATGTGCCGAGAGTCGTATGGATTAAAGAAATTGATTCTTATAACAAAGGCAAGCTGTAAAGGCTACACCTGCTCCATTGTACAGATGAGATAACTGAGGCACAGTCATCATTGTTAACTGATTTTGCGTAAAGCCACACAGCCACAAGCAGCAGGCCAGTCCTGAGCCCATACTCTCTCCATCAGAGTCCACTCCAGGGCACTTAAAGGCACACAGCAGGTAACACATGCTTTACTTTCCATAAATGCTCCTTAAATTCAACCGCAAGCTGTCACCTGAACAGCTCGTTCTCAGCGCTCCCCCTGTGCACACCCACCAGGAGTCCTAAGATCATAGACGGCACCCAGCATTGGGGTGGCTGCCTGTTGTTGGACATCCCTCCACATGGGTCATTTCTAAATCATAGGCACCTGCCTGGGTGGTTCTCTGGTCTATCAGGTTCCCTGGTCTGTCAGGCTCCCTGGTCTGCTGCTTCCGAGACACTCAAGGACCCAGAAGACTAGGACGCAGCCTTCAGGATGCCCACCAGGCAGCCTCCCTGACTCCTGCCACATCCTGAGCACAACAAAACACAGAGAGCAATCATACAGCTTTCCTCTCTCTGGCGATCCTATCCCACTCAGTTGTTTATGCTTTTGAAAAACAGAGCTGGAATCCTCGGAAGCTAACTTTGCTCAGGCAAGAAAAAAGCCAGGGGTACTATCTACTTTAATTAGGAATGAAAACGTAAAGAAATACTTGAGGCTGCTGTACAGCCCACTTGAAGCCTACTCACTAGACAAACAACAATTTGGGGCATCAGAAGGCAGCAAGTCTGGTTCCATTAGAATGAAAAGGAACACCAGGCTACCTAGATGGGCCCTGGGCACCAAGATGCTGAGAAAGGCAGGGCCCCTTTCGGGCTGGTGTGGGGTGGCTGGGGCTGAGCCAGAGGAAGCAAGGTCCTCTTCTGGGGATGTTCTGCCCGCAGTCATGAAAAATAGACCAGGACTGCAAACGGTAAATGCTGACGAGGCTGTGGAGAAAGGGCACCCTCCTACACTGTGGGTGCGGACTTTTGAACAATGGCCATTCTGGCTGGTGTGTGGTGATACCTCATTGTCCTTTTAATTTACACCTCTCAGATAATTAGCAAGATTGAGCATTTTTTCATGTACCTGTTGGCCATCTGGATGTCTCTGTTGAAGAAGTATCTGTTTAGAACTTCTGCTCATTTTTTGATTGGGTTGTTTGTTTTCTTGTCATTGAATTGTATGAGCTGTTTCTCTCTCATTTAAAAGTTGGGAGGGAGAGAGGTCAGAGTCGTTTGGTGGCTCTGCTCCAAAGAGCAAGTTTTTAACCTACAGGTGGTGAGAATCCGGGCTCTGCCTTGCAGCTCTGCTGTGCAAGGCCTCCACTCCCACAGTCACATTATAGTCCTGGATGGCTGCTCTGGGTCCAGCCATCACCCCAGCACTCCAAGCAAAAGGTAGAAAGAAAGGGAAAATAATTAAAAGGGTAGGGGATATACACCAGTTGTCCTTTGGAGAATGTTCCCAGAATTGCCACAAACGTTATCCCACTGGCCAGAACTGAGTCAAAGGGACACACCCCAGGGCAAGGAAGACTAGTAAACATGGACTTTCTCCTGGCCAGTGAGTGTCCATAAAAATTCTTACATTAGAACAGAAGGCGTTAGTGGACACTAGGGGACCACAGTTGTCTCTGCTCCAAGAGCGAAGCCTCCTGAGGGGAAGTGGCATCCGAAATACCAAGAAGAATGAGAGTTGGGGTTTCTGAAGCCTTTCTCCCCCGAGGAACACTTGGTCCATGCGCATTACCGGCAACAGTAAAGGCCGTGCTGTTACTTGAGTGTGTTGATGGAAGCCATGTCCAGTGATAATGATTTTTTCTTATCATTTTGACCATCACTCCTTGAATGCTTCCTACATCCCAGTCACAGCACTGAGGGGTTTTTTGTCACTGTTCCATTTAATCCTCACAATAACCTTGTGAAATTGGTGCCAACACTGAAGCCCTCAGAGGGTGAATCACTTGCTAATAATTAGAGGAGATGGAATGGCTTCGTAGGTAAATGCGTTACAAGAGGCTGCGGTCTCACAGGCCATCAGCACACGCAGCGACACCAAGGCTGGATGAGCAAGCGAAGGCCAAGTAAGATCCAGTCTGCCAATTTGTTCAAATGATTTATTTTTTTTAAAATATCATTTCTTAACATTTTTATTGAGTTATAGTCATTTTAAAATGTTGTGACAAATTCCAGTGTAAAGCACAATTTTTCAGTTCTACATGAACATACATATATTCATTGTCACTTTTTTTTTTTTTTTGCTGTGAGCTACTACAAGAAAATAATGTCATTTTGAGCACATTTATTACCCATGAAGCAGGCTGGCCTCTCGGGCTACAAATGGGGAGCGAAAAACTCATGGTGCTTGGAGACTTGTAAAGGTCACATCAATAATCAACTAAACCCAAGAATAACTGTGATGATGTCCACCAAGGGCATCTCTGTGTCACTGCAAAAGCACAGAGAGTCCCCACCTGGTCTGCTGGGTCTGGGAAGGCTTCCCTCTGGAAGAGAAACTTGGACTGAGATCTAAGGATAGATGTTGGGTAGTGGAGGCTGAAAGTATTCTGGACAAAAAGTGCGGCATGTGCAAAGGCCCCGAAGTGGCAGGCAGGTGGCATAATTAGGGAACAGAAACAAGGATGGCTCATTAGACTGGAGTGAATATTTTTTTAAAAACATTTTTTATTGATTTATAATCATTTTATAATATTGCATCAAATTCCAGTGTAGAGCACAAGTTTTCAGTTATACATGAACATATATATACTCATTGTCACCTTTTTTTCTCCATGAGCTACCTTAAGATCTTGTATATATTTCCCTGTGCTATACAGTATAATCTTGTTTATCTATTCTACATTTTGAAATCCCAGTCTATCCCTTCCCACCACCCGCCCCCTTGGCAACCACAAGTTTGTATTCTATGTCTATGAGTCTGTTTCTGTTTTGTATTTATGCTTTATGTTTTGTTTTTTTGTAGATTCCACATATAAGCGGTCTCATATAGTATTTTTCTTTCTCTTTCTGGCCTACTTCACTCAGAATGACATTCTCCAGGAGCATCCATGTTGCTGCAAATGGCATTATGTTGTCGGGTTTTATGGCTGAGTAGTATTCCATTGTATAAATATACCACATCTTCTTTATCCAGTCATCCGTTGATGGACATTTAGGCTGTATCCATGTCTTGGCTATTGTAAATAGTGCTGCTATGAACATTGGGGTGCAGGTGTCATCCTGAAGCAGGGTTCCTTCTGGATACAAGCCCAGGAGTGGGATTCCTGGGTCATATGGTAAGTCTATTCCTAGTCTTTTGAGGAATCTAGATACTGTTTTTAGAGTGGAGTGAATATTGACAAAAGGTGAGGCTAGAGGCATGGGGACCTGACTGTGAAGTCCACTGGAAAGACACTGGGTTTCACCCTAAGAACAACCAGAAATCTACTGAAGTACTTTAACATGAAGTGGTGGGGAGTTGGGGCGGGGAGGGGGAGTTCGGAGACTGACACAGTTTGGGGTGCATTTTCACAAGGGAAGAACTTTATCGTAGTCCCCTCTGGATTCCTTACACACAGTAGATATTTATATATATATATATATATGTATATATATATGGGATGAACCAACACATTAATAGAAAACTTTGGAGAAATTCACTCTGGCTACAGTCTGGAGCATACTGTTTGGAAGGGGGAGTGAGAGGGTGCAAGGGAGGCCACTGAAGGTCTATTTCAGAACCAAATGGAAAGACATGGTGATGGATTGCATACAGCCAAAGGGAGAAAATGGTGTCAGGATGGCTCCTAGGTTTTTGGCATGAGCCACCAGGCAGATGACAGCCCCATTCATTGAGACTGGAAAAAGGGCCAGTTGTGAGGAGGAAGGTCACATTGTGGCAGCAGAAGCAGCTCCCACTTATACAAACACAAGCTGCGAATGCTGTCCACAAAGGTAGCAGGAAATCATGAAAATACATCCAAATGGAGCCAAAACTGTGAATCTGGGACAGGAAGGAGCCCTAGGTCTCCTGCCCCTGTCCAGTCCCCTGGGTTCTGAGAGTCATCACTGGAAGCTAAAATAAAACTTCACTATGGACCCTCAACATTTGTGAACTAAGACTCAAATAAATCTGAAAAGCCAGTTTGTGTTGGCTGGATATGCACAGCATATAGTTACTGAAAGTGTACTGGTGTGGCAATAGTAGGGTAGTGAGGGGATGGTACGTGTAATGGTTTCAGGTCTTTTTAAAAAAATAAATCACCAACTAGAAGACTTTCCACCTCACTCAGCTGAGGTCCCTTCTGAGCAACTACAGAATTAGCAGCAGGTTTCTGGCTCAATCTACCCCTTTTCAGCAGCCCCCACTCTCTGCCGCAACCACATCTGCCAAAAACAGAGAACTCACAGAATGACCTAACAGCTGATTTCAACAATTTATGACATCCCAGTGTCACTGCAGTCTCATCTGTCTTGAGAAGCTTGCCTATCGGACTTGATAACACAGTCTGTCCTAGGAAGGAAAGCTTATGACCCAGGGATCCTGGAGGCATAAGATTACCTGCTTTCTTATGCTGGGAGATTATTCACATACTTTAAAATTCTAAGTCTACAATCTATATATCCAGAAATCCATCTGAAGTAAGATATTCTGTTGAAGTATCTTTACCACTGGCTTCCTGCTTTCTCCTTCTGCAGAACAGGAATTTTCCAAAACTAAAATCACGTGGTTTCCCTGAGGTAAGGATGATTGACAACATCTCCCGCTACAGATGGTGGAGCAGATGTGCACACAGGTATGACATCTCGCTGCAGACTAGCCGGCCAATCAGAAAGGAGCTGAGAACTGCATTCTGAAGCAATTATGAATTCTGCCCAGGGAGATCAGAGATCCATCTTGTACAGAATGGTTCTACTTCCAACCACGCTGGAGCCTAATCAAGGACTGCCCACATCTACAACTAATATTTCCCCAAGGAATTTCTGTTCAAGAGATCCTTTGGTTAAACAATATTTGGGGTTAAGAGCAGAGTCCTTGGAGACAAACAGACCTGATGTTGAATCTCTTGCTCTCTCTGTGAAAATGCAGGCAAATTACTGAGCCTCTCTGAGACTCGGTGCTTCACCTAAAACCTAATGCTATGAAGGAATGTTGTAAGTACAAATGAGGAGATGTGATGAGCGCAGTGTTTGGCAGGTACCAACACACAAAAGCATATTAGTTACTTTTAGAACTGTATAAGCAGTGCCCTGCAAATCATGGTGCAAAAACAATTCATTGTTTCCCTTGACCAGAAATAATAAGTAAGGCACAGCAGAATGAATCTTAAAAATTCCTATCAAAGGAGAAGAGCTAACTCGATGATTTGGGAGTTACCATCCAAAATAAGCAGCTGTAAGAAGGATGTTTCTTAGCATTCTCCTGTTTCATCTTTTTAAAAGATGGTAGATTATTTGTTATTCTCCAAACTTCATCATGTATATTTTAAGATTTAAAATAATTGCTCTTAGGGAGGAGGGTATAGCTCAGTGGTAGAGTGCATGCTTAGCATACACCAAGTCCTGGGTTCAATACCCAGTACCTCCATCAAAAATAAATAAATAAATCTAATTACCTCCCCCAACAAAAAAATCAAAAAAAAAAGAAGAAGTAAAATAATTGTTTTAAATGAAATGTTTTCCAGGAAGATAGAGCAGATTGGTCCCATGCTCCTTGATGAGATGGTCTGCCTGCCTCTAAGGAGCATAGTGAGGAAGGATCAAGAACACTGGAGCCAGATATGAGTTGAAGGCTTCCATTTTGGGTCAACCTTTACATGGGCAAGTAAGTTAACCCTCTTGGTCTTAGTTTTCCGGTATGTAGAGTTATAATAAAAATATGTCCTTCACAAGGTTTGCTTCCATAACCTCTCTCCCACCCCTCCCACCCCCACCCCACCACTTCCAGCTTTATCAAGTCCCTAGAGGTACAACAAGACACTATTTTTTAAATTATTTTAAACATATTTATAGAATCTAATGCCACACACCATGGTAAAGGCTGAATCACTAAAAATAATACAATGTCATGTTTTAAAAGAGAATGTCCATGATGAGGTCTGGCCTTTTCTGACCTGACCTGAGAAACATCACAGCATTAGTACTACTGCATTCCACGGATTACAGCCGGTCACTAAGACCCACCCAGATTCAAGGGACGTGGGCAGGTACCCTACCATTTGATGGATGGAGTGCCAAAAATATGTGGGCATATTTTAAAGCAAATATGTAGGCAATATGTTAAAGAGTTCAAAAGAAAAAGAGAGAGAGAGAAGAAGGAGGGAGGAAGAGAAACACATGCAGACCTCTACACAAAAATCTACAAAACATTAACAAGATTCATAAATTGAAGACCTCATTATTGGAAAGATACTAATTCTTTTTTTAATATTTAAAAAAATCCCAATCAACAAACCAGCAAGCCAAAATCAACCAATATAATTGATCATATTAACACACTGAAAAAAGAAAAAGAATATATGATTATCTCAATAGATACAGCAAAAATATTTTGAAAAAAATCCAATATTCATTCCTATTTAAAAAAAAACTCTCATAGAATTAGGAATAGAAGAGAATCTCCTCAGCCTGAGAAAAGACATCCATAAATTTTTATAGCTAACATCATGCTTATGGTGAAAGACTAAATACTTTTCTTCTAACACTCAAACAAAGAAAGGATGTTCATTCTCATCACTTCTATTTAGAACTGTAGCAGGGAATCTAGCCAGTGTAATAAGGCAAGAAAAAGAAATATAAGGCATCTAGAAGGTAAAAGAAGTAAAACTCCTTACATTTGCAAATTACATGATTGTCTGTGTAGGAAATCCCAATGAATCTATAGAAAAGTTATCAAAAGTAGTAAATGTTTAGTATTGTTACAGGAAAAAAAGAGCAAATACAAAAATCAATTATATTTCCAATATTCTAGCAATTAACAAATTATAATTAACAAAAAATACCATTTACAGTAACATCAAAAATATGAAATATTTAGGGATTAATCTGTCAAAAGTTGTGCAAGACTTGTATACTGAAAATGACAAAATATTGCTAAAATACATTAAAGATAAAACAAATGGAGAGATATACCATGTTTATGGGTCAGAAGATTCCATTTTTTTCAGGTGCTAATTCTCCCTAAATTGATTTATGGGTTCAACGTAATCACTCACACACCAGGAGGCCAGTGTCAGCCCCAGCACCCCCCACAGCCACATGGCCAATTGGGCCATGATAGAGCCTTGCCCACCAGTAAGCCAACAGCCATCATGGGAGGCTGGGCCTGGCAGCCGGCTGGGCGGGCCAGCCCTGCCCACCAGCACACCCACAATCACTGTCCTGGCAACAACAGAAGGGCACAGGCAGGCCACCTAGGGGCACCCCTAAAGCAAGTAGCTCTGCTGACCAGAGGGGAGTGTGCTGCAGCACCCCATGGGATATCTCCTACATAAGGCTGCTTCTCGAAGATTGGGAAACAGAACCCATATACCAAATATGTAGACATACACACAGATAATTAGGATATGAGGGCACAGAGGAATATGTTCCAAAAGAAGAGACAAGACAAAACCCCAGGAAAAAAACAAAGTGAAGTGGAGATAAGGAATCTACCTGATTAAGAATTCAAGGTAAAGATGCTCAGTGAAATCCAGAGGAAACCAGATGGACACAGTGAGAAGCTCAGGAAAGAGGCAGAAACTATAAAGAACCCAACGGAGCTGAGGAATACAAAATTGGAAATTAAAAACACTCCAGAAGGAATCAACGGTAGATTAGGTGACATGGAGGAATCAGAGAACTGGAAGACAGAGAGGTGGAAATCACCCAAGGTGAACAGGAAACAGAAAAAAGAATTTTAAAAAATGAGGATAGTT
Source organism: Vicugna pacos (assembly GCF_048564905.1). Taxonomy (NCBI): domain Eukaryota; kingdom Metazoa; phylum Chordata; class Mammalia; order Artiodactyla; family Camelidae; genus Vicugna; species Vicugna pacos. The sequence goes on along the minus strand of NW_027328741.1, from coordinate 82,677,329 downwards.
TAAGAGAACGCTGGGACCATATCAAGTGTTAAAGGGATCCCAGGAGGAAAAAAGAGGAGAAAGGAGCACAGACTTTGAAGCAATAATAGCAGAAAAATGCCCTAACCTAGGAGAGGAAACAGACACCAAGGTCCAGGAATCACAGACAGTCTCAAACAGGACGAACACAAACTGGTCCACCCCAAGACACATTATCATTGAAATGATAAAAATTAAGGATAAAGAGAGACCCTTAAAAGCACCAAGAGACTAGCAACTAGTGTGTTACAAGGGAACTCTCATAAGATTATCAGCTGACTTCTCAGCGTGAATATTATTAATTGGTGAATGGCTAATTTAAAACTCAATGAGCCTTTCTGCCATGGTGCACGACTTGGCTCAGCCCAGTTCAAGATGCTGACAAATTTCAGGGCTGGTGCTTGAAAGAAACTTTTCAAGAAGATGAGGTTTGTTTGAACGTGTGACGATCGATACACACGGAATAGAGGTTTTGGCTTCCTTTGTCCCTTTCATAGTGGTAACGGGTGAGCTTTTGAGAAGGTGCCAAATATCTGTAACAGCATATATCTGCCCCATAGAGAATGTCTGTAGAATTCAATTCTATTATTTAAAATAGCTTTTCTACCAACCAGCCCCAGCCTAGAGCTTGACACAGTAACTAGATTGATGTAGTCTACAACTTCCATAAGACAACTTTGTCGACCACTTTAATTTTAAGTCCCATTTCTTTTGACTGTTTTAAAGATTATATGTCCCAAGGTACCCTTTTAAAAACTTTATGTGCTTACAATTTTTTTCTATAATAGATCATGCTAATGATTGAATTTGACCCCTTTGAAAGATGATTGGATTCCTAAGGGTCAGGGAGGAGTCTGTTGCAAAGGGCTTGGGGAGTTTTGAAGAACTGTTCTACACTTTGATTACAGTGGTGATTGGATGTATCAAATTTGGGGGTGAATTTTATTGAATGTAAGTTCTACTTCAATAAATGACTTTTAAAATTTAAAATAAAATAAAATAAAAATCAATGAAAAAAATGAATGAAAATTACCTAAGAGTTAAAAAAAGAATGAGTTAGACCTATATGTACCGGATAGAAAGATATCTTAGATATAGTTACATAAAAAGTTTTTCCAGAGAGGGGAGGGTATAGCTCAGTGGTAAAATGCAGGCTTAGCATGCACAAGGCCCTGGGTTCCCCAGTGCTTCCACTGAAAAAGTGGAGGGGAAGCTGCCAGCCACAACAGTGATGTGAGCCACAAGTTCACTTCAGAGAAAACAGCAAGCACAGTGAGTGGCCCCAGCTCCCACCAACGGGACAGAAGCTCTTCCCACAGAACCAGGAACAGCCCCAGCTTTTGTGGGGTCTGCACTGAAGTCATTTTTTAAGAAAAATAATACAAATTATAGTAACCCAATTAAAAATAAGGTCTTAGAAAGGCCCCTGCAAATAAGAGGTCCTAGAGTTTAAATTTTATTAGCCTCATGGCCAACTTACCAGTACACAGAATGTAATTAAATATTGCAGAGATGTTGGAGGTAAAAATGCAAAAATTCCCAAATGAAGAAGAAAGAGAGTATTATAACCAGTAAGAAATGAAGTGTCACCTGTCAGAGGACTGTATGTTGTCAGTGATTTTACTTTAGCTTATAGCCTAAAAAAATGTGTATGCATTCAAATCATAAACTATTAGAAGTTTACATCCAAGTCTTACTATTAACTTCAAGAACAGCAAAAAGAATGCAGCTCACATTTTTTTCAACTGATATGTTTTCAATGGAAGATTTCCTTCTGCTTTAATAATATTCTTTATAACAGACTCATTTTAACTTAAGCCTTGGAAAATTACTTGCCATTCTTGGGAGACTCTCTTGTGGGAGTACAAGGATGTGCTGAGGAGGAGATGAACGGATGAGAACCACACCGGCAGGCACGCGTGTCCAGGGAGTTGGAGCCGAGGCAGAAGCCAAGGGCATGAGGGGTGTTCCATGAGCTCGGGGACCCTGACTAGTTAACTACTGAGTCCCAGTGTCAGGGACATAACAACCCGCATAGGGACCATCATGCACTGAGACAGGGGCTGCGATCACTGCTCCACCGACAGACAGTGTCCCTCCCCACAGTCCTCTGGGAGTGGCTCTTATGCCCTTTATGAAGGAAGCAAGCCAGGCCTAGCCTGATTTGGTGGCTCACTCGAAGTCACATGGTTACTGAGTGGGAGAGCCTGATGCTCCTGTCTCCCCGGCAGCCCTTGATAAATGCCTATTCTGGGCTTCCTTCATCACAGCAGAAGAAAGGACAGGAAGGAAAGGGGGAGGGGAGGAGGATGGAAGCAGATGAGACCCTATGCATTCACCCTCAGGAAGAGGGCTGCTTCCCTGAGGGGTGATGGATGAAACCAACCAGGTAATTCTGGTTTCAAGAAGCCTGTGAACTGAGCCGAGCATCAGGACAGGCCTGGGTACCAGGAAAGCTTCCCTCTCTATGTGCTTTGCATCACCCTCCACCTTGCCCTCTCCTCTCAGCCACATGGGCTCTTCTCCTGAGTTGTGCCAAGAAATCTTCCCCCTGGCCGGATGGTTGTCCACACAGTTACCACAGAGCTGTCCATTGTCCTGATCCTTCTCCATCTCTTTGGCTCCTACCTCATTACTATGTCCAGATCACAGGAACCTCTGATGGGGCTAAGTCCCTAAGGACACAACGTCTTTCCCTGACGGCTGCCACCTCCTAGGGACACAGCCATGGAATTGCCACACAGGTCCCCTGCAGAGATCTTGCTCATGGGCTTCTCCCTCCTTTCCTTGTTGGGGTCCTCCCCTTCCTCTCTCCTGGTCCTCAAAACCTGTCGCCTCCTCAAGGCCCCCTCTGCAACTGGCTGACACCATTCCCAAAGACCAGTCTTGCATTCCAGCCACACAACTTCAGACCCAGGCAGGATTCCTAAGGCTCAGAGTCACACTGAGGGACCCTCACTTTTTAAAGGATCGGGAAAGGAAGAGCACAAGGACAAAAGGCACAACCCAACATTTCAGCACATTATTCTGCCACGTTGCACTGGATGAAGGGTGATGATTCCTGGTGATAGGTGAGGCACGGGGTGAGGAACGTCATAAGATGATCACGTTTGAGGCAGGAGACCCCGATTCTGGTTCTGGTTGTCTTTGAAATACCCAGTACATGTCCGGCACTCTCTGGCTAACTTTCTGTAGAGCCCAGTGCAAAAGTGCATCATCTTCCCTCTTAGCCATTTCCACATGGATGACGGAGCCTACAGGACCAAGTCTGCTTATTTCCAGAACTCTCCTGGGTTCTCTAGTTTCACCAGCATTCTGAAAACCACCTGCAATTTCATGTTGGAAGAAAAGGACAGGAAAAGAAATTCAGCAAAACACTTCCCCCTAGGAGTAGTTAAGGCCCACAAATTGATTTAAAAGCTTTTGGACATTAAAACAAGTTATCACAGGTGAAGAAAATTTTGCCCCTGGAGCTCAAGGTCTCATTTCCCACAGACCACAATCTCCCTTCTGTTTCACCTGATTCCTGCAATACATTGTTGGACAAAAAAAATCGGCTTATAAAATATTTAAGAACTTCCAAGAAACTTTCACTTGGAAAACTGCTGAGTTAAACCCTAGATGCTGCCAGCTCGTTAACCCTGTCCCCAGCATCCGTGACTGCTACCTACGGCCAGAGGGACAGTGTTCCAAAGAGGAGGGTAAACCCCAAATGTGGTTCATGGAGTAAGAAGTTTAAGTTCTAAAGCTTTGAGATCTTACCAGACCATGCCATGGGTACTCCACGTGCATTTTTCCATGATGTCGGTGGATTTTTGTCCCTGTCATTTATATCACAGCGGGATAAGCTGTAAAACCAGGTCACGGCTCCAGCAAAAGGAAATACATGCTGATGAATAACATATGAGCGAGGTGCCCCCAGAGCACGTCACCCGGAAATGCCACCTCCGGGATTCCCCTGATCACCTCATCAGGTAGAACGAGTCCTCCCCCCATGGTGAACCCCATCTGCTCTCCTCGTTACTGAACACGGGGAGAAACATCCTCAGCGAAAGTCTGTGTCGTCTGCATCACCTCTCACTGCACAAATCTCCAAATCCAGCCCACACTTGCCGTGAGGGTCTAGAGCCTGCAAACAGTCCTCCCTGCCATCAGTATGATGAAGTTGGATCGTTTTTCATGATGCTCTAAAACCCAAAGTCAACAGAAAACACAGCTGCCCAGGTAATAAGCAGGTTACAGTCGACTCGCCATTGTGGTTCTCCTCCGTGATGTTTCAGTTCCAGGTGAGATTCTGGCGAAATTCTGATGGACTTACGGGCAGAAGATCCAGAAATAACCAGTTCCTGCCTTGTTCACCCAACTTTCCTGAGGAAGTCTGGACTAAGGGAGGGATGCACAAAATATAACAGAAGGCTGGGAAGCAAAGTACAACCTAGATAAGAACTAGGAAGATTTCCAGTACTCGCAGTACAGTGACTTTTTGGCAAAGGTTAGATTGGAAAACACAGCATAGGCTCCAAGACCCAAGTTCTTTCTTCCTCCCCTAACCCTTACCTGTCCCCTCCATAATCTAGGATGGTTGGAGTCCACAGAGCAGGGAGGAAATGCCTTCCTTCCTAACCTCTAACCCAACAAATGGCCTGGCCAATTCTGATTAACAAAAAGCTCCTCCTTGCTGGTACAGAGCCAAGAGAGGTCTAGGCTGAGGCCAGTCTGATGCACAGGTGGGTAGGAATGCCCCCTCCCAAAAAATGGCTCTTATTATGGTAAGTAGTGGCTTTTTTCAAGACAAACTTGTATGAATTCAACCCAACTGTTATCAATCATCATTTACAGTCAAAATGTTGCCACAAGTGTTTTTTTTTTCCTTAAGGACTTACGTTCTGGCATATTAATTACATAAGTAGAATATGATAAAATAGGATATTATGTGCAAGACACTAAGCTGGGTACTGGAAGCACACGTCAATAAATAAACACGTAAGCACTCTCCAAAGGACTTACAATCTGGAGGAAGAGATGAGAGAAACCATCAATCCCACACAGGTTGTGATGAGCACAGGGGAAGCTGAGAACCAGGTCAGGAGTCCTTGGGGACTGAAGGTATCAGGGGAGGCATCAAGGAAGAGGCAATGGGTTCCAACAGGGCCTGGATAGATTGGTAAATAGCTTTAAATAAATATTATACATTTTCCCCAGAAGGTTAGTGCAGATTCACAACATAAATGTAGCCATTCGCAGGGGGATTTTTAAAAAACTTTTTATTGAAATGTAGTTGATTTACAATGTTAGTGTCAGGTGTATAGCAAAGTGATTTAGTTATAGATATACATACATATATATTTTTTCTTTTCAGAGTCTTTTCCATTATAGGTTATTATAAGAAATTGAATAGTTCCCTGTGCTGTACAGTAGGCCTTTGTTGTTTATCTCTTTTATATACAGTATTGTGTGTCTGTTAATCCTCAAGGCAAGAGGGTATTTTAATCAAGTGAGAAAATGAAGCAAATAGCCCCCAGGCACCCCCACGCCCCCAGATCTCAGCTCCTCTGTGTGATGGGAGGGAGGTACCTTCTGGGGGGGTGGAGAACAGCACATGGCAAGGCACAGAAGTGGGAAGGGAGAGAAGACATTGAGAGAACCAGATTTGCTGGGATGCAGGTGTTCTGTAAGGGAGGATGGAACGGTCTCTGTCTACCCTGCAGAAGCACCAGGAGGCCTGAACATCCTCACAGCTGTGGGGGAGGGGGTAGCTGGGTTACGATGCTGCCAGAGAGAGAAGTGGTTGCCAGCTGTCCTCCCCACTTGCCCAAGCCCCATCTGCCCTTGCAGGCTAGATTCTTCTTAGCTGGGTAGCCAAGCAGCATCCGCCGCTAGGTACCAACTGGTATCCTCTAATTTCCTAAGGGGCAAAAAACACTACTTGAATCAGGGAGCCAGAAACACTGATCCCTTCAAGGGCCAAAGACACCACAGTCTGGCACCTAGACTGTAATGACCTTGACCAAGAGCAGACCACTGAAAGGACCACAGGAAGCCTGCCCGGAGCTCACACACTAACCAGTGAATCCCAAATCAGGAACTTGCAGAGGGAAAAAAACATGCACCTTCATTATTGCTAATCTTTAACAGCAGTATAGCATTTCCTTCTGTCACAAACCAGAGCAGTGTTAGCAGTATCTGTGACTTTGTCATTAAGAGAAAACACAGATATTTTCCTATCATGTTACAGTCATTGCTGTTCATTAAAAGTATCACTTTATCACTATTTCAAAACTGGTTATTAGAACCTCCACTGAATCTTGTCATTAAATGTGTAAATAAACAAGCAGGAAATTGTTTAAAAATAATTGGTCAACTATATTTCATTCGAATTAGGCTCCTTTATCATTCTATGTATTTAATGTTATGCATTTCAGTGAGCAACCCTGAGAAAGGTCCACAGGCTTCCGACTGCCAAAGTGGTCCACGGCACTGAAAATTAAGGACCGCTGGCCATAAAGGTTTAGAAGTCAGACTCAGCACCAAACCTGAAATACAGAGTGGCACTTGCTCTGAATACAATGAAGGAGTCCAGAAGGTAACTGAGGCAGGGGATGAGAGGGGCAACAGTTTCCCTCTAAGCATGTCATCCAAGAGTGGCAGCATTTTTTAAGGTAACATGTGATGCAATCCTTTTTAAGATTGTGGTGGAAGGAATCAATAGGAATACAGGGTTTTGAGTCACAGAGAGAAGACAATCAAAGGTAGCATCTTTTTTCCTCAAAGAACTAAAAATAGACTTACCCTATGACCCAGCAATCCCTCTCCTGGGCATGGAGCTGGAGGGAGCTCTAATTCGAAAAGACACCTGCACCCCATTGTTCACAGCAGCACTATTTACAATAGCCAAGACATGGAAGCAACCTAAGTGTCCATTGGCAGATGACTGGATAAAGAAGTTGTGATATATTTATGCAATAGAATACTATTCAGCCCTAAAAAAGAATGAAATTTTGCCATTTGCAGCAAGGTGGATGGACCTGGAGATCATCATTCTAAGTGAAGAAAGCTAGAAAGTGAAAGAAAAATACCATATATCATTCATATGTGGAATCTGAAAAAAAAAAGACACTATGAACTCATCTACAAAACAGAAACAGACTCACAGACATAGTAAACAATCTTACGGTTACCAGGGAAAGTGGGTGGGAAGGGATAAATTAGGAGCTCGGGATTTGCAGATACAAACTACTATGTACAAAACAGATAAACAACAAGTCTTTACTGTATACCCCAGGGTTAACTTTATTCAATACTTTGTAGTAACCTGTAATGAAAAAGAAGATGAAAAGAAATCTGTGTATGTACGTGCATGACTGAAACATGATGCTGGACAACAGAAATTGACACAACATTGTAAACTGACTATACTTACATTTTAAAAAAATGTAGCATCTTTTAAAGCATTTGCTTCCCTCTAAGTCAAAGGTCCTAGCTCTGCATCCAGCCCAGCCCACCCATGGGCTTCCCCTGGGCACACCTCTGACACAACTGGTTTCTGCACTTGCTTCTCTCTAGCTGCTCTTGATGTGTATGAAGCCCCTCGCTGGGGAGGGGCCCTGGGAGTGGCATCTTATGAACTGAAAGAGCTAGACCGTTAAGAACTCTGACACTTACATGGACCATACATCCTTCAGAGAGAAGGGTGCTCTCTCAACGCATAATACCATGATTCTGAAGATGACTTGGCTGAAATCTTCCATGAAGCCAGCGAGATCTTAATTAGAGCTGTTCGTCTAAAAGGGAATTGCCAGATCAAGACAGGTTGGGAAAACTGTGATGTTGGGGTGGTGGGGATGTACACCCAACTGGTGTGAGGGGCACAGTGCGAGGTGCATGGTGTGAGAGGCATGGTGTTAACGGAACCTTATCCTTTTCCCTTCAAATGTTGGATCACTGCAGACCCTCCAGGCCTCCAGTTCCACTCAAGTGGAAGAGGCATTGAGTTCTAAGTCTGGCACTGACCTGAAGTCTGGCCTCAGTGGTGATTGAGGCACCAGCAGACGAGGAGAGGGAAGAGGAGGAAACGTCTGAATGAAGTGGGGGTGTGGGGCTACGGGTACCTGTGAGTTTGGCGGGGGAGATACTGTGACATCCTTCCACTGCCGACAGCAGGTGCAGGCAACGGCTGGAAGTAAGACAGACAAGCCACTGAGGATTCTCAGAAATCAACTAGGATGAACTATGGGGGTGGGGGAACCAGCTATACTGTCTTTGGTCAAGAAGTTAGAACCTTAAGAGAGAGAAATCTGGATTTACCGTAACTGTGGCCTCATTTCAGTAATGGATGGTCAAAGCCCACGACTTTTCCACTACAAAGTCAGGAGGGGATCGGTGCAGGTTGTTGGCTCTGGGGACCCGTGTCAAAGAGGGAAAAGAGGACAGTTGATTTCGTGCTTAACTTAAAGTCACCTGCCCCCCTCCTCCACTTCTGAAGAAAAGCATCCAGCCTCCTTTTTGGAATCACAGCATAATGAAAACCTTATGCAATGTACAACTGCTTGTTCCAGAGTTTCAAAAATCATAACATGGCAAACCCCTCAAATTGTCTCTTCTCACTTCTTCCTCAAGAGTTTCAAAAAATTAAATCCAACATTTGGGTTCTAAAATTTTCCATCTGAAGTCATAGTTTTGCAAAGATGTCAGAGCAGGAAGAACTTGAAGGGAACTTTAAGAAAGAGAATTCTTCTAGAGAGTAATAAAGAAAAAGTAAATGACAAGTTTAGGTTAACAGAAACCAAGTTAAGTTCTTTATCAGTCTTACTATGAGGTCCTCACTTACAAGAATATCTAGTTAAGTAAATGCTCTTTTACAGTAATTGGCAATTAAACCCCAGAACAAGGCAGCGGCAAACAGCGAAGAACAAGGACAAACTTGATACCCAGAATCAGTCTTTCCACTTCAAGACTCCTGTGTTTTATTAGAAACAGTGAAAACGTGGGAGATTAAGGAACAGGAGAAAGGAAAAAATGTAAAATAGTTTAAAGTGTTTTTTAATAATTATGCCTTTTCAAAGAGAAGAAAGCTCAATCCTCAATATTGAGAAAAGCAAACGTGAGATCATTCCTGTTTCAGCAGAAATTCTCCCTGAATCCCTCACCCAACAGCATTACTTGAGAATTTAGCTGAATGCTTTCTATGCCTTGGGAACTGTGAACAATGGCAACAAGGAGAGTAAATAATAATTCCAGGTCCTTTAACTTTCAAAACACAGTAACACGATACTTCCCAGTTGACATCAACAAATTTAACTTGTCTGATACTTTCAGTGGAAGAACCTAACATCATCCTGGTACTGCTTGTGAGCGAGACGGCTTTGGACAAGAAGTGAAGAGGCTCACTCTTTACGTTTCTCCCTGTTTGTATCGCTCCAAGGACAAGGAGAGCTGTTACTGTCAGGGTCTCACCTGTTGACAGAGAGACAGCCCACGACCGTTAGGAGGGTTGTGCCCACCGCGTCTGCTGGCCTCCCATCTGATTGGTAGGGCCCCCACCCATCTCCACATTAGGACCTCCATCCTGCCCAGGATATGCCCCAACTTACAACACAGACTTTCATGTTGGACCAGGGAGAGGCTTTTCATTCTACAGTGCAGTGTAAACAACACTTGTTTCGGAGTCTGGAGGTCTAGGATCTAATCCACCCTCTGCCACTAGCAGCTGTGTGACCGTGGGTAGTGACCAATTCCCTCACCTGTCAGATGAAGAGGATGGACTCCATCAGGGATGGCAAACTTACTCTGTAAAGAGCTGCATAAGAAGATTTGGGGCTCTGAGGGCCACATGGTCTTTGTCCAACTACTCAAATAAAAGCAGCCACAGATATTCATACTCAAGGAAGTGTGCCTATGTCCCAATAAAACTTTATTTACCAGAACAAGGAGCAGGCTGAATTTGACCCAAGGGCTGTAGAGCTGTAGTTTGCCCACGCCTGGACAGGATGACTCCTTCCAACTCTTCTAGCTCTCAAATTCCAAAAATGAGGTCGGCAGAGTTAGTCCTAATGAGATAGGCCTGCGATGTCCAGGAAGAGCCTGTGGATTGGTCCAAAAGCTCTGAGGGCCACTCAGAATGCTTTGATGGTCTCTGAGCCAATAAATCTTCCCACATCTGACAGTGCAATAAGGCAAGAAAAACAAACAGTCTAAGCTTTGACAAGGAAGTAATAAAACTGTCATTAATTGTGGAAGATACAATGTGTGATCACAGAGAGAGAGAGAGAGAAATTATCAGGATAAGTAAGCATCAGCTGGACAGCTATCTATTCACCTCAGATCCATTCCATTTCTCTCCTGTCCTGTATGGACTGAAGGGAATACAATTTTGCAATCTCTCTTGTCCTCTGGCTCCTACATTCATTCAGCCAATGGAAGGCGTTGGCTGAATATTAGTAGGAGGTGGGGGCTGGAACAGAGTCTTTTTCTCTCTCTGCTTCATGGGACATCTCAGGGAACTACTGATTCTTTCCAGCTTCTGTAGCACACGCTGTCTCTGGTTCCACTTCTGCTGAATAATGCTGGTCTCTGGGTTCAATAATACTATTAATTTTGGGGGGTGTGTGTGTGTGTGTGTGTGTGTAATGGAGTACTACTCAGCTATAAAAAAGATAAAATAATGCCATTTGTAGCAACATGGATGGCCCTGGAGAATGTCATTCTAAGTGAAGTCAGCAGGAAAGAGAAAGAAAAATACCATATGACATCACTCATATGTGGAATCCTAAAAAAAAAGACAAATGAACTTGTATATAAAACAGAAACAGACTCACAGACATAGAATACAGACTTGTGGTTGTCAGTGGAGAGGGTGGTAGGAAGGGATAAACTGGGAGTTCAAGATTTGCAGATACTGACTGGTATATATAAATAGATAAACAAGTTTATACTGTAGAGCACAGGGAAATATATTTAATATCTTATGGTAGCTCACTGTGAAAAAGAATATGAAAATGAATATATGCATATTCATGTATGACTGAAGAATTTTGCTGTACACCAGAGACTGACACAACATTGTAAACTGAGTATAAGTTAATAAAAAAATTAGTAATAAAAAATACTATCTTCTTTTTGAATTCTTCCAGTCTAGACATGGAAACAGCTTACTGTTTCTTTTTTTTAATCATTTGGGTCACCCCATTAATTCTCTTCTTTCAATTCTCAGTTCCTCTATCACCTGTTATAAACACTTTATATTAAGTTCTCTCTGTATAAAATACTTAGACTAGTTTCTGTTTTCCTGGCTGGAAAACAAGTTGCTATGTAATACAAAATCAATATACAAAAATTAACTTAGCTTCTCTGTAACAGCCACAAACAATAAGAAAATGAAGTTTAAAAAAGTTACTATTTGCAATAGCATCAAAAATATAAAATACCTAGCAATAAAACTAATGCAAAATATGACAATCTTCCACACAGAAAACTATAAAACACTATGAGGAGAAATTGGAAAATCTAAATAAAGAGGGAATTATTTTTATAAGGAACATACAAGCACTAACTATAAAAGAAAATATTGATAAATTAGGCTGTAATAAATTTTAAGGCTTCTAGCCATAAAAATACATGATTAAGACAGGGGAAAAAAGCCATAAAGTAGGAAGATATGTAGATATATAGATATACACACACACACATACCTACATATGAGGATTTTTTATAATAAGGAATATTACACACAGTATGGTTAAAATTTAAAAGATTGACAGAACCTAAGATTTGCAACTCTATGAAACAACAGAAATCTCATGAACTGCTGGTGGAAGTGCAAATGAGCGCATCAACGTCTAGAAAACAATCACTGTGTCCTGAAGCTGAATGTACATATGCCACATTTCCCAGCAATTCTGATCCTAGACATATTCCGTGATTCTGACAACAGAAACCAGGCATGTGCCCCAATGGAAGACATCAGTTCTGAAAGCTAAAGCCAAGGTCCAGCTGAGAAGTCCAACAACAGTAAACAGATAAATAATAAACTCACACAGTAGAGCAGCACACAGCCGTGAAAATAAACAAAAAATTATGTACAACGAGGTGAGTAAATCTCTCCAGGCAAGGTCAAGCAAAAGGAGCCTGTTCTGGACACGCTCCACTTGCCCCTCCAGGTCTAGTCTCCACCATTCTCCACCCACTCCCGTGGCCAGTGTGGATTTCTTCACATGGGCCACCTGCCCTCTGGCTTCTGCTGGGATCTCACCAGTAAGAAGAGGCAGGTGGGAGGGCAGGCTATCAGTTAATTGGTGGGAAGGGAGGGAGATGTGATTGGAAAAGAACAAGTGAGGGCCTTCTGGGTTGCTGGCAATGCTCTATTTACCTGGGTGATGTTTAATACTCTTTGCCTTACAATAACTTATTAAGCAGTACCTTTATGCTTGACATATTTTTACAGTGTGCTTGTCATTGTTCACGATAAAAACAGCTCAGAGAAAAATAAAATAAGGGGGAAATTGAATTTGATTGCTGCATCCCATTAAATGAGCGTCTCTTTTAAGAACATAGGTGTCAAGTGTATCATTTAATCAACCTCACACAGTTCAGAGAGAAAAGCAGAAATCAGGACTGTTGAAAACTCAGTTTCCTCTGATGGTACTGAGATTGAACCAGGATATTCGTTTACAAGCCTGCGGGTGTTCTCATTGGCTCAGAGGGGAATAGAACGAAAGGCAAGAACACAGGGAACTAGACAGACTGCAAGAGGGCACACTGAGCATGAAAAGGGAGTCCAAAAAAAGATTTTGGAAATACCCAAAATCAAGTGTAGTGTTGCAAAGGCACGTGGATGCAAAAGGGTCCAAACAAATGTATGCTTACATCTGGCCTTGAGTTCTTAACATGGAAACAATTTCATTTGATGTTTCCTTTTGGTAATTGACTTCTGGATAATCCTCATGAAATCTCAATGATTGAGATAGGTAGGTAGGAAATACATAATGTTTTCTTGCCCAGAACTATAAAAGAAAATGCTTAACAAACAAAGGTTATCACAATACAGTCTGGGTTCAGTGTGTTTTCTAGCCAGCAAGCACATTCCTTCCCCAAATTAAAAGCAAAATGCAAAATTTCTGGAAAATAAATGTAGATCATGGGAGGAACACAGACTGATTGAGTAGCGGTGTGATCTACCATGGGGAGGAACTACAGACACTAATCTAGGACCGCTGGTTGCATGTATTCAAATCACACAGATGACATGAATGACCTGCTAGCACAGTGACATTCCAAATGCTGCTGTGCACAGTCTTATGAACCAAGAGACACTCTCTCTCAGAAAGTCTCAAGAAGTGCCCATTAGCCTGAAAACTCATTATAAAATTTAAAAATAACAAAGCACGGTTAAGCATTAGAGGAGCTTCTCTGGTGTAAAGATAACGCAGAACCCATTTCATCACTGGATGAGGGCTCAGTTCATAGCTTCGTCAGGAAGAAATCGTCCTGGATTCTTTAGGGGGCCTTAGTTAGAGTGGTTTGAATCCTGTGGTCAGACACTGAACTGGAATGGTCTAGATTTTTTTTTTCATTAAGCCAAGGTGTTACAGGATGTAGCATTTTCCATGAGGGAATATTTTGTCATATTCCTTGGATGATTCCAAGAGAACTAAACTGCATTCAGGCTTTTAAAATTCTGTATAGCAATCTAACCTCCACCTGAAATGCCAGATTTCTTTTTCACTGACATTTGTCTGTTTGGATTTTTTTTAATGTTAAAGTTGATTTATTTTTGGAATAGATAGCATTTGTACATGTTAGAGAACTCAAATGCACACAGTGTTCTGTGTAAAACTTCCCTCCCATGCCTCTTCCCAGGCAACTGGCTCCCAATCCATGAGCCGTCAGGAGCCATCTTGGATTCCAGCCCTCAGCCTCCCCCCACCCCCGCCCTGAGGGAATAACATTGGAAGGACCCTACTTGCCTCTTTACAGACAGACAAACCCAAAGAGGCCCCCAGCAAGGTTAGGAGATACACCATTTTACAAGAGTAACAAAGGCTTAAATCAGCTGGCCAGCCTGGTGTGGCCACTGCATCACCATGGTCCTCAAGGGCTGGCCTTTGCAGCATCACAGAGAAGTCAAGGTCTTTCTCAACTCCTGAACCCACCCTAGGAGGGTTTTTCCATCAGCCAAGACCTTGTTCTATTTATCCCTGTGTTGCCCTATTAGCAAAGATGTCACTCTCCCCTACACAATTAACCGAGAACCATTTATAGACATTCCACAAAGTTCCACAGGATCGGTGTTTGCCAATATGGTTGCCCTGGGCATATTATCCATGTCTGAAATTTTACCTACTTCACTTGGCACAAATTAACAATTTCATGATGTAATGTGAAGTCTATTTCATAAACCAATCATATGGATCTTTTGGTATGATTAACCTTATTTTCCTTCAAGATCTTCATACTTCAAGAAGAAAGAGAAAGGTGACAGACTGAAATGGGGTGAAATCTGACTGACTGTTCAGGGTTCACCAGTCATTGCTCAAGAATGGTTCTCAAGACTCAGGACGCAAAGAAGATAATCTGTACTTCTCAAAGGGTGCACACCAAAAAGCAGTAATCATTTCCTCGGGGCTGAGAAAAGAGGACTGAGATGTATTTTGCATTCTTCTTGACTGTCTGCATTTTTCCAAAATAAATGTACAAAGCTTCTGCAATGTGAAGAAATTATAAGTTGTTATACTATATAAGAAGCTAATGTTCCCATTTACAGAAAGCAAAACCAAAGCAGCGACAGCCTATGTGACTGTGCCATTGCTCCTCCGAGATACAGGAGGAAAATGGAATTTCAAGTGGGGTCCTCCAGGTCCCAGTCTATCTTTTAGCCCACTGAATTTGCTGTCATCTTTTATAAGAGTGCTGTGTCTTGAAAGCATTCCTTGAAGACAGCGCTGAGGTTAATGCCTTAGAAAAACCGATCAAACATAATGACTTCAACAGAGATCACTTCACATTACTTTTACCAATCTATTTTTCTTGGTTCATGTGCTCAGAAATGTCTAACTTTTCCCAATGACACTGTTCACACTGATTCTAGTTTTTAACAACACAGGCAAAGATTTAAGCTGATCGTCTATGAGGCGAAAAGAAAATGACAGTAGAATTCAACTCTCCAGGAATTGGACAGAGAATATGCAATACATCTCCCTGTCAGGAACCATCAGTATTGCATTACCCAGCAACCACTGTGGCAGCTCAAGGGGGCACCCCGGCCACTTTGTGAGGTCCTCGGAGTAATCTCTCTCCTCTCCCCCCACCACCCCACCCCAATTCATCTCCAGACTATTTTTTGTGGCTATTAAGGTTGTCAATATAAGTGGCTTCAAAGCCCTGAAGTGTGAATTTTATGGGGAAGAGAAATAGGAAATATGGAATTCGGAATTTCAAGAGAATAGAGGATTCTGATGACATATTTAGTCTATTCCCCTCATGGACAAGACATAAAAAAGGCCAACACTTTGAACTCATTAAAAAGTGGTGGGCTTTGTTTCTTAAGAATTTGTAAAGCCCTTTGTCTAGTTGACCTAATCCTTTTTTCCAGGAGAAAGGAGTTGGGGTGGAACTGGGGTCCCCCTCAGGGAGGGTAGAGGAAGGGGGCCCTGTAAGTGCTGGTGACTTGCTCTCACTCCATCAGCCCCATTCATTAGAGCTGCTTTTTCCCCTCAAATGTAAGTGTTTCACTTCCTCCAGGTCAAGTTTCCCATGAGATACAATCTATCTCTGGTCCCTTGAGCAACTGGCCTGCCCCCTGAATCCAGAGACTGGAGGAAAATGGATCAAGCTAGGATGGCGTGTTGGCCCTTCCACCTTCCAGGAAGCCAGGGATTAGGTCCCAAGGGGCAAGTCAACAAGACAGTTTGGAGGTGATGAGTCAGAGATGTCCATCGGGTCCCAAGGAGGAGATGCGAGTGAAACATTCAACCAAGAACATTGTGGCAGCCTGAGTATGGGATGGAGCCAAGAATCCAGGGCAGAAGAAGACTGGAGCAGAGCTGGTAGGAGATGGTGTATAAAACATCTGTGCAACTTTGGATCATGGAGTCCACTGCTTGTCTTTAACTTAGCTGTGGACAGAATACCCAGGGTTTCACCTGCCTGGCTTAAAGCAGATGCTACTATTTGTAAGAATGTGCTCTACGTCTCCCTCTCATAAGCCAGTAGGAGTTGCTGGACCAAGTTCTATGCAAAACAAAGTGCAATTCATTACCCGGAATTCTACTTTCTCTCTCCTTCCCCTGTGTCTCAGTCAAGACTCTTGGTTAAAAGCAATGGAAATTGACACTGGTGCTAAAGCAAAAAAAAAAAATGTGATTATCCATAGAAGTGTTGGATGGGAGGCCTGGAGAGCGAGGCCAATGAGGAGCTTGGGCACAGTGTCCAACACAGTCATGCAGCAGGCCTAGTAAAGAGCAACCCCACTCAGTGACCAAGTAGGAAAAACTACTTGCGACATTTTCATAAACAAAGGGTTAATGTCCTTCATATATACACAGATCATCTGAAAACAGAGAAGAGGCCAATAACACTTCTAAGAACATGATATGTAATAAAGATGTGAACTGAGAGATCATAGGGGAAATGTGAGTGGCTCCTGACCACATGAAAAGACACTTACCCTCACTCATAATAAGAGCAAAGCAAGTTAAAACTACATTTATACTACTTAGCCATAAAAAAAGAATAAAATTCTGCCATCTGCAACAATTTCCAAGTCCAGTGGATGGACTTGGAGGGTAGCATGAAATTAGTGAAATAAGGCAAGAAAAAGACAAATACTGTATGTTACCTCTTATAGGCAGACTCTAAAAAGTAAAACAAATTAGTGAATATAGCAAAAAAAGAAACAGACTCACAGGTCTAGAAAACAAACTTCTTTTCTGCCTGCTTTCCAAATATTGCCATTTCTCAGGGTTCAGCCCAAGGACATCTCTTCTCTCTCCTGAAAAGTAAAGGTACATAAAATGCCAAAGAACCCCACATTTATGCCTCCAGATTCACATACCCAGCTGTCAACTTGAGATCCCTACTTGCCATGTGCACACTCAACTCAATAAGCCTAAAGCAGAAATCTTAATTTCCCAACAAATTACCTCCCAGGCATCTCCATCTACACAGGTCTTCAAGCCTGAAGCCAACTGGAATGTTGTCCACAATTCCTCTCTCTCTTTTAACCTCCATCCATGTTCAATCAACAGCAAGTCCCCCCAAGGCCACCTTGAAATGTGTCTTGAACACATGCCCCTGATGTCAAATGCCACCAACCTAGTACCAGCACCACTACCTTTCTTCTGAAATACTGCAACAGCTCCCTTTCTTGGTTTTTTTCCTTCCAATCTATTTTTCTGGCTGGCCAAAAAAAATCATCCAGGGAGATCATACTTAACAATCTCAAACACAAGCTCACATCTTGCCGCCTACTTCTGCAACCCCACCTAGTACCACTCTCTTCACTTGTGAACTATAATCACATGGAACTTCCACTCCCTGGAGCAAATCATGGTCTTTCCTGTTTGGGGAGTGCCACCATTATCATTGTAAATCATAAATATTTAACAGCTCCCAGAGCAGAGGCAGCCTGTAAAGTGGAAAGAGCAGAAGAGTGTATTAGTTATCTATTGCTGTGTAACAAATTTCCCCAATTTCATTCTGTCTGCAATGAGCCCTCACCCCTGTCTCACTCACCAGGTTCTTTTACTTGATTAGTTTCTTATTATCTTGTACATTTTAAATCAAACATCATCTAATTTCCTGACCAGCTCTCATGGCTCTTAATCTCTCTTTCTATAAGTTCTTCACAGTTTATTACTGCAAATGTATTTACCTGTCTATTGCACCCCTCCCCCTACTAGACTGTAAACTCCATAAGCAAACTACCATATCACCTTTAGTCTTCATCCCAAACCCAGTGTCTAGGACAGTGCTCTGAACATATTAAGCCCTTATTAATATTTGTTGAATTAACAATCATGAGAAGACTATATGAGATTCATAGAATCAAAAAGTTATTCTGCTTAAGAACTACAAAATCAAAAGACTTTTTTAAGAAAGCTACTCATTCTTTTGCAAAAGGTTGGTATGTTATCAGTATGCCTTGCATTTAAGAAATTTATTAAACAAATAAAAAAAATGACCCAATCCAAAAATGGGCAGAAGAGCCTAACAAGCAATTCTCAAATGAAGACATGCAAATGGCCATTAGGTACATGAAAAAATGCTCAATATCACTAATTACCAGAGAAATGCAAATCATAACCACAATGAGGTATCACCCCACACCAACCAGAATGACCACCATTAGAAAGTCCACAAAGAATAAATGCTGGAGAGGGTGTGGAGAAAAGGGAACCCTCTGACACTGTTGGTGGGAATATAGTTTGGTGCAGCCATTATGGAGAATAGTATGGAGATTCCTCAAAAAACTAAAACTAGACTTACTATATGATCTAGTAATCCCACTCCTGGCCATATAGCCAGAGGGAACTCTAATTTGAAAAGATACATGCACCCCAATGTTTATAGCAACACTATTCACAATAACTAAAACATGGAAACCTAAATGTCCATGGACAGATGACCGAATAAAGAAGTTATGGTATATATATACAATGGAATATTACTCAGCCATTAAAAAGAATAAAATAATGCCATTTGCAGCAACATGGTTGGACCTGAGATTGTCATTCTAAATGAAGTCAGACAGAAAGAGAAAGGAAAATATCATACTTATATGATGTCACTCATATGTGAAATCTATGAAAGAGAGAGGGAAAGAAAGAAAAGAAAGAGAGAGAGAGAGAGAGGGAAAGAAAGAAAAGAAAGAAAGAGAGAAAGAAAGAAAGAAAAGAAAGAAAGAAAGAAAGAAAGAAAGAAAGAAAGAAAGAAAGAAAGAGAGAGAGAAAGAAAGAAAGAGAGAAAGAAAGAGAGAGAGAGAGAAAGAAAGAAAGAAAGAAAGAAAGAAAGAAAGAAAGAAAGAAAGAAAGAAAGATAGAAAGAAAGAAAGAAAGAAAGAAGAAAAAGAAAGAGAGAGAGGGAGGGAGGAAGGGAGGAAGGAAGGAGGGAAGGAAGAAAGGAAGAAAGGAAGGAAGGAAGAAAGAAAAGGACACTAATGAACTCATCTACAAAACAGAAACAGACTTGCAGACATAGTAAACAATCATAGTCATGGGTGAGGTGGGCAGGGGGAACGGGTGGGAAGGGATAAATCTGGGGACTTGAGATTTCCAGATGATAGCTACTGTATATAAAAACAGTTTGGGAAAACAAATTTCCTCTGTATAGCACAGAGAACTAAATTCAATATTTTGTAATAACCTTTACTTGAAAAAGAAAAGGAAAATGAATCTGTGTATGTATATGCATGACTGGGACATGATGCTGTACACCAGAAACTGACACATTGTAACTGACTATAAAAAACAAAAAAAGTTTATTAAATACAGTAGTCCAAAACTACAACAGTCCCAGCTCCTCCAGCCACATACTTTGTGTGTGGCGGGGGGGTGATATAAGGTTATGTTTCTTTCTTAAAAGTCCTTTTCTGCTCTTCTAATTCCTGTATCCAGCACCTTCTGATTCAGATCAACTAAGATCTGTCCCCTCAAAATGCTCTTGATTCCTCCTAGACTATTTGACCTTAAAAGACCACCTATCAGAAGCCTAGAAATGCCAGCGTCTCCCCAGAAGCAAAGGCTTATCTCATCTCCTTGCCCACAAAACTAAATGATAAATGAAAGACACTTGAAGGGGTGGGGGTGGGGGACTATCAGAAGTCTTACTTGTAAAGCAGAATTGAAGTTGGGGAAAAAAAGCAGAAATGAGACGCGTTATATGGGCACCAGGAGCCCAGGGGAATCCTGCCAAAAAGTCGGAATAGCTTCTCAAGGGTAACCATTTTCAATCTATTTTATTTCTTTTAATTACTCTTCCCAGGTAACATGAAACTTCAACTGATGTGAACCCTTTTAACCAAGGCGGCTTGTAATACGGTCTATTTATATTCTTATTTGATTTGATTCAATTATTCTCCTATAATTCTCCTGGTATTAAAAGTCCTTTTGATGGCTGTTCTGTTTTCCATTTGCAAAGTCATTAACCTCCCTTCCCTGCCAGAGGTGAGGGGAAGGCTCTGTGAGTGACAGCCTTGTTTACAGACAGCAGGAAAGGACTTGGCAGGGGTGCCGAAGTGTCAAATGAGAAAGCCCGAAGGATGCTATAGAAAAGTGTCACCAAACGGGGAAGCGATGTCACACTAACTAGACAGCTTCCTTGTCGTCCACTAATAGAATTCCCTGACATGTACTCTTGAGAGAGAAAGGTTTGCTAAAAGGGAGCGGGGCTTGGGTAATTTCCCTTTGTACTTTCATATGACTTTCATGGTCTTCAAACTCTCAAAAGCATAGAGATTGCCTTAAAAAGGCAAATAAGGAGAAGAAAAATTTTAAAGGCTGTATTATTTTGAATTAAATCACAGGGCCCTTTTGAGAATGATAGTATATTTTTTTAACATCTCAGAGAACCACCTATACACCAAACTTCCAGCACAAAATGGATGTTTTTGAACCGTTTCAAAGATATATCTGGGAATATACGCCAAAATGTGAATTGGAATTATGTCATTACTTTAAAAGCATATGGTCAGGTAGTAATTGGCCAAAGTCCTCAAAAATACTTAAGTATTCAATTCTCTATTCTCTTGTTGTGTTTAGTCTCCAGTGAAGTTCAGTTTGTTCATTCAGTAGACATTTCTTTTTGTTTGTTTTGTTTTATTTTGAAGGGGTAGGTAATTAGGTATATTTATCTATTTATTATTTAATGGAGGTGATGGGGATTCACCCCAGCACCTCATGCATGTTAAGCACGTGCTCCATCACTGGAGCTGTACCCTCCCTCCATTCAATAGACATTTCTTAAACATCTACTATGTGCAACCATAATTTCAGTTACTTAAAATTATTAAATTAAAAATTCCATTTGTAAATCACACCAGCCACATGTAAGAGACAGGGAAGAGTTCACAGTCTGGTAGGAAAGAAAGGAAAGTGAATGAGCGTGTGACCATGGTCATGAGAGTGTCCATGAGGCTTCCTTCCCCTGTGGTTTCTCTGGGCCCAAGTCTTTCTCCTGAATCCTAATCTACTTCTTCTAATCCATGGGATCTCCCATCTTCACCTCAAAGTCAGGGGGTTCAGAGCAGATTCTGCCTCCTTCCCAACTCCAGTCTGGTTCCTATTCCTACATCCTTCATCCTCAAAATGATAATGAACAGTGATCACATACGATCACGCACGACATGGTGTGCCCCACAGATTACTGGATTTAACCTTCACAATATTCCTATGAACGTCATTCTATTATTGGTCTCTTCTACAAATAAGGAAACCAAGACTTATTAGAGGGGTTAAGTAACAAGCCCAAATAACTAGAAAGTGGTAGATGTAGGCAGGTTTTGAAAATCAGACTCCAGGGATACCCTGTCCAGTAGCACATTGACCATTGAGCATCTGAAATTTGACTAATGCAAACTAAGAAGCTAAAATTTTAGTTGAGTTGAATTTTAAAGACGAATATTTCATTCAGTTATTTTCAACTGTAAATGTTATGAAATCAAAATACAGAGCAAGTATTTCTGTTGAAAATTAGCTTCCAAGTTGATATGGATGGTAAGTGAAAAAAAAAAGGCAGATTCTAAAGACCTAGTATGGCAAAAAAGAATGTAAAACAGCTCATAGATCATTGTTTACATTGAAAACATATGTTGAAATGATACATTTGAAGTGATTTGGGGTGTATTGAGTTTAATAAAAATATATTATTACAATTAGTTTTACCTATTTCTTTTTACTTTTTTAATGTGTCTATTAGAAAAATTTAAGTTACAGATGTGGCTCACATTATATGTCTATTGGACAACCTGGCCCAGGGCAGGGAGGGTATAGCTCAGTGGTAGAATGTATGCTTAGCCTGCATGAGGTCCTGGGTTCAATCCCCAGTCCCTCCATCAAAATAAATAAATAAATAAACAAACAAACCTAATCACCCCACCCCCCCAAAAAATAAACAGACATACTGGCCCAAAGCCTTTCCTCTGAACCACTATACTAACCCAGCTCTCAGGATGGTTTCAATTCAGTTCTCATGTACTAATTAGGTAACAAAGACTCAGACTGGCTGCTCTGATCTCAATCTTTTCATCTCTTGGAATAGCTTATCCCTTCCCTGTCTCAGTGATTCATTAAGAATTTACTCGGGTCCCACCATTCCAGTATGTCTTTTCTTGACATCTATTCCAAAGTGCCTCTTTTATCTTCTCACATCAACATCAAACTATGACAATTTCACACTAGACAATCCAATCTAGTATTATATTACAATAGATGCTCCAAGCTACATGCTACAGGGAGAGAGTGTGTGGGCATATATTCATGTATTCATATTCATACCCAGCCTCTTTTTCTAGCCCCCTGAAGCCCCACCAATTATAAATGGATTCAAGTCATTCTTCACCTGTCCCCACATGCTCCACACACCCTCCACAACTGCTTCTTTCATTTACCTAAATATTCTTCAGTCAAGTTTTTAAAAATGCTGTAGTATTTCTTCATGGTCTGATGAAGATTGTATGTCATCTTATCCATTGCTTAATTTATAAGTTTTAGTCATGTCCTGTTTCAGCTTCAACTCCCCAGACTGAAGGTTCCAATCATCCTTTATAGACCAGATGTTACCACCAAAAGCCAAAAGCCTTTGTATCTTAATCTTAATCAACAACAGAAGTCATTGTATCTTAGTCTACTATATTCTTCTTAAGATGCATCAGACTTGACCATGGCCTTCAAGATTTCAGCTGAAAATTGTATGAGAGAGTAATAGAATATTTTCTGTGAAACTTCAAATTTCCTTTATAAAAATGCCAAGCATTTTAACTTGTAGTCAAACATTAATCCGATGTCATCAGATTAATTCTGTAATAATTCTTTGTCTTTGGGCAACAATCATAATTTTTCTTCTTTGTACAGAATAGGTATGTGACTATTTTATAATTCTGTTTTGATATTCAATTTAATTTGCCATCATTCTATTTATCTGTACTGATACATAGGTCTTCACTCCTGTCTTTTTTTATCTTCTTGGTGTGACAGAATTGAGTCTTGGGGGATAATAGCAGTCCTGGAGGTTTTCCCATCTCTGTTTTCCTTTTGATCATTTATACCACTTATTCTCAAACTTAACCATACACAGGAATCACCAGGGTTTTACAGAAGCTAAGAAGACAACAAGGAAAAGAAAAGCACACTAGAGCCTTTGTCTTACTTAGTAACTCTGGACGTTCACAGAAAAACATAACTTTAAACATGTGAAAGATTTGTCTCTAATATATTTTTTTCTACCAACATGGTAGATTAGATATCCAGGAAAACTTCATGATAAAAAATACACAGAAAAAGATTCTTATGAATAGCTAGCTGATGTTATAAGAAAAGGAAATTCTCAGAGACCAACCAAAAGAGATCTAACAACAAAGAATAAATAACCACAGCTAACCCTTTTGGTTTGGGGGTTGAAATGATGCTTCATGACTAGGAAACCACAAGATGAGAAATTACAGTGGCCTCAGGCCTACAATACTTTGGGGCTGCCTGGAAGAAGCAAAAGCAAACCCTCAACACAGGCCATGCAGTGTATCTATAGATACAATTTTAGTAAATATTGACTTGTGTTCAAAAAGAAAAAAGTTACAGAAAAAAATGAGTCCAAGGAAATAGCAAAAGAATGAGACACCAAATTTTCAGTTAATGAAGAAATTACAACTAATAATGAAAATAAAAATGTAGGAGATGTAGAAAGTGGAAATTAGATACAGCTGGAGAAAGCATTAGGGACTTGGAAGACAGTTCTCATGAATGCAAGGAGAACGGGGTGTATAAAACAAGAAAACATGATTTACCTTTAACGGCTCTTCCAAAAGGAGAGAGCACAAAAGGAATGGTAATATATACAGAAATAATAGCTCAGAATTTCCCAGAATTGTTGGGGAAAAAATAAATCCAAAGAGACAGGCAGAACAACTTCTATAATACCATATAAGTAAAACTAGAAAACAACAATGACAAATAAAAAGGAGACCTTCAAGTCCAGAAAGAAAAGACAGCTGACCTCCAAAGGAATCATAAATTTGCTGACAACAGACTTCTCAACAGCCAAGTGGAAACCATTAGAATGTTTCCCAAATACTGGGGGAAACAGCTGCCATTCTAGAACTGTGTACACAAAAATGACAGCAAATGATTTCAAAAAAAAGTAAAGTATTTTTTCAGACAAACAAAAACTGAAAGAAATGATCACCAAAATATCTTCACTCAATGAATGTCTATAAGAAAGACTTTAGAGAGAAAAAATAAAGAGTTTGGGATGCAAGAATGAGGAGCAAAGATATTGGTAACATGATAATAAATCTAAAGTACAACCATCCAAAAATAATAATATCTAACTTTTAGGGTTTAAAATAAGATAGACCTAAAATATTGGGCAAAAAATTAGATGTAAGGTGCAAGAGCATGATTGAAATTGAAATGCTTTAGGGTCTTTCATTGCTTGGGAAGAGAACAATTATCTCTTCAGGCTTTAGGTATATTATATAATAACCTCAAATGTAATCACTAAGAGAATGGAAATAGAGTATGTGACTTCTAGGCCAGGTGGGAGGGCAAAAAAAAAATGGAATTTTTAAAACCCTGCAATATCAGACCAAAAGCTTCTGCATGTCAGAGGGAACCATCAGCAGACTGAAGAGACAACCTGCAGAAAGGGAGAACATATTTGCAAACCATGCATCTGATAAGGGGTTAACATCTAAAATATAGGAAGAACTCAAACAACTCAAGTAGTAAGAAAACATTTAGAAGTTTTAAATGATATGCTGTACACCAGAAACTGACACATCATAACTGACTATACTTCAACAAATAAATGAATAAAAACTAAAAGTAGGGGGAGGGTATGGCTCAAATGGCAGAGTGCCTGCTTAGCATGCACGAGGTCCTGGGTTCAGTCCCCAGTACCTCCATTAAAAAAAAAAGAATAATAAATAAATAAATTGATCTAACGGCCTCTGCCCCCCAAAAATAAATTGGGGGGAAGGTATAGCTCAGTGGTAGAGCATGTGCTTAGCATGCACAAGTTCTTGGGTTCAATCCCCAGTACTTCTGTTAAAAAAAAATGAGCAAAGGGTCTGAATAGACATTCTCAAAAGAAGACATACAGATGGCCAGCAGGTATACAAAAAAATTCTCAGCATCACTATCATCAGGAAAATGAAAATCAAAACCAAAGTGAGATATCGCCACATGGGCACTAAAATAGCTATTATCAAAAAGACAAAAGATAACAAGTGTTGGCAATGATGCGGGGAAAAGGGTACACTGTTGGGGGAAATGGAAATTGGTACAGCAATGATGGAAAACAGCATGGAGAGTCCTCAAGAAAAATAAAAATAGAACTACTATACGATCCAGCAATCCCCCTTCTGGGGATCTATCCAAAGGAAAACAAATCAGGATATCAAAGAGATATCCGCCCTCCCACATTCATGGGAGCATCACTCATAAGAGACAAAATAGGGGAGAGTGGCCAAGGTGGAGCAGGGAGACCCCAAGCTCACCTCCTCCCACGGGAGCACCAAGATTACAACTATATACAGAGCAACTAGTGATGAGAATGACCCAAAGTCCAGCAGAAGAGATCTTCTATGACTGAAGATATAAAGAAGGAACCACAATGAAATGGGCAGGAGTGGCGGAGACACCCGGTGGGTGACCCAAAAATGGGCAGATAATCACAATTGTAGAGGTTCTCCCCATGGACCGAGGGGTCTGAGCCCTGCGTCGGGCTCCCCAGCCCACGACCTGCAACCAGAGGATGAGCCCTAAGGACATCTGGCTTTGAAGGCCAGTGGGGCTTTCAGGAGAGACAGAGGGCTGCGGGAAATAGAGATGCCACTCTTACAGGATGCTCACAGCCTCACATACGGGGCGACCCAGGGCAGAAAAAGTCATTTGAAAGGAGCCTGGGTCAGATCCACCTGCTGATCTTGGAGAGCCTTCTGGAGAGGCAGGAGGTCACTGCCGCTCCCCCTGCAGCTGCAGACATTGGTGCAGCCATTTTGGGGAGCTCCTCCCACCACAAGGACACTGGTGCTGGCAAGCACTATCTCGGAGTCTTCCCTCTAGCCTGTTAGTGCTGGGACCCAGGCCCACCCACAAGACTGCTGGCACCAGTCCTAGGATGCCACAGGTCAAGCAGGGACACAGCCACATCCACCAGCAAGCCAGCTGCACAGAGCCCCCTGAGCCTCCAGCTGCCCCGCCCAGCCCTGACCACCAGAAAGGCCCTGGTGCCTCCTGCCAGCCAGGCAGCACCCGCTCCAGGCCCCCTGGTCCCACAGCCAGACACCCAGCACCCAGCCCCACCCATCAGTGGGTAGATACCAGCCCCTGCACCATACAGGACTTCCAGCCTACTCACCAGCAGGCTGGTGCCAGCTCCAGGACCCCCAGAGCACTGTAGCCAGAGACCCCAGGACCTCCTCGTCCACCAGTGGGCCACCACTTGCCACCGCCCTTGGTGACACATTCGGAGTCACTGTCCTGCTAACCAGGAGAAATAGTCTGTGTTTTCCAATCTGGCTTAGTAGGGCTCACACTTACATCCAACAGGATAAAACCGAAGTAAATGTTCCTTTTCACAGCTCAACATTTATTGTTCCCAGATAAAACTTTCCCAGAATTTTCTACAATAAAGTTACTCTTCTGGGGTCAAGCCTGTGTCGGGTGAATTCAATTCTCTGTTAAAACTGATCCAAGAAGAAAATGTTTTCACAGCAACAGATGTATTTTAAAGCCATGTCATTTCTAAGAAAATCTCTGACCACATGGGATTGCCTATGTCCTAATTTAATCACTAAGGGCACCCCTACTTACTTACAAAATTGTTTGTAGACCAAATGAAGATCAGCTTTTACTCAGAGCATCACTGAAGGAATCTTCCACTCCCGAGCTGGCACTCATGATCTAGCCAATTCACCATGCCACTCAATCCTAAAAGGCCAAACTGTTGCAGTTCCAGCAATTGGAACTAAGGCTGAATGCAATCAATTCTGTAAGTCAGAGCAGTTACATTTAATTCCCCTAAAATCATGTCATGTAACTGGAGTATTAGAAAGGCTTCCTGGCCAAATGAAAATGAGCAACTATTAATAATACCTATACACTTGGTTTACATCTGTTATTCATATGCCAAGCCTGCACCCTTCTTGACACATTGTTCTCAATAAAAGACAGGCGTACCTCTTTACCCATGTGAACTTCTGATCAGGTGGTCTCCTACCGCTGTAATTCAGATGCTTCTTGTTGAAAAAATGATTTCTTACAACCTCCAGTTTCATTTCTTTTTTGTCTGTTTGTTTTTGTTTTGTTTTGATTTGTTTTTTATTGAGCTATAGTCAGTTTACAATGCTGTGTCAGTTTCTGGTGTACAGCACAATGTTTCAGTCATACATGAACACACACATATTCATTCTCTTATTCTTTTTCACCATGAACTACTACAAGATATTGAATATACTTCCCTGTGCTGTACAGTATAAACATTTTTTCTATTTTATGTATGCCAGTCAGCATCTCCAAATCTCGAACTCCCAGTTTCCCACTTTTCAAACCCCTCCCCCAGTTTCATTTCTATATACCTCTATTTATCCTCAAGAATTAACTGACATATGTTGTTCACTTGTTCTAGGTAAAAATTCCATCCTTTACAGTTTGTATTCTGGCCTAAACATTGGTAGAATCAATGATATGAGAGAATGTCCACTATTACAAAAAAGTAGGTGGAAATATAGTAGATCTACCACTGTGTAACCCAAGTCACTGAAACAGAAATACCTAACAAAAGTGAGAAGAGTATTTATCAAGCTCCCTAAATGGGCTGAAAGTAGGTAACCACGGACCTTCCCACTCAAGAAATGGTTCCTGAGAAGAACAGGAAAGCAAATCTATGTGTGTAAATGCATGACTGGCACACGATGCTGGACACCAGAAACTGACACATGGTAACTGACTGTACTTCAATTAAAAGGTAAATAAATAAATAAATAAACAAATAAATAAAATATTTTTTAAAAAAGAAAAAAGGAAATTTCCCTGAGGGTAACTGGATGGAAGTTACCCTTCCCATGGAGCTAATTTTGTAGAAACTGGTTTGGTTCTATTTTCTCTAATAGAGCCACTCATAAAATCTTCTAAATGAAATTAGTTTCTTTCAAATTACAAATGAATTTATGATGATCATTTCTATATGGCTATTCACCCTAAATAACTTAGACGCTTAACCCAGGGCATGTCTCTCTAGAAATATACTCTCTAGAAAAATAGCAATGTGCTCTATCCATTGACATTTCCAAATAATCTTGCTCTGTGAACAAAGGCAATGTTAATTTCCTCAAGAGGAAGCACTGATACAGTTGTCAGAGATACAAGCAAAAAAAAAAAGACACAATAAGAGCAAACTTCAAATGTGCTCTGGATGCATAAATTATGATAGCAAAGGAGATCAGTGACCTTAAGAATGACAGCAAACTGAAGAGGGATTTAGAGGTCCCCACGTGTAATGTATTCACCATTACTTTTTATTTCAAAGGGACAAGCAATGGAGCAGAATTAATGCCCTGGGGAACCCATGGCTGTGCATCGAAATCCACCAAGTTACCAAGACTTATGGGCCTTCCCGACAACCCAGGTGAAGGGGGCAGTGTTTACGGCGTGCCTGACCAGCAGAATACAGATTTGACTTTTCCCACCCTTGAGAAAAACACAAAGCAGTCACTCTGAGCCAAGGCTCCACATGACAGCTGCGGTGCAGCCTAGATTCCTTTCGCAGAGTAAAACTTGCTGAGTACGGCAATAAGATTTGATTTATCGGTTCCTTTTAATGGTGTTTATCAGAATAGATTTAGTCTCCTGTTACCACTCTGAATACATTGGGCTTTGCTGAATCCCTAGCTCGGTACATTTATTCTAACCTCACTGTGGCTATCAGGAAATGAATTCGCTAATTAATAGTAGAAGCCAAAGAATAACCAGAGAGAACAAATGCAATAGGATAGCATTCGTTAGGAATGGTGTCCAACTATATTTCAGACAACTCCCAGCTGGCGAAATAACATGCAAAACAAAGCACACGGGGCTTTCAGCCATGAGGAAGTGGAAAAAAGACAAGAACAGCAGATTGAATGTAAAAAAAATCTGTCATCTCAAAAGACTTCCAAAGGGCAATAGAAGACCATTCGAAGTCTGATTGAAATGATTCTGGTAATGAAATGACTTCAGCACGTGGTCAAGGCACATCAGGAAAAGACAGTTGCTTGGGTGAAAAATTAACAGAGCCCTCCGGCTGGCCTCACGGAGTGTGGGGAAGGCATCTCCCAGCGTCCCCCAGGGATGCACCACCTCACATCGCCATGAGGGGGCACACATCCTTGGTGAAGCACGTCAGTGAGGACCCTTGACTTCAACTGGAAATTCTTGGCTTGTTTATTTGGGGGGGATTAGGTTTATTTATTTATTTTAATTATTTTCTTAATGGAGGTACTGAGGATTGAACCCAGGATCTTGTGCATGCTAAGTATGCACTCTGAGTTATACCCTCCCCCACCACCTGGAAGTACTTGGGGTAAGGACAAAAAAACAAAAAACAGAGCTTCATCAAACTCTCCACCAGCATCCTGTTTGAAGTTCCCCTGAGGATTTTGAAGGACATTTTGTGTTTGCGTGGATGTGGGATATAAGAGAAAGAGAGTCACAGGTGATACCAAGGTTTCTGCCATGAACAACGGAAAAATGGAGGGAGCTATTAGTAACTATTGCATCTTTCCCGACAGAAATAATGGGTTGTCCTGCTGTCCTCTTGTAAAGGGAAGGGAAGCCTGAACCCTACAGTTCTTTAAAATAATTCTGTTTAGTTCAACCAACACTAACTGAACACTACTATGTACTAGGCACACACCGTCCTTGGCACTGAGGACCCTGTGAGTCACAATCCTTATTTTCATAAGTCACTGCCTACTGGGGGATAAATTATAAGACTATAATGTGATTACACTCAAAACACACATACAGTCCAAATGATTTTTTCCATCGAGAGAACTCACAGATATGGCAACGCCTAAGGGCGATGTTACAGCATGAACGTGAGTTCACCATGAGCTAAGGCAGAGGAGGGTATGCCCACCTGAGCCTGAGAAGGAAGCCATTGATGTGAAAAATCCAGGTTGCTATTCTAAAGGACACTTAGGGCATCCTTCAGCAAGGGTCAGGGTGCTCTCCAACTGTGGGTGTCCTTTAAGTTTAGACCCTCCACAATAATAGAGACTCTCCAATAAAATCTTCCCTTGAAAGAGTTACCATTTTCTTTTTTTTTTCATTCCTTTTTGTATTTCCAGGGAGGAGGTAATTAAGTTTATCTATTTCTTTGGTTTTTCAGTGGAGGTACTGGGAATTGAACCCAGGACCTCATGCAAGCTAAACATGTGCTCTACCACTTAAACAATACCCTCTCCACCCCCTCTCATTCCTTTTTTCATTTTCCCTTGAACCTTTTCCAAAGAGGCACTGGGCTCCACCGCTCTACTAAAATAGCTCTTGCCAAGGTCACCAGTCATCTTCATGTTGCTGAAGCCATAGTCACTTTCCAACCCTTAAAAGTTTGATCTACCAACAGCATTTAATAGAATTACCACATCTTCTTTCTGGAAACACTTTCTTCCTATGGCTTCTGGGAAACGAGTCCTTCAACTCCCCTCCAACCTCAGAGACCTGTTCTCATCTCCTTGGTGGCTCCTTTCTCATTTCCCTGCACTCTAAGTGTCGGAGAGCCCCGGAACTCACCCTCAGACCTCTTGGCTCTAGTCAAACTAGATTCCCAGGATAGCTCACTCAGTCTCACACTTTTCAAAAGCAACGCTGATGATGCCCACGTCTATACCTCCAGCCTAGACCTCCACCATGGACTCCAAGTTCAAATAACTCACTGCCTAGTAAACATTTACACTTCTCATGGGAACCTCATAGAAAACTCAGCCTTACCTCAGCCCAAAAGAAGCCTCTTACTCCTCCCCCGACCTGTCACTGCTCCGATCTCACCCATCTTAGTTACTAGTATCTCCATTCTTCCTTTGTTCGTGGCAGAAATCTTGGTATCACCCATGATTCTTTTCTTTCTCTTACATCCCACATCCAAGGCAACAAAAAAATCTCTCAAATTTCATCCAGAGTCTGATCTCTTCTCAGCACCCCCACTGCTCAAATCGTGGTCCAAGCCCAAATCACCCCTCACTGGGAATATTGTAATGCCATCCACAATGGCCCTCCCTGCTTCTGTGCTTGTGATCAGAATGATTGTTCCAAAGCTTTAATCAGATCATGGTGTTCCCTGCTCCAGTCCCTCCAGTGGCTTCCCACCCAAGTCAGAGTGAAGTGGGCCCTTTCCTCCTAACACTGCTGCCCTTGCCTTGCCCCCGTTGCTTCCACCTGCTCCCTGATGGCTCCATCTCAGCCATTCAGGTTGCCTCGCTGGTCCTCAAGCACACAGAGCATCCTCCCGCTTCGGAGCCTTTGTACTGACTCTCCCCTCTGCTTCTAAAGCTCTTCCTTCCCAGAATCACATGACTCATGTTCCTGCTTTCTTTAGAACCTACTTAAATACCACCTTTGCAGCAAGGTCTTCCACAACCACTTTGTGTAAGAGAGCAACTCCACCCCTTACTCCAGCATCTCCTCTCCCCCTCCCTGCTTTTCCTAAATTGCATTTATTACCAGATAACATAGTATATGTTATTGTGTGTATTTATTGCCCTGTCTACCTCCACCAGAATATAAGTTCTGTGAGGGCCAAAGCTTTGTCTCTTGTGTTCACTGGTGTACCCCCAGCTCTCAGAATGGTACAAGCTGTATAGTGGGAATCCAGTAAAAATGTATTATTGAAATGACTACGTGAATAAACAGAAATAGTTCTTAGACCTGCACACTCAGAAAAAGGCCAGCTTTTCAGAACACCATCCATACCAGTTCCTCCAGAGAGAAGACACAGAAGAGCTGGAGACACAATTCCTTTCTTACTTCTACAGACAAAACACACACACAGTAGGTACTGGAATTCTCATAACTGAATACAGCTGCAGTCATTTATAAGGTCCCCTGATAAACTTTATAAAGCTGCTAGTTTCAGGATCTCATCTTACGTGTTCTTATATTTTGCACTTGGACCAGATGCATGCTTGGACATTATCAGAATAGTAAACTCAAGTTTCTACTGCCTCTAGAGAAAAATTGATATGAACGTTTCTTGAAGAATTTTTGGAGAAAAATAGGTACTCAAATTTAAGATGTATATGCCTTTCCACCTGGAATTCCATTCTACGCATATAACCTAGATTCCTACAGTAGGCATATAGCCTAGTGTACCATGTGTTTACAAGGAGAAGTGAATGCAAAGTGTTTACTGCAGCATTTTTGTAGTAGAGGGAAATTGGAAACAAACTAAATAGCCACCATATTTAGGAGAACGGATGTATAGACCGCGGGATTTTCATGCTGCAGGTTACTAAGTAGCCTTCAGAGTTACAGCCTTATTCATCCACTTGGAGAAATCTCAAAAGCAATGTTAAGCAAACGAGCAAGTTGCGGGAGACATACCATGGAACACCCCTCACTTTATAAGGCTGAAAATCGTGTGACACAATACAAGAGAGAATTTATGGAGACAAAAACAGCAGGGTAAAAGTATAAAATGACAAGCACCAAATTC
This sequence comes from Vicugna pacos, assembly GCF_048564905.1. NCBI lineage: Eukaryota > Metazoa > Chordata > Mammalia > Artiodactyla > Camelidae > Vicugna > Vicugna pacos. The sequence goes on along the minus strand of NW_027328741.1, from coordinate 82,644,413 downwards.
ACGAAGGGGGTTACCTCTGGATGGGGTGGGATGGGAGGAGGGAGACGAAGGTCTTAACTGTACCTGCAGCGACTTCTTCACAAAGGAAAGATTTCTGAAGGAAATGTGTCGCGCTTTTAAGATGCTCCAGTGCCTGGGACTGTTTTTCATTATTTATCCCTGCTCCCCTATGTGCTTGAAATATTTCCTAATAGAAAGAATTTTGTTCCCCAAAGTAGCAAAAACCAGATCAACGGCCCCCTTAACCCAGGGTGGTGTCCATGAAGCTTGATTTTATTTACAAGGGCATTCTAGGTGGAGAAAATTGTGTTTGCATAATTGCTTATCTGGGGTAACATGAGTCGTCACAATTAAATCAGCAAGGAATTTCTTTTAAGTCATGTTAAGCAATTAGAATTTTATTCTGTTGGCAACAGAAGGTCATTGAATTTTGACTTTTTTTTTATTTGAGGGGACAGTAATTAAGTTTATTTACTTATTTTTTAAATGGAGGTACTGAGGATTGAACCCAGGACCTCATGCACACTAAGCATGTGCCCTACCACTGAGCTATGCCATTCCCCTAACAGAAGGTCATTGAATTTTAAGCCAGGGAGTAAAATGATTCGATTTACACTTTAGTGAGCTCACTCTTGGGGAGAAATTTGGGGGAGTGAAAGGAGGAGTGAAGTGACTGGAGGTGATTAGACCAGTTTGGAGGTTTTTACAATGATCCAGGTGACAGAGAAGGCAGTCATGGTCTGTGAATCGCATGGGGATGGTGGAAAGCAGAAAAATGGTAAAGTATTTGGGAAATTAAGTCAACAGGACTCTGATGGACACAGTGCAGGAGGACACGTCCAGGGTGCCTTACAAGTTTCCGGCTTGCTGGAATGCATGGGTGATGATTGCAACCACTAGCACAGTGAGCTGGTGGTAAGTGCAGATTTGGGAGCAACGGGGGAGACCAGGGCTTCATCCATGTTGAATTCTAGCCATCGGTGAGACATCACTGGGGAGGATGTCCAGGAAACAGGTGTATCACCGGGTCTGCAGCTCTGGGAGAATATTCAGAGCTAAAGACAAATATTTAGTGTCCATCCATGGAAGCGGTGAGAGCTGTCTGGAGAAGATGGAGACTAGAGATTAAGGAAAGACGAGAATAAAGGAACTCTGAGATCATGCGCTGGAAGGGAAACGCCAAAGAGGATCCCGTGGAGAAGACTGAGTAGAAATGGGTGGGAGTGTGCAGGAAGAATCCAGTGATCATGGAAGGAAACTGCATGCCACGAAGCCTGAGAGCTGGAATGGTCAGCATAAGCCCTCCCTATCTGGCATCTGAGTGGCTGAGACCCAGCTCCTCCTTTTGAAAATGAATTTCTCCATCTGGGCTTTGGGTGACTTAAAAGCGTGTGTGCACTAAGTGAAGTCAGCCAGAAAGAGAAAGAAAAATACATATGATATCACTCATATGTGGAGTCTTAGAAAAAATGACAAACGAACTCATTTATAAAACAGAAACAGACTCACAGACATAGAAAACAAATCCATGGTGACCAAAGGGGAAAGAGGTTGGGAAGGGATAAACTGGGAGTTTGGGATTAGCAGATGCACACTACTATATATAAAATAGATAAACAAAAAGATCCCACTGTATGGCACAGGGAACTACATTCAACATCTAGTAATAACCTATAATGAGAAAGCATAGATATACATATACATATATATGTATATTTGAATTACTATGCTGTACACCAGAAACTAACACAGCATTGTAAAGCAACTCTACTTCAATTTTAAAAATTATTTTAAAAAGTAGATATGAAAACCCATGAAAAACATTAGATACGTTGTCAAGAAAAGTCTTAAGGGGGTCAATTTCCAGATCCTCAAATTCCATGTGACCCTTCTTCATGACCTGCCTAGGAATATAATTTGGCATTAGACAAATACTTTCCCATTTACCCATCCACAGTTATTTTCTTTCCTCTTCACAAAAGAAAGGCATTCTCAGTAGGCACATGAAAAAAATGCTCAATATCACTAATTATCAGAGAAATGCAAATCAAAACTACAATGAGTTATCACCTCCCACCAGTCAGGATGGCCACTATTCAAAAGTCAGTGAACACTTTCATGGGAGAGGCTGTGGAGAAAAGGGAACCCTCCTACACTGCTGGTGGGAAGGCAAATTGGCGCAGCCATTATGGAAAATGGTGTGGAGATTCCTTAAAAAACTAAAAATAGACTTACCATGTGATCCAGCAATTCCACTCCTGGGCATATCTGGAAGGAACTCTAATTCCAAAGACACATGCACCCCAATGTTCATAGCAGCACTGCTTACAATAGCCAAGACATGGAAGCAACCTAAATGTCCATTGACAGATGAATGGATAAAGAAGCTGTGGTATATATATATATGTATATATATATGTATATGTATATGTATATGTATATGTGTGTGTGTATGTATGTATATGTATATATACCACACACATATATACATGTACACACATACATATGCATATAACGGAATACTACTCATCCATAAAAGAGAATAAAATAATGCCATTTGCAACAAAATGGGTGGACCTGGGGATGGTCATTCTAAGTGAAGTCAGCCAGAAAGAGAAAGAAAAATACCATATGATATCACTTATATGTGGACTCTAAAAAAAGGAACACAAATGAACTTATTTATAAAACAGAAACAGACTCACAGACATAGAATACAAACCTGTGGTTACTGAGGGGAAAGGGTTGGGAAGGGATAAACTGGGAGCTCAAGATTTGCAGATCCTAACTACTATGTATGAAATAGATAAACAACATGTTTATACTGTATAGCACAGGGAACTATATTCAATATCTCATAGTAACCTATGAGAAAGAATATGAGGACGGATATCTGTATGCATGTGCATGACTGGAACATTGTGCTTACATCAGAAATTGACACATTGTAACTGACTAAACTTCAATTTTTTAAAAAAAGAAAGAAAGAAAGGCATTCTCCTCACCCATTCTTAATTGTACTTGGATACATTTCCATAGGGTATAAAAACCTCCAAAGAGCCAAAGAGACAACAGAAGAATTTAGTCTCAACAACACCTTCTTGAATCAGTTGGGCCGTGTGTTCACCCAGCCTGCCTATTTCTGGGAGGAGCTCAGCGTGGCTCCAGCACCCTGGGTTCTGCATCCACTTTTGTGACCACTTCCAGTCTTCTCCATCCCCCCTCGCATCACCATGCTCTGTTCCACATAGGCTTTGACCAGCTTGCTGCAGGGACAGCCTAGAAACTCCTGGCCCCAGCTTCTCTGGGGGGTGGGGGGAACTCACACAGAGTGAAACTCCACAGATAAGGGAGGTGACCCTCTGAGCGAGCCTGAAGCCGTGACACAGGCAGATAAAGGTTGCCCCGCTCATATTCACAGAGAGGTGGCCCTGACACACACTTTACAGCAGCCAGGCTTCTGGAGCCATGGCCGCCTGCTGAAGCCCCCTTATTGGCCTCCCTCCTCCCGATGCACTGGTCCCAGCAGGCAAGCCTTTGTGTCAGGCCCCATGGTGGGGGGAACCCAGGAATCCAGTTGGGATGTTCTGAATTCAGATATTTTGTCAGGTGGAGAAGAAGGGTGAAGAAAATTTCATCTGACCTTATCTTCAAATCCACTTTTTTAAAATAATTATTTTAAATTGAAGTCTAGTTGATTGGCAATGTTGCGTTAGTTTCTGGTGTACAGCATAGTGATTCAGTTATACACACACACACACGTATATATATATTTCTTTTCATGTTCTTTTGCATTATAGGCCATTACAAGATATCAAATGTAGCTCCCCGTGCTGTACAGCAGGGCCTTTTTGTTTATCTATTTTATGTATAGTAGGGTATCTGCAAATCTCGAACTCACAATTTATCCCTTCCCACCCCTTTCCCATCATCAGTTTGCTTTCTATGTCTGTGAGTCTGTTTCTGTTTTGTAAATAAGTTTATTTGTGTCTTTTTTTTTTTTAAGATTCCACATATAAGTGATACCCTATGGTATTTTTCTTTCTCTTTCTGACTCCTTCACTTTTGACATTTGACAACTTCCTGTCTTCCATCCATGGACAATTACCAAAAGGCCCATCCCCTGAAGGAGATAACAGAACAGGGAAAAGCACACCAGCCTCAGTGCCTTGTCTTGCCAGGTGACAGATTCAACGCAATGCTCCGACCCTTCTGTCTGTCCTTCCTTCTGTCTGACTGAGAGTATCTGAGCTGCAGGAAGGCACACAGGGAAATCCAGCCAGCCTCGGGCTTACCATCTCTGCACGTTTCCATGAACAGCATTTGGTGAGATTCAGATGTGTGCCTTCACCATCTGGAGGAGGAAATGAAAAAGTTCCCCAGCCAGTCAGTGTTACAGCTTCAGGTGAAAGAACATTCGTGTAGGTGAGTTAGCATCTTGTAGCATCTTCACCGTTTATCCGGATGTGTAGGAGAAACAATTGCATTAACTTGGACTAAAATATTACTGAATTCTTATGTATTTTTTTCTTAGATGCCAGCCTCCTATTTGCTGTCCCTTGTCAATCACTTGTCTGCTTATTTAGTCATTGCTAGTATGCATATATTAAATTTAGATTAACTTAAGAGAAATATGTTATTGATTTCACTGTAAATAATGTTATTAATCATTCATTGATCTCTGACAAGCCCCACATTAACCACTGGCCCAATATCTTCTTTTCTCTCTGCTATAAATTTCCACAAACCAGGTTAATCTGCACCTGTAAAGCAAGGTAATTCCTGGTGAGTGGAAATGGGATAAAACGTTTTCCAAATCAGTCTAGGATGCAAAGCTCCCAAAATTTAGAAAAACTATTCTAATTAATATTAATTTATCCTTCTCTGAAACAGAGACACTGTTTAATTCTCTCATTGTGTAAAGATAATTATCTTCAACTTGAAATGAAATTGCCAACCTATGTATGTATGACACTGAACCGTGTGACTCTCTCTGATCTCCATGTATTTTTGAGGCAGTTTGAGATGACATAGAAAATTAAAATTTAGATGAATATACAGGTCTCCTTTCACAGCCAATGGGAAAAAATCTTAAAATATACACTTTCTAGTTTGCGGGTTTGGTATTTACTCAGTCATCATCTAGTCTTACTTAGCTCCATACACAGGAGTCTCTAAATGAAAGAAAAAAGGCATAATTAAGGGGCATTTGATAAGCCTTGATGAAGACCTCTGGGTGTATTTCTCATGAAATGAGATAGTTAATAATTCTAAAAGCTAAGTAGAAAACACTTTGACAAAGTCAGCACTTTTCTATTTTTTGCCTTCAACAAAATTAAAAGTAGGTATAACAGTAGTCAAAAGCTAGATTATAAAATATTATTTTTGCTACATCACCATGAATCTGAGTATATAGTGAATTCCTAAGAATTGAGTGATGTTATAAAAAAATTACTCAATTTTCTTCTATTTAACATGTAAACAATATTTCTAATTTAACACACAAGAAATTGGAATATAATTAATGCTGAATCCTGTCCCATTCTAGCAATAAGTCGTACTCATTTATGGATACTTAATTAGAGAAAAAAAACTATTCAGCTCACAAAGCAATGCAGTTCCCATAAAATTTTACTTTCTAGATTAAATAATCATCATGATCTTTAATGCCTATATTGATTTGTTAATCATGTATGTAAAATCATTATAACTCATGCTAAGACACACAGCCTTGTCTCTGAGAAAAATATTAAAATTTCCATTTATATACATATTTTTATTGCAGAGAGGTTGGATAGAATGATACCTAATAATTTAAGCATAAAATTATATTATGATACAATTCTATGGGGAAATCGGGATGAAAATATTTCAAGGAGAAAAGATATTAATGGAAATGTTTCATCTGTAAAAGAAGAGCTCATATATGCATTTTTAATAGATAATGGTGAATATCAAATCATTATGAAATTCAGATTTCCTTGTTTATATGAATTGATGTAACATTTAGATGAGATATTTATGTGCAGCAGAAATTGCATCCTTTTCAACTATTTAAACTTATGATGAAAATTTTTAGATATTTGCATGAAAATATGTGATGAGATACCTAGTTTTTAAAAATTTATTTGAGAGTTATGTGGGCAAAAATATTTGAAGACCACTATATTAGTTTCTATTTACTGTGTAAATATTTCTCTATTTATGTGTATAAGATATTACCACAAACTTAGTGACCTAAGACAGAATTATTCTTAACATTTTTTCCTCTTAAATTCTTCTTTTTAGGCTTTTTGCTGGGAGGATAAGTAAGTTTATTTATTTTAACTGCGGTATTGGGGATTGAACCCAGGATGTCTGCATGCTAAGCACCCACTCTACCCCTGAGCTACATCCTCCCCTGGAACTGTAAGAAAAATTTTACCATTTCCCATGTAAGTTCTTTCCTAGAGCTAATATGAAACCTTTAAAAAAATATTTTCAATATTCAAAGGATATTTCTAATTTCTGTGTTTATCAAATTTGTAATCTTATGTAAATTATGGGACTCTTTTATAATGACCTTATAGTTGAATTCGTTTCTAGTTTCCTTTTGAACCCTTTAAACACTTATTAGCCAGTTTGTTTGGACAGATTATATACATTCAATTCTAATCCGTTATTATATATACTGTACTATTTGATCTTATCACCAAAGTAAATTCAGTAGGACACTGCTTTTGAACGTTGAAATCCGCCCTCTGAAATGTGTTCACTCGCCCACCATGTGGGTCCTCATGAGGCGCAAGGCAGAGAAGCTAGGACCACAGGGGATGTGACGTGTGTTCCCACTATGTGAGGATCTGCAGGGGCCTCTCCGTGGCAGGACCGGAGGGCGAGCTCCTCACCAAAGGCATTTATAACATCTAACGAATGACCGTAGGGTGCACGTACAAGCAACCTGAGCGAGCCCAGCGGGCACGACCTGACGGGCATCAAAGGAAGGTTAAATGGGTTTGGTTTAGATTTTATTTTCTATTTGCTCATGAGAAGAAGCAAATAGCTCGAGTGGAAGCTTTCAGGCTTCTTCCTCGCTGGATTCCATCACTTGAAAGAATCACAGAGGTTTTCCCTGGAAATATCTTTAGACGTCGTCTCGTTCAGCAGTGTCCCATCCTAGTTTTATTTGCCTCATTTACTGGCGTGGACGGACGCCTCTATTTGAAACTTCGTTTGTGCAGGAACATCCACTTTGAAAGTTTGTGCAGGAACATCCACTTTGAAAGTTACAAGGGATGTGCTCATTACACATGATGTGATTTCCTTTGTGTCTTTCCTCCTTAAATCTCTAAGGCAATGACCTTTCTTGAGTCAACATTAGAAAAAGCACATCAAATATTTGATTCTGAGAGACCTGCATGCCAAGGAGCACCGAGGGCTGTGGAATGGGGACAAGGCAAAACCATAGAAGGCACGGGTGGGAACTGGGGGTGCGGGGTCGCTGGAGGAGGGGCAGAGGCAGAGCCCAGCCCCGTGTCCTCCCGGCCCCACCCCCACCCTCCGCCTGAGAAGATGTACAGGGGACTGGCCACGAGGAGAAGCAGGAGTCGCTGCTAGACAGACCCCCAGTTTTAAAAAAATCGCCCAATTGCCTTCCAGGTCCAGTTGCTGTCCTCTGAAGGAAGAGAATTTGAACACCGACCCCTCTGCCTGCACGCCCCCCCACGCCCACTCCCCATAATTGCTGAGTAGCAGAGAAAGTGCCTGGGAGGGGCCAGGGCCGGATGGGAAAGCAATGAGTCGCCCCCAGTGGGGGCGGGGGATACCGGGCTCCAAATTCAGGTCTTGATACAAGCTTGCTGGAGCTCTGCCCAACCTTCCTGGCCTCAGTTTCCTTGGGATGAAACAAGTGAACCCAATACGACCCCCTCCAGCTGGAACACCTGCGGTTACACGTGTTGCTCCTCGCCTGACCCGAGCCTTGCTGAACAGAGACGGCCCTGGGGGGGATCCGGGGCACTTCCTTCCTGTGGGACCTTGCCTGAGTGTAGCAGGGGGACCTCGGGGGAGCCCAGTGTTTCATCTAAAGCTGTCGCCTAAAACAAGATCAACCCGGGCTCGGCAGAGGACGCTGCATCTCCCACAACGCTTAACAACACGCCTCTGTGTTGCAGACCTGATGCCAGGCTCCCGCTGGAGCTGGGGACCTGAACATGAAAGGTGTGGCCCTTACCTCTAGATGGCAGCGACGGCGTGTGCCCTGGGAGCGGCAGAGGGGATGCCAGGCAGGGCTGAGGAGGCAGGCGGAGGGGTGCGCTCCCTGGAGGTGGGGAGAGCTTTCCGGGAAGGCTGTGCAGCCTTCGAGGCAGGAGCGTTTGTAGGGTAGTAATGAGCAAAGAGAGTTTTCCAGCAAAAGGAACCGTTTGGAGAAAGGCAGAGTGAAGGGCGCTGCTTTTTTGTTTCATTTTGTTTTTCGCTGAAGTATAATCAGTTACAATGTGTCGATTTCTGGTGTACAGCATCATGTCCCTGTCATGCATGTATATACATATATTTGTTTAAGAAATGCAGGAAAATGTACTAAAGCTAGACTATAGGTTTAGGCAACAGCCCGGTTGTTGTGGGGGAGGGTTTCAAGCAGGAGGTAGGGAGGCTTGGATTTGTTTGGAGGAGGAAGATGGCAGCAAGCATGGAGGGGATGAGGATGGGCTGGTGGGAGGGAGACCATGGAGGGGGCTCCGGCAGAGCAGAGGACCAGCTGCTCTTGCTCACACCACTTGCCATTTGCAACACGGAGTCTAAAATGTATTTGCACATCCATCTGGTACAATCAGCTGCAGAAACAGAGGAGCAGAAAGACTTTCTTGAAGTCACAGTGAGAATACACCAAATCTCTAGACCAAGAGTGACAGTCTCATTACAGAAACAAGACCATCCTATTTCTTATGATACAGTTTACTGCAGAGATTCATAGGATGCTGCTGTCCCTGTCACCACCCACATCCAAGAGGGCGGCTCCTAGAATGGATGCTCATTGCACCAACGTCACCCTCTTCCCTCACTGCTGGCCTTGCCTCGACTGTGGACATCTGGGTGTGGAGGCTTGTGATGGATATTTCCAGGCTTCGTTTTTGTTTTCATTTTTACAGGGACTCTCCAAGCTAATTAATTTCATAAAATCACATAGTTACACACAAAAAAACACAAGTCTGGAGCAAATATGAACATTTAACTCAAGATTCCAATTTTTTCCTATGAGATTCCACTTCTTACTCTTAACAATAACTCAAAAACCCGATGGCGTGACACTGCTGTAACCCTGGGAGGGTCCCTCTGAAATACCAAATGACAGGCACTGGTCGATTTCCACCGCAGGTGGCTCCTCCAGCACCCCGTTCCTCAGGCTCACGTAATGCTCCGTGAAATTAAAGCTCATTAAGGCGCCCCTTGTAAAGTGGGCAGCATTATTGTTCTCGTTTCTCACACTGACAACACAAAGTAGATGTTTTCAGCTGCCTGCCCAAGGTCAGTTCCAGGGGCAAAAACTAGAAACTCAGTTATGTGCCCTCAGCTACTATCAAGCAGCTCTGTACGTTCAAGCAAAGTTGAAGTAACTTAGCTAAAACCCAGAGTGAACCATATTCCAGGATGGGAATGAGCACGGCAGAGGCTGCTGCCTCTCCCAGGTGACCCACATCTGCCCCCCGAGGACCAGTCAGCCTCCCCGGATGGATGGGACCTGATTACTCTCTTAATGGACTAGGATAACACATTCCACGTCACAGCGGCCCTGCAAATGTCACTGAAGGGGTCAAACCCCAAAGTAAAGTGCTCCTGCCCCCAAGACGGAGGTGAGGTGAGGAAGGAGAGGACTTTTAAGGAATGAACAAGAGAGAGAGAAAGTGAAACAGCTGAAACTGAATTCACAGATGTGGATGTAAAACAGACATGTAATATATATGACATATATGTGTACATTATATGCGTTATGTGAGATAAATATATATGTGTATAAAATCTATAGTACACATATTAATATGGTATTTATATTTATATATAACATATATTTACATATTTCATAATACTTTGACGTAAGTATATAATATATACTATATGTATGTATTTATAAATATATATATTTCATACATATATGTAAAGCAATGAAATTTAAGAGGCAAAATAGGATGGTTATGTATCAGTAAACCCACTGAAGATCTAGCGTGAGACTCAATACTGTACCTCATGGTATTTAATATACAAAAGCTTTAATGCCATAGTAGTGGACTGACCCTCTATGAGGAAAAATGTATGTGTATATTTTAACAGATTATTTAAATTACATCATTATGGAAAATGTGCTTTAAAATGTATTTCCATTTATTTTTTATTTTATTGTATTGTTTATTTTATTTTGGCAGGGGATAGGTAATCAGATTTATTTATTTTTAGAGGAGGTGCTGGGGATTGAACCCAGGACTTCATGCATGCTAAGCACGCGCTCCACCACTTGAGCTGTACCCTACCCCTAAGATGTTTTTCCAAAATAAGAGAAATATATTGAAAAATGGTAGGTAGGTTGCTCAGGGAGTAAAGAAATGCATGGTGGAGAAGAATGCTAATTTCTTCAAATGAGGCAGAGTGCTTACAATGGGAAATCTAAGAGGGGATGTTAACATGTTCTTAAGAATCAGTCGTCTGCACATGAAATGTCTGTACTAGGTTAGGTACAATGTATTATTGAACCGTGAATGCTAAGGTTGGAAAAGAAAGATGGTTTAGAATTTTAAGAACCAGGCTGAAGGTTTTTTGGGTTGTTTTTTTAACCAGAAAATAAGGTAGGAAGATGAACACATGACTAACAGAGACCAAGAGATATCTGACAAGTGAACTCTAAGTAAAAGTGTCATATAGAGAGAGATTTCTGGCCCTTATAAAATCACTTTGCAGACTGATAGAATTTGAATAAGGAGAAATTTTAACTTCTTAAAATAGTATCCATTTATACCATCTCTAAGGAATCATAAAATTGTTTTCATCTTCAATGTGCAGAATGGCCTTAGAGCCTGCAGTTCCTCTGAACCGTGTCATTCGGAAGGGTCCTAGAGGACAGGTGGTTGAGTGGGGTCACTTTCTAGTCTTGTCACATTTGGACCGAGTTCTCCTGTGGTCACCTTCTAAGGTGTGTTAGTGGGTACCACTCACATCCTTGTCAGCATCTACCTGGCATCTCCTGATGGCCGATCAGTGATCGCGGACCACATGAAGGGACTCTGCTCTGGCACAGTGCAGCTCCTTACTCCGGTCCTGCCCTCCGCCTGGTGAGTGAGAACACAGGGGCCGGGCGGGGCCTGCCTGTCCTTCCCTCAGATGCCCGCTGACTCTGCCCCTGGTGAACCCAGGGCTGGGAGCACTCCTTCTGCATCCTCCCACCCCCTCCCCTGTGTCACTCAGAGGCCCTAGGGACATGGAGCCTATGGTTGTAAGGCTCCCTCTCCACTTTGCTCCCCAAATTTTTGGGGAAGGTGAGCCAGTCAGCAAGAAAATGTACCCTTTCTTTATTGGTTTCAGAATTATACCAGTGGCCTAATGGCATGATTCCATTTGGACACCAGTGTCAACTCTTTCTGAACTCCAGCCCATCACAGATCGTAGACTTTTGACATTTCCTTTAGGTTAGGTTCCCAGAAGTCAATCTTGAGACTAGGATTTGAGGGCTGGCAGTTTATTTGGGATGTGATCCCAAGAAACACCAGTGGGAGACTGAGGGAGGGGGCAGGAAAGGGAGAGATGCCACTAGATGGTGCTCTGATGAGCGAGTCACTGCTGGAGGCCACCGGGCTCTACCTGCCGGGGACTGGGAGCCATCCTGCTAGGGACAAAGGGAGCCCGGATGGCTGTCACCAACTCACGTCTGCCCCTGGTTCAGGGTGGTTCTGGGGTGTCCCTTCTGCTGACACTTTCAGCCTGTTCTGTAAGTGTCCACGCTTCTTCCTGAGGCCAGAGTTCAGAGTGGCTGCCACTAGGTCTTTTTGTTGTTGTTGTTGTTGGAGTATAGTCAGTTACAGTGTGGCAATTTCTGGTGTACAGCATCATGTCCCAGTCATGCACATACATACATATATTTGTTTTCATATTATTTTTCATTAAAAGTTATTACAAGATATTGAACATAGTTCCCTGTGCTGTACTGAAGAAATTTGTTTTTTATCTATTTTTATATATAGTGGTTGACATTTGCAAATCTCAAACTCCCAAATTTATCCCTTCCCATATCGCTTACCCCTGGTAACCATAAGATTGTTTACCCTATCTGTGAGTCTCCTTCTGTTTTGTAGATGAGTTCATTAGTTTCTTCTTTTTCTTCTTCTTTTTTTTAGATTCCACATATGAGTGATATCATATGGTATTTTTCTTTTTCTTTCTGGCTTCCTTCACTTAGAATGACGGTCTCCAGGTCCATCCATGTTGCTGCAAATAGCATTGTTTTATTCTTTTTTATGGCTCAGTAGTATTCCATTTTGTTTAATATACCACATCTTCTTTATCCAGTCATCTTTTGATGGACATTTACGTTGTTTCCATGTCTTGGCTTTGTGTATAGTGTTGAATAATATAGAAGTATATATACCATAGCCACTAGGTCTTAAAGAATCTACCCGAATGTTTGGAAAACCCAAGCTTCAGCTTTCTCTGCTGTGCTGGATTCTCCTTTCAAGCCCCCAGCTCTGTTCTCCACTGCTGGGCTTCTGCAGTACACCTGGTGGTTTCCAAGCATCCTTCCTGCACCTTGGTTCACAGTCCTTTATTAAACTTTCACATTAGCTAGCAGGAAAATCTCTCCACCCCTACGATGGCAGATACTAAGTCTCTCTGAAGAAACCCCTCCTCTCCTCCAATTCCTTGGCCGATCGAACCCTTTTACTACCTCACTGTGAAAGCATGGCTAACGGTCAGGAAACTAGTTTTTATTCATCAGATTTGCAGGTGTTGCGGAGTTTAGAATGGGAGGTGGAAACTGAACTCCTCTCACTGCTAACACAAATCTGCTCTGAGTCCGAGAATTACCCGTGGTTCAATTTTCGCATCTAAGAACATTGGTGATCTGTTTGTAAGTTTCTCGTGAGCATCTCCTAAGAAGCAGTAGAAGTGATGATAATGGTTAGCGATTTGAAGCCAACACATCTTGGTGTACTTACTGTCTGTGTGACTTTGGGAAAAATCCCTCACCAGCATCAGAAGGCTGGGACAACGTGGGTTCATCTTTTGCCTCGAGGATTCGGTAAGAAAGTGTATGTAAAATATTTAACACAGAACCTGGAACAGAGTCGAGCGCCGATTCATTCATTCAAAAATACGAATTAAAAACCTCTCATATGTCAGGCCCTACACCAGGTACTGGGTCTATGGCCATGAACAAAGCCCCTAGTCTGAGACCCTAAAAGTGAAAAGCACAAGGCAGGTGGTGGGGATATAATCAAGGTGCGGATATTCTAGGAGAGTGACGGTGGGGAAGAGAGCGGTCAGGGACAAAGGGACACCCGAGCAGAGACGAGAAGTGCGGGAGGAAGGGAGCTATGTGGATGATCCAGCAGGAGAGAAGAGCCAGCACAAAGCGGTGTGTGCTTGGCATGTCCCCAGTTAAGGAAGAGGTCCTTGTAGCCACAGCAGGACGGGCGGAGCAGGTAAGGAGATGGGGCCAGGGAGGCCACGGGGACCTAGACCTCTCGGCCGCTGCAGGGACTTCCGAGCTGACTTTCATGGGAGGGTCTGGAGCAGGGGAGAGGCCTGATCAGACTCAAGGTTGGTGGAATCACTCTGGCTGCTGCGTTTGGAGACCAGCTGGGAGGATACCAATTCATCAAAGGGGAGATGGGACTGCAGTGGTACCAGGGAGACGATGAGAAGTGACGAGATTCTGGGTATAGTGTGAAGCTGATGAGATTATCTGTCAGTGCAGATCTAGCATATGGAAGTGAGAGGGCGGAGGAGGAGTCCCAGCCTGAGTCGCTGGAAGGATGGAGTTACTGAGGCTAGTTGGGGACTGAAGCGAAATGGCTTTGTGGGGGAGAGGGGTTGACATGTAGAGTTTATGAACAAATGTAAGACGGGGTAAGCTGAAGGCAGCAGTGTGACTGGAGAACCACAAGAACATAGAGTTTATATTGGATATTTAAAGCCTTGGGTCTGGATGACACAATGTGGGAGTGACATAGATAGCTCCCCAAGAGCATCCCGTATCACACAATAAATGAACATCACAAGAAGCTTCCTGAACGGAATGATTTCTTCCAAAAACTGGTCTGCTCTAGTGAAAAACAGAGTTGAATCCAACTCATAAATGCAACCACGGAGAGCATTTGTTGCCATTTGGCCACAGCACTAATTTTAAATTGTGGCGGCCTGAGGATTTTAATTACTTCAATTGACAGAATACTGGGCTCCAGCTCACTGGAGCCGAGCTTTATACTTCTTGAAAACACATCTAGGGTTGCATTAGGGAAGGCAAATTTTTCTGGACTTGATTTTTTAACAAAATGTCTTTACAGAAATGTTCTGGAAATTTGAGAATAGTATATCTAGAAATGTACTGGCTAGACTTAAGAAAAGTGGACACAGCAAGCCCTTTCATTGTGGTTTTCAAAGAACATGAGAGAGATGATACAGCTCAAGGACTGGCAAGCATTTCCATTAAATGCCAAACAGGTTTTTTTCCATTTTTATTGAGAAATAATCGACGTACATCACCTTATAAGTTGAAGGTGTGCAGCATGATGGTTTGATTAAATATACATATATTATGAAATGATCACCCAATGCAAGCCTCATAACAGGACAGACTTCATCCATCTTGTTCGCTTCTGTGTACACAGTATCCAGAATATTCCCTGCAGTTTGTAGTTCCTAAAGAAACACTTGATGAAAGAATAAAGAATAAAACACATGAACAAATGTCTCCCAGTGGATTGCATTTCCTCAGGCTGCCTCACCGGAGGTTCAGCCTCAGTAAGTAACTCCCTACCTGAAAAATCTGGGTTCCCTTCTCTGGCAGTTTTGAAACTGAGTCATTTAACGGGGCTCGCTTGTCCAACTGGTTTTTCACAGTTAAAACAAGGGGCACGATATGAGACCCAGAAGTTTAACTTTGAATAATTTAAATTCTCTATGAAATTCACAGTTCAGCTGCCCGTGAACATCCCCATCCCTCGTTTGGAAAGTCACGCAGTGGCTTTATGTTAATGACCCGTCTGTCAACGCAAAACGCAAATGATTCTGGGTCACTCTGCTGAGTGAGTGGACGAGCGCTGGGGACTGTGGATGAGCTCAGAGGACAATGTCGGGCACCAAGGAGCTCACGCAGGTGGAGATTCTCATCCGTGCCTTACCTCCGAGGGCTCTTACCAGCCAAGGAGACTCTGAAGGGAAAGTGAAGACCACCAGGGCTGGAGGCTGGTTTGGGAAGAAGGATTATGCTGCTCTCATGATGCTTCTTAGGGTGACCACGGTAGATTGAGTTAACATCCGTCATTTCATATAGACATCAAAAAAAAAAAAAACAAAAAAGACAAGAAGAAAACCTGTCCTTGTGATGAGAGCCCGTCGCTTTTACTCTCTTAACAACGTCCCTATTTGCCACATCGTTAACGCAGGGGTGACTGTGTCATCATGTTGTACATTACATCCTAAGGGCTATTTATTCTCATAACCGGAAGTTTGTGCCTTTGGACCACTTTCCCCCAATACCTCGTCCCTGCACACCCTGTCTCTGGTAGCCACATATCTGATCTCTTTTTCTATGAGTTTGGTGTGGTTTTATTTCAAATGGTAAATATTTTAAGCCTTGCAGATAACGTGGTCTCTGTTTGCACGGCTCGACCCGGCCATTGCAGTGTGGACAGCCATATATACACTATGCACCGAGTGGGCGTCGTTGTGTGCCAATAAAACTTTATTTACAAAAACACGCAGCAAGGTTTCGCCTGGCTGACCATCATTTGCCTTTCCTTATCTCTGCCCCCAATAGCTTTCCCCTTCACCATGTAAAAGCTTAGAAAAACAGCTGTTAATTTTACTCAACTTGCCGTTCATAAGCAAGTTTAAAAAATAGTCTTTTCTCAAACTGTAACTAAATGTTCAACAAATTTAGGAATAACAATTTAATTTATAGCAGTTAATGGTCATTGCAATAATTCAGGTTAGAATTGATAAGACCTTCAAACAGGGTGGGGACAGTAGAGGTGGTGGGAAATGGTCACATTATGGGAATGTTTTGGTGATATATATACACATAGACACAGGATTTGCAGAGTGATTTTTTTTTGGACATATACACACTCATTGTCACATTTTTTTCTCTGTGATTTATCATAACATTTTGTATATATTTCCCTGTGCTATACAGTGTAATCTTGTTTATCTGTTCTACAATTTTGAAATCCCAGTCTAACCCTTCCCACCCTCTACCCACCCCGTAACCACAAGTCTGTATTCTCTGTCCATGAGTCTATTTCTGTCCTGTATTTATGCTTTGTTTTTGTTTGTTTGTTTTTGTTTTTTAGATTCCACATATGAGCAATCTCATATGGTATTTTTCTTTCTCTTTCTGGCTTACTTCACTTAGAATGACATTCTCTAGGAGCATCCAGAGTGATTGAGTGTAGGATGTGAGAGGAAGAACAGAACTGAATGGATCCAAGAATTTTGGTTCACCCAGTAAATGCCGGCTAGTAGTGTTATGGTTATATAATCATCTTTATATGTCCTGCTTTCTTAATCTGGCTTCCTAAGCACTTTTATAATGTGTTTTGTGAGTATATGCATGTATGTGCATGACCGGGACATTGTGCTATACACCAGAAATTGACACATTGTAACTGACTGTACTTCAATTTGAAAAAGTGTTTTGCCCACAATCAGATCCCTGTACCCCTAATCTATGGATAAAATACTCTCCAACTTACCGAAAGAAGTATCCCAAAATTATATTTTAGGAGTCATATCTTGTTATTTATTGTTAAGGATAAATAAAACAAAAAAGGCCAATTGTCACAAAGACCTAGCCTTGCCCTGCCCTGGTTTCTCTTATATTTTATTATTTTTTTCTACTTCATTGAGGTATAATTGATAAACAAAATTACAAGTTATTTAAAGTGTACATTGTGGTGATTTGTATACTTTTTCTAGTTCATCTACTCTTTTATTGAAATATAGTCAGTTACAACGTGTCAGTTTCTGGTGTGCAGCATCATGTCCCAGTCATACATATATATATATATATATGTATGTGTATACATATATACACACACATATATTCATTTTCATGTTCTTTTTCATTAAAAGTTATTACAAAATATTGAATATGATTGCCTGTGCTCTACAGAAGAAATTTGTTTTTTAACTATTTTTATGTATGGTAGTTAATATTTGCAAATCTCAAACTCCCAACTCTATCCCTCCCCACCCCCTTTCCCTGGTAACTATAAGATTGTTTACTATGTTTATGAATCTGTTTCTGTTTTGTAGATGAGTTCATTAGTGTCTTCTTTTTTCTTTTTTTATATTCCACATATAAGTGGTATCATATGGTATTTTTCTTTCTCTTTCTAGCTTACTTCACTTAGAATGACGATCTCCAAGTCCATCCATGTTGCTGCAAATGGCATGATTTTATTCTTTTTTATTGCTGAGTGGTATTCCATTGTATAAATATACCACATCTTCCTTATCCAGTCATCTGTTGATGGACATTTTGGTTGTTTGCATGTCTTGACTATTGTATAAGGTGCTGCTATGAACATTCGGGTACATGTATCTATTCAAATGAGAATTCCCTCCAGAAATATGCCCAGGCGTGGAATTGCTCGATCATATGGTAAGTCTATTTTCAGTCTTTTGAGGAAACTCCATACTGTTTTCCCTAATGGGAAAACACCAAACTACATTCCCATTAACAGCGTAGGAGGGTTCCCTTTTCTCCACACCTTCTCCAACATTTATTATTCTAATATTTGCATATTTGATGGTTCCCTATAGGTCATGTAAGCTTTCTTTGCTTTTTCTCATTCCTTTTTTGTTTGTTTGTTCTCCTTTGAGTTATTTCCAAATACCTAACTTCAGCTCACTGATTCTTTCATTTGTTGTATTCTGCTATAAATGCTCTCTACTGCATTTTTCATTTCATTCATTGAAATATTTAGCTCCAGAATATCTGTTGTTTTTTTTTAATGATTTCTCTTTGTTAATCTTTTCATTTGGTTCATGTATTGTTTTCATGATTTTGTTGAATTGTCTCTCTGTGTTTTCTTATAGCTCACTGAATTTCATCAAAATCACTACTTTGAACTCTTCATCAGCTAGATCACTAAATTCCATGTCACTGAATTTGGTTACTAGAGGATTATCATTGTCTTTTGGTCATGACATGTTTCTTTAAGTCTTCATATTCCTTGGAGTTTTCCATTGCTGTTTCCATATTTGAATTAGCAGTCATTTCCTCACATTTTTACTAATTATCTTGAGTAGTTATATATAGAACTACACCTATAATATAACATGTTATATATATGTGTGTGTGTGTGTGAGTGTGTGTGTATATATATATCTCCTTTCATTCATCAATGGACACAGGTTGCTTCCATGTCTTGGCCATTGTGAAGAATGCTGCAATGAAGAAGAGCATGCATAGAGTTTTTTGGGAGTCAGTGCTTGGATTGTGTTGGGAGACCGGTGGCCAGTGTACCAAGTTAAAATTATGTAGATTTGACCTGCTGACTGAGGAGGTACAAGCCACCCACAGGGGGCAGCAGAGAGCCCCCTCTGCATCCCAGCCCCCACTTTGGGGATGTGAAGATCCCAGCACCATTTTGATTGAAGGCACAATGCCAAGACACTCATGCTAAGGAGTGAATTCACAAGATGTATTACCTCCAGATCCCAAGCTGGGGGAAGGGGCACGATGAGCTGGGGGACGGGCGGTCCTCCATTCCAGGTCACGAGCAAGCAAGATTCAGCAAAAGGGGTGTAACCCCTTTACAATGCGGTTGGGGCAGCAGTCACTGAATTTTTGTGAGCTCAGTTCTAAGTGGTTATTTTCAAATGTGCCTCAGGAAAAGCAAAACAGGAAATTGTGGCAGGAATTCTAAGCACAGGTTCTTATCTCAATGTCCAGACTCCGGGTGTGAGCTGGGCTTTCACATGGCAAACGCCTACGTGCCCACTCGGAATTGCTGTTTTCTCGTCACCACTGACCCCAAGATGACTAGTCTTTAGTGTTTAGGAAAAATCATGTGCACTGTCTGGATGGTGGAGATTTTTAAAACTACTGGCAAGGTTTTGTCACCCAGTGTATGAAACATCTGAGCAAAAACATAATGCCAATCAGCAACACCAGAAGACAAACGATATTCTAAAGTCCTGTCCGTAAACATCCCTTCTGTTTGCTGGTTTCCAGCCAAGAAACAAGTCAAAGCCCTTGGGCAGGGTTAAGGTGGATATTTGGTTAAAGACATAGGAAAGGTGGGGAAGGTGTAGCTCAGTGGTAGAGGCATGAGGTCCCCAAACATAAACAGCAAAGGTTGGAGGCACGTGTGTAGCCTTGGTTTAAAGTAGATGCAGTCACACAACCCTGACAGGCTAATGTTTGCTTTGGTCCTGTGTTACCAGAGGTGGGTCTGAACTGCATAAAGCTCTCCATCCATTAGGGCTGAATGAGGGCGTCCTGGCCCGTGCCCGGAGCCTGGGGTGTCAGACACTGCTCGGGTAGGGCTGGCGGCCTTTAGCACTTGTGTCATTTGTCCCATTTAAGATTGAGGGCTGCAGTCACCCAGCCTGGTGGCGCTGTGGGTGCAGCCTCCCTTGGGCTGACTTGCAACCCACGCCTCCCCCTGCACCCCCAGGGTGTGCTGTGCGATTCCAACATCTTCCTAGAGCCGCCTCTCTGAGGTGGAGGAGAAGCCCCCTGACCCAGAAGCCACAAAGGCACAGAGAAAAGCACCTGCATTTCATAGATTCTCACCCCCCCACCACTGATGACCCAGGAGTCAGCAGCTCCCTGGTGGCCGCCTCCAAGCGGGGTGGGGCCAAGTGGGGGGAGCCTGTCACCACAGTGTCATTGTCCACTGTTTCCGGTACCAACCAAGCTGATGGCCTCCTTCCACCCTGCGGACCCACACTGCTCCCTGGGTGGGTCTGGGTGATTGATGCATTGATTGATTGATTGATTTCGGGATGGATGGATGGAGGCACTGGGGATGGAACCCAGGACCTCCTACACTTTGGAATTTCAGCAGGAATTTTCATATCAAGCAGGTAAGGGAAGGTCCAGTGGCCTCTTGGTGGGTCCGTGTTCCTCCAAAGAGCCAGGGCTATCTGTGGCCGGTGATCATAGCTCACCACCCACCCTTCCCGGCTCAGGCAGCCAAGGCGAGATGGCTGTAAGGGGCCGGGGGGTAGAGCCCAATGGTGAAGCTTGTGCTTAGCACGCATGAGGTCCTGGGTTCAAGCCCCACTACCTCCACTTAAATAAAAAAATAAACCTAGTTACCCCCACACACACAGCAAAAAAAACCCCCACAAATAAACAAAACAAAAAATAAAAATAGAAATAAATATAGGATTAGAGTTTATAAAAAAAATCTGTAAGGGAACTCAGAACTGTCAGGGGAAGTGTAAATAATATCATCCCCTAAGACGAAGGTGCCAGGCTGTCCCTGACAAGGATCACAGGCAGTGGGGCGGCAAGCCCAGGGGTTGGGAGGAGGGCGGTGGCCACACGGCCCAGTGTTTAAAGCTGTCAGTGCCTCTGGCAGCCGGGAGGTCCACTCAGGAGTCCATCTCCTGCCCTGTAACTTAAGGAGCAGGGATTTTAGAAGCCCAGTGTGCGTTCAGTAGCACCAGTGGCCTGTGGCCAGTGTGGCCTGTCTACACTGTGCCTGAGAATGGCCTGTTTGTCACCATCCCGGGGACCCATGGATGCCGGCTCCACTGGCCACGGGAGGAGGTGATGGATGGTTGTCACCTGGGCAGCAGCCACAGAAACCAGGGCCCCAGACACAGGACAGGCCTTTCACACAGAGACTGTGCCCTGGGCTGGTGGCCAGTTGGGAACCTTTCCCCGTTACAGGCCTGGGGAGGCCTGAGTGGAAGCCCCGCTGACCACCAGACCCAGGGGATGTGGGGGGTCCCAGGGGAGCAGCCGCAGAGCTCAGGGTGTGAGGTGAGCACCCAAGCCCCTTCCCAGGAGAAGCTGGCAGGCTGTCCCTGGAGAGCGTTTCCGTGGGTTCCTAGGTGTGCGTGAAATCAGGGGCCTGGCCCTCGGGCTGACACTTTGAGATCAACAGGTGAGCCTCTTTCACAGAGGGTGTGGGAGCTTGTCCCGGGCCGCCTCTGCGCTGGGCCCTGAGGTGGGTGAGTCTGTGCGTGGAGCCCTTGAAGGACTGCTTCTTGGTTGGCTTGTCTTCAGACGTTAACCATTCTGACAGGTGCGAGGCGACCGCTCACTGTGGTCCTGATTGGCATTTCTCTGACGAGCAGTGATGCTGAGCACCTTTCCATGTGCCTGTTGGCCATCCGTGTGTCTTCTTTAGAAAAATATCTGTTCAGAACCTCTGCCCATTTTTTTAATCAGATCTCTCTTTTTTTTTTGCTGTTGAGTTGTATGAGTTCTTTATATATATTGAATATTAACCCCTTATCAGATATATGATTTGCAACTGCTTTCTATCATTCAGTAGGCTGCCTTTCCATTTTTGTGGATGGTTTTCTTTGCTGTACAGAAGCTCTTTGGTTTGATGTCATCCCATGTCTTAAATTTTTTTTTGTTGCCTTTGTTTTTTGCTGTGAAATCTAAAAATCACTGCCAAGACCAATGTCAAAGGTCTTACCACTGATGTTTGCTTCTAGGAGTGCTGTGGTTTCAGGACTTCCATTCAAGCCTTTACTCTGTTCTGAGACAGTTTTTGCGTATCATGTTAGTTGTCCAGTTTCATTCTTTTGCACATGGCCTTCCAGTTTTCCTACCACCATTTATTAAAGGAACTGTCCTTTCCTCACTGTTCTTGGCTTCTTTGTCATAAGTTAATTGTGTGGGTTTATTTCTGGACTCCCTGTTCTGTTCCATTGATCTGTGTGTTTTTCTGCCAATGCCACACCCGTTTGAGTAGGATAGCTTTGTAATATGATTTGAAATCAAGCAACACAATGCCTTCAGCTTTATTCCTCATCAAGGTTGCTTTGGCTGTTTGGGGACTTTGGTGGCTCCATACAAATGTTAAGAATGTCCTGTTTCTGTGAAAAATGCCTTGGGATTTTATAGGGATAACATTGACTCTGGACATTGCTTTGGGTAGTACAAACATCTTAACAATATGAATTCTTCCAATCAGAGGGCAGGGCTAATTTTACGCTCCCCCTGCCATCTCCAGAGCTCTGGTATTTCTGGGAGGGAAGGCTGTCCATGCCTTTGGTGACCTGGTTTTTCCCTTTGGGGGTCCAGGTTTTTGGCTGCCATCCAGGGATGCCCTTGGGGTGTCCTGGGTTCCTTGGGACTAAAACCATCTAAGTGACAAATTTTGGTCGGCTACCACCCCAAGCACAGCGCAGAGAGCAGACAGAAGTGCCCTACCCCAGGACTCCTGTGAACTTGGCCTGCTTGCTGGTCCTGGAGCTGCAGCCTGGAGCAGGCTTCAGGCAAGTCCAGCAACAACTGTTTATTCCTATGTTGCCTTCGGTGGCTTTTGCAGTGGAGTAGTTGCAACAGAGACCACAGGACCCACGAGAGGAAAACATTTACTAGATCGAGTTAGAGGTTGAATTAGGGCACCTCTACTAAGCCTGCCCTTAGGCAGGCTTCAAAGGACAAAACACCCAGACTTGGGGTGGCTGTATCCCCCAGCCTAAGTGTCAGGAATCTGCTTGTCTTTCTAAATAACAAACAACACCTTCACAGACAGGCTGTTTTTCCTAACATGAGGACAGGGCCACACGGAGGCGGGATGGACCCCCTGTCACCTTGGTGCTTTTTGCACCTGCAAGTTGAGTCTAGAGGGAAGCTGTGACTCTGGCGCTGATTTTATTTTGTTGTACACATCCAGTTATTAAGTTATGCACAGATTTAAGTGGTGTTATTAGTACCAAGAAGTTGGGTGCGCCCCAAAGCTTCCGGCTTCTTAATGGTACTGTTGGGGGACATCTGTCATCATAACCCTGGGGCCCAGACGGGATATCAAAAGAGAAAAACCCAAAGTTTCTCTCTCATTCCTTTAATGCTTTGGGAAGGGTGTCTGGATGGAGATGGCTGGGACGATGCCGTGGCTGAGACAAAGGCATTAAGGTGCAGTCCTCCAACCAAGGCACAAGGTGGTTTGTTAACTCTGCTTTGAGAAGCCAACAGACAACACAAGGCTTATAAAACCTTTCATGATTTTCTGGTCCTACTTTTTCTAGATAATTCTATGATCTCAAAGAAACCAGAGTTTGAAAAGCCATAGCTTATCCTGGTAGTATAAACTTCTTATAATGTTGGGAGTCTGTGGTTTGATTCTATCTGAAGAACTAAGGAATAAATATGGAATTTTTATTCTGTAGAGCAAAATTAGAATTCTCCTTTAATACAAAAAATATTCTAGCATTGTAGTTGCAAAATTTTATTTTGGGTAAACACGTTCTTCAAATAAAACTGAATAGGACCCCTATATAAAAACAGCTAACACGTGTTTAATGTTCACCACCTGTCAGACCACTTGCAAAGCATTTCATTAGAAGTTATCTCATTTGATCTCACACTGACCCTGAAATGCAGGCAGGTGATATGACTATCCCAAACTTACAGAGGAGGAAATTGAAGCAGGAGGGTTAGTAAACTCGCCAAAGACAATGGACAAGAGCTGGTCCATCTGGGGCGCTAATCTGGGCTGCTCAACCACGGAGGCTGGTCCCGGACCCTCCGCCCCTTTGAAAACCAGAAATGGGGTAGGAAGTGACATGGGCCAGAGTCCCAACGCCAACATCATCAGGTGGTTGGTGATTCAGCCCATGGGAGGTTTCTGCAGGACAACTGGTGAGAACCTGACAAAGGAGTTAAACAGCAACTGTGTTCTACAGACAGCACTACAACTATGCAGCTCAGAAACTCTCAGTTATGCTGATTGCCAGCTTAGGTGGCGAGGGAAACTCGATCTGAAGCTGTTAAAATGGCACACTACACACGCTCCCGACCACTGAGCTATACCGTCCCCCCGTATCAGCTCTTAAACTGTGCCAAGCCAGGCTCCAAACCTGTCTCCCTTTGGAATGGGACTTGTCTCTTGCTTGCCTGTTGTAACGTCGCGACACCTGCACTTCAGAATGGCCCCGAGGCTGCCCGAGCGACGGGTAGAAGCCTCTGAGGACTGCTGAGTGGCTCATACACCCTTTGCCACGGGGCGCCCCCCTGGTTAGCTCCTAGTCTTGGCCTCCAGGGATGCTCACCGGCTTTCTCCGTCCCGTCGGGCGGCACGCTGAAATGCTTCTGTTCGGTTTTGCACACGCGAAAACAGCATGTCCTCTGACGGTTACCTACAGTGGCACCTTGTATGAAAAATACTTATAGACACTAAAAAAAAAAATGGGGGTTCAAATACGGAAGTGATACAGTCCCGGCCCGAAAGGACCTTACCGTCCAGTGAAGTGGAGCTAAGTAAATGGATGGTTATAAACCGCAGTGAGCCTGCGGCAGGAATCCGTTCGCCAGCCTAGCAGAGGCCGCAGATCCAGGCTGGGGTCACCAGCGCAGGATGCACGGCGTGCACCTGACCTCACCCAAGCGGGGAAGTGTGTCTGCAGGGCCGGGAGTGGGCGGTGTCCCCGGCGGGAAGCGCACAGGACCTGGGAGGAGTCAGCAGGGTGCACGCGTGCGGCGCCGCCCAGCGGGGCTGGATGAGAGGATGCTGCAGAGGCCGCTGGAGGGCTGGGCCAGAGGGCGGGGTCCCGCCACCAGGGCCTCTGGGTCAGGAAGGGGGAGCCATGACTAAGGAGATAAACACTTTAGGGGAAAAGTACTCGGGTTACATTTCGAAGGATGTAGAAAGTGGTGACCAGGGGAATAAGACCATTGCGGTGATGACACCCGTGGGGAGGGAACTGGGTGCCCTGCCGTGTGGGGCAGGAGACGGGACAGGGTCTGCTGAGGCTCCCTGACTCGGCACCAGTGATGTCCTGAGCCAGACATTTCTTTCTTGTAGAACCTGTGCATTGTGTCGGGGTGGGTGTGGGGCTGTCCCATGAGTAGGGAGGGGCCTGTCTCACTAGATGCCAGCAGCAGGACCCCTCTAGCCGTGACAACCAGAAATGTCTCCAGACATTATCAAATGTCTTCCACGGGCACAGTGGCCCCCACTTGAAATCCACTGGTTCAGATAATGATGGTATTAAAACAGAATCAACTGGACTTGGACGTGTGCAAAAAGTGAGAGAACAGTCAAGGTGAATGTCAGAACTTCTACAGCGACAAACTCCTGGGGAGAAAGAACAGGCTCAGTGGGGACTCGTCAGAGGTGCTTTTGGGACATCTGCACAGAGAGGCCCCAGCGGCGACTGGATGGATGGGTCTGGGCTCAGAGGGGGATCTCAGCTGGAGATGCAGATTTGGGGGTCATCTTCGTAGAGATGGCTGAGATCTCAGGAGATTCATGAGTGAGAAGAGGATAGGCTAGAACTACGGAGAGAACCAAGTGCTAAGGGTGGTGGAGGAGGATTAAGTCACTGATTTTCTACACTGAAAAGGAAGATGAATGAGGCACGTGGTGGGGAGGGTACAGCTCAGTGGTAAAGCGCATGCCTAGCACACACAAGGCCCTGGGTTCAATCCCCAGAGCCCGAGTTAAATAAATAAGTAAATAAACCTAATTACCTCCCCTTATCAAGAATAATAAAAAAAAATAAAATTTATTGAAAAGAGAAGCACATAGCACCGTGATCTTTTTTTTTTTTAATCATTAATGAAGATCTTGCTCTCTTCTACGACCCAAGTGGAAGCTATAATTAAAAAAAAAAAAGTTGATGCTGGGAAAACTGGACAGCAGCACATAAATCAGTAAAGCTAGAGCATTCCCTTAAACCATACACAAAAATAAATTCAAAACAGATCAAAGACTTAAACATAAGACAAGATATAATAAACCTCCTAGAGGAAAATATAGGCAAAACATTATCTGACATATATCTCAAAAATGCTCTCCTAGGGCAGTCTACCTAAGCAAAAGAAATAAAAGCAAGAATAAACAAATGGGACCTAATGAAACGTACAAGCTTCTGCACAGCAAACTTATAAATTATGGTTATAAGTAAAACAAAATGACAATCTATGAAATGGGAGAAAATTTTTGCAAATGAAACCAACAAAGGCTTGCTCTCCAGAATATATAAGCAGCTCACATGACTTAATAAGAAAAATACAAACAAATCCAAAAATAGGCAGAAGACCTAAACAAGCAATTCTCCTAGGAAGAAATACAAGTGATCAATAGGCACATGAAAAAATGCTCAGTATCACCAATTATCAGAGAAATGCAAATCAAAACAACAATGAAGTATCAACTTACACCAGTCAGAATGGCCGTCATTCAAAAGTCCATGAATGACAAATGCTGTAGAGGCTGTGGGGAAAAGGGAACCCTCCTTCACTGCTGGTGGGAATGCAGTTTGGTGCAGCCACTGTGGAAAACAGTATGGAGATTCCTCAAAAGACTAGGAATAGACTTACCGTATGACCCAGGAATCCCACTCCTGGGCTTATATCCAGAAGGAACCCTACTTCAGGATGACACCTGCACCCCAATGTTCATAGCAGCACTATTTACAATAGCCAAGACATGGAAACAGCCTAAATGTCCATCAACAGATGACTGGAAAAAGAAGAAATGGTATATTTATACAATGGAATACTATTCAGCCATAAAAACTGACCACATAATGCCATTTGCAGCAACATGGATGTTCCTGGAGAATGTCATTCTAAGTGAAGTAAGCCAGAAACAGAAAGAAAAATACCATATGAGATTGCTCATATGTGGAATCTTAAAAAAAAAAAAGCAAAACAGAAACAGACTCAGACATAGAATACAAACTTGCGGTTGCCAGGGGGACAGGGGGGTGGGAAGGGACTGGGATTTCAAAATGTAGAATAGATAAACAAGATTGTACTGTGTAGCACAGGGAAATATATACAGGATCTTGTGGTGGCTCACAGCAAAAGAGAATGTGGCAATGAATGTATGTATGTTCATGTATAACTGAAAAAATGTGCTCTACACTGGAATTTGATACACTATAAAATGACTATAACTCAATAAAAAATTTTTATATATAAAAGAAGGGTGAGATCAGGAAAATTTTTCAAGAGAAGCTTAGTTTTATTATAGATTCCTAAACTAAATGCATTATTTGCTGAATTTATTTCCCCTCCATGCTTTCAGTGCTAAAATTCAAAAACCCCAAACCCTTTAAATAGTGCCATGGTTCTGTGACGGTGCATGAGGACCTAGACACATGGGGCGGAACTGGAGACCCCATCATGCATTTATTGGCAGTGCTGCTTCCCTACCTTGTCATCCACATCCAGAAACAGGCCGGCAACTGGGGGCTCAGGGGAAATACAGAAGCTCGAGGTACAGACGGATTCTTTAGCTTTAAGGTTCTACAGTGGTAATTCTGGGAGAAAATAAAATGTTATGAAGCAATGGATAAAAATCACTTATGGAGTAGAAAGCAAATCCATAAATAGGAAACAGGATACTTTTGGCAGGAAGGGGAGAAGAAGCGGGAAGTTACTATCCTCCAGGTGACAAGACTTCCATAGAGTCACAAAGCTAATTGCCTATAATGCCAATTGTGGTGAAAAGCCTAGGACAAGGCCAACAGCTACCTGTCCAAGAGGAAGTCAGTATTGAAAAGAAGGCCAGATGCTTTGGGTAAATAAGTGATTACTTGGGTGTAAGTCAAGAGACCCTCGTGAGCAACCCTGACTCACATATCTGGGAAGCCCACCCCCAGGTAAGGCTGTGTAGCTTCCCCAGGGCCTGACAACCCACAGGCACACCTGTTTCAAATGCAGCTTTCAGACACGGTGGCTCCATCTGTGCGTTGAAAGAGACACAAGACAGAGCCGTTTGTCAGAGGGGGACGACCGCCGTGTTGTCTGCCCAATTTCTACAGGGGGCACCGGACCCCTTCCCGACTTCAGCCCCCCACCTCCCCACCATCCTTCTCTCCCCCTCCTTTGCCAGCGTTAGAAAAGAAGGTAACAAATGGATCTAATTAGCACGGTGGTTTGAGACTTCTTAACTTTCTTTCCCTTCCAGCCATAAAGATGTCCTCTGGCTGAGCATCCTGTGTGGAGCTGCTGTCAGCTCTCACTTTAATAGGCACTTAAATTTCATGTCAAGCTGACACCTCTTGGAAGACCTTGATTAAATTTGCAAACAGTCTCTCCGCGAACCAGAATTTCAGAGTTGTCTCATTTCGCCTTTCCAGCTAAAATCCCAGAAGTTTTCTTCTTTGCAGAGAATTACAGGAGTTGGTTTGCAAAGACCCTGAGCATCAGCGAGGCAGCAAAGGGTAACAAGCAAAACGGTCTGGATGCTTTGAGTGAGAGAATAAATTCCTCACCTTAAAATTCCATGGGAAGTAAAGGTCTTTAATTCACAATAAAGCATTTCACGTGGCTTGATTTTGCTCCCTCTCATTCAAAGTCTAGAACGATTCACTGTCATGACTATAATTTTATAAGCAGTCCTAAAAAAGTTTACTTTAAATCTTCTCTTCTGTGTACATTGCAGTTAAGAGTTTCATACTGTCTGTGCGGAGTGAGCAACATTACGGAGAAACAGGATGAAAGAAACAGCACAGAACCTCCACGAACAAGGCTGGTACTTCCTCCAGCAGCAAATTTCCAGCCTGGTCTCTGGCTTCTGTTGTCTCTTCTCCTGTCTGATCATCATACAGCTTCTCCTCCTTGAAGAGGTAATAAAAGACCAGAAGCTAAAAGATCTGAAAGACTCATCTTCTTTTGAAAAGAGGCTGTTGGCTTTTGATTTTTTTTCTTCCGGGGTTTTTCCTACATCATCCAATTCCAACAGGTCTTTCAGAGAAAACAAATCAAAATTGCCAAGACCTGTGAAGCGTGAAAAATAAATTGCTTTTTCCAACTCCAAAAAGGCACCAGAAAGGCATTCATGTCGATCTTCTATAAACCTCTACCCCCATCTTCTAATGTACACACTTCACAAAATATTTATATTCCTCTGGATAATGCACAACAGGGGAACGAGACTTATGGCAAAGAAACTGAACTGGTAATACAGCTAATATGTAAACAAGTGTGATTTTGGAGTTTGACTAGACTCCCATAAAACATTCAAATTCTTGAGTCTGCCAGGATAAGATAGTCAACTGAGACACATGAGCTGTGCTGTGGATGGCATCTGGTCTGTCTGCCAGTGGGCACCGGCCTCAGGGGGAACAGGAGGCAGTGGGAAAAGCTAGTTGTGCAAGGCGGAGGGTATGTATACAGCTCAGTGGTAGAGGACGTGCTTAGCATACACAAGGTCCTGGGTTCAATTCCCAGGACCTCCATTAAAAAAAAAATGAAATTGATAAATAAATAAGCCTCATTTGCCTTCCTCCCAAAAATAAATAAAATAAATAAATAAACCTAATTACTTTCCCTTCAAAAATTAAAAAAAAATTAAGTTTTTAAAAATTAAAAAACAAAATTAAAAGTCATGAAAATGATGCAGGACATGAAGTATCTCGTCCTAAGATTTCTTGCTGAACCACTGCAGTCAGTTTGCCTTCTTTTAATACAGCAGAGACTGACTCATCTGTGCCTGGCTTTCTGTCGCTTACTTCATCCTGTGGTTAAAAGGGCCACACTAACACTTGTTCTTAACATTAAAAAAAGGGGGGGTTTGCAGTTCATGCATGAAGCTGTCAGCAGCCATCCAACTCCTGCTGGGAACTGAATGACAAAAGGAATAGTGGATGGTGTCAGAAGGGACAGACTGCTGGAGGTCACGAGTGGTGGAATAAAGCTGTTTTTCTCAACGAGGTAATAATAATTCTCCAAGACAAGTAACGGTTCAGAGAGTATCTCATTTAATTGTACATTACTAAATATTCCAAGAAATCTTTGCTCAGCAGCCTCAAAGAGAAAGTTGAGTGGCTGAGATTTTTAGGTTCTGATGATCTGATCCTGTTGAAACCCCTCCCACAGGGCTGCACCCACAGGACGTGGAAGGAGTGGCTTCTAACAGTCCAGCTTTCCGAATGCCGTGCCATCTTTTCAGTGTAGTCAGTATCTGGTGTGATTCAGGAGGGTACAGGGGAAGTGCCCTCTGGCCCAGGAAAAGAGGACTAAAATAGAAACATGTTTTTACGTAAACCAAGGTCATTGGTGAGGCAGGGGTATGTTTCAACCTGGGTCTCCCTGCTAAGAGCCTGACCCTCGAGCAAAGACCACGGGGAGGAAATATGTCAGACCAGGGCCTCCCCAAGTCCCACAGTGCACACGTGTGTGTCAGAGGGAGGTGCTCACCGAGTGCATCCGAAACCATCCACAGCGTTCACCAACCCCCACTGCCAGCGCTGAAAAGAGGCCTGACCATAAACATCAGAACATGTTACTGAAGTTAATGGAAAAAAATTGTTTTAACTTAAAAAATAAAATAAAAATAAATAAAAAATTTAAAAATATTTAAAAATGAAGTTAACAAATTTACCAAACCAACTTGGCAATTCACAGCAACCCCAAAAGCAAGAAGGCAGGGACGCCAGAGTGGGGGATGAAAAAACACTTCAGAGTGTCCTCCCCAGAGCGGACGCAGATGACAGCGAGTGAGGCCATCACCTCACGTCATGTAACTGACTGTCCACCCTCGGTTTCTCTGATTCCCAAGTCACGACTCATTTCAGGAGAGCTGCTACCAGTCAAAGGGGCAAAAGTTCTCCCGGCTGATGTGGGAGAGCCGCAAACAACCAACTCGAGAGAAAAAAGAAAAAAGAGAAAAGCAGTTCAAAACCTTCACTGGTGATTTGGCAAGAGTGTTGGATATGCCAAAATATCACTTTAAACCCTGAGGTGATGCCTAGCGTGTTACGACGTGACTCCTGCCATTTACAAAGACACACTCATTAAACATTTCATTATTTTATTAACAAAGATAGTCCAGAGAAGGACTGGGTCAAAATGACAGTGAGGAGGGTTAAAAGCTGTGCCCAGGGGTACTGTTTCAAGAAGATTGTAACCAGCTGTCACCATAGAAAGCTGTTAGCTCTTAAAGCAGGACTGAACTGACACCGTCAAGTGCTGAATTTCAAAACAAATTCTTCTCTTTTGCCAAAGCAAAACAGGGAGGATGTCCTTGTTTTTACCTGCAGGCCTGCTCTCCTGAGAAATGCGGGCACACTTGAGGGGATTAATCTGGGGTCGGGGGGAGGGAGAAGGGAGACAGAAAAAGGCAAAATCACAAAAGCAGGAAATAAAAGCCCACGGCCCGAGCATCATTCACTGAAGTAGTTCCTCGAGCTCCTCCACGTCCACCTCCAGAGAGGAGTTCATCGAGGCCAGAGTGGACGACGTGTCCTTGGTTTTCTGGACACCCGGCTTGGCCTGGGGAGTGTCTGGCTGGCTGGATTCCTTCTTGAGGTCTTTACCACCACTGAGAATCCATTGGCTCTCAAAGAAGAACTGATTTGGATGACTCAAGGAAAAGCCACAATCGTCCACCTGCCCGGGGGAGTAAATGCGCATCGAGTTAATACTATATAGGGCCAGGAACCACTTCCCCATCGACGCCCCCTCAACAGCTCAGACAGCTCAAAGGCAGCTCCAAGCAAACTGCCTGGCGTGCAGTCAGTTAATGACCATTTGTTTAAAGAAAAAAAAAGGAAAAAGGGGGAGAGGGGTTGGATCTTTAAACATTCCAGAATCACGGGGAATGGATATAAACACAGGCATCACTCTGACACTGCTCCCCGATGCCACCCGTATTTTACAGCCTGTTTATAAGTCTGCCATATTTAATCCCATGGAGTTTAATGCAAACTCTGAAAAAGCAGCCTCATTTAATGAGATTTCTTCATTCCAATCTTGGGCTTTTCTGGTCTTACTTTTTATATACAGTCTTTTTCTTTTTGTAATTTTCATTGTGGCTTAACGCAAACATGACCAGGGTCCAGATTTTATGCTATTTCTTTTTTCAAATACTATCACTAAACTTTAAATTAAAATCTGACTATCATTTCAAATTATGCATTACTCTGCCTTTAATACTCAATGAGCCTTTAAAGTACTAATACTTTTTGTATTTGAAGATTCAGCAAGCACTCCTTTTTCTACATTTTGGTTCTAAAGATGTACTAATGGTGAAGAAAAATATATTCCTTAACAGGAGCAAGCACTTATTTAGTGCCTGCTGTGTGCCAGGCTTGTGTTATTCCAAGTGGCACACACACACACACTCATTCACGCACATGCACACACTCAGTTAACTCCCAGGAGGGCCTTCTGGAGGCAGGTTAGCAGTTATCTCCCCAGCTTTTCGGCTGAGGCATCTGAGAATGAAAGAGGTTCAGCGACTTGCCCACCACCACACACCGGCAGGGCTGGAGCTGGGACGAGAGTTGGCGGAGTCCGACCAGGACTTTCTGCTGCTGCATGCTTGTACCAAGAGCAGCAACTTCACCTTGTATTCACTCCTTAAAACACGGAACTCACTACCCTTTTCTTTTTTTTAACTTAAGTACAGTCAGTTACAATGTGCCAGTTTCTGATGTACAGCACAACGTCCCAGTCATGTACACACATACATATATTCATTTTCATTAAAGGTTATTACATGATATTGAATATAGTTCTCTGTGCTATACAGAAGAAATTTGTTTTTTATCTGATTTTACATATAGTGGTTAACATTTGCAAATTTCGAACTCCCAAATTTATCCCTTTCTCACCCTCTTTCCCCCGTAACCATAAGATTGTTGACTATGTCTGGGAGTCTGTTTCTGTTCTGTAGATGAGTTCATTAGTTATGTTTTCTACTGGGGCATGACCCAGGAGCAAGGTAACACTTACAAGGGAGTTTGATACTGTGCGCCTCCTGCGTGACTCGCTTCTGCTCAGCTGGACTCAAACCCCTGTCCTCGCTGACTCTGCAGCTGGAGTCGACCACCAGACCATTACCATCTCGCTTCAGTTAGTTACTGTGGGTTTTTGGTTAGGGAGCATTTTCACTTCATATTTTTACTAAACTGAGACACCATTACAATTGTTTTGGTCATCTGCTTTTATATCTCGCTCTCTGTCCTGAAGCGACTTGTACACAGTATGTATCTAATAATTATTTGGTGAATTGAGGCCAGAACTAACCAATGTGTACCAGTCCTGTACTTTCACATATTAACTGAAGACTCACTATGCACGAGGCCATGTTACGAGGCAGTAATTTTCCAGCATACAAATGCACTGGACTGAGACTAACTCTAAAGAAGCCTCTAGCCTAGTAAGTCAGGTACTTAAAAACCTCCATCAAGGGTGAAGGGGGGAGGGTACAGCTCAGTGGTAGAGCATGTGCTTAGCATGCACAAGGTCCCCAGTACCTCCACTAAAATAAGTAAATAAAAACCTAATTACCACCCCCTAAATAAAAAATAAATTAAAATGTGAAATTAAAAAAAAGTCAAAAAAGAAAGAATTCAAAAACCAAAAACAAGAAGAGCGAAGTGGCAAGGGTCCTGGGAGAAGGCGTATTACTCCCCATGTTAGAGAAGGAGGTGGAGGCGGAGGCAAAGAGAGCTGGCTGGGGAGCAGTGCGGAGGGCATGGCCTGATGGGCACTGGAAGTGAGGTGGGAAACACAGGCTGGAACCAGACATGGGAGAGCCTTGAAAAGCCGGCTAAGTAGCCTGGGCCTAATTTTGCTGGCATCAGGGAATCATTAAAATTTCTTAAGAGGGAGGTGAAGGGATGAAAGCTATGGATAATCTTAAGGTGGAGTAAAATGGGTGAGCAACGGGTTAGAAGCTGCTATCATGGTGTAGAATGAACCTTCCTCACAGGTGGGCCAATAAACAGAAACAAGGTCCTTTCTGGTAACACTGACTCTAGATGTTCTGGAGTTTCTGATTCTCTTGGTCAGTGGTTGATATGTGTTGGACCAGTAATTTTATAATATTCAGTGTACAGCAAAGTGATTGAGTAAGGCTGATTTAAGTTAAGAACAAACTTTTGCCTACTACTTTGCTGCTTAATTTCAAAATGTTTGATATAATTTTCATTAATATTGGAGTCATTTGTGAACTTCTTTATTACATTCATATATTATTATATTACATATTTTTCATCTATTATTATATTGGGTTTTTTACCTAATTTATTAAGAACTGGGAGATCCAATATGAAGTTCACATTTTACAAAGGGTTCCATGAAAAGTAAATTTTTTGTCTAGCACATTTCAATCAGAGGGCTTTATTTTACCTTTTTTTTTTTTTATAAACAGAGAATATCAGAGATAGGAAAGACCTAGGGACTCCTCTAAATTGAATCTCCTCCATGTTCAGACTAGGAAACTGGGGCCCAAAGACATTACACAGTTTATGCAAAGTCACAGAAGTAGTAACCAGTTGTGTCTGAATTAGAATTCGGGCCTTTTGACTGGACCACTTAGTTACTCTGAAATGCTTATTTTCTGAATTGAAATATGGTTGATTTACAATGTTGTGTTTCAACTGTACAGCACAGTGATTCAGTTATACATATGTATGATTTTAAGAGGTTTTACGCCCAGTCAAGTAAACTTATAATCATTATGAATATTGCTTCTAGAGCTTAACTTGACTATAATGATTATGAGAACTTAGTGATGTCATTTCTTGCAAAGAGAACCTAGCACCTTGTGTGAATATTAATTACACATTGGGTATTTTCTATACCTTGCTTCAAGTTGTTAAAATTTTCAGTATATCTGTTCTCACAGAATATAACTCTCTGGATTAAACTGAATGATTAGACTTCAGTGTGGATCAAATAAAATACAGTCATCTTTATAATAAGCCTCAGTTTCCTCACTGATGAAATGGAGATAATAATGCTGGCTGTCATAGGGTTACTATGAGGAAAACCAAAAAGAAAGAGTTGTTGGTTCCATGAAATCTAAATTAAATGCTTTTGGAAATATTCAAAAAAAGCAAGTTACTTAAAAAAAAAAAAAACTTGAATTCCCAAAAAGCTATGGAGAAAAACCATATTGCTTTGTATTATCATTAAGTTCCTTTTCCACTTGAAAGAAACCCAAACTAGAAATTGGGGATGGTGTATTATGTGTATGGTTTGTGAAAAAAGATGAAATCAAATTCCAATCCAAAAACTATATTCAAATAAAAGGCCTTGACTTTAGATCAAAAAGATTAGCAAATATATGACATTTCAGTGTTTTCCCTAACTTTAAAATGGAATGTTTAAAGAATACATTTTTTTATAAATTCCTGTTTTAATTAATATTTTTATTCACCAACTAAAACAGCGTTGACAGTCTTGAACTGAGGGCCTGTGCCATGGTTCCGTGTGATGTTATGTTTCCCAACTTTCTCTCTCAGGCCTACAATCGCCCTTTCTTATCTCATTTTGTTAAATAAGCTCATTTTACTGAACATCTGTTAAGAGGCCTGGTAGTGTGTTGAAATTATGATGTTTCCCTCTGTTTCCTGGATTGTATTTCTTCTAGGTGGAGCCTTTGTCTTTTCAATATTTTCTTCCTTTCACTTTTATTTTTGGCAGGAAGGGTCTATTGTTGTCATTCAGTTTCCTTTCATCTTGCTCAGGAAAGTAAAACTGGGGACTTTTAGGGAGGAAGGGGAGAAGCATAAACCAAATAGAATGAAAATAGATTTACTTTAAAATCAAATTAGTAAAAAGAGTAGAGAAAGAGATTTGTCCACATTCAAATATCTCATTTCACTTATTTCTGCTTAAGAGTCAGGCAGCTGTTTCCTTTACTCATTTAAAAAAAAAAAAAAGGAACACAGTTTGCTTCATTCTGGATTTGGAGATATTAAATGAGAGTTGTCACAATTTTATCTGTGGTGAATCTTCTGTTTCTTTCCTTGCTTTTTTTCCTTCATTAATTGCTATTGGTGATGTGTTCCTTTGTAGTTGATGATTTTATTTCTCTAATGTTTTGTACATTTTGTTAACTACTGGAAGAAGGGAATTCTGTGATGCATCTGTATTTGGTCACATTCCCTTGGAAGTTCCAAAGTACGGTAAGGCCTCTACAGCAAGGCCAGCAGATCTGGAGTCTAGAAGGAAGAGGTGGGTTGGAGGCCTTCCTAGTCTACACTATAAATTTTGGATTTCATCTTAAGAGTGATGGGAATGCCTTTTACAATTTTTTTAAAAGCAGGTTACTGAGAGAATATACCTTTTGGGATTTCCGGTCAGGATGGTGGAGTAGTAGGACCACGGGCTCAGATCTCTCACACCCACAACAAAACCACAACTGACTGCTAAACAACCATTGAGGAAAATAAGACTGGAACCTACAAGGAAGATCTTCAACTGGACACACAAAGAGGGAGCCACAGCAGGACGGCAGGAGGGGCGTGTTCGAGATATAATCGGGCCTCATACCCGCTGGTGGGCGACCCACACGCTGAAGAAAAATTACATTGCAGAGGCCCTCCCTCAGGAGCGAGAGTTCTGGGCCCCAAGTCAGGCTCCCCAGCCCAGGATGGCACTGGGAGGAGGGGACCACAAGGACATCTGGAGAACACAGAGGAAATTATCTACAAAACAGAAAGACTCACAGAGAAAACAAACTTACAGTTACCAGAGGGGGAAGAGGGTGGGAAGGGATAAACTGGGAATTCGAAAATTGCACCTCTTGGGGAGTGATGGAAATGTCAGCTGTCTTGATTGTGGTGGTGGTTTCATGGGCGTATACATCTATCACAATTCATCCAGTGAACGCCTGAAATATGTGTAGTTTACTGTACAGGAGTCATACCACAAAAAAGGTGTTTAAAAAAAAAGCAGGTGACTGAGATGACCAGATTTCTCTGTTCTCAAGAACCTCCCAGCAGCTGCGTGGAGGAGAAAGAACTGGAATGAGCCGTAGACACTGGGAAGTGAGTCAGGCAGCTCCCGCCCTGGTCCAAGTGAGAGATGCTGGTGGCTTCCAGCCCAGCGCTGTAACTGACATCCATAATGATCCTGAGTAGTTATAAAAAAGCTTAACTGTAGTTGGTATATCCTGTTTAAGACTGGAGGAAAATGTGTGATAGATTTTAACAAGATTTTTGTAGAGATTCCTATAGCGGAAGAAAATTACACTCAGCTATTTGGAAAATAAGTACCAGAATGAAGCAGTGCCTAAAGAGGTGTATTTCTGAAGCAGCTATTTTCAATTAAAATCCAGAGATTAATCCACACAAGGCCTAGTGTTTTCATTTACACATGGAGTATGCCAAAACAACAACAAAAATTACAATATAAAACACTGCTCCCTAAAAACATTGAAGAGAACAGATTTCAAGCAGGCCAGCTTTTGACACCTATTAAGTGAATCTCTCCCAAACATTTGCTTGGAATCAACATGTTTTGCACACAGTGACCTTCACACAAGCGTAGGTCTCCTATTTCTGCCACTCAAAATGTGGATTTTGAGAGACTGAAGCAATATTGTTTTACCTATGGGATGTTTGGGTTTTAATCAAGAGGTTTTGCAATGACAGCTTATAATGCGGCAGCTGGCATTACCGAAAAAGCCATATGGAACTATCATTGTGCTGCTGTAAATGCTATCAGCTAACTGGTTCATTTTCAAAGCTCTCATTAAAGTGAGTTTGATCACAGAGGCCTCAAGAAAATAAACACAGGGTTTTATTTTTTTTTTTGGTTTTTTTTTTTGGGCGGGGGTGGCAGGCGGGATGGCAGCAACCTGACAATAAAAATAGATTCTGCTTTTAAATTAAATCAGAAAAATAATACACAAAGAGAGATATTCACAATGAAAAATCTATAGTGTGCCTTCCAGTGAATGCAAACAGCCTTTTTATTCCATCAATTTATATGTGGTTTAAGGTGGACTACTTCTGTATGTGGGACGATTTGGATGCATGTCTGTTTAATATCTTCTTTAAATCTAAGGCAAGTTTTAAAAGTTGACAATACTAGTAATATTCATGTAGGAATGAGCAATGGGAGAGATGCCACAAAACAAATTTGAGAAAAAACACTTCTTACTTGCTAGTGATTATGTCACAAATTCAGTATTTACATCTAATTTTTGTATCTTATTTTAAAAGGGGGGATTTAAAATTTTTTTAATTTTTTTAATTTTAAAAGAAAGAGGTTGAATACTAAGCCTCAATTTGTGAAAGTAGAGGCTTCTTAATTAAAAGGGTCAGCAGACAATTAAAAACATATATTAAATTAAAACTTTCAAGCTGAGCAAGCAAATCAAGGGACACAGCCGACAAGGGAAAGAGGAGTGCAAAGCTGGAGCTGAAAATACCAAACAGACGTGGGTCATCTGGGCAGACGCCTATTCTGATAAAACTGATGAGAATCTGTTGTTTGCGGCTTTACTGAGGGTTAGTCCTTTACATTTTGTAAAAAAAATACCATTTTTATGTTTTTCAAAAAGAAGGCTGTTTTCAACAGTTAGGTGTAACAGGAAGAGAACTAGACCCATGGCCCCAGCAGACAAGGGTCCGGCTCTGTCTCCCACTGCCAGCTGGGGGACCCGGGGCAAGTCAGGCAGAATGCTAAGCCTGGTTTTTGTTTTGTTTTGTTTTGTTTTGTTTTGTTTTTAAGTAAACTATAAAGGTTGGATCATGAGT
Source organism: Vicugna pacos (assembly GCF_048564905.1). Lineage (NCBI taxonomy): Eukaryota > Metazoa > Chordata > Mammalia > Artiodactyla > Camelidae > Vicugna > Vicugna pacos. The sequence goes on along the minus strand of NW_027328741.1, from coordinate 82,605,566 downwards.
CTAGAATGGAAGTGCTAATGAGTCCACACTTGTTTTTACAGACACAGTCAGGTCCTACAGAGGGGCAGTCATGGTTCAGTTCACAAGCTTCAGACGAGCTCCCTGGCAGCCCGGTCCAGATCCAGGCTTCGCGCCGCATGCGCAGGAGCAGGCCGTGCCCGCCTGTCTGAGCCGCGGTGCTGTAGTGCGGACCCAAAGGGCCAGCGTGGCTGGAGCACCAACTCCTGTGCCAGGAATGCGTTATGGGTTCTGTAGATCTGGCTGATGTTACCATAATTACTCCCATTACGATCAGTGATGTTCTAGGATATATTTTTTCTATGAAATACCAAGTATGAAATTCCACAATTATATAACCACAGCAGAAGTGGGGAGGATGTACAGCTCAGTGGTAGAGCGCATGCCTAGCATGCCTGAGGTCTAGGGTGCAATCCCCAGTACTGTCTCTGGAGATGAATACATCTAATTACCTCCTCCTGAAAAACACCGTCTACAAAAAATTTATTTTTAAAAAAGAAATATTTCATGAAAACCAGTAAAATTAAAAATGACTAACTTAGCACAGCATGGTAGCTGACAATGAATTCAATAAATGAAACACGTTTTTTGGGAGGGTCACAGATCCCTTTGAAGCCTGACTAATACCAGACTCCAGAAAAGGCACATGTGTACTTACAGGAAAAATGTTTCGAGAGGTGCATGGACCTCTGAGTTCATTCCTGGACATCTGTCCTACATAAGCAAGCCATGGTCCAGATCAGTGGTTGCAAACTAGGAGTCTGTGGGCTAAAGCCTCCTGCAGATGTGTCCTGATGCCCTGCCCAGGGTCCTAAAACTTGTCAGCATGAATGCCTCTAATAGCATGAGTTTTGTCCGGTGTTCATGTCAGCCAGCATTATTTTTTGGGTTATGTGCCTGACCCCCGCAGGACTTTGACTTTGTGACCTATGCTTACAGCTCTCAGAACCTACTGGCAGGCCTTTTGTGCTAAGGAGGCTGAAAAGATAACAACCAGACTCATTTCCCTGACCCCCCTGCCGCTAGTAGTCCGCCAGGGTACCCAGGTTCCGCCATGCAGGTAAACACGACCACGAGACTTGACAGAGAGATTAGGGGATCAGGAGGTGGCAGGCATAAGTAAGAGCGCCAGATGTTCTGCATGGAAGGTGGCAAGAGCCATTGGTTCTGCTGAACAGCGGCAGCCAGTGTTCAGGTCTTACTCTGGGGATGGGCTACCTAAGGCCTGTGGGTCCAGCCTGGTGCAGAATTTCTTTTGTAAATAAAGGGATATGGGGGCACAAGCACACCCGCTCCTTTCGTACTGTCTGGGGCTGCTGGGTGCGGCAACTGCAGTGGGGAGCAGCTATGACAGAGGCCACGTGGACCACAGAGCTAAGACTTTCAGGATCTGGCCCTTTACGGAAAGAGGCTGCTGTGCCCGGCCTCACCCCTGGAAGCAGGGTGCTGGGTGCAGCTGCAGGACAGTAAGGACGGGGGGCCTCCCAGTTACAATATTCCTGGTTCTGCAGCCTCCAAGCCTAATTCCCTAGCCCTTCCATCCATTTTCTAAGCTACCGAATCCCGTGTAATAAATCCCTTTTTACTCAAAGCAGCTGGAGTGGTTTCTGATGCTGCAGCTGAAAACTCTAAGTGAAACACAGTGTAACAAAAGACGAAGAATTTGGGTGACAAAGCTCAAAAAGTTACTTACATTATGTGTCATCTCGAAGTACTTCTGACAGGCTACCTGGTATTGTGTCCCTTTCACTAAATCCAAAATCTACAATGAAGGGGAAAAAAAGAGAAAGAAAAGTTAGAAATTAAGGTTCTTCAAAACCACCATAGCTCCTGGTTGCTGTTCTCCTCATAATCTTCATTCCAGACAGGAAACGCATTAAATCATGGAGCATGTGGTGCCGCTGCAGTCTGGACGCTGTGATAATTTTGACATTATACAGGAGCTGTTTAGGTCAGCATTAAACCACAGATGACAAGAGATAGTAAGAGATGTTTCTGACCCACCAACTGTGAATTTCAATAACCTGACCTTGACAACAAGATGAGAACAGATCCCAGTACTATGACTTTGACAGTTACTGTCAGGGTATCACACTGCAATGTCTCTTCCAAAATTGTAGATATAAATCTCATAATCTAAATGGTTGTCATGTGAAGCAATCAAGGATACTATTCAGATTTTTATTTTCCACATTAGTAGTTTATACAGATAGAGCATGAAATACAGCTGTGCGCCCATCAGGGCGACTCAGAGTAAACCCTCCAGATGAGAATCTGTGGAGAGGGGACACTTCTGCCTCCAATCAGATTTTCCCTTTCTTTGCAAGTTATTTCTAGTTAAGCTCAGCAGAATATGAGGGTGAATGGTCTATTCTGAAGCCCTGTTAGGAACACCATCCTATCTTTCGTAAATACAATTTGCTTTTCATTTCTACTCCGTGTAATCTCTTCAGAGCACTGCAGACTCCTGTTCTTATCAGCAGAGTGCAAATCCAGTTGAAATTTGTAAGGTTTCATCACCTCTCTTGACAAATAAATAAAATGTGTATTTGGCCTATTTATAAAACGAAGCAAAATGCTGGCATGAAGAGAGAGCCTGAAATGAAGGAAAATGTAATTCTGGAGAAATGTTCATTTCTAGCCCGTTTCAAAAGACCGACCTTCCTACGACAAGAAGAAATGTACATGAACCCCTGCCGCTCTCACTGCTGGATACAGCTCGCGCCATCTGACAGACGCACACGCAAGCCACAGCGCAGCAGTGCAGAACCGGCGCCACGTAACTTGGCAAGTTTATGCTTACAAGAACTTTCTGATTGTCTTCTAGATTATATTTCTAAATTTCAGGTCACTTTTTTTTCAATCCTACACATGAAAGACCGATGCAGCTGCCAGCCATTCACAGCACCCAGGATCCCGCCTGTCTGCCTACTTGGCCCATCCACTTTTCTTGAATTATTAGAGCAAAAATGAGAAATAAACCAATTTTAAATGAATGACTATAAATGTTTAAAATGAAGGAAGACACAAAGTTTTTCAAGTAATTCTAGCATTCTGAGCTCATATTCGCCAATGTTTTTACACACAGATAATTCAATCTGTGTTGAGATGAACTTGCAATTACTTACTGGCAAACAGCAATGATACCAATATATGAAATCTGTGAATGACAATTCTGGAGATGCAAAGACTTCAAACATAAATTTATCTGTGTAGTTAATCTATTTTTTTAATTGAAATATTTTTGATTTACAATGTTGCATCAGTTTTTGGTGCACAGCATGGTGATTCAATTATACATATACATATGTATATTCTTTTTCATTACAGGTTATTACAAGGTATTGAATATATATCGAATATATTACAAGGTATTGAATATATCCCCTGTACTACACAGTAGGTCTTTGTTGTTTATCTGTTTTATATACAGTAGTGTGTATCTGTTAAATCCCAAACTCCTAATTTTTTATCCCCCCCCTTTCCCCTTTAGTGACCGTAGTTAGTTTTCTGTCTGAGTCTGTTTGCTTTGTAAATAATAAACTTAAATTTAAATGATGCCATAAACTACCTGAAGAGAAAATAAAGTCACAGAAAAGCAAATATCTCAACTGTGTGATATATAATAAATTCCCTTTATGTAAAAACAAAATAATAAATCTAACATCTTATTCTATGTATATAAATTTCTTGCTTATATATATGATACATTTAAGTATCTTCCTTGCAAAGTAAATATGTATTTTATATACATAAAACCTAATATACATATATATTTGGGAAACATGCTATAAAGAAACACTTACAGGAAAGGTATTAATAAAAATACCTATTTGGGTGACATACACATATTTTTTAAATTATGGGAAATTGACATATAAACCACAGAATGTGAGAAAAGCTGATATATCTTGAAATTTTAGATTCCATCAAAAATTAAATTTAGCTGCATCACACAACAATCCCCACTCCATTCCACAGATGAGGCTCTTACCGAAAATCACTTACTTTTCCTCTGACTTTTAACTTCATCTTTCTAGAAAGAATTTTTAGTTGAAGCTTCCTTGCAAATCCATAAATAAATCATTTGCCCATCTATCCATAAGCAAGTTAACCGATCATGTCACACAGCACATACGTAAAGGCATAATGGGGGGAAAAGGCAATAAGTTGTTTTTCACTGTCTGGGAAAGCTATTCAGAGAGAGAGAGAAACTCAGGCCTAAGGAGAAGCAGGAAGGCCCCGGACAGCAGCTAAAGGACCAGGGAGACAGGGAGCGAGCCAGCAGGGGAGGCGGTGCAGCGGGACTGCTCTGAGGACACGGGGTCCCTTCAGAGATGAAGACACACATCCTCTTAAAATGGGGGGAGGGTCTGTCAAGAGAGGACCACTGAACTGTGGAAAGGATCAAAAATTGAAAGCTCATATGTGACGCAATGATTTTGTCCTTAAGAGAGAGATTTTCTCCTTAAAAAAAGACACATTTTAAAGTAAGTTAAAAAATGTGAAACATTACTTTTTAAAAAATCCAACAACTAATAAAAATATATACTTTAATTTCACCTTATGATCGACATTACAGAAATACAGGAAAAGGCAAAAAGAAAAGAGAAGGGTCTCGTGGAAGCATGGCTTCTCTCCGAGTGGGCGGGGCGGCCCTGCCGTGTTCTGTAACGGGGTGACTGTCATCTTCAGCCGGACACTCTGCGGTGCTGGCAGCAGACCAGGGGTGGGGTGGGAAGCGTGAGCCCATCCCCAGACCCCAAGGAACAGAGGAGGGAGGCCTGGACCAGGAGCTGACAAGCCTGCTGGTGAGAAGTGGGCAGACGAGACAGAAGCATTTCCCACCTAATGGCCATGAACTGTTCTTGAAAAACACCTGTTGTACATGAACGTACTCAACCAGAGCCTGCTCCCCGGTGCTCTGGAGTAAAGCATCACCTACCACCCACTCCTCTTACCCCCACCCCTACTGATTTCCTAAATAAAACTAATTGTGAATCTCAGTAAAATGCCAATGTATATGACTCATCATATAAAATATATGCAAAATACCACAAGAACCACTTACTAGTCACTAAGTGATATGACTAACAGACGTTCTTCATGCGGAACACACGAGGGGGCCACCTCAAGGCGCAGGTGCCCTGCTCTTTGCAGATGTCACAGTTTTCACAAGTGACTCTCCTGCCCTACTGTTTGTCTGTAGGGCACAACTGGACACCATCTCTGTGCCTTCTTGAATGTTCTGATCTAAACATCCCTGGCAAACACTGTACTAAGACATCCTGCAGGTCTGTTTCCATTGAAGATGCTGCTGGTGCAATTTACTGATGGGCAGGATGACTCCCATTGGGAAACACAAAGCTAAAAATCAAAGGAAAAGAAGGAGAATTGAGGTCTGAGGAAGATGCTAAAATGCCGGGGCGCTGAGAAGGATGACCGCTGACTGTAAGGCTGTACAGGGATGGTTCTCCAGTAAGGACTGAAATGCAGGTGCCCGTGATGACTGCCTCAGCCATCCTCATTGAAGTCAGGGTCTTGGGAATAGTTGGTCTCCCTTAGATTTTAAATTTTTTGTGTAGGCATCATTCAGGTAACCTTTTTTAAAGTACTAAGTTTTAATAGAAGAGTCCACGTCCCTGGGCTGTGGACAGATATGCCTGAATTAGACATTGTGAACTTGATTGAGAGAGAGATCACGTTCCAGCAGAAGCGGTGCACTTGTCTTTGAAACAGAAATTCTTCTTTTATGTTATCTCAAGAATGAAGACATACTGGATGCGGATTTTGCAGTGTGTTAATTCTGAACTCACCTACCTAACCTGTTTTTTTTTAATATGCTTTTAGGAGTGGGGGGAGTCTAGCCAGTTAGTTCATAACGTGCTTGTTTATATTTATATATTTTGTGTGTGTTAGTCATATGGCAAATATGATATCAAAATTTTTTTCAAAGAAAAACAATTCTGTGGAGAAGCCAGGGTTAAGGTGTGGTCAGGCAACAGTGTTTTCTGGACAGTGCATTCAGAGTCGAGCTTTGAGGGGGGCCCGTTCCCCAGCGGGGGGCTTGTGGGCAGGACTGGCCAGGGTGAGGGCTGGAAACACAGCCTACACAGAGCTGGGAGGGATGTAAGGAGACAAGAGAAGATAAGTAGGAAGAGCCAAGAGCTAGGTGGGAGGAAACCAGGAACCCAGAGAAGCGTGGTCAGTGAGATGCAGCCCACGGCCTATGACAGTCAGCGTGCGCCCACAGCTCTCCACTGTGCGTCACCAGCCCGAACCCCGTCCTCCAGTGTCCACGTCCTGTTCTGGAAGAACCAGAGCACACCACCGCTTCCTCCTGGACACAGCATCAATGCCTAAAGAACAGTTCCTTCAGGGGGAAACCAACTCAACTGCCAGTTCTGGCGCATGGCTACAAGCATCCTAATTCTGCTTTAGAGAAAGACAAACAATTTGAACATCGCAGCAAATAAAGGCTTATTTGAAAACACAAGCTTACTATTTAAAGTGAAAATTCCTATGATGATCTAAGAATATTGCTCAAGTGGCAATCTGAGTTTGGTTTTTAATGCCAATATTTCCAGACAGAAGTACAGAATGTCAAGCGTAACAATCCATTTATCGTTCTAATGTAATACATCTATAGCCGAGAGGCTAAGAAAATCAAGCAGAGGAGTGATATCAAACACTTATATTTTCTAGACCTATAGTCTTTAACTTTTTTCTCTCTAAATTTTAAACTACTTTATCAGCTGACCAAAGTCCACCAAGAAGAACATCAGATTTTTTTTTAAAGCAATGCAGCTTGTCATCTTTACCAGAAAACATTCGTCAGATTTGTGTTTGCTGAGCTGGGTGAAAACCTTCATTACACTTCATCTACTATTTCACCCTTAAGGCAAATTACTGTTTTGCTTGAATCCTAATCAAGTGGCTAACCACAATATCTTACGTGGGGTGGGGGGGGCTGCACAGGGAGCAAATAAGGCCATATTTTTCCTGTTTCACTGATGACTGATCAGAGCCAGCTGACAAACGTATGTGATACACAGCACTGATAAGCAACGCTGTATTTATATGGATACACATATACACCTACGTACGATAAAAATACAGGCAACATTTTATAACTTTGAGCCACACTTCCCTCTCCCTCCCCAGTGCTCATGCTCCCTGTCATCTGCCTTTGTTTCGCTGCCTGCCGGTGAGGCCCAGATGACTGCCTGGCAGTGGAACACACCCACCTGCCCGACCTTGGCCGCAGTGAGCAGAGCAGAGCAGCTAGGGCTGCTGCACTCGCCAACCAGACATACGGCTCATCTGTCTCTAACATTTGGTTTTATTTCACAGTAACAACAAGCTTATTTCTTCTTCAGAAAGCTCAACCTTTCAAGGGTAGAAATCTGCTGGTATTTTTCAGCTCCATTTCTAGCCCCTCCTTCATTTCAAAGGGGAGAGAAGATGCAGTGGAGATGATGTCTGGAACACTTTCACTTCCTTTTTTTTTTTTTTTTTTGCAGGGGTGGGGAGGTAATTAGGTTTACTTATTTAAATTTTTTTTCCCTCTGATGGAGGCACTGGGGATTGAACCCAGGACCTCGTGCATGCTAAGCACACACTGTACCACTTGAGCTATACCTTCCCCTGAGTCTGGAACACTTTTGATCTTATTACTTTGTTTCTGTTTCTCCCACACTCAGCAGAGCTTAGTGGCTGCCTCCTGACCACCCTGCTATGACATTCACCTACTGGTGGGTCAGGGCAAGTTCCCCGTCTTGAAGATGTACTTGCATTTGTTTAAACATTATATGCCAAGGATGTTTCTGACTCACTCTTCACTGTCTATAAACACAGTTATCCGATTGAATTGATTCTAAAACCGTTTTTTTTCCTTCTCCATTGCTCAGGTCCTCATCACTCTCCTTTTATTGCAAAGTCTCTTGATTTATCCCTTCCTCACTTAAGACAACTTCCAAATTGCCACCCTTGTAACTTTTCTCAAGTCCAAGTCTAACCCCGGCTGGTTCCAAAGGCCATGACCATCAGGCCACAGTATCTCTCTCAGGACATCCTCCTACCCCACCTGGCCACTGGGGTCCTCACTCTCTACTCCAGCTTCTCCCACAGCAGGGGTCTTTGGAATTTTAGCTCACAAAACCCGAGTAATGACTCAGAGGTTTCTCCTGTCTGATGCATTATTTAACTGGGTTTAGTCCAGAATTACCTACGTTTCTTTAGGGAAGGACTTATCTGGGTGGTGTTTCTCAACTAGTTTGTCTGCAGAACCTGTCTGCAGGGCCCTCCCAGGACCAGGGTTCCACAAAACACCACCACCACCACCTTATCCAAACGTGCTCATCCCTGCCACCTTCTTCGAATCTCATTCTGTGCAGGTCTTGTCACTTTAGTTTGTCTCTAGGGTCACATTAACTGGAAGACAGTCCTCACTCGACTATGATGTACTGATCTTGGGTGGAGCCATTCCTCTTCCTGATGAGTCTGATGTCCCTGCGATGGGGAATCCTACCCCACTTTCCAACCCAGCTCAAATGTCACATCACACGTGAAGAGCTCCCTGGAGTCACACCTCCCTCTCCTAAGCAGATCCTTCCCCTCTGACTACAACTAGCACTCAGAATGAATTTTTAGACACTTACCACGCTGTATTATGGTTAATTACATTGTATTATGGTTAATTACATTGTATTATGGTTAATTACACCTTTGAACTCTGCCAGACTAAGAGCTCTAACACAGTTTGGCAGTCATTTTTCTGTTCCCAGATTCGAACACACTGGAAATTCAGTAGCATGTACAGTGCTCAGGAAATGTTTACCAAGCCATAAAATAAACATCTTTCCTTACTTCCATCCACCTGGAGAGATAGAAGGATATGGCCAGACCTCTCCCCACGGTTAGTCATTGATCATAACTGCTTCCAGTGTCCTGTTTTTGGTTTTGTTTTGTTTTGTTTTTTGCCTAATACAAAAGCAAACCACTTCAGAATCACTATGTCCTATGATCTTTATGGAAATGATGAAAAAGATTTATTCTAGTTTAATAATTATTTTCAAAGATCTTACTTATAAAAAAAGATGCATCATATCAGGCACGCTATTGAAACAGAAACTTGAACTTCAATAAACTAAACTTAAAATCTGTCATTTGAAGGTTTTTTTTCCAAGGAATAGACAATCAAGAGAGAAATAATTACATATACATATATGTTTACATATAAATAGATACATAGCTTTACATACTAATAGATTTTTTATATATATTTAGAAACAAAAACTTTGTCTAACAAGAAATACATTGTAAATTGATGCTAACCACTTCCAAGAAGTCTGAAATGGCTTAATGCGAAGCAGACTAAGAATATGAAACACTAGCCTTATGAAAAAAGATTAACTACTTAATTTTCTGGATACTTTAAGTATCCTTCTCCAAAAATGGGGGCAGGGTGGTCTCTGGGAGAATACTCTATAAAACTGATCATGAAAAAGAACTAAGGTAGTAGGAGAATGTTTTATATCCTGAGGTGGGCAGGCTGGATTTTATTATTTTATAAGTGACAGTACCACATGTTACTGAAGGAAATTCCTCTATAGATACCAGCCATTTCTCAGGTAATGAATAAATAATAAAATAATTATAGAAAGACACTTAACTGTAAACAGAGTATTTCTTTTATTAAAGACTATGTTTTCCACTTTAATGCAACTTTAATGAAAGCAAACTTGAATTGCTTTGGCTAACAAATGACATCCGTTATTTGACTTTCAAAGTGATTCTTCTCTGAACCACCTTGAATAATATTAAATAATCTCTGAATGACCACTTATCTTCAGCCTATTAAATGATGTTTGATCGAGTTAGATGTTCAGTGATTTTTATGATAAAGCCAATAATAGAACCACATCCTCCTGACACCAATTCTAATACTCGACTTCCCATCTTTTCCTTAATGCACTTCTAAGATTTACCGAGAACAATGTACACATTTTCAACTACAAACGGAGAAAGCAAAGCTAAGTGCAGCAATTCCCCTAAATCAGAAGAGATGCTCATGGAGGTGGAATGGTCAGAAAAGCTGCTCTTGAAAGCAGTGACTGTTCACAAATAATGGACAGGCTGATACCATCACCTATGATGAGCACTCCTTACCAAAAAACCACAGGCATTCTGGGGAGTTCAGATTTATATGAACACTGAGTAAGGAGTCATTGAGATTTATTGTTGCCATAAAATCGTCTTGACACAGTGTTACTTTTAAGTCTTTTAAACTGTCCTGTTTGAAAGATTTCTTCATTAAAAGGCATTTGCCAGTTTTAGATTTAATATGGTCACTAACTTCTTGAGAATTTCAGGACTGCAAAAAAGAGAGATTAACCAAACTCTCGAAAAGTATAGTGAGCATACATTTTTCCATATTTCAAGGTTTTAATATCACAATTAATTTTCTTGGAAGCACCAATTAGATTTGATTTTAAAATGATCATTAATGGTTATGCTGAGAAAAACTCTTAAACATGTTTTCTTCCTCTCTTTAAAAAAACACTAAAATGAGAAATAAAAAAGACAATTTAAACAATATTAGTATAGAAATACCTTTGTGAATAATGCATCATTTCAACCAAAAAACTTGAAAAATGAGTACCCTTATTCATACTCATTTATGGGTGAACATATAAAAGCAAATATTCGCTGTAACAGGTCAAATACAACTGGATGCTAGAAGCAAATATTAAAATATGATACGGAAATAGAACCTAATAACTCGAACACTCAATAGTCTCAACCTTTTAGAGCAATACACTCCAATGGATTTACAATGAGTAACATCTGTAATTTAAAAATTTCTACAGTTATAATTAAAAAGGTAAAAAGAAACATGACATTAATTTTAACAATCCATCTTATTTAAATATTGTTTATTACCACTTCAATGTGTAATCAATATAAAAATGTCATCACTAAGAACTTTTACAATGCATTTTCATACTAATTCCTTTCAAACTGGCATGTTTTACACTTAAAGCAGGCAGTGTGCTGGAGCTGACTCCAACCAGCTTGTGAGAGTTGACTGTGCACATCTCTTCCCAAGGCAGGGTCTGTAACGTCACACTGGTAGTTTGACATCAGTCATAGTAGGAGCACTTACATAACAGGTATCAGCAAATGACATATATCAGGGCTTTTTTCCCCAGAGTGCTTGTTAACCAATACACCACTGTTTTCAGCACATCTCAGTGTGGACCACCCACACTTCATGTGCTAAACAGTCACTACATGTAGCTGGTGGCTTCTGCACTGGACAGTGCAGACCAGGCATACAGAGAGAGTCAGACTTCCAGAACTGGCAACTTGTTGTATTTGAAATGTCCAGTTTTCTAGAAATTATCACAAAGCATGGAAAGAAACAAGAATGTAGGGTCCATTTATAGAGGAAATTAATACAAACTGTCCCCAGAGAAGCACAGGCACTGGACTTACCAGACAAAGACTTTAAATCAGTTTTCTTAAATATCCTCAAAAAGCTAAACGAAATTACAGACCAAAAGCTAAAGGAAACTGGAATAATGCTGTCTTAACAAACAGAAAATAGCAATAAATAGAATAAGACTATGGAAAAAAAAAAAAGAACCAGAGAGAAATTCTGGAGCTGAAACTTGTAACTAAGATGAAAGAAAGACAGCCAATTTCAGCAGGCAGAAAAAGGATCAGCAAACTTGGAAGTAGGACTGTTGAGATCCAATCTGAAGACTAGAAAGAATAAAGGATAAAGAAACATGAATAGAGCCAAAGAGACACGTGGGACACCATCTGGTACACCAACAACTTCACGTGGGACACTGAGAAGGAATAGAGACAGAAAGGGGTACAGAGAATAGCTGAAGAAAAAACAGCTGGACATCTCCCACACTTGATACAAGATGTACACCTACGCTTCCAAGTAGCTCAACAAACTCCTAGAAGGACCAACATGAACAGAACCACACAGAAACACATTATAAAAAAAAACCACGGAGAGACAAAGACAAAAGAGAATTCTGGCAGGAGCAAGAGGAACTGCTCGTCACACACACGAGAGCAGGAGTGACAGCTGACCTCTCAGCAGAACCCACTGAGGCCGCAGAGCAGTGGGGTAACATATTCCACTCACAGAGCAAAACTGTCAACCAAGATTTGTATGTCTGACAAAACCATCCTTCAATAATGAAGGAGAAATTACCATATTCCCAGATAAACAAGAGCTGAAGGGAGCTGGTTGCTAGTAGACCTGCCCTACAAGAAATGCAAGGGAGAGTCTTTCAGGCAGAGGTGAAAGGTCACAGGTACTCAAAGCCAGATGAAAATAAAGAACACTGGTACACGTAACTACACAGGGATATATAAGAGCTAGCATTATTGCATTTTTGATATGTAAGTCCTCTTTTTCTTCCAATAAGATTTAAAAGACAAATGCATAAAACAATAATTATAAAGTGATGTTAATGAGCACACAATGTATGAAGCTGTAATCTGTGACAACAACACAAAAGGGGAGGGAAAGAACTATATAGAAGCAGGGTTTTTGTATCTTACAGAGGTTAGGTTCATATTAATCATCGTAAATTTAAGAGGTTAATTGCAATCCCCAGGTTAATCATTAAGAAAACAACATATATACATATATATTTAGAAAATGAAATGAAGAGAATCAAAAAGTACACTGCAAAAATATCAAATGCAAAAGAAGGCAGGAATGGAGGAATTGAGGGACAAAAATGATATAAGACATACAGGGGGAAAAAAAGCAAATCCTTTTTTATCAGTAATTATTTTAAGTGTAAATAGATTAAACTCTCCAATCTCAGAGAGTGGAAAAAATGGACAAAGTTACATAACAAAACTCTCTGCTTTCTGCAAGAGATTCACTTTAGACCCAAAGACAAAAACAGGTTGAAAGTGAAAGAATGGAAAGATGTTCCATGAAAACAGTAATCGAAAGAGAGCTGGGATGGCTGTACTAACATCAGGCCGTACAGGTTTTAAGTCAAAAAATGTTGCAAGAGACAAAAAAGGAAACTATGCACTGATAAAAGGGTCAATGGGGGAAAGATGTAACAATTATAAGCTCAAGCATGCTGAAAAACAGAGACCCAGAATGTAGGACCAAAAACTGAAAGAGCTGAAGGTGGTAACAGTTCTATAGTCACAGCTGGAAACTGTATTCCCCACTTCAGTAAACAGGCAGAACAACTAGACAGACAAGCTACAAGGAACAACACTACAGCCAACTAAACAGACAAATACGCATTCTTCTCCAGTGCACAGGGAACATTCTCCAGGATGGACCGTATGCTAGGTGACAAAGTGAGTCTTAATATATTTAAAAACACTGAAATTCTAGAAGACATCTTCTCTGACCCCAATGGGATAAAATAAGAAATTATAAAAAGAAAATTGGAAAATTAAAAAATATGTAACAATTAAACAACTCATTCATAAACAACCAATGGGTCAAGGAGAAGAAAACCAAAATGGAAATTGGGAAATTCTCTGAGACAAGCGAATACAAAAATAAAAGACACCAAACCTTATAGAATATAGAGTAAGCAGTGCTCATGGGGACATTTCTAGTTGTAAATACTACAGTAAAAAAGAAAAAGATCTCTCATCAATAACCTCACTTTATACTTTAGTAATTAGAAAAAGGAGAGCAAACTAAACCCAAAGCCAAAGGAAAAAAGTTCAGAGTCGAGATAAACAAAATAGAGAAGGGAAATACAATAGAGAAAAAAAAAATTTAAGGTTGATTTTTTGAAAGAATCAACAAAACTGGTAAACATTAACTAAGAAAAACAATGAGAGAAGACTCAAATGTCTAAAATCAGAAATGGAAGTAGAGACATTACTAAGGACTTCACTGAAATGAAAGGGATTATAAAGGGAATACTGTGAGCAACTTCACACCAACAACCTCGATGAAATGGACAAATTCCTAAAAACATGTAAATTACCAAAACTGACATAGAAAAAAGAAGACATAAAAAAAGAGAAGACATAGAAAATCTGAACAAACCTGTTACAGGCAAAGAGAATGAGAGAACATTTTAAACCTCCCAACAAGGAAGAGCCCAGGATAGACGGCCACCAAACACTTGAAAAATTAGTGCGAATGCTTATCAAATTCCTCAAAAAAAAGAGTCAACATTTCCTAACTCATTCTGTGAGGTCAGCATTACCTTGACAGCAAAGCCAAACAAAGAAAATTACGGACCAATATCCCTTATGAATATAGAGTGGAAAAGATTCTCAGCAAAATTCTGGCAAAACAAATCCAGCAGCACATTAAAAGTATCACAAACCATGACAAAGTGGGATTTATCCCAGTGATGCCAGGGTGGTCAACATATGAATATGAATCAATGTAATACACCACATTAATAGAATGAAGGACAAAAGCCACAGGATCATTACAGCCAAAAAAATATCTGAAAACATCCAACACACTTTCATGACTAAATGCACACACAGAATAGAAGGAAACTTCCTTAACACAACAGGGCATTTACAAACAACCCATAGCCAACACCATACTCATGGTGAAAGACTGAAAGTCTTCCCCCTGAGATCAGGAGCAAGACGAGGACGCCCGCTTTCACCACTGCTGTTCCACAATGTAGGGAAGTCCTAGTCAGAGCAATCAGGCAAGACAGAAATGCACCCAAACAGAAACAAAAAGGCAAAACTAAACCTACTCCCAGATGATGGGGGTGATGATGGGGGTCTGACAAGCACACAAATCCTAATGAATCCATTTAAAAAACTATTAAAACTAAAAACGAACTCACCAAAGTTGCTGGATACAAGAACAAAACAGAAATCACCCCCAGTTCTAAAACTAGCAATCAGAAAAGGAAATGAGGAAAATGTTCCATTTACAACAGCATTCAAAAAAATAACATACCTAAGAGTAAATTTAGCTCAGGAGGTGAAAGACATGTATGCTGAAAACTGCAAAATGCTTTTGAATTAAAGGCCTAAACAAACAGCAAGGAATCCCTTGTTCACAGATTGAATGATCATATTGTGCAGATTATCAGCATCACCCAAAGCAACACTACCCAATGCAATTACTATGAAAGTTCCCATGGCTTTTTCTGCAGATGGAAAAGTCAATCCTCAAGGTCATATGGAAATTGGAAGGGACTCCAAATGGCCAAAACAATATTGAAAAAGGAGAACAAAGTCAGAGAAGTCAAGCTTTCTGATTTCAAAACCTACTCCAATGCTAAAGTAATCCAAAAAGTGTCATATTGGCAAAAAGATAGACATATTGACCCAACATGGTAGAATCAAGAGTCCAGAAATAAACCCATATGCCTCCGTCCAACTAAGTTGTGACAAGGGTGTCAAACCATTCATTACGATGGTCTTTTCAGTAAATGGTGCTGGGACAGCTGTCTATCAATGTGAAACAGAAACGGTTGTACCCCTGTATATATATATTGACTGTTCTGTGTATAGAGCACAGGCAGAGTAGATGTGATCTACCTGGGTTAATGTTTTATGTAAACATGAAAGATAAATGTGTATCCCCTGTTGTTGGGCAGTAAGTTTTATGGACGTCATAGGTCAAAATGGTTGACAGTGTTGCCCAAGTCTTCTCAGTCCCTACTGACTCTCTGTCTCCGTGTTCCAGCAATTACTCAAAGAGGAAAGGAACTGCTGACGTCTGCAGTGTGACTGTGGGTGTGTCTCGACCTCTCTGTTTCTACTTCATGTATTTTAAGCTACGTTGTTGGGGTACAGACATCCAGGATTTTGGTGTCTTGCTGGTGGCCTGACCTCCATGTCTCTCTCTTTTGGGGGAGGGATGAGGAACGAACCCAGGGCTGCCCATTCTCTCTGGCTTTATTCTGTTGTTCAGTTCCAGTCTGCCTAAGCTGGAAACCAAGCTCATTCAAAAAAGAATGATGAAATGTGATCCCATAAATATGTATTTTTTTTAAAAAGTAGGTAATGCCAGTTAAGTCACAATGATCGCTCTTTTGACCATCAAAATTCTGCTTATTAAGATCTAAGGATTTCTTAATGTTGAAAGTACCTTTTTGAAGTGGTTTTTCTCTGAAATAAAAGTAGCTCCACTGAGTTTTACCTTACATGCATTTAAATGATATTTTTCTTGACTTTCTTTCAACATTTAACATGCGCATGGAGTTTTTAAGATCTACTTTGCACTTATGCCAACCTGCAATCAAGCATTTATCAAACTGTTTTACATGGAGTTTTCATTCATCAACTTTCTGCCCTTTAGAACATAGTCCCCCAGCTGCTTCACTCTACTGAGATCCACTCAATAAAGACATTAAATGAAAGCAAAACATTCCTTCCAGCTTGCCCACATGCACTATACATCTGTGTCCATCTTGGATGAAAGGTTACAATGCAAGGCCAAAGGATGATGTGGGAATTACCATCCAGCTCCCGCTAAGTGAGGGATCTACTTGTGGACTGAGCGTAGTAAGTGGAGAAATGCAATGGACTCAAAAGCTAAGAATGTACAAATGTCACTACCATTTGATTTTTAAAATTTCTTATCTATATGAGATGGGTGTTCACTTATCTCTACAGTTGTGTTGTAATGGAAAGAGATCTTAATTCTGCTTGGTTAGAGATGGATTATATATTTTTATATCTTATGAAGCCCACCCTCAATGATGGGTTCTTCTCTTCTCTTCCTACAAACGGGCCGAGGCCTCCTCTAGCCTAAAACACACAAATAAACCACTCCACAGGCTTAAGCTAGTATCGCTGCCACCCCTTCACCAGCAAGGTTTTTGAAACATGCTCGGTGTCTGCAAACCCAATCCACTGTCTTTTCTTCGTTCGCCTGGTAAGTGATGGTGACCGTGCTCTGGCTGCCAGCAATATGCTGACTCCTCTCACCAGGTGGAAGGGGTGAAACCCCACAGCCCACTCACCACCTCTTCTCAGTCTTGATCTCCAGCCTCTCTGCAACGGGGACCCTGTGGACCACACCCTCTTCTCAAAATTCTCTCTTCAGTTTTGCTAACACTCCAATTTCCTAATGGACCTCCTCCCTCTCCTGTCCAGTCTGCATGGATTCCACTTCCTTCCACTGCCTGAAAAAGGGGAGGATGAGCCAAGACTCCATTTTGAGTTGTGGCTTTGACTCCCTGCACTGCCTCCCTGGTAGGTGCTCCCCCTTCTCCCACAGAAAACTCAAGATAGCACTAACAGAGACTGGACTTGAGAGAAAAATCCAGCCAGAAGGCCTGGCTTTAGTCTCTGGTTCCACTGACTTAATAGCTGTGCACCCGTGGGCAGGTAAAACCCTACAACTCCATAAAAGTGAAGAGTTTTCTAATGTTCCCTTTTTTTTTTTTTTTTGGTAGGGGAAGTGATTAGGTTTATTTATTTATTTATTTATTTATTTATTTATTTATTTATTCTTGGAGGAGGTAATGGGGATTGAACACAGGACCTCATGCACGCTAAGCACATGCTCTACCACTGAGCTGCACCCTCTCCCGTTCCTTCTAAACTAACAAATCTACAATCCTAAACTGAAAGAATATTAAATTTCCAGTTGTAACGTCACTAGTGCACTACAAATCCTCATTCTGTGTGCCATTTAAATGTCCCAGCTCTAAACCCAATCTCTCAAACCAACAACTTCTTTTAAGCCGCCTACTCATGTTTATGTACTAGTGCCACCAATATTTTAAACTTGAAATCTAATAATCCTATGCACTTGCAGCCTTTTATTCATGCTTTCTCTCTTCCTAATAACCTTTCCACCCTTGATTCACACTAATTCAAAAAGCGTCTCTTCCAGAAAGTGCTCTTTGGCCTTCCCATTTGACTACCACCCCCACCTTCTGAAGAACCAGCACATCCTGTATGTCCTCTCTCATGACACTTCCTTGGCATGTTTCCCTCCAGACTCCGGTTCTGTAGGAGTTGGGTATATGCCTGATCGTTCTCTGCCTCTGCAAACAGCATCTTGACACTGCCTTACCCAGAGGACCGAACAACTATAAGATTTGAACTGAGTTAACTAAACGCAATCTAAACTCTGGATACAGTAGAAGCAGCAGAGTTTCCTAGAGTAATTATTTTCTTCAAGAAAAAAATAAGGAAACATACCGACTTAGCTGTTCTGGCTCTAAAACAGATATTCTTAAGCTAAGGAAGTAAAAGTTCCTCTTAAACCCCTTCAACATCCAAGCCAATTCGCAGAGCACACTGGAGATGGCATCTTTGCGAGGTCATGAGCTTTTTATTTATAAAAAGATAGGCTCTTAAATATGTGGTTTTACATTTGAGTATTTCTTTTTCTATCCAAGTTGTTTACAAGACAAAGCATCCTGACAAACTGCTGGACCGAATGAACTAGCGTCAGAGTGCAGATCTGACAGAGCCATGGGCGATGCTGGGACCCTGAGCGACACACGCGGCGCTGCCTCCCTTATTAACCCGCACGTGGCACAGAAAGCGACTTTCCAAAAGGAAACACGATGTCATTACCTTTCAGCTTCACTGATAAGGTTCAATGCAGTCCTCCAAAAATTTGTTAAATGTCCTCAATTGAGATAATAAAACAAATTGAGAGAGAGAGAAAAAATTCTTTTAAAGGTTTTCTGCTTCCCTTATTACAAAGAAAAATAAAAATGCAGCCTAGCAAGCAGAAGAAGTAGAATTTTCTAAAAGCCAAAGCGTTAGCTTAATTCACCGGGAAGATAGGCTGCCTGGCGTGAGGCCCGACAAGGAGCGGCCGGTGCCGCGCAGAGACCAGCAAGCGGAACGGAGGGCGGCCGCGGCCACCGGGGGCCCGCGGGCAGGGCGGGCTGGCCTACCTGGTCCATCCCCGCGGGAGAGACTCTGTACGACTCCAGCTTCTGCCTCAGCAGCTCCGGGTCGCTGTGACGGAACGGGCACCCTGACGACGGAAAACAAGGCGCACACGAGGTTACTTCACAGGACTTGGCGCGGTACCACCCCCGAGAGGCTGCCTCGGCTCCCCTGCACAGTCTAACAGCTTATTAATAAAAAAAAAAAAAAGTCAGTTGCCCGTGGGTGCAACCGCTTTCCTCTCTTGTTTTACCTAAATGACGACTTGGCTGCACGGCTGTTGAGGAACACAGGTTCAAGAGCTCCATAAAGGGCCAGCGCGTTCTCAGGCTGAGGTGCCCTTGACCACGAGGAGGAACCAGTTTTAATCACGCTACTTGCTACCAAGCAGAGATAATCACGGAGTGGCTACGGAACGGGCTCTCTGAAAACTTTATTTATATAATCTCACATTGTTTTCTAGCTTAAAAAAACAAAACCACAGAAAGGCATACGGGAGAAGGAAGTAAACAAAAAGAAAAACGTGCAAACTCTAAGAAATATAAAAATCTCACATCACTTAACTTTCAGATGTTAACTTTATGCCTATTTCCCACAGAGCAGAATCCATGTAAAGTTAGAGGAATCACGGATGGGAATGAGATGAACAAACAGGAAACGCTTTCATAGAAAAACAACTCATAGCCGGTTCATGTCATCTCTGTATTATTTCATGAGAGAAGGAAAGATGGACTACTAAAAATATTTGCATAAATAAGAACACAGAAGAACTGAAATGTAAAAACTATATTAGGCCAAAATCTAGAAAATTCTAGATATTTTAAGAAGAAACTGCAATAAGTCAAAAATACTTATTTTAAAATTTAATACAGGAAGTTAGATCTTTTTTTAGTCATAAAATGATGGCTCTGTAAGTTAATTAGAAACAATTGTGCAGTTTAATTAAATCAATGGAAAATCAATATTGTATCATTCATATGTAGAATCTAAAAAAATAAGAGAGAGACACTATGAACTCATCTACAAAACAGAAACAGACTCGCAGACATAGTACACGATCTTATGGTTACTGGGGAAAGGAGGCGGGGGGATAAATTTGGGAGTTTGATATTTATAAACTTTTTTTTAATTTTACTAATTTTTTTATTGAGGCAGAGTTGATTTACAATATTGTATAAGTTTCAGGTGTACAACATAGTGACTTACAATTTTTAAAGGTTATATTCCATTTATAGTTATTATAAAATACTGGTTATATTCCCTTTTCCATACAATATATCCTTGTAGTTTTTCATTTTATACATAGTTAGACTTTTACTAAACTGACTTGATGATGATTCACATAGACATGTGATTTGTCTGTTTTGCTATGAATGGACAAGAGAAATTACTGGAAAATGAAAAACAGAGTTCAGAGTACTCTAAATTCTTTTTCTCTTTTTTTTAACACTTTTTTTTATTGAGTTATAGTCAGTTTACAAATGTTAGCCACTATATATAAAAATAGATTTTTTTAAAAAGTTTCTTTTGTACAGCACAGGGAACTATGCTCAATATCTTATAATAATCTTCAATGGAAAAAATATGAAAATGAATATATGTATGTATATGCAAGACTGGGACATTGTGCTGCACACCAGAAATTGACACATTGTGATTGACCATACTTTAATTTAAAAAAAAATGGAAAATTGTTTGCAGAAAAAATAATAGAAAAGAGCCTAGATGCTAAATAAACATCTTACTGAAAGTCTTAACAATGAATAAAACCACCCATGATAACACTGGATTCCTACAAATTACAAAAGTCACAGAGCACAGTTTATTAAGATGAAAACTGTACTACTTTTCAGTGTGAGGAAACGTGGCGAGAAGCCGTGTAGCGTGTATCTGGGAGCCGGGAGCTGTACCGCCTGCGCCTGGACCCAGCTCCCTGCTGAGTACGGGGAGACCTGGGGCAGAGCCTGTGCCTGGCTGTTGACTCAGCCTCACCTTCTGGGGGAAATGTGGGATAATCACTCACACAGCCCCGTGAGAATGGAAGAGAAGCTCTTATCCGCTCCTGGCACACATTAAGCCCTGAACATGTGCTAGCTAACATTTTGATGCTAAAAAAAAGCCTGACAAGGGAATCACAAAGGATCCCAATGAGAAAGAAATGAGGTTTGGTGAAGCCCAGAATGATTAAAGGACACCAGAAAAGAGACAGACTAATTGAATTGGCCAAATTACATCTGAACTAATGGCTATACCTGTGTGAATAGGGTCAGAAAGGGCAAAGCCAAGAAGAAACTGAAGACTGACAAACAAACCAAAGATGACAAAAAAGCTTTCAAAGCTGTGCTCACAACAAGGAGAAAACAACTCCTACTTGGTTTCTGTCCTCTACGTCAAAGAGCATGATCTTTGAACCTGGGAAGGGTTGAACTCACAAGGTAACTGAAAGCGAAGTGAACACAGACAGAGCTAACACTGATTCCACCAAGCATGTAACAGAACCTCCCAGCATGCGCTTGTGGACGAGAAGGATGACCACAGCCTGGAACACAGATACACTCACACGGACTCAGGACTGGTTACTCCAGGCAGCGCTGGTTAATGAAACAACATCAACCTCTGGGATTACGTAGGTTTTGCAAATTACATGAACCCAAAAGGATAGAGGCTTCTGGTTTCCAGTCTGGCACATAAAGAGCTTAGAGGCTGTCATTCCATCCTGACAAGTAAATAGCTCAACAGGCTGAAAAATCAACAACGTTTCTCAGACTCTGTCAGAGAAATGGGGTCACAGGGCAAACTACTACCCCCCCAAACCTGAGAGAGAAGCAGATACAGAGAATCATGACATCCCGGCGCAGCAATCTCCATGGGATCAGTGCTGGGGCAGGAAAAACCTAACCTGTAATTGATAAATTTCTAGTCACATCATGGTCATGCCTGTGAGGGAGGCCCAGTCATAGCAGGGGCCCCAGACTTTGTAAGCTTCACCTCCAGGAGCTCTACCAGGCACTTACAGTTAGTGACACAGAAAGCCCCTCTTGCTTCTGGCCTGGGGATACGAAAAGTTACCATTTTTGAATACTCTACAGCCATCTGTTCTCAACCAGGCTGCCCAAAGGAGAAACTATTTTACCACGATCTAAACTGCTGCACTTTTATCAGAGCCTAACCCACCTGGGGAAGGGAAACACCCAGCCATGGCCTCTTCCAGCCATCCTGTCCCACCCAATGGGGGAGACTGAGAATCACTGTTGAGGTCACAGCCCACAGCTACGGACTCACTGGAAAACCAAGACCTATCACAGGACTAGCGAACACACCCCCAACTTCCCATCGCACTCCTGAGGGCCTGTTTCCTGGTGTTCTTAACACCCTGGATATCACGTCTTCCTTTAAAAAAAATTACAAAGCATATGAAAAGGAAAAAAATACAGTGTGAAGAGACTGAACGAGTATCTGAACTAGAGCCAGACATGGCAGGGCTGTTGGAACTTTCAGAAGGAATTTAAATTAACTATGATCAACATGCTGAGGGCTCTCCTGGAAAAAGCAGACAATGTGCAAGAACAGATGGGCGATGTAAGAGGGTTGGGAATTCTAAGAAAGAATCAAAAAGAGACCCCAGTCATCACACTCTGTAAAGGAAATGGAGTACGCCTTTGATGGGCTTATTACAGGCACAGCTGAGGAAAGAAACCCTGAGCTTGAAGATACGTCAGCAGAAACTTCCAAAATCGAGAAAACAGAAAGAAAAACCACTGAAGAAAAACAAGAACAGAATATTCACGAACTATGCACAACTATGGTGTTAGATATGAGAACAGGAATATGAGAAGGAGGAGAGAGAAAAAGGAGGAGAGGCAGTAATGGCAAAGATTCTCCCCCTGATTAATGTCAGACACCAAACTGCAGATCCAGGAAGCACACAGAACACTCAGCAGGACAGCTAGGCATACATATGCACACGTCAGAAGATCAAAAGTAAAGAAGTCTTGAAAGAAGCCAGAGAGGAAGATATCTTACCTACGGAGGAGCAAAGAAAACAATTACATCTAACTTATCCTCAAAAATCATGCAAGTAAGAAGTCAGTGGGCTGAAAAAAAAAATCGCACAAACCTAGAAATCCATACCCTGCAAAATTCTCCTTCAAAAAACCAGAAATCAGGACTTTCTCAGACAAACAAAAACTGAGGTAATCTGTTGCCAGACCTGCAGGGCAGTACATGATAAAAGTTCTTCAAAGAGAAGTAAAATGATATGAACCAGAACCTCAGATTTACCTAAAGAAAATCTCAATGTCAGAGAATGATAAGGAAAAGTAATATAAAAACTTCTATTTTTCTCATTCCTAATTGATCTAACAAATAAGTTTGTTCAAAATAATGGGAACAATGTATTCTATTATGTATGTTTACATACACATCTGTGTGTTTACGTATTCTCATATGTAACTGAAATGAATGACAGAATGATACAAGGGAATTAGAAATATTCGCTATTTTAAGGTACTCACAGTACCTAATGCAGCAATTTGAAAAAAGACTTGGGATTAGTCTCTTTAAAAAGTAAAACCAATTTTTAAAAAGTGACAAAAAGAATCATAATGGATATGCTAAGAAAGGAGAAAAGATGGAATAAAAAAAATGCTCAATTAAAAACCACAAGACAGAAAAAGTGTGGAAGACAAAAAATAGAACAAAGAATATGGGCAACAAATAGAAAACAGCCACAAATATGGTAGATGTTAACCCAACTATATCCATGACTACTTGAAAGTCAGTGGTCACCAGTTAAAAACACCTATTAAAAATAAAGATTGTCAGAGTGGATCGAAGGACGAGACCCAGCTCTATGTTGTATATGAGAGAGCCACTTAAAATACAGAGACATATGGATTGAAAGTAAAGAGACAGAGAAACACAAATCAAAGAAGTGGGAGCAGCTACATTAGTTTAGGACAGAGCCGACTTCAGAACAAGGAAGTTTATCCAAGATAAAAAGGGGGCATCACACAGTGACACAAGGGTGAATACCCCAAGAGGATCACCACCAGTGCTGCATCTGCACAAGCCAGCAGAGCACCAAAGCACACACAGCAAACCTGGCAGAACGTCAAGGAGCCTTGCTGAACTCTCTGCTGGAGTTTCCACAGCCTCCTCAGAGCTGGGGACCCAGCAGGCCGAGGACCAGCAACAATACAGGTGAACTCACGAGCACCACCAATCAAGGGCAGAACTGGAGTCCACGACCTGACCGTGGCCAGCGGCCCATCCCTCCCTGCGACGTGGAGAGGGCACCGCTGCAGGTGGCGCCTACAGTGGGGAAGGCCAGGCAAGGCTGTGCAAGTCTGGGGCAGGGGGTGCGTGGGTGCTCTAGGCTCGGGCTCAGCACTGCTGCAGACCTAACACTGCTCAAAAAGGTAAAGCTTATTCATTTTAAAAAAGGATAGATCTGCGTGTCCAATAAATAGCAGGAGCTCACTGCGTGTTTGCTAAGTACCACTGCCCTCAGTGTCTGCAGGGGCTGGGTGAGGACTTGCCAGGGACACCAAACCTGAGGATAGGGAACTTCTGACATGGGCCTCATATCCTAATCCCGCATCCTCAGGTTCTGCCAGCCTGGGATCACTCAGGCCTGCATGTATTCCCTGGGGAAAACACCCACGTGTAAGACAGACTTACACAGTTCAAAGCTGTGCTGTTCAGGAGGCAGCGGTATATTATTTTCTAATGGATGGAGTTTAAATTGAAAACAAAATAAAACAAACAGAATAGACTGGAATAAATAAGATACACCAGGAATAAGAAATGCAAAATCCTGCCTTTAAGCTAATATAAATCAACTAGATTAAGTGGCGACAGGCTTTCTCAACACAAGTATCTGTCAGTTGTTTACAAAATTTAGAAGCCATAAAAATCATCCAGGGAACTTGCAAGTCCACCTGATTTTATCCACCTGATGGTGGATCCTAGGAGTCTGCATGTCTAAAGGAGTGGTGAGAACCATGCACTGTGTGTTACAGCCCTGGCCACACTTCTGTATTAAGCACAAATGCCCTGGACACACAAAGCATAAAATTCCACTTGGGATTATCTGATCTTTAGGAGCCTGAAAGTGTGTGATCATCTGAAAAAGAGTTTCAAGGTGCTAAAACAAACAAACAAAAAAACACTGATATACTTGACAGTGAGCTTTGGTAAATCTGAAAATTTACTGATGTTGACTATTAAGCCATTTTCTCTGGTGTACCAGCCAGATGGGGAGCTTTTCAAGGTATGCTCAGAGAACTATCTTAGAAAAAGCTTTTAAACTTAGAAATCTGTAGAAAATAGATTTTTTTAACCTACAACTTAGGTAAATTGGTAAATGTTTGACACCATGACTTGTTAAATCCGTCACTTCATCTTTGTTTGTTAGTCAGAAAACAGTAATGAGAACAAAAAACTTTTTCTCCATAGTTTTTGAAAATTGAGGAATCTACTAGCCTAAAATTCGAGGCACTCAATCATCAAAAGCTTTGAAGAACTCGCATCAGCCTTCTAAGACACCTGCAGAACAGTGGAAGAGAACAGTGGTGAAGGGGGAGCAGAGGACTAACAGACGGGTCCAGCCAAGTGCAGCCCAGCCGAACCACTTCCTCTCGCCTGACCCAGCTTAGTAACAAGACAAGTTGCTAGAAGCTAATGGGGCTCTGGCTTGACCCTGATGATGGGCACAATCTACTAACCCACTCCTGTCGGGAATGCAAAGACCATTCCACCATTGCAGCGGTTCCCACAGAGCTCTGGTTTCTAGACCTCACGACACTCCCAGCTGAGATGCTTACCGTGGTAGTCCCCCTGGACTGGGGGGTTGGTCAGGGTAATCTTCATGCAGCTGTAAGGTGTATAGTCTGTCCTCTTGCCTTCCTTCCCGAAGCTGTGACGGATGTTGTAAGAGTAGCCTTTATCAAACTGACGGGAGGGAAAAGAAGAAAAGGCAAGGTGAGCCAGCATGGTCCCACCAGCTGGGATCAAAGGTACAAAGGGATATTTTCTAAAATATGCTCGGTGCTTGTGGGCAGGTGTATATTTATATCATGTACGACACTTGGGTCCTTTACACAAATAACTTTTTTAAAGGTGCAAAACTTGAAAGGAACAAATTTCTCAGATGAAGAGAGCTAAAATTTAAGTTTATGTGTTTAAGGATGAGGATAATCCTTTCCTGAGAAGAATAATCGATTTGCCCATTTCCTGGTTTGATT
The DNA here is from genome assembly GCF_048564905.1 of Vicugna pacos. Classification (NCBI taxonomy): domain Eukaryota; kingdom Metazoa; phylum Chordata; class Mammalia; order Artiodactyla; family Camelidae; genus Vicugna; species Vicugna pacos. The sequence goes on along the minus strand of NW_027328741.1, from coordinate 82,579,431 downwards.
CCAAAGATTACACTGGATGTAAATCATTTTGTCCATCCCTTATCTGGGTCTTCCCTGGGTTCCCCCGTCCAGCCTGTTCCATTCCTGCACAGCCTCTCAATGCAAGCAAGCCCTTCCTCTGCACATTCACCGTACAGAGCAAGTAGTCAGCAAACGCCTGAGGAGCAAATGAGCTACTGTGACTGCCTCCTACCTGGGATTCCTGACTCCATGTCCGTAAAGCAAGATGACGGCAGAATTTAAACTAGGCAGGGTGAGGGGAAAAGAAGGAACTCACACTTACGGAAAGGCCCAGTCTGGTGGGTCTAAGCTGTCTGATACTTTAAGGAAAGCAGGACAGAGGATCAGAATAAGAAATGCAAAAAATCTGTGGGTTATTTGGGTAAGATTTTTACATTCATGGTTATAACTTACACTGAGTGAAATGCACAGAAAAATAAAAGAGATTAACAAGGAAAAAACAGCTTAATTACACGTGTACCTAAGCACACGCTTGGCAGTCTAACAAAGAGGTAAGTTTCAAGGAGGCTTATGGACCATCTTAGGCTGAGTTAAAGGAAAAGCGGCTTGGGAATCTCGAATTGGGGAGGCAAGTTATGAGAAGGTGAGGGGGAAATACACGGTAAATAGGGTTGTCTTGTCCCACGGATGAGAGTCTTGCGGGATAAGACTCACCTGGAGTAGCCTTCTTCCTGGAATGGAGATATCATCACAAATGTTAATTTCCTTTATAAAACAGGGCATTTACACTGTATTTTATGGCAGTTAGGGGAGGTAGAGAGCTTTTCCTGCATCTGCTGGTTCTCTGTCTTCTTTAGTTCAAAATAATCCTCTTCCTGCCAAGCGCATAATGTCACTCGCCATCTGTCTCTACAAGGATAAGGTCACAAGCCACTGCAGTCTCTGACCTTCGACACACCCCGAAAGGAGTTCAGGGTGGAGATCAGGTGTGAGGCGCTCTGTGCTCTGGGAAAACTGGCTGAACAGGCCTTCAGATGGTCAGATATTTTCAAGAGAAGATTTTACGAGCCCCAATTCTCGCATCTTCTCCCAACTAGAGAAGCACAGAAATCATTCATGGAGACACCTGCTCCTCCTGACTGGCTGCAGCCTTCGGTCAAAACGTGTGCTTGACTGCACGTGTCCCCGTCACCAAAATCACATCAATACTGACGTCCACACCTCTTCAGAGCAGTTCCTCAGAGCTGTCTGAGAGGCTGTCTCCCGAGCTATAGTCCTCATTTTACCCCAGATAAAACTTAAATCACGATTCTCATGTTGTGTACTATTTTTTCAGTCAACAAAGAGGGATATTCTGGGATGGCATATTCCAGTACCCTTCACCCAACGTGAACTGTGTAACACTTTTTCCAACACCATTTATTGAAGGTATTTTCCTTTCCTTATTAAATAAATCGCTTTGGCACCCTTGTTAAGTTTGACCATGCACGAGTGGTCTACTTTCAGATGCTGGGTTAGACCACTGCTCTCTAGGTCTGTCTCCCATTTTGCCAATGCCTCACTGTCTTGGTTATAAAATCTTTAGCATTAAGTCTCAAATTCAGATAATGTTAAGTCCTCCTGCTGTGTTCTTTTTCAATATGATTTTGGCTATTCTATGTCTTTGCATTTATTGCCACATACATTTCAGAATTTCTATTAAAAAAAAATAAGGACTGCTGGAATTTTCAGTAATCAGTAGCTTATGGTTCCTTAACAACCTCTACAAGCAGGAAAACAAGTGGAATTTCAACAAAAGAAAACTCCCCCCACCCAGATTTCCAAATATCATTAAATTTCATTGGTGAAAACAAGAATGTTAAAAGTTCAGCAAACAGCTTTTATAAACAGCTTCTGTTTGTTACAGTAACCATAATCAATCTCTTTGTGCAAACTTTTAGGTATGAATTGAATTGAATTAGATACAAGGTTTCTGTGTGTTCATCAGAAAATACTGAAAGAGCCTTCTGATCAGTCATTCTGTTAAGGTCATGGAAAGCTACTCTCACTAAAGGAAGAAAAGCTAAAATTTGCATCTTTCTCCTTGCTTTCTTTTCCAATGTATTTACCACCCGTGTCTATGTATATCTAAACTTTGGACCTCACCAAGCTCTCAGACTACTCACGTATTTATCATACAGGTTATCTTCTCTAGTCTTCAGACTGGCAAAGTCTTGAAATACTGTGCAGAGGTAACTTGACTGGGTGATGTCGTTTAGAGAACATTTAGGCGCCCCCATCCACCACTCAGAGGAACACCTCTAAGTGTTGACATGGGAAGAGGTGGCGAGAACCAAATGGAAAACACACTCTTCCATCTTGGAGCCTCCATCCCACTCCACCTGGGGATGGGAAATGGTCTGAAGGTGGAGGAGTGCAAGCTGGCACCCTCCCAAGTTGGTCCTGACAGCCCAGCTGTGGCACTGCAATCCGTTTTACTGCCAAAGACACCAGCAAATTTTTGCTGGGCCATGTTTCCCTGGAACTCAAGATAAATGATGCGGCAGCACAGCTTCACTGTGCCCCTGCCCCGTCTCATTCAGAGTCCCTCTGATGCCCCTGCCTTCCATCCTAGTCCCACCCATGGCCTAGGGATCTCATCCTGTCACATGCTGAGAAGTGTTTATACCTAATCTACTCAGAAACCACGAGTACATGGACTCAGAGACCATGCTGTAAGCCTCTAACTGCCAAGAGCAGTGCCTGGTCTTCCTCAGAAGAAAGTCTTTCCTGCCACGAAGGGCCCCAAGACCAAACATCAGTCCTACTGTCAAAACAACAAACACCACCAGTCATCAGCCAGGCTCAGCTTGCATGGCAGTGTGAGGACGGTGACCACCAGGTACCCTTCAGAGACTGAATTCCAAAAAGGAAACTCTCCTTGACCTACACCAGCCAAGCAGCCACGTACACAGGGGCAGAGAACAGGGTAAAGATATGACAGGTTTTGACAAAGACATTTTCTATCCCTTTTTGGTGAGCTGTTTCCTAACACGGATTCAGAACCCAAACTTACACATTTAAAAACACCCAGCGGGAGGGTCTGCCAAGTCCAGGGGACCTCCTTCAATGCCCGGAATCCAGGAAGTTTCATCATCATAAATGCCCACAGGAACTCACAGCTCAGCAGCAGGCCCACACAGGTAAAGGGACCTGGATGGGGAGAGGCTGTGCAATCACCCCACGACCTCTGCCGACACCCATTCTTGCTGACTGTCCTTCAGCTTTAGACTGTCCCTTCTTGTGCGACTTCCCTAAAGTTTTACTTAACAATGCTGACAACCAGAAGGCATGGTATAGGCACTGAATACATAGTAGCCCATTTTTAAATGCTTACTTTCTAAACTACTCAACTAACTATGATCTGTAAAATGAATTTTGCCATCAGTCACCTACAGATTCCAAATACTTTAACTCTTAACTTTAACCACAGTTTAACTCAGTGAGGTCACTGAAATATCACACATATTCTAAGCAAATAACACACTGAAGGAGCCTAGAGACCAAGGCTAATAGTTAAGACAAGGGCTTTAAGTCAGATACCTGAGTTTCAATCTTGTCGCTACCACATGCTGGCTGTGTGACTTTGGACAGGTGACTCAACCTCTCTATAACAGTTCCCTTATACAGCACATACAAAGGAGTGATGCCTAACACGTGGGGTTGGTGTGGGGGTAAGCCAAGAGCTCATCTTCACAAAGCACTGGGCACAGCATCAAGCACCGAATAAGCTTTGAATCGAATATACTTCAGAGTTACCAATACCAAAAAGGCAAATAACCCAATCCAAAAATGGCCAGAAGACCTAAATAGACATTTCCCCAAAGAAGACATCCAGATGGCCAACAAGCACATGAAAAGATGCTCAGCATCGCTGATTAGCAGAGACGTGCAAATCAGAACTACAAGGAGGTATCACCTCACACCAGCCAGAATGGTCATCATCAAAAGGTCTACAAGTAATAAACACTGGAGAGGGTGTGGAGAAAGGGGACCCTCCGGCACTGCGACTTCCTGGTTGTAGGAGCAGATGGCGGGCGACGGTTTGTAGCCAGCACTATTAACTAGTGGGTCAGCCCCGGCACATTGTTTAATATTCCTTAAATTACATCTGCATTTTGCCTCCAACTTCCTCATCAGAAAAACCTGAAGTCTAGTTACTCCCTCTAACTCTTAGAGGGCCTTAAATCGGCTAAGCAAGCTGATGTCTGTAACGCAGCTGGAATGTACTGTTGCTGTTACTTTAATTCAGTAAACTACCTCCTAGGGTGTGCTAAATATTTCTTCTACTCTGTAAGTTTGTTCACTTCTCATTGGTGAGAACTCAGCAGGTGGTGAGGCGGCAAAGGTGTTAGAGAGAGAACTCAGGCTTTGGTTCTAGCCCTGCCACCGACTGGAGGAACGTTAGACAATTACAAATTACCTCGGTCTCTTTTTTCCCTTTTTCATACTGTAATCATGAGCCCTGTCCTTCACTCTTGTGCAAAAGCACTTTGTAAACTGTCAAATGCTAAGTATATATTATGATTATTTGCTACAAGTATTTGTATCAAACTTGCATACACTAGTTTGTGCCGTGTTTGAAAGGTGAAATTTTAAAAGTAAGTTCCACGTTTTATTCAAGTATATCTCTAAGTACTCCTGGGAGTTCACTTGAAAGAGTGTGGATCACCCACCAGAAGAGTCTAGGGGGACCAGGGCACACCACACCAAAGTAAGCCTTCTGGGCAGATGGGTTATTTTGAGTTAAAGGCCACTGAGAAACTGTTGTAGGAAAAACTCTAAAAACAGCCAACAAGTTTTCCAAGGTGTCTCCCTCCTGAAAAAGGAGGACTCTCAACAACTCTTAAGAAATGGAGAAAGTGGGCTTTAATCTTCTTGATGAACCTCCCTAAATAACCCAGGTTTACTATGCTTTTCCTTGTCAGTTTCCCACACTTGCCTCCCCAGGCCCAGGAGCCCCAGACTCCTTTTCCTTTATTTAGCATCTGAGCCCAAACTGAAACCACCCCTTTGTTTACTCATCCCTGGGCATCCCGGGTGTATGGGTGATGAAAGAGTCAGTGAACCTCTGTTTGTTTTACTCTGTCTTTGGCCAGTCTCCCTGGAGGTTCCATTCCTCGCCTATGGTTTCATCTGGGAAAGCAGGACGTGAATTCTCCATCTTCACAGCCTGATCCCTTCCCCTGAAGCCACGGAGAACATTTTCAGTTCTAGACCCCAGGACAGGCAGAGCGTCCTTCCTTCGAATTCCTCCTTGAGGCGGGGTCAAGTGAAAATTCTGAGTCACTGCTTTCTTAGAAAATGGAAAAACAGTGAAATGCTAGAAATCCACAGAAAATAGTATGAAATGAAATGATCCCATGTAGTTTTATAAGGTAGTTGATCAAGTAGACCACTTTCAGGGAAGCCAAGAGAGCAAAAAAGAAAGATTAGCGGTGGCTCTGTCAGAACCCTGCCCGAGTCCCCCGAGGATGCTGGAGGTGCGGTGCTACTGGGTTCATCTTCCTCATGCTCTGCTATAGGGACTGCCCCTAAACAGACTCAGAAAACAAGACTTGAGGGTCTTCTGTGCCCCGGGGCTGTCTCCATCATTCTATCTGCAGCTATGAAATGAAGAACATCATTTCTAAATTCCTAACAGGCAATTTAGGACAACTGTGCCCTGTTATTAGCAATAGAAACCAAAGCAATGCTTGATGACATTTCAGTAATAAAGGCTTCCTTTCCACAGGTCCCCAGCAGTGACACAGTGGTTCTTCTTAGTCTCTTCACTACTTGTAAGGTATGGAAGTTAGGTACCCCTATGTCATAACCGTGCAAACTAAGGTTTCAAGAGGGCAAGTGAATAGTTATTTGGATTACTTGGTGGAAAAGAGATAGAGTTAAAATTCTTAATCTTCTACTTTCAGGAAACTACTACAAAATTATAAGTGGAGGGAATAAAAAAAAAATGCTGGAGATGTCAGTTATCCAAGCAGACATTCCCCTGCAGGCTGCTTCCCCACTGTCACTCAACTGCACAGCGACATCTGACAGTCACACTGAGTCCGGGTGAAAAAAGATGTCTTGAATAGCGGGGAAAACTGTCTCCTCTCAAAGAAATGGTAACTCCATCAAGACACTCAAGGAGCATTCATTTACTTCCTAATTTGCCAGAATTTTAGAACCACTAACAATGGTAAATTTGAAGTTAAACATCAGAAATGAAAAAACACTAAATAGTGTTTCATCTGTTTTCAAATTACCGGGCACTCTTGACAGGCCTCCCCCTCTGACACCCTATCTGGGGCATTCTGGGGAACTGGAGGGCAAGCCCAGGGAAGAGGAGAGGGGGCGCCCCTCCCTGGCAACTTGGTCAGGAGCTTGAGCAAGTGTACCTTCCTGATCAGTCAGAATTTTGGAGCTGGAGCCAGGGTGAGCCTCACACGATTTAAACAGAGGCCTCCACGAGCCAACCCCAAGAAGACACCGGCCAGGCAGGGGGAGCTGTGCAGTGGGTCACTTGGCCCTCTGTTCAGCTGGTGTGCCCGGCACTCAGACGGGACAGGCTCGGGATGGAATCTCAGCATCCTGCCCAGAACACTGGCTCCAGAAAGTCTGCACTGCTCACTGCTATGCACGCGGCTGCCACAGCAGTGATGGGAGATGTGTTCAGATCCCAAGTTCAAAGGCAGGAACCACAGGCAACCCTTCCTTCACTGAAACAAAAGCACTTCCTGAATCACGGACTCAGAGCCCAAAAGACTAAACTTAGTAGCCCTTCAAAGGCGGCCCATTTATCTCCATCTCACTGTAGCTAAAGGCCAGGCCTGACACCCTGAGAAGCAGAGGAGGCAGCCTGCCATCGGGCCTTCTAGCAGGGGCTGCGCTGGGTTTTCCACCCCGGGCACAGAGAAAAGGCCTCAAATACCACCCGGGCCGGCACGCAGGGCGCGAGCTGATATGGGGCTGCACCCCCCAGGGCAGGGCTCCTTCGTCTCCCCAGGCAGAGTGCTGATTCTTACCAACTTTTTGAAGTAGCAATAAATGTACATTAATTCAACTTCTGCTAGATTTGTTTCATCCTGTTCACTCACTTCCTACATTTGGTTTTTGCCAATTTTTTTTATATTCTGCTTTTCTTGATTACCACATCTGAGTACTTTCATCCACAGTATTCATATTTCCTAGAACTGAACTTCTGTTATGGAATTTTAAAGCTCTAGCTTTATCATTAAAAAGATGTCTCAAGATACTACTCACTTGGGGGGAAGGTATAGCTCAGTGGTAGAGCACGTGCTTAGCATGCATGAGGGCCTGGGTTCAATCCCCAGTGCCTCCTCTAAAAAATAAATAAACCTGATTACTTGCCCCTGCCAAAAAAAAAATCTACTCATAATCTAGTGTGTGTATGTGTGTGTGTATATAATGTGCAATAAGTCTAAGGTTTCGAAGAGTTACCAGGATTATTGGAAAAATATATCTTCCAAATCTTACAAATGTTAGGAACTAGCTAATTATTTCTCATAATAAACCCTTAAACATTTACATATATATTAATAATAGTTATGTGATATCTTTCTGAGTACACAAAGGTCCAGAATTGTCATATATTCCTGGCAGATAAAAGGTGTAGTTTATCAACATATACAAATTTAACTGTTTTTCCTGTTAAGTTCCTTTTTTCTTGCACTCCATTTTGTACAATATTAACATGGCCACTCCAGTTTTCTTTTTGATCCCACTTGATGGCTTTCCTCTCTCCACCTTTGCTTTCAATCCTTCCGCCTCAGGAAATCCAGAATAAAGAGCAAGTGGGTAACTGGCTACCCAGGAGCCCCCCTAGTGGTGACTCACAGCATATTAAAATATATATTTTCCTATCAATGTCCAAAATGAGCCAGACTCTACAAAACAGACAAGATCTCTAGTACACTCTCACTTCCATCATAATTAGCTCCAAAAGAACTTTACAAAGTAATGGCTAAAAGGAGAACTTGATTTTCCCAGAGTCATAATAACAGAAGTAGATATTTCACTTAGTAGACAGTACATCATTTTCTAGTCATCTAAGTGTGGCTACAAAACAGATGAATGAAAGGAAACCACACTAGACTTTAAAAGGTAGCAATGAATGACAGAACGCATTGAGCCCTGAAAGAACAAAGGGTATACGATCAAGTTTTAATTTCCAGTGACTAGCCAGACTGTTCCCTGACAATTTTGGGGACAAAAAGTAGGTGCCTGTTGCAGGCAGGTGTTGTGTTTCTCTTCTAGAGGCTGGGAAGCAGTCATTCCCACTGGCCGAGACTCAATTCCCTAAGACTGCATTCGGAGACCAAAAGAGAAATACGCAAAATATCACATCAAGGGTTAGAATAATGTATTTTGAGTGACAGATGGCTAATTTATTTTTCAAGGGAGTTTACAAGGCCTTTTGGGGAACTGGGTGATTCCAGGACCAAGGCAGGGAAAAACACGACAGGTGCCCAGAGCATCCTGTGGTGCTAGAGAGGATGTACTCAGAAAGAGGATGCAGTCCTGGCGAGGGCCTGGGAACCGGCCTGAGGGGTCTCCCAATGGCCAGAGCTGGACCACTTGAGCAATAAAACCAACAGCAACAGCACTGAATTATAACCCACAGAATGAAATGTATAATTCATCGAGTAGCCATGGGCACACAGTGTTACAAATTACTGAATAAATAAGTAAACAGGGGAAGAAAGGGCAGCTTTTCCTTAAAGAAAAATTGAAACTGATAAATGGAGGACAGAGAAAAAGAAAATAACCATCAGAGCATCATAAAATAATAGTTGCAGGCAAAGTCCACCAGGGATGCTAAAATCAGTGGGGGCACAGGATACGTGCACAGTCTAAAATGCCTCCCCCAAGACACTCTGAGAGGAAAAGGGGAACCCCGCAGGGGAGAGGCCCCACGGACAGCACCTGAACCCAGCGGTCACGGCTGACACCACCAGTGGTAAGTTACGTGGGCATCACACACCCCTTGACACGATGCGGTCAGGAGGGTGTTCCTGCCAAAAACAGACAACCTCCATCTAATCCTGAGAAAGCAGTGAATAAACCCAAAGTGAGAGACAATCTATGAAAAGCTGACCAGTTCCCTTCAAAAGTACTAAGGTCATGAAAGACAAGGAAAGACAGAAACTGTCCCAGATGCAACGCTGGGTGGAACCTCGAACAGCAGAGGGACAACTGTGAGAAACCAGTGACATCTGGATCAAGTCTCCATCAATGGTACTGCACCAGCATTAATGTGCTGATTTTGATACCTGTGTAGTTATTATTGGGGAGGCTGAGTGCCACAGGGAACTCCTGGTACCATTTTTACAATTCTTCTGTTAAGTCTAACATTTCTTCAAAATAAAAAGTCTATATACCAGGCAATGGACTAGGTGAAAACAGGCTGTCACATTTGATTCTCACAACAACCCTGCAGAACTGGTGTGGTTATCTCTATCTTACAGCCTGGAAAGTTGAGGCCTGGAATGATTAAGTGGAACGTACAAACGCACACAGTACAATGTTGTGTCGGGACTGAAGCCACTTTATCACTTGCTCAACGTCCGTGTTCTTTCTATCACTTTATGATAAACACACGAAAATGCATTTATCCCCCCAAGAAGCACAGTGACCTCTTCGGAAACTAGAGAAAAAATTTTAAGTGTCGACAACAGCTGAAGCTCTTCTTAGAACTTAGCGTTAATTTTCAATTTCCTTAAAGTATGTGGTATTAGGGAAACAAAAAAGGGTTTCGACCGTGTTACTAATAAGTAAAGCCCTTTTAATTTACTGTAACGTCTAGCAAACCTCGCAGAACCCTACAGATTACCATACAGAACCGTACGCCTCCCAGCCCCAAGTACCAGAAAGGAGGGTCATTCACCTCTAACAGGCACAGGCGTTTTCTTAAACAATTAAAAGGTCTCTAGCTCAGAAAACTCAAGTGAATTTTCATATTTATTTTAGTGGGTTTTTACCCTGGTCCCATTACACTGTTTACGTACGCAAGCAACATACAAGTGTTATTTATGACAAAGCAGCAGCATATCAAAGTCAAGGGAAGCGTCAGAGAAATAATAAAACGTTCACCGCGGATGAGAAATACGTCCCTCTTGGCCCTTTACTGACGTGTGACACGAGCCACGGTAATGATAGGTTACTCCATCCTGTGAATTATGACAAAGGATCGGAATGAAAGTCTCAAACCCAAATGGCTGCCTTCTTATAACCAAATGTAACTCCACTGAATTATTGATGGATTGTGTTTTCAGCAATGCAGGAAGATAGCCCTGCCAAGGGAAGGCTGTGTAAACTTACTGCATGGCTTCAGGTTATCTGTTTGCTTCTAACTCAGATGTGCTATCTCATTAAGAAACTGAATTTATTTTGCTGTGCTGTTCTTTCCAATGAAATACTCACCAGGGACGTGCTAACAGAAAAGGCCAAGACAAAACAGGAAAATACATCTTTTTTCCCCAATTCCATCAACTTTTTAAAGCACATATTTTCAAGTGTTAGAAGATGCTTTAAATAGCCCAGCAATCTCACACATCCACTCACGGGACCAGAACTTGGAGATGCACGTGTGAGTGAGGCCTCGCAGCATGCGCGGTCCCATCCGCAGGGCAGCTGGGAGGCCCCGGCCTGCTGAGCCAAGGTGAACTTGGGTAGCTTGCCACATTCCAAAACAGAATGTTTTGAGCTTTGTTCAAAATAAGATTGTGAAGCCCACAGTACCTTAATCAAGGAAGAAAAAAGCCAAACCAGAAGGCAGGCAGCTTATGTCAAACTGTGAATATGAAAACTACTGTATCTATATCTTACATACAATTCTCACCTATCAAGAGTGAATTTTCAAGCCACTTGGTGATTACCAGTTCATGTATTTCCACTGTATTACTGAAGTACACAGAAGCACTTAACTCACTGTATTCCATGACGGACCCCAAGTAAGGACTTCCCCGGCAGCACGTCTGAAACTGCAGTCTGGCTGTGGCCCCCTCTCCTGGGCCCACTTGCCAGACCCAACACATCTCAGCTGCCTGCCCTGTGTAGCGCCGGACCCAGAACCGCCTGTCCCCAAGCAGCAGGAAGGGCAAGTGCATCCCAGCGGTGTTCAGTGGTCTCCCAGGTTCCACTGTCATGACTGGGCACATGTTAAAACTCAACAGATAAAAATCACCATCTGGGGCTAGAGAACTGACTGTCACTGACTGGCTCTGCTATCTTGACGGACACAGACGGAGAGGGAGAGAGCCATCGGGCGAGGTCACACCTTCACGATCCTCTGGCCTTATTGTTCCATCTAATACTTATCAAATGAATGACTTTTCACTTCAGTCTCTCTTCTGGGTGTGAGCTAGGAAAATCGCCATCTTTCTAGAAAAAGGGTGGCAGACAGCATGGTGGGGGAGCCGAGGCTGTCCCTGCTGACCTGCAGACCTCTAGGATCTTGGGCTCCCTGCTCCTGCCTGGTGCCTTAAAGGCCCTGAGTAAACATTTATTGATATCACTAATAACCTTTCCCTGGTATTTCCTATAAGTAATTACTAGAAAGTTCAAAGACAGCCACTTGTAAGTTCTATAAGCAGTTGGCTTTGAATAATTTGCAATGTCCTTCTCAGTACCATAATCACTATTTTATAGTAAAAGAACTAACAGGAGGATTAATTCTCCAAAACCAGAGCAAAAGAGTACAGAAATAAAATCGAAGTGGCCATGTTCACTTTTCTGTTCACTTCATTACAACCTGTCTCTGTCACCAACCATACAGAAATATTAAACATGTAGATAGACAGGCATGCCCCTCAGGCAATTAATTATTAAGGGATCTTCCTCTCTTAACTTTTTTTCTATGCTATGTCACATTTAGAAACTTTGAGGGAAAAAAAAACTGCATTGCTTTTGCCTGGATATTTACCTACGTAGGTTATCATGTGAAACATTTTCCTCTTGAAATACACACACACACACGTGCGCACGCACACACACACACACACACTCACACACACTCACTTCCATTTATGATCTTTAAAATATGTATACAAATAATGCCTTAAATTAGCATACTGCTATAAAAAAATTTCTTGCATAGCTATCTTTCTCAGTTTCTCATGTCATAAATTCAACATTTACTGGAAATTATTTCCATTTCTGCTTTATAAAGAAAAGCAATCCCTGAACTAAGAACTCTTAGCAAACATTAATCCAGACTTGATGATCTAAATAACAAGAGTAATAACCAAAAAAATTAAGCTGTAGACAGCTGTGAACATTGAAGCCTGGTGCTCTGATGTGACAACTGTTAGGATCCCAAGTCTGCTAGCCACATACTACACAGATCAATTTTCTTTAAAATCCGAAAACTGCTCCTAGGGTTCTATATATGCAGCACGCAAATGAGCAGAACAGTAATGAGGAGGGTTAACACATGTAAAATTACAGGAATAATAATATTCTGATGCATGGCTCTAAGGAGTGATTTGCTGAATGCTAATAATCCCCAAATCAGGTTGGTGCACTTAATTTGTTTCTAAAGAAATAAAGGTACAGTATCACTTCTGAAATTTAAATAGCTGATAATGAGAACGCTGTCACCAAGCAGCTGCAACATCAGATGAGTGATATCAATGCAGAAGAATGTGGTTTTTTTTTAAGTTATAGTCAGTTTACAATGTTGCGTCAATTTCCAGTGTAGAGCACAGTTTTTCAGTTATACATGAACATACATATGTTCATTGTCGCATTCTTTTTCACTGTGAGCTACCACAAGGTCTTATATACACTTCCCTGTGCTATACAATATAATCTTGTTTATCTATTCTACATATGCCTGTCAGTAAAATTTCAAACTCTCATTCTGTCCCTTCCCATCCCCCTCCCCCTCAGTAACCACAAGCTTATATTCTACATCTATGAGTCTGTTTCTGTTTTGCATTTATGTTCATTTATCTTTTTCTTTCTTCCTTCCTTCCTTTCTTTTTTTTTAGATTCCCATCTCATGGTATGAGTGATGTCATATGGTATTTTTCTTTCTCTTTCTGGCTCACTTCACTTAGAATGACATTCTCCAGGAACATCCATGTTGCTGCAAATGGCGTTATGCAGTCGTTTTTTATGGCTGAGTAGTATTCCATTGTATAAATATACCACATCTTCTTTATCCAGTCATCTGTCGATGGACATTTAGGCTGTTTTCATATCTTGGCTATTGTAACTAGTGCTGCTATGAACATTAGGGTGCAGGTGTCTTTTTGAAGTAGGGTCTGGATATATGCCCAGGAATGGGATTATTGGGTCATATGGTAAGTCTATTCCTAGTCTTTTAAAGGCTTGATCTCCAGAATATATAAGCAGCTCACACAACTTAATAAGAAAAAAAACAAACAACCCAATTCAAAAATGGCTGGAAGACCTAAACAAGCAATTCTCCAAGGAAGAAATACAAATGATCAATAGGCACATGAAAAATGCTCAGTATCACTAATTATCAGAGAAATGCAAATCAAAACCACAGTGAGGTATCACCTCACACCAGTCAGAACGTCCATCATTCAAAAGTCCACAAATGACAAATGCTGGAGAGGCTGTGGAGAAAAGGGAACCCTCCTACACTGCTGGTGGGAATGCAGTTTGGATCAGCCATGGTGGAAAACAGCATGTGCTTTGTCTTCTAAGACTAAATGGCTCATGTTTCACAACACATGCTGGTCTGTGCTGGGCTACACACATACCCCATCACATGGTTTAGGTTTCCCTTCCTTAGCTGCATCAAATCCAATGCAGATGGTGAATTGTGATGGCAGGGGCTTCTGCTTCTTTCCATCTCTCCACTTTTCACCCACTATCCTGCAGAGTGAGGGCCTTCAAAAGTTACAAATTAAATTCCATAGGTCTGCACACAAAATCGCATATAATTGGGTAACAAATGGTCAAATCTGAATTCCTTAAAGGCTCTGAGGATTGCTGCCTACCCTTCCCTTCTGTTATGAAAACATCACATCCGCCAAGGCTGCAGAATTAAGCGGACCTGACCAACAGGCACAGGCTGTTTGGCTCCTAAATTGAGGAGACACACTGTGCAAAGGAAAGCCACCTTAATTCCACAAAGGGAAATAAACAGCCCTAAAACTTGTCTCTCTCAGCTGAGCCTTCATTCAATATTGAAACAAGTAATTTCCACTGCCACAGCTTTGGCTGCTGCTCAGCACCATTCCACCCAACTGGGGATTGAACAGAGAGAAGTTAAGAGCAGCTTTAACCTGTCTTTTCTCTGCATTTTGCTATACCACACTGACAGCATCCTGTTCATTAATTAAACTTTTTTCCTTAAAGAAATAGACTGGAGCGTCCTATACTGGACACTGGAGGAAGAAGGCAGGAAACAAAAGGCAAAAGAAAATCTGGATTTTAAAAATTCTAGTTAGAGATGCATATGCATCTATGATAAGACACACCCAGAGAGGTGTCAGCAGATACAGGGTGAGCCAGGAAGGTCACACAGGCAGGAGGGGCCAGAGGGAGGGGCCGCAGTGGCTGGAGGTTAAGCACACAGGTGACTTGTGAACTCCAGAGGGCTCTGCGACTCACAGAGGTGACCTGCCTGGCCCACTGTCACCCTCCCCTAAGGAGGCAGGGTTACAATTGTAGGCCTTTAGGAACTATGACCCCAGTTAATCACAAGTGGGATTTGCCAAACTTGCCAGATATCTCACAAACAAGTTTTGGTTTTGTGAGCTGACTTTCATTGTGTTTCTCACTTAAGAAAAGAATGTATTCACTGCTGTTTGCTCTGTCTAATAATAGGGTAGGGAGATCATGGGGGTGGGGAGGATCCATAACTCTTATTTATCACCTAATTGATATGGAGGAACTATCACTTCAATAATAATTTAAGGAAGAAATATGAAAACGAATGTATGTATGTATATGCATGCCTGGGACATGATGCTGTGCACCAGAAACTGACACATTATAACTGACTATACTTCAATTAAAAAAAAAAAGATATGTCACTTCCAATCTTGCCACCTTAAAACTCAGTAATACAATAACAGTCTAAGTTTATGCAAAATCTTCTGACAGGAAGACAGGTGTTCTAAAGGGAAATGACTAAAAGGTAAAAAAAAAAAAGAAGAAGAAGAAGAAAAGAAAATGCTTTTCATGTGTCTTTGATCTGGGTTTTTGATACCTCAATACACGAGAACTAGACCAGCATTCTTTACTGCTTTATCATTATGGAAATCAAAGAGATTTTCTTTTCCAATAAAAGTTCTCCATGTAAATTATCAATGCAAACATCTTGGGGGCAAAATAATCACAGGAATGATGCCAGCTTGATAGTAGTTTTGATTAAAATTACTCTTCAGTTTTATAACCTGAATGTTAAGAAACATTACACACTCTCGTAGTCTCTCACTAAAAACTCTCTCACTAAGTATGTAGTGTGAACTAAATCTTCTCATCGCTCGTGAAACAGTGATTCCAAAACTCAAATCAAACAATAATCTTGAATTCATATTCCAACATTTGTGCTTTACTTTCTGGCAAAGAAAAGTTATTTTCTAACCACAGTAAGAGCTATCTCATATTGAGCACTCACTCCAGTCTAGGTACTTTTTTTCCCCACATATTTTATTTTGCTTAAGTCCTAACAATGCTAAGATAAAGGCTTCAGTCCCATTTTACAGATAAGGGGACTGAGGTTTAGAGAAATAAAGCAGCTTGCTTCACAAAGCCTGCACAGCTGGTCCATGGTGGAACTCAGATCTGAATTCAGGTCTGACTAACTCAAGAGCATTTGCTTTGAAAGTGTTTTTTTTTTTAATCAAATTAAATGTGTTTCAAACCTGGAATACAAAATTTAACCAGCACATATGATATAACTTATTTGTGGAATCTGAAAAATAAAGCAAACTAGTAAATATAACAAAAAAGAAACAGACTCACAGATGTAGAGAACAAAGCAGTGGCTATCAGTAGAGGAGGGGGGAGGGGGTTAAGAGGTACAAACAATTAGGCATGAAATGGGTTGCAAGGGTCTATTTATTACACAATGCGGGGAATATAGGCAATGGTTGATAATAACTATAAATGAATATAAAAATTACGAATCATGATGTACAAAAACACCTGTAAGTTAAATAATATTGTACATCAAATAGATTTCAATTAAAAACAAAAACAAAAAAATTAAGTGGCATGTAACAATGTTTTCAAGGTATTAGATTATTCCTCCTATTTCACCAGATTGAAAAGCAGACATCATAGTCAATTATTTTTTTCTAAATCATACTGTTCATACATATATATGTAGTAATAACTACACCAAAAGGTATTTTTTAGTTGTAAGATTAGACCTGCTTTATGTAAATAAAAAGGCAAATCAGTTTTGCTAGCAGATATGTCCACAACATTTTCACAACATTCTCCCAAACTACCCTGAGATATGATGTTTGAAAGGATAAGTGGCTGCTGTGAATCACAGCACATGAAGCATCACATTGGTGCACTGAGCTCCGACTTTCCATGTAGGACAAGGGATTTTTATCTTTTGAACAACAATTCCAATGCTTTAATTCCAACCATGCAATTAAGCCAATTACTGAAAATATGTTAAACACCATGGTTTATTTCCCTCCTAACTAAACTGCAGTTTTATAGGCAAAAGGCTGAGGCAATCTTTGCTGCTTATCTAGGCCATCCTGGAAAGCTGCTTCATACCTTTTCATGCAAATCCCCAGGAAGGAATCAACTCAAGTATTTTAGAACACTCACAATCTGAAAAATTATCTCACTGCTAGAAAAACAAGGTTGTCTACGGGTCCCGGGAGAAAGCCGAGAATGCAGGGAACTGTGATGGACAAGATTGCTGACAGCGAGTGGGGAAATGTGCTCAAGTTCACGGGTCCTAAGAGGAAGTTAAAGACGTTTGTTAATTAAGTGGTCACAACAGAAATGGTAAGAAATCATCTCCCACTCCACAATACTGATAAGGGATCAAAGAAAGGCATTTGGCTTATACTACAAATCCACACAAAAGAGAATTAAAATGTAATGGAGTCCACCGAAGAGCGAGAACCACAGGAAAGCTGGAGGTCTGTGAATTCACCTTACAGCTCAAAGCAGAAACTGAACTTGAACATACAAGTTTCTCTCATTCAATTATACTTTTACTTCTACAACCTTATGTTCAAATTCTATTTTCTTGAAGAAGTCTGAGTAATGAACACAGCAGATGGTATCATTCAGGGAGAAAGGAAAGACTTTCAGTATAAGTGAAACCTAACCTTCGAACTTCCTTGCTTAGTTTCATCGTCAATGTTTTGGTTGCAAGAAAAGTCAATAGTGTTCACTTAGTTTGGCAACACTGATTTTTCATTAATGTTATTCACTTAAAAAACAAAGTGATTAGAAGCTGACACTCTCCCCCAGTGCCACGTGTTAGTTAATATTTACAGCATCCTCTTTCTACCAAAAGGGTTCCGTTACCTTCAGACTGACGTGCACAAAATGAGTATTTATCCACTCTGCTCAGAGCACCTGCGGGTGCCGGCCGTGTGCGGGTCACCTGGCAGACACCTTCGCTGCTCCTCACCAGAGCCGACGCAAGCTAGGGGTCACAGACCCCACACACGAGACCAGCCTTGGGGAAGGTGTCTCTCTTGAGCAAGATGGTGAGACGGCCCAAGCCAACCTTCATCAACCCAATGAGCCATCACCGCACTCGCCCACACCTGGTGCAGCTCACCCCAAATCCGACCCTGCGCAACTGTACTTCAGAGTTTGTGCTGCAAGACGCTTACTTAACCTTTGATCCTCATCAAAACAGCAGGTATTCTTGTCCTTCTTTTTGTAGAAGAGAAAAACAGAGGTGCAGAGCTCCCCAGGCGGAGGCAAGGGCTGGCTGTGCGACCTTCAGCCTTCAGCCCAGCATCCCTCCAGGCGCCCATGCCTGGCCGGGGGTGGATGAGAGGGGTGTCAGCACCAGAGACGGGGGGCTGGAGCAGCCCCAGGAGGAATGAGAGCTCTCTGATCTGCAAATTGCCTCACACCTTGCTCACCATCTTTACTATTATTTCCCTAGTGTCTTCGCAAGAATAGAACTTTATATATATATTTTCCTTTATTTGAAAATCAAAACTGTTAAAATTAAAAAGCTATGAATGCTGCTCCCCACTGTATTCTGCTCACTCAGAACTTCCCATAATGGTTTTTCACTCACAAATATAGACATCCTGGGGCAGGAAGTAAACAGACAGTCCTGAAAAGATGGCTTCAGGGATAAACAGCGTTTTCTTTCACAGAATATGAGCCCAGGCCTGCAGACCTGCAGCTCTGGGCATGCTATCTCTTCCCACTTCAGGCTGAGTGATGTGAGCTCACAAAAATAATGAGGGAAAGACCAATAAAGACAGTTGGATCTTCATAGGAATGAAACCAAGTTACTCACTGCTTTTCTGTCACATCATAACAAACCACTATACTGGTCACGGACAAACATCTCTACACAGACATCTAGAAAACTGAACCCTGGCACCCATCTGCACTCCGTGGCCAAACAGGAAGCACTTTCAAGTACTCTGAGAAACTCTGAATGAGGTAGAGAACATCCTTATAGTCTAACTGTCCCTTTTCAATATGGCTCAAAAGACACCTGACAACTCAAGAAATGAACAGTGAAAAACCTTTCATAATATTGTGCAAAAAATCACAGAAGAAATGGCTAAGAACAAACAGGAGTAGTCTATGATCAAATCAAATGCATGCACATACTTTCAGCCCAGTCTTAAAAATACCAATCACAAGAAAATAATGCACAATGATAAAGTTATAAGCAGATATCACTGCAGTACATCTTGAAAAACAGAGTGATTTCCATTGCCTGAGAAAATGATTTAAAATACTCTGCTAAAAGGATCTTTTAAAATTAGTCTTTAAAATTCCTCCCCAAACAAATAAGATATGATTATAAACACAACTTAAACACAGTGAGGCTATCCACAACTCCAACAAGTAGAAAGGAGGAAATGGAAGCAGGGGGGTGTACATTTTGCTTTTTCCATCCTGTTGAAAATATGACAAGTGACAGCTTTTCCTACTGTGCTCAGAGAAAAGCTTTAAGACTCCAGAAAGAAATATTCTTTACATTAAGAATTCAAACATAAAATATCTAAAATGCACACCATTCAGATAACATACATCTCTTCAACCACTATCTACAAATTCACTAAATAATCCTACTAACGCAAGTAAAAATTTAAAACAATGTTTCTCTGCAGTTACAACTGCTCTAGACATGCAGCAGCCAGAGTTTCCATTTTTCAGGTTGATATTTCTTAGGTCTGCAAAATAATTGAGACCACCTCAATTCTGATGTACCATTGCTTTTAAGCATCAACAGCACAAGATAATATTGTTTTCCTAACAGTTACTACAGTTTTTGAATATCTGGTTTGGGTGGCTGGTAGAATTCAAAATGCAAGTGTGGGACAGCTTCATCTCTAAAAAGCTAACTGACAGCTACTGAGTGTTGATTATATGCAAGGCACGGTTCTCAGCCCTTTCTTTGCATAAACTTCATTTAATCACTACAACAGTCCTTTAAGGTGGACACTATTAGGATCCTCATTTTACAGACAAGGATATTAGATTGTAGAAAGTTTAAGAAATCTGCCAAAAATCAGGTTACAGCTGCTAAGTGGACAGATCTACAGCAGAAATATGAATCCAAGCAATCTGATTTCCAAGCACTCAACTGCTCTGGGAAAATACCTCTGTAGTTTATCAGGTAAAAAGACTAACTCTTTCCTAAATTTATTTAGGGGGTGGGGAAACAAAGAGAGGAAAGAGGAATTACCCTAAGTCGCCCTAAATCTCACTCTAGAACTTCTGAAGCAAGAAGAACTTGTTACGCTGTAGACCCACTGGCTCCCATTAGCGGTGCGTCCGAGATAACTAGAAGTGGTCTTCGGTCTAATTCTGAGCTATGCACATTAGTAGGTTTGTGACTTTAGGCAATTCATTCAACTTTTTTGAGATTTGATCCCAAACTATAAATTGTGATTCAAAAATACTGCCTTCATGATAAAGCAAATACCCAAGACAGAGAAGGAACATTTTTCACAGAAGAATTCCAGCTCATAAGTGTAGAAGTGAAACTAAGACAGCTAATCTGGGAAATCAATAGACAGTCAACGAATAAAACCACTAGATGGGAAGTTACAGGAACTTTACAAAGAAGGT
Source organism: Vicugna pacos (assembly GCF_048564905.1). Lineage (NCBI taxonomy): Eukaryota > Metazoa > Chordata > Mammalia > Artiodactyla > Camelidae > Vicugna > Vicugna pacos. The sequence continues at coordinate 82,559,181 of NW_027328741.1, read as the reverse complement.
TCAGGCTACCGATACACCTCCTAACGGGACACAAGATTCAAAACAAAGTACCGCTTATGAAGGATTCTTGCCACAAAAGTTGAACCTACAATTTACGAAAGTCTTTACAGCTAACTTCAATTTACAGGAAAAATGGTAACAAATTAAATGATGCCACAGGAAGCAAACAAATAAATCCAGAATGTGAAACATTCTATAGAATAACTGGTTCATTTCTTCAAAAAGCTATAGACTGATAAAACAAAGAAAAAGGAAAGAAAAAAGAAAGAAAAGGGGAGGTAAATGATGGATCACTAGAAGAGATTAATGAGACAACAGCCAAGTGTAACATGTGTAGATCCTGGTTCAAATAAATCAGATGTGAAAAAGATGTATTTTTAGGCAAATTTGAACGTGCCCTAGATATTAGATGTTATCCAAAAATAATTGCTGTTACTTTTGCCAAGTGGTAAGATAATGGTGTTACAATTATGTGAGAGAAACGTCCATATATTCTCGAGATACAAACTGAAGTATAGGTATCACATGACACTGTCTAGAACTTGCCTTAAAATACTCCAGCTAAAATACAAAAAATGAAAAGGGATAAATAAGACAAATATGGAGACACATCAAGAAACTATGTGCTTAAAATTTTTCTCTTTAATTAGCAACACTGCAGGGAAAGTCCCCTCGGGACTTAGAGGCAAAGATGGAGACCCCAAACCGGCTGGTTTTCCTGGTCAGGTGGGAGCAGAGCTTTTACCCCCGGCCAGAACCCCTCCAGCTCTGGTCACAGCCTCCTCTCTATGGCCAGGTCCCAGGTTTGTTGGCTGCACCCCGGCACGTGCAGATTTGCATTTGTACATGTTTGAAGTTTTACATAATGTGAAAATTTTAAGAAGTACTTCCTCCACCTGTTTCAGAAGCCCCTGTGATGATCATTGATTAAAAGTATGCAAAGTAGCTAAAACACCCATCAGGTATCTGATGAATGTGAGTTTGGAAAATGAATAAAGAAAAAAAAATTAAAGAATCTATGTTCTAACTTCAGCACCTGCAAACTATGCCAGGACCACAGGTCACATCCAGACAATCACCTGTTTTTGTCATAATAACATCATCTCACCCATTGGTTTGGCTGTTGTCTGTGGGTGTTTGCAGGCTACACGCAACATCAGAGTAAGTGTAATGGAAAGACATGTGCCACAAAGCCAAAAATATCTACCATCGCTCCCTGTAAGCAAAGTTTACTTACCCCTATGCTAAATTCTATATTTTCACCATCTCTTTGAAAGGAAATTTAGCCTTGAACGATTTTTGGGGGGCCTTTCTCCTGAAAATTTACCCAGGATTTTCCCTAAGTTAGCTTCTGACAAATAAAAACAAAACTGCTCACAAAGTAGGGCTTAGCTAGCCTCACACTTCTGTTCCATGAGTGAATAAGTCATTTCATAGCTTTAAGGCAGTTATTTTCCTGCTAAATCTAGAAGTTTATAATGAAAGCAAACAAGCCAAAAAAACCAAGGTGTAAAAAATAATTATAATAAAAACTTACAGAAAAAAATAATAAATTATTAATTATTACTATTAATTATTATTATTATTATTATTATTATTATTATTATTTGACTTCAAGTTCACTGGGTTTAATAAAACAACCCAAGGGAAATGATATATTACCTGTTTTGACACATTACAACCAAAGGGGTCTGTTCACTTAGGGAGGGAAGGAAGAGGAAAGTCACACTCACATAAGATGCTGGAATTTCTCCTTGTGGATCAGCAAAGAGCACTATAAGCCCAAGGGCCACTTTTTCTAACTGTAAACTCCTGTGTATTTTGGATTAACAGTTTAAACACATTCTTTGGCAGTCTTCAACTTAGCTTACATAACCTTCGGGTTCACCCATGAGCTGATTAGTAATTTAAGGCCTGAGAAAAGCAAAGTTTCAGAGGGAAATACACTGAAACGGGAATGGGTTTAACATGCAAGTGCACTAGCTAAGGGGCATAATTAAAACGACATCACTCCTTTAAATCTACATAATTATGTCCCAAAGACATTCTCATTAGTGTCTTTCACTCTGCCACTAAACCAGAAAGGGCCTCAGGTCTACACGGCTGGGAAATAAATATAAAATTACAAAGTGAAGACATATACAAGTCGAACAAAATACCTGCACGATTCAACTAGTGAACTTTCCTTTTTTAGGTGATACACAAAATCCACCAGTCACCCATCACTGTTAGCGCATCCACAACAAAATATACTACCGTAATACCATAGGTGACCTTATGCCCCAACTTCCCGGGGAAAAAAGTAACCAGAAAGATTCAATAAACTATATTTAGTATCACAGAGAAAAGCTGCTTTTGCTGGCACTAACTCAACTGGACGCCCCTCCTAACCCACACTGTCTTTACTATGTGATGACAAGTGATGTCTGTAACGCTCAGCCTGCAGCAGGTCCAAATCCTGAAGTTCATCTTAACTCATTAAACAGGAGATGAGAGCATGTTCAGTGTATTTCTGGTAGTGAGCACACTTCATAATATTCTCATTATTTTAAGATTAGTCGTATATTTAACGTATACGGGGCAACGGCCAACCGAGACGTTGTTCAAGTCAAAGTCAGGCACGCACAGGGGCCATACTGAGAAGCTCTTACATTACGGTAACTCACAGGGGGGAAAATCACTCTTAAAATCTGGGGCATGAAACTCTATGGGGCACTAATAGAAATCCTTCAAAGGGCTTGAAGGAATTTTAAATTGCTTTTAGAGAAAATACTGGCCTGAACAGTGGCCCTTCTTCCCCCTACTCTATTGACACGGATCAAATCTTCTGAGATAAGAGCTGGAAAAGCAATTGGGAAGCCACTGCAATAACCCAAATGAGCGGTGGTGAGGGTGTGGACCAGCACTGCGGCAGCTGGGACGGTGAGATGGGAGACTTTCAAGGTTGAGACAAAAGGACTCGCTGAGAGCTTAGGCACGAGAGAAAACAAGGGTCAACGAGGTTTCTGATCTGAGCAACTGGGAGAATGGAACCGCAGTCACCTGAGGTGGCAAGGGCTACAGTTGGTTTGGGCAGGCTGGTGGACCAGGAGCTCACTTCTGGAGACTTTGATTCAAATATTATTGCATTTGTATGATCTAGAATCTACATCATAAGGAGGCACGTGGACTTCACGGAGAAGGACAGCCTGGGGAGATACACTAGAAGCCTTCAAAAAGGATGAGTTCATCTAGGGAGTCAGTATAGATTTTAAAAAAAGAAAGAAAGAAAAAGACTATGCTGTGTCCCAGGGCACAGAACTACTGAAAAAGAAGAACACCACCACGGAAACGCTGACTGTCTAAGGTGATCAAGCCCTTCAAGTGCCCCATGAATTCTTCCGAACCAGTCCTTCAAATTCTGATCAAAGGGTGAATTCGTCTTTGCTGCAACAGAAGAAAGATGGTTACTGTGACATCAACCAGATGGGGCCGTGCGCTGAGTAGCTCCTTGGATACAAATTTTTTTTGATGGGGCAGGTAATTAGGTTTATTTATTTATTTAATGGAGGGACTGGGGATGGAACCCAGGACCTCATGCATGCTAGGCATGGTGCTCTACCTCTGAGCTGTATCCTCCCACTTTGGATATGATTCTGGGAAAGGCACAAATTGCTGAAAGCAGAGGCATGGGCAAGGCTGAGGAAGGAGGCTGAATTCCCTACAAGAGGTGACTCATGGAGTCAGGCGGTGAAAGCTCTACTGAGATGACGACACAGGCTGATGGGAGACCCAAGTGCTCTCTGCCGTGACAACTTCCACAGTCAACCCAAATCCTCTCCGCATGCCCCCCTAAGTCAAGTATCTGAACCTGTATGACAAACACAAAAAATCTGAGAGGCACTGATCTCAATCATCTGTGGATCACTTCAAGGCCTAAAAGGTAGATTTTAAGTGACTACCTAAAAGTTAGCATTTCAGCACGCATTAGAAATATTGAACTCTGAAATGATCTCATCTCAGCGCTCACCACCAACGTTCTTTGGACATCTGACATTCTAAAGGAGAATCCAAAGTCATGTATCAAGGAACCCCTCACTCAGATCTTCTAATCTCTCTCCCTGATCTTAATAGATCACCACACAGCAATGAAACTGACCTGTAACTTCTCAGGGTCCAGTGAGAATACTTTCACTGAGACTGAATAACACCATGCACTCAGTCAGCTTTTACAAAGGTTCGATATCAGACTGATCCACTTGAGAAATGAAGCCGAGTCTGCAGCCAGACCATGGTAGGAAAGGTCCTCCACTGTGTCAGCAACAGCCTTTACACAAATCCTACATGGACCATGAAATGCAAGCCCCAACTCCACATGCTCAAATCCCACACTGTTCAAGGTTCAATTCAAATACCCATTTCCCATGAAGCCCTCTCCGAGCACCTGGGGGATGTAATGTCTCTCTCGTGACTCTCCCCTCATACTGTACTTATCACTGTGTGCCTCACATTAAATCAGGACTAAAGGGGGGTGTTTTATTGATCATCATCTATACACTAGACACTGGGCTAATAAGCAGTAGGCTAAGAGTATCATCAAGCATAATTCCATCATGATCCTTATTTGAGGGATGAGAAAACCGAAGCTGGGAGATGCTCATTTTTCCAGGTCACACAACTAATCATCAGCAGATGGGGTCAGAGCTCTGGTCTGACTCCAAAGTCTAGGTTTTCCCTCTTGTACCACATTTCCTCCCCTTCCTGACCTACTCTGCTCAAGATTCTAGAGTTTTATTTATTAAGGTATGGGAAAGATTTCCAGGTATCCAATAAATGCTACTTGAGTTTAAACCTGAAAAATAAATGGTCTCCACACCTCAGAAAGCTCACAATTAATGAGAAGGTGATCCAGTGGTTGTGTTATAATACGAAAGAAGTTGTATCAGTCTGGTCTGGACTGTACCCCTTGAGTCATGTCTTAGGCATATTTTTTCACTCACAGTCTTTAAAGCTTTGATACACAGAGAGTTTAAATACTAATAAAATAAGACTTCATTCCAAAAATGAGGGTCATGTGGTCTTCCTCCCCCCTCAGCTAAATTTAGGGCAGTGAAGTTACCTAGGTGTTTGACAATGCCTACTCCTGTTTCATACAATTTGTTTTTTATTTTTCATCTTTCTAAATGAAGAGGACAACTCCATCAGAGCATTCCAAGTTTTGACAGAACGGCCTATCCAGGAGACAGGAGGGCCCCATGAACCCTGGACCTTCCACTCACTAGGAAATTCCCCGAGCTTCAGGGTGCCTCTTTGAAAGATTCAGATGATCACAATGCCCACTCTCATGTGAATTCCTGATGACTAAATAAGAACATTTACATAAAGTGCCAGGCACACTGCAGGGCTCAGTAAATGCTAGTAGCGACCCTCACTTTAACAAATTCCTGCAAACAGCTGATCCATGCTGAGGACAGCGGGTTTATGCCACATCCATCCTCCTTTCTAAGAGCCATTTAAAGCACTAAACATGTTCCTAAGGAAAGAAATAACTTTTTTTTTAACTTCATATGCCTCTGTCAACAACCTCCAATGTCATATCCCTTATTGGTAGCTGTTTTTCCCCCTCACTGCTGATAAACCTTACAGACAGTAAAGGAAATGTTCTCTTTTCAGGTTGGGTTTATCTGCATGAAGAGAAAACAGTACATGCCATTCAGTCTGGCACTCAGGGTCCGCTTGTCTAAGGATAAGCAGAGGTCAGGAGGGCAAGTTACCCACAGGAGGGCTTCCCTAACACAGCGACCACACGCTCCTGATCAGCTGTACCTTTACATGAAACCTATGTCTTTATTACTACAGATAAGTTCAAATATGAAGGGGGTGGGAAGTAGCACAGCCTGCAACTCTTACTGAGGGAAATGAACAGCTTGACACATGAGCACCATTTTTAACCAATGAATACATATCATGGAATGACTGGGAACACAGATTTCTGTCCCTGCAATGAGGGCAGGGAGAGGATAAACGCTGTAAGGTAGAGTCCCTGCTACTTGGACACTTAAAATCTGGTTGGCATTCTTAAAAGTGGTGCTGAGGGGCGTGGTCACTGCTGGCTCAGACATTTAGGAGAAAACCAACATGGGGGGGTGGAGGCTGGGCCTTATTAGATAGACAGGAAGGCTTCTCTGGCTCCGGCCAACAGTGGCTCAAACCAAATCTAATTCCTCCTCAGTAGTACTGAAATTAATTCTAGCCGGCTGCCCTCAGATCCTTCAGAATTACCTCTCCCATCAGAGAGTACAGCCTCCCGCTTTTCTCCAGGCAATCAATTTATCCAACCTAGAGACAGACTAAAATTATCTTTAAAAAAATCACATCAAGTTCTAGGAATGACCTTGAATGTGAACATCTAAATGTAACAAAAATATAGCTTTGAAAACAACATTTATAAGTAAACCGTACGTGTCATGGGCTCCACTAAAAGGAGTTATTGTTACTGGCTGAAGTGAAACATAATATGGCTGTAAACAGGGATTAAATGGCATTACCACAGCATTATTAAAATTGCATCCTTTGTGTGAAAGGCCTCAAGGTACAGTCAATATGTTAATAATTAAAGCACATAAAACTGTAGCAGACAACAAAGACCATAAAATTGTGCTAAAGTAATGTTTAAATGTTGACTTATCAGAAAGAGCCCATTATTAAGACAGATTTTTTTGGTGCTATTTCAGAGGGCCCATAAATTGAAAAAAAACAGTAAGAGATGGAGAACGCCTTATGTCAGGTACTTTTCGGGAATCCTTTTGGCTCTGGTTCTTTGCAGTAAGAAGTTGGAAACTGCAGAAGCATCTGCCTGAACTTCTGTGCGGCCAAGGCAACACTGGAAAAGGGAAACAGAAGCAGGAAGAGGGGACCAGAAGTAGCCTTAAGTGTTAGGACATCCTTGAAATTCCAAGAATCAAGCTAAGTGTTTCTGCTGTCACAGTGTCACTGAAGGATGGGGAGACCCAGACCCCCAAGCAAGTGGGAGAGCCACAGCTTTGCTGGTGAGCTAACACCAGGCACAGCAGGAAGCAGGAAGCAAGGGCCACCAAAGCCCCTATAGCACTAGGAAGAAAGAAACCATGCCCACCTCCAAAGAATAAAGAATGTGGCACTTCCTGGAGAAGTAAGAAAACAGGAAAAATACTTTATGATCTCTTGAATTACCTTGAATAGAAATCATTTTTTGTAGCAAATAATATATTCCAATATACTGATAAAATGACCATGTCCTAGATTTATATTTTTTTTAAATATAGTTTTTCAAGAGGAATTTTTTAATGATTTAAAACTGAAAGTAGAGATAGAAGTATAATTGTGGTAAAACTTGCATCTAAGAGAATTAATCCACATGCATTCTTTCCCTCTGTTGATAAAGAAACATCACATTTATGATAAAATTTAAAAACATCAAAATGGAAAGCAAAATTCATCTTCAAGTGGGTTTAAAAGTACAGTCATATCTAAATTATCATATTTATACCCCTAAGCATGTCTTTAATCTCCATGTTTCCAGAGAAAAGTCAGTCTTCACCATTCTGACTTTACCTTGACACATGCATCAACTGGACAACACTTTTCGCCACCACCAGCAAATGATGATGCTGTATTGTATTACTTCCTGACATTCACTCTTTCTGACCAGTGCTTTGTTTCCCACTGCATGGTGAGGGTGGCACTCAGGGACCTACCTGCAGAGTGGAGAAAGTATAAGGGGCCGAAGCAAAGAAGATAGAGAAACAGAAATTTGATATAAAGGGCCTCTTTAGCTGCAAAGATGTGAAGGAAAAATAAAGGATACTGCAGCTAAAGGATTAATTTAGCCCAAGACCCATAGCCCATCATGTAGGCATCAAGCATTTCTCTTTTGGGTATCTTTCTAGTGAGGGGAAAAGGCAGGAATTCTTTTGAGATTTAGGAAATTTAGTAGGAACATCACCTTTCTCCCTCTCACTTAGGACCTTGACTAAATCACGGGACCCTTGTGTGGAGGGGTGGCTGAGCCTTGTGGTGCTCATCCCTCTAGGCTGAATGGATCAGAGGTCTGAGGGCAAGAGAGTTCATCCCAGTCAGTCATAGAGTGACCCCAAAGCCCGGTACCCACTTTAAACCATCACCCCTGAAAACAAAGGGTCCAACATGGCCTCCCTGGCTGAAACCTGAGGTGCCGTGGGCCTGGCACGGGCTGGATGTCTGCCTGGCCACCCAGCCCTGCTTCCTGTCTGACTCCCCCGTGCTCTGCTGTCTCTGCCTGGCCTTCCCTCAGCCGTTGACTTTTGGCAGGATCTAGTTACACTGCAGCTCACCTTACAGAGGGCCCTGTCACTGCAGCCAAGGGCTCAAAGATCCAGTGTCTGCAACTTGTGGGTAAACTTGGACAGTTTTCCTTGCTTTCAGCTTTCCTCATCCTGAAACAGCAAGGACTGATATTTGCTCCTCTGTACCCACTAACACGTGATAAATCTCACCAGTTTTGCCTGAGAGTTCTCGGTTGCCAACAATGCCAAACCCAGAACTCCCATGCAAAATGCAAGTCGTGAGCAAAATGTCACCTGTCATTGGTCACATTCCCCAACTACCCTAGTCAAAACTACGCTCCCTAACTTTTCCCTGCAAAATTTTCTCCTTAGCATTTATCACTGACTAATATATACTTGTTTATTGTATCTCCCCCACCAGAATATGAATTCCAGAGGGGCTGGCACTTCTGTCTATTTGCTCACTGCTGTGCCTCTAGCATCTAGAAGAGGTTCTGGGATACAGCAGATGTTCTATGAACACTTGTGAAATGGATAAATAAAACACAGTCTTACACAGCCACTGTGGCAGACAGGTGGCTTGGGCAGATCTGGAGAGCACCAAGGAAAGGGACAAGACTCTTCTAAGACTCCCAAGTTAAAAGCAATCTACCACTCAGGGGTCGCATCAACATGGCCCTCACCACCTTTTCACCTGAACATTGATGCCTCATTCTCCTCTGAACCTGTATTCTCACTTAAAAGCCTTGCTCACCCTTAAAAGCTGGCATTCTTGCCGGTCCAAAGTATGAACTGTGGAGACCTCCCCTTGAGTAAACACCCTCCAGTTCCTTATCTGGTTAGGATTCCTCCTCTCCTGACTGAGTTGCACACAATTACACTAAAACACAGCCACTCTCTGGGTCCCCACAGCTGTGGGAACTCACAGTCTATTACTACATAAAGAGAAATGCACATGGACAGGTGCAAAATAGCTATTTGGTTTTTTTTTTAATAAAATGAAATCCTACTTGACAAAGAAGTGAAGTAACTGGAAAGATGGTGCCAAGTAATTTTTTTAAGCAAAAACAAGAAAAAATTAATCAAGACAGATATACAAGAACATGATGAGTGATAAAGACACAGTGAATCATGGAAGAAAACCACTTGTGACCCCTAGAGATTCTTCAGTTTAATAAATCTTCCAGAGGGAATATCCCCTCGTGTCAGAAGTCTGACCCATCCTGGAGCTTATACACCCAACTTATCTGGGGAAACGTACTACCAGGGTATACCCTGGAACCTTCACCTCGGACCTCCTTATCATCACTCTCTCCTGAGAGCACTGCATGGACTAACAACAAAAATTCAGCCTTTATTGTAAAATGCTGGGTACAATGTCATTTTAATGCAGCGTAATCCATAAGGTGTCACGGATAAGACAACAGTTCAAATTAACGATTCAAGTGGAAGTCTTCTACCTGTTATCTCATTTTCATAATTTGAGGCTTGAAAAGCAATTATTACTAAAGCTACTTTTACCAGAATCATGTTGGAAGGGAGGGCTGACATCACCTGTTTTATTCTGATGATCGACTTAACACAATACATAACTGAACTGAAAATCTGACCAGCTAGCCCCCTGACGATTCATGAAGCAAGTGCATCCTGCTCAAGCCTGGGTTTAAATATTAATCCTTCACTGTGCTCCCTAGACTTTGTCTCCCAAATGTGATGCAAGGCACGGAGAGACGAGGGGGACCCTTCACACCTTTATTGCACATTAAAGTACTTAAAAGAGAGAATGTAACAGAAATTTCATAGCATAAAACTTTAAAAAAGTCATTCTAGAGACATGGTAACAGCTAAGGCTACCTTTAAAACTGCAACTCAAGAACAACAGGGATGAAAATTAGACTTCTTTTACAAGAAACTACTTTTGCTACATTCAGTTACTTTCCTAGGATACAGCTAATGTGAACATTCAGGCAAAACCAAGTTTTCTTCGAAAGAAAAGCCAAAAATGTAACCAATTAAACTAATTAAGGTTTGTATCTATAAGTTAACAGGTTTACAAATATACCGAGAAAACATGCAAATGATTATAGACTCATTTATCAATGTTTTAAAATGTATTAACTACCATTGGTTTAGCACTTCACAAATTACATAGCATTTCATGTATATTCTTATTTCTTTGCAAAGTTTTAGTCAGCATTACTCTTGTTCCCTTCTTAATGACAATATGATGGAAGCCCTGGTGATGGAACACGGAACCGAAAACCTCCACTCTAAACTGTTCCCACCTGGGTGTATCTGGCCGGTCACACACGCCCATCTTCTAAACAGCATGCCTGTCTGTTCTCCCCTTGGGAGCACCGGGGACAGCAAATGGTCTGGAACAAAACACATCTGGGTTCTGACTCAGGTCTGATCAGGAACTACCCCTGCTGCCCGTAGAAGTCATGAAACTCTACAAACGGAGGGTATCTATCTCACAGGGTTGTTGTGAGAGTAAATGGAATAAGGAACACAGAAAGGACTGAATAACAGCACATCTGCTTGGCCGGTTCCTAAGCCTGGATAAATTTTACCTTATATCCTCTCCACTTCTCTTCTAAGGCCACAAGGATTGCTGGAGGAAGCAAGAGAACAGTGCTGACCTAGCCGATTACAAATTTGTGGTCTAACACAGCTTCTCTCAGCAGTAAATGAGACGTAAATAATAAATAACACCTGTCTCCCAGGACTGTTTTAAGGATTCCACAAGATGGTATATGTAAAGGATGAACTACAGTGTCCGGCATGTGCTAGGCGGGCAGGAGATGGTCAAATTGTAATCGTTCCACAGCTTTTCCACCTTTGTACTGATCACACGTGAACTCCTCTGCGCATGCCAGGAAGGTGCTCCTCCTCTGTGAGCACACGGAGCAGGCGCTATGCCGAGGACTGCACACAGAGGAACCACATGGGAACTCAGTCTGACTCGAAGTCTGTACTCTGTATTAGTTCTTTCCAACCTTTTTCATGTCACTAAGCACATATGAAATGATATTTGTAAGGCACTCTAGAAGAAATGGAGGAAGCTACTCAGAGTTGAAGACAGCTAACTTGGAGAACCCCCGGCCCAGCCTCGCTTCCTCAAGGGTACCTGGGATTGACATCCAGGAGCACAGGGAATCTTCAGCAGTGCATCGGCAGAGGGACTCTGCTGTATGTATCCATTTACTACGGGCCAGTACCTGACATGCTGCAGGGATTCAAATGTGTGTGTGGGGGTTATGGATGAAGGACAACAGCATACTCAAATCACCAACAGAAATGGACAGAACAAACAGCTGAAGATGCTCAGTGGTTATTTTGATACCCCAGTAACCATGCTGATTTCTGTCAGGGCAATAACTCAAAGACGGGCTCTCAGTCTTGAGTGGAAGTCAGTTTCACCTTCACTTGGAAGGCTTGTGAAACCACCCGCCTCTGGAGCCTGATTCAGAGACTTAGCATTTCTGACAAATTCCCAGTTCGTGCTGAAGCTGATATGGCTGGTCTGGGTCCTGGGAGAAATGCTGGTTTTAAAAAGAAAGCCCCAGTGACAAATGTGCTTCATATATGCACAGCCCACGAGCCAAATATGCAGTTCTCAGGCAGCCAATTTCTACTGATGCAGGTCCTAGCTGGCTGGATTCTGGGACAAAAGATACGCTTTTTGCACAGCGCTAAATGCCACTTGACCCAATTATATGAGCACGTAGTGGGCCTCAGGTACATTCTCACTAGGGACAGGAAGTCCAACTACACAACATGGACTTGATCTGTGGCGTGTTTCATGTCTAATAGGGCCAGGTCAAAACAAATTCAGGACAACAATGCTACAAGCAATCTGATTAAGAGGATACATTGCTTTGAATTTATTAGAAGAATTATCTGGTTCAATTTAATTCTTAACAAATCTCGTGGCTGAAGTTATTAAATATCCAAGTTCCAAGTGAAAGAATACTTTTGTGGTAAGTTTTTTCTTGCTTTCCATAGAGGTTTGATTAATTTTATCTCTTGCACACAGGGTGAGGCTTTTTCTCAGGTAGACCGGCATGTAAATAACTTCAACTAAGAAAAACGTGCATAAAATTGCACTATGATTAATTAAATATATTTTGTTTGCATAAAGCAATGATGCATTTATTTCAGAAATCTCAGAAATTATTTAGGAAATTAGACATTCAAAGCTCTGAATTCCTCTTAAAGAATCAGTAACAAATCCAAAGAATCCTATCCAACACTTAAGTGCAATTTTCAAATGTCCCCAACCCTCACTGACAAAAGTTAACCGATAAAACTTTACTGTTACATTTTTAATATATCATAAATATTTATACTTGATACAATTAAGTCTAGGAGTAAAAAGCCTCTATTATGAAACTAGTATTTTGGGAGTAAGGTATACCCTAAAGCAATTAGTCTGCTACAAGATCGTTCATAACAACAGAACGTTCTCCAGAAATGGTTGACATTTTAATACTAAAATCCCTTACCCTCTAGTACCATGTGAATCCAAATAAAATTGGTATTTGAATATAGTGATGAGGTCAAGTCCACAGAGAAGTCTGAAAGCAGAGACTTAAAAATGACAACCACCAATGATCACAACCCCTACACCAGCTGACAAAAATACAGACATGGTGAGTGTGCAACAAGAAGTCATGGAAAGAGGATAAAATCACGCGTGGGCGTGCTCTGCCTGCCTTCCCCTGGCTCCCTGTCCCTGTGCTGTGATCCCTTCTCTCTGCTAATCCACGGCCTCACTTCCTCCGAGTCCTGATCCCAGACTGACGTTCAGCACACCTCCTCTAACACAACACTCTAACAACTTCCTGACACCACGGCACCCACCAAACCTCTCCTTTTCATCCTGTTGTGTAAACTGTTTTTGAGTTACTTCTATCTCTCAGTTCACCCTATTATTTTAACAGATTTTAATCTATTTGGTTAAAAAAATGCTTTTAAAACCTCAATGTTGGTCCATATAATTAAAAATGTGTATTTAAACATGCTGAGTTCATTTGAACTATTTTAAATGGAGTAAGTGGAAACCTTGTTCATACTACTTTCTTTCTGTCAGTTAACCCCCATAACATCCCAGATTCACTATACAATCCTAGTAAATGTTCAGAGTTATGAAATTGTGTATCTCTGAAGTTATAAATGAGCCTCCACCGCTGACCCTGGCTGGCAGTCATCTGTTCAGCAAGACCACTTCCTGCTGGCCCACTCATCTAATCCATCTGCCTTTGGTAATAACGTAATTACACAGATTCCCACCAGCTCCAAGATGGGCCAAACTCTCTCATCTGAGGTCCCTGCAGAACGCTGCCCTCCTCCACGTGGAATCCACTTGTCTCCCTGGCAAACTCCCTAAGATCACCTGCCAAGTGGGTCCTCCTCACTCAGGGACACACTCCGCAGCTAATCCTGTCAGCCCCTCCTCTGCTCTACCAGAATCCACGACCATCTCATACTGACTTTGTGTATTTCTAGTCACCTGTTTTTTCCCAGGAGACTGTGAAGTTCTCATAAATAAGGGCTGGGCTTTTATTGCAGTATCTCTAGTCAGGGCAGTGTGTTGACTGATGGCATATGCACGTACGTGTACACACACACACACACACACGTGCCCATACTTCTCTGCACTTTTAATAAGAATCATAACTTGACTATTACATTATTTAAATATTAGTAACTAAGTATATACTGTATTTCACTAAATAATAATGATGATAATTGGTTACCATTTCTTACATGTTTTTATATTCTTCCAACCTATATTCTGATTTAGAAAAGTACATGAAAGACAACAGATCTGGCTAGCTGCTAAAATAACTACTAATATTTTACAGTTTGTCAAAAATGTACTTCTATCTAAAAAGGAGAAAAAAAAAGAATTTATTTTTTCATACTGAAAGCCACTGTTTAAACTTTGCCAGGAGTCACCACATACGCAGCAAACACCTAGTCGCTGCCAGTTCTGGTACTAAGCCCCCAGGATCCACAGCGAAAAAATCCTAGTCCCTGCATTCAGGTAGCTCAAAAGTCACTCTTAAGACACACGTGCCAACAAAAATACTACAAGCTGATAACAGTGATACAGATGATGTGCACAAAGTTCAATGACGGTAGATCAATACAGGGTATATTCTATTCCTAATACAGCAGGGGAAACAAGACCTGCAATTTCTGAACAGCGGACCATGCATAAGACAGCACACTAGAAGCCCTGTCCTCTGCTAGGATCGCCTATTTCGTCATGGGCCCCCGGGCAAGTCAATGATGAGAAATCCCTTCAAATTATGAAATCAACAACTTTTGCAAATTTCAGGCTATACTAAAATTCTTGGTTTAATTCAGCTTCAAGTTCACTATAAATAGAATGACAGCACATTAACAAATAATTGTATAGTACCGTGCTCTGATTCATGAAGGAATTTGGGAAAAGTTGACCAAATTTTCTAGTTTTCTGTGTACTTATGAGGACTTATGATCTAGCTCATTCAGTAAACATTTATTAAGTTCCTACTATGAGTTTATGTTCCAGGTGCCTGCACACACAGCAGTGAACAAGAAAGATAAGCTATCTGCTTCTCTATAGTTTTATTCTAATTGTAGGTGACAGGTAATAAATAAATACTTAACCAAACAATAAATATGGTTAAGTGCCAAAAGTTGTAAGAGCATAATCTGTGAACAAGTAACCAGGAGCCATATAAGGCAGTACCTCTATATATCATTAATATCATCTCCTGGAGTCTGTATGCTAGTCTGATAAATAGTTTTGAAAGAAAAGAAAAATAACCAATCCAAACTAGCAGCCCTGAAGAAGCATTCTGTAGACAGATGACTACTTTTAACATACACAGAGGGACTTAGTACATCGAATTCCTAATAAAAAATAACTCAACATGTGCATCAGAAACTTCAGCTGCTTCCACAGTCACATTACTACCAGTCCAGAACGACTACCAGAGCCCTCGCTTCGGCAGCACAGATACTAAAGCTGAGACAATACAGAGGTTAGCATGGCCCCTGTGCGAGGGTGACACGCAAACTCATGAAGCGCTCCATATTTTTGCATGTATGTGGATGACTGAAACATGATGCTGTGCACCAGAAACTGACACACTGTAACTGACTATACAAACTTTTAAAAAATGGCTATCAGAGAACACAAGAATTTGTAGACTGTAATACAAAAATTGCTTCTCCTTAATAAAAGGTATCTAGGGACATGCTACTGTAATATTTATACTCTGGATGACAGTGACAAAAATGAACACATACAGTTTTAGATAATTTTATAATACAGACAAGTTCTCTTCCAACATGAAGCATAAACTTAGACAGAAAAATATTCAAAATATTAAGAAAAAAAGACAACTAAATAAAAGCCTGCAACAGACCAAGCAAAGGGATGTGGGAGAAAGAAACAGTCACTGATCAGGCAGTCAATGCCCAGAGGACAGAGCTTAATTATCAATGAAGACAGGTTTTAAAACAAATCCATAAAAATCTGTAAGCCTTTTTATAATATATTATAAATAAAAGAGGCTGAATAATTTTTTAAAAAGTATAAATCTAGAGTTGTGTTATGGACTGAACTGCATCCTAAAATTCATATCTTGAGGCCCTAACTCTATGTATTGGGCTCTTTAGAGAGGTACTTAAAGTTAAATGCGGTCATAATGGTGGGCAGGACTGGTGTCCTTCTAAGAAGAGGAAGAAACACCAGAGAAGTGGACATAGAGTAAAGGCCACATGAGGACACAGCTCAGAAGGAAAGAGGCTGGGGGGACACTGAATCTCCCCACAGCTGGACCTGCACTTCTGCCTCCACAGCTGGGGAACACTGTCCTGCTGTTTAGATAACCAGTCTGTGTACTTAGTTACACAGCCCTAGCAAACTGATACAAGACCTAACAAAGTGTCATTATAAACATCACTCGGTAAATATCCTCTGTCCTATCATTCATCTCTCTCAGGAAAGAAGCAAACCAAGAAATAGACAATAAATGACTGACTTCATACCACAGTGCCATGGCAAGAAGGGACAAGAGATCCTTATTCCCAAAATAAAAGGTGATCAGCTAGTACTCTTAAAGAGAGACAAGGAATAGGAGTGGGAGTCTGAGTACGACGGACAGATCGAGAAGCAGCTTTCAGGTTTATAGTGATAAATGTCTGTCTAAAAACTCTCTGTGAAAGATTCTGCATGACACAACAGAATGCATCCTGAATTGTCTTCACTTCATTTATTTCCAGTATTTCCTAGTCCTGAAAATAACATTATATGTGTGTATGGATACATGTGTATACATATTATATATAGACAGAAATACAGGGAGTCAGACAGACAGACAGGTAGGCAGATACACACACACATTCCTACAGAAATATAACTCAGATGGCAATTTTGCTATAACGACTACAGGAGGAAAAGACTTCATTCAAGCATTACTTTGTATCTTACATTACTGCTTCAATCTACCCTGCGAATTAAGTTAACCTTCCCAATCTTTTGTGTGGCAACTATTAGCTTCCTATGTGAGCTTCTTTTTGCCCCAGTGAAATCGTAGACAGACTTACCTTTTAGAATCTTAAACAACATTTCAGGGGCGTATTCCAGAAACAAACCTTTTAGTTTTCAGACCAAAGTACAATTTTAGCTACTGCTCTGATTTTTCAAAATTACCTTGTCCGGACCCATCTTTCCTCTGACAAATTCTTGCTTCCAGAACTGCAAAGCCTGTTCCAAGGTCAAGCTGATGCCCTTCAGGCAGAGGCTGTACTACATGCGGCCCCCATGACGATGGTGGTGATTCTCCCGCAGGGCTTTGTGCAGCTGGCGCATGCAAGGTGGGAAGGATTTGGTAGAAAGCTACAAGGAAAAAAGAGTGCTTTGTTAGGTGGAGATTTATCAGGTCCCCCACACAATCTGTTGCAAAGTCAATTTAATTTGCAAATTGTAAATTCAGTCTAATTGGAGTAAAAACAAAAACCGTAAGGAAGTATGATTGTCTCTCTGTGATTAAAGATGAACTATTTAATATTTTTATAGAGATTACAGGTTGAAATGATAGCATTTTAGATATTATCACTTAGATAGATATATTAGGCTAAATAAAATATATAATTAAAATGCATTTCACCTATTTCTTTTTTTAATTTTTAATTAAACTTCTTCTTTCAAGATAACTACAGATTTCTGTGCAGTTGCAAGAAGTAATAGAGAGAGATGTCATGTACCGACTTTCCCCCAAAGCTAACATCTTGCACAACCATAGTATATTATCACAACCAAGACACTGACGTTGACACAATCCTCTAGTCCTAGATTTTCTCAGCTGCTCATTTGCCCATTTCTGGGTATGTAATGTTTCATGCATCTACCATCACAAGAACCCCTTGTGTTTCCCTTTTATAACCTCGGTCTTCTGAACCTTGCACGCCACCTCCCACCATCCCCTAACCCTTGGCAACCACTAACCTGTCTCCATCTCTATAATTCTGTCATTTCAAGAGTGTTATATAAATAAAATCACACAGTGTGTGATGTTTTGACATTAGCTTTTTTACTCAGCATCAGTCCCACAAAATTCATCAAGGTTGCTGCAGGTATCAACAGCTCGCTCCTTTTGTCTTGCTGAGTCACATTCCACAGTTATCCCTAGGGATGTTGCCGGGCCCAGGGACAACATCAGGAGTCGTGTCCATGCAGAGGCCCTGACCTGAGACAGGGTGGGCGGTGCCAACACCACGGAGACCTACCAGGTGGTAGGATGTGACCACCGGGGCTCACAGGAGCTGGCATGGCAGCGGAAGGCAGAGAGATGGTTTGGAAGTGGTGATGTGGACTGATGAAGACATTCACCCCATAACTACACGGGTTGTGGGGGGAAAGCGGCCACTGCTTGAAGGGGCCACAGAGGAGACAGTGTCTCTGAAGGAGCCAGATTTCAGTTAGAAGAAAAATCTAGAGGGAACATTTGGAGAATAAACTGAGGGTGCTGAAGGTTGTGCTAATGACAGGCTGTCATGAGGACGATGCAGTAGGGACACGGTTTGGAAGACATCCAGATACAGACACATCTATGTCATGTGGCCCAAAGTCCCAGGCAGAGTGGAGATGTCACCACCACACCTGACATGCTTTAAAATTAGGTTGCCCGTTTACTATTCACTATCTTTTCAGCCTCCCTCAGGTAAGGCTCACGAAGGTAGGGGCATTTTCAGTTTTTTTCACCTCCGCATTCACAGCACAGTGGCTGGTATGTACTTGATGGGCTCAATATACATTCACCAAGTGAATTAGTGATTATTCTTCTATGTTTCCCCACAGTATCCAGCTGAATTCCCATCTGCTTGCGAATGGGAAAACACCCTGGGAAGACTAGGAACAGAATCAACCGTCAACCATTCATCAGGTAATATAAACATGAATGATACAGCAGGGAGGAAGTGCTGAAACAAACATTTGAAAAAAGTAAAGGGTGGGATATTCTTGGGAACAAATTTCAAACCAAGTGTACAAGGTGGGCAATCCTACAGGTATTTCTAGATACATTAACTTGATGATAATTATTCAGATAGGAAGGCGACCTATTCATTCTGGTCTCCAAAGACTCATGGTCTCTCCTCACTCACCACTGTTATGTCTTGCTTCCAAACATTAAAGTCTCAGTTTATTTTTTTTAATCTCAGTGTATTTGTAATCTATTGTAAATAATTTGCAAATGTCTAAACAAAGATTATTAATGGCTTATTTAGTTTCCCTCTGACGAGTAAAGCAGAAATTCTACGATGTACCGAAGGGAAATTCTACAAATCAGAAGCAGAGTCAAATATGCCGCCTTTCTTTCTGCTATGGAACCACGGAGTGATGCTGAAATTTGCCGCCCACTGATGGAGAAGCAGCCCGAGGCGGGGAGCCTGCACCTACTACTATGGAATGAATCGCATCCTCCCCAAGTTTCCGCGACCAAGTCGCAACCCCACAACCTCAGAACGTGACTGTGCTCAGAGGTGGGGCCTGACCTGAAAGGAGGAAATGAAGGCCGCGTGAGGCCACGGGGCTGCGGCCCTGGTCCAGTGAGCCTGGCACCCTTGAGCAGAGGAGGAGACCCAGGGAGGTGGGAGCATGAGGAAAGACCCCAGAGGACCCGGTGCAGGGAGGAGGTGGTGGCCACCTAGACGCCAAGGAGAGAGGCCTCGGATCGTGGAACTCTCACCTCCAGAACTGTGACAAAGTAAGTTTCTGTTGCTTAAGGCCCCCAGCCTGTGGTTACTGTGTTACGGCAGCCCTGGCAAGCTGATAGCCCCAGTATTTCCCATTCTTCCTTTTCTAAATGTATATGGTATTTAAATACAAACACACAGCTACTATTTAGCTATCATTACTAAAAAGAATCCCCCTTTGAAAAAATAATTAAATTCTGTCTCTACCAGACTACAAATAATTTTCACTGTTTGGTTTTCCTATGATTAAAAAAAAATCCTACGTGTAGCACACCGGATTTCCTTTAAAAATGAATGGCAAGCAATGGAATGATGTTCTCTCCCAACTCCCCACCCAAAATAATCTTTGATTGAAGAAAATCTGTGCTGATGCCATCAACAGAGGTCTAAGTTTAAAAGGATGAGGTGCTTACCGAATCGATCTGACCTAAAGAAATCTTCCCGGTGTTCCCCTGGGTGCTGTAATCTTGACCAGTGTAGGAATGACTGAAAATAAAAAGAACAAAACATTAAAAGAGGATCTGTAAAACATAGTTTGATCACTTCAAAGGAAATGTTTCATTCTGATATAAAGTCACAATGAGAGAACACTTTACATACAAACCTAAAGAGAAACACAGCCAAGTGTTTTAAAGGGATTTTATACGGTATTAATGACACAAAAATACAGTGCTCATCTGGGCCTCCTGGACCCCAGTTCCAGTGGAAGCACAATGCAAACCACTGCTGAAGGTCCAGCTTCTTCCATTGACCCCTTATTAACAGCATGGCGGCCGAGCTGAGACCAGCCTGGAGCTGACGTCTGGGGCCACTGCTCAGTAGGTCCTTGAGTAGGTCACCTCGACTATCTGTACCCCAGGCTCCCTGCCTGTCAGATGGAGATGACAGTGCCTGCTCCGCGGTGTTGACAGGATGTCTGGATTTAAATATTTTTTGTTAAAGGACCTGACATATAGTAATCACTATTCATTAAAACAAGTGACATCGGAACAGCCCTTTACATGTGCAAAGAGTCCATATCTATTTCCTGTCATTACACCCTCATGACAACCCCAGAGAGCATGTTTATTTTACATCTGAGAAATGAGGAAGCTGTTAGATCAGAGAGCAGGTGAGCAGTGCAATAGTACTGTTCTTTCTAGATACATTAATGGCAAGTACTTGATAATTTTTCAAACAGGAAGGCAACCCATTCATTCTGGTCTCCAAAAACTCAGCCTCTCCCCTCTCACCATTCACCACTGTGTGTCTTGTTTCCAAACATTACAATCTCACTGGATTCAAACTTCCTGACTCCCAGCTTGCTGTTTGTTCACCAGCCCCTGCCATTCTCCCCTCGAGGATATACTTCCTGCTGAATTCTTTAGAAATGAGAAATAAAACACGGCATACATCCACCTGGGCACATTTTCATCCCCTTGACACAACTCCACACCCACATCCAACTCCATCAGTACTGGCACGGATCAGACAAGGGTAGGCTCACTGGCACACAGAAGGCCACGACCACATCCTGGTTCACGCAGATGCCATGGCAAGAGGGGAGCTCTGGAGTAAGGTACCACTACAGGTGCACAGAATTCCAGATGCTCCACTTGCTACCTGCTTGGTATGTGAAGTACAGATTCTTTATGCTGAAAAACACATGCTGTCAAGATGCTCTGTAGAAAGGCTGTTGTTTCCACAGTCAGTCAAGTCACTGACTGAACAATGGGTTCCTGGATTATGAAGTAGAACCACTGCCTACCTTGGGACGCTGTAGCCGCTGGCCAGAAGGCTGTCACAAGCGTAGATTTCCCTCTCTGTAGCCCACCCTCCATGGGCTAAGAGGGCCTCAGAGTCACTGGGAGCAGGATGAGAGGAATGCCAGAGGCACCGACGACCTGGCCCAGGCACAGCTTCTCACGCTGCTGTTAATTCTCGCTCCAGGCACAGACCTGGGGCAGCGTCTCCCCGGGCTCTGCCCGCTCCTTTTATCACGGCAGTGCCGCGGCACAGAGCTGACACTAAGTTAAACCAACAGCTGCCACTTAGCTTTAATATCTTACATTTTAATGTTGGACACGACCAGACAACTGTTTGGCTGCCGGGATCTCTTACACATGGGGCGATGAAAACAGCGTAGGGAGGAGTCTGAAGGCCTGCTCTTGCTTCTGTCTTTTAAATCGTTAGTTTGGCAAATGGTGGCAGCTTGCACTATTCTCATTTGTAAAATGGCACTAGTGATGCCAGGCCTGCCTGACTGGCAGACACACTGGGGAAACCAAATGAAATAATACATTCGAAGTGGTCATTAAAACCAGCAAAGCACATTCCGGGACACAGAGCGACTGCAGTCTTGACCAGTAAGTGTAGGGGGTGGGGGAGGGGAGGGCCAGGGAAGGAAGGGCAGCAGCATGCAGTCCTCTCCCAGCTGGGAGGCGCTGGCCCCTACAAGCTTAGGCCTCTTCGGCCAGAAGTTGATCACCATCTTCCAACTCAACAAGATTAACAAACACAGAAGTCCTCTATAAATGGTAAAATGATGTACAAACATGATTCTAGTTTTACTGAGCATATAGGTTTCTCAGCCCAGATAGCTGCAGTGGACTCAGTACAAAGAGAAGATACAGAAAAAGGACACATGTTTGCCTGAGCAGCAGTATAAATGCTTGTTCCTCAAGGCTCTGACAGAACATGCAACAGAGAGGGAGGGTGCAGTTCAGTGGTAGAGCACATACCTAGCATGCACGAGATCCTGGGTTCAATCCTTCCATAAAAATAAATACATAAACTGAATTACTTCCCCTCAAAAGCAAACAAACATGCAATGCCCTCCTCCAGTAACGTGCAAAAGGGCTAAATTCCAAGAAAAAAAGTAAAAAATAGAAGAGTAGCAATGATTAATAAAGAATTTACTGGGTATAAATAATTACAGGGAGGATGTAAGGTAACTACAGACACCATACTTCTAAAAATATTATTAGAAGGAAGATGGCTACCAGCCAGCCCAGTCAGGACAAGAGCAGAACCCCTGGGAGGAAAGGTGATGGAAATGAAGCGCTCAGGCATGAGAACTGGGAATATGATTCCTCCGCCTCTCACCCATGACCAGAAGGGCTAACTTACGTCTTGGCTGAAGGAGCTGGTACAGCCCAGCTATTTAATGCATATTTGAGCTAGTTAGGGGTAGACGAAGCCAACGTGGGGGGAGAATTTTCAGACACAAGAAAGGCAAACCATGAGAAGCACTGTATCCGATGGTCTATGGGCAGTAAAGAACCACAAAAAGATTTGGGGCAAGAATTCACACCATCAGGATTATGTCTGGGAAAGGAACAATGGGAAATCAGTTGGAAAGATACTGCGATATTCCAGGCAAGAGAAGTTTTTGTAGAAGTCTGCAGCAGACGGAGAAAGAAACAAATAGTGTTGCCATCAGAGAATGAAACCCTTTGGAACAATTTGCATTAGCTCATGAAACTGGACCTTTGGCCTTTGGAAGCACCAAGGGATGTTAGCAGAGGAGCTTGATGGCGGCGCCCTGGACAGGGGGTGGGGCACCGTCTACCACACTCAGAGCTGGTGTTCGCTGCTATCAGACCGCTTCCAAGTGAGCACAGCCGCTACACCGATGAGCAAAAAGACACGGTGAAGTGCCGAAACAGTCTTGTTTTTACAATTAAAAAAATAGATCAATGTTATGAACGAACATTCTTAATCACTGTATTGGGGAAACATTGAAAAAGTAATTTTGGGGGGTCAAGGAAGAGGTAATTAAGTTTAATTAATTAATTAATTTTTTTCTTAAATGGAGGCACAGACGGTTGAACCCAGGACCTCATGCATGCTAAGCATGCACGCTACCACTTGAGCTATAACCTCCCTCCCTAGAAAAATTAATTCTTAACAGCAAAAACCGTTGCTAATTGGTTACACACACACAAACTCAGCATGTGATTATTATTTAAATAATCACAGCTTTATTTGGAGAAACACTCACTGTCGCTGATGTACAGTTTTAACAAGGGGGATTTAGTGGGCATAAAAGCTTTCCCGCTTCTAAACTTCCATAAAAGAAGAAATTGAGATGTAATTTTGCTTGATGTGAGATGCCATTTTTTTTTTCAGTACAGCAACCCAAGAAACATTTTAATGGGCCACAAAATTTGCCAACAATAAAAAGGAATTTTTGATTAATCAGAGAATCCTGAAAAGTGGAGATTTAATTTCTCTAATTCTCCGTTTAGCCACTAATTTGCCACAAGTTGAAAAGAAAAAAGGCAAGTCCAACTCAGCGTCACTTGTTCCCCATGAACCTGGGTGGTCGGGGAAGAGCAATTGCAGTGATTTATTCACATACTGTCTGTATAATTCATCTTTTATTTGCCAGAGTAGCAGGTGAAAGGCACTAAAGGTAAAATGCTATCATTTTCTCAAGTTACCAAAAAGCCAGAAAAGCAGGGAAAATGACAGATGTGCTTCAATGAGTATTTAGTCATAATACAAGACTGTCTGAAGATACTGAGCTGTGAAGGGATACAGAGTGTGCTTGCAAAATGAAACAACTACATCACATTGGAAGAGCAGAAGAAAGGGTGGGACTAGCTCAGTGATAGAGCGCAGGCTGAGCATGCACAAGGTCCTGGGTTCAATCCTCAGACTTCAATCAATCAATCAATCAATCAACCTACCCCCCCAAAAGCAAAATAAACACCTTCACTCCCCAAACAGGACTATACAAATGCACAAAACTGAGGGCAAAACCAAAATTTTTTATAAAGGTTCTGATTTTTTTTAATAATGGAGGTACCAGGGATTGAACCCATGACCTTGTGCATGCTAAACATCTGCTCTGTCTAACACTGAGCTATTCCCACCCTCCCAAAACTTTATTTTTAAAATGCCATTAGACTGTCAGACTCTCTATAACAGAACTTTCCTAAATCCCAGTGGTTGTCTTTTTCTAATCACCCTAAAAAGAAGAAAGCTTTCAAGAGTGGGGCTCCTCAACCCCTCTGGTGCACTCATTAAGTATCTCAGGGACCAAGGAAGAGTCACACTATGGGGCAGGGCCCGGATCTGGCCCCCATTGCAGGACTAGAGTTGGGTGACATGGCCAGGCTGCAGGGAGCACGCCCGGCCCAAGAAGGGGAAGACAGAGCCACAGGCAACCCTAAGATGACACGAAGAGGGAGCGTGCGGGGACAGGGCACAGGGCCCTGGGTGTCACTAGAAGTTGAGGCTGAGGAGACAAGCCTTCCATGCCAACGGGACCAGCAAATGGCTGAAAGACAGGAAGACACTGGTCAGGGAGGATGAGGGATGGGGAGGGGAAGGGGAAGCATGGGAGGTCACAGTAAAGGAAGGGCTGCGTCTGGAGGCTTAGGAGTGGGATGCAAAGACCACAGAGAAGTCACAGGCCCGGCTATTCCAATGTCTTCACCAACTGTACCTGAGTAATTTTATACGCATTAAAACATCCTTAAGTTTTGACCAGGTTCACAGGAGCATGTGATTTGAGTTTACTGAGGTTATTGGAGGGGGTTAAAAATACAAGTGTGAGAAGGAGGTGACTTTGGGGATAATAAAACAGCTGTTTTCCTCAGGATCCAGAGGGCTCGCACGTGTCAGATGGACAGACAGAAAGAGATAAGCAAAGCCAAGGAAATCTCACAGTTTCTAGAGGAGGAGGTTGGGTTAGGTGGCCAAAAAGTCAAACAGAGGCAAAGGGGAAAAAAAGAGCTAAAATTGGGTATGTAGGTCCTGAAATGCAGGTCCATGAAACCATGAAAATAAAAAACAAATCCTGTCTCCGTCTGTAATAATATAGCACTGAATCACAATTTTAATAAAAATGTGAGGCTCTGTCAAGTTTAAAACCTTTAAAAACCTGAACTCGTGCATAACGGTATTTTCTAAGAAGACTGAAGCTTGCAGCTGTGTGTCACAAACCCTTTGCTGACACAGAGGTACTTGGGTGTGTGTCCTTGGTTCCTTTGTTTTGTTTTGAGCCGGTGGTCCTAAGTCATCCAGGCTACCGTAGGAGAACTAATGGTACACAAAATATAACAAGCATTTTCTCACTGTAGTATTTGTTTACTAGGCCTGCCTGCAACTTAATTAAAACTCAGTCACATCTGAGGAACTTTTTCCTCCCACATTATCGTGCTCATTAAACAGTAAGAGGTAAGCACAGTTACTTTTTCAACACAGCTAAAAGTCACAGTAAATAGAACACTGGAAAGCTAACAGTTTCAACAAATTAAAAGCTGAAAGGAGAAGAGACTTTTGAAATATCCATAACACATGTCTATGTAACTAAATTTGACATGATTCTACTTTCAATCCAATGACACCAATCCACGGCGTGGTAGGAGGAGGGCTGGGGATAAGTGAGACAGGAAGGTACAATTAATCACACCCTCATGGAACCAGCTTACCACACAGATATCTAACTTACAGAATGCAAATACAGCGGATATGTAAAAAGGTAAATCAGAAACTGAGACGTCTGCACACATCTCATCTGTGAAAGGCAGACCATGAAAGGTCTTCGTAGAGACAAGAGACATTTAAGTCCCATTCAATGCACCATCAATATCAATGCAAACACTGAGGTCTCAACAGGGCATTGTTTTTGGAACCTTCTACACTGTTGGTAGGGATATAAACTGGTGCAGCCACTATGGAGGACAGTATGGAGGGGCCTTAAAAAACTAAAAATAGACTTACTGTATGATCCAGTAATCCCACTCCTGGGTATATATTCAGATAAAAATATAATTCAAAAAGATACATGCACCCTCATGTTCACTGCAGCACTATTTACATTAGCCAAGACATGGAAACAACCCAAGTGTCCATCAACAGATGACTGGATAAAGAAGATGTACACATACACACATATACACAATGGAATACTACTCAGCCATAAAAAGAATAAAATAATGCCATTTGCAGCAACATGGATGGACCTGGAGAATGTCATTCTAAGTGAAGTCAGCCAGAAAGAGAAAGAAAAATGCCATATCGTATTACCCATATGTGGAATCTAGGAAAAAGGACACAAATAAACTTATCTAAAAAACAGAAACAGACTTATAGACAGAGAGCAAACTTATGGTCACCAGGGGGTAAAGGTAGGGGGGAGGGATAAATTGGGCTTTCAAAAATTACACCTCTTGGGGAGTGATGGAAATGTGAGCTGTCTTTATTGTGGTGGTGGTTTCATGGGTGTGTACATCTATCAAAATTCATCAAAGTGTACGACTGAAATATGTATAGTTTACTGCACAGGAATCATACCACAAAAAAAGGTGTTTAGAAAAAATTGGGGAATTGTTTTTGAGAGCCGCCAAAGAAGAGCTGAAAACAAAAAGAAGGAATTTTATGAAAGTGGACTTGTGGGTCTCATGACCAGATGAGCTGGGTAAGGAGGAGGAAGTCTTTCCATGCTGTGGCACTGAGCTCAGCAGAGGGCAGACCATCACATATCTACTCGAGTGGCTTCACCAGCTCCAGTATGGGGACATCCACACCACGGGGCACAGCAGACAAAATGGGGGGCAAAAGGCCCTTCAGGGGTGATTATCTCTCCAATCATTTTCTCCTGTTCCCATCAGTGGTGAAACTTGAGGGAGGTAAACGGAGTCGTGGAATAGCTGCAACATGTTAGGAACTGGCTGCCATTCCTCCATATTTGCATCATTTTTCCAAGTCCAAATGGCCAAAGGGAATCACGGAGGCAGAACAGCAGAAAGGAGCGAGCAGCACAGAGTGACCAAGAGCACTGGCTTCAGGATCCACTGGTCATGGGTCTGCTTGCACTCACTGTCCATGTAACTTGGTGAAAACCTCTTAATTACTTTGTTTCCTCCCTGGTACACAGGGACCCTAAAAGGGATCATGAATGCACCTCTTTTAAAATTCTGCTGTGAGAATCAAAGGAGATGCCAGTAGGCACCCACCACAGTATTTTGCACACAAATTGTCATCACCACCATCTAAGCCTCAGTTTATTACACTTGAACATGTTGGTGGTTATTTCTCTGTACTCTTAACGTGTACTAGCTTCTCCCCTTGAATTTCAGGGGGAGGAATTGTATTTCTTTCCTATCTTCTTTATACTATCACAGAAAACACTGAATTTTAAAGTGGAATTTAGACATCTTTGAATAACCTTATGATCTGGAAGGTTTACACTCTTAGGAAGTCTGCACGGTGCAAACAGCCTCAAACCCTGCAGATTTCAATGGAGCCCCACTTTGTGGAACTGCTCTATCCCACACAGCAGCCACTAGCCAGCCATGACTGCTGAGCCCTGGAAATGAAGCTTCGACAGAGTTGAGATGTCCACAAAGTATACAGCAGGCACTGGAGTTCAAAGACTTAATATGAAAAAAAATGTAAAACATTTCATTAATAAATTTTCATATTGGTTACATGTTGAAATATTTGGGATGAATGAAATAAGATATTAGTAAAATGAATTGCACTGAAGTAACTGAAAAGTAAACCTGTGGCCCCTATTTGGGTTCTCACAGGTCACTCACCATATGGGTGAGGACAGGGGTGTGAGGCCATCGACGGCTCTCCTGAGGGCCAGGGATGCCTGTAGAAAAGCCACCTTCCCTCCCCTGACTCTTGTTTACCACACTAGGATCAGTCTTTACTGGTCATGAGCGGAAAACATGCTGCATTGCGTCCAAGAACAAGTGCCCCAAGCCTACTGCAAGTAGGCCTGTTTTCTCAGCACCGTACTTGGGAGTCAAGGCTCTAACCCTGAGCCACAGTTTGCCAGTTAAAGTCTTCGGGAAGCAGTCTTGAATTCTGATTAGCTTGGAGGTAACTTGAATCTTTTTTTCGGAAGTGGGAATGGATAAAGCTGTGATGCATTTCTATTTGGAAGTCTTTGGGGCTGTGTGCCCACCTCAGCACTGAGTTACAAGGTCCATTCTTCTGTCCTTTTTCAGAAGCCGTGCTGGGTGGGACATGAGTGCAGATGACAGCAGGACCCTGGCCAGAATGGACAGAATCCGCCTCCCAGCCTCTGGGGGTATCTCAATGCCTTCCATCCCCCCAACAGACAGATTCTGAGGTTCATAAAACAGAAACATAGAAAACACATTTCCTTTCTCTAGCAGTATTTCCCAGGACTCTTGAAAGAGGTTAATACGAGCTTCTCCTTTCTATCTGGCAGCTATACTTAACCATATTTCAAAAACTGGCATAAAATAAAAAAGCAGTGAAGAAAGCATCGCAGGTAATCAAAGCTGATCTCTGCATCAAGAAAACATTTATTTGCTTAAATTTAAAAGTAAGCAAATACAGCTTTCAAAATGACTGTAATTTCCCACATCAGTCTATAAAAGTAGACCAAGTTCCAATACAACGTAGAGTCAGGTATAATCACAGCACAAATGGAAAAACCAATTGCAAAAAAGGAAACAATAGTTTTGTCTATCATCCATATAACCAATTTTGCAATCACAATTTTAAACCCACTTCAGACGTTACAAAGAAATGCTCCGTCCCCATAAGCTAGGCTATTCAGACATTTAGAAAGCACACTCCCTGCCGTCTGGACTTGCTGGGTGTGCAGGAAGTCAAGGGAGCCCAAGTTACAATATATCATTTCCTGCTGTGAAGGGTATCACAGGAAAATTCACTCAAAGCTGTCACCACTGAAATTGAAATGAGTTTCTTCTCATAGCTAACTCCCCAGGAAATGGGATCCAACTTGCACTGGCCTAGGTGATCTGCCCTGCTGTTATTCCAAATGAGAACACAATCAATAAAATTCTGTTGTAAATTATTTTTCCACGAGCATGAAGTTTACTCAAGTTTGCATAAGAAAAATTCTCGCCAAAAAACTACCACTGGACAACATGCAGTATGATGATCTATATTTCTCTACAACTGAGAGAAACTGTATGATCCCAAGAGTCTCAGATACTGATAAAAAAATCAGGATTACATGGGTTTCTGAGTCAGGTAAGAACTACAAACAGCACGACCGCTACTCTTCTTTGTTTACGTTGGCCTCATCTTTTCCCACGTGGTACGTATTTTACTACTTATTTCAATTTCTAAGCTGCAACAACCCAGTGAGCTGCAAGGGACTTGAAAGTTGCATCTCATTTTTCTATCAAAAATATCTGTACCTTGTAATTCTCAAAAGTCAAGGAAATGCACTCTGAAAATGACTGCATTCCATTGTATGTAAATTACACCTCATTAAAACTGATTTAAAAAGTGCAATACATACATGCATTCCAATAAGATACTCACTCTACAGCGCGACATCGGTATTTCCACCATACACACTCAAAGACCCCAACAAATGCCTCTGTTTTCATGAGTACACTTGTTATATTCCTTTACATTGTTAGTATATTCTGGTAATATAATGACCCCCTAAGTACAGGCTGTTTTGATTTGGTTCTGATCCCGGATGGTCAAATGATAACAATAAAGAAAGGTGGATTAGGTAAAACTGAGGGTAGGGTGGGTGTGAAATAAAGTTCTGACACCCAGCAGTTCCTACGGAACATGGATGGATGTCTTCCCCGCCCCACGAGCAGTTTACAGAGTGGGATGCATCTGAGATCGGCTATCACAAGTTTACGGCACTCTACGACTACCCTCATACATTTGTTCCCTAGTAACAGTAGAGAACCAGGGACACAGTGTTTGGGGGTTTGGGGGGAAAAGGAGATGAAGGGACCACTAGCAAGGACTATGCCTCCAAGTCACAGCCCAGAGGTCACATTACATAACTCTCCTAGACACTCCTTTACCGCCATTAATGATGGCGGACCGTGCTTAAGTCTTTCGTTCATAGACCTAAACAGCAAGGTTCGTAATAGCTGTAGTTTCATTTTGTTTTTAAATACATGTTTTCAATGTTTGAATAGGTCATTGGGGAGGGAAAAAAGAGGGTTCTCTTGAGGTCACACTGAGATACAGGAAGTACCCCCCGTCCTCCTCGGTTAGTTTCTGATTCCAGGAGAGAGAGCCCCAAGCCTCAAGACAAAAGACAAAACCAGTGCTGAACTTCTGTGAAGGCAAAGAGCATTTCTCTACCAGAGATTTTTCTTGAAAGTGACAGAATATCCACCAAGGCTTCATCCAAACTACCATCTCATTCAGTCGCAACATTTAGTAACTTAGGAAGAATCTCACTGAGAGGTAAAGTTCTAAAACCCAAGAGTGTTTTCTCCCATTCGTTCACTCACTCGGGACTGTCCCTGAGGCCCAGCCATTGTCACAGTAATGGAGAAAGAGTCGCCAACAAGGGGGTGAATTCCTTGTCCCCACGGAGCTTACGCTGCAGACAATCCAACATCAAGCCAATAAATGAGCGGACAAGAGCGATCGCTGCAGCCAGTGGTGCCGCTGTGAGCACCGCAGAGAAGGCAGCATCACAGAGCCCGGGGGCTGGGGAGGGTGGGCAGGGAGCTGGGCGACCAGGAGCCAGCCTGGGGGGACCCACCCGGTGGCCTCCCGCAGACGTGGGGATGACCGACTTCAAGCACTGCGGCCACTCAATTACAAGCGGTCTTTTTATGCACCTTGTATTATCTTTTCATGGAGCTACTCTGTAAACAGTGGTTATAAATTACAGCAGTCTTTTCTCAGCCCAGTCTACCAAACGTCGTTCTGTTCTTCCTCTGAATGAGCGAAGGCGAACTGTGTCTGTGATGTCAGGGAGTCTTCCTAGGATAAGTAAATATTTAGACTCACAAGATTACCACAGGCCACACGTGGCACCAGTTGGCCCAGAGAGACCCAGGATAGGAACCCCAGCATGTCCTCTGGGCAATGCCACGTGCCCCCTTCCATGGATTTCCTGCAACACCTGCATAGGTGGATGGCTCAGGGACAGGGAGGCGACAGCCACACCAGGAAGAGCGGGGCTGTCGTGGCTCAGGGGCCTCACAACCCTGCATGGCCACAAGCCCTCATAACAACTTCCACGGCCACTTCAGATTTGGAGCTCCAGAATCCATGAATCTCAAACCATTATTACGCTTTACAAAATATATAATTATCTAAATGCATTTCAAACAAGACAAAAAAGTGTGCTGTCTGTCCAATCTGGTAACCATCAGCTACAAAGGCTATTTAAATTTAAATTAATTAAAATAAAAGTAAAAACTGAATTCCTTAGGGGAGGGTACAGCTCGGTGGTAGAGGGAGTGCTTAGCTTGCACAAGGTCCTGGGTTCAATTTGCAGTTACCTCCATTAAGAAACAAACACACAACTGAATTCTTCAACCCCACTAGCTGTATTTAAGCATTTGACAGCCCTAAGTAGCTACTGGCTACAGAGTTGAACAGCACAGGTACAGAACGTTTTCACCAACACAGAAAATGCTACTGCCCAGGACCAAACAAAAGACTTCTTAGCTGCTAACGTATCACACTAACTACAAGGCTTTCTCTGGCTTCTTAAGAAAGTTACTCCCCAAAGCATCGTCACCGTTCTGTACTTTGTTAGCACTTTATGCCAAACACAGTGTAAAATAACTAACTTTCTTTATTATTTAACCAGAGGACAATCAGTGTTCTAAAGAAACCCAGTGAGTAGAGAATAAGAAATTTTATAACCGCAAACAATAAAACTACTTGCAAAATGTAAAAGTCACAAACTGCTCTTCAGGAAGACTGATAGCATCCACATTCCAGAAATCCCTAAGACACCCTGGAGTCAGAGGGCGAACAGAAATCTGAAACTTCTAGTTGGGGAAAAGCCGCAAGAACACTGTCATACACACTGCTGTGTGCCCATGGAGTCTCGACCCTCTGCTGAGCTAACGGCCATCATAACTTGCTGCGGTCACATCAGCTAAGACTCCCCGTCCTGATCAACACTGAGTCCTGTAAGAGCAGAAATAAACACATACCTCTGAACCTAACACCATGTCTGGCACTGACTAGGGGTTCCTGTAATGTGTGTTTAATTAACAAGAAATAAAACAAACTCTTAGGATGCTAAAAGTTCTGTGTCCATGTATTTACCAAACAGCTCTCACACCGGAGTCCCTCCACAAGTCACAGCCACTCAAACCACTTCATTACAAAGCCCACTATTTGCAAAGGCACAGAGGTACCTGTTCACCCTGGCTAAAGCCAGTCCAAGAGACAGCAAAGACTTTCCTACCTCCTTTCTGTATCACTGAAAAGAAAATCAGTACTTACTTATATTTCTGTAAAAGTCACTGTTAACCCCTTTTTCAACTTTAAAACATGTGAAGCTAGCAAAGTGAATTACCCGAACTACAAAAATCCAGGGAAAGTTAGTATTCTATTCAAATTAAGAGTGATGGTTTTGTTGTAAATCCGATGAAAAGTGATGTAAAAAGTTGTTTTCAACCCTCTCGAGAGAAGACCCTCACAGTAACAGGCAGATACATGGCCTCCAAAGATGCTCACATCCTAATGCCTAGAACCCATAAACAGATTATGCGGCAAAAAGGACGGTGCAGATGTAATTAAGGTTAAGGACCTCGAGGTGGGGAGGTGAGCCTGTTGTCCACATGGGCCAGTCTAACCACATGAGCCTGTAAAAGCCAAGAGCTTTCTGGGGCGGAGGCAGAGAGGCAGCAGGAGAAGCTCGGTTTGAAGCAGAAGGGCCTGAGGCACCGCCGGGGGCTCTGAGATGGGACCCACACGCAAAGAACAGAGAGAGGCTCGGGGGCTCACGGAAAGCACAGGGGCAGGTGGGCCACCTCCAGGGGCAGAGACGGGCCCCTGGCTGACAGCCAGCAGGGAAATGGGGACCTCAGACCCACCACTGTGAGGAACAAAATCTGGCCAACAACCTGAACAAGCTTAGAAGGAGACTCTCCCCCGGAGTGTCCAGTAAGAATCACAGCCCTGTTGTCAACCTGATTTGGGCTCAGTGAGACCCATGTCAGATTTCTAACCCATTGAGTGGTAGGATAATAAAGGAATGCTGCTGTAATCCATTAAATCAGTGGTACTTTGTTAGAGCTACAACAAAAATTGCTAGATGCACTAAGAGGGTTTAAAATTCAGGCTCCTGAGTTCCATCTCCTTCAAGTCACTGATTCACATGTTAGGAACTCCGCTGCTTTCCCACCATGGGTAATGGATGCTCCTGTATCTTCAAAGCTACACACCACCCAGTCTGCTGCTGCTCTGCGTTCCTACCTCCTCCTGCGCTACAATCCCTTCTTAAGGACGCCATTACAGCAGCTCTTCTCCCCACTTCACCTCACCTGGCCGAACAGAAGCTGCTAACACTGTAATTCCACATCACAGGTTTATTCAACCAAAAAAGCTTAAATACCCAATAAAATGGGAATGGTAAGTCAAAACAGACATGCCTGTCCTCAACTGAACATTATACAGTCACTTAAAATTAGAGCTGTGGAATACAATTTCAGATTAAGTGAAAAAGAAAGTTTAAAAGTCTACCATTTAAATTATAATTACATGAAAATATGCAGAGAGATTACAACAAAAGCCTAGCAGTGGTTACAGTCTTGAGGCAGGATTCATTTCTTCTATTTTTCCAAATTTTACATAATGTGACTATAAATTTTATCAAAAAAAACACTAAAATGACATCAAACTTGTAACATAATCCACACACAGATACCTCCTCTGTCTTCACTCGATTAAGGTGCAGCAACCATTCCAGCAGAGCCGCGGGGGGTGGGGGGCTACGTGTGTGTATAAACTGGTCTTCTTTCCCCGGCAGTACAGAAGCGTCCCGACTTAAGGCACCACAGCAGCCAGCTCCTTTGTACACAGAGTGACCTTTACAGCACCCTTAACACCACGGGCTGATTTTAATAAAATGCTGACTCTTGACAAGCACATCTCTAAAGAGGCATAAACAATTTTAATACAGATGTGAACAATAATAAGCCAAAGACATTACATAATGGAAAAGAATACATTAGTTCTAGTGCATTAACAGCTTACAGGGCACCTGAAGCATCTTCACAATAACCACTGAGCTAAAAGCTTACGCACTGCGTGTAGGAAAGGAAGTAAGCGCAGCTCAGGGCCATGCCAGAGCCTGCAAACAGGTGATGGGAAAGTGCTGACTGCCAGCAGGAGCCACCTGAATGCCCATGGATTTTCTGATTTCAAAGCGAGAACTAGTTCAAAAAGAAAACACTGAGAACTGTCCACCATGGATACTGGGAAAAGCTTTCTTACAGAGCCCGCCTTTCTGATATAAAATCAGTGACAGTATGTTCTTTAGAGGAATAAACAAAAATGTGTACATGTCAACCAAATGAACTGCATTAGAGGGGGAAAAATCACAAAGTAATCGCTGGTAAGAGCACTAACTGATGGAAGATGCTTTCATTATTCCCAAAGATTTTCAAATAAAGGCCAATATAAACATCTGCTTAAAAAACTCAGAGTGCATTACAAGTTAATCTATGTGATACAGTCCAAGTGTTTACTGTGGGTAATACTTCCCTCTGCTAGCTTGTCTCATCTTTGATTTCTATTTTACTGTTGTGCTGAAGTATGCTAATAAAATGAGGAAAACAGTGTAACAAACACATGTTCCTGAAATTATTCCTTAATTAAAAGCAAAACACTAAATGGGAACAATATTCATATCTTGAGATGGAGAGGTCAAAGAGGAAGACACACACTGTGGGGAGAGGCACTATTTTTAAGGACAAAAAATCGTATTCACACAACTAAAGCCATCACATGTAGGAAGCAGGCTGCAAGTTTTCCTCTCTGGTCTCACCTCTTTACACCTGACATTTGTAAGGGATATGCAATCAACAAGAAGAACCATTTTTAACATGAACACCCGCTGTAGTCCAGTACATTTCTGTAAATATTACCCTACAGGAACCACCATCCTGGTAGCAAAGATACGTACTTAAAACAACCTTCTACGCCGATAGCAACGTACCCCAATACCTCCATACATCTCCCGGTTAGGAAATGAGTCCACTATATAATTCACCCTAGAAAACGCAGGGACGTGTGAGGATGACAGCAGCATCACACTGAGATGTAAACCCATTGGATGACATACCTAACGATGTGCAGTTTGAGGAGAGCAGGAATTATGATTTACACAAACTCCCTCTGGCATTTTGGAATTTAATGGGAACGTCCTGAGGCCCCATCCCAAAATTTTAAAATAGGAAGAATGATAAATGACCATCTGCCGTCCTCACTGGGTTGTTCTGAGTATGAACTTTCGAAAGCCAGGTGGGAAAGCACTTTGTACACTCGCCAGTTTGGTTTCTCTGTCTCATCTCCTCCTATGTAAGTACCTGCCCCTTCAATTACTTCCTCACATTCCCACAACCTCCTTCCTCCCTAACCTATAAACATGCACAACTTTCCAGTTGCATGGGGAAAATAACACACTCACTTCAAACGTGCAGCGCATGGGTACAGCCCCGTCTCCCTCCCAGCTCCGCCCAGAGCAGCCTACACCCGCTGTGTCTCACTTCCTCCTTGACTCCTCTCAGGAACCAGACGTGCACCTGCACCACGGCAAGGTGCAGGCTAGGTCACCATTGGCCCCCGTGTGCCTAATCCAGCTGACATTAAGCAGTTCTGACCCAACTGTCCCACGGCAGTGAACAGTGTCCACCCTTCCTTTGTGAACTCTCTGCTTCAGCATCTCTGACCCCATAATCCCTTGCTGTGTTCCTGCGTCATTCAAGGTCCTCCCTTGGTTCTTTTACTGGTTTCTCTTTTAACTCATCTTCTACCTCCATCACTGCCCATCACAGGCACACACACCCCGATGTGCTATGGGTTCTCTTCAGGGCCATTTCCCCTTTTCTCATCACTCCACACTCTCTTCCTGAGGGATATCAATCATTCCTCTGATTTTCACCACCATCTATGTAGTGGTGACCGGCAAACGTCACTCTCTAATATAAATCTCAGTCTTAAACTGCAGGTCTATATGCAGCCACTTACTAAACATTCCCTCCACGTGCTCCATGGGCATCTCAAATTTAAAAATACCTGAAACCACCGTGCTGCAATCTCAGCAGCTATATTCACTCCCTAACCCCCTTGTCTTTCTCCATTCTCCTTCCTGGTTAATGACAATGTCACGCCCCAAGTGAGATTAAAGGTCGGTCCAATCTGAGTAGCCACCGGGAGCCACCTCTGTGCTAAGGAGCAGGAAATCCAAAACAACCGAGTCATGGCTCCATTACTTAAGGCAAATAATTCAGTGGGGGACACGGTTTGATTAATAAAATTATATACTTTGTGTTTAATTCCATTCAAAATGTTTACCAATGTTGTAACATGTTTAAGTGCCTATCTCTCAAATGAAATCAAAACTGTAAATTCCTTGAGAACAGAAATTGTGTCTTTTTTTTATTCCAAGCACATAAAAGGCACTCAGTTACTGATGAGTGGATGGATGCTACTAATGATGAGAAATAAGCTTGCATTCCTGTAAGAAACTGATGAAATCTTTTCTTGCAGTTAATTTAACTTTTAACTATAGAACTAGGTTCAACTAAAAAAACCTGGACACATCACTTCTACGTCCTCCAAATGCTATATACTGTTAAGCAATAACCTAAATTCTTAGGTTGGCAAAGTGTCATACCGATTCTTTCTGAATGCCTCAGTCCTGTAAAAATGACTTGGGGATTTCTCCGTATTGCTCCATCAATTCTCATAGGTATTGGTATCCTCTCCCAAATTAGCTTTATTGACAAATTTAATTAAAATGTCATTCATCATTCATCATTCCTCTTCGACCATTAGAGGCACTAAACAAAATCAGAACTAGTCATGATTTCAGTTTCAGCCTCCTATTGTCTGGCCCCTCTAGGTAAGATTTACACTATACAGTTCCTGCAAATCAGTGATGATTATTTCTCCCTAACAAGATTATCATTTGAATCTTTCAAACCAAAGAGTATTATTCTCTCCTATTTGGGCCTAAGCAAAAGGAAGGCAAAAGAAACATGTTACAATTAGGCAGCTAAAAGAGGCAATTCATTATGCCTGAAAGGCTTCCACATGGTTACTTCGTACAATGGGAAGTGTCAAACATCACCTGCCACCCTGTATACAGATGTCTTTGACACGGTAATAAAATGAGAAACCATTTGGTTTAATAACAACAACAAAAAAAGCAACATCAGTTGGTGCATATCACATGTAGCGTCTATCCCTGGTTGCCTAGCAACCAGCCACGAGTGACCTGCACAGAGAGTGAAAGCCCTGAGCGAGTGCACAGTTTGTGCAAGCTCCAAGGACTCAAAAACATGTCGGTAGTTCATCTAAATTCTCGTTGACAATTACCACACTGTGGAGGTGGAGGAAGGAGAATCCATCACTATCACCCAGAACCAAACGTGGACTAAGGGTGAGGGTCAGCCCTTTAGGTTTACATCTTGTGAATCAGTGGTTTTATAGGGAAAAGAATTGTCATGATACGATTTATAAATTACAGAAACTTCATGCAGAAAAAAAAACCTCAAAATATCATGGGTATAAAACACCACTTCACTCAGCAAAACACATAATGCATACCTCTCATGAAGGTGACTCTGTAAGCTCTCAAGCAGAATTAAGGAAACCAGCGAGGGCAGTATCACCGGCTCTGTAATATGGTGGGGGAGGTACGTGGTGTTACAGGAGCACATGCACAAAACAGGAGGCTGAGATGGGTAGGGGCCGCAGAGAACTAAGGGGTCAGGTAAGGCAGATCAGAGGAGGCAGAAGACTCAGTTCTGAAGAACAAGCCACATTCGGTCAAGTGACAGAAGTGGAGGCGGGGAGAGGAGCAGGCTGGGTGGGAGGGAAGCACCGGCAAGGGCAGAGGCACAGAGCGTGCTGGCCAGGAGGATGTCCAGGCAAGCGCCGCCAGGGCGCAGGCAGGCCAGGCTCCTTCCTGCCAGAAGGACCTCACGTGCCAGGCTACGGGCTTCTTCCTTGAGCCCAGGTGAAACTGGGGAAGGCAGAGTGGTTTTAAACTGAGGAATAAGAGAATCGCTCCAGCAGGGAGTGAGAAATTTCAGAGAGGGCAAGTCAGGCACAGGTAAGAGGCTGCTGGAGAGAGAGTCTCAGGTCAGTTATAGGACTCATGAATACGAAGCTCTCAGAAATTCAACAAGTAGGTTGAGTATTTATGTTAACTCAGTCCCTCAGGAAGTGTTAATCTGGACCCCGCCTCCTACCCAACAAAACAAGGCCAGGAGGGGTTGAGGGGGGAATACCCCTCTGGGAAGGAAAGGAGGGGTACAGGAGAGGAGGAGGAGAAGAGGGAGCAGGGAGGCGGGGAACGAAGGCCACTAGAGGATGTGAGAAATTCAGGTCTCCCCTGACTTCCAAATGAGAAGTAGTATTCAGAGTTTTAAAAGAATAAAAAGAAACCATAAAGGAAAACAGTAATGGTGCTTGGCTACATAAAACTTGAAAATGGAGGTATGCTGGATGATGCAGCATTATCAAAAACCTTTCAGGAAAGAAAAATCTATCAAATACAACCAAGAGTTACTATCCTTTATGTCTAAAGTATACACGATCAAATAAAATCAAGAGATGCTGTCAGTAAATGGACAACAATACAGATAGCTAATCCCATCACAAAATAAGAATGGATAATAAGGTGTTTTCAAATCATTCTTAATAATAATCAGTGCAATGTACATGGCACCAACAATATCTCTATGATAAACCTATCAAATCAGCAACGTTCTGGCTGCCCCGTCTTGTTCATGGTACAGTAACATGGGGGATCTGGTACAATATGAAAGTATGAGTAGAGTAACATTTTTGGAAAAAAAATATTTAAATCTTTAAAAATGGTTCATATGCTTTGACAAAGTGATTCCATTTCTGAAAACCTCTGCTAAGGAAATGATAAAAAATACAGCATTTTTCACACTAGTGAAAAGAATAAGAAATGGTCTAGATGCTCCCCAAAGGGAGATAAATGCACCACAGGATAGTCATATAAGAAAATATCATATTAAGAAAACATCTTATAAGAAAATACCATGTAGTCACTAAAAATCATGTTTTTAGAGAGATTTTTATAACAGAAGTCTTATAATGTTTATTTTGAAATAACAGATAGCCAACTATGTAAAAGTATAATTTCAACACTGAGTTTTAGAACAGCACATAGGAAAGAAGTATTTCTGAGTAGGATGAAAGGTTTTCCATCTCCCTTTCCTGTATTTTCTAAGTTTGCTTTTTTAAATAATAAGGATATATTATTTTTGTATTTAGAAAACAAATATAACTTATTTCTACTACCACCAATAAAATACGTGCGGGTTCCCAAAGTTGGCCTTAGCCTCGTGGTTAAGTAAATAGGTCATTCCTTCGAGATCTTTCTGTGTTCAGCCATTGCTCCTCATTTTAACTTCAGCTTATCAACCAGCGCTACACACTTTTATTGAATTGAAAGAGCTTTCTGTAGTACCATAAAGTCAAGAGTAACAAGCGTATCGCACTAAGAACTCAAACTGAAATCACAGAATTAAAGCAAAGAAAAACTCTGTAAAGTTTTTAGAAATTGGAGGAGTTTTAATAAGCACATCAGTCTACCTGAACCACTTTAATGCAGGGGGGTTTACCAGCATGACGGGGCTGAGCCTTGGTTTTACCTGAGGTGGTTGAGCAGCAGCTGGAGTCTCTCATCTGACTGCACAGCAGGCAAGGACTTGGCTGTTAACTGAAAGCAGAGAGGGGGGTTAGGAAGAACAGCCAAGGTCAAATCCTGAGCACGTGTGAATACTACATAAAATGGGGACGGGGCGAGCAGGAGGGGAGGGCGTGCCTGAAATGGAAGGATGCTGTTTTCCTTTTTTTTTTTTAATCTAAGACAAGGTTTGTAAAGCATGCCACTAAGTTTAGAGGGAAAAGGATGAAAAACAAATAAATAAGGGGGGAGTATCCACGTGAGCTCATGAAAAAGCTTCTAGTCACGAAAATAATTATCTTTGCAAATAAAGATTGAAAAACTTCTAAGTTTATAGCAACCAATCTTGTAGCACTGAATCCAGGGGTGACGAAGAAACTGGGGAGAGAGACTTTCATTTATCATGAAATTACTGTGAAAATGGCATAAGTGTATACACACACACACACATACACACACAGACGTGTGTTCCCTCATTTTGACAACCAAGTTACCATAAGAAACCAAGCATATCTTATAAACACACCAAGGCAACTCAAAGTATTTAATATTCAAATACGACCCCCAACTAGTCTAGGAAACAAAATGTTAGACCAGGGCCTTATTCCTAAATACTGTGGGTCAGGTTGACAGTATATCGGAGAAATGCCAGCCTCTGATACACTTTACTGCAATAATATCAATTATACATCTATGTAGCTCTGTATTTCTCTTTTCCTGAGAAAGCTCTCTTACACTATAAGAATTTGAACCAAAGAAATTAAAAACATTCATTCCAAGTAATTAGACAGTTTGAAGTAACCTAAATAAAACACCAAAAGTTAATGATAGATTTCTTCTAGTTTCAATTGTGTCAAATATATGGTTCTTATATTCTGCTAGTAAATCATCTGACAATTCACAAAAGAGAAACTCCTCAAGACAAAAAGCAAACTGAAGGATATCCTTTGCTTTTGTATAGGGTATCCTGTCTCTTTAATTATCCTGTCAATTAAAAGTAATTCATCAATTAACTCATCAAACCTAAGTTTCAACATCATGCAAATAAAGCTATCACTTTTTTTATTGAATTAGTCAGTTTACAATATTGTGCCAAGCTATCACTTTTAAAGCATCTAATAAAAGTAATATTTATGAAAAAACGTGGACCAAAATGCCAAATATTAAGTCATTTTTATTAAATCATATCAAATAATAATGGAGAAACATTCTCAATTTTGTGAGTCAAAACATATGAACAGTTATTAACTTAAAGTACAATAAAGTGAGACAGTCTGCTGCAAATTTAGCTCAAAAGATTCTCAGTATCCCTAAGAAACGTTGTTTAGTATTTCATGACATATAAAATGTCATCAAGATTTTATAAACAAATTACTATAATAAACCCCATATCTGCTAATTCAAATCCCTTTACAAAATTTCATTTTCATTGTTCAACAGATTTCATAGCTCAGAACCAAAGCTATGCTCTAAAAAATTAAAATCATTTATCTAGATATTTCAAACGTCAATTTTCTGAAAACAGATGGAGCAAAAAAACTAGGCTTTTTCTGCTGCATCTGTCAATCTGTATGGCATGATTTGTCATCAACCCATGTTTTCAAAATGAAAGCAAGCCAACAAAAACACCTCGGTGACAGCAAAATATTTCTCAACGTCTCTTCATCCCACACAGGAAATCCTCAACTACACCCCCTTCTCAAACCCAGCCCTCATTCCCTTCATCCTGAACTGCAAACACAGCATCTCTGGTCACTGTACTGTCCACCTCCATTCCTGCCTCTTCCCTAATTATTCTCTAAACCAAGACCAGAGTCAGATTTTAAGGATAAAAGTTACCCACTCCCCTAGTTAAAGCCACTTAAGATTCTCTCAGGCTAACGTTATCCCACCAACCCTTTCATCTAACAGCTTCTTAAAATCCTCCTCTTGGAAAGAAAAATACCATATGAGATCACTCATGTGTGGAAAGAAAGAAAAAGAAGAAAAGAAAGGAGGGAGGGAGGGAAGGCAGGAAAGAAGGGAGGAAGGAAGGAAGGGAGGAAGGAAGAAAAAAGAGGACACTAATGAACTCATCTACGAAACAAAACAGACTCACTAACATAGTGAACAATCTTACGGTTACAAGGTGAAAGGGGGTGGGAAGGGATAAACTTGGGAGTTTGAAGACTTGCAATGTTAATCATTATATATAATAACAGATTTAAAATTTTTTCTGGATAGCACAGGGAACTACATTCAATATCTTGTAGTAACCTACAATAAAAAAGAAGATGAAAATGAATATATGTATTTATATGTGTGACTAAACATGATGCTGTACACCAGAAATTGACACTGTAACTGACTATACTTCAATTTAAAAAAAAAAAAACAACACTTCTCTTGGACCAGGGTGCTGGAACCCAGCACAGGATAACTGAAGAGGCAGCTGGGCCAACCCCACCAGACACACAGGAGCAGATCAGGGCTTTAGTTCCCGGTACACCTACACTCAACGATTTGATTCTGTCCCCACCCCTCCCCACCCCGATGACTTCTTTTCAAGTTTGAGTAACTGAGAAGAATAATTCCTAAAACAACAGTCAAGGTTCTGAGTATAATTATTTCGAGGAAGATTTGGAGTTTTCCAAAGGTTCTGCTTTCAACTTGTAAAACAAATAGCATTTTCAAAAAGAGCACATGTCTCTTCACAGCAAAGGGGATGAGGCAACCGAGCCACTTCAAAGTTCTGCAAAGTGGCAAAGCCATCTGCTAACCTTTTGCTGACAGAATGCAAACTTCACTTTAGGGACTGCTGGCTCCATCATTTCTTCTGGAATTTTCTCTGAGCCCAGGGAGCTAGTACTACATCCACCGGACTAGGAGGGGCACTGCATTCCTTAACATTCCCAACATAACAGATGTTTAATAAAAATTTACTGAATGTGCAACAAATCTAAAAACTCGCAACTGCATAATTCCATTAACTGATGAAAACAAAAGCATACGTACAGCTACATTTCATCGTTAAAGCTTTTCAGATTTCTGCTTTGAGTAAAACTGAATCTAAATCAAAACTAATAAGTCACAACTGTCAGTCTTCCAAGAAGGCAATATACAATCATAGCAAATGTTCAGCATTAAAGACTTTCCTCTACAACCTGAAATGAGTGTTTGTCTAGTTTAAATAGACTTTGATTTCCAAATATGTCATAGTTGTTTGTTTTGCTAAAAAGTACAACACTGTCCTTGACACATAAATCAACAAATATGAAAGAGAAAGAAGATCTATCATATGTCACATCTGCAAAGACTTCAGTGGGG
This sequence comes from Vicugna pacos, assembly GCF_048564905.1. Lineage (NCBI taxonomy): Eukaryota > Metazoa > Chordata > Mammalia > Artiodactyla > Camelidae > Vicugna > Vicugna pacos. Next base: position 82,515,696 of record NW_027328741.1, on the reverse strand, counting down.
TGTCTGAGTTAGGGCTGCTTCATGGAAACCATTATGAAAGTTGGCCTGGCACACACCTTACTTCTCATTGCTGAGAGGTCAGAGGTAACCTCTTTTTCTGGGGCGAGATAAATAAAAGAAAATAAATAAAAACATAATTATTTATTTTTAACACAGGCACTGGGGATTGAACCCAGGACCTCGTGCATGCTAAGCACACACTTTACCACTGAGCTATACCTCTCTTGCGCCAAAGGTGACCTGTTAAGATCTCTTTTCATTATTAAGAATTTATTTAGCACACTGAATTAAACAATGCAAGGTTTGTGCCATTTTTAGGCAAATATTACAGACCACTGATTCTTAAATAAATCTCATTTCAAAGATTACTATCATTGAGTAAATCTTGCATTTTGCCACACATTTGGGTACAAAAATTAATACTGCACTTTGCCGACTAGTAATTCTCCTTTTAATGACAATAAACACCACATAGATTCAAAGGCATAAGAGAGATGACAGCAAGTCTGGAGGTGTCAGGTCCAACTTGTCACTCTGCCCGAAGGAAAGCAGCCTCCAGGCCTAAGCACTAGGGGTTGGCATCCCAAGAGCCCGCGTGAGCCGCTGAGGTCAGGACCCGGGACAGCGCGCCTGCCCCGCCGCCCCACACTGTGCGTGTGAGCCGCCTAGAGGCTCAGCTCAGGCGTGAAAATTCCCAAATTTTGCACTGAAGCTTCCTTTATATCGTTTGTGATTTGGCTCAAATGTAACCCCCTCCCAGAGGCCTTCTCTAACCACCCCTGGCAGAGCAGCCCCTCCCCACAGGTATCTCTCAACATTCATCACTTTCTAAAGTCATATTAAGTAACTGGTTTGCTCACTTGTGTTCTGTCTTTCTCTCCCCATGAAAATGTAAGTTCCATCAGGGCAGGAACTTTTTCTGCTGTGCCCACCACCTTCCCCCTACTGCTTAGAACAGCATGTGGTAGGTCATGCAGCAGGCACTCAATAAATACTGCAGAGGAAATGAAAGCTTCCCCTCTCTCAATACTTCCAATAGCAGCATGGGTTTAGAAGAGTCTGCCTGAGATACTGGCCCTTTTGGTCTTGCATCCCTCAAGTTTACATGTGTAACTGTGACCTATCAATGAGGCCACATGCATCTTTCCACTTCTAACTGAATTGAGTATCTCAAGTCCTCCCTTTAAAGGGGGGCAAATGCCCCACCCCTCAACAGAGTGGAAACTGTGGTCTCTAGTTAAAGGAAACAAGTAGCCCAAAACTAACGGAGCAAAACTCAAGCAGCCAATGCACTCTACCAGGCACTGCCCAAAAGCAATCATGTCATAGTTCCCTCCTTCTACTCTATGTCTTTTGGGGTTTTTTTGTGGGGTTTCTTTTCATTAACTAATAGCTACAAATAAAGCAGAAATATCAACTAAATATTTTTCCAATATCACTAAAAATTTAAAACATACATCAAAGTTCAAAGTCTTTACAGTGAACACTGACCAAAAAAATTTTCCCTGAGGGGGAGAGTATATAAAGCTCAGTGGTAGAGTGTGTGCTTAGCATGCACAGGGTCCTGGGTTCAATTTCCAGTAGCTCCATTAAAAAAATAAATGAACCTAATCATCACCCCCCAAAATAAACAAATAAAAATAATAATTTTAAAAGTTTATTAAAAAAAATTTACTGACAAGGAACAGACGTTGTAAACGTGACTCCACTCCAACAAGACTCACTGAGATGTAGAGAAACATCCTGTGTCGTGTACATAATGATGCTGAAATTAACACACTATGGTAAATACCTTTCGAGATATTTTTGCTTACTCCCTATACTATGGGTTGCAGTTTCTGGTAGGTAAGTTATTTTGAAAAGGAGTCCAAAATATTTATCTCAGAATACTCCTACCCTAAAAGGATCTATAGTTGCAAAAACAGTGAAATCCAAACAGCAATTAGAAGATGAATCTCCTCCAGGATGGGAAAGCCTGGTGAAAGAGCAGGCTGAATTCTCACATCTTTTCAAGAGTAAGGCATACACCATAAAGTTTAACCTTCTATAAACTTTTAACCTAACTATATAAAAATAGATTAAAAAACAAATTTTTTCTGTATAGCACAGGAAAGTATATGCAGTATCTTGTAGTAACCTTTAATGAAAAAGAATATGAAAACGAACTTATGCATGTATGTGCGTGAGTGGGACATGATGCTGTACAGCAGAAACTGACACACTGTAACCGACTATACTTCAATTCAAAAAAAAGAGGAAGACAAACATGGAAAACAAATTCTCAGACGTCCCATTTAAACTAGACTGGCATGGAGAAAATAATTTTTAGAATCAAGTTCCTGGAGGTGAGTACATGGGGGTATGTGGTATTACCTCGTGTATATTTGTGTCTGAAGTAGTTCAGGGGAGGAGGTGAGGGGGGCTGATGGATTTTCGACAGTGAGAGGAGTGTTGGAGGAGGATGACCCAGGGATCCAAGGGGCAGAACAAGGCAGCAGCAACAGAAAGGAAGACGTGAAGTGGGAAATAAGAAGGTGGTACCCTCTACATAACTTCATGCCTAAAACAGAAGGAGAAGCTACAGAGGACATCCGGGTGAGTAGATTGTTTCAGTAACTGCAATACAGTGGTGACAGGAAGAGGAGGCTGGGGAGAGGAAAGAAAATGACTAGTTCCAGGCATGCTGACTTTGAGGTGCTTTTGAATAACCAAGATGGAACTGAAGATACCTGGATCTCAAGCCTGGGGGAGGGTATGGAGCTAAATGAAGGTTTAGATTCAGGCATTATCAGTAGGTAAGCAGCAAGGAAGCCATGGACCACCTGGGGGGTCTTAGGGATCATGTGTAAAGCAGGGATGTCCGCTTGCCATGCACTGGCAGTGGTTTGTCAGAGCATGTGTTCAAGGCCCACCCTGGAGAGAGGACTGATTACAACCTCCGCTCTGGATTCGGACGGGAAATCAGAGACACCCGCCAAGTCTGTGCTCCCCCAGCGGAAGCGAGAGAATAGACGTCCTACAGTAATGATTTTATGCAATTACAGATTTGTGAGAGAGACAGAGACAGAGACAAGAGAAGGATGAGGAAGAGAGATTTAACCTGCATTTAACTCTTTCGTTGCACACAGGGAACACCTCTAAAAGGCATGTTCCCCGGGTGAAAGCACTCGGCCGCCAGCAGTGAGGCTGATTGTTGCTCTGCAAATCCCAGAGCAGACTGCTGCCGGTCAGTTACTCCTGAGAATAATTTCGGAAAAGGGCCTAGGGAAAGAAAAAAAGTTCATGGTTTCCTTATTCAGAGGATGGGCACGAAGGGAGGGAATGAGCAGAGACAAGGAGTTAAACTCTGTAAGTGAGCACAGAACGTGGTTTTTCAAGACTCAACACTCATCTGGAAAACAAAGGTGACAATCAGTTGAAAATGAAGAGCAAGGGGGTGGCTTTACTTTAAAATAATAAATCCCTTCTCTCTGAACTACTCACCCAACACTGGCTAAATTAAAACACATAAAAATGACAGGAAAACAATGCTCACTTGGAAAATACTGCTCAATTTTGTTCTCCGGTGGTTTGGCCCTCTACCACTCACCCCAGCTTCCTTACAAACTCCAGAGGAATGACAATGTGCAGTAATATCCAAGCTGTACCTTAAAAGAAATCCAAGCTAGGTTATTAGCACACGGTAGAACTTTCCTCCATACAACCTTGTTCTACACGGAGAAGCAGACTAAGCACCCTTCCAGGGGTGTGAGGGTGGCGGCATCGAGTGATTTACAAATAACCAAAATACCAAAGGCAGGTAGTCTTTGTCCAGGCTTGGGTTTTTTGTTTTTGTTTTGTTTTGTTTTGTTTTTGCAAAGAATTTTTTTTTAGTGTAGTTTTACGTTCACAGCAAAATTGAGAGGAAGGCACATGATTTCCCATACACACCCTGCCCCACACATGCATAGCCTGCCCTGTTACCCCCATGAAAGTGGTACATTTATTACAACTGATGAACCTCCACTGACACATCATTATCACCACCGTCCAGAGTTTACAATAAGGTTTCACAGGATTCACTTTTGCTACTGTACATTAATTCTGTGGGTTTAGACAAATATTTAATGACACTTACCCACCACTGCAGTGTCATACAGAATAGTCTCACTGCCCTAAAACCCCTCTGAGCTCCACTCAGTCAACCTTTCCTCCCCTCTAATTCCTGGTAACCAGTATCTTTTCACTGTCTCCATAGTTTTGCCTTTTCCAGAATGTCATGTAGTTGGAATCGCACAGTATGTAGCCTTTTTAGATTGACTTCTTTGGCTCAGTGTCTTTCTGTGGCTCAATAGCTCATTTCCTTTTAGAACTTTGTCATCTGGATGGACCATGCTTTATTTTTCTGCTCACCAAGTGAGGGGCATCTTGGTTGCTTCCAAATTTTTGGCAATTATGAATAAAGCTGCTGCAAACATCTGTGTGTAGGCTTTTGTACAGATGCCACATTTCGAATAAGTGTTTTGGCTTTTTTTTTAATGAAAAACAAATGGAGAACGCTTTTCTAAAATGTCTTTACATTCTCCACACTTCACATAAGAGCTGAGATGGCTCCTACTTGCACTTCATGTCTCCCCAGGAATGGCAACTCAACACCCAGCAACCCTTTTCTACAGAACTGAAGACACATGGACTGTGCTAGTGTGTGTATTCTAAGAGACACGCAATTCATAGGTTGAGAAAATCATCTGTGAAACTGAAAGGCAACAATTTAAACAGAGACCTCATAGTAACAAAAAGAAACATCTCTAGAGAGAACAGGTTGTTCAACAGAACTATCTCCTTATTCCTGAGACCAAAGCAGATGTCAAGTAAAATGAACTTTTTTACAGGCAGCTGCACTTTTAACTTCATTGACTTTAACAACAGAAAATCCTGAGTCATTTTGAATACATTTTCTCATCATAGCAACGAATCCCAGTTGCAACCCCAGGCTGTGAGGATCCACATTATATTCCTCCAGGTCCTGGAACCCAACTTGTCCCCGGGGTTCCTGCACCCCTGGGCCAGCTGAGATGCTCATCCCCAGTCCACGGCCTCGAGCTCGGATGCCCACAGTCCTTCCTGATTTTCCTTGGGTTCATACACATCATCTTCATCTCACTTGAACTTCACCCCAGAAGAGGTTTCATCGGTACGATGTTTCAGCACATGGAAATTTCTCTATCAGCTGGCCGCAAACACGACTTTCAATACAGAGGCTCTAAAAACCAACCAACCACATTGACAAGCAAAATGCATAGATTCCATCTGAGATCTAAACATGCCCAAGTAGTTTAATTTCCAAAGAATATTAAACAGTGCGGCGTTAACCAGATATTTTCAGTTCAGGGGTCTGGATGACATGAAGAAATGAGAGTAAATCCGGGAATAGTGCAAGCAGATATCCCAGTGCTGAATTTTGATCATGAAACCTATGGTGTGAAAAGCAGCTTGTAATGCAAAGGCTAACCAAAGCAGCTTCCTGATTCTACATCATTTAAACATGGAACACAATTGCTCGAGCAAGAAAAAGAGGTGTTCTGAGACACGTGGTGATAAATGTGCACGGATCGCTGAATTTTCTCCCTTCAAGTAAAACACCCATAAAATCATTTTACTTCTAGAATATCTGATAATTTGAGAACCCAATTTTCAAGTTACTACAGAAAAGAGTTTCACAGTGAGACTTCTCACCAGTGAAACAGAGATCTGGCAAGTGTAATTCAACATATATTGTTTTTCCCATTGGCACCCAAGAGACTGAATTGTCACCTTTTTGTTTGTCCCCTTAGTTTTGCTTGTTTGGTTTTTGGGGGTGTAAGTAATTAGGTTTATTTATTTATTTTTAGAGGAGGTGCTGGGGATTGAACCCAGGACCTTGTGCATGCTAAGTATACGCTCTACCACTTGAGCTGTACCCTCCCCTGTCCTCTTAAAGGACTGCTCTGGAGGAGCAGGAATGAGAGTGGCAGGGACACAGCCAGCATTCCTCATGGTTTTACTACACGCAGAAAGTCCCACTAGGAGTTCTACACAGACTCCAGTCTGCACAATATACTCTAAAAGTGAGATTACCCACAAGGAACCCCGGGGTTTCACAGCCTTCAGCCCAAGGCACCAGTGAACAGGTGACCTTTATGCCCTAAACTTTTAGTCTCGTGTACTTATCTTAAACATGTAGCCAAAACTTGCATTTTGATTCTAGAACATGTCCTTCTTGGGTTTACTATAAAAATAATGTCTAATTATTTTACCATTAAGTAAAACACTATTATACCACTGTTCTGCTATGTACACTTTGCATATTCCCTGGTACATTGAGTCCCTTATATCTGGCCATCTTGCAGCTTTAGGAAAACACATGCCAGCACTTCCACCCCTTACAGCCCCCTGGAAGCATCTCCGGTGGTACATCTGGGAATGGGGGGCTGGCTGAGGTGACACTGGCTCCTGCTACATTTCACTGGCCACGTCCCATGTCATTTCATACACCTATCACAATTACAGAGAGCCAGACTGACATCTGTTTTAGCCACATATCTTTATATGCAAAGACTCTAAACATCATTTAAATTCCTAGGTTTCTCATTCATTTCATAAACTTATGAGGCCATAACTGAAGTTCTAATATTCCTCCTTCATTATTATCATATTTTGTTCACCATTTTTGTCTCCCAAAGCACCTCTACCATCTTTACCGAAATTTACACTGGTCAATTTCTTATTTAATGTAAGAAATATACGTCTCTGGGTTTTACAGAATAAAACTATTCCTTTACTGCTTGTTGTAAGCATGACTCTTCAATAGAACCTTATTATGTGGAAGCTTCTCATAAAGTTTCCTACATATGCACATAAATTCTACTCTACTCACTGGAGCTGCCAGATGTGTCTATGGGCTTCTAGAAAATGCTTAAGTCTGCCCAGACAGAAGAGTGACCTTCCCAAGCCATGTGCTTTATCTTCTTTAAATAGTCGAGTCCACCATTCTTTAACTTCCCACTGAGTCTACTTCCTGTTATAAATGTCAGACATAAGCTGCCTGTTAAATTGGTGATCTTACCTCTTTCCTAAATACTACCAAATGGTGTACCACTTCTAATGCAGTAATCACCAAATTAAACAACCTGTCCTGCACTTACAAGCTCAAGTTAATTTATTAAATAATCTGAAATTAATGTCAAAGGATCCACAGTTATATTTAACTACCAAAGTGAAGAGATACGCAAAACATAGGTACTTTTATCTTTATACAAGGACTCTTTACCCCTTGATCTGGTCTTAACGGACGCACGCAAGTGGAGACAGAGCCAGCAGGACTGGAGTGAAGGGGTGGACAAGGACTGTGACTGGAGCCGCAGTGACAGTGCTGCACTGGGTGATGGAACACGGTCCTTGGGGAGGCACCTGAAGACTTGGAGGACCTGAGGTGATCAAAAACAACCCCATTTCCCTCCACAGCTTAACGTTAAATCACTGATCCAAACGTCTCATTCCGCAATGGCAGCCCCAGATGGCTAACGACATCCTCTCGTGTTTGTGTTTCCAGATGCTGCAGGGAGCACTCGGTCTCTGAGTACTTCAGCCCTGCCTTGTGACTCAGCCTCCCTGCCGGCTCTGGGCTCCCTCGCTTCTTCCTGCAGAGACCTTGCTCTTGTAGCTGCAGCAAATGTTTGCAGTTGAGTGTAAAACAGCCCCACAGGCCTCTGTACCTCATTTGCAGCTTTTTCCTCTAACCTGAAATAATCAGATTTTGCACTATTTTTGGAGTCACTCAATTTAGGTGAAATTTAAGCTATCTGCTCCATTCATGAGAGAAATGAAATGGTTTTCCTTTAAAAATAAGTAAGACAAAAAGGACATAATTTCCAGAATATATAAGCAGCTCATAGAACTTAATAAGAAAAAAAAAATCCAATTCAAAAATGGGCAGAAGACCTAAACAAGCAATTCTCCAAGGAAGACATACAAGTGGCCAATAGGCACATGAAAAAATGCTCATATCACTAATTACCAGATAAGTGCAAATCAAAACTACAGTGAGGTATCACCTCACACCAGAATGGCCATCATTCAAAAGTCCACAAACGATAAATACTTGAAGGGCTGTGGAGAACAGGGAACCCTCCTACACTGCTGATGAGAATGTAGTTTCATGAAGCCATTATGGAAAACAGTGTGGAGATTCCTCAAAAGACTAGGAATAGACTTACCATATGACCCCGCAATCCCACTTCCGGGCATATATCTGGAGGGAAACTTAATTCAAAAAGACACCTGATAGACTGGGATTTCAAAATTGTAGAATAGATAAACAAGATTACACTGTATAGCACAGGGAAATATACACAAAATGTTATGATAAATCACAGAGAAAAAAATGTGATAATGAGTGTGTATATGTCCATGAATGACTGAAAAATTGTGCTGAACACTGGAATTTGACACAACATTGTAAAATGATTATAAATCAATAAAAATGTTACAAAAAAGACACCTGCACCCCAATGTTCATAGCAACACTATTTACAATAGCCATGCCATGGAAACAACCTAAATGTCCATCAACAAATGACTGGATAAAGATGTGGTATCTTTATACAATGGAATACTCTTCAGCCATAAAAACTAATAAAATAATGTCATTTGCAGCAACATGGATGGGCCTGGAGATTATCATCTATTCTAAGTAAAGAAAGCCAGAAAGAGAAAGAAAATATCATATGACATCATTTATATGAGAAATCTAAAAGACTCACAGATTCATAGACATAGAAGGAGACTCACAGACATAGAAAACGAACTTACGGCTATCAGAGGGGAAGAGGGTGGGAAGGGATAAATTGGGAGTTGGAGATTTGCAGACACTACTATATATAAAATAGGTGAAAAACAAGTTTATACTGTATAGCACAGGAAACTCTATTCAACATCTTGTAGTAACTTATGGTGAAAAAGAATATGAAAATGAATATATGTATGTTCACACATGACACCAGAAATTGATACAACATTGTAAACTGACTATACTTCAATAAAATATATAGATATATACCAAAAAAAGGACTATTATATAATTGTGTTCCTCTACTTAAGAAGTTCTATATTTAAGCCCTTCTGCAAGGAGTTTCTTAAAATATTTGACCAGCTATCAGTTATGCCCACAGAGGCATGTTTTGCCTACAACGACTAGAGCCTTGTGATTAACTGCAAAATTTCTGATTACTATATTTAAAACAAATCAGAACAGAAAAAAATACTTTCCATCACTAGGACATAAAAATCAATAACCACCATCAATTATGAAATGAAACAGAAGTATAATCTCTTTTTGTGATAAGGACACTTAAAGAATGCCAACTGGACTCTTCACCTCAATGCTCCAACATCAGAGAAGATGATTTTTAAACAAGCTTTAATTCATCATAAATTTGGAGACAAAACTCATTTAATACAAATGAAGAAGTATGACAGAAAATGAAATAGATGTGTGTGTGAAGTATTTCAACCAACACAGCAGAATTTCACAAATTCCCTTTCCTTTCTTCCTTTTTTGCACCCCAAATTAGGAATTATTGCAGGCAGCAACTTGGGTCCCTGATGTCTTCTCATTTCTAAACTCAGAGAAGTTTCAAATAGCAAGCAATCCCCTTAAAAACACCAAACCAAACCCCTGAATTTCATTTATTAATATAAAACTATAAAGCAGGTCGTAATTAATTTAGATCACCAGTAAATGAAAGTTGCATATAAAATTCCATTTTCCTAAGAAAGGTAAAAATTTTCTTATTCCTTATTTTGCCCCCGGTTATGACCTTCTTCTGTAAAGCCAGAGACAATAACTAGACTCTGTGGTAAAGAAGAGATGCTTGTCTGAAAACTGGAAGAATCCTGACCTGCTTGCTTAGCTGGAAGTTTTCAAAAAAAAAAATAATGTGGCTATTATAACAACTGCCTATGGTTCTGACAGCCCCAAAATTACGAGCTGGCACTTGAGTGACAGAATGGACCCTTGTTAATACCTTCCTGCAAGCTGCCTAGGGCATGGATTCCAGATCGCTGTGACATACTGTGACACAGGGCCCCTTAATCTGCCTCAAAGCACCAAGAAACGAAATTAAGATAGGGATAATGTAAGCATGTTTAAAGATACATTTCCTAAGAGTAATCATTTTAGCATATCACATTTGTAAAACATCCTTTGATATCAGAAGAGCTAGCTGAGACTTTTAAAAGACCTTGACATACATTTGACCGATAGCCTTCCAAAGACATTATTTCATACTTTCTGGCACAATCAGGCTGCAAGTGTTTGATGGATAACCAGACAAGCAGAGGACAAGTCTGAGCAATGGCCATCCTTTATATCTGACATCTGCATGTTTTACTACGTATCTCAGGAAAAGGGAAAGGGAACAAAAACCCATAGGCAATGGCGGTCCCAAAGACCTCACCACACACAGAAGGGCCTAGAGCAGCACTATTTTGAAGCAGCCAATCCTTAAGTAAAAATGCATTTTCCTACAATGAAAGAATCATCAACAGTTTTCAAACTGGTGCGATGGAGAGATTTGCATCTTACGTTTCTTAGTTCTAGTTCACTTTCTCCAATACAATGCGCAGCCACAAGACCCACCCCCCTGGCCAAAGCACAGCTCGCCAAATGCAAAGCTGGATTTGGTTCTATTCTATTTGTGCCTGACTCACATTCCCCCTCAGTTTGCTCATTTCACTCAAGTGCAAATGACTGGCAGCATGAACTGAAATCACTCCTGCCAACAAGATGCTTCAGCAGTGCTGACACACGAACCACCACACAGCTGATAAAATTTAAAAATCAACTAATGAAAAACACATATATTTGTCTTAACTCTCCACTGAGTTTAAATTTTTTTTAAGTGACGTTAACATTATGTAAAAGTACTCTGCAAACTTTTTTCATTAAAGACCCATTGTAAAAGCCCAGGCAACAGAGGAATTCAGGAAACTGGACACCTGTTTGCAATGGCAAACTGTGGCTTTCCAATATTCTAGCTGGGAGTCAAAGAAAGAGGTGTCGGCCCATGTGCAGGAGAGAGAGAGATGCTATTCACGAGGACAGGGCACAGCAAAGCAGGAAGGAAAGGTCAGGGTTCAGTTGTGTCATGTTAAGTTTGAACTGCCAGTTAAACACCCAGGGAGAACTATCTGGACCTTAGAAATAAAGCTGTAAAACCAGTCAGTCATTCTCAGATCTGTCCATCAATGTAAGCAGGGTGTTAAAGTCCTCTACTATTACTGTGTCATTGTCAGTTTCTCCTGTTACATCTGTTAATATTTGCCTCATAGATTGAGGTGCTCCTATTTTGGGTGCATATATATTTACAATTGCTGTATCTTGGATCAATCCCTCGATCATTATGTAGTGTCCATCTTTGTCTCTTCTAACAGATTCTTTATTTGAAAGTCTATTTTCTCTGATACAAGTATTGTTACTCCAGCTTTTTTTGACTTCCATTTGTATGGAGTATCTCTTTCCATCCCCTCAGTTTCAGTCTGTGTATGTCTCTACCTCTGAGGTGGGTCTCTTACAGACAGCACATACACATTCAGCCAAGTCTGTGTCTTCTGGTTGGAGCATTTAGTTCGTTTACACTTAAAGTAATTATCAATATGTATGTTCATACTGCCATTTTTTTAACTGTTTTGGATTTGTTTTTGTAGGTCCTCTTCCAACTTTTTTCTTTTGTTCTCTTCTCTTGTAATTTGGTGACTATCTTTAATGTTTTGTTTGGATTCCTTTTTCTCTTTTGTGTGTCCATCTATTATAGATTTTTGGTTTGCCTTGAGGTTTCTGTATGGCAGTCTATATACTCATGATTGTTTTAAGTTGCTGATCTCTTGATTTCAACTGCATTTTAAAAATTGTGTGTGCACTCTCCTCCCCTCATGATTACTGTTTTTGATCTCATATTTTACATCCAGTTGTTCTGTGTAGCCCTTAACTGTTTACGGTGGAAACAGATGATTCTACTACTTCTGTCTTTTAATCTCCCTTCTAGCTTTATGTGTGGATGTTTTCCTACCTTTACTGTATGTTTACCTTTCCTGGTGAGTTTTTCATTTTGTAATTTTCTTGTTTCTAGTTGTGGCCTTTCCTTTTCCACCCAGGGAAGTACCTTTAACATTCACTGTAAAGCTGGTTTGGTGATGCTGAATTCCTTTGGCTTTTGCTTGTCTGTAAAGCTTTTCATTTCTCCATCAAATCTGAGTAAGAGCCTCACTGGGTGGAGTAGTCTTGGTTGCAGGTTTTTCCCTTTCATCACTTTACATACATCATGCCACTCCCTCAAGGGCTGTGGAGTTCTTGCTGAAAAATCAGCTAATGGTCTTATGCGAGTTCCCTTGTGTGTTACTTGTTGTTTCTCCCTTGCTGCTTTTAGCATTCTCTCTTTATATTTAACTTTTGTCATTTTGATTACAGTGTGTCTTGGCATATTCCTCTTTGGGTTACTCTTGTATGAGGCACTCTGTGCTTCCTGGACTTGGGTGACTGTTTCCTTTCCCAGATTAGGGAAGTTTTCAGCTATCGCCTCTTCAAATATTTCCTCAGGTCCTTTTATCTCTCTTCTCCGCCACCTCTATAATGTGAATGTTAGTGCACTTAATGTTGTCCCAGAGTTCTCTCAGACTGTCCGCATTTCTTTTCATTCTTTTTTCTGTGCAGTGGCAGTGACTTCCACTACTCTGTCTCCCAGCTCACTGATCTACTATTGATTCTTTCCAGTGTATTTTTCATTTCAATTATTCTACATCTGTTTGGTTGTTCTTTATATTTTCTTTGTTAAAAAATTCTAACCTCTCGCTCTGTGTATCCTTTCCCCTCCCAAGTTCTTTGATCATCTTTGTAATCATTACTGTGAACTCTCTCTCGACTAGATAGACTAGTTTCATTTCACTTAGTTCTTGGGGAGTTTTATCTTACTCATTTGAAATGCATTCCTCTGCTGCCTCATTTTGTGTAAGCTGTTATTTGTATTTTTATGCATGTGATAGGGTAGTTATGTTTCCCAACCTCAGAGAAGTAGCCCTCTGTGGGTCTCGAGACATCCTGTGGGTCCTAGTGGTGCACGCCCCTTTTGTCACCCAGGCTATACGCCCTAGGGGTTCACCTCAAGAGGGCTGAGTGGGTCTGTCTGTTGTGGTGGGCTGACTGTGGGGGTGGTCTGGGAGGAATGGTACACCCTTAGTCTGGTTGGTTGCCAGGCACTGCCTTGTGTGGATGCTGCTGGCTGCTGTTTAGCAGGACCTGGTCACAAGGTGACTGGTTGCAGAATCCTAGGGGCCCCCAAGCTAGTGCTGGCTCCCTGGTGGGTTAAGTCAGGGTCTTGAAGACCCTGAGGCTGTTGCCCACTCACTAGCAGGTAAGCCAGATCCTGCGGTTAGTGACAGAATCCTGGCAGGCAGATCTGGTTCCTGGAGTCTGGCTGCAGGGCCTAGGGACCCCAGAGTTTGCTTTAGATCATTGGAGGAGGTGGGGGTCACTTCCTGAGGCCCTGGGTTGTGCTGAAGGCTGCATTGGTCTGCTCGTGGGCTGGGCCAGGCCCAGCTGGTCCCAGGGTAGGGTCTGGTCTGTGCTGCAGGATGGCAGTTTTCCTGCTTCCGGTGTCTGCCTCTGGTAGATGAGGCTGGTCTGGAGGCTCAGTCTGGTTTCTGGTGGGAGGGGCTGGGGCCTGCCCACTGGTGCGCAGAGCTGGGTGTTGGTCCTCTGGTGGGCTGGGCTGTGTCTAGAGGTGGCCGTGGGCTCTTTATTTTGGGGCAGCCTGTCTGCTGAAGGGTGAGGCTGTGTCCTCACCCAGATAGGTGTTTGGCCTCAGGTATCCAGGCACTGTTGCCCACAGGCTGTTGGGCGAAGCCAGGTCTTGGAGCCAATGAGCCAAGATGGCAGCCACCACAGCAGCAGTGTTCACATAGCTGAATTCTCCCCAATAAGTCTTCCACTGGTGAATGTCACCAAGGTGAGCCGCAGTTGTCCCCCACCTCTCCAGGAGACTCTCCAGACCAGCAGGTAGGTCTGGCCCACGTTCCTATCAAATTACTTCTTTTGCCCTGTGTTCTGGTACGAGTGAGATTTTGTGTGCTCCATTTAAGAGTGAAGTCTCTATTTCCCCCAGTCCTTTGGGGCTCCTGCAATTAAGCCCCACTGGCCTTCAAAGCCAAATGCTCTGGGAGCTCGTTTTCTCGGTGCCAGACCCCCAGGCTGGGAGCATGGTGTGTGGCTCAGAACCCTCCCTTCTATGGGAGGGCCCCTGCAATGTAATTATTCTCCAGCATGTGGGTCACCCACCCGGGGTGTATGGGATTTAATTATATCATGTGTCCGCCCCTCCTATTGTCTCCTTGTGGTTCCTTCTTCATGTCTTTAGCTGTAGAAGATCTTTTCTGATAGGTTACAGTCTTTTCCATGGATGGCTGCTCCAGAGATAGTTATGACTCTGGTCCACTCCTGAGAGGAGGTGAGCTCAGGGAATTTTTCTCTTCTCCATGTTAGCCCAAGGCCTTTAGATGGGAATGGCTATGATGTTCTTAAATTTCACTCATCTGCTGAAATATGAGTTTTTATCTTTGCTCCTTGGTATTCTATTAGTCTCTTCAATCTGAAGTCTTTATTCTTTCTTAATTATGAATAATTTACCATCATTACATCTTTAAATATTCTTCTCTCTGTCAGTCTCTTTCCTCCCCTCTGGAATCCTATTATTTGAACATTGGCCCCATTGCCTCTCTCTTCTGTATTTCTTAGCTATTCGATATTTTCTCTCTCTGTTTTTCCTCTGCCTTCAGAATTCCTCAACATGATCCTCAAGTTCAAAAAAATCACTTTTCACTAGTATCCATCCTGTTTATCTGATTTATTAAATTCTTTACTTCAACTACTAAACTTGTCATATCTAATATTTCCACTTCATTCTTTTTATGACTTTGTGTTCCTTCTAAACGCTGTTAAGCATCCTCCGTGGTCACTGAGTATGTTGATTATGTTTGTTTTACATTATTAATCCCTCTGTTCTAATGATGCTGCTTCATGAGGCATTCAGTTTATCCTTTTATGTCTTCATTCGTAGCTACACTATACTCTTTATGAGTCTAATTATTTTGGCCTATAAGGTCATTTCACCGAAGGATATGAGCTAATAGCTCTGAAAACGTGTGAAAACGACCCAAACTCAAGTCCTAGTAGTATTATCTCTCCCTGTGACTTTGAGGAGGCAGCAGGGGGCGGGGGGAGGAGGGGGATGAGCCACAGGCACCAGATTACCACCTTGACCCTTTCTATTTACTGGAAGGGGTCAGCCTTCGACCTCTTAAAAGCGGCAGCAGCCTCCATTCAGCATAATCCACGAGCCCCAGGAGGAGAAAGTGCCCTGGGGTCGCTTGCTGGCTGGTACCTGTTTTCTCAGCTCCTCACCCCACCCGGCCCCTGTGCTGCCCTGACAGGACCCTGTGCCTTCAATTTCTGCAACAGACCGGCAGCAAGCGTTACTTCAAGGCAACTGGAGAAAGGTCAAAAACACAACTTAAAAGGAAAAATCGGAAAACAGTGCATCTCCCGGTTTCTCGGGCTGCCCTACACCCTGGACTAAACACGCACACCAACCCACAAGAGCCTCCATCAGCCCCCTAGTTTTCCACAGTTGCTGTATTTCCTCAGATTCATGCTTTCCTCTTACCTCTGAAGTTTCTCCACAGTTGGTTTTGGGAAAGGGAGCCCACAGCCCACGTGATCTCTCCATCCCGCCAGAACATCAGACAACTTAGCAGAGGAAGAAGCTCCCTGCACTGCAGTGTAGGAAACTGGTCAAATGTCAGAAATTGGGACTATCTGTAAGGATTAACTGATGACACTGAGGATACATTATCTGACTCTTTCAAAGCATGACACACACACTTAAAATTATAAGCAAACCTCTAATCCAATTGTCAGACTAATGCCAACAATTAAGAATAATTCTTAAAATAGAGTCAAACTCTCCAACACCACTCCTGCTCATGAGATGTCTGGGAGGGGTGCCCCCCTGTGTGGCTGCGGGAGGCCACGCCCTGGGCCGGGACCATCTCCTTACCAGGACCAGCCCTCGCAGCCTGCCATGCCCATTGCCCTGTCTGGGAATCTCTTCCCATTCTGGGTTTGTCATGCACTTTTTTGATCTGCTTGAGCCTATGTGTCCTGCGGCACCTGGCTAACCCCACTACCGTCACTGTCACAGGCAGGGAGAGGACAGGCCCTCCACCTGCAGGACACAGGAGTGCAAATCGACCACCTCCCTGCCAGGCCCACTGGCTGGGGGACCCACATTTAGTGCTGAAGCTGATCTGGGCCTGCCTCCTCTCTAGGTGGGTGAGAGCTGTTTCATCCCTTGTCCATGTCAGCTGTGCCTTCATTGGTGACTCTGACAGCTGCAGGCCACATCCTGGGATGGCTGCTCCTGGTGGCAGGTGCTGTCACGCCCATGCTCTCTCCCTAGTGTGGGACCCCTCCTCTACAGGTGGTCACGTGTGTCACCTGCTCCAGCCTTCCAGAAAGCCTCTCTGTCTGTCCCTTAGCCTTACATTGATGACCCCTCCTTTGCTCCCACTCATACGTGTGCCCATCACTCTCTCTCTCCTGGACTCCAGGCTCCTTGAGGGCAGAGGCCAGGGCGTGTTCATCCCTGCCCCATAAACGCCATATCAAGTCTTCACTCAATAAATGACTGTCACGTGAATTAATTGGCCCTTGTATATAGGGAAAATGTCCTATACACGGTAAGCACTCATTCAACATCTCCTGAATAAATGAATAAATGGACAATTCTCTAGCCATTGGTAATGTGTGGACCACAACAGACATTCCTATTTCCTATAACCTAAGAGTTCCTGAAATACAGATGTAATTTTTTTCTTATCTTCCACTCTGCTTGGAGACCTAAAACTGAAAGAGCAAGAAAATGCAGCATTTTACTTATCAGCCCTTTCCACAGAGCAATACCCACTCAGATCTAACGTTAATAGTTACAAACATCAAAAACTGAGCTAATTTACACAACCTGTCTCTGTTCACCTACAGCAGGCAGAACTCTTAGAGGCAAGGAACAGACCCCCACACTCTAACCAGCAGAAGAGGAAACTAGTGATTGTTAAAAGCAGTCGAGGCTGGAGCAGCTCACAGAATCTAAGGCAGAGCTACAGCAAACAGGGCAACGGAGGACGTGCAAGCACAGCCAGGTGTTGTGTTTGTAAAGATACCCTGGACTAACCAGGGTGGCCAGAAGGATGTGAAACTCATCTCCTGGCTACGTGACATCACAGAACCTGGACCTCCACTGTGGACGTCGATCCCTCGCCTAATCACCCCACACAGCTAACCCACTATTTAAGTATCTCCAGAACACCGGCTCCCCAGTGACTTGTCTTTACAGTTTAATTGAGCAAGCATCCATCCACTCACCAGTCTTCATCTGAATGTCTCCCCCTTCAGTCACTGTTCTGGATGCTATGGAGAGAAATGTGAACAGGCAAAGTCCCTGCCCCCTAGTAGTGGAGACGGTAAGCGAATATAAAGTCTTACATCAGGACGATTAAGTGCAGCAGTGAAAACAACAAGGCACGGGGACGGGCGGTGAGGAAGGCTGGGAGGGCCTGGCTGCTCTAAGCAGGGGAGTTCCCGCTGAGAACATGACATCTGAAGAGAGAGACCTGAACACACTGAGGAACCAAACCATCTCAGTGTCTGCGGGGGAAACATTCAAGGATGAGGGAAAAACAGATGCTAAGGGCCTGAAGTCCAGGTGTGGACCCAGAAAGCTGGAGAAGGAAGACCGGGAAGGACAGTCCTGGGACGGGATGGAGCGGCTGTGGAACAGTCAGGAGACGGGGGTCCCACAAGATGAAGCTGAGCAGACAGGCAGGAACCTTGCCCTGCTTTCGGATCACGGCAAGGAGGCGGGGCTTGTTATCCTGAGTGTGATTAGAAGCCACGTGAATGTCTCCTCATTCCCAACTGCCCCCGGGTGATAGGCATATCCACGCCTTCTCAGTCCAGATGACAACAGAGCAACTATGACAGTGAATGGCAGAATACTCCCTATGGCCAGCCCCACCGATCACTTACGTCTGCAGACCAGCACCAATGCTGTAACGCACCAGGTTTTTGAATCTGGTATAAAAAGCTTTTATATAATCAACCGAGTGCAAAACATGGTTTTAATTTCCCAAGTTCTAAAGCTTGTTAATCTATAAAGTTCAAGCAAGGTCACAATACCATCTGCGAACACGCAGAATGAAGCAAATAAATGTTACCTATTAATAGTAACCAGTAATTATAGGATCAAATATTTGAAAGAGCATAAGGTACTGTTAAATCCATGAATGAGGAAAAGCCTGATACTATTTTAACGCTGCCAGAACTGCTTAATATCTTAATCACTTAAGCATCAAACTCGGGCCACTTCATTTATTTACTTTTTTTTTTAACTACTTCTACATCACAATTGTCTTCCTGCACCTTTGTTTAGCCCAATACTGGTTCACATTTCATTGCAAGTTATGTAACCTTACATTTCAAAGAAAAGAAATATCTCCCTTCACAACAAAGGTACTTCTGCTGGACGAAACACCACGTCTCAGTGATTGATGATGCCTTAGCGCCAACAGGCACCGCCTCTCCCACTCACATCCCACATGGACCATAGCAACGGGGTCGCCCCACTGCCCCATCTCTTCCCCAAGGCTGGCCCTATGATTGCTTTCTCAGCCACAGAATCTCATAATCTGCACCAAACTAACAGTTAGTAGTGCTACTGCCTTTCTTCTGCGCTGCATCACTAGAAAACCCTAGCTTCCCGTTCATCTGACAGTCATAAATTTGGGTTGGGGTGCGGTTTCTTTAAGCTATGGATCATAGGTGATCAGTGCATTTTCATGTTCACCATAATTTTTTTAATACAACTTCTTTTTGGACATGTGTGTGTCCCTTTCAAAACAAGCCCACGACAGGATTATAAGCATACAGTGTTTATGCTGCTGGCATTTCTTTTTGCTGCTGCTGCTGCTGCTCACACATTTTAATGAAAGATTGTATTGTGCTCATGTCCTGAGGCTTTAATCAAAGCCACTATTTACAAAATAAATAATCTGGAATCATCCAAAATGTCTCCTAGAAAACAATCTACTTTCCCAAGAGGATCATGGAGGCCGTCTGACTTTGGTCCTCAGTCCCCTTCCTGCACAATCACTGTATTTGGCACATCCTCTGCTTCCTTGCTTCCTGGGTCCACAGAGGATACAGTTCATTTCATCAGCAAAGACAAATCTCTCTCCTGTCTCTTGATGCTGCCCTAACCTGCCGTCTCCTCTTGCTTCTTCCTACTAGGTACTTTTGCTCTGCAGCTTTGAGATGGTCTGCTCTCACATGCATCGATTTAAATCATTCATGACCCTACTGGCTCCTCCCTCCTCTTTACATAAGCATGCTTACTTCTTCTGGGTTTAAAAAGAAAAAAAAATCCCCCAAATTACTGCTTACAGTTACACCTCAGTTCCCTCGTGTCAGGCATCTGCACGTACAGTGGACTGTCCTCAACACCGTTCTTCCAGCCTTATCTTCTCCCATCTGCTATGGGATGTGACCCTGAGGACCACCAATGTCTATCACACTGGTCCCTCCTAGGTTCATGAATCTCTTCTTCTTACCACCGCCCATCTCCAAGCAAAAGGTGAAGTATTATCATTCTATATTTGATCTTCTAATAATTCTAGCCCTAACCTTTTTAAGCTACAGACTCAGATTTACAACGTCCTTCTGGACACCTCCACCCAAATAACCCAGGTGCTCTCAAAATGATCGTGCTGAAACCAAATTTATCATTTTCCTAAATTAAAAAGAAAATTCTGAACAATCGCTTTTTATTGACAGTACCCCAACTTTCATCACCAAACACCAATACCCAAATCTCCTTTGTCCTTTGCCTCTCCGTTTTCTTTACTGTCCACATCCACAGATACCCCTGCCGTCCTCTGCTCACAGTGGCCACCCCGGGAACAACACACACACTGTACCAAGGCTGACCTCCTGGGTTTGACACTAAGATACAGGTATGTAAGATGCAGCCCCTGGGGCAAACCAAGTGAAGGGTACATGGGAGGGACCTCCCTGTACTGTATTTGGACTTCCTATCAATCTATGATTATTTAAAAATAAAAGGATTTTTTTTTGTTTAAACACATATTCCATGACTCTATATAACATTCCTAAAATACCAAACTTCAGGAAGTGAACGAAGGAGTGAAGGAAGAGAAGAGAGTCGGTGTAGCTACAATGGGAAGTCTGGTGGTGATGCTTACATGGAGCTATACATGTGATAAAACTACATAAAACCCACACATGCACATGCTCACATGCACACACACGTGCAGGTAAAACCAGCGAACTCTGAATGGTTCTGTGCACAGCACCGTGTAGTTTCCTAGTTTCAGTGCTGTGCTGTATCCTGGGTGTGGGATGATTTCACTGGGGGAAACTGAGTGAAGGACACACGGGACCTGCCTCTACATTTCTTGGGGGTGGGGGGCAACATCCGGCAAATCGACAATTATTTCAAACTACACAGTTTAAAACTTCAGAAAAAAGGAAAAACCTAAATTTTAAATGTCCCAGATGGTTTTCCATTGCCTAGTGAATTAAGCACAAACGAACTTCAACCGCACGGTCCTCTCACCATCCCCTGCTCCTCACCCTCTCTGCTTCCCAGCCAACATCTGCTAAACCTTAAAACACAAGCCACGCATTTGTGACTCCGACTCTCACAGGGTTCTCCCCACCTCAATCATCTGCCTGACTGCCCTCTCCCTTCCATCCGCAGCTGAGGACATCCTACTCGTCCTCCCCGAAGGTGCACGTCAAACTGTCTCCTCTTCCCTAACAGCTTTTCTGCTTCCAGATGCTGCCCCTCCTCCCGCGGAGTGGCAGGAGGACTTATTCTCCGATGGAAATGGCCACGTCCTGCCTGACAGTGTGGTTGTTTGTTTCAGCTCCTCATCAGACCCTGTGGTTCTCTGTATTTGTGGCTGGATTACTCATCTTTTTATCTTGCCCAGCATCTGGCTGGTGACCTTGCAGATGGTAGACAACACACATTGGCTGGAGTTTCAACAGGCAAAGTGTTCTGGAAATCTTACATACACACACACACACACACACACATGCACACACACACACACACACACCACCTTAGATATGTTGTTAGGTCTTGATCCACTATTCCCTTAGCCGTTGCAGCACCACTGTAAGTTCTCTGGTGTGTCTGACTGTTCTCTAAAGACCACGTCTATATGGGACAGTATATCCAGCTGTGAGGGACAGAGAAAGAAAAGGCTTTATTCCCTGGCAAGAGAGCTGTAAGAGCATTTTAGATTATGCTTAAAAGTCTACCTTTTAGAAATCTCCCAAGGCTGCAAATTATCTCCTACTCAGATGGGAAAAATCATTAGTTCTCTCTCTACTCAAGTTAAGAGCTAAGAAAAAAGACAGATCATGAAAAGGGTATGAAGAAAAGCAACTGATATGTAAGTTTTCCTATTCCTGTTCTTGAAAGAATTATTTTAAGTTTTGATGCATCTTTTAGAGTAGTTCACTAACACAGCAACCAAGTAACTATGGTCAATAAAGCAATTTGGATTGTGTCACTGTATTAGAAAGACAACTGCTTACTGCTCAGAGTTATCAACTAACATTCCCATAAATCAGTTCACATGTTATATTCTTTTCCTTTCCTTCTAGTGTTATTGAGAGAGAATTGGCAAACAGAACTTGATCAGTTTAAGATGCACAACATAATGATGTGACTTACATACATCAAGCAATGATGACCACAATCAGTTTAGTAAATATCCATCATTGCATATAAATAGAAAATAAAATGAAAAATACATTTTTCTTGTTATGAGAACTCTCAGGATTTACTCCCTTAACCACTATCAGATATAACATAGAGCAGCATTAATTATATTTCTCATGTGGTGACTTATTACATCCCTAGTATGTGTTAATCTTACGACTGGAACTTTGTACCTTTGGACCACCTTCAACAATTCCCTCTCTTCCCACTCCCTTCACCTGGTAGCCACAAATCTGATCTTTTTTCCTATGAGTTCATTTGTTTGTTTACTTGTTTCCTTGTGGTATAACTGACCTACAACACTGTGTTAGCTCTGGTTGCACAGTATCGTGATTTGCCATTTGTATACATTATGGAAAGGATGATCTATTCTTAATTAACAGGCTTTCTTTCCATTTTCAGACCAGCTGCTAAAATTTATATGGAATGACTATACTAAACGTTTAACCTAGAATACAGTTGAATCCATCCTCTTCAGTCTCTAGGACAGTCAGTAATAGAACCATGGAATAAAGGCAACCGCTTCACAGCTGAGGAGCTCAGGCTAGAGATGCTCAGAGCCTGCCCAGGAGCAGCTGGCAGACCAGCGTTATTTAACACTTCAAACTCAGGTCTGTCTGCCTCCAGGGTAGACACAAATTCTAGTCAACCCCACCCCCAACTAAAGTTCACTTCAAATTTCCAGCTAAGAAAAGATTCTGACAAAGGCAAAATTAAATATTGTTAGTAGAGTTATGTTCATCTCTATCTCATTTGTGGTTTTGTGTGTATCAGGAAATATACTGAGAAGAGGTGACATACCTCCTACTTGTTCAACCTGTGACAACAAACGTACAGTGTTTCATCCTGTAAGAAAAGGAATCTAATAGAAAATGACTAAACAAAGCAATATGACAGGAGTCATGAACATAGATAATGGTCAAATTCAAGTGACCTTTGGCACGTTGCTTAACCTCTCTGTGCCTCAGTTTCTTCATCTGTAAAGCGGGAAAGCCCTACAACTCATGGGGTTATGGGTGGGAAATATCCACGCGTCATCTGGCGCACAGTAAACAACCAACACCAGCCATTCTGTTATTTTAATATTGATTACTATTTACATTTTAGAGCAGCACATGGTTCTGAATTACCACTGGCACGATGACCATTGTGGCTGTGAGCGAGGAATACTGAGCTTTCCAGGAAGTAAACAGCTTACAACTTAAGTGGGGTATGTTATTCTCACTTGAAAAAAAAACTACTTATATTCACATACACACACTACTTGTTTTATGCTAACTTTCAAATCCGTTATCACCACTCACTGCCACTACTATAGCTTCCTGTCCATTATTCTACTCTTAAAAACTCAACAGTCATTTACTACTTAACTCAATATCCATTATTATCATTGCTGCTGTTAGCAGTGGCAGTACACAGCTTAGAGATGTGTAAATGTGAAAAGCTGCATGCAAACAGAGTTTTAAAAACACTCATTTTAAACAAAATGCTATACAAATTGGAAGGCATTTTGGTTTCCTTTGAAGAGTGGAAGAAAGGCTATTTTCTATGGATTTCAAGTTTTAAAGAACACTTTTGATATTTGATGCTATTAATTCTGAAGTCAGCTTTATACTGCTTTTAAACAAATATGCGGGCTTCAAACTGTAACCATGAAGTACTATTTGTAAGTAATAGCTAACATTACCATCTTCAAAAAGTAGGTATTAAATTTCACAAAATACTTAAAATCCAACTCATTCACCAAATTAGTAACTAAAATCTTTTCCCAGTTTCTTACAGTTTATTATAAAGTTTTAAGTCACATAATCATATTATTTAAACTGTATGATATTTAAATTGATGAATCAAGAGGACCTGCAGGATTTTTAGCAAAGAACAATGTAATTACACAGCTGAACATTCATCTTTCACAGCCAATGATGTTACACTACAGATACAATGTAATACAATGACAGTGAAATTGTGAATAGTTTTATAAGGTATAATATTAAAAACATTAACAAACAGGAAAGGAAGACATGCTAGCTATAAAATCTAACTGAAGCAGATGGATTGCATTTCAGAGTGCCCTAAAGAGACCTGCTCTTGTGGATCTGCAGTCCACTCAAGGGCTATGGCTGGTATCTATGCAAAGCTTATCAGAACACGCAGAAGCCACGAGGTCTCTCATCCATTAAACCTGCCTTTAGCTGGAATTCCAGCAGAATTAAATAGGATATTATCACTGTGCCATTTTGGTGGCTGAATGTATTACCATTACCTAAACTACCATTTCTGGACTTTTCTGTATAACTTGGTACCAACAAGTACTCTTAAGTTTTCTGATCCATTATGACCCCATGACCTTCAAGATTCTAATATTTGAATAGTTATTAGTTTTACATCAAAGGCTTCCAAAACCTCAGACTCATACTTGAACATTTAAACTCCCTTGGGGAAGGGATGAACTTGTTGCATACGGCTGATATGTGGGCCCCAAAGTCACCTCAGGGAGAAGTGGGGCCTCGGAGCCAGGGACCTGCTAGCAGCCCAGGTCAGATGTCCAGGCCGGGTCTTCCACGTGCTTACATACACATGCCATAAACATCACGCATGGACCCCCTACCATCCCCCCACACACTCACACTGAGCACTCTGTGGATGCGGTAAAGGTGCAGAGGGGCGGGCCCCCCTCCACCTGCGAGTTGTGCCAGCGCTGGTCTGGGTGTGACCAAAAGCGGGGCCACAGCTGCCACAGTTGGAGCAAGGCTGGGGGTCAAAGGAGGGGGATGGAGACACCAACACAGCCAGCTGTCTGCTCCCCCACAGCAGCTCACCCACTCACACGCAATGGAGTAAGACCAGGTAACTAAAGGGACAGACACACGGACGCGTGCCACACAAGGTGAACCCAAAAACATTATGAGTGAGAGAAACCAGTCCCCAAAGGCCACATCCTGCACGATGAGGTCCACTGACATGAAATTCCCAGGAGAGGCCAACCTGGAGCACAGGGGACGGCCGACTGCAGTGATGGAATGCTCCGGACTGAGGTGGTGGAGACACAACTTTATGGACATACGAAAAACCGATCAACTGTGCTCTTTAAATAGGTGGATTGTGTAGGATATGAACTGTATCTTAATAAAAGTGTCAGCGAAGAAAAAAGACGACAACGACGGCGGTAACTACACTGCACTTCGGCTCTCCCAGGCCTCTGGGAGCCCTCCCTCCGCCGAGCCGGGAGCCTGCCTCCTCTCCCGGGAAAGAAATATCTCAGTTTAGGCTGGGTGGCGGGCAGCGTCTGGGTGAAGCAGATTCTGTCCCAAGCTTGTCTTTCTCACAGCAGATGGTGGAGGTGCAACTTCTCACCTTGCCACCTGTGCTCTGAGGGGAGGGCCTGTGGAGTGAGGCTTCTGCAGCTGTGCTGCTCAGACTGCTCTGGTTCCAAGCAAGGGCTCTCTGCTTTTGCTCTTCTCTGGAGAACTGGATATTACCTGATATCTGAAGTCACTGGTGTTCTCTTTCCGTGTCCTCACTCATCTGGTCTCAGTGGGGTTGTTATTGCCCTTGGCAGCTCACTGCACGTCTCTTCAGGTTCAAGGTGTTTGGGCTTTCTGTTATCCGAGGTGGAGTTTCTTTTTCTGTAGCTTGTTCTTGTTTTGGGGTGGATTAGTAAGAGCAGAAGTGTTTAGAGAGGCTTTGCTTTCTCAAAGATTTTTAAACCCCATAGCCAAAATATGTTTAATCAATCACTCTGGGTGTACTCTGTCTGTCAAATTAAGGAGTTATGCAGCATCTTAATGAACATGCTTTTAGATTAAGTTTTTGTGGTTCTGATGTAATTACATGAAATTTGGGTGAACACTAAATATAGTGAATGTTTCCTTACAGACAGAACCTCCCCTGAATACACCAGAAAATAGAGAATATCTTACAGAAATTATGTTCAAATTATTTAATATTCCAGGACTTTACATTGCAGTTCAGGTAAGGACAAGTGAATTTCATAATTCCCAAGTGACCTTACTTGTCTAATGTGGAAGAAATGGTGATTCTAGAGGCCTCTGTAAGATTGTGTGGTGTGGTTTCCTTTCCCACGCACTCAAGTGCACATGAAGTCATCCCATTCTGGTCCAAGCTCAAACACTGTACAGAGCAAATTCTGTGATTTATGTTTTTACTGCTGGTGTAAAGTTTGTCCAGCTTTTGTCTGCTTACATTCATTAAAATCTCAGGTATCCTCTGGGAGACAAGATCAAGATGTAGGTGTGGTTCTTTGGCTTCTTTTACTTCTGATCATAAAAAAGAAAATATACTATAGAATATGTTAAAACAAAACAAAACTAAATAAATGCCTTTCAAGGGTTGCCCCTTGTGGATCTGAGCTCCTGTGGTTCCATGAGTTTGCAGAACTTCCCCTGAAGCTGCTTGTTCTTCGTGGGGGTTTTGTTGGTTTTAGGTGTAATGTATCTGCCACTCTGTATAAGGGAATTGACTGAAATTTGGGGGACTAAATGATAAAATTGTTTTCCAAAATGTTTCCTGCATATTCTATTCCCTTACTTGTAGGAAAAAAGAGGAGGAGTTGCATAGATGATTACCTTGGAAGATTCCACATGCCGTGTCCTCTGTGTGGTGATTCTCAGTACACAGTGATGTCTTAAAGGCTCTGAAAATGCCTGCATTAGAAAACTCTGTTTATTCCACCACTCCCAAATTTAACCAGAAATATTCCCCCACACCTAAGCTGTTTCTGTTCCATGGACTAGGAGACACTTTAGGAAACAGTGGCCCAGTGGTTCTCAAAGTGGTCTATGCAGCAAGGTCTCCTCAAATGTTTTTTTTCAAAATACACATTCTCAGAATTTATATCAGACCACGGGTTTCCAGCCTCAGAATTTTGGATCGGGCAGTCCTGTGGGGAGGGCCGGGTATTGAGCTGTGTGTTGTGGGATGTCTAGCAGCATCTCAGGTCTTGACCCACCAGGGGAAGCACCACCACCAGCCTCCCCTCCCCCAAGTGTGACAGTGAGAAATGGCACCAGATGTTGCCAGGTGCTCCTTGGGGGCAAAATTGCCCCTGGTTTAGAACCACCATCCTGGTTCTGCCATATGAGTATTTCTGGATGCCAGGCCCAGTATTTTGTCTTTCTAAAGTCTCCACAAGTAGTCTTATTGCAATCCATCTGTGGACCCATGCTGGGAACCAGTGGATTAGAAATTAATACCTCCTGATTCCACAGTAAAATTCCTTTCTATCTGGCTTTCCTTTGCAAAGCGTTGGTTTATCTTACTGAGTTGACTCCTCCAGATTAAGTGCACAAAACTTACATGTTAGTTGTCCACTTTGGAATTTGGATTTGGGAGGAAGATAGAAGGTAGGGAAGGGAAAGGTCATTCAGACTCAGTAAGAAAGAAAGGGCTTATTGCTCAAACCTGAAGATAGGCTGGTGGAACACTTGAGAAAGTCCCCATGCTGATGGTCTCTGTGGTATTTGTGAAGGCACTGCTGGCCTTAGCTGTGTACTGGACATCATGACAAGTTGGTGAACACACATTAACAGGAATCATCATTGACAGCAGAGATGGGGTCACTCACAATATCCCAGTGGTCAGCAGGGCACCGAGTTCTACACTGTCTGTGGGCCTAACCTGATTTGAGGTGAAGGAAACAGTGAAAAAACAATACCCTTCTGTTAATTAAAGCACCACATTTGAAGACATACTTGTACTTAGCAAAGGTAACAAGAGCTTTTTAATCCAGGTGTGTGAGAAAATGGAAGATGCTTAGTGTCTGTGGCACTGGCAGTTGGAAATTTGCAGTAACAGATTTGTGCAGTCGGTTGTCAGCAGTCGTCTGATGTCCCTGAGCTCTGCTTGGCCCTGGTGTCACTTTGCCAGGAGGGTCTTCCTGGCTTTCATTCTGAACTGTCATTTGGATATCAGTGGGTGTGGCGCATGACCATTTGGAGGGTGATTCTGTGTTCTCTGACAAGATCAGGCTGGAGAGGACTTGCTTCTTGTTTTTTAAAAATTATTTAAGAGCCAAGAAGGAGAGATTATTCACCTTGACTTGCAGGATGCTCTGCAATGTCATTTTTTCATTTTAATTTTCAAAATATTACAGAAGTGATTTCTAATTCAGGCTTCAAGAGACTACACACACACACACACACACACACACACACACACACACACATATATATATATATATAGTACAATGGTTTAGTTAAATGAATTATTTAAAGGTTTTTTTTTTTAATTAATTGAAGCTATCTGGAGGGGATTACATCAGGAAGTCAGACCTGCCTTTCCTCCTCCAGGTCCCTTCTTGGAGGCAACCCCTGATACTGATGTTTGTTATTTTGTGTATTACAAGTATCTTTTGTGCAAATATAGTTTTGTGTGTATATGTGCTAAGCTCCTTTTAAAAATGCAATAAATGGATCACGATGCTATACACTGGAAACTAACATAACTTTGCAAATCAACTAAGAGTTAAATTTAAAAAATGAAAACTAGGTTTTTTTTTAAATCAATTCACTTATTTCAGTTAAAAAATAGTCACTGTTTTATTTCAGGACGTTGCAGAGATGATGTACTAATATGCTGGTGCTTTAATACCTCAGAGTTCAGAAATCACTGCAGGGGGAGGCTGACGTGTCTACAGTCAGGAGGAAAAAGCCAAATCCTTCCCCTCTGTCCTTGCACCCTGCCAGTGTCCCCTTTGCCCTGGGGTGAGGAGAGGCAGGAGTCCTGCAGAGCATGATCTGTGCTCGCAGCCCCTTCAGCCAGCCTCAGGGTGTGAGGCGTTTTGGTGCCACTTTCTGTGTGGCCCTGCCTGTCTCTTCTCTGAGGTCACATCCTCAGAGGTCAGTGCAGGCTGAGGTCAGGGCCTGTGCCTGTGGGCCTGCTTCCTGGCCTCCCTTGTGCATCTGAAACAAGTTTCACACTACGTGCAGGCCCACAGAGAAAGTTGTTGTTCAAATTTTTCTGTTTCTTAGTGCAGTTTTTTTCCCCTAATTATAAAAATTACATTTACTGTACAAAATTTAGATAAAATGGAGAAATGTAAAGAAGAAAATAGAGTGACCCACAAACCTACCCAGAGGACTGTGCCACACTTTTTTGGTATAATCTACTGAGCTCTTTTTCTTAGAAACACGATACATATTTTAAGTACAGTTGGGATACCCTCCATCTGATTTCCTGTTCTAATTGTACAATGTGCTCCTCACGTTCTATTTTGCATATTGATTTATCCCTGATGTATCTTTATTGTTAAGTACTCTGTGGAAAAATATTTAGAAACTACCTAACAGCCCATCATGTTGGTATAGCACAATTCACTTACTTGTTTTCCTACCATTGGCTGTGGGTTGTTTTAATATATTTAATCTGTGATGAAGCTGATACTTACTCAACATGGGTTGAATTAATTTTAGAAAATGTTATATGTAATATATTGAGTATAGAAATTGTGAATAGTTTCTGTTTGTGAGAGCTACTGTTCTTATGATTTTAAGTTTTTGATTTTAATAATGTGTACATAACTTTTATATTGTTCTTAAATATTCTACAATTGGCTTGGGCTCCAGAAAAACGCTACACACTCTTTCACTTCTAGAAGTTGGGCACCTCAGAAGACATAAGAGGAATTCAGTCACCTTTTCTTGCAACTTCACTGGTAACTGTCTGTGCTTGTACTCGGTGGAACTGATACATCTGTCAGATGGATGAGGATTTGCTCCAGGCTTCTGTTTCCATGAGTGTGTGACAAGCAGCCAGTGCCATCAGGGAGCTCAGAGTGCCTCCTCTACCTGGTGCAGGTGGGGATTGTCAACTCTGCCCGGCTGCTATCACCAGCATGAGCTGGACCTTCCCAGCCTGTGGCCTGCATGTTGAGTGAAACCCTAGGGGGCTGGTGAGGCCCTGGGGCCACACAGCAGCTCCTGGCCCTGCCCTTCTGGTGATGGCTGGCAGCCTGGTCACTGGCCCGGGAGGGCAGCTGGGTTAGCAGATCCCAACTCCCCTCAGCATGGATCTCACGTAGCATAGGGTTGAGGGGAACCTGCCAGACTGTTCCTTCCTACCAAGTGCAGCCCTTACTAGAGTGAGCAGGTCAATTACTGAGTCCTTAATGCATGCCTAAACCATGCTGTGTGCTGCCTGTCACTGAGTCTTTTCTGTGCACCCACTCGCCCCATATGATGGGTGAAGTTGCCAAGGCTGAAACATATGTGTTAACAGGTGTGGCCATGGTTACTCTGCCCACAGATGTGGAACCAGGATCTGAGTCCAGGTTGTCACACTCTAAGTCCCGCATGTTAACCAGGTTGTTGACTTTAAAATGCAAGCCAATTTGTAGTTGGTTTAAAAATTAATACTTAAACAGCAAAAGAAAAAATGTGACAATCAATATATATATGTTCATGTATAATAGAAAAATTGTGCTCTACACTGGAATTTGACACAATATTGTAAAATGCCTATAACTCAACAAAAGTGTTTAAAAAATTAATAGTTAAAACTTTTTCCTTTTTGATAGAGGAACAAAATAATATGACCCATTGTTCAGACAGACAGCAGCATTTTAGAAATTAACTACCTTCTGTGGTTTTGTCTTCACATTTCTAATGGAAAGGCCACTTTGGTTGCTTACAGAGCATCTCAGGTTCTCCTAACGGAATTGCATGCGTGGTCATTTTATCCCCCTTCCCCAGTCCTGAGCTTTGCACAGAGTGGGGATTCATTAAATGCTTGCATTGCCAGGGCAGGTGGGGGCAGAACTCTTACTTAGAGTCCAGGGAGGGCTTCCCTCCTGGAGTTACTCACATGGTGATTTGCCTCTCTGTCTCCCCAGGTGGAAGGATAGGTACTAGGAAGATGCATCAAACACATCCCTGTTGCAGGTAGAGATATTATGTATTTCATTCAACAGCTGCCAAGGGAGAGGGAGGTGGGAATCCCTCCTGAGCAACCACTGGAGACTGCAAAGGCCATTAAGGTAAAAACAGTTGGGAAATTGGCCGATTTGGGGGTGAGAGAGAAACGGTTGTTTGCACACTTCCCCTTGTGGCTGCCACCCCTGCTCCACCGTGCCTTCCCTCCCCTCCCCATGAATGTGGGTCTCCATCTGTTTACCACTTGAATTAAGGGGTTGAAAGCTTAGCCTCTTCTCTGAACATGGATGCTTGTGGAGGTTCCAGCTGTAAATGAGAGCAGCTTGATAACTGGTATTGAGCATCCTGTGTACTACGATGTCATTTAATTGGAGCCTGATTTGACAGAACCTTCAATTAGCCAATGTGTCTCGCACCTCTCCCTCCAGGCTTCATTTCCCGAGTAAGGAGCAGACAGCAGCAGCAGTGACTGTGAGGAATCCTGTGCACTCAGACAGAATTCAAACTCATTTACATTTCTTGCTGTGTGTGGTTCTGTACCCTGAAAGTTACCATTCAGAGTGATGCTGTTCTAGGGTGAATCATTGAACAGAGTCCTCCTGTGATTTCTAGACTCCGTTGCCATGCTGGAGGAGTTACAGGAAGCTCTAAAATTAAATCAGTAAAATTCGGAGGAAAATGGCTCATTTGTCCTTATTTAAAATATCCATTTGACTGATCCATCAGTTTGGTCTTTGTGTCTCTCTGTAGGTAGCAGTTGACAGACCCCTTTCAAAGCATCTTTCTTTTCAGGTTGCAAAATCAGGACAAATTACTGTTTTGTTTTTGTTTTTGTTTTAGTCAAAATGAAGAGATTTTTAGTAATACAAGGATAATTATTATGTAAAGAGCAAAGATTTTGTTTTTGGAGAAGAATTTAAGCATGGAGGTGACATGTGGCCTTGAACACAGAGTTTGTGAGATACAGGAGGGTTTAAGGGAGGTTAGCCTCCCCTCTTTCCTCCCACCTTTGCACCCAGTAACAGGCTAGTTGAAGGAAAGTTAGTGTCTGGGAGGACTCCAACATTTTGCACGACACTCTTGGTGGATGGAGAGGTATTTTTAGGACAGGGTGCACTGATGTGGGTCAGGGCTCCTGTGAGTCGGGTGGCTGGGTGCCCAGGTGTGCCCAGGACTAGAGTTTCCAGGGCTGGGGCACCTCAGAGCTTGGGTGTGTGGTCCTGGGCAGCCCATGGGAGTCAATCCTTTCCCCCTGGGGGAAGGTTTACAGAAGTAGCATAAGACTTTCCTTTTTTAGATTAAAATGTTTCCTAGAACTTCCCCTAGTCCTTTCCTTGCCTTTCTTCAAGGAAATAAATTTGGATATTTGACCCAAGTTCCCTTGCCACTCCACTCCTGTCACCAAAATGCCTCAGAGCCTCTGGCTCCTGACTGTCGTGGTGGCCATGCAGGTAAGTGGGGCCCTGAGTGTGCTGACTGGGACAGAGGCTGCTCTCCTAGTCCTCGTGGTGGGCTTTACTTTCCTCACTGGCTCTCTGGTGTCCATCTCTGACCCTGAACCAGGGCTGACCCATTTGGGCAGTGACAATGTATCACTCAGCCATGAAGTTTGGAAGTGGAAGAGCTCCTTGTGTTCCCTGCAGGTCAGCTGCCCCAACCCTGCTGTCAGTTAGTTCTTGCCCCACTTCTTTCTGTGGGAGTGGGTCAGAGTTACCCTGTGTCTTGTTGCCCCTGTGGGCAGGAGGGGGCCTGTGGATTCATGGGTCCTGTTGGTGAGGGCAGTGGTGGTCCAGATCTTGGGGCTGACACACTGCACACCATCAACTCTATGGAGGCACTTCCTGCCTTCAGTTAAGCCTTTGAGATACTATGAGACATTGACCTATTGTCTTAGGACAACTTACTGTTTCTGCCCTCAGCCTGGTAGATTTGAAGTTGTATGGACTGACCCACTCACTCAGTTATCAGTGAGCACAGGGGTCTGTAGCAAGTCTGGCCCATCAGTCTTACAGTTGTGCAGAGTATACCAAGGATGGTATTAGGTTTCGTTTCAGGGATTCTAAGAAATTTTCCACTTAATATCATGAAAATGCCTTCAGAGGTCCTCCTGAGCACCAGCTTTGGGCCTGATACAGTGCAGGCATTGAACAAAGCCCATCTGGCCCACAGGAAGCTGACTTTCAGAATCCGGTACCCAGGGGCCACCTGCTGTTCTTGTGAGGTTAGCTCTAAGGACAGATGATCAACCCAGAGACCCCAAGTCAGGCATCACCAGCTGAGGAAACACTTTTCACAGCACAGGCTGGAGCTGGCACTGAGCGTGTTGTCATGCCCCAATGTGTGGCAGCTCCATCCTGCCAAAGTCAGGCTTTTCTTTGGTTCATGGTCCCAGCACCTTATAAAGTGCTGTATCATTTACTTATTTATCACTGTCACTTGTTACTTTGACTCTCAGCCAGTGTATGGGCCAGTGGGCAGGGGTCTGTGTGTGTTTTATTTACTTGTGCAGCCCATCTGCCTAGGAACTCACTAATTCTCTGTCGTGGAGCCACTGAGTGTGCTGTGTCAGGCCGCACAGCAGGTTAACCACCTGCTGATCGGCTGTGGTGAGCACAGGGCCAGATCTGCTGCCTTCAGATCTGGGTTGGGTTGCGATGTGGGTCTTCTAGTCCCAGTGGGTGGCAGCGAGTGCCTGGGCAGGTGCCACGTAGGGGCATACAAGGAGTAAGAAGAGAGGAGATGGATACGAGGGACTTGGTAGGCATTATCAGACATCATCTCAGATAGTAGGCAGCAACATGTGACAGAGTGAGGCTGGGACTAACAGCAGAGCTGGAAAGAAAGCAGAGTATGTGGCCAGAGTATAGCTGTTAGACATCACTGAGCCCAGTAAGTGTCCCTTGGAGCTGTGGCCGTGGGAAGGACTGATGTTGGGGGTTTGTGGTGCTGGTGTTACTGGGTGTTTGCTGGAGGGCAGACTGGGTGGTGGCTAATGCCTGGTGACATCTCTGTGTGTGTGTCTGCAGGAGAAGTACTGTCACATTTGCCCCAATATAGTCAAGGAGTTTGCCAAGTACCAGGTAGATCCGCGGAAGTGGATCAAACAGCACACAGGGAACAATGCCATCAGCCAAAAGAAGTTCATTATCGATGTTGGCTAGGAAAGGTTCCCAGGCCCTGAAATTTTCTTTCACCCAGAGGTAAGACATTTGCTTTCTGAATGTGCAGAGAATGACGTGTGTGGAGCAATGCTGCCACCTCGTGTGTGTAAGAGTGGCTCCCCGTGGGGCTCCCGAGTGAGGTGGCCACCTTCCAGGGAGGATCTTGGGAGTGTAGGCTGCAGCCTCAGTGGCTGCTCTGGCTCCTGCGTGGTCCACCCATTTGACTGGGTGTATCAGCGTGCTCCTCGTTGGCTCTGGCTATCTGTTAAACAGTTAATGGTTGGTTAAACCAAGAGCAGTTAGGAAGAAGCTTTAAGAGCAATAGAAGAAAATAGATTTGAAATTCATCTCGTGCTAATATGAAAACTAGTTAATCTCGAGGACTGATTGGAATTTGCCTCTGTATAAGAGTATGATAGCGTACATATAACCTTCCCATCACTCATGATGATCTGTCCTCATTCCAACTTTTAATCCAGGACAGCTGGTTCTGCTGTGTTCCCTGCTGAAAGTTAAAGCTTCTGTCTGTGGACAGCCTTGGAAAGAAGAATTAGAGATATCGTCAATTTAATGAGTAGACACAAAGAATGATTACTACATTTGCAAAAGCAGTAACTAAGAGGCAATATTTTAAGGTTTAAGTAAATTGGATTTTATTTGTATTTTGGTATAATTTTCTGCTTCATTCAGTTTACATTTAATAGGTAAATACAAACCACTGCCTGTTCTTCAATGTGTATGACTGTTTGTTCAGGGAAATGGCACACAATGTATGTCTGACTGTACGTGATATCACGGTACTCATTCGCTTGTGATAGTCTTCAGTTAAGATAGAAATAAACCAACAACGTCCAGTGAAGAGCTACATGGTGCCTTTTTCCCTCGAGCAACACTTTCCATGATTTTTAAAGCATATTTCAGAATTTTGTAACTGAATTACTTATACTTTAGCTTATTTCACTTATGGAATTGAATGTAAGATTTTTTACTCAATAACATGATTGTTACCATATTGATTGTTTCACTTAGAAGCCACCACCATTCCCCCTTCCCAGTCTTCTAGCTCAGATTTACAGCATGAGTCACTGACTAGGTTTTTTCTTATATCCTGGCTAACTTTTTCATAACATTAGTGTCTATACATCACATGATCATTACCTACTCACAATATTTTTCATTATACATCACATACACTGATCACATGCTTTTTACAATCTCATATAAAGTGTGAGTCACTGTGTATTCTAATTCAGGGCTGGTCTGTCTTTGTTACTGTTTGATTTTTTCCCTCTCTAAACACACACTTCATCTCTTGAGGGGGCATGTCACCATCACTCCATGCATAGAATCACTTGGATTAATTTGACACATTCATTCCAATGTGACAGTTTTAAAGGCATAGTGAATTCTATATTTGTTAAAGTTACTTTTTTAAAAAGTTGTTGAGAGAAATGTGTAATGTTTCTTTTATATCTGTATAAAATTCAGTTTGCCAACCCAGATTTTATTGAATCCATCTCAAATGTTATTGACAAAGTAATACAGAACTGTCCCATCGATGTCCACCTTCTCCTGTGTAAGGTATAAGCTGCTTGGGTAACATGCTTGGATTTCATTCTGGAATTAAAGGCCCAGCATTATGAGAATAGTAGACTCTTACCATCAGTCTGCAGACAGTCCTATTTGACTTCTGTTTTATAGGATTTGTTAAGGGCCAGATTCCTGATAAAATATTTTTCTTGGAGTGATGATGACTGAAATGCTTGGCAATATGACTCCATTAGCCAGAAGTATTTGATTTAAATATTCTAGTATCTCTTATTCTTATCTGCCCAGCTGTATTTTTAAATTGGACAATTTTAACCCTCCATGTTGACTGAAAGATCAAAGGGGTCCTTCCCCTCTTGCTTTCTGTGAGTTCGCTGGTCTTGCTTCATGAGTATTTAGATTAGTGCCAGATGTGTTGTTGTCAGAGAGAAGGAGGAATCTGAAATGAACAATCAGAAAATGCTCATGTAATGTTTCTCTAAAATTCTTTGAGTGCAGGAAATTTTGAAACTTGAAAGGAGAAAAAGGCAGTTCATGTAACTGTAGGATAAAGGAAGTGTTGCTGAAAGCCAGAGGGGAGGGGCAGAAAGTGGCAGTCAGCTGGCCCTTCTTCCCTGCCTGCTCACCTCTGTTTGCACATCCTGCTCTTCCCCTCAGACCATGTCTCCCCTTCATAGATGCAGGGAACAGTACCTTAGGGAGAAGAGGACCAGGCTCAGTAGGGAGGGCTTAATACAGTTTATTTCATCTGGACTGTAGAATACTATTCAGCCTTTAAAAAGAATGAGGTAAAGCAATGTAAATTCAAATGAAAAGATGTCTATAGTATATATTGTCAAATGAAAAAGCAAGTTGTAAAATTTACACATAGTATTATTTCATTTTATTTAAAATATACTTTATGTATATATATAAGGAAAGGTTTTGAATGATATGTATTAAACTCCTTAAAGGAAATAAAATATATCTGGGCAAGAGATGGATAACTCTTACTTTCTACCCTTTGTGTTTTAAAATTATTTGAAATTTTATGGTTAACAAATGTTATTTTTATTATTAGAAAACATTTTCTATATAGAGAAATTTGATGGGTAAAAGCAAACTATAATTTGGTTTTTATTGGTATATAACCTTAATTAAACACATCTCACCTCCAGTAATTGTGCAAGGAAGGGAAAGCAAAGGCAGATGAGAGTATTAAACTTAGTGCAGTATGTGTCTTGTTTTCCCTACTCATTAAATCTCACATAATATTAGCTGTGTCTTCCTGTCTATGAAAGCAAGGAACAAGTGTGCACTGTTTAGTCCTCATTTCATCATGGTGGAGATGAAGCTTCTGCCAGCAGTAAGGATTGTTCATGCTGGGGTTGAGTTTTCTCATTTGATCATTTAGTTTGTTTTCAGTAGATTTACAGGATTCTAGAAGTAGAGCTGGGCTTCTAGCCTGAGTACCTTATTTAACGGATGATGACACTGAGCCCTACAGATAGGAAAAGGAGGCAAAACTGGAGGGACCTGGGTCACATGGGGCAAACTGGTCTACGACGTTTTTCTAATTGAGGTAGATTTCATGTACAATATTATATAAGTTTCAGGTTGCAGTTTTTAAAGGTTATACTCCATTTACAGTTATTATAAGATATCAGCTATATTCCCTGTGCTGTACAACATATTCTTGTAGCTTATTTATTTTATACATAGTAGTTTGTGCCTTTTAATCCCCTACCCCAGTCTTGCCCTCCCCTCTTCCCTGTCTCCATAGATACCAATTTGTTTGTTCTCCATACCTGTGAGTCTGTTTTCTGTTGTTGTTGTTGTTGTTGTTGTTATGTTCACTAGTTTTCTTTTTCAGAGTTCATGTATCAGTGATATTCTACAGTATTTGTTTTTAATGTCTGACTTATTTCACTCAGCATAATAGTCCCAAGTCCAACTATATTGTTGCAGATGGCAACAGTTCATTCTTTTTATGGCTCAGTAATATTCCATTTTATATATACCACAACTTCTTTATCCAGTCACATGTTGACAGACACTTAGTTTGCTTCCATATCTTGGCAATTGTAAATAAGGTTACCATGAACATTGAGGTGCATATATCTTTTTAGGATAATGTTTTCATTTTCTTTGCATGAATACCCAGAAGTGGAATTGCTAGATCATATATTAGTTCTATTTTTAGTTTTTTTGAGAAGCCACCATCCTGTTTTCCATAGTGGTTGTAATAATTTGCAATTCTATTGTTCCTACTGTTCCTAGTTTGGGTGTATAAACTATACTGTTTAAACCTAGAGTGAACTAGTTGCTCACAGTGTCTCTCAATGTGACTACACTTTGAATCTAGTGGGAAGCTTTTCAAATCTGCTTGCCTGGGCCAATTGTATCAGAATCTCTGGGTGGGGGTGTGTGATGTTGGGGGACTCAGATCCTGGGGAGACTGATGCTCATGGACAGCCAGGGCTGAAAACTGGTTTCAAGCAGCACATGCTGCCTGCAATAACTTGACCTCCTGGATAAATTACAGGCCTCCAGGACTCAGCTCTCACACACTAGTCTCTGTATAAACTATAAACCAACAGTATATATGGGTTCCCTTTTCTCCACAGTGTTGTTAACTGTTTGTTTTTTTGTGGTCTTTTTGATGATAGCCATCCTGATAGACACAAGGTAATATATCACTGTGGTTTTAATTTGCATTTCTCTGATGACTAACAATGTTGAATGTCTTTTCACTGCCTGTTTTCTCGGCTCAGTGGCAGGAACTATAGGTAGATTTTCTTTTGATGAAGCAAGTAGGAAGAGGCTTGCTTTAGGTCCTGCTAACAACACCTGAGATCTTCTTGGTCACTGAGTGAACACCTTACTCAGGCTCATTGACAAGAAAAAGATGGTGGAGAATATAAAATGTGGCTTTGAAAATTCAGACATTTTAGAAAACCAAAACTTTTTTTTAAAAGTTGTCATAATCTAATTTTTATTTCAGTCTGATCTGTAGATAAGGGTGTTCACATGCTTCCTTTTTTTAATTTATTTTTTGTTCAGTTTCCAATTGTGATGGAGATTGGGTCTGGGAATTGTTCTTCTTTATCATTTTATTATATCTCTCTATCTTAATGGGTTAAAGATTGTCAGTTATCTATTGTAGACTTGAAGGGCTTTTTTTTAAGTGGAAGATTTCCTATGTTGGCTGTGAACATTTCCATGATATTGCTGTGAGATCTGTTTTTGGTATGGTGTGATGTCATGTCATTCTTGTGTGTGCATTGCCTGTTATTTCTGTGAGTGCCGATGTGGTTTTTGTTGTGGTAAACACAATCTACTTTTGTTGTTTAGCAGAGCCTCATTTTGATTAGGTGTTTATCACAGATTGGAGAGTTGCTAGGGCTCCTCCTTTTATTGGAATTAAGACTTCCAAACCATTTCTGGGGTGCAGGTGTTGGAATGTTTCCAATACATACTCATGACAGTTCCTTTGTCCTTTCTAATGCCATGGGAATGTCCAAATTCTACACAGAAACACCAGTGGAAACAAATCTAAAGATGTCATGCACTAGGGCTTGCTGTAATGATCCTTCAGTACCCCAGCTGGGTCCTCAGTGCAGTACCAGGTCATTGCCATCCCTATTGTCACATTTGCATGTGGTAGACAAGGTTGATGGAAAGGCTTATACTTCCCCTTCTGTGCACCCAGATCTCTTCTCTTGGTTCTCTCTTTCTTGTGGCATGGGACCATCAAGACAACCACAGAGCATATCCACACCCTATTCCTTGGACCCAATAAAAATCACAGTTGTGCCTATGAAATGTGCAGAATTTTTTGGCCATGGATTCTGATTTCAACCTGAAGTTCCCCTGGGTCCCTCAGACCAAAATTATGATGTTTCTGATAAATCCCTGCTTCTCTTCTATTGCAAAAATGTCAAATTTGGTCCTGGATCTGCAGAGATAGTGAATATGGCCATGAGATACCTAGATAATCCACACCATGTGCATCAGCAATGTTGCTTTTTGAATTCAGGTCCCAGGCAGTTCTGTTCTGTAGACACTACCAATCACAGAAAACAGCACACTCCAACCTAATGAGATTCAGTCTGTGCCATCAGCCTCAGCCCTCTCCCTCAGCTTCAGCAAACATTCCTAGCTCAGCACCACAGCTCAAGTCAAGGTCTGGGGATTGATTACAGGGATATTTTGTGCTGTTTTCTTTCAGTTCTGTCAGCCAAGCATCTGCTGTGCACTTCTCTCACCATCACTGAATCTCCTTCAATCCCAACTGATCTCTCTGTGTGTGCCCCAGTAAAAGAGTGTTTTCCCCTTTTTGGCTCCCTCACTAAAAGTCAGACCCTGCACTGATTTCCTTTTCTATTTTTCTTTTTCCTCCTTCCCAATTTTGTGAGGACCTTTCCTGTCCCTTACTTCAAGAGACAGAAAAGGTGAAATTGATATTCAACCAATGTCCAGCAGGTGTCCTGAGCAAAGTGGTGGGTGTACATGGATGAGAGTGAGCTAAGAATGCACTTGTAATCAATAAAATATATCAAACATAAGAGTGTTATATGGGGATTAAGTTTTATAGGAGAAGAGGAATGAAATGAGTTCCACAAGGGAAACAACTATGTAAAATTCCTGGCTTTTCCAGAAGAGTTTGTTTATAATTTTTTTTGTTTAATATGGATGACACAGTAGATACAAAATCACTTTGGTATTTAATTTAGCTTCCATTGTGTATATTAAAAAGAGTAGTTTTCATAAATCAATATTTATAATGTCAGAAGCACCATCTTTTGTAATGATTTAAAGTCAAGGTAAAATTTTTAGATACTATCTTTTTAAATGGATGAGGAAAGGACACAGTATTTCAAAATCCTTTTAGAGGGTAGTGGATGAAAAAACATTCAGGCACTTTGTTCTAAACTGCCTGGAAGCTGAGAACCTGTGATGACCATTTAACATTTTGACCCAGTGAAATGATAAAGCCAGAGTCATTTCAGAAATGTCCAAAAGCTATTTCAAGCATCCCCTACAAATGGCCAAATCCAGAGCTCTGAACACAGTAAATGTTCAGTTAACACTAGCTCATTGACAAAATATTTTGGCCATTCAACTGATATCTATTAACAGCATGAATACAATATCCCTTCTTCCTACCTCTAACTTTCAAGGAGATCTTTCAATTTTTCAAATATCAGTCAAAAGTATGTTATTGAATGAAGCCCTCTACTAGATAATAAGTACACTGAATTTGGTTGTTTCATTCTTTTCCAGATATTGATTTACAAGCCAAGTATAATGCCTGGCCCAGGAAGCTCAGGAGATGAATCAAATAACTTGACCATGAAGGAGCAATGAGGAGGAGGCAGAGATGATCTCTGGCATGGATATTATAATAGGCGTACTACAAGGCTCAGAGGCAGTGCAGAGAAAGAAATGAGGAGCTCTTGGAAGTGGTGGGTAGAGGGCAAGGGTATGGAATGGTCTTTCAGAATAGGTACATTTGAGTTGACTCTTGAAAGATGGGCAGGTGTTTGACAAGGCAAGGTGAACACCACAAATACAGGGGAGTGAAGCCATCTGGCAACCTAGTACCTTCCTCTTTGTACTGCAAACAGTTTGAGATGGCTGGTGCATGGCAT
This sequence comes from Vicugna pacos, assembly GCF_048564905.1. Taxonomy (NCBI): domain Eukaryota; kingdom Metazoa; phylum Chordata; class Mammalia; order Artiodactyla; family Camelidae; genus Vicugna; species Vicugna pacos. The sequence continues at coordinate 82,474,531 of NW_027328741.1, read as the reverse complement.
GTGACTGTGCATATTGTGTCCATGGTGTGTGCACAGATGACTTAGAAATGACAGAGGGGAAGAGGTGAAGCTGGAGAGTTGCAGAAGCACACAGAGGAAGACGGTCTTACATGGCTTTCCAAGGCATTTGGACATGATCTTGTGGCAAAGCAAGTCATTACATGATTATTAAACTAAGCAGTAGTGGTGTGGAATTTGCCTTCCACAACAATTATTTTCCTGCAGTGTGGATGACAAATTTGGGAGGCGGAAGAGGGGAAAGAATACAAACTTAACTACTGGTTGGAAGACAATTAGCAGTGGTCCTGGAAAGACTCAAGGCAATCAAGAGGCTGTGAAGGAAGGGTGCTGAAGGGAGGGACCTTAAGGATATGGCCTCTGGACAAACTGATTACTATTGTTTAAGGAGTAGTTCAGTGGGGAGCAAAGCAAAGAGAAGCACAAAATGTGTTCTAAGTCTTTTTGGGTCATGTAATTTGGTAAATGGCATTGATATTTGCTATATATATATATATATATATATATATATATATATGGAATCAAAAAAATTAATCACAAGTTATAGGGAGAAAAAGTATCTTCAGCACCCTAACTACAGGTCCTCATTTTTTCTATGAGGCAGGAAGCACAGGTGATGTTATCCCCATTTATATCCAAAGGGGTAAAATTTTTGCCTAATATCACATGCAGCAGGTTGGGAAGTTTACTCTCTACCAGGCTTAAGAACAGGTAAACAAGGGAGACAAGAACCATGCTTTCACAGAACTTATATTCTTGAGCCTGTGTTGGGGGGAACAGAATATGAACAAGTCAGCAAGCAATGAACCCAGGTGTGAAGGACTATGATGGTGACAGGCACTGGTACTTTATCTAGATATTAGGGAAAGTATCCCTGAGGTCACACTGAAGCTGACCTTCCATTGAGAAGGAAGCAGTCATTCAGATTCTTAGGGGAAGAATGTTCTAGGCAGAGAACAACAATTGAGAAGTCCCTGAGGTCAAACCAAGTTTGCTGCACCCTGAGGGAGGAATTCCAAATACAGAGCAAGTGAAGAGCTGGGGAAATTCCTAGTTCCAATGGCATTCCTGGGAAGGTGAAAGTGAAAGGCTTGTGACCCCTTAGGGTAATACCTAGCATAAATACTCTTGGGGAGGGCTGGGAACCTGCCCACCATGCACAACACTATGCCTCTAGAAACTGCTTCATGACTCACAAATGATTTTGGAAGACAAGTCCTTGCTCAGTTACCTATTTTGATAACTCATTTACCTAAAACTCATTTAGGTTTGCCTAGAGAGATGAACTTAAAAATCTTTAGATGAATGAAATTCATCTTAAATTTATCAGTTCAGAACAAGAAACCACCTACAGTTCAATGGCAGGCAGCACTGCCCCCGAGGCTCAGTCATGCCCTAACATGTTACATGGGAGCAGAGCCCCCAGTCAAATTCCAAAACCCTAAGAGACCAGAGAGGCCACATTTCCCCCAAAGGATGCCCCATTAGCTCAGCTGGACAGGACAAGGAGAAATGATACACCACTGCTTGTCTATGGGTACCTGGAATGCCTTGGAGAGATGGGAAAATGGGGCTGCCTGCTGGCTCTGAGATGGGCCATCCCAAGCACAGTCCTGCTGCTTTCTGGAACACACTGCTCACACCACTCATCCTGTGGTCATCCTCCACTGCTACTTTGTGGGCTACCTATTCTTCTGCCAACAGTGTTTCTTATGCCACCCCATTCAGCCAAATGGCTTCATATTCAAATTCTCACTATGGGTAATGCAGGTCAACACTCTGACCCTCTCTGAAAACATCCTACTTTACAGCCAATTTTCTCAGATGTCTCTGCTTGGTGTATCAAAAAAAAGTATGTGAATTTAATATTTATCAATATAGCATGAATAAATTATGAAATAATTTTATTATCCCTAAATTATGTAGCCCATTTCAGAGTATCCCATTGAGAAGTTATATATCACGGGCACTTATTTTAAAAACGGCCCCAAACCATGAAATACATTCTTTGGAGTGGTGCTGGAGACTGTGGCAGGCTCTGGTCCATGCTGAGGGCAGGCTCACCTTGTGTCTGAGCTCATTTCAAACCATATGCCCATAACATCTCTTTACTTCAACTCACTGGCAAATTTTTGTTCCTAAAGTCACCATTCAACATCGGCTCATAAGATGTTTGCACATCCTTTCACAGCATCAGTACATCTCCTTCCTAACAATTTTAATAATGGCAATTTTTCATTTATTTTCAGTGATTGATTCACCTGTCTCCCTCAGTAACTTCAACTTCCACAGCAGCATGGACCATGTGCATTTCTGCTTACCAATATGTCCCCAGAAACTAGCACAGCTTCTGGCACACAGTAGGGGCTTAACAACTAGCCACTGGGGGAAAAATACTATGAAATAGACTCATTGGTGGAAATGTTTCTGCTTCTAAGAGTGGATCTGCCAAAAATCATTCAAATCAAGGCTAACTAAGGTTAAGGCTCAGCTATGCTATTTTTTTCTTAAAAAAAATACAAGAAAGGCTTTACTGCTATTTGGGTTTAAACTGATTTTGGAGACAATTATCAAAAGGTTTGACTAACAATTTAACAACACTCATTTGGATATGTATGGAGATGACCAATTTTAAAACTTTTTTTAATGGAATAAGAGTTCATTTTCAAAAAGGTCCACCCAGATTAGGCCAAATTGAAAAAGATAAGAAAAACTACCACTTACTTTGTCAGGTACTCTCTCTCTATTATTTTCATTTAATTTTCATATCTGAATCTTACCCCTGGGTCACAGATGAGGAAATGGAGGGAGCAAGAGGCTAGGGTTAGACACTGACTAAGCAGCAGAGCCAGGATTCACCTCTTGGTCTATTTGATTCCAAGAGCTATGTCTTACATCCAAGCCACACTTTAAGCTAAAAAATAAATGCTGACATTGAATAATAATGTGTTTGTTGCTCCCTCTCATGAAAAGGTACAAGACTACAGCTTAGTACCATCAACTGGGGCAAGTATTTAAAACAGAATTTGGATGCCAGTGATGGGGTAGCAGGGAAATGAGAAAATTCACAAAAAAAGGAATAAGGAGGGATATTAACTAACATTAACCGAAAGCTTGTTTTATGCTAGATACTGTATTAGATGCTTTCATAATAATCCTAAGGCTCCTGTGAGATGAGTAATAACAGTCAAGAAAAAAGAGGTATAGAATAACAAGTATTTGGCTACTCCAATGCTCCTTTCCCCCTTTCTTTCTAAGGATGTGAACCCACATTTCAGCTGAGTATTGTCTGGAATAAGGACAATATTCCCTAGTCTCTATTCCAGCTAGGTGAGGTCATAATACTAAATTCTGGCCAATGAGGTGTGACAGGAATTGTATGACAGCCTCTGGGAAATTTCCTTAAGAGACCATATATTCTTGCCTTCCTCTGTCTCCTTTCCTTCCTTCCTTCCTCCTTTCTACATTGCATGTGATGGATAAAGCTCCATCTAGGACCATGAGATTGAGGGCCTCATCTGATATTTAGTGAACCTAAAAGGTGGAACCAGCCTAAGTCTCAAGAGATTTGTGAAATCATAATACCAGTTCTGGATTTTCTCTCTAGAAACTTTTTTTTTTAATGTGAAAGAGAAACAAACATCACTTTGTTTATGCCACAGTTCTTTGCAGTCTCTGTAACTGGCAACTAATTTTATCTAATCCAGAAACTCATTCAAAGTGATCATGTAGGAATCAAACCCAGGCCCACCAGCCTGCAAAGTCCACACTGTTGGGCAGAAGCCTGAAGAACTCCTGCTTATAATATGCAGAAGATTGGTGATGGGGGAAGAGTGTGTGTGTGTGTGTGTGTAAAACTGCTGACAAGAATTTGACAGAAGAAAAGAAGGAAAGTTCAAATATGCTCACAACTCTGTATACCTAAGAAACAATCAAAGGGAATATGCTACTGGACAGTAAAGAATGTAGTCTCCATCATGCTGCTGACTGAGGAATAGGCACTGTGGAACACAGCCTTAGAAATGGCCACAGGATGAAATAGATAAGTAAGAATTACAAGGAAACCTGAAATCAGAGAAGCAGGAGATGAGATGCATGGTCTGGAAAGGGACAAGCCAAGTCACGTGGCCCATATCAAAGACAGCATACAGCACAAAAAGGCAAAAAGAAAGATCAAGGTTGAAGCTCTGACAACTCATTTTTATTCATTTCCTTTACACAGATTCACAACAGCATTGAAGAAGTGAATTTAAATTGTGTTACAATTGAGTGGAATCCTAAATGAGGTGAAGTCATAGAACAGGGAGTTTTTTATTACCCTTTGTTCAGTTTCTAAATGAACAGCACTGATAAGAACTTAGCAGACCATTCCAGTGAATGGAGTTAGGCATAATTTTATTTAAGATCAATGTTAATAGTCCAGAAAGGGAAAGATAAGTTGTTATGTCTGACAAAGGCATTACTTTAAACAGCAGAGGGGGGAAAAACACAACTAAATCATAATAAATGTATACAGTAAATTTATAAAATATAGATGGGAAATAAAATACAAGTGGACAATAGCAAAAAAATGAAAGGCAGTAATATGAAAGCAAACATGACAGAAATGACAATGCATTCTAAAACTAGTTAAATAAACTGTATGCTATAATTGGACCTCCCAAATTTCTTTGGAGTGGTCACAGATCAGAATTGTTTGCAGAGCATCCTGTACTCCCCAAGTCAGGAAAGCAGAGAAGAACATGCTGTATAGAAGACAATGAAAATCATGCTGCTGGGGGAGGGGGTAGCTCAGTGGTAGAGTGAGTACTTAGCATGCATGAGGTCCTGGGTTCAATCCTCAGTGTACATTTTCCCTGATGATATCAGTTTATGCTAGATGGATGCTGGAAATGAGAAACAAATAAAAATATTTGGACTTCTATGTGAGAGACACTAAATAAATTTCAGAGATTAGACTAAACAGGCTATTTTTGTATGAGCAGTAAAAAATCAAAAAGGAATATAAAAATACTCAAGTACCATCAAGAGAATTTTTAAATTAAAAAAACCTTGTTTATAAATTTGAAAAACTGGCTTAAGCAAGAATCTTCTACATATTAAAATGTTTCCACCCTTTGACCCCAGAAAACAAAACAAAAATATCACTAATTTCAAGACACTGCAGGAAAATACCCACACAGTCTAAAAAAATTTGGAAGTGTAATGGAATATTATTCAACGCTGAAAAGAAATAAGCTCTCAAGCCATAAAAAGTCATGGGGGAAACTTAAATGCATAATGCTAAGTGTAAGAAGCCAATAAAAAAGGCTGCAGACTGATTTCAATGATATGACATTTTGGAAAAGGCAAAATTATGAAGACAGTAAACATATGAGTGGTTGCCAAGGGTAAGGTGGGAAGGAGACATGTATAGGTGGAGAATAGTGAATTTTGGTGGAGCACAGGATTTTTAGGTCAGCGATAATACGGTACATTATCACACTCTGATGATACTATAATTGTTGATGCAACATAGAATGTACAAAACACCAAGTGAACTCTAATGCAAACTACTTACAGTCTGTAGATGAGAATGATGCATCAATGTATGTTCATCAATTGTATCAAATGTACTTCTCTGGTGGGGGATGCTGATAATGGGGAAGGATGTACATGAGTTGGGGGCAGGGGTATATGGAGACTGTGCACTTTTTTAACATTTTTTATTGATTTATAATCATTTTAAAATGTGTCAAATTTCAGTGTAGAGCACAATTTTTCAGTCACACATGAACATATATATATTCATTGTCACATTTTTTTCCCTGTGAGTTACCATAAGCTCTTGTCTGTATTTCCCTGTGCTATACAGTATAATCTTGTTTATCTATTTTACAATTTGAAATGCCAATCTATCCCTTCCTACCCTCTGCTCCCTTGGCAAACACAAGTTTGTATTCTATGTCTATGAGTCTCTTTATTTTTTATATTTATGCTTTGATTTTTTGTTTTTGTTTTTAGCTTCCACATATGAGCGATCTCACATGGTATTTCTCTTTCTCTTTCTGGCTTACTTCACTTAGAATGACATTCTCCAGGAGCATCCACGTTGCTGCAAATGGCATTATGTTGTCAGTTTTTATGGCTGAGTAGTATTCCATTGTATATGGAGTATTCCATTACTCCATTCCAGAGTAATGTCAGATATGTCATGACTTATATTCTTAAATCACACAGACCCAGTTACTTGTGCGGTTGGCTGCCATTTCATATTCCTTCAAGGGTGAAGCTATTGACTAGGAAAGCCAGGGGCAAAGAAAGTCATCTTGGCACTCACAAACCAAAGAGCATTTTGGGGTATCAGGAGGTGGAACCTGAACACATGGAGGTTATTGGAATAGTTAACTAATTACACTGCAGTTTGGTTGCTTCTGTGTGCTTCAAATTAACACTTAGTTTTAGCAGAACTAAAAGACTGAAAAAAAAATACTTGCCATTTCATTTCTTCTTGGAAAGCAGTGAACACTGCCTATTTTAAGTTGGTCACATATTTGCAATTTAAAATTTTCGTACTGATATCTTTTCACTGACTTTTAAAAGTTTTTGACAAAGCAAAGTTATTCAAGAAAGTTAACGGATAGGCTTTTGTTTTAAAACTTACCTGTCCTTCTCTTGGGAGTCGGGAAGGGGGCTGCTGAGAGTGGGCAGCAGGGCACTGCTGCACACATCTCATGAGCTAGAAAAGCAGGGCTCTGTTTTCAAGAGTTGGGAGAGAGGCTTAGGACTGTCCAGGTCCACATGCAAGGGACTTTGGAAGTACAGTATTTGTGTCAGGCCTCCGCTTTCTCACATGTACATCCTGAGTAACTTGTTATTTACAGATGTGCTTTGGATCCTAAGGGAAGACTCAGTGGAGCATCAAAGAACTTACTCATACACAGAAATCTCTTGATCTTTTCTTACACTGTGTGCTTGTTACAGAAACCTGAATCCCATTGAGAGACCAAACAATGCTTAGAGGGTTGGAGAACTCAGGTTTATTATGCCAATGGACCCAGAGGAGTTAACACTCCAAACTCTGGGCCCCGTCTGTAGGTTTACAGAGGCTTTTATAGGGTTTTAGGTTTTAATTAAGTTTGCACCATATGCAAATTAGGTGTTAGAAATGGACCATTCAGGAGTGAGCTTTTGGGAACCAATGGAATTTTAGGGGTAAGTTTCATTTTCCTAGAACCAAGCCGTTTTACAGAAGTACAAAAGAAGGAAGACAATGACCCTGCTTGGGAGGTCATGTTGGTCCCTTTGTGGGCTTTACCCCTTCATGCCTAGAAAGGCTGCAGGGCCATGTGGCAGTTTACAGTTGTAACAAACTAAGAGGTTTAAGTAAGGATTCTGGGCCTCCAGGAGCATCCGCCTCTCATAAATCATTACCCTCAAGATGGGGAGGGAATACCGTGGCAGAGGGGTCTTGTTTTACTCTTAAAGAGGGTTTTATGGCTAATAAACTGCCAGTCCACCCATCTACTGCCCTGCTCATTTCCTTCTACAGTTGAGTGGCCTTCCTTTGAAAACTAACAAGGAGCCTTGCAGAACAAATATAAAATTAATCCAAACTCAGGAATTCGGGGGATTTAAAATGTCTGTTATCCTCATTCAACACCTACTCTCATCTCCACCCCATATTTAACTGAGTCTTTTTGCACAATCATCCTCAACACTCTGATTCAATTAGGCAACATCTCTATCTCAGGATTGCTGAGATCACATTCCCACTAAAAAAAAGTTTTTACAGGAACCTCCCAAAGGAATAAATTAAAGACGATAAAAAACTCAGCATTTGAAGCATATCTGATCAGTTTGTATCAATGAAAATAAATGGCACAACTGTGTTATATGAGACGGAGATGTGCCTGACAGAGACTGATTAGGATTACGGATTGAATTACCCTAAAAAGGAGAAAGAAGGCTGTCTTTGTGACACTGCTCTATTCTCTATTTGTCCACTCCATTCTGAGCTGGCAGCTGTCCTTCCTGAGCCTTGGAGGAAAGGCTGAAAGAGCATTCCTTCCTTTGGTCATCGATAGAATTTTTATTGAGCTTATGAATGTGAGACAGAAGAGAGTATGAGTTTATGGACAGATCTTTTAAGGTAACTTAGATTTGGGTTTGGTCCTCAAATTGATTACAACCGGGAGGGGAAGATAAAAGCTACAGAATTAAATATAAAACAGGGATAAAAGTGAGTATTATGAGAAATACTGATTGTGAAGTCATGATATTGAAAATTGAAAATGTCTAATTTCCCATATGTGTCTTTGAAGATTTAGAAAGGAATATTCTCTCCCCTTCCAAATCTATGAACAAAGAATGCATTCTTCTGTCACAGAAATATCACTACCTGTGTGATTTGGGGGAGTCACTTCACATCCTTGGGAGTCAATCTCTTTATCTATAAAATAAGAGATTATAAACTAGGTGATCTGTTAAGATTTCAATTCTAATGAGGGTACAAGTAAAACAGTGCCTCCCATGCTTGGTAACCCAAGTCACCATTAGCAGAAAGATAAAGTGCTCAAGTTCATTAGAATCATATCAGCTCTGGGTTCATCTCAAATATGTAGCTTATAAATGTGTTTATTTTATTCCAATTCTCATTAATTAAATCACCCTCCATGGTAACAACACATATTACTAACACTGGAAAAAGTGGGCTTCTGTATTTGGGATATTGCTACTGGGAATCCTCCTCTGAAACTGTAGCATCAAATACATGTTTCTTTGTTTCTTATTCCTCCTGTTTCACTTCACATAAACTGCCTGCATTATAGTGGGGAGAAAACTGAATAACCTCAAACACTGTTCTCGAAAAACTTTAATACTACTCACATGATTCGGGCCTAAAAAGAAAAGAAAGTATTTAGGAACTAGAAATTACTGGCATCCCAGGGTAGGCCTTATAATGAGAAATACAAAACTGCTAGGTGTTTTATGTCTGTTCCCAGTTTTTCTACTACATTGCAATCTCTTTGAAACATGACAGGTGAAGTCTTGAAATATGCTCAAGTCCTTAAAGGAATATCTGAAATTCTCTAAGGGTCCATCTGATCAATTTATTTTGATCAAAGAAAATCAATTATTCTGTTCATAGAAAATTCTAAAAGACTCAGTCACTATTTCCGGAACCAAATTTGTCAAAGTGTAAAATTCTGTTTAGAAGTCTCATAATAAATATTAAGCACTTATTTTGTGTCCATCAGAATGCTAGATATCAAGCACAATATCAAAAAAGCATCAATCTTGGTTTCTGACCTCAAGCAGCTCAGAACTTAGGTGAACACATAGAAAACAACCAAGTACTACTTACATGAAGAGATGGATCAGTGCAGGTGGTAATAATCAGAAAGAGTCTCATGAAAGAGAAGCAAAATTTAGAAAGACCTAAATTCTATAGCTTTGCCTTATCTGCCCCAAATATTGTCTTAAAATGACCAATCCACCCTCAGGGCTCAGTCAATCTGTTTCTGGTAAGCTGAGAATATCCAGAAGAAACAGACATAGAAATACTGTTTTCTACAGCAACCCATTGGTTTGGGGAAATATCTAGGGGGAGACTCCTCACATTCATATGATAAAGGGGATGACTTTGAGCAGCAATGTGGCCAGTTCCTCTGCCCACTGGCACAAGCAGAGTCACAAATAACAGAAACAAAAGGATCACTTCAAATTGTATTATTTAATTGCATGACCCACATGGAACAATCAACTTACTCCTAGGTTTGGCAGGGCCCTTCTGAGTTGATTCCCTGAAAAACAAAACAAAACAATAAAACCCAAACCAAACCAAAAAATAAAAAATATTTAAAAAAAGAGAGACTCTGAGTGTCATCAGCTTTGCTCCATGTGGCTGCCTTGATAAGAGTTCAGTATTCTTTGTGTCATGAGAAAATTTTTATGATTAATGGAAGACAGAATATTATCCAGTATTAACAGTTCTTTTCCAATTCTGTATTATAAAATTATTTCTGATAATGGAAAATTCTCTATTTCTTTAAATTAATTAAAACATTGTAAGTCAACAGTGTATAAAAGAAAGCACTGGATTTCTGGAGAGGTGAGGCAGAATACTAAGGTAAAGAGGAATTATTATTCCTTTTCTCAGAGGTATGTACTCTACAGGGGAAGCATGCAGCACCTGAAAGGGGAAGAGAGGTTGGTGGGCCACGCAGGGTTGAAGGAGGAGCATAGGAACATGGGTCTGGGAAAATTTGCTAGCTTTACACTGCTCAATTGAAATACTACTTTGGAATATTTTCTCAACATCAGGGTTCAAGTTTGTTATTTCTACTGAGACATCAGGTCAGAAGAAAAGAACAATAGTGAGAAGGCATTCATGGCTTTGCATTATCAGAAAGTTATCCTGCTGTTTCAACTGTGTATGATTGAGCATATTGTCATTGATGAAGAATTTTTATTTATTTTTGATCAAAGACTTCACCATGTTTTCCTGACCTTTTCAATCTCCTGGATGCAGAGGTTTAACGTGAGCTCTCCTAGGTACTGGGAGAAACTCTGATAATGACCCCTGAGAATGAACTCAGTGGTGAGAAGTCCAAGGACAGGATGAGGTCGACATTGCACGTGTTTTTGGAATAAGGTAGCTTGACTAGAAACTGTAATTGTGCAAGGCCAGCTATGCACTTCTGTGTGAGCTGATCCCTTATCATAGTCCCAGTCTTAAATATTCACTACCAGTTACTCTGTGTTCTCAGTACCCACTGTGCTGATTGATCCTCTGCCTTAACTATATGACATCCCTTCTTTTATGACAAGTGTTAGGAAGATGATCTTCCAGGCTCTTCTTCAAAGGAAAAACATGATTTCTTGCAGCAGGATGCCCGCCATCTCCAGCTAATCTGTCTTCTGGGAAGATGTCCAAATATTTCTTTGAAAGTTTCCCATGCATCCCATTTAAAGAATATGTACTGTCACCTGGGTCCCATATTGGAATCTGCCACACAGGAGCCAGCCAGTTATTGACTATTGTCTCTTTCCCATCCATAAAATGAAGACTTCTAAGAATATATTTGCAAGTGAAGCCAGGCTGAATGCTTAGAATTAAAGCAGAGTTGGTGCTCCTTAGCTCCTGTGAAGTGATCTAAAAAAAACCCTGATGGGTTCTGCTAGTGACTGAGACAGTGCTTGCTGGGATCCCTGTAAGCATTCAATCTGTGTTCCCTGGACCATGTTGAAATCTGGGCAAAAGTTTTCCTGATACTGCAAAAGCAGCTGGTTTCTGAGGTTCCTCAGAGTCAACTCTTTCATTTCTTTGATTTGAAGTAACCCAGGTCTAATACCAGCTAGACCTTGATTACGTGCCCCTCCCATCTTTTTTCCTCAATGACTGTGTGTGTATGCATTTGTGCATATGTGTTTCTTGGCCTAATACTAGGCTATCTTTTAATTGTAATACACATTTAATACTGAACTTCAATTCTAAACTTAACTGATTCTCTAGACTAGGGCATAATATGTATGCATGTGTATGTATGTGTGTGTATATGTATGTATGTATATATACACACATATGTATAGTTTGTTAAGAATTTTTAAGAATCAATATAAATTGTAAAACAACAAGATTCAGAACATTTTAGAGATAGAGAAAAAGAGATATGTGTCCGAAAGTGTATGAGAATTGGTATCTTGGGTTCTGTTGGTGGCTCTTTTGGCAGTGAGATCTGGGGCAAGCCACTAACAGTTTAGGCGGAGTTTTTGTTTTCTATGTGTTTAATGTAACTATCCTGGACTATATCAGAAAAGAAGATTGGAATATTTCATGTTCCAGATATCTCAGACTTCATCTCATTTTACCACTCATTTATCATCCAACAAATATTTATTCTATGCCTACTGTGTGCAAAACACTGGACTGGTTTCTGAGGATACATTGGTCCATTTGATGGATGTGGCCTTTGCCCTCCTGGGGTCCACAAGTCTCCAAGCATTCCTCAGGGACCGTTAGGCTGCACATGATAAATCAGTGAGGACAAACTAACCAAACCTCAGTGTGTCCCCACACCACAGTTCTCTTTGGCTTTGTCTCCTGAATCCTATGTATCCAAATGCAGGCACACCTTCCAATTATCCACTTATTCTAATAATTTATCTCTGCTAACTTCTTTATCTCCAATTCAGTCTCTCCACCAAATTGTTTTTGGAGGATATAAAAACAAATGAACATGTGCCCTCAAGAAACTTAGAGTTTAAAAAAATATTAGAGGCAAATATGTAGCTGGATATATGAGCAAATTCAGGACTGAGTAAAATCTCCTAGTACAGGATATTAACATGTTTCATAGCCTATGACTCAAATATGCTTTATAATAGCTGAATGTAACCAGGTCACCTTATGAAAAAAAAGCAGTATGATAATAAACCAGGTGTCCTTTATCTCATTACAAAATTGAAGGGCAAAAGTAGTTGGGTCTTACATTGGTAGATGAAAGAGTGGGCTAAAGTGGAGAGGATTTCCCAGATTTCTCAGAGAAATTGAGACCTAAAGGGCAAATTAAAAAAAAAAAAAACTTAAGGCTTAAGGAAGCCTGTTGTTTTTGTGAGCAGAATAGCTTTTGGTGTCTGATAAAGGCTTCTGTGTAACTGGGGGAGTTACAGACAGATTGATTACAAGTAAAAATGAGGGGAGAAGCATACTAAAGAATGAAAATAAATATATAAGTGGGTGTAAATTTTATAATTTTACCTTCATCTTTGAGTGAACTTGATTATCAAAAATAATCCCTGGATTTACTTAATTTACTTAACCAATTCAGTAATCAGATATAATATTTTGCTCTTCAGGGTCCTCAAGGACACAAACACAATAAAAAAGATGTGTGCATTCTGACAAAACACAATCATAATGCAAATAATTTCTATTTATAAACTATTTTATAGTTCACACATATCACTCAGTGTATTACTGTCATTTCAAAATAATATGCTCTCTCCTCTGTAGTCTGCATACCAGAGAGTGACAGCATCTATTAGCAGTCCCCAGTCTTGCTGAGTCATTCTGTTCATCCTCCTGTAGCTCAGCCTTCATTCAGAGGTCCTACAGGTTGAGAATTGACAAATGCTTAACTATCGATCTGTAACTTACTCTGGAGGAGTGCTGTAAGACTGCGGACCTTAGGAGGGTAAAGGTCACATCCATCACATAGACTAGCACATCCCCAGAAACCAGTGCAGTGTTGTGCATATGGCATGCACCAAATAAATATTTGTTAGATAATAAATGAATGGGTGAAATGAAGTCTGAGAATTCTGAAATGCACATCTTCTCTATCTTGTGTAGTGCAGGGTCCTCTCAAGATTTAATCCCTAGCTCTGTCTACATTAACATGTTCTTACTTGATTGAAGAATCAACACACTTAAAAGACTGGGATTTGGAAGTGAGAAGGAGTATATGGAAGTGATTCAGGAAAACAAGGAAATGAGACACAAGTGACAAAATTTGTCAAAGTAAGCTAAAAAATACTTATTACAAGATTACTTATTATATTTCTCATGGCTGTGCATGTCTTCACCTTCACCTTCTGGTAACATATACATCCATCTTGAATTGAGCCATTTTCCCCAAATCGAGGATCTTGTGACTTTGAAGTACCATAACATCTTGAGATTTCTTTGATAATTTTTGAGCAATGGGTTCTAGAGATGCTGGAAACCTTGACAGTATAAAATAACAAAACAGTGTAAAGACATGAGTCAGAAAATCATGACTGCCTTTAGACATAGCTACTTAAATATAGCATGGTGACTAAAAGTATGGATTCTGGAGCAAGACTACTTAGATTGAAATCCCGACTTTGCCCTTGTGAGCTGTTTGATTGTTGTTGTTAATTAATTTCTCTGTGCCTTAGTTTTCTATTTGAAAAATGAGTTGTGGTGAAGATTAAATAAGCAATACTGTTAGAGCAGTTCTAGGCGTGTAGGAAGTGCTTTATTAATCTTAGCTCTTGTCATGATCCTGGGTAAGTCACTTATCCACTCTGGGTTTAAATTTTCCAGGCATAAAATGAGAGATTTTGACTAGATTTTCTCTAAGGCCCTCCAGAACCTACTGTTTTCAAATGCTTACAGTCCATGTGCTTTTCTACATGTATGTATGTAGTTTGTGATAGGAAAGTGCATGGTTAGTTAGTAAATGCTTTCCTTGATTGATGGAAGGAGAGGTTATTAGGGGATTGAGACAGTCTTCTTCACTAGGCCAAATTCCTTCAGGGCAAGAGTGTATCTTTTCCTCCTCAGGATCCAAAGGCCTAGTGTGGTGCCTGGGGACAGTGGGTGCTCTGTAAACTGTTAATGGATATGGAATAAATGCCTATGTCTTGTGTACCCAGATATATGGGAATGGGAAAGGGTTGTAACTCCTTCCTAAGCCTTATCTCAATTAAAGCTACTTACACTGAATATTCAAAAAACGTTAGTGCTCTCTACTGGAGACATTCCTAGTACAGGAATTCAAGTTTGAGTTTTTCATGGCATATTCTGATTTGAGTTCATAAGTTCTGGATTTGAGATGTAGGGTATAGCAGATACACATAGTTTATTGTGTTGCAAGCACAGATTTGGTGTTATGGCATTGAGGATGGCATGATCAGCATTAAAATGCCAAGTCTCATTTCTTTGCCATATATTTATGTGTTTTTTTCCAGAGCACCTTTATCTATAAATTTGTACACATGTTGTGTTTGCTCTGATTCATTTTAAGTAAAAAAAAAAAAAAGAGAGACATAGCATTATTTAAAAAAGTAATGTTAAGAAAATGAAAAGACAACCCACAAAATGGTAGAAAATATTCACAAATAATATATCTGATAAGGGACTTGTATCCAGTGTTCATAAAAACAAACCTAAGCAAAACAATGGGATTTACATTTCCCATATAAGTTATTATTTTCTCTATACCTCAAGTCTTTTTTTTAGCATTACTGTTTTCTTTTTCATTAATTGAATATTTTCTAATATTACTTTTTAACTTCTTTAAAGATTTTCTTGCTATATATTTTTAGCTATTTACTTAGTGATTGCTTTAGGCCTTACCATATATGTCTTATCAAAAACAGTTTCACAATTACACCAGGAATTTCAGAGAATGTAGAAACAGCATTCCCATATAGCTCTACTCTCTTCTTTCTTACTGTGGTATTCTTGTCATAGGTATTATCTCTATGCATGTTATAAGCCCAACAGTACATCATTATAATTATTATTCTTTTATGTAATTTTATGTCTTTTAAAGAAGCTGAGAGGAGAAAAGAGAGCAAGTTTATACGTATAACTTTTTACTTTTTTTTAAATTGAGTTATAGTCAGTTTACAATGTAGTGTCAGTTTCCAGTGTAAACACAATTTTTATGTTATATGTATAATTTTTCTCATATTAGCCTTCTTTCCATTTCAGGTTCTATGCATTTGTTCCTTTGGATTCAAGTGAAACATCTGTAGTCAATTCTTAACCCAATGCTGGTTTGTTCTTACCAACTTCCTTGCCCTGCTATTGGTAAATATATTACATGTCTATATGTTATTTGCCCACAAATACAAATAAATATATATTGCTTTATGCTTTTTAAATAAGATAAGAGAAGAAAGGATAAGAAATATCCATTTATACTCCTTTATAATTGCATAATTACCTTTATCAGTGTTTTTTGTTTTGTGCTTGTGTGTGTATTCAAATTACTGTCTTGGGTCACTTGTTTTCAGCCTGAAGAACTAACTTTATTATGTCTTGTAAGGTAGGTCTACTGGCAGAAGATTCTTTCAGATTTTGTTATCCAAATGTCTTTTTATTTCATCTTCATTTTTAAATGATAATTTTGCTGGATATATGATTCTTGATTAAGAGTTTTTAAAATTTGAGGACTGAGAATTGGTTATCCTATTGCCTTCAGCCCTCTATTGTTTCTGATGATAAGTCAATTGTTAATCTTATAGGAGTTTCCTTAAGCAAAGAGTCATTTTCCTCTTGCTGCCTTCAAGATTTTCTTTAGCATTTTTACTATGTGTCTATTCATGGGTCTTTTTGAGTTTATCCTACTTGCAGTTTGTTGAAATTCCTGGATATGTAGATTAAAATTTTTTAGTAAACGGGAATTTTTAGCCACTAATTTTTCAAATATTTTTCTGCTTCTTTCCCCCTCTGTTCTTCTGGGGCTGCCTTTACATGTCTATTGGTATAAATTAGTGTCCCACATTTCTCTGAGGCTTTATTCATTTTTTCTTCATTCTTTTTTCACCCTGTTCTTTGGATTGCATAATTTCTATTGATCTATTCTTAAGTACTTTTACTTTCTGCCCATTTAAGTGTATTATTGACCCCATCTAGTGAATTTTTAAATTTCAGTTATTGCTCTTTTCAGCTCCAAAATTTCCATTTGGTTATTTTTAATAAGTTCTGTCTCTTTATTAATGTTCTCTGTGTGATGTGACACTGTCATCATGCTTTACTTCTAAAATCATGGTTTCCTTTGTTTCTTGGAACATATTTATAATGGCTTCTTTTCTCACATCTGGTCACTCCTGCAGGTGGCTTTTATCGCCTACCTTTCTTCTGGTATCTAGGGCATAATTTCCTGCTTATTTTGCATGTCTCATAAGATTTTTTGGAAAATGATCATTTTAGATATTGCAGCAACTTTGGGTACTGGCTTCATCTCTCCCTTCTTTAAGTGCTTGTCATTGTTGTTAGCTTGTTTACTTGTTTAAAGACTAACTGGATTATTTTAGTGATGTCTGTTCCCTTCTCTTCCTCTTCTATCCCCTAAACAGACACAGAATAAAGCCTCTGATGTTTTTCCTCAGGGATTCATCCTTGGATATGCCAAGCCACTCTGGGATAACAAGGTTTTAGCAGGACTTTGGCAGTGTTGGTCTAGTTACCTGACCACACTAACCTATGAAACTCCACTAACTGCTGATTAAAACCTCTATTGTTCATAAAAATGTCCTGGAGAATAAATTATTTACACCCTAATCTAGTCAAACTCAGGCTGCTATGAAGGGACAGTTCCTGATGGTCAATGTTTGAAATTTATTCATACTCTAGTTCTTGCTGCTGGTTTCTTATTTTTCTCCAGCAACTAGTTGGCTTATCATTTAGCCTGTATCTTCAATGAATTTATCATTCTCCTCCCCATTGCCTCTCACCAACACTTCTACTGTTTTTGAAAGCACCCTTAGATTTGAACTTCATATGCTGTTGCAAATAAAGTTGGCTCCTTTGGGGAGATAATTTGAGCTCTCTGTTCTATGGTCTGCCTTTCCTCCCAGGGAAAATCTCTGAGCCACAACTCTGGTGCTGGAGTAAGGAACAATAGGTCAATTCTAAGTGTCAGCCCAGTTTGAAGAACTAAGTGCTCAGTGGATATATGGGCAAGAGCCCCAGGTGTCCTTGGCTTGTCTCCCTCAGCACAAGCCCCTGTCCTATGAGCTTAGTCAATAGCAATTGGGACCTCAGTGTCCTACCATGCCCAAGGTAGAACCTCTGTCCCATGAGAGGAAGCTTGGTGGAAGAATGGGGCCCCCACCTGTTGGCTGCAGTAGTACAGAACTTTGCCTCAGCAACAAGTATCTAGGAGCAGTATGAGAAATGCTAATGTCATGTCCTTCCCAGGAAGACAACCCTCCAACCAGGACCTGGGGGGAGTCAAAAACTTGTGTTCTTGGTTGTACAAGTCTGGGTGGAGTCCCCAGCTCAATGAGTGGAGAGGAGAAAAGTATGGATCTTCAAATACTAAAGACTCATCATTTTTTGGAGTTTTAGTAAATATTCTTGAGTAAATGTGTCCTCATTTGCTGTATATCTGTAGCGGCATTTCAATTTGTGTATGCTCATAAAGCCAACTATTTTTAAATGTGTTTTTAAAATAATTTTCATCAGTTTTTCTGAGTTGCACACCATCGTGCCAGAAGTGGAGCCAGGAAGGGGAAACTGATCCAGTATAGATTAGCATTCTCTTTAACTGAGGGCTTAATGTATCTTTGGTTGCTAGTAGAAGGCCTAAGATATATTTGTAGTATTAAAAATAAAAATTAAAAAATAATTTTCTAATGTTAGTATCTTAGAAGCAAAGCATGAGATGGCAATTCCTGTAGATGATTTGTTGCTTGAATCCTCTGAGAAGAAATCTTTAGAGAAGTGAGACATAGGAGGATGCAAGATCCCAGGCATTTCTCAAGGGAGATCATGTGAGCATTTTTAGCAGCCAGCACCCAGAGCATCTCGGGATGGATACTCTGCTGTAAAGAGACTAAGAGAGTTCAATAGCAGCTATCAAAATCTAAATCAACCTCATAAAAATAATCATAGTAAAGAGTATGTAGAGTAAAGAAACTCAGTGCAGAGTTTACTAACAGCTGCTACAAGAATCCAAATCAACCACATAAACATAATTGTAGCAACAGTAATAAAAACAATACAACAGCCACTCTCATTGGAAACTTTCTGCCTTTAAGGAAGTACACTTACTATCTCTAATCCTCATGGTCACACAGTAAATTAGATATTATTCCTATATTTATGCAAGTGAAGAGATTAGACTTAACATCTTCTAGGTCACTTAACTTGGTTCTAGAGCTTAGTCTAAGATGCAAGCTCTCTGTCTCCAAGGCCTGTCCTCTGTCCATTAATTTCACAAAACTGTCCAAAAAGGGGTGAAGAAATGAGAAAAGAAAGAAAAAACAAAGGGTAAAAACAGAGAAGAGAATAAAATGATAAGGAAAAATATATAAAAGTATAGTCATGCATGGGAGTGCCAGGGCAGGATCAACAGGTTCCCCTGTAGCTCTTCATTAGCACAAATACCCTGTGATTTGGTCTAAGCCTTCTGAGGTGAGCTTCGTCAGGGCTCAACAATGCTGAACCCACAAATCCTTTCAATGTAACCCTATCTCTACCTTGGGTTTTTGCTGAGAAGGCTGAGGAAAAACTCCCTTAAACTTTCCAGAAGCCCAATTGTTTGAGAGCATCTATGATACATACTATATCTCCTCAGAGAGTCTTTTTCTGATTATGTCATACTCCAAGGATGCAACCATAATGATTCTGAGGATTAAGCAAAAGACTCTTCAGTCACAGCCTTCATTTCATATTTGACCCCTCCATTTTTTTTTCTATTCTGGCAACACCCTGGATTTCTTCTTTGCTTGGAAACCATTTATTAAATAAATTTTAGGATCATTTCCCTTCCTGGGAACTGCTGCTTTGTGTCTTCCTATTCCCCTTCCCAAAACTGAGTTTATGGTCTCCATAAGACTATATATCATGACAAAATTATCTTACAAGTCTCCTTCAACTTTCACTGCATTTTGCAAATTTTGATGAGTTGTATTTTTATTTTTATTTCATTGAATACATTTTAAAATCCCTCTTGAGACTTATTTGACCTATGTATAATGTAGAAGTGTGTTGTTTACTATCCAGTTATTTTAGGACTTTCCAGCTATCTTTTCATTGTTGATTTCTAGTTTAATTTCACTGTAGTCTGAGACATACATTATAACATTTCTGTTCCTTTCAATTTTTAAGTTGTGTTTAATGATCCATAATGAGGTTTATCTTGGTGAATGTTTCATGTTAGCTTGAGGAAAATATATATTCTGATGTTTTTGGTATTCTATAAATGTTGACTACATCCTGTAGATTCCAAATAGAAAAATGAATCAATATAATATGCCACATTAAGGTAGCAAAAAAAAAATTGGTCATCCAATTG
This sequence comes from Vicugna pacos, assembly GCF_048564905.1. Taxonomy (NCBI): domain Eukaryota; kingdom Metazoa; phylum Chordata; class Mammalia; order Artiodactyla; family Camelidae; genus Vicugna; species Vicugna pacos. Next base: position 82,454,750 of record NW_027328741.1, on the reverse strand, counting down.
TTTCACAAAAATCCTTTGACCAAATTTAATAATCTTTCTGTTAAAAAAAAAACTCAAAAATTAGGAATAGAAGACAACTTCCTCAACATGATAAAAACTATGCATGAAAAATCCACAACTACACCCTACTCAATGATGAAAGACTGAACTCTTCTCCCCTAAGATAGCAAAAAGGACAGTAATGTCCATTTTTGCCTCCTCCATTTAACATAGTATTAGAGGTACTAGCCAGTGTAATAAAACAAGGGAAAGAAATAAAAAGATTTAAAATTGGAAATGAAGAAATAAATTCTCTCTTAACACACGACATGATATTAAATATAGACATGTCAAAGATTTCACCAAAAAATAGAAAAAATAAACAAATTCAGCAAATTTGGAGGATACAAAATCAACAATTAAAAATCAGTTGCATTTCTATACACTGACATGACAATTCAAAAAATTAAGAAAGCAATCCCATTTAAAATAGAATCAAAACGATTAATTAAAAATAAATTTAGCCTAGAAGAAGAAAGACTTGCAAACTGAAAACATTGCCAAAAGACATTAAATAAGACATAAAGAAATAGACACCCATGTTCATAGGTTGGAAGTTTTAATACTGTTAAGATGTCAGTACTATTCAACAGATTCTACAGATCTCATGCAATTCTTATCAACATTCCAATATTTTTCCAGAAAATAAAAAGTTCTAAAATTCATAGGGAATTTCAAAAATCCCAAATAAACAAAGAAAAAATCTTGAAAACAGAAGAACAAAGTGGGAGATATCATAATTCCTGATTTCAAAACTTAGTAAAAACTATTGTAATCCAAATAGACATATAGACCAATACAGTAAATAAATCTTCTCATATGCGGTCAAATGATTTGGTAAGGGTGTCAAGATCATTGAGTGGGAAAAGCACAATATTTTCAACAAGTGATACTGAGGAAATTCGATATTCACATGCAAAAGAATGAAGTTATACCCTTACCTTCCTCCATATTCAAAAGTTTACTCAAAATAGAACAAAGATCTAAAAGTAAAAGCTAAACAAAATCTCTTAGAAGAAAACATAGGGGAAACTCTTCATTCTATTGGGTTTGGCAATGATTTCTTGGATATACACTAAAGGTGTGTGTAGAAAACAAATGAAAAAATAGATAAATTGGTTTTTACAAAAACTTAAAACTTTCATGCATATCAAAGGACAATATCAAAAGAATAAAGGGAAACTCACAGGATGGGAGAAAATGTTTACAAATCATACATTTGATAAGAAATTAACATTCAGAATATATAAAGAACCCTTTAACTCAGCAACAACAAAAACAAAAACAAAAACAAAGAGCTCATTTCAAAAATAGTCATGGACTTAAAGAGACCTTCCCCAAATAACAGAGATAAATGGCCAATAAGTACCTGAAAAGTTGCTCATCATCATTATTCATTAAGGAAATAAGATACATTTCACACACATTAATATGGTTGCCATTTCTTTAGAAACAGAAAACAAATTTTGGTGAGGATGTAGAGAAATTGAGAATCCTGTACATCATTGGTAGGAACAAATTGAACAGCTAATGTAGAAAACAGTATAACAATTTCTCAGAAAATTAAACATAAAATTACCATCTGATTCAACAGTTCAACTTCTAGTTATATATCTCAAAAGAACTGAAAGTAGGAACTCAAATATATAGTTGTACAACAATGTTTATAATAGCATTATTCAAAACAATACAAAAAAATGGAATCAATCTAGTTATCCACCAACATATGAATGGGTAAATAAATTGTAGTGTATTTGCTGTCAGAATGGCTGTAATCAAAAGAATACAAATAACAAATATTGGCAACGAAGTGGAGAAAAGAAACCCTTGGTAGGCTCTTGGTGGGGAAGTAAATTCATGCAGCCACTGTGGAAAATAGTATGGAGATTTCTCCAAAAATATCAAAATATAATTACTGTATGACCCAGAAATTCCACCCCTGGGTATATAAAACCAAAACCAAAACCAAAACCAAAACCAAAAAGACTAATTTGAAAAGATACATGCATGTCAATGTTCATAGCATCATTATCTACAATTGCCAAGGTATGGAAGCAACCTAAGTGTCCATGAACAGATGAATGAATAAAGAAGATATGATACACACACACACACACACACACACACACACACATACACTGAGATAGATAGATATAGATAAATATAGTATGTATAGATATTTATTGTATACTACACACACACACACACACACACACACACACTGGAATACTACTCAGCCATAAAAAATGAAATTTTGCTATTAACAGCAACATGGATGGACTTGGATGGCATTATGCTAAGTGAAATAAGTCAGACAGAGAAAGACAAATACTATACGATATCACTTATATGTAGAATGTAAAAAATACAACAAACTATTGAATATAACAAAAACAACAACAAAAAAAGAAGCAGACTCACAGATACAGAGAACAAACCAGTGGTTACCTGTGGGAAGTGGGGTGGGCAATAAAGGTGTGGAGGAGTGGGAGTAACACACTACTGAGTATAAGACAGCTACAAATATGTACTGCACAACACAGGGAACATAGCCAGTATTTTGTAATAACTGCAAATTAAGTGGAAATGTAAAAGTTCTATAATAATTAAAAGTTAAAAAAATAAAATAGTATATAGTACATTCTTACCATGGAATGTTATTCAGTCTTAAAAAGAAGGATATTCTAACACATGTTACAGTCTAAATAAACCTGAGGACATTATGCTAACTGAAATAAGCCAGTCGCAAAAAGAAAAATACTATATGATGTCATTTTTATGAGGTATCCAGGGTAAATTCATAGAAACAGAAAGTTTACTCACACTTACCAGGAGCTTGGGGAGAGGGAAATGGGGACTTGTTTATTGGATACAGAGTTTCAGTTGAGCATGATGCAAAGGATTGGAGGTAGACAGTGATGATGATTGTAACATCTATGTGAATATACTTAATTCCACTATATTGTACACTTTAAATAGTTAAAATAGTAAATAGTTGTGCATATTTCATCAAAATAAAATAATTAGGTACTTTAAGTGGGAGGGAAATAGAACTTGATTGTCTGCATTTTCTATATTAATGGATAGTCAGCAGGGGCAGAGAGAGATTGGGACCTTAGACCAAATATATCAGGGGAGGAATTCATTACTCATGTTTGATCAGGGACTGTTTCCTGGGCTAAGAGTGGGCACCATATTCAATGCAGCCTGGGACCACTGTCCACAAAACAGTGGTCAGGGAATAAGATCACAGTATCTGAAATAAAAGGAATTCCATCCAAATAACACTGTTGAGTGGCACAACCACACTTCCATGGAAAAAGAGACACAAGGAAGAATATTCCAGAGTTGTCATATCAGTCCTAGTACAGTCATAGAAACAGAATCCACTTTAGTTTGTTTAAACATAATAAATTTGTACAGGTGATAAAGGAATAGAGATCAAAGGACACAAAATTCTTCATCAAAGTCTTTACATTTTTGCCTATAGGTAATAAGAGGAATATTTATTACCCTTTGAAATAATAAACAAATGTCACACTTATTCATACATCCAAACATTAATCTATTTATTCATTGTTTCAATCACCATGCACTCTAGGATTTACCTTACTTTAAAGTTATCATATTTGGTCCTTAGGACTCTATAATACACAATTATATCTCCAGGCAAGATGCACTAGGTTGAAACCAAACTTAAAAAATGACTATTTGGTTGCTACTTAGATTCTTGATCACCACACATAAAATATTTATATATATACACACACACATACATACACATATCTGTATACACACACACATATCTATATACATGTATATAATTACAATATTTATTTCTGCCTAAATAACATTATGTAAGACCCATACACGGTGTAAGCTGAATGAGGACAAGATCTTTGCTTTTCTCTCTTTACATAACCCAGAACAATGGCAGAGAGGGCATAAGAATTTAACAAACAATGTAAATAATTAGAACCAAGCATTCCTTAATGAGGATTAGAATAGATGTGTGAATAAATTGTTAACTATTTTTTAAAGCCTTTTTATTTTTCTAAGTGACCATTGTCAGTTTTATTATATTTTTATTGAAGGAAAATAGAAACAGTATTTCAAAGAGATATCTGCACTCATGTTTATTGCAGCATTAACCACAATAGCAAAGAAATGAAACAACCTAAATGCCCAACACATGAATGGATACAAAAGATGTGGCACATATACATATACACAAGGGAATATTATTCAGTCACAAGGAAGGAGGATATCCTGCCATTTGCTAACATCAATGGACCTTGAGCACATTATGCTTAGTGAGATAGGTCAGAGAAAGACAAGTACAGTGCTATATCACTTACATGTCGAATCTAAAAAAGGCAAGGCTTCTCTTTGCTCTTCAATGCAGGATTTGTCTAGTCCAAGGGATTAGAACATCTGCTTAAGTCAAGCTCTCAGTGGGAACAGATATACAGATATTTCTGTATAGTTTACTTTTCCATTAAACCCCATGATACATTGGTCACATATTCATTACTATATGGTTTCTTCTTTAAAAGGCAAAGCCATTCATTCTTCCTTCTGAACACTTGAAGCCATGGCTAGATGGAGTCATTTAAAGTCTCCAGTGGAGATGAGTTAACATCCTCGCAGAGATACAGAGACTGTGGTACATAAGAACACAGAGGGGGAGACAGTACTGAAAGAGTTTCTCCTGCTCCTCTGGTCCTTAAGTCAACTTAGAGACCTAAATCTAATATCTAAAATCCAAACAATCTATTATGTCAGAGGTTTGGAGTAATCGTGGAATTCTGGCAATTGAAAACAATCACACATGGGTCAGCTTTTTTTTTTACAGAAGTTTCTTACTAAGTACCCTCTGTGCCTAAACATACACTATGAAGATGTACAGAAAAAATATATATAATATATATATATATATATATATATATATATATGTATGTATAATGGTGTCTGTCTTCAGACAAACTTTATTTTTATTTGAAAACAAATACTAGACCAAGTTAGTTGCACCTGGGCCAAGACTGTGTTTATACCAGGATGTCATGTACCTTTAACAGGGAGACTGTGATGTCTTTTCAGGATCTGAGCATCACTCCTAGCTTGGATCCTGATTCTGAGAGTCCTTGAAGTGTTTGGGCATTCTCATTTCCCAGCATATGGATCCAAGTACATTTACAGAGGTCCCCTAGGAGAGGCACTGTGAAAATCATTATCATTTATCCTCATCCCAGAGCTGCAAGGTCCTCTCTCTTGGGATCCTGACCTCTCCTCCAGGTGATAGTTCCATCTTCTGAAATTGGTTTAGATCAAGGCTAGGGATTATAACCTTTTATCAATGTTACCTCTCAGCTTCCTATAAATATCCTTGATTCCAATTGTTTCCTCCCCATTCTTTTTCTCTCTACAGACACCTTGTTTTATTTGCCATCTTCAGAATTTTCTCTGGTCAGGTCTGCTGGCTGCCACTCCAACCAAATTATAGATTGAATGTTTGAATGTGTTCTCCAAAATCCATTTGAGGAAACCCCAACTACCAATGTCCCAATGTGTTTGGAAATCGGGTTTGGGATGGATTAGATAATGAGTGTGGGGCCTTCATGAATCTAATTAGTGCCCGTATAACAAAGAATCATGAGATTCATTCTCTCTCTGTCTCTCTCTCTTCACCATGCTAGGACACAGTAAGAACCTTGTCATCTGTAAAGCTGGAAGAGGACCCTTACCAAGAATACAACAATGCTGGCACAGTGCTTTTGGAATTACAGCCTCCAGAACTGGGAGAAATAAATGTTTGTTTTGTAAGCCACACAGTCTATGGTAATTTGTTATAGCAGCCTGGGCTAAGACAAACCACGATGCTCATTACTCTCATTGTATGTACTTGAATTCTGGTGTTTAAATGCCAACACCTGGCCTCTGTGTGTCTGGGTTTTTCATTCCCCAATACTATCAAGGCATCCATTTCTGCAGTGGTGGATCACACCTTCTGTACTTGCCTACAACAGAGATGGCACCACTGAACTTAAGGATGATGGGAATTCCTCTCACCAGTGAATACTCTTAGTGTTTAGTAATTTGTCTCTAAACACTTTAAAAGTGTAATTGAAACCTATGAAGTAAAGGTTACTCTTGCTGAGATTTCAAGGGGTAACAGGAAATTTCATACCTTATTTTTGAAGCAAATATAAGGGATTAAAAACCAAGGCCAAAGCAAAAACACGATTGGGATGCAAATGTTATTTTCTAGTATTCTGATCTTAGTCTAAGACCCCTCATTGAGCAGGCTAATGTCATTTCCAGAAGCAATGAGCAATTCCATTTATTCACATTTCATTTACTATTTTAATTATTAGTATTATACTTTGTTTTCTTTGTTATTCGAGAAACAACACAAGTTATCTTTGCAAAATTGAAAAGATACAGTATATAATGAAAAGCATGTGTCCTTTCCATCCCTGATGCCAAGCTGTCCTTCCCAGGAAGAACCAATGATACCAATTTCTAATGAATCTTCCAGAAATGTACTATATATATGTGTGTATGAGTGCCCATAATAATTGCCTTTTTTTTTTTTATGGTGAACACATTATACAAACTGTTTTGTGCCTCATTTTTTCACTCTACAATCTACCTTCCAGATTGTTCTATATTTATACAAATAGAGCTCCACTATTTACTGGCAACCTAGTATTCTAATATATGTGCATGCAAAATATATATTACCAAATTAAATGAGCATTAAATGGTTTCCAATCTTTTGCCAATAGAAGTGAAGCCTCAGTGAAACTTTTGTATATATGTACATACACATATATATGACTTTACACACATATATATTTCCTAAAAGTGAACACACTATATCAAAGTGTCCATGCATTTATTCTATCTAATGCAGGCCAGGCATCAATATTCTCTAGAAATCACTTTTTATATTTAAAGCATTGCTGGATGAAAGTGAAAAGCAGGCACATCAGAAATAGGCCAGAGAACATACATGTATAATACATTATGTATCTGATTTCTTTACAAGGTGAGCTACTTCTTTTTAAATAGTGAGCTCACTACTTTCATAACATTACCAAGAATGTTAGCTGAGGCAGGCAATAACGAAGTGATTATTTTGCCAAGGTTGTCCAAGGCTTGTGCAAGCAAGGAACTATCATCATTTTTAGTATCAACAATCCTCTATCTCAAATGATTTATCTCTGTATTCATCTCCTCACATTTCTTTCTAAATCCTTCAGTACACAGATCTTCTTGGACCTAAAAAAAAATAAAAATGAGAAAGGAAGTAAAACTTTTTAAATCCCCCATTTTTTCAAGGATTACATTTTGTCAAACTTTAAAACTTTGTCAGACTATCTTGGTTTTATTCCTAAAATTGTTCTCTCTTAATCATGAAAGGAGACTCTTGTAACAAGGAATATTTCCTGGTTTGGACCAAAATATTAAGAGGAAGTGTAGTTTACAGTCTTAATAATATTCATATTCCCTAGGGTTTTGCCAGGAGGCTAAGCCTGGCATGAAGACAAATGTAATATTTTCCTGTCAAAAAATGCAAATGAGAGGTAGCCTTGGTCTGACTGCACTAATTCTCAGTCCGACTCAGGATGGCACTGTCACCCATATTATAGAAATCTGTTATAAACACATGGCCCCCAAATTATAGAAATCTCTTATAAATCATGTTCAGATGAACAGTGAGAGAAATCCCTCCAAGCCACATGAAAGCTTGGGGATCTGTCCACACCTGGAGGCAATGCAGCAAGTGTAAAATCTATCATTTCCCTGTGTTTTTAAGTCTGGACATTTCTGGTAGTTTTATATCAGCACAGATCTACCTCAGGGCCTTTGGCTGAGCAGGGCTCCTGGTAAAAGGTAGTGATCTTGGCAGACCATAATAGTTGTTGTTCATATTAAACACACATAGTTGGAATATCTGTTCAATCAAGCCCTGTGAGATCATTTTAAAATTCTCTAAATGGCTATACAACCCTATTTATATTCTCTGAGGGCTTGGAATAGGGGGGGCATACCCATCCTGAACTCTCCAGAGTCTGCTTAGAGAGCCGAATTTAAAGGTTTTGGAAGGATTCAAAGGCTTCAGGGTTTTAATAAATCACAAGCAGTAGGTGCACTTGTGATCTCTGAATAATCATGCTGTAACTTTCACCCATCCCTTCCTGAGGTATCAAGGCAAAGCTATCAAGCTCTACTACTGCCACAGCCTGATTCACCTTCAGCTGATGCTCCAATATCTTGTTTGCCTCTCTCAGCAGGTTTTCTCTTTCCCTCACCAGCTCCTCCATCACCTGGACTATGTGTTTCTGGAGACTTCTCTTCTGAGCCTCCACCTGCTGCTGCTGCTCCTGTAGTTTCTGTTTCAGCAGCTCCTGTTCCTTCTCAGCTGTCTCCTTCCTGGTCCACTCTTCTGCCCCAGGGAGGTATTAGAGAGGGAAAAAATAGGCAAGGATTGACCTCCACCCTCCTGAGCTCAGAGGCCAAACCAAATTGAAGAGAGAGGTAGGAAATCTCTGAAGTCCTCCCCCCACACAATGTGTCCACACCATCGACAGCACACTTCATAATGTGAGAGAAAAGGCTCTGTCTGGTGTCCAATCACAGTTCCCTTTGCTGTTTCCAGATGCAGCAGTGTTGCTCCACAGAAAGGGAGGAAGCTCCGGTATTGGGAAAGTTTTGCTCTCACACATATCAGAGGTCACTGTAAGAACATACCCATCCCACTGTGAGCCCAGCCCAACCCTGTACCTGCTATGGCCTTCTGCCCATCAGTGAGGGCTTTATCTGCCTGCAGGATTTCTCTATTGCCACCTGTGACTGCAGAAATCTCTGGAGGAACTCATTTGCCTGAGGAACCAAGGAGGAGCACAGAAATTAGATTTCCAATAGGGAAATTAGTGATGCAAAGACAACTAAGTCCATGTAACTTTTGCTTCATGTTTAAAGTTCCACAGTGGTTCCTTACAATGAGTCCAAGCTCCTTAGAGTGACTGTCTCTCTCCAGTCTCTTGCCCAGTGCTACTTCCTTCTCCCCACTCTAAATTCCAGCCAGTCAGAATCTTGTTAAGGTCTACAAACCTCAAATCTCTGGTGCTTTTACATATCTGCTTTCCCAGTGTGAAATAGTGCCTCTAAATTGTGCTGCTGTTCTCCTTTGCCACTAGCTGGTAATAACTTTAGACAACTTATTTTAACCTGCCTATGCTTCTCAGTTCAGATCTTTAAAATGCTGATAATGTAGATGCTTCTTAATGCTATTTGAAAGATTAAGTTAAAGAGTCTAGGGAAAGAGCTTAACATTTTGGTTATAGGAAACAAGAGTTCAATATGTATTAGTTGCATTGTTTTTTATTATTATTATAATATTTGTTTCTAACACCTAAGTAACTCTTTCCTGAGTGTTATAACTTGTCTATGTAGTTGACTTCCTGTCTCACTTGTGATCATCCTTGTGTACAAAGACTGACTTGTAAATTATCAGTGCTCAACACATCAAATATGTTGTTGAGTAAAAAAAAAAGAGTAATTTCTGTTCTGTCTCTTGTGGATTTAAGAAATCTGTACTCATGGTTGGGAGTTGACATTTGTACTCTCTTCAGGAATAAATAGCATGCAGTGAACCTTAAGAGCCAAAGCTGTTTAAATGGCCCCATACTCTCTTTTTATGCATGCATGGAGCTGTGCTCTCAGATTTTTAGGAGACCACTTTGACTATTCTGTAGGTTCCCCATGTTTCCCTTATTCCTCACCTTCACTCCTTTCATATGCACTTGGTGATATTCCTTTTCAATAATTTCCTTTGCTTTCCTGTAGAGATCATGACCTCCAGGAACAGAGAAAGTTCCTGCTGACATACTTTTTATTAGTGCCTTTGAAAGCTGATCAAGTTTATTCTGGCAGTATTTGATTGATGTCTCTTCATTCTGTATCAAGAAATCCTCTTTCTTATTCTTTACGATTTCCTAGAGGGAAAAAAGACAGAGAGCTCTCACCAGAAACAAGGAACAGAGGAGGTAAATTTCCAAAGGATCTGGTAGAAGAATTAGTCTTACTGTGTTCCTCATGAGAAAAGTATTCTGTTGGAGGACATATAATAAAACAGCAGTCACAAGATGTGATTTAGTCACAGCTCTGAAAACTCTGGAAGACCATGGGGAAGTTCCCTAACCTCCTTGGGTATTTCATCTGAGCTGTTGGAGTTGCATTACCTAATCTCTGTGGTTCCTTGAAGCTGCCACATTCAGTGATTCTATCTGTCTTCAATGATAGATACAACAAGGAGCAACCTAAGCTGAAAGTGGCCTGAAATGTGCATCTGAAAAGAGAAATTTTGGTTCCCAGGCATAGGAGTGTGTTCACAGAAAAAGAAGCTAGCTAAAGAATGTCTTTGGGTGTTCTGGACAGGCTTGGAATCCACAGAAGTATTTATTTCAAGAGGATATCCATACTGATTTTTCACTGAAGGTCAAAGAGAGTTCTAGATAAACTGCCTGAGGCCTGGCAGTAAAAAAAGAAGGAAATGTAGTCCTTTGAAACTCTGTCCCTCATGAGAACATGGACTACTTTATCCCTGAGTGAGAGATGAGCCGTTGGACCAGTAACAACACTTCTAGGCTTCATTCTTCAAGGGGAGGTGACATATGGTAAATACTAAGACAGATTACAACAAGATTCTTCTGTTACTCCTGCTTGTCATCCTTGAAGGAGTGCTCCATGAAGACTGCAGTGTCTTCCCTCTCACAGGCAGCGTGCTCCTCCAGCAGCTCCTGCAGCATGTCTGTGGGGAAGCTCACTCGCTGGGCCATCTATTCGCTGTAGTGGTTGTCTGCCTTCTGAATGGCAGCTGAGTTCTCCAGATGGGCCAGAGTTGTCACTGCGTTCTCCAAGTGAGGTACTGCTCCGCTATTGATAGTATCCATGTAGTTCACAACCAGAGTCCTCAGCCCTGAAGAAGCCAGGAAATTTAGGGGCTAAATATCAAGTTATCAGTCAATGGCTCCAGGATTCTGAGACTATGCTTCTAGGGTCATATACTATACATGCACACACACAAACACACACATGCACCCCTACCTCCTTCTACCATTATCACCTTCATTTTCCTACTGACTCTTCATTTTTATGGTTTTCCAGGTCATAGGACTGAAAAAGTTAATATCTACTTCTATCTAACATACTAGGGGCTACCTGGAAAATACAGTTTCTCAATTTAAAAATTGAAAGCAATATAGATTACATAGATAGACAGATGAGGCAAGGTGTACCATGTTTAATGTATTCCTAATTCTGAGGCTTTGAATGGATTTTCAGTGATTTATGGGCTAATATTTATTTTTTGGGCCACTCTAAATTCTCAAAATATCTTTTGAATTCACCTTGTGAAGAACACTTACTGTATACGACTTCCTTTGAAAACATGCAGTATTCTGTTTTTACACCAAGAGAGTGATTATATTCTAAGTGGAGGATGTTTTCAGATAAATAGGAGCCACCAATATCATTGACAAAAATTGCAATTTGGGGAAGGAATTTGTAAAGCCCCCAAAGAAGATAATTATAAAGTATACAGATTTCTTCATGGAATATAAATGTCTGTAAAATCAGAATTTTTTTATAGAATCAAACAAATATACTAGAAAGCACATTATATAAAATATTCAACACATAGCAGTCCCCATGGAAATGGGAAATAGAGACTCACCTTTCCCAGTGACCATGATTCCTTCTGTGAGGTTCTTGGTCCTTGCATCAGCGAAGATGTAAGAACAGAAATTTTTTGTTTGCTCCTGGAATTTAGGATCCAGTTGGTCTTCAGATACCATCCCAATATTGGCTAGAAGTTTTTTTCTTCATATGTTAGCCAAAGACAAAACACTTTCATCTTGGAAATAAATGCCTGATGCAGTCCCTGGGTAGATTGGATGTTTGGGCTTTGGGATTCTTCCCTGAGGGACAGAAAAACAGTGATTAGAGTGTGTAGAGTCTTGAGGCGAGGGTGCTACAGGTGTTCATGGCAGGGATTTGTGTGTCTTTGCCATTTCTACACATAGAACTCCTTTAACATAGACATTCAATACTTCTTTGCACATCAGACTTATACCAATGATATAACTGCAGAGAAATTTAGGGAGACATCTGATCCAGTAAAGGAAACCTATGGCTGGTCTCTCCAGACATGCACATAGTAGAGTGGTTGTCTATGATGTGTTTGCTTAACTAGCAGCTAAAAGGATGAAAGGTCAAATGAAACTTTCTGCTCAACTCAACCTCATGTAGGAATTGAGCTGTGGAACCAAAAAGGAGAGCTACAAACAAGGGATCATGGACAGTAATTTGAATATTAGGAATGACATCCTCATTATTTAAGGAAAACTGTTTTGATGCTAAAAATAATTGATGCAGTGTTATCTATTTTTTTAGTAAAAACCTCTAAAGTATAAATGTACCTGAAATGTAATTTTAAGGTATCACCACTAATCTATAAACTCTTTGAGGTAAATGATTAGATCTCGTCCTCTCCTGCCAGCCAATTTCTCAATAGCTGTTTTAAGAAATCATAAATAGAAATGTGAAAGTAAGAATGAATAAATTGGAATTGATATTTCTTTCAAGGTTTCAATAGACACACATCCTTGTAAATGTAACCCATGAAAATAATTTATTACCTTGTAATTAAATCATGGGTAAACATCTGGGAATTAGGAGAAAGCTATGATGTGGAAGGTAAAATGAATGTTCTAATAATTGTCAGTATTATTGAAAAGGCATAGACTGTAAAGACAGTCACTACTTCAGGTTTATTTAGAACATACAATCATTTTGTAGATGATATAATTATACAGGATTAGAAAGTTATATATCCCTCTTTGAAAAGAATAATATGTGAAATCTATATTTTGTTCATTAGATAAGCTTTTCACTGCAGTTTCATGTCTAACAATTAGCTGATTAGTTGTTTTCTTTAACAGAGACAAATTGAAGGAATAGGAAACACAGTGTCCGGTCTTTAGAATGTTTCAGCACCCATTTAATCTGGATGTTAAATTTAAAGATGTATAAAAAACAAATTGGTTTTGAGTAATTTCACTTTACGCTTTACTTTTCTTGAGTAAACTTCAACTGTAGCCCCTAGATCTTTGCAACCCACTTTCCAGCCACCATTTCCACAGACTTTGATTTAGTCTCAAATACAAATGCAATCACAGAGATAAGGGACAGTGTTTAGTAGATCCCACCCTCTATTGGACCATACACTGCCCAGGCCATACTCTGATACCTGGAATCAGCTTCAGGGCATTCTCCAAGTACTTATCATCTGTGATAGGCTGACCATGTAACTTCAGCTCCAGGGTGAAATCCCATACAGTCCAGATTAAAGTCTGGAAAGAAACTCACAAATTCTGTGGAATCTTCTACTCTATCAGGTGTTTGAGAGGAATTCACCCTGATGAGTTTTGCAAGTTCTGTCACATAACTAGGACTTGGTTAAGGAAAATAAACTCACTACCAACAATTCCCACATTTCTCGAATATAAAAGTATTATAAGCACTCTCTTTTGCCATGTATCCCATCTGCTCCACCCAAGGAAATTAAATGACAGGGAAGGAGAGACTGATTCTATCTCCATTCCCATGAATTCAGTGAAACAGTGTTTCAAGACCTGGAAGGATACTGCAGCTGCTCCAGGGCCTGGGGGTTGATGGTGCTCATGCTGTTGTAGACAAAGCTACTGCACAGAAGCACGGCCAGGGCAAAGATCCATGAATCCTTCTTAGACTCATCCTAGAAATCACATTAGAAAAAGAGAATTAGAAATTTACCCCTAAATTAGAAGTTCTTCCATACACTTATTCATTCATGGTTTCATTTATTATTTCATCTAACCTACTCACCATGCTAAGAAATTGCTTGAAGACAGATGTAAATGAAGATATCAACTTTGACAATTACAGAGACATTTCTTGTGTTTGCAAATTTTTCATATATAAAAGGATTCTAATTTTCACAGTGCTTTCTTTTTCCTCGATTGGATAAAGTAAAATAACATATACAGAAAAACTAATACAGTACCTGTGGTGCAATTAGGTATTCAGTGATGAGTGTGGGCACTTATTCATTTTGCATATATTTATTAATCAGAGTCCATATAAAATATACCATAGTTGGCATAACTGGGTATTTAAATTATATCCAATCAATAAATAATTGCAGGAAGCTACTAAATATCCCCAACTGTTCTTAGATTTTAAAAAAGCAATGCTAAAAATGAAAAGTATTTCTTTCAACATGACTATTTCAAAGCAGTGGACAAACATCCATAACAGTAAGTGCAACAAAGATAGAATTATCTGTAAAAGGCTTACTCTCAGTAATGTATATAAGCAGTGAAACCTATAGCTATAACACTAAATTAAAATTTAGAAGTCTATCAAGGAAGAACAGAGCTATGAAATTTGGAGAAAGAATATATGATCTGAAAGCTTTCTCAAAGTCTTGAGCTGAATATTAAAGAACTGGTAAATGTGGAACTGAAGAAATGAAGGTGATCCCATAGACAGGAAAACCCAGAGAAACAAAATTAGAGATGGGAAAATACAGGGGTTTTGTAGTTAAAACAGAGTCATTTGAGGGCAGAGGGCAAGTGGAGAAGTTAAGGTGAGCTTTCATGCAGCCTAATCAAGGACCTTAAAGCCCAGGCTAATTTGTATTAATCGTAGCATTGTCTAAATAATGGCATAAACTGGAAATTGTTTTTTATTATAAATGGCATGTAAAGTTGCTCCCAGTGCAAATGCAAAAACTGTGGTTTATGTTGAGAAGATTCTAAATGGGAGTTTGAGGGGATAAGAGTCTATTCATTACTTTCTTTCCCCAAAACCCAGTTTTTAAAAATAATCAATTAGGATAAGACGTAGCAGTTATGACAAACAATTATTTCAACAACAAGATTATATCATTGTTTGATATATGGCTTTAAAAATAAGCACAGACTTTCTAACTCCTGTTGAGAAAAATAGAGAGCTATAAAAATGTAAGTACTATTTCCAAATAAGTCTCAAAAGGGGGAAAGGAGGGATAGGAGGGATAGTTCATTTCACCCATTAGCAGAAAGCTAAAACACCAAAAATCCATTTTAAAATGTTTCTTGTAGGACAACACCTACTTTTATAGAACTTGTACATTCAGAGGTGTCTCACAGATTTCCAGAACACTCTGTGAGTAGTTGATGAACTTCATCATGGAAAATGTAAACCTGTCTCTTAAATCCAACCCTCAAATACACTCTTCACCTTGTAGCTAAGAAGGTGAATCAGAAATTTTTCCTCACTCACAGATTCTCCTCTTTTTTAGTTATGCTTAACTGTTAGTTCTCAAAATCAGTCAGGTGCTGCCTGGATTGCCTTTCAAAATTGAAGGACTTATTCCCCCAGCTGTTGGGAGTGTTTGTGGAAGACAGTCTTCAAGTGTCAGCCCTCTTAATTAGAAAGGCTTCTGGAGCAGCTCTTCAAAAATGTATCAGCACCCCTGTCCCAAACTCAGGATAACTCGAAAAAGCCATTCCAGACATGGAGCTCCCATGAAATTCCCAGAAATTGGGGATTGCAATGCAATGTAATTTCTTCTTCTCTCCAGCCTGCTTCTTTCCCAATTACATGGTATTAAATCTGACTGCAGATAATGTGGTCTTGTCAATTGAACTAAAGACTCTTTTAGGGCAGGACCTTTACTTTGGTCACTGATATCTATAATTCTAAGTTCAAAGGCCTGGAACTCAGCTGTTCAATAATGACTTACTAAATATAATCAAGTCATCTACACAGTGCCAAGAAATAAAAGAATTTATCTGAGACACCATGATATCTTACCTATAAGTGAGATTCAAACAAATCATAGTTTGCCTTATTTACTATAATTGATTTCTAGATTTTACAGATTAAAGCAGTAAAATTTCTAGGGCCATGGAGAGATAAGGGGAAAATCCAGAATAAAAAGGATTTAACTGTTACTTTCTGCTTTACCATTCACACATTCCCCAGGCTCTAAGTATCCAGAAGGACCACCAGAGTATGATTGGGCTTGTGTAGGTGAGGCACACACCACATTCAGATGCACTTGGTTTCAGACTGCACTGTAGAGCCTAGAGGAAAGTCTGTGAGGAGAGGGGAGAAAGCAGCATTCAGTTAGAGCAGATAATCTAAACAACCAAGGGCTACAGATCTATTGGAATGTCAATATCCCAGCATACGAGTTGGTGCTTTGTCCATTTCCTCAAGAATGTCCTACTTTGTGTGTCATCTGTTTCAAGGAGGAAGGAATATTAATTGTGATAAAGATACCAAGCAAGGGCTCAACATAGATGAAAAGGGGAATCCGTGAATCATACAAAATGGAAGTCATTGATAACCATAACAAGAGTATCTTGAAAGAACTGTGAGGTTCAAAGCCAGAGAGAAATGGACTGAAGACAGACATGGGAAGAGAAAAAGGTGGGAAAAAAATCAAGATTATATTTTTTGTCAGACAAATTTTTCAAAACAGGGGAGAAGTGTTAGCCACAGAAGTATATGTCATACAGGAAATATTTTTAAGATTATAGACATTTGAACACATTTATATGTTGATGAGAATATTCCATAAAAAAGCAAAATGTGTTTCAAGAGAGAGTAGACACAATTGCAAGAGTCCAGTGCTTAAGCATGTAAAATAAGGTAAGATTGTGTGAACTGGTAGGAGAAATTTTGCTTTACAGGAATAAAACATATAATATGATAATGAATTACAGTAAGACAGTGATTTAGCAGTAAGAAATAGGAGTGGAAAGTTGACTTGTTAAGAGAAGTTTGGTTCTCCCTACACATGATCAGGACAAAAATTAAGAAACTGAGATATTAGCTAGAATCAAGCAATTGGCCCTTGACCCAGTACAACACTCACCATGATTGTGACCTGCAAGACGGTTCATCAAGTAGGATTTGCCCGTATGATACGGTCCTACAATGGCCAGACCAGCACTGGCAAAGAAATCTCACCAAGAATCTGCAGAGAGTTTTGGTTCACTGACAGCACCTTGACACTTTCCAGCAGACAAATGGGGCCCATTATTTTGGATCTGGATGCCATGGCAAACTGCCAACCTAGAAGAGCTTCTTAGTGGAAATCAGATTATAAAGTCATTCTCTAACTCAGACTTATACAAAGCATCTATGAACTTAGGATAAGGTAACTAAGAGTTCTGTGCTTTCCATGAGACAAAATGTAACATAGAATTAGCATACTGCAGAGGTTTTCCCCAATCATACCAAGCCTCTCATGATATTGGTAGTGAAATAATATAATATCACTCTCCAAAGTGCTATTTCAAAATAATAGTATTATTAAAGTTATTGTTATGATGCACTGAAGGCCTACAATATACCAAGCCCTTTGATAATAACTTACATATCCAGCTAAACTGATATTCACAAGAGACTGAAAGTTAGAAATTAATATAACGACTTTGGAAATGAGGTAAATGTTTCTCACAAAGGCTGAGTGAATGTCACTGAGCAAGGATTAAAAATCTACATACTTGAGCAAAATGACAGTCTAGCAAACTCTAAGCTCTTGTTTCCCCAAGGAGACATAAACAACAACCAAAATTCTGGCTAGAATAACCTCACAGTAGTTCCATAAAACAGTCAAAGGTCCAAAGCAACCAACCAAATACCAAATCAAGAAACAGCCTCATTCAAAATGGTAGGAAATTCTGTGGTGTTTCTGTTGCCCTTGCTCCCCATTGTGGTAAGGTCTTTAAGGAAGTGGCAAATCATTTCCCAATTCCCTCCCCTGATTCAGAGACAGGGAAATTTTATAATGTTCTAACCTGTCAGGGCTGCCTCTTCAGGTCTCTGTTTCACCTCACATGAAACTCAGGGAAGGGTGGCAGAGGGGTAGGTGGTGGTAAAACTTGGATATCAGATGGAAAGAAGCAGCAGGTATTTCTCAAGGAAACATGTGGAGAGAGAGCTCCACAGATGCCTAGAGCAAGAGGTTACCAGTGAATATATAAAATAGACTATCTAAGGCATCAATTGAGTTTCCAATTCCCTTTTTCAAAATAAACAGAGCAGAGCAGACTACATTTACAATGTTCTGATATCTCATGGGCTGCCTGAAGGACTGTTATCTATTCCCTTATTTGGATCTTAGGCAGGGAGAAGCAGTGGGCATTGCTTGGGAAAGCTGCAGGGAGAATGACCTGCAGACACCTATGACAAGATATTATGGGTGTGTGAAATTGAGATTTACAATAAGAAATACAAATTTGATCATTGTCCTTATTCCTGGTATATAGCTCTTAAAACCCTATGTGATGAGAGAGATAAAATTATTTTTCTTGTAACTTTTGGTCTTTTGTTCTCATTTCCTAAAATAGCTCCAGACTGATAAAGATGAAAGGAGAGTCTTTTGTTATTTATAACAAGCACCTTTCAACCACAACTGAGTTTATGTTAATGAGGTGATTTTGTAAAGCCCCTAGATCACTACAGAATGGAGTTGGTTGCTAGAGAAACCAATGTTATTAGAAAGTTGCAACATTTAGCCTGATGCTCCAACCACTGGGGAGAAGAGTTGAAAGTTGAGTTAATCACCAATGACCAATAGTTTACTCAACCATATCTATCTAAGAAGTCCTCCATTAAAAAAATAAATAAAACCTAACTGAAGGGGTTCAGAGAGTTTCTGGCTTGATGCATATGTGGAGGTTGTTAAAAGGTGGCACATCCAAAGGGGTCATGGAAGCTCCACACGCTTTTATCCATATCTTTCCCTATGCAACTGTTCTATTTTGCTGTTTATAGGTTGTAGCCTTTTTTAAAATAAACCAGTAATCTAGTAAGCAAACTATCCTTCCTGAGTTCTTAAGCCATCCTAGCAAATCATTGAACCTGGGCAAGAGATGGGAAACTCCAATGTACAGCCAGTTATTCAGAAGCACAGGTGACAACCTGGATTTGTAATTGCATCTGAACTGAGGAGCCAAACGGGACGCGCGGCCTTGGCTCACAACACAGCCCCGTTCCTTCCCGAGTTTCGCAGCCGGGAAAGCAGAGGCTTGGGGCCCGGACCGCTTCGGGGCCTGCGGGGGAGGCTGAGGGAGGGACGGAGACCCGCGCAGGGCTGGGGAGGGGCCCGCAGGGACTCACCGTCTGGGCAGCAGCTCCTGACCCACAGCTGGGCGGGCGGCGGTGGCGGTTGAGGCTGCGGTGCCGCCTGAGGGGGCTGAGGCGGCGGCGGCGGCTGCTGGAAGGACTTGAGGGACTCGAAGGCCTTCGCTAGCTTTTCCAGGGTCGCCATGGCGGCCTCCCGCCATGCGGGAGCAGCCCCCGGAGTCTCCGGGCCGACCGCCTCCGGTCAGCAGCGGTGGCAGTGAACGGGGCTCGGGGCCGCCAGCAGGTGCGGACCCCAAGCGCCCGGCCATCTTGAAGCCGTCCCGACAGTCCCCGCGGCCCTGCGTCCTGCCACGCTGGGCCGGTGGGGCGGGGCCGGGCCGCGGGATTGACAGCCGGAGGCAACGGCCTCCGCCAATGGCTGCCTCGCTCTCCCCTTGGGCTCAAAGAGCCGCCACTGCTGCTGGAGTCACTGCGTTCTTCCCGGCGAGGGGCGGGGGGTACTGCACGGGGATCTGGAGGGCGGTTCGGGGGCGGGGTTGCAAGGCACGGCGAGGAGGGTGGGGAGGGCGGGTGACTTGTGATTGAGGGTCTCTCTGCGAGGGGCATCCCCGGATGACGCATAGCATGTGGCAGGGAGGCCGGGCAGTGGGCTGGGAGCCCGAGACCCCCGCGGGGCGCTTGCCCACCCCGCGGCGCGGGCGGAGGGCCTGCTCGCAGGACAGCCTGCTATAATATGCTGACTGTTACATACCTTACCCTTGTTAGTAGCCTCAAATCACTTCTTGTTCACCTTCAGGATCATTACCATAGATATACTTCTTACAATCCTGGTACTTAACTATGTTCCCTCATGCTACAGGGGCATACACATGCTATTCTCACTCTTAGAAATAATCGTTTACACATCAATCCCCTACTCCCCTCAAGAGATTTGCCTATCTAATTCCAATCACTCTGAGTGCTCAGCTAATTTGTGAATTCATAAAGCCCATTACATTAACATAATTCCTTAACACCATGTAATGCTCCTTTATCACACTTATTAAAGTATACTTTATAATAACATAAAAACTCTTCCATGCATTAAGGTAGATATTAAACAATTAAGTTCACAATATAAAGTTGTAAGTACATATACTTTATATTATGAAAAATGTTAAGGAATTACATACTATAGTTAAATTCATTCATAATTTTTCATAGAAATATGAGAATATTTATTCCAAGTTGGATCATCACTATATGTGTGTGTGTATATATGTATATATCTTTCATCCTTCATTCACATTATAAGTTCTGATAAAATATTGCCAACAATTAACTTTTATACCAAGAAAGGAAAGAAGGAAAGAGGAAGGAAAGAAAGAAGGAAATGGAGGGGTTTTAGAACTCTTGCGATTGAGACATATTAGATAAAGACTCAGATCTGTACATTTGTATATGATAATTATTTTCCTGAAATTATATAAAAACACATAAAGAAAACTGAAAGCTAAATATAAAATTATTTACAACCCAAATTTGAGGTTAATTTATATCTTCAATTGATATGCATTTTTTTAAATTTAATACTACACTGTTCCATTGCTATAATCAAATTCATAAACAGAAAACTATATATGATATATAATCCTCTCACCATTTATAACACCTCTGAAAGCATTTTTGAAGTAGAATATTTTATATTTAAAGTTTTTGTCATTAGAAAGGCTTTGAATATTTTAACACTATTAGATTTAATTTACTTCATCGTATTATTTTTTCCAATACATGAGAAATAATATCTTATATGGTTTTGATTCATTCTTTAAGTAGTTTGTTAATATTGTGTAATAAGTGAATTCATGGAATATTGTTATAGAGGTAGACATTTTTATTTGAAGATGTCATCTTTTGTAGTATAATAATAAGGCCATTATTGTAGGAATGTGAAGGAGTTAGACATTGCTTTTAGTAAAATCATCACTCTGAAGGGCATATTGGCAATAGCAGCATGTGGTTAAGATCATGTCAATTTTTTGTAAATCTTTAACAAATTCTGAAATCACTCTGGTTGCTTACAAATTTATGAAACACAATTACTTAGTGGAAGAATAAGGCTATAGTCACTGCATGACAAAGGATTGCTGCTTAATAAATAAGTGAGAAGAATTAAGTATAATTCAAGGAAAGCAGCATTCTTAAAATATTTTGAATTGATTCGAGAAACAGAGATTTTATGATTATTTATTTAGCAGAGTTTATATAGACATTTATGTGTGTGTGTGTGTGTATCCTTCATCTCTGTATCAATTCAAATAAGATTTTGCCAAAAAAATAAATTTTAGAGCCAAAAATACCAATCAAAAAGAAAGAAAAGAAGAGGGAAGGAAGGCAGGAATGCAACTTAACATCAAAAAATTTCATCATTATTTAGAGTAAAGATCTATATCAACTAAACATTTGTATTGTGAACTCCACATTCCACTAAAACTTATGCCATTTATCTACAAATATAAGCTTTTATTTGCTTCTACAACAAATAATACATAAATTTAATGAAACTGCAGCTCAAAAGATGGAAATAGCATTAGAAATTCAGTCATCCAGTGCAGTAGGTAAAGCATGGGTATGACCTGACTCTAAGCAATCAGAGAACAACCAAGAAAATGTGCCAAACTGTTGGATACCCAGATTTGTTCCCAGGGCAGGGAAATAGGCATATCAAGATAAGTAGAAGAATATACCATGTTTAAAGCTTAATTATAATGCAAAATAGATATATATCTATATCTATTTCAAAATGTTAAATTTAAAAGTGGACCAGAAAAAAAAATAAACAAAATTGCTTCTATAGAGAAAACAAAGAATAGCCTTGTCTTCTTCTATTAAAGACTGACTAGCCACAAAATATTATGGAAATAGCTATAGAGCTTTGAGAAAAAATATTATATTTCTATAATTGTGTTACCACTAAGGTTGTTATGTTTGTAGTTAAGCCAAAGTAATACCAAGACATTCAAAGAATCAGAAGGAATGGTAACCATATATTTATCCTAAAAAATAAAAATAAATACTAAGAAAAGGATACATTTATTAAAATTTAAGAAGAAAGATATGATTATGTAAATGCTATGTTAAAGGGTATTGAATCTACAGGTAGACAAGATAAGGATCACGTCTATTTTGAAAATATTTCAAAATAAATGCCAATAAATAAAAATAATTCTTAAAATGATACTTCCGTCTAACTTGTTTGATTTTGTAAGTGCATGTTACTTTATATCAATTTGCATTATTGATTATTATATGCTTAATAACACAGATACAATTAAAAGAATATTATAAAAAAGTTGAGATAGCAAAAATAACTTTCTTTTCTAATATTTACATATTAAAGTTTTAACAGTGAATTTTTATCAATCATAAGTCTTTATATTTTCAGTAAAATACAAAATTATAATGGAGAAAAAGTAAGCAAAAAATGATTCAAATAAAAATGCTAAGGGGAATAATCGTTTATAACATTTGCCATCTACCTCTGCTTGGTACTATAACCAATCACAAGCCACTGTAGCCGCTGACCTCCATCACTCCCTAAAAGTTCACAGTGGAGATCAGGAATGGAGCACTTTGTGCTGTGGGGAAACTGACAAAATAGAGCTTCAGATAGATGTTTTCAGTAGAAGATTTTATAAGCCCCAATTCTTGCATCTCCTTATATCTAGAAGAGCACAAAATTCATTAATGGTGACGTCTGCTCCTCATAACTGGCAAAAGAACTCAATGTGTGTTTGATTGCACGTACTCCTCTTCACTAAAATTACATATATAATATTGAGTTTCCCCCTGCCTCTTCAGAAAAGGTCCTCAGAGCCATCTGAGGTTCTGTCTTCTAGATTATAGCCCTCATTTTGCCCCAAATAAAACTTAATCCACAACTCTCATGTTATAAAATTGTATTTCAGTAAACAGCATGTATATTAAAATAGTTCAAAACATTGATGTCACAATTGGTGAAAAGATACCTCTGCCTATATAATTTAAAATTGAAATAAAAAAATAAACTGGGCCACCATGATAATGAATCTGTGTAAGGAGAGACATTTTCAGCATGATGAAGGGAAGATAAATCACTCTAAGCTTATAACTATGCATCTGGACAAATTAGCAGTTGTGAGAGTAATAACCAAATATTCTTCTAGAAATAAAAAGGATGAAAAAAAATTTACACCCAGACATCTTCACAGAGAGAATTTCTGGAGGATGTACTTCAGCCCAGTCTGCTTGATGATCCATGAACTGGTCCAACACAGAGGGGAAGGAGAGACCATAGAAAGAAGCAGAGCCCTGCAGCTTAGTGGGCGGCAGGTTTTATCAGCAAGATAACTTACTTATGAGACTTGTCTTGAGCAGCCACAAGAGTCTCCCTGCAACCCCACCAGAATCTTAAAAGTTTATATAGAAGCCTTAAAATACTGTCCGGGTGGTCTCGGCAGCAAGCACATTACTGTCACAAGGCTGAATACTTGGTGGGGCTTCTGCAGGGAAGGCAAGCGAAACGCATTCCAGTAGTCATGTCCTCTTGATGATCCCTTCAAGACTAATCCGTATCAGGTATAAGTAGTGGGATAAAAGAAGAAAAGGAAAACAGAGTTAATGACTTTTTGGATATGTAAAACATTTTAAAATTTCTGTGCAAAATTTATGATTACAACACTGAGTATATTTTTAATGGTACCATTCTGGAAGTCTCTATATCTAAGATTAAATTTAGTTAATTATGGGCTTGTGAGTAATATTTTTTTGTTTCTAAATTTAATAACCTATATTATTCACTAAAAATTTTTAAGAATTTAATTTCAAAGTTAAAATAATTTTAATTGTATAAATAAAGAGATATTAGAATGGTTATTTTAATAGAAAAATGACAGTGTGAAGCATTAAAAACAATGTAACAACATCAGTAAAACTGAGTAATTATATTTCTTATGGTTTTCACAAATAAAAAGATATTTTATTAATAATTATATTTACAGTCTTTTAAAACCATAAGGGATTCTCAATATAGAATGTCTAATGTTCATAGAGCAAAATTGTGTGCATAATTTGATTCAAGGACAAAATCATACATATATATAATATACACACACATAACTAATACCCAGGAATTACATACAAAAAAGAATGTTTAATTCTTTATTTGTTACATTACAGTAAGATTTGATTATAGTTTTTATTTGCATTTCTAAATTATGAAACATTTGATACATACAGGTTATGATTATAAAATATATATCCATTACTCTACCACCCAAACTGAGAAGTAAAACATGACATTTCCAATATATTTACCCTTGCTCTTTTATGTTGCTTAAAACTAAAACTGTTATAACTACATTTTATAGAAATAGGTATTTGTTTCTGGTGTTTCTTTTTCTATATTTTTATTTTCAATAATTTTCGCAGCATTTTTAATTGTTCCTCTTGCAAATATCCTAGAGATTCCCCACAAATATCTGAGAATTTATGCATTTTAATGTCTTTTAATAGGAAAATTGACTCAATATAGGCTTATCCATATGTATTATTGACTAATTTATTTATGACTTTATTTTGTTTTCCACATATAACTTTGTTCATTAATTTTCATTTTTTTGAGTGACTTTCTTTTGTTTTTCCTTCAGATGTGTTTTTCAGGCATTAAACACCTCATTCTTTATACCACTGAAGATAATTTCATTAATTTCTTACTTGTATAATATTTTGGCTATTTCTAGAATTTAAAATTCAGGATGACTTTTCTATAAAAGATAAATTTCAAGAAGCTGTCTTCTTTAATCCAGTTTTGCCAATATTATATAAAAAAACAACCTGTTTATTGTTTTTTTCTGATAGTTATTATTCTATCCTACACAAGGATAGTTAAATTTTTTCTAATTATATATTTTTATATATTTTCTACTTTATATCAAGAAAATAGTCATGTTAACTGTTTTTTATATTATAAGTACATTATGGTATTTCGCTCCATCTTTGGAAATTTGGTTCTGCTATTTAAAGGATTATCTAGTCCATATTTTGACTTTGTTCACTTTACTTTTTGATATAGCACCAAAGGCATGATCAACGAAAGGAATAATTTCTAAGCTGGACTTTAAAAAAAATTACAATTGGTTTTCTTTGCAAAAGACATTGTCAAAAGAATGATAAGATGCCACAGATTGGGAGGCTGTATTTGCAAAAGATATATCTGATAAAAGGCTATTAGCCAAAATATATAAAGAATTCTAAAAAGCTCAACAATAGAACATTAAACAACCTGATTTAAAAAATGAGCAAATTACCTGAGCAGATCTCTCACCAAAGAAGGTAACAGATAGCAAGCAAACATATGAAAATATGTTCAGCATTATATGCCATTAGGAAACTACAATTTAAAACAAGAAGATACTACTACATACCTATTAGACTAACCAAATCTAGAACACTGACAACACCAAACATCCTGCCAAGATGTAGAACAACAGGAACTCTTACTTATTGCTGATGGAAATACAAAATGATTAAAACAGTTTGGAAGGCAGTTTGGCAGTTTCTTACAAAACTAAATGTGCTCTTACCATAAAATACTTCAAGTCTACTCTTTGCAGTTTACCTAAAGGAGCTGAAAACTATGTCCATATAAGAACCTACACAAGGATATTTACATCAGGTTTGTTTGTAATTATCAAAACATGGAAGCAACAAAAATATCCTTCAGTAGGAGAATGGATAAACCATAGTACAATCAGACAATGGATTATTATTCAGTGCTGAAAAGAAATGAGCTATTAAGCCATAAAAAGATAATATAGATCCTTAAATGTATAATGATAAGTGAAAGAAACCAATCTACAAAGGCTATGTATTATATGATTCCAACCTCATGATATTCTGGAAAAAACAATACTATGGAGAGAATAAAAAGATGAAAAGTTGCTAAGTGTTATGAGAAAGGGAAGATTGATTAGGTAAAGCACACAGGATTTTTAGGGCAGTGAAACAATTGTGTGTGGTACTGTAATAGTGGATATATACCATTGTACACTTGTCCAGACACATAGAGTATTCAACACCAAGAGTGAGTCCAAAGGTAATTATGAGTGATTATAATGTGCCAGTGTAGATAAGTATATATTTATATATACTGCTGGGTCCTATAGATCCCAGGATATGGGCTTTCTCTGGGAAGAATGATTGTTGCATCAGGGTCTTGGTCCTCTCATATATGTAGATATAGGGTAGACTGATAAAAAAAGAATGTCTGGATATTGAGAAACTCAAAATTAAAGTAAGAAGATTTACAATAATAAAAACCAACTAATCCCTTGAAGATTTCTAGAGTAATTAGACAAAAAATGTACAGAGAGGATTTTCTTATAGAGTTTCCAACCTTTGTCTAACAATTTGTACACCTCACAGAATATATATTTTTAAACGTACATATAAAAATGACAAAAAATAACTATATAGTAAGTCAGAAATGAAGTGTCCACAAATTTCATGATGATAAATTTGTACTATTTTCATAAAAATAAATAAGATAAAATTTAAACAACAAAAATGGCTAATTGTCTGGCTAACTGAAATTTATGAACCTTCTTTTTGACGTTAACTAATACATGTATTTTACTATTAAAGCCCTTAATGTGCTTTTATTTTTATCCTATTTACCTCTCTTTCTTCACTACGGAGTATCCTGAGATTTTAAAATGCATTCTCCTGCTTTTCTTTATAATTTCTTGAACACACATATATATCAATAAAATGATATCATTTAGTTTAAGTTGCCATTTATATTTATTAAATGTTATATTTTTTCAATTTCCCCTGAAACATTCTCTTTACTACAATTTTTATATTTAGAATTCTTAATTTTTATAAAACTGAAATTTTTAGAATGGAACTTAAAAATTACTCCATTAATCCATTTTCCAAAAAGTGGATATTTGAGTTATTTACAATTTTTGATTACTATAAGCAATGATGTTATGAACATACTTGTATATTTATCTTGGTGCACACTGAACACAGGCAGAAGGTTGAAGGTAACTTAGGAAAGAAATTGCTAGAGTTCGTGTGTTGACACCTTTAATTTATAAGAATATTATATTTTTCTGAAGTTAATGTAAAAGAGGAGAACAAATCTGACTCTATCTTAGATCTGTTCCTTTAGCTTTGACCACTGTGCCCTGTTTCCGAGGCTTAGTCTTGCTAGCTTTGCACTCACATAAAGATAACCAGCTGTAGAATAGAGAATAACATTTGTTTGTTGGAGGTTTACAGGGACACCATGAACTGACCCACATGGACAGCTGCAAGAACAAAGAATTTCTACAGCAAGATGTTTGCAACAACCAACCATACACCCTCCTTTATTTCTTGTTTGTTTGTTGTTCTTGTTTGTTTTTGTTTTTGTTTTGTATAAAAGAAGCCTGTATTGTGACTGGATCTGGATGGTTCTCCAAGACATTAGTCGGCCATCCTCTCGGTCTGCCAGCTTTCCAAATAACGTCGCTATTCCTTGCCCCAACACCACATCTCTTGTACTTAAAGTTTAAAGTTTAAACTCAAAGTTTCACATTTGGGTAAGTGTTTTTCTATCTTTTCTGCTAAGTGTTACTGTCTAATATTTATGGCTGGAATTTACACTCACCTAAATTCCTTCAAGAATAACTTGACTATCATTGGCTGTGTCTTTTTCCATATAAATTTTAGAGTAAGTTTGTTGAGTACCATTCAAAACTCTGCCAGCATTTAATCATAGAGATTAAATCTGTGAATCACTTTGGTAAGATTTTATATGGTTAAAATATAGGCTTTCCATATTCATGAAGAAGCTATATTTCTCCAGTTACTTTTGTATCTTTAATGCATTTCCACACAGTCATATTTTTTTTCTGACGGCACGCAAGACTTTTATTTGGTGAATTTCTTTTCTTCGTATTTTCTGTGGTTAAAATTGTATCTGTTTATTGCATTTCAAACATTTTGTTTCTTGGCATAGAAATACACCTGATATTTAGTCTCTGTAAACTACTCTTTTTATACATATCTATTTTTTTAACGTAAACAGTTTAGATTATTTCTTTCAGATTCTAGTAAATAATACATTTGATTCTGTTTCTTACTAAGTTCTTTAGTACCTCCCTTACAATGATGAATGCAAGAGGTCATAGAGAATATTGTTAACTTGTTTTTAATTTTGAAGTTAATGTTTTTACTTTTTTGTATTGATCAAAGTAGTTTAATTTGGGTGTTTTTTTTTCAGATATTCTTTGTCAGAATAAAGAAGTTCTTTCATTTCTTGTTTTCTAAGAGCTTTTTATCAGGACTAGTATTGGACTTTAATCACGCTCTTTCTCTGCATCTTCTGAAATGATCAATTGCTTTTCCCCTTGTAGTTTTGTAATCTATTAATGTGCCATACTACATTAATTTATTGTATACAGGCAAACTAATTTGCATTGTTGGAATAATCCCATTTATTTTTACAGGTCAATTTTGCCTACAGATTCATATTTTTCTACTGTACTTACTTATTTTTGTTCTGTTATTTTGTGTGATAGTAAATATGAGACAGTTTATACTTTAAGAATTAAATATGCAATGCTGAATCTCACTTTTTTCTTAAGGGGTACATGAGCTCAAACTATTTAAATTGTGAGTTATGAACAAGTCACATTTAGTCACCCTGTGATGAAAGAGTCATGGTGAAAAAACGCCCACTATAAAACTATGTAAAGTGAGCACTAGGTCCTTGCTTCACCTAATCCACATAACTGGATATTTACATTTGCTTTTCTCACAGGAGGGTACATCCTTCCTTTAATTTTATATTTATATAAAATGTGCTGGAAGGAGCATATTCTTGTCAGAGATTTTAGAGTTACTAACAATTTAATCTAATTTTAAAAGGGTCCATGTCAAAGTGTACCAAATAACTGCTTCCAGAGATTTGAAGTGTGACTATAATCACTGAACATACACAGTTAATTTATGCCAAATGACTTTCTATTATTAATGTACATATGTACATGAAAAGGTTGTTTTAGTAAATTTAGTACATTATACAAGGACTAACAATACAAAGGTCCCTAAACATTTAACTTTTCATTAGCAATATATTTATCTGTGATCATTGTTTTAATCACATAATACTATTTATTGCTCATACATGATATACCAACATCATGAAAGACATAGCTCTAAGGATTAGAGGTGTATAATATAAAATAAGAGTGTGCTTTATTTTAAGGAGTTAACAATTACATATTAATGGCTTTAAGTCTAGCATATATTTCTTTCTCTTAATGGCCTAGAATTTTTATATTTATGTTGCCTATTTGTCATTTTTTGAGCCAACTCAGGTGAAACACAAACACAACTCTAAAAAATTACCTAAAGACACTGACACAACTTTTTTTCTTAAATCAAGAAGCAACTCCATCACTGTCTTCCATGTTTATGTAAATTGGTTAACTACACAGGGAGCTTACAGGGCCTTCTGAGGAGAATAATTTGCCTATACTTTGATGATCACTTAAGAAATTGTCATGGATACATTTGGTAGAATATAATCATTCATATTATTACATTTATACCATTGATGTTTTCACTGTTTCTGCCTTTGTTGCTTGGTTCTTAAATTATAGTTAAATAATAATGAAGCCTCTGTTTCCTTAAAACAGGGAACACATATTTATACTCCTGTAAATATTTTTAAATACAAGATCTAAAAAGAAAAACATATCTGATATTGCAATCACTGTAAAACACAGATTCATTTGTGTCTGTCAGCTATGGGTCTGCAACAAAACATCCCATAACTTAGAGGCTGATAAAGATAAATATTCTTATGCACTGACTAATTGTTCAGCTGGGGTTCTAACTCAAACTGCTGACCCACTAGGCCAGCTCTGCTGAGACCTCTGATGCCCTCACTTTTGTTTAGTTCTAGGACATGGGTTCAGTTCAGGTCTAATCTTAAGTGCCTTTGATTTGTTTGAGACCAATCAGCCTACTCAGCATGTCTTCATGGTAGAGGTAGAGTACAAGAGAGAAAACCCAGTGCATAAACACATTTCAAGCCTTGGCTTGCATCACATCATATCTGCTGATAGCCTACGGGCCAAAGCAAGTTACAAGTTCAAGCCCAAATGGAGGAGAAAATAAATACTCCTCACGTGAAAATATAATGCCAAAGGATATTCTAATATGCATGATAACCTTCTCTGACCTCCACTCAAAAGTTCCCCACTGAAAATTAGATGATTAATTATAATGGTTAGTAATTTTAAAAAAGATCTTTTTTAGAAAAAGGTCTCTATATTAACGCTTTCTATATCACTGACATTTGACACAGTGCTGGTCATGTATTAGGCACTTTCTAAATGTTTACTGGCTAGCTGGCTGGGTGACCTGGTGTCAGACACATAGACATGTTATCAATATAATAATGTCCAACTAAAACAAAGTTACATTATTGTACCAAGAACTGGATTGTCTTGCCCACGCAGTTTTTAAAAAATATGCATATAAAATATAATATACACTATAATTCACTCAATTTACAATAAGAAACACAACAATGAAGGTAATATTCCCACTGGATATTCCCCATTGACATTCTCTGATGTATTAACTCTCCTGGAAGAAGTTGCATTAATTATTAGATATTTAATTAGATTTTCACCAATGGTGTAAACACAATATGAAAATTCATTTTGATTTGCATTGTCATTTAGAATCACTAATCAACTGAGAGATATAAACAATCATGACAAGAGACTGAAACTTCAGTAATGAGGGGTTTTTAAAATATGCATGGCATCATTAGATGAACATATAGTCTCGATTACAGAATGTGAAATTCCATTAAATTACCCCATATGAGTCAATGCCCAGAGGACCATTTTTGATCAGGGTAGAATAACTAATTTTCTAGGACCTTAGGATGGAAAATTTCATATTTTAATGAAAAGTCACATCATGAATACTCTTTATTCCTTCACTGTAAAAGCCAGGAACTGTTACTCCCCTTCAGTGAGTATAACAGTTGCTTGAAAAAATAAACAGACTTTGGATTTAAAAACTAGAAAAATTCTTTGTTTTTGTTTTTGTGACTTAGATTCCACATATGAGCGATCTCATATGGTATTTTTCTTTCTCTTTCTGGCTTACTTCACTTAGAATGACATTCTCCAGGAGCAACCATGTTGCTGCAAATGGCATTATGTTGTTGGTTTTTATGGCTGAGTAGTATTCCATTGTATAAATATACCACATCTTCTTTATCCAGTCACCGGTTGACGGACATTTAGGCTGTTTCCACGTTTTGGCTAATGTAAACAGTGCTGCTATGAAAACTGGGGTGCAGATGTCATCCTGAAGTAGATTTCCTTCTGGGTACAAGCCCAGGAGTGGGATTCCTGGGTCATATGGTAAGTCTATTCCTAGTCTTTTGAGGAATCTCCACATTGTTTTCCATAGTGGCTGCACCAAACAGGACAGAAATAGACTCACAGACAGAGAATACAGACTTGTGGTTACCAGGGGGGTGGAGGGTGGGAAGGGATAGACTGGTATTTTAAAATTGTAGAATAGATAAACAAGATTATACTTTATAGCACAGAGAAATATACAGAAAATGTTATGATAACTCACAGAGAAAAAAATGTGACAATGAGTGTGTATATGTCCATGAATGACTGAAAAATTGTGCTGAACACTGAAATTTGACACAACATTGTAAAATGATTATAAATTAATAAAAATGTTAAAAAAATAAAAAACTAGAAAAATTCTGTAATTTATACTTATTTTGCCAGTGTTTTTCTTTATAATTATTAGTAGTAAAAATCACAGTCACTTGGGATCTTTGTCCCCCCTTTTTTTTTAGTATCAGCTAAATGAGCTAACCCTGCCAATAACACATTATCTTTGCCCAAAACAGGCATGTGTGTGTGCCCCAACACGCACAACACAATATATCCACACATCCTCCTTACTACTACTTATTGTAGTATAAAATCTCCTAAGTTTAGGACCAAAGTCATTGTTTTGAACTCTGTGTCTCTGATGAAAACACAGAAATCAATTCTTCACTGCCTCTCCTATGAAACAGTCATTGTCAAATACTTGCACTGTTCTGTAACTACTGACTACATGTCTTTCACTATCTTAATAAGACCACATACTCCCAACATCAGGCACTGTGGTTTGAACCTCAGTCTATATACCATGTACATAACAAGGCCTAGCCCAGATTTCTTTAAAATCTGTTTTCTGCAATAGGGCCATAGGTTTGATTGGGATAGTCTCTTGCAAAGTCTCCTTTGATTTTTGTTTAAAATGAATTTCTAATTCCTCAGTTGTTTTAGTTATGATTAGGTTTGCAAACCCAAATGAATTTGGAACACACCATAATCAACATTTGTAAGACTGAATCATAGAAATATGTGCACAATTGGTAAAATATATACCACAGTGGTTGATTTAAGTAGTCAGTTGTATTACAAAAAACAATAATAAAATAAAACAGGCACATGAAATGTTCAGTAATTATACAAAAAGTTTATTTATGATCTATATAATATTTCTTACTTTATCTGGGTAATTTTGTATTTTTATCTATCAAATGATAGAATTAAGAACGATAATTTTGAAATTTCACTTCATTTCCAAGAAAAATATAGTAGAACTTTAAAAATCTATATATTAATGGCATTTGCATTTATTTATACACAGTTCCTATGTGTTTCTGGCTAGAAGTAGAAATTACTGGCTTAAATGTGTGTTGGTTTCCACTGTTCATTAGCTAAAATTGAAGTAAATAAGTATTAAAAATAATAACTATTAAAAACTCAAAACACTGAATTTTCTTCCAACTAATTTTATCAGAGTAGCAGTTACATAAGATTCTAATCTATATTTATAATTTTCTTGGTAGTACATGAACTTCAGAATTCCATGTAATAGAATTTGTAAGCTATCCACCTCTTTGTATGTGTCATGAACATTAAATTATTAATATATTATATTAGAAGTCACAAGTAAGGATTTAGTTAACAGATGATTATTGAAATTTTTATGTAAATTTTGTGTACTGCA
The DNA here is from genome assembly GCF_048564905.1 of Vicugna pacos. Taxonomy (NCBI): domain Eukaryota; kingdom Metazoa; phylum Chordata; class Mammalia; order Artiodactyla; family Camelidae; genus Vicugna; species Vicugna pacos. The sequence continues at coordinate 82,421,381 of NW_027328741.1, read as the reverse complement.
CTGTAAAAATTTGAAATCTACAATCATAGACTATAGAACAAGCAGATATACACAAGACAAGTTAAGCCCACACTGTTTCAAGAGGCTTCTATTTTTAAAATTTATTAAATATTTAATTTCACAGATTGATGTGTTTAGGTAAATCGTTTTAAAATATGTTATCACAATTACTTTGGAACAATAATAATTTTTATCATTATCCTAATTTTCAGTGTATATTCACATGTGATTCCAACAACTATGACACTGAGTTGCTGAAGCAAAATCAAACATTTTAGAAATAAAGAAATTAAAGTACAGGAAAATTAATTGACTTGCAGCAATTTTTTGCACTGTCATCTTGGCTAAGCTAGGATAGTTTACAAGAATCCCCTATCCTGTATGATACTTTGTTAACTGGCCCAAATAAAAATTCTTTTTACAAATTTTGGAAGGGGAAAATAAAGCAGCTCATCTGAAATCTGTTATTTTAGAGGTACGAGTAACAAACAAAAGATACATGTGGATTCTAGCTAGTTCTTTCTGTCTTTGGCTCCACACCAACATCATTTTCCCAAATGAAAATCTTACTGACCAAGAGCCACTGAGACCCAACAAATAAGTGGAGACAGCAGCTTTCCATAATCTTTTCCACCAGGTCTCCTTTGCAGACCCACTTGGGCAGCCCAAACTGCTTTATTTAAAATGATTGGTTATTGTCTTTTCTCTGATCCTCCAATTCTCCCTTTTAGAAATTTATGACCCCAGCAATACACACAATTTGGGGAAGTGCTATCACATATCTAACTCTTTATTACATAATACTCATATTTGTTTTCATTTTCAGATTGAATCTGACTGAGACATAATTTTGATGAGATCACACTGCTATTAAATGTCAGTATTGAAAATCAAATATTTCTTACTATTTCTCAATCTTGAAAGAAAGAATATTTCCAAAAAAAAAGGAGGAGTTGTTAGGTTATGTATTTACTAAAAATTTGGGGGCAAGGAATAAGAGGTTTCAAGAGAGACAGAAGTGAGAAAAAAGGAGATAATCTAGCAGGAAAGAATAATTCATGCTTAAGAATGTTTTCATGGTAGCCAACGCTAACTACCAGGTTGCTGGTTATATCAGAAAATACTGGTATAATTGATAACATGGAAAACTTTCAAAGCTTCATGCCCTTAACTTTCATTGAAGATAAAAATATCCTGATTTTGTGTATAGGCTAGATATCCTCATATGTGTGTGTGTGTGTATGTATGTGTGTGTATGTATACACACACACACACACACACATATATATATCCCCAAATTTCAGTGAATTAAACAACAAAGATTAAGAATTTACTCTAGCAAAGTCTGTATCCAGATAAGAAGCAAGATGAACTGTTCCAAAACCAGCAACTCAGTGATTCAGAACAAGGAAAGTACCACCGTCTTGAAGCAACATCATATGGAGCTTACTGCCTCCTGATGGGCATCTCAGAAAAAGAGGCACCTGCACAGCCATTGCTGGTTTTTCCATGCTTTATGCCAAAACTTATTCATGTAAATTTGACTCATGGCCATTGGACAAAGCTAGTTACATGACCTTAATTATCTTCAAGTGGATAAATAATACAGTCTTGCTGGTGCACAGAAAGGATACTAATGAACACTGATAATATTTTTTCCATAAAGCTTAATATTTGAAATAATTGACTTTGGCATAGGGCTTTATGATATTGGGCATATGAGTTAAATTATCTCTTCCTCAATTTTCTCATTAATAAAATTGAAGACAGTAATTTTCCCACTCTTAGGGAAATTAGGGAATCAAATGCAGGCATATAGCACTCAATAATATTAGACATTATCAAAATCATCATTATCATCATCATCATTTTCTATAGCTCTAGTATTTGACAACATGTATCACTGAGGCTGATAGATTTTGACAAAGAAATAAAATATTAGAGTTGAAAAGAATTTTAGAAATTACATACTCTGGTCCTGTCCTTTCATTTATGAGAAAAGAAATGTCCATAATTTAAATGACCTTCCTGGGCCCAAATCTCCTTAACAGCAAAATTGGAAACAGATGTCTAAGTCCAGTGTCCTTTGTTCTCAAGATAGGGAAATTAGAACTTTCTATCAAGCATAGACTGAAGATATCCAACTCTTTTGTATATTGCTAAATCTGTTCCATGTTACCTTTGCTCATTTTACTCCATCAATTAATTGACATTTTGTAATTAATTAAAATGTTCCCAAAGGTGCAAGATTAATGATTTTATAAGCATGGCAGAAATATGTTGATATAGTAAAGCGCTTATTGCCTGAGCAAATGTATTTTCCAATTTCTATGAACTAGTCACCCAAGGAAATTTTGCTTACTGTGCTAAAAATTAGGGATTTTCATGGAGGGAAATGAACAAGAAAAAATTAAAAAGTGAAACTGTTAATAGATAAGTTTACTTAAAATATTTAATTATTGAAAGAAAGTAGTATTTGACTTATAATGATACAAATGATTTTTTATTCTCCCATTTCCACCAAAACAGAAAAAAAATGCTATTAGAATTGTATGGTTCAATAAAACCTTACAGAACACAAAATCAAGAATATAACTAACATTCTTGCCATTATGAACTTTCTTTGGGGAAGAAATTTGTACCATCTGGAAATATATGAATAAGACAGAAAAGGCCAGGTGACAAAAACACATTAAATTGCCTAATAAATGGATAAAAGTTAAAATGCTAAATGCCAAAATGTCAAAATTCCACTTCAAGTTTAGAAATGCTATTTTAAAAGACTTTCCAAAGCATTTTACCACTTTTTCTATGAAATCAAAAATTTCCTTTTAATCACCTACAGATGCACAAGAACCTCATTCAGACTCACAAAAAGACCAACCAAGAAATATGTTTGCTATATCCATGGCATGTTGCTGACACAAATGAAAAAAAAGAGAGTGATGACTTTGTGTGTGTGTGTGTGTGTGTGTGCATGTGTTTGGAGAGGGGCAGGAGGTTTGAAGGTGAAGTAGACAGGGAAAAAAGAGGCTTTGTTTATGGTGTTTTAAACTTAACAGATAATAAAACATTGATGTAAATTTATTTAAATCTGCAATGTTTCATCATTACAAAGAATGGAAATCAAAATGCATTAAGATTAAAGAAACCTAGATGCCAAAAATAGATAGATGTTTTGCATAAATGAACTGCATCTAAAAACTGTTATTCTCATTAATGTGTATTAAGAATCACAATTTCAATTTTTGTCAATTATTCCTGAGTTAAATGAAAAGTAAATTTAAAAAGGCACAATACACTGTGTTATATCTTTCAGAACAGAATGGGTCTTCAAACAGAACAACTTTCAAGGAATGAATTTGGGGAAGTACACAAGGCAGAAGTCAGAAAGCTAGGTAGGAAAGTACTGTAGTTGACCAGGAGAGAATATAAAGGGTTATAAAAAGCTGGATTTATCAAGAATTATTAAGGAGATAGAATTGATGGGCTTATGTACTATTTAAAAGTAGGACATGAAGTTGACAAGTATAGATTGACTTTCATTCAAGATTCTTGCTGGAGTAACTGAGTCAAAGGAGTGACTTACAGCAATAGAGAGAGTGGGGAAGAGATAAGAAGATAGGGAAATGCACCAAGTGTATTGAATTCAGTTTTAGATATGTTGGGTAATCTGTGCCTGATTTTAGAAGACACATGCAATTTCGGTATATAAATGAGTATTAGTTTAAACCACAGATATTGATATTATTCTAAAACTGTATATAAAGGGCGATCCTCAAGTAGACCAGCATTTTAGGCATTAGAGTGGATGGTAAATCCAAATTTTTTAGAGACTCTTAAAGAATCATTATAAAGATGAAAGAGCCTGGAAAGAATAGTGGATTTGATAAAGAAAAGAAAAGGCTATATATATACCGATGAGGCCTGCAAAATACCACAAACTAAGTGGCTTAAGTAGCAATTTATTGATTAGGATGCTAAAAGTCTGAGATCTAGGTTTTAGTGTGGCTGATTCCTTCTAGGGTTTCTCCCCTAGTTTCTGGTGGTTTTCTGGCAGTCCTTAGCATTCCTTGGTGTGAAGAAGCATTTCCCCAATCTCTACCTTCATTTTCACGTGGCATTGTCCCTGTGTCCATGTGTATCCATGCTCTAATATTCCCTTTTCACAGGGACTTCGGTCATATTAGGTTAGAGGCCCACACTAGTCCAGCATGATTTCATCTTCACTAATCACACCTTCAACAGCTCTATTCCGTATAAGGTCACATTCTGAGGCAGCCAAGCTTTAGACTTCAGCATACAAATTATACAGGGACACAGTTCATTCTATAACAAAATTCTAGCTCAGTGGTAGAGTGCATGCTTACTATACACAGGGTCCTGGGTTCAATCCCCAGTATCTTCATTTAAAGAAACAAACAAACAAACAAATGATAAATAGATAGATAGATAAACAAATAAATAAATATCTCCCCCATCAAAACAAAATTTAAAAAATATGATCACAAGGAAAGTCATTTTTACTAACCAGTTTCAATTGGTGGTAGAGGCTGATTTTGAAAATCATTTACTTAGTTTAAAAGATAAACTAGAGACAATAAATTTAAACTCATTTAAAAAGGCACTTGGATTTGAAGTGAAGGTCAAATATAAAGACATATTTAGAAGAGGGAGATTGATCTTGAATTAAATATGAGAAAAAGATAGATGTTCATTTTTTTTAATTAATTTTGCCTTCGTTGAAATTTCTTTTGAGAAAGTATCTTGTGGAGGTAGACCTGGGCTGCCTGGATCTATTTCTGGAAGTAGCATGGTCTAGCAGAATGAGTAAGAGATTTGGAGTCACAAGATTCACTGTGTGGTTCTGGATCTGAAACCTAAACTGTGCAAATTTGAACATGTTTACTGACCTCTCTTGGACTCACTTCTCTTCAATTGCAGATAATAGCATTCCTGTACCAGAATGTTATGAAAATTAAATATTATAATGTGGTCTAAATGCACTTTTTATCAAAATATTATATGTGTATATTATTTTTATATTGTCAGCATCATTTTATTCTGTCTAGCTATAAAGCTTTTATAAACATTTAGAAAATGCAGAATTTGACTTCCTCTGATTGCCAGAGCATAGGAAGGATTGTTAGAAACATAACAATCTTTCCAAAATAGTACAACTTTTTGTCTTAAAATACTAAAGGAATGTATTACTATAAAAATGTGTTGTATTGTGGCAATGGCAGAAACAAATCTTAAGAAAACTTTGTGAACATCACTAAGACACAGAATGTGCAAACCAAATGGGCAGCAAAAACAGAAACATTTTTGAATTTAATAAAATAGTACAAATGCATTCTGGTGCATGGACATCAACCCACAGGAAATATTAATAGCTATTATACTCACATTTATGATTCAATAAAATGTAATTTTATATCCTTTTTAAAATCATAAAACACTAATAAGATGGATTGATTAAATTTGATGTGAGTAATGACAATGATGCCATAGAGAAAATGGGAAACCACAATGTTGTTTCAATCACAAAAGCCCTCGGTTTGTGCTTCCCCAAACTAAAAGCAGATAGTGCCCTTTAAAGATTGATATAAAAATTTTGAAATTGTGAATTTTCTCATCTTAAAGTGCTCTTTTCTATACAGTGAATTAAAATGTGTAAAATTTATATTCTATTTACCTGTAACATCATGTTGTCTGACAGACTATAACATTGCATAATTTATCCAAAAGTTTAATTGAATTAAACTAAATATCTAAGGAGATATATTATATATATATCTATATATATTATAATATTATATATATGTATATGTATATAAAAAATACTAAAAAGTAGCTTATTTTTGGGGGGGTGCACATTGTAAGAGGAGTAGAAATCTATCGTGTCATATTCCAGAGCATTCTGTGCCCACCATCCCCTCCAGCCATCCACAGGTAGTGTGATTGCCCTGATCACCTACTCCAATTACCCCGCAAGCAAGCTGCATGTAAGGAGCATGACCTCAGTGTTTCACATACAAAAGGGAAACTTAAATCGTCTTAGTGCTGTACTTAGACATTTACACTGAATCTGTCATTCTAGCCAGTGGCAGAATTCTCCAGTTGAGTATGCTATGGAGTTTCCTATTGAAACAATCATCTTCACCCAGCATCTTCATGATGTGTACATGTTAGTGATCAAAATGCTCAAGTACACTTCTACAAGAAAGTACATGTATTGAGGAACACATAAAAACAGAAGTACCCTAAACTCATTTCCCTTATTGATTGAGTATATTTACATGTTGTCTCTTTCCCAAAACAAGTGGAAACATTTCTTCTTCTACTTTCCCTTTGAATGAAAGTTACTAAGGATTTAACTCCTGGAAAATGGGAAGAATGTATTACTCACCTCTACAGTAAAGTGTATAGTATAATACACTATAGTATATTATATTATGTAGCATACATGTTATAGCATGTATAACAACATATTCTATATGTGGCATGTGTATGTGTGGTAAAGCTGTTCATGCTGGTAGTTTAAATACTTGTCATCTTCTCATTGTACTATGGGTGTCCGGGTGTCTGTAACACATCACAATTTTATGTATATTTCATTCTCTCCTAATGGAAATATCAGGACTAACACAGATCTTCATACGCATTATGTCCGATCAACATTTACTCAATGAATAGCATCATCCAAATATATTTAAAATGAAATAGAGCTACCTGTCCCATGCTCTAAGCACAGACTTAAAGGAACCAAAAATAATTATAACAATCACATAACATCCTGAAGGCCTTCAGTGTCGAGGACTTAGCAGTGTCTAAACTTTCTTTAGAACACACTTCATCTCTTTTGCAAATCAATTTTGCTTTTGGCATCTGATAGTTTCTCCTCTGAATGAGCAGCTGACTTACTGAGAGCAAGTGAAGTTAGAGCAGAGGAAGGCAGGACACAAATGCTTACTCTAGATTCTGAAACTAACTTTCCTTTTCTGTGAGACAAGGGTTGAGAGTCATAAAACTACAGGTTTATAAGAGGATTTACACTGATTCTTTTTTTAAGGATGTGGGCCAGACTGCCAGTTATCTATCATTCAATGTCTGCTGCTCCTTTCCTGGGTAGAAATGATAGTTGTACTTATCTGGGAACATTTCCCAGCATGACTTGTAGCTAGATTTAGTGACTAAATTGTAGTCAGCCACATATAAAAGTAAGTGTTACTTGTTCTTTGAGTACAATTTTAAAGGATTTCAATGCCCTTCTTCATCCTTCTTCTTTTCAGCTGCCCCGGATACATATGCACTGCCTTGAGGACCAGCATATTGAAAGAACTTGAAAATGGAATCCCACCTCCACCCTACTGCCCTCCTCAACAGAAAAGCAACAGGACTGGTTCCTGACATTGTGCCCTGTGGAGCTGTCATTACAGCTTAATCACTCCACTCACCAGAGAACTCGACATATCACATCATATGTCTTAAGACTATTTAGGATGATGGCACACATTCCAAGCCAACTTTATGATTTCCTTTTTGGTGATCTCCTACTATTGAAAAGTAAAATGTCCTCCCAAAGGTTGTTTTCTGACGTTGGTTATTTTAAGTGTCCACTATCAGATTGCCATTCTCCCCTCTCTTTTTTTATGTTCTCCTCTGAATGGATAGCCATCCCTTTGTCATCATTTTGTCTAGTTTTCTAATATCCTAACCATTCTCTTAATTTCCAGTTCCATCTCCTGTATACAAGGAACATTATTCTGGAAGACACTTCCCTGAAACCTGAGTTTCAACAGAAACTTGGGGGCAAGGTTTCTGCCCATACAGTGAGAACAAGCAATTATAACCTTAAGAGAGCATGGGAATTCTGATGTCACTACTCCGTGATTCTTTATTTTCAGTCAATAAATAACATGTACCTCTGATGGTGGCTGTATGGTCAGGCAACTCAAGATGGCTGCTCTCTATACATCCCCTGCGTGCCTTGTGCTTGCTTCACCTACACACAACTCACATGACTGATCTTCCTTCATATTTGCCCCAGGCCCCAGCTAATGACTGTTCTAAATTTAGATCAGAACTCACCAATATGCTTATCATAGGGGTGGTAAGAGGCATGAACCTCTGCTGAATACCCTGGTAACCAATGAGCCAACCTGACATCAACTCCCCTATAACTGGTAACCTCTTCTTCCCCACCAGGAGCAAAGACTGCCATAATGTCCTGCCCTCCAGCTCCCACACATGGCAGGATGTAGCTCCAGGACTTTGCTTCAGATATGCAAGTTCACCCTAATCATTAAACTATTGATTATCTCTGTTGCTGACTCTGGGCTTTTTCTCAGGTCCTGAAGCTGGGCAAGTACAAGGCTTGTAGACCTGCAGGGTGAAGTCCAGTGCTGACATAGCTAATTAATATCCTCACATAAAACACTTTGTTTATATAAACATAATGTAACTAGTAGCCAAATTTGGTTCAAAAGAATAGAAATACATGGAGATCAGAAGCAACCTTAGCTCTAGGGCCTCAGAAAGCCCAGATTCAGTGGGATATCATGGTACAGCACAAGGCTTGTGGGAGAAATGAATAGCAGGCACAGCTTTGTTCATCTCTTATCTAATTCTCAATACTTTCTTCTGCTATTGGACCAAACATGGTTGTGTCTATGTCCATCCAAATACTATCCCTTTCTGAAACTCTTATGAAAATTTCAGTGCACAGTCATGTTAATTATGATGTTTCACTCATGATGCCACTTAAACATATCATCATCTTGCATTGTTTCAAAATATTGAATGTGTGTAAGTATTCTAATTATTTATGTTGCCTTATTTTAGTTGTAATGGTTATATGTTTTTCCAGGTTTATTTTCTTCAATTGTAAAACTGTCTGCTCAAGCAAAGTAGATCTACCCAGTGTTTCAAAATGATACCCTGTACAATTTGCCATCCCAAAATGTTACTTTAAATATTCAATTTGAAGAGTTTTCTCTCTCTTCTCACTCTGTGTGAATAGTGTTCATCCTTCAAAAAGCAGTCAATGCCGGTGACTTCAAAAGGGTCATTCCTCTCACAAAAGAGTATCTGACCTTGTGACTATGCTTTTTCTCAGAAAAAAAACATGAATTTGCATAACTGGTTTGGAAGTTTCTATATGCAGGTATATCTTATTTTATTGTGTTTCACTTAACTGTAATTTGCAGATACTGAGTTTTTTCCTTACAAGTTGAAAGTTTGTGGCAACCTGGTCTCTGGCAACTCTATCACTGCCATTTTTCCACATTGTATCTCTCTGTCACACTTTGGTAATTTTACAAGTATTTCAAACTATTTCATTATTATTATATTTGTTATGGTGACCTGTGATCTTTGATGTTACTATTGTAATTGTTTCAGGGTGCCATGAACCCCACCCACATGAGATGAAAACCAGATTCACAGATGCTGTGTGTGTTCTGACTGCTCCATTGACTTGACTGTTCCCCCTTCTTTTTCTTTTCTTGGGCCTCACTATTCCCTGAGACACAATAATATTTAAATTAGATGAGTTGATAAACCTACAGTGGCCTCTAAGTGTTCAAGTGAAAGAGGAATCAATCAACATTTCACTATCAATTATTATTTATTGTTATTTTAATAAATTGCCAGACATCTCAACTTTCAGCAACTGCTAGCCTGATCTGTCAGCATCGAGGAAAGACCCTCCACCAGTAAAAAAATTATGACTCATTGAAGGCTCAGATGATGGCTAACAGTTTTTAAAGTATTTTTAATTAAGGTATGTGTATTGCTTTTTATATATAATGATATTGCAAGCTAAATAGACTACAGTGTAGTATAACATAAATTTTATATGCACTTGGAAACCAAAAAAATTATGTGGCTCATTTTACTGTGATATGTGCTTTATTGTAGTTGTCTGGAATTGAACATGAAATATCTTTGAGATATTCCTGTATACCTTCTTCTATCATGTATCTAATTATGTCCCTATGAATCTAGTTTCATATCTACCCATATATCAATTAGTTTGTAAATGCTAAGAAAGTTAATACAATTTTAGGTACCACTTCACACCTACCAGGATGCTTATCATTTAAAAAAAATAAAAGACAAGCAATAACAGGAAAGAATGTGAAGAAATTGTAAACATACATTGCTTAGAGTCGGGGGGATGTAAAATAGTGAAGCCAATTTGTAAGGCAGCTAGTTCTTCAAAAAGTTAAAGAAAGAATTATCATATGACCCGACAACTCCACTGTTATGCCCAAGAAAATTTTAAAAATACGTTCAAAAATTTGTACACAAATATTCACAGCATCAATATGCATGATAGCCCCAAAATGAAAACAAGCCAAAGTCTACCAATAAGTAATTGGGTAAATAAAATATGGCATATCCATAGAATACAACATTATTTGGCCATAAAAAGAATGAAGTTCTGATTATGCTAAGTGAAAGGAGTTATACACAGAAAGCCACATATTGGATTCCATTTATATGAAATGTTTGGAATAAGTAGGATGGTAGAGAGAGAAAGTAGGTCAGTGACGGTCAGGGGCAATAAGCAACTGATACATGGTTGCATAGAGGACTGACTAAATTATAAATAATAAGATAAAGGGGTACGTTGAAACAATCCAATCCAATTTTCCTCTTTTTGTTTATTATTTTTGTTGGCCTTCTTTTTCCCTTTTAAATTTTTTTAGTTTCTTTCTTTCTTTCTTTCTTTCTTTCTTTCTTTCTTTCTTTCTTTCTTTCTTTCTTTCTTTTTCTTTCTTTCTTTCTTTCAACTGAAGTAAAGTCAGTTTACAAAGTTGTGTCAATTTCTGGTGCACAGCATAATGTTTCTGTCATATATGTATTCATACATATATTTGTTTTCAAATTATTTTTCATTTTAGGTTGCTACAAAATACTGAATATACTTCCCTGTGCTATAGAGAAGAAGCTTGTTGCTTATCTATTATATATATAATAGTACATATATCTGCAAACTCCTAAATTATTCATTCCCACTTGCTTTCACCCTAGTAACCATAAGTTTACTTTCTATGTCTGTGAGTCTATTTCTGCTTTGTAAAGAAGTTCATTTGTGTCTTTACTTTTAATTTATTTTAGTTTCCACATATGAGTGATACCACATAAATTTTTTTTTTCTTTCTGGCTTACTTCACTTCGAATGATAACCTCCAGGTCCATCCATATTGCTGCAAGTGACATTCTTTTATTCTTTTTATGGCTGAGTAGTTTTCCATTGTGTAAATATTCCACAGTTTCTTTATCCAGCCATCTGTCAATGGACACTTAGGCTGCTTCCATGTCTTGGCTACCTGTATATAGTGCTGCTATGAACACTGGGGTGCATGTATCTTTTTGAATTAGAGTTATCTCCAGATATATGCCCAGGAGTGGGATTGCTGGATCATATTGTAACTTTATTTTTAGTTTTTGTTAAGGAATCTCCATACTGTTTTCCATAATAGCTGTACCAAACTACATTCTCACCAGCAGAGTGTGAGGGCTCCCTTTTCTCCACACTCTCTCTTGCGTTTATCATTCATGGACTTTTTAATGATTGCTTTTGCTAGTGTGACCATTTTAACAATATTAATTCCTCCAATCCAAGACCATGGTATATCTTTCTATTTCTTTGAGTTATCTTTAATTTCCTTAATTAATGTTTTGTAGTTCTCCTGATACAAATCTTTCCCCTCCTTAGTCAGATTTATTCCCAAGAATTTTTTTTAATTGGATGAGATTTTAAAAGAGATTGTTTCTTTATTTTCCTTTTCTGATATTTCATTGTTAGTGTGAAGAAATGCAACTGACTTGTCTATGTTAATCTTGTATCCTGCTACCTTGCCAAATTTTTTATCAGCTTTATTAGTTTTAGTGTAGAGCCTTTAAGGTTTTCTAATATAGTATCATATAATCCACATTTAGTGACAGTTTTACTTCTCTTTGAATTTAGATTCCTTTTATTTCTTTTTCTTGTCTAATTGCTGTGGCCAGTACTTCCACTACTCTGTTGAATAGAAGTGATGAGAATGGGCATCTTTGTCTTGTTCCAGATTTTAGAGGGAAGGTTTTCACCTTTTCACTGTTGAGTATTATGCTGGCTGTGGGTTTGTTATAAATAGCTTTCATTATGTTGAGATATGTTCCTTCTATGCCCACTTAGGTAAGAATTCTTATCATAAATAATTTTTGAATGTTATCAAATGCTTTTTCTGCATCTATTGAGATGATCATGTGATTTTTGTCCTTTCTTTTGTTGATGTGGTGTATCACATTGTTTGATTTGTGTATATTGAACCATCCCTGTGATGAATCCAACTTGATCATTGTGTATGATCTTTTTATGTGTTGTTGGAGTCTGTTTGCTAATATTTTGTGAGGGATTTTTGCATCTATGTTCATCAATGTTATTGGCCTATAATTTTATTTTTTGGTAGTATATTTACCTGATTTTGATATTGGGGTGATGGTGTGTTTGTAGAATGAGTTTTGTAGTATTCCCTCCTCTTCAATCTTTTGGAAGAGTTTGAGAAGGATCAATATGAGTTCTTCTTTGTATGTTTGGTAGAATTCCCCAGTGAAACCAAATGTAAATTTTCTTTGCATTCTTCATAGGATGTGTTAGAGCCTTTATGACTACCACTCTAAAGCAAATAGATATACTAATGGGCTAACATAATTAAAAAACAGGGTAACCACAAATCAAAAGCAGGGTACACAGACCTACTGTTGATGCCAAACCCATCCCCAAAGTGCACCAAATCTCCATTCATTTGTCTTAGAGGCACAGTTCCACAAAGGCACCAGAAGAGCAAATCCACCACCTCTGCCTGGGACTAGAATGACAGTCTTGCCTGTGATGTTGCAGGGCCCCTGAGTAACGGTTCATGTTTCAGCCCCTCCTCTGCCCAGAAGACGAGCACCAGCAGTTGTACCGCTCCAGAGCAAGCTGAGAAGATGGTTGTGACTGAACCCTGCCACTCTTCTCACAGGAATGCTCATCAACATTGGTGCAGAGTAACACCCTGTGCAGTAGTAGAGATGGCAGCTATGAAGGTTGCAATGCACCCCTCATCCCACATGCAATGGTGCTTTCTATGGAGGGACCCAGATTGATTTGCACTCTCTTCTAGCCACAGGCCGCACCACACTCCAGGCTCCTGAGGCTGCCTGTGTGCAGTCAACCCCAGTCCTCTCCCCAGGCTGATCTGTGGAAGCCTGAGTTCCAGCAGCCCAGCCAAGCCTGTCGCCACTGGCATGCATCTTAGGCTAGGATTCAAAGTGACTCTCACTTCTGGTTTCTCTTAGTTCTTTCTGCTAAACTGCTGTTGTTGCCTCCTCTAAACCTCCGAAGCTCCTGTTCTTTCCCTGTGGATCTCCTTGCTGGACAGGGAGCTTCCCAGGGTGAGGGCACTTTTCTTTCTATGCTGCTCTCTTTCTGTGAAGCATATCATGCACCAATTTCCTTTTTCTTTCACTTTTTTCCTCTACCTGGTTTTGTGGGGCTTTCCTTGTATTTCAAATGTAAGAGAAATTATGTCAAATTTCAGGAGTTATTCTGTGTGAATTGTTCTGTATTTGTATATAATTTTTGGTGTGTTCATGGGACAGGGTGGGCCATGTGTCCTTCTACTCTTGTCATCTTGTCAATCCCTTTTCTGGTTTCTAATTGCCATACATTTTCTTAACAAATAACACCAACTGTAAGTGCATAGCAGTTATATGACTGTCCACTGCTGAGCTTCCCTAAAGAGTCTTAAAGAATGTGAATGGATCTACACTTAAAAGTGCAAGTTTTCAATCTTTGATCTCAATTTTTCAAAGGCATTCCTTGCAGTTGCAGTCAGTGCTTGGCTGTGTGGCTGAAATGCATGAATTCAGTCGGTGAGTTTATTGACGTTGAACAGCAGGAACTTGTAAATACAGACAGTTGAAATTGTCAGTTTACTGATAAACCCTTGCATGGGTAAGCAGTTGAAAGTCCCCTGCAGTCAGCCTTGCAGAGCAATCTCTAGTAAAATGGTAGAATTTCTTAACTTTTTCTCCCCGTTTTCTGCCCTAAAGAAGTCAAATACAATTCCTTGGTTTGACCCATTTTAATTATTCACAAGAAGTACCATGCACAAAATTTTGCAAATGTTGATTTAAGATTAATATAAAATAAGGAGAAACAAAATATGAGGTCAAGCTATGGCCAAAGGTGCTATTTTAAATACCAACATCTAAAATATAATATGGAAATATCCTATCTTTTGTTTCTAAAGTTATTAAATGGAAATAATTCACCTTATCCCACAGGAAAACCACATAACATTCAGATATGAAGATACAAATATGTCTAATTCCTTTTTAAGACTCAAATAAGCTGAATCATCTATAGAAGCAAGTACTGATATTGCCAAGTACTGCACTTCTTTCCATTAAGGCTTTTTAAAATTTGCTCATGACAGGTAGCTGAAGTATATTTTAAGTTAGTGTGTTATTTTTTCTTTCTAATTTGTTGGCAGAGATTTCATATCCTTTCACTCACATCAATTTTAATTTAACATGCAAAAGCATTGCAGGGGAAAGAGCAAACTGCATAAATGATGGTCATTTATTGAGATGGCCAAACTGCCTTAGCCAAGCACTTCCCTTTAGCATCGTTTAATTTAGTATAGTTTAATTTTTTACTGAGAAACAAAGCTGACATTATGCTTGTGTTTCAGAATTTGCATTTATGCAAGTTAAGTAAAACAGCAATAATTCTATTTGTATTATATTATCACAACCTTTCAAAAGTGTATCTCAAAAAAGTAACTATTTTTATTATTAAGAGATATCTCAACAAGACGTCATAAAAAATGACATCTAGAACAGACTGTGAAATAAATCTTTTAAGGAACAATTAGGCCCTTTGTCCCATTCAATTTCTTGCTGATTAATTTTAACTACCATTAATTGAATTTATCTTCAGCATGCTGAGTAAAAAATATCTTAAAATCAAATGTTTTGTATAGGAAATATTTTTTCTATTTCTCCTGTTACAATGGTGAAATAAAGAGACATTATATCCTTAGTTTTTGCTGGTGATTATCATAGTTACAGGAAAGTAGGTAAATGATAAAAATAAATAGTAGTAAATATTTGTTTAATCAGTCTATGTTTAAGTAAATTTTGTTGTCCAGATATAATAAAAAGTCAATAGTTTAAAGTCCTGTTTCTTCCTTCATTATCTATGTGCTCACAAAAAGTTTATTTAATATTCTTAAGCCTTGATGTTTTCACCTTGGGAAAAAAAAGCTAAACTAAATTCTGGGGACAATAGAACCAGTGTTGGAGAATTAAGGAAAGAATTTATTTTAGGGCCTGACATGTAACAGTTTGACTACAAATCTTTCCTTCCTTCCCTCCTTTTTCTCTTAGACTCCCTCTCATCTTCTTCTCTCCCTCTCTTCCCTACTTTCTTCTTATTCCTTCCTGATTTTAATAATCAGATTTACTAGCTAGCAGGACCATTTTACTACCTCTGTAAATCCAGTCATCCACAATTATAGCCATCTTATTCCACATTATATTAGTGTGATAAGCACACATATAGATTACTTTTATCAAATATGCAACTTATAGTTTTGATTTTAAGTTAATTAGCTATTTAATTCAGATTGTCCATCATTTCTTAGAAGTCACTGAGTATTCTTTCCAACACTTAAATGAGATATGTAACCAATGGAATTTTTTCAACAGAATAGTGAAATTGAATTTTAACAGTGACATGCAATAGTTTTGTGGATATTTATTGATAGAATTTTGTAAGATCTCTTCTGTAATGTATACAGTATTTACATTTTTTCCACCTGTCAAAGAACTCCAGGATTTGAAAAGAGAGGTTCTAATGGATCATGTGTTAAACAGCATTGGATGCTTGATCCTTATAAAAGCATGTTTAGTCATTGCTGTTTTTGGTAGTGGTTTTACCAAAAATTCTGACAAATTTAATTGTGATAGTTAACAAATAATTGATAGATTATGTGTTATCATATAACATAGAATGAATAATTGAATACAAAAAATTCAACATGACTTCTTCTACTCTATTGAAGTGTTCATATTGACAACTGCCATCTCCTTACACAATAGTTGCATTTAGTTAAATGTCTTGAAAAACATTATTTGGAAAACTCAAGGTCCTCGGTTGCCAGAACCTTTAATGTGCAATTCATTTTCACAATTTATGGTTCTAAGAGAGTTGCTCCAAGTCAAGGTGAGGGAATCTGTTAATCAAAATTGACAGAGAGGTACAGAGAGGATTGCTTCCAGGTAGTTTTCTTTTTTCAAAGACACACAGGCATTGTGTGAACAAGACACTTCTGTTGTTTTTGTTTTTGAGTTAAGATTTTATTGTTGAATTCTGATCAAAATAATTTATACATTTTAAACTTGCACTGATTGAAGGGAAAATCTGCACAAGATGGAGTGGTTAAATTGAACTTTGTACTCTTTTTTGACAAGTCTGTGTCCCAATAACTTTGCATATAGATCAAGAACAATATTTCAAGGCATTCTCACCAACAGCAAGCAGATCTCCGATTTAGACTGTCTTGTCTTGCTTTTAATTTGCATTTAGAGTGTACCTTATTCTAGTTGGGAAGTTGTAGTCTCACTTCTGTAAGTGGAATAGTGAAGCTGTTTTTATATCTGAACTTGTTATATGTTGGTATCATTGTGTCTGTTGGGGACTGGGAAATAAATAAACTTAATAAATTGATTCAATTTTGAGTGTGTTTGAATTTAATAAAACCTAATTTTTACTGATTAATTCTCAACACTTTAATTACAGGTTAATTTCAGATCACTGAATTGTTTTACTTACATCAGGGCATCACGGATAGGCTAGAATGATATGTTGTAATATTTTGGATACAGTTATTTTGGTTTTCACACTAATTAAAAGTTTTACCTCCATCTCCACCAAGGACAAAGGGACAAGAATACAGTTGTTTAGAAAATGATACATTTGTAGACCATCTGATATTTCCATAGAACTGCATGGGCATTTGCTTATAAGAAGGAATTATGCTCTTTTTATTTATTTATTTATTTTTATTTTTTTAACATTTTTTATTGATTTATAATCATTTTACAATGTTGTGTCAAATTCCAGTGTTCAGCACAATTTTTCAGTCATTCTGCTCCTCTTTTTAGTGTGCAGATTAGAGACAAGTCAGGAGAGAAAATATTAATACAGACAATGAGAGGGCAAATGCAATATGATTTGTTGATTACTACAGGAATGTAAAATAAATGTGAAAATATACATCAGTGAAGGTTAACCTAAATCTTGAACTGTGAAACAAGATATAACCATGTAATTAAGCTGAAATATTTACAAATGTTCAAATGCTTTTATTTTTTTTAATCTCAAAACCTTTGCGCAGAATGTTCTTCCCTGTGTCCTATTAGCTTGTTATTTATTTTGAAGATTTTTCAGAATTGCTCCATATTATCCTACTGTAACTCTCCTCTGAACTACCCCCAGAAGAATTAAATGTTTCTTCCATTGTACTCCGTTAGTAGCTAGTACATACCTTTATCATATAACTATTCAGATACTTGTTTATCTCTTCAGCTTGACCTTAATCCCCTAGAAATCAAAGCTTTGTTCTATTTTTTCTGTATCTCCATTTCCTAGTGCATGCTCCCATATTTTATTCCTCTACTCAAACCTTGCTATTGAATCTATACTTGAAGTATCTTCTCTAGAAATTCTTTGGGGAACCTGTTTTTATGACTTATAATATCAGCCCAAGACATATCTCATTATATCTCTAACTTCAATCTGATCACCTCCTCTGAAGTTTGACCTACACTCAGCTTTCCACCTGCCATCTCTGCTTTAATGCCAGAAAAGGTGTCTCTAACACATTTCGCAAACTCATCTCATTCCTTCCATAAACTATGTCCCCTGTTTTGCTGCTTAAGCTCAGATTTTAGGGGTCATCCTTGATACTTCTGTATTCCTTAGTCCTCACATAAAAAATATCACCAATTCCTGATAATTATATTTCCAAAAAACACCTTCTTGATCTTCAGCATCATGGTCACCACCCAGCATCTTCTAATACCTTTCTCTCCATTTATTCAGTGAATTTCAGTTGCACTGGACTCTGGTGTACTGAAGACTGTGACTTTTACCCATCTCAGTACTTAAATGTGATGATATTCTATCAGAAAAACATGAATTTGAATTCTTGGGCATGGCTATTTCCTTCTCTTCACTCAGCTCTCAGGTTGATTTACTTCTTTTAAGGACAATGATGGGCTACATATTCTATACAAGAATCTGCTACCCAGATTGTTTTCCTACAGAGAATTTGTCTCTTTCTTAGTGCTTAAAATCTCATTATTTTGTATTCAGGTCTGCCTTTATTATATAATATTCATTTCCCCGTTCTAATTTAAAAAACACGAAGATAGTAATCATCTCACCATTATGTACCAAACATGTAGAACAAAGCCAAGCACATAAGAACACCATAAATATTTGTTAAAAAGATGAATGCATAGATTGAGAAAGAATCAAGAGAAACACCATAATCAGAAGGATAGAGGATGCTATAATACAAGCTTCATGGAGGGAAGCATATTTTGTGTTAAAAATTATATCCTTTTGACTAAGGACATTCTGATGTGTTATATGTATTCAGTATTTGTTGAATAAATGTAAGAATTTAGAAAGCAATGCTTAAAGCAGTTTTGAATGACAGCATCAATGTCAGGATATAGATTCCCAGAAAAATAAAATTAAATTCTTCCACATACATGAGACACTTCAGTTTTTACAAAATTTCTGCTAACTATATTCACTGCCTTATCAATCAGTGAATAAAAGGGGTAACAGCAGTTTTTTTGGGTCACTGTATAAGATAATGTAATCAAGATAATGAAGAAGCAGAAATAACTTAAAATCAAGGAACACAGTAATAAATGGACTAATTATCAAAATGACTTTCATGGAGAAGAAAAATAACAAAAAGCACTCATTTTAAATTTTGATCTGTAAGTAACAAAACCAAAAACAAGAATTTCAAGAAAAAAATTAAATATACATTTAATGGTATAAAATTTCTATAAAAATTGATTTTCTGTCACTTCATACAATAATTATCCAACTGCAAAACTGCAATAACAGCTTTCACATTTATTTCTTCTTAAAGTCTATGCTTTAGGCTAATTTCTCCTATCCCATTTCTGTTTCTTTTCGCTCTTTCCATGAGACAATGGAAAAGATTATTAATAACTACAGCATTTGCCCAGTACACAATGGAGGAAAAAATGAACAGCATAAGGAGCTAAGAGTCATCTATAGTTTGAGTTTTAACTTTCAGATGATAAACAACCCTCAATCTATTTTAGATTCTATGTTAGAAAGAACGAGAGGAGTAAATATGATATAATTAAATGTCCATCCAAATAAGTTTCAGAAATACACATAAATAGATTTTTTAAAAAGTTAACATAAAAGCATAATTTAAATTACAACTTAAAAAAGGCTTAAATTTAATCCAATTAAGCTACACATATCTTAGTATAATGTTCAGTGCGAGGATCTTATTAAATGAGTGTTTTTTCTAAGTCTTCTCAAAAAGCAGGAACATTATATTGCTTTCCATATGTTTAATGATATTTGTTTTGTAGTGTACTCTGATAGACACTAAAAAAATTTCTTTTATGGGCCCCCAAGATTCCTGACATCACAAGGAAATGATTCATTTACAACTTGGGTAACACACGAGTTTTTTTTTTTCTTTTACATATTTATTGATTCATAATCATTTTACAGTGTTGTGTCAAATTCCAGTGTTCAGCACAATTTTTCAGTCATTCATGGACATATACACCATCATTGTCACATTTTTTTCTCTGTGATTTATCATAACATTTTGTGTATATTTCCCTGTGCTATACAGTGTAATCTTGTTTATCTGTTCTACAATTTTGAAATCCCAGTCTATCCCTTCCCACCCTCTACCCCGCCCCCCCGTAACCACAAGTCTGTATTCTCTGTCCATGAGTCTATTTCTGTCCTGTATTTATGCTTTGTTTTTGTTTGTTTGTTTGTTTTTGTTTTTTAGATTCCACATATGAGCGATCTCATATGGTATTTTTCTTTCTCTTTCTGGCTTACTTCACTTAGAATGACATTCTCTAGGAGCATCCATGTTGCTGCAAATGGCATTATGTTGTCAGTCTTTATGGCTGAGTAGTATTCCATTGTATAAATATACCACCTCTTCTTTATCCAGTCACCTGTTGATGGACATTTAGGTTGTTTCCATGTTTTGGCTATTGTAAATAGTGCTGCTATGAACATTGGGGTGCAGGTGTCATCCTGAAGTAGATTTCCTTCTGGGTACAAGCCCAAGAGTGGGATTCCTGGGTCATATGGTAAGTCTATTCCTAGTCTTTTGAGGAATCTCCACACTGTTTTCCATAGTGGCTGCACCAAACTGCATTCCCACCAGCAGTGTAGGAGGGTTCCCCTTTCTCCACAGCCTCTCCAGCATTTGTCATTTTTGGATTTTTGAATGACAGCCATTCTGACTGGTGTGAGGTGATACCTCATTGTAGTTTTGATTTGCATTTCTCTGATAATTAGTGATATTGAACATTTTTTCATGTGTTTTTTGATCATTTGTATGTCTTCCTTGGAGAATTGCTTGTTTATGTCTTCTGCCCATTTTTGGATTGGGTTGTTTATTTTTTTCTTATTGAGTCATATGAGCTGCTTATATATTTTGGAGATCAAGCCTTTGTCGGTTTCACTTGCAAAAATTTTCTCCCATTCTGCAGGTTTTCTTCTTGTTTTATTTCTGGTTTCCTTTGCTCTGCAGAAGCTTGTAAGTTTCATTAGGTCCCATTTGTTTATTCTTGCTTTTATTTCTTCTAGGAGAAAATTTTTGAAATGTATGTCAGATAATGTTTTGCCTATGTTTTCCTCTAGGAGGTTTATTGTATCTTGTCTTATGTTTAAGTCTTTAATCCATTTTGAGTTGATTTTTGTATATGGTGTAAGGGTGTGTTCTAGCCTCATTGTTTTACATGCTGCTGTCCAGTTTTCCCAACACCATTTGCTGAAGAGACTGTCTTTATTCCATTGTATATTCTTGCCTCCTTTGTCGAAGATGAGTAGACCAAAAGTTTGTGGATTCATTTCTGGGCTCTCTATTCTGTTCCATTGGTCTATATGTCAGTTTTGGTACTAATACCATGCTGTCTTAATGACTGTAGCTCTATAGTATTGTCTGAAGTCTGGGAGAGTTATTCCTCCAGCCTCTTTCTTTCTCTTCAGTAATGCTTTAGCAATTCTAGGTCTTTGATGGTTCCATATAAATTTTATTATGATTTGTTCTAGTTCTGTGAAATATGTCCCGGGTAATTGGATAGGGATTGCATTAAATCTGTAGATTGCCTTGGGCAGTGTGACCATTTTAACAACATTGATTCTTCCAATCCAAGAGCATCGAATATCTTTCCATTTTTTAAAGTCATCTTTAATTTCCTTCATCGATGGTTTATAGTTTTCTGTGTATAATTCTTTCATTTTCTTTTCTTTATTTTTTTTTAATTTTAGATTCCACATATGAGCGAGCTCATATGGTATTTTTCTTTCTCTTGCTATTGCTATTTCTTATGTAAAGTATTTTCCTAATATTTGTTAGGAACATTTGTTTGTCATTTTCTTCATGCTTATTTTATTTAGTCTTTATTCTTACGTTCTCTTCTTCTTTTATCAGCTGTTAGAGTTTTATTGTTTTTCTCTTTCTGAGCATCCTTACATCATGACTGTATTTTGAGCTTGTATTTGTGTGATCATGCATTGTGTGTTTTTGCTGAATGTCCATACTTTCCTGTTCCTGTTTGGCCTTGTGTTCTATCTTGTCCTTCCAATGCTACATTTGGAATCTTCTTCATCTGTTTAACTTTCATTTTTGAAAAGTATTGCCTTATTCAGTCTTGTCTTATGATGCAATTCCCAGATAATCAAGCTGCTCCCTCCCTTGTGCTTACTTTTTCCAATACTAAATTTACCGACTATCTGAGAATGAATTGTGTAGAATCCCTTCTTTATGGTTTGACATCAGCTAAAAGTAATGTAACAAGAAAGACGTAGGTAAGAGATGAACCAGTAGGCAATACAGTAAATGGATAAGAATATGGCTTGTAATGTCCAGCAGGTAGATTTTCCAGTTCCAGCTCAGACACTTAAAAGCCATTATGACTTTTGACCAAGTGTTTTTTCTTAATTAAAAAATACTTTTTTATATTTTACTTTTTTAACACCTTTATTGTGGTATGATTCCTGTACAGTAAACTACACACTTTTCAGGTGTACAATTTTATGGATTTTAATAGGTGTATACACCAATGAAACCACTACCACTATCAAGATAGCTAACATTTCCATCTCCTGCCAAGAGGTGCAAATTCAGGACCTCAGGTGTAACGATAGTGCCTAACTAATGATGTCAATATGAATATTCAGTAAACCGTGTGGTTTGCGCAGAGTATAGCACACTCTGTGCTTTCCCAGATATCAGATGCTGATCTTAATTTTATTTTATTGCAGTTGTTGTTTTGGTTATTATGAATATGATGATACTTAACATCAAGTTTCTTTATCTGCCTTTCTGTATGTGCAAGCTAGATAGACAAATAAACTTCATATTGTAAACTTAGCCAGCAGAAGCATTAATTGCAATGCTGCCATGGCGTTGTGGCACACAGCTTCTATTTAGCCCTTACTTCTGTTTCATATTTTGTTGGTTTGAAATATAAACATTTCCTTAGCTGATTAGGGTCCCAGTCCAGAAGTGACCAGGGGCTACTTGCCTTTAAGGAGATAACAGATAAATTAAAAAAATGGAATTAAATGTATACAAATTCCAGTAAATTTGCTATGCACTGTCCACTGACATTTTACTCAGCTGTTGGCAAGAATTTAATCAAGGTTTATTGACATTCTTTTCTGAAATTTAAATAGGACATAAAATTTTATGACATGCAGAGTATTTTCAATAACTGTTTCATTATTCTCCATAGATAGTGTGATAGAATACAAGAGGAAATCTCAATAAAGCACCAAAATTGTGTTATTTTGGGGAGAGTAAGGTAGTTTGAATTTTGTGTAATGACTGAATGCTGGTCAACTTTTAAAATCAGACTGTGGATTCGTGGATATCTGAGTTTCTCTTTCTTTTCCTATTTTGTCTATATCTTTTCTCTTTTGGATAAATGGTGTAAAGTCAGAAAACTAAGAATGATAGTTGTTTGTTGTATTGTTATAAAAGATAGATGGTAGCTTATAATATTAAATTCTAGTTCTTTAGGATTATTAAAGAAAGAATACCACAGGATATAGTATAAGTATGGTTTAAACATTAGTTTGATGTGGAAAGCCCGAAGTCTGATGGCTACATTAGTGTTAAATTTACATGGTTGCTTAACCAATAGCCATAGAGATTCTGCCATGAATTATTTTTACTTTAAGTAGCCTATTCATTTGAACTAGAATAAAAACATTTTTGGGGAATTTCAAGTTGATTCAGATGTTCAAGAATCTTTCCCTCATCTAAGAACTGTTGTTTTTAGCCAGGAATGGGCAAATATGAGAGAAGTAGAGTGAACCATGGCCAAGACCTAGTCATCTGGCTGTCAATGCCAATGTCTACAGAATCACAAACAAAACTGAGTGATGAATATATGTCCAGAATTCTACTCCTAAGTATATAGTGAAAATAATTTAAAACAGCTACTCAAACAAATACATGTCTAAGCGTGTTCTTACAGCACTATTCACAATAGCCAAAAGGTGCTCCTCGCCTTGAATGGATAAACAAATCATGGAAATACATACAGTGGAATATTACCCCATCATAAGTGGAATGAAGTAGTGGTGCATGCTACAATATCAATCATCCTCCAGAGTATTATGCTAAGTGAAAAAAGCCAGATGCAAAAGATCACAACACATATGATTCCATTAATATAAAATATTCAGAACAGATGAATCTGTAGAGATAGAACATAAATTGGTGGTTGCCAGAGTCTGAGGGAGGAATTAATGGGGAGAAACTGTTCAATGGGTAATGGGTTTTTTTTGTTTTTTTGTTTTTTTAATGGAGGTACAGGGGATTGAACCCAGGACCTCTTGCTTGCTAGGCATGCACTCTACCACTAAGCTATTACCCTCCCAGGTGAAGAGTTTTTTTACTTTGGAGTAGTGAAAATGTTTTGAAGCAAGATAGAGTTGGTAGTTGCAAAAACATTGTGATTAACTAAGTGCCACTGAAGTGTTTACTCTAAAATGGTTCATTTTATGTAATGTGGATTTTGCCATTTTAAATTATTTAAAAAGTACCAGGTGACAAGGTTGGAGCAGCACCATATCCCATATTTTCAAAATCACAAATGGTTTAAATACATCTACTACATGAGGAGAGAAAGTGGCGTTTGTCATTATCCATCACTGGGAGCTTGGTGAGGACTGGAAGTAATTTTAGGGTCTTCTTGGAAGATGAATTCAATTTGCCTCTTATATATATTCAGTTTTATTATGACATTAGATTACGAGAGCTTGTGAAAATCACTTTTAATGACTTGATTCTGTGCCGTGTGCTGCTTTATTTTCCATGCTTGCCTGAGATTTTAGTTGGTCTCATCGATCCAGCCTCGAAAATGAAAACAGGAAAGTATAAATGATCCTGTTTTGAAACGTGTTCTCTCTGTGCAATGGGAAGATAATTAGACCAATGTGGATGGGCAGATGAGGTTATTCAGTCTCAAGTGCTTTATTTTTGGCTCTTAAATCATTTAGAGTAGCCACATATAAATAAAATGATCTGGATAATTATAAACAGTCTTAATATATTGTGTGAACCAATCTGTGCCACTGTTGGTAGTTGTTTGCACACATCTATGCTTGGTAAAGCAGGCTCTTTCCAAGATTGTGGCGTAAATATTTAGATTTTTTAGATAAAGAACTTCATTAGGTTTTGGTGGTGTACCTCTTTGCAAACATCATTTTTTAAGGTTGTATCTCTATATGGAATCCTCTCTGTGTTGTTGGACAGCTTTTCTGCTGTGTATGTTGCATAAGTGATTTCACATCCTTAGAATATCTGTGAAGGGTTAATGTTATTATCTCATTATTGCAAATGAGATAACTGAGGTTCGAAGAAGTTAAGCGAAACCCGCAAGAGGATCAGTGGTGCTAGGATTCACCCTCACATACTTAGGCTATCTGTGGCTGGGATCCCATTGTACAACTTTTCTTTAGCAAAACGTCTTATGCACTAGCTCACGCATGAATTGCCGAGCTTGCTTGTTGACTGTTCACTTGGCTTCCCTGAAGAATATCTTATCTGTGTGCTCACACTTCTGAGTTAGCCTGTATAGACAAGCTGTCAGAATGTTGGTGGGAATATTGACATTTAACTGCATGGTGGAAATGGGTATATCAGTTTATAGGACAGCTTAAGTTTTAAAAAAAATCATCCCAGCACCCCAAGTGAATCTAAGGGTGCTGAATGATGGATGACTGGGGAGGATGCTAAATTTGGGTCATGGGAAACCTGAAAATTTGGGAATTTAAGGAAGGCAGAAATAGAACCAAATTCATGTGTCAGTCTAAGTTTTTCAAAATTTGATGTCAGATACCTCTTCCTATACAGGCTTTCTCTCTTCCTCCTGCAGCTTCAGGATTAACTGTCTTCCACATACCTTGTGTTTTCCTATCACTATACCTTTGTTGACATTTGGATTGCCTGGAGTGCCCTCCCTGGTTGCCACTGATTCTCAGCCTTGCTCCTTCTGCTTGTTGAAAGCCTTCTGCTCTTAGGCTAGTCCCTCAGAAAGCCTCCTCTTCCTTAAACCACCATAGCAGCCTCTGTTTAAAACATCAATTTGCAGCTTGAAATTTACTTTTGGACTAGGTGTTATTTTTATGTATTTATAGCTCATCTCTGTTATTAATCATGAGCTGGGAGATGAATAATAATATCTTCACTTGTATTTATTCCATTATATGCCTTGGACTTGGTATGTGCTCATGAAATAGTAGTTGATAATTTTATAACTCTTGAAGGCAGGGTTTTCTCAAAACATATCAATAAAATACCATTTCTGGGAGAGATGCTCTCCCTAAAAGGTAGCCATTGGTCAAATAAGGTTAAAAACCACCACATACCATTTCTATCTCAGGAAGTTTACATAGTAGTTGGCATTTTCAACATCCACTGCTTTACAGTAGTGAGACTGATTTTACTATTTTAACCCGTACTTCTAAGCTCACCTTCTAATTTTTAAAATAAGAACTCTTCCAATATCTCCTATTCCTCAAAATGTTCTTAGCAAGAAACTGCTTCAAGGTCTTTTTGTATAAAAATTTTGCTCATAATAGTCACAAATGTGGAAACTGGAGTTTGATACAATCTAGTCTGTACATTTTGTTCGGCCTTTCCACATAGTACTTGGGAAGGCACCCCCCCCTTAGTTGTATTGGTGTGTGTGTGTGTGTGTGTGTGTGTGTGTGTGTGTGTCTTTGCATGTCCTATACAATTTGGACTCAACCTGAAAATAGATTGAGATTGAAAAGAGAATGGTTGGAACTGGTCTTTCAGCTTGATTATCTGCTGGAATCTCTATTACTTCTCATAATATGCTTGAAAAGTTTTATTTGTACCTTAAGGGCAATGAGCCTGGCCTCATTTACAAATATGAATGCAGATGTTAGGAGGGGACTGTCTTCTCCCCCAGACTGTGTGGCTCACTGTTAGCTTGTTTTATTTACTTCCTCTGAAAAGAAATATCCATCCCTTGGAATTAGACCCAGTATTGTTAGTGGGGAAACTCAGTTTTGGAGTCAGAAAGTTTCAATTTAATTCCCAACTCAGGCCTGTGTGACCCTGAGCAGGTTTTCCTTCCAGAGCCACTGACTCATCATCTACGAAACAAGATGAGTCACTTCTGCCTCCAAGAGCATTTTACAAGGACAGTGCCTGGCCCAGGAGAGATGCTGCACAAGTATTGGTCCCTTTTTGCAGTTATTTTTTGTGTCAGGTTATGACAGGAGAATTCCACAGGCGTAAAGTCATATGGACAAAGCTGCGTCTCCCTGTTGTTGCCATTCCGCGTTTCACGGCATTTCTTCAAACCATGAATGGTGTCGCTCTCCTTCACGTCTTCTGTCTCTGTGTGGCAACTGTAGGGGTGGGCAGGGGTTAGTAAGAGTTGAATTGTTATCTATAAGGGGAATATTTGAATTCTAAAAATAGTGAATAAATAACCTGAAAGAGAGTTTAAAAATTTTTTATTGTAATCATTTGAGATACAGGAAAGCAACTTACAAATGATCAGTTTAGTCTTATCATCTGTTAATTGTAAAACTCCATCCCCCCATTTTTTATATATACATATAATATATATATAATATGTGCTATATATTATTATATATAATACATGTTTATTTATTTTTATATACATTATATATAAATATTTATATATATATAAATACTTTGGTTGGAATAATTCATCACATCATTCAAAGGGGAATAGTAAATGCATTAGGAGAAACTTCCAACTTTTGTATAAATCCATTATATAATTTTGTTTTACTTTTAATTTTTATTTTTTGGGGTGGTAATTAGGTTTGTTTGTTTGTTTATTGGGGGAGGTACTGGGGATTGAACCCAAGACCTTGTGCATGCTAAGCATGCACTCTACCACTTGAGCTATACCCTCCCCCCATTATATAATTTTAGCCATGGGTTCATTTCCATGTGGTTTAGGATTATATATGACTATGCACAAACAGCATAAAAGGATCATCGTGGTGACAGTCTTGCTTAAGGTTACATATTTGGAGGTGAAATCACTCAATAGAAAATTAGATTGATAATTTTGGGGAGTGAGTAGAATAGATTGTTCAACATATATTGTGGTTTTCAGGCCAACTGACTACTCTGACTCCCATTTTGCAGAAAACCATGTACTTGTTACATGTGGTTGTCAATATGTGTCAGTCCTGTCTGTCTCCAGCCATCCATGGCTAAACTGTTCCTGGGAGAAGCCCACTTGTCCCTGTGAAGGATGACAAATGGCAGCTTTGCTGCTGTATCTACCTTTCTAAATGCCGAATTCTCTCCTGGCAGGTTTTCTTGACATAAATATTATGACTGGCTTAAAAAAATCATTTTTCTGTACTTTATTGGTTTAGACACCAGGTGACGTCTTGTGAGCTAAGCTGAAGTAACAGGCAGTGATGAACCTAAAAGTTCCTTGGACTGGCTTTGTTTTTATATTCATCAGCATCTGTCTTGATCTGGTTGATTGCAGGAGAAGATGTATCGGGGAGTCTCTGTCCAGCATCTCCTCCTCCTGAACAGATAGCTTGTGAAATTCCCTGCCGAATGGACTGTGTGGTGAGTGAGTGGACAGAGTGGTCATCCTGCTCCCAGTCTTGTTCAAATAAAAACTCAGATGGAAACAGACCAGGTCGAGGACTATAGTGGCGTTGGCTGGAGAAGGTGAGTAATAGGAAAGGCTTCTGTTCTCTACATCCAAATGAACAGTTTGTTTTCCAGGTGTGCCTTTTCTCTTTGATCCTCTGCAGGTTCCCATATCGACATGAATTACTTAAGCCCATCCTATATACAGGCTGTGGCAATCAGACAGATGTTAGTTTTTGAAATACTTTTTTGGGGAAAAAAATAAAGCTGGGTTGATATACCTCCCACTTCAGATAGCTCATGCAATTGGGAACCTAATTGGAATATGTCTGGTAAAACAAGTTCCAAATTAGGAGTTAAGAGACATGGCTTCTTGAACAAGAGCCACCACTGATATTGGTAGGCTACCTGATTTGTGTGCCCTCATCTCCTGTTCTGTCAGGCTAGCCTGTGGTGAGAGGGAGAAAGATGAAGGCTGTGGAAATGGCTCTGAAGAAGCTAAAATGGTACTATGAGAATGTAAATGGGTGACATCAGAGCAAATGAGAGGAGCTACTCTTCCTATCACTTACAGCGATGGTCTCAGTCTCCAGACACATGTGTCATTTCTTTCAGGTCCTCCCTCGGCTTTGTGTGCCTACAGCTCAGTTGGAACTGTACAGTAGTATGGCTACTGGCTTTGAGGAACTTTTTAAACAAGATTCTGTTCTGTGGTCCTAAGAAATGGGGCCAGGGTCAAGATGAAGGAAGATTTTCATATTCTTAAAGTGCATTTGTTTTCTCTTCTTGTCTGTTATACTTCTGGAGGGAGAAAAAGTCAATAGTATTTAATGGGGGAAAAGAAATAACAAGAATAACAAGACCAAGGTCATAGATCTTCTCCAGCATTTGGCCCACTGAATAAAACATTATAGAGTGGAGGAGGAGGGGGAAAAAAGTCAAGACTTTAGGTAAATACCAGTTTTTACATGGATATAAAAATGGGAAAGAAAAGATAGTCATGAAATTTGGTTGTCTGACTCACCCAGGATTGTAAGGGTGCACATCTGTCTGGTCTGCCTGGCAGTGGATAACACATTGTCTGGTATTATTTCTGAGTTTAAGGATGGGCTCTCTCCTGCCAAACTTTGAGATTTCTCAATTTCTCAAATAGCAGTAAAATGCACTGCTTGATGGAGGATAGAGGTCTTAAAGTGGTTCTCTGAGAGAAAATAATACTCTCTTAGGAAAGAAAGAGCTTATGTAGGTAATGTGTGTGTATGTGTGTATTTGACCTGATATCACTTCAAGGTCATGGGTTACTATAGCTAACTGACTAATTTCTGTAGGCATAATAATATTAAGATAAAAGCAGATTTCTTTGGAGTTTATCTCAGAAATGCATGACTCAGAGGTGGAAAGTAGAATCAATTGATTTTTTACATCTAATTGACATGCACCATTATCTGTTCTTTGGGAGAGAAGGGTGCAATGTATTGTTCTCAGGTTGTTCCTCAGGACGAAAGAACCATGACCTTCAAGTTGGAAATGGAGTGACTTGGCTCAGGCCAATGAAAGGTTGTTTCACAAAGGCCCTCTTTCTAGACCATTTAAACAGTTAAAACAACAAAAAACAAGAACGACAGTAACAACAGCAGCCACATGGCAATAACACCAGTGCCCGCTGTGTATTCTGTTTGATTTTGGTGTTTGCAAGTGGAAAGCCATGCCCCTCTAGTCAGGCCCTCCACGAGTATCGTTCATGCAATGACCATTCTTGTCTGCAACTCTACTGGGAGACAGCTCCGTGGGGCCCCTGTTCTGAAGACACATTGGTAACTGCCCTTAATGCAACCATTGGCTGGAATGGAGAAGTGACATGTGGCGTGGGCATTCAGACACGGAGGGTCTTCTGTGTCAAGAGTCATGTGGGACAGGTGATGACAAAAAGGTATTATTGATAATTTATTGAAAGTACATAGGGTTATGGCATAGTTGAATATTTTCAGTCAGAAGCATTTTTCAAGCCCTGAATATGTCTCAATCTGTGCTGGAGTAAGAGATTTTTGTTTTGCTTTGTTTGACTCTTCAGGACTTAAAAAATATGCCTCAACCAGAGGTAGACAATTTACTAAGTTGTAATGTGTGCATTAATTAATGGATAACAGTAAATATAATGCCCACCCGTATTGAATCGTTTTGAGTAACCAGATTTTCTAGAGCTGATATCAGTATTTTTGACTCTTTTTCAGTCACATAAAGACAAGGTCCATGTGAAGGTAGGTTACACACACACTTTGAAAATACAGGGCTATGTTCACTCTTCTTTAGGTCCCGCTGCTCTTGTCTGCACTGAGTAAATCCACACGGTCATTTTAAATCAACTAATTCCTGCCCTTGAGTAGGCTTACAGTCTCATGCATGCCATACCCTGCACAGGGAGAGGTAAATTAAAAAAAAAGCAGGAGAATGTGGACATGTGGACTAGGATATAGACATCAGCAAGGATCAGGACAGTTGCAAGTGATGGAGGGAAAAAGAGCACTTGGCTGGAGGAGTTTCTTTAGACCAAATGGGGAGACATAAGTCTTCCTGCAGTCCATGCAGGAGGGCTCCTGGAAGAGAAAATGTAAGGGACCTGCCTCATGTACAGAGACTGGGTAACTGGCCTGCCATAGAGATTTCCAAGTGGCTACATGTGAATGAGTCCCCTTCCAGTGATGGAAGACTCTACTCCAGCCGCAGGGGCAGTGTGGGTCCCCAGGCTGGGCTGGTGCAAACTTGGGTCTAGGGTCACAAACTAGGCAACTTTGAGCTCTTCCCAAGGCATTTCTAAGTTGGGAAAATGATACCCTCTCTTCTTTCTGATCTTGATGCTTTGAGAGTATGAGTGGAAAGTTGACATGACTGTGCTCTCGCCTGATGGAAAAAGCAGGAGAGAGTAAAATTGATGCTCAGGAAGAAGCAGAAACCAAAGCAGAACAAATCCTGGCAGCATCCAGCCCTGGTCCCATCCCCACTGAGGGAGCTGCCTTTCCTGGCAACCTGGGCAACTACATTTGCTCTCATGCCTGCTTCCATCCAGTTTGTGTTGCTGTCATGGGCAACTCAGACACCTGATTAATCTCATCTTGGGGCACCATGATGACGGATTCTGGGCCTTAGCCACATTGCCATGGAAACCGCTTGGGTTGTGTATAAGGAAAGTCATAGAACCTGAGCTGCTGATGGCAGAAATAGGGCAGACTGGCCAGATACTGTGGTGTTAGAGCATCTGAGGAGCAGATGGCTGTGCAAATACAAGAGAAGATAACTAGGGCTGGAAGTGAAGCATAGTCAAGAAGACTGAATCTCCCCCCTTCCAAATGTGGCGTCCAGTAAGCTGGGGTTGGATGATCTTCACTGTTGCCACCACAGATTTTAGCACCGTGTCTGGCATGTGGTTAGTGTCCATAAACGTTTTTAGAATTTATGAATGAATCAGACCTATGTGTAGGAAAGTAACAGGGTTTGACATGGAACAGATATGAATTGTAGAAGATTAAAGAAGCTGATGTTTATCCTTTGCTTTAAGAAAAAATATAAAATATTTAAAAATATAAAAATGTGAAATAGAAAAAGATAAAATCTACCATGATAAATTTTGGCTAAGGGGACTGACACGAAGTGTGATGTGCAGATTGTACGTATGTCCTTCTGCTCTTATTAAGTCATAAATGATATTTCTGCTTTAGCATCTAACTCTAAGTTGCTTGTGATACTTTTTGGAATGTCAGTTTACACCAGTGTGTGTTTCAGTTTACCTGGTGGTAACAAAACACCATGCGGATCAATCGAGTCAGTGAAAGTTTTAGCCAAACATGGACAATAACGTTTGCACATCATTTGGTTCAGGACATAATCAAATTCATGAGGTTATGGTAAAATTCTGAAAGGCTTATAAAGATACCAAGCAGACAAAAGAACTCTTTTTATCTTGAGACGGATTGCAGCCTTGATAGTGTTCATTTTTATCATGTAAATTTCCAACTGCTGAAAAAAAGATGCGTGACATATTAGCTTGAATATCCAAATAAAAATTAGTATAGCTTAGATATAGGAATGGATGCTACATGAAATGCAGCAAACTATTATTCTTTACAGTGATGAGAAAATTGAGCATACTTGAAGTATGAGCTCTCTTCCAGGTAATGTTTCACCTCTGAACCACAACAGGAAAAATCTACTTGATGTGAATGCAGTTTATTTTTTTGTCTTAGCAATGGAGCATTAGAATTGAGACCGACAGCTACCAAAGACATTATCATCACATTTCAAACACTATTTGGACATGAAAAGTTGGATTATATGTTCAAACAGACCCCTATTTCCTTGTCTGGCTTTCTGATTACTATGAATGACAGTTTTTTATAAAGTCTCTAAGCCCATCAGCTTATTCAAAGGTTAACTTAATGATATTTTGTCAGAAGAAAAATCACAGGGCCAACAGTTTATAGTTTAAAGCACAATTCACAAATGCATATGCATTTGTTTGATAATTTACGTGAGACTAAAAATATCATCATGACAATGAATAACCTCCAGTTTTGCTTGATTTTCCAACACAAGAAAATTAATTGCACATATGTTTTCCCTAAAACACACACACACACACATACTTTTTTTTTTTTGCACTTTTAATGAGGCTGGAGACTTAACAACCTAGTTTTAGTTTTTACTGTATGTCTCCAAACAGTCCTGCTCAACAAGGGAAGCCTGCATTGACTTAAGAAAAGTTAATTAAAATTCTTGAGGTAATGAGATTAATTGAGCTAAGAAAATAATACCTAGTATCCAGTGGAGCACATAGTGAGATAGAAGATCAGCGGTAGAAAGTATCCTTTGCTCTGTCCTTTCAGAAAAATACACTTTTGCTCTTTTTGATGTGAAAGCCATTGCAGTGGAAAAAAATCCCCTCCCTTTTGTGAAATCCTGGGGGTGGGGGTGATGGCAATAGAAAGGGAAGAGGAAAATATCCTCAAGAAAGAGTGGGCTTCAGGGTAGAGAGAAAGAAGCATGTCTCCATGGACTGGATGGGCTAACATCATGTGCTCTAGCCCTAAACCCACTGCACTGGGATGTACAGAATTCCTAGCAAGTTCTTGCTTCCCTAGGGTGGTGTTTTGGTTTCCACGTAATTGTATAGGTTGCCATTGTATGAGTAATAGAATTGATTTTATCAGAAAATGAGGACTAGGGGTGTGGGTATAGCTCAGTGATAGAGCACGTGCTTAGCACTTAGCATGCATGAGGTTCAGTCTCCAATACCTCCATTAAAAAAAAAAGAAAAGAAAATGAGGACTAGCTAAGACACAACTGACACAGAGTGAGAGCTTGTTGGGATATTTTGGGACGTTTGTTTGGTTTTGTTTCACTACTCAATTTTTTTTTCAGTTGCAATGTGCAAAAAAATAATAACTAAGATTAAAATCCCATAACTCAAAGCCTTCCAAAGGTCCTAAAAGGTACTTTCTGCCATTAACATGAAAACACGGGCCCTTTTGTGAGATCTAGTAATTGAGAGCTCCGTTTACACATTTCCTGTTGAAAAAGTTGGCAGGTTGAGATGGTACAGCAGTTCCTGGGTTGGAGGACTACTCAAGGGAAGGGGTTGGAGCGCTGAGTCTGCACCATGATTGTGGACACATAACTGGAAAATGGCAGATCTCTGTAGCTCAATTTGATGCATTTCAGCACAGTGATTATAAGGAACTGAAACCTATAGGACGCCAAGAGGCAATCATCATGGAATACTCCAGTACAAGTCCAGGAAAGTGTATGTGTTGAAATGAAATGTACTCATCCTTTTATCAAAAGTACTTCCAATCAAGGATCAGAGTGTTACAGGAGAGTAGGAAGTATGAATTTTGGCAAAAGGCAAGGAGCCATGATGTGTTTATTAACTAAAAACTGACTCTGTGTGTTTCCCTGGTTTTTAAGGCTTCAGTTTTGTTTCAGAGATGGCTGGATAAATGTGCCTAATATTCCCAGGGATTTGCCTTGTGGCTCCAACAGCATAAGTACTATTCAGTCACTCACTTCCTGTTACTAAATATATGCAATGCATTAAGATCTTCTGGCATTTTTAAGTTATGATATAAAATGGAATCCTACCATCAAAATTAGTGTATGTACAAAGTATGCACATATATGCACACTTGTGCACACACATACCCAGAAAACCAGCAGCATGAAAGATGTCAAAAGCTATTTCTTATTCAGTGACAATAAACGATACAGAGAATAAACATTATAGTTTTTAGAAGTGGAGGATACATAAGCTGCTAATGGTCGAAGAGAATATTTTTGAAGACTAAGAGGAAATTTATGAAATTGGAAATGAGATGGTCCTTGAAGGGGTTAGACAGCATATAAATAGGAGGAAGAGGAAGTTGAATCTCTAAGGAAAACGTCTGCATTATTGGCTGAAAAAATGAACAGAAAGACAGTTTCACTGGCAAGAAAATACTTGGCTCCTCTCAGACCAGCAATCACATTTCAGGAAAGCCTTCTGTTCATGGCATCTAACCTGATAAAAGCAGTCTAACCTGAGTTTGACATATGCCTTTGAGGGGATTTTACCTTTCTCACTGGTGGACTTAGGGGAAGAACACAGAGAAAGAGGACCATGTTACGAAGTTGACCTTAGGCCTGTTGAGTGTTTGTGGTGTGTGATGCTAACAAAGTGTCAATAAACATAAGCAATATTGGTTTCCCAAAAAAGATGAACAGCTGCTCCTAACTGGAAGTGAACAAAGTGCCTGCAGATTTAGCCACTCTCTCCAGAGCACCTGAAGCCAAGCCAGCAGCACAGGCATTTCTGAGCTCTTTGTGGACATATGAGTGGGTCCTGGCTGGGTCTGTGCACCCCTAGCCCTGCCGCCCCACTGAGCACACCGGAAGTTGTCCTTCCATTTCCAGCCACATACCAGGAGAGATTGGAGAGCAGACAGAATAAAGAGCAGTTCAATTAAATTTTAGTAGACTTCAGGGTATGAGTAAAGGACTTGGGAGTGAGTTTAGTGTTTTTTGCTATCTCTGTCAAAGGATGACATAAGTCTACCATACCAGAATAGTTTGTATTATTTAAATACTATTTTCTCTAAAGACACTTTTTCATTCCATTGTTGCATTCATTGAATTCAACTACTTAATAGGTAGTTTTTATGTATATTATGGATGATTATTAATAAGACCACTAGCAATTTATTGAGCAGTTTTTTCTGTGCATATATACATTTCCACTTTAATTTATCAGTATTACATTGTTATAAGCACCACAGTGGAAGTAAAACAATATAGAGGGACTGAGGATGGAAATCTACTACGTTTAGCATCCCACATCCCAAATACAACCACTTTAGTAGTTTCTATTAACTATTAATAGTTATTTCTTTTCTTCCCCTCTCTTCTCTCTCTCTCTGTTTTTGGGGGTATGCCTTCATGTGGTTCACAAGTTATAACAAAATACAAAGGGACATCTAATATATGACAATGAATTTCCTTCTACCGCTTCTGCTCCCATCCCCCGCCTCCCCGCCTCCTGTCCTGCCATTGGCAGCCACTCTGCTAGTTTCTTGTCTGTCTCCACTGTGTCTTTATGTCAGTGCAGGCAAGCGCCAGGATATATCCTCATCCTCCCTCCCCTTTCCGATGTTTACCTCCTTACTCTAAATGGTGTAGTTTTCATGTATCATTCATATATCTCTTCACTGATCAATTTAAAATGTCCATTTACACTCCTCTCCTGACTTGACTCCTCTTCCTTTGGTTGGTGCTCTGTTGGTTGGTTATGTTTGCATTTTTGATTAATTTACTTAGAACTTTCTCATTTCATTTATATGTATTGGCTCTCTGAGGACCTGCTTTGTTGGAGGAGGACATCCAAGCCTCCCTCCCCTGCCACCTCCCATCTTGCGCCCACTGTGTCTTCACCTTACGGTGACAAGAAAAATATTGTGTACATTCTGTTCACAGCCAAATTCGTGTCTTGTCTATGTATTGCTTCTAAAGTTTTAAAACTAAGAATAGGTTTTTATTTTTATAATTATGTACCTTGACAAGATTTGGCCTCAGTGAGAGTCTCCTTTTTTGTCAGGTGACCTGGCTTTCTCCCTCACCTCCCCCAGCCATTGTTACCTCTCCTCTTACCTTGGCTTGCTGTTTGCCAGTTGGACAGTTTTTGTGTCTGCACGCTGGTCATTTTGTGCACAGTTGGTAGACATTCCACTCTGAATTGCCAGCCTTCCATCAGCTCTACGATATTTGAATCCATGATTTCCTTGTTAATTTTACTTCTTCAATTTTCTGTTCTCTTCTACTGGGAAGTCTCAATTGTCTGTTTGAATTTGCCAGGCGATTTCTTTTTCCGATCGTTATTTTTCTCAAGTGTTCTGTCTCCATGTGGCTTTGGGTCCATTACTTATTATTTCAGCACCTCAGTTTATCATCTGAAAATGAAGATTATAATGCCTCTCACTGCTGTCATTAGTGATAAATGAAAGAATGTAGGCAAAGCACTTACTCACCACTGACATCTAGTACCAGACTTCCTGCTGTTAAGCTTTAGACGCAATGCATCTCTGTGCTGTATAGGAAGCTTAACGGGAAACAGAATTCAAAGATGCAGACATATGTTGCAGAGTGCTTTTCTGTTCTCCTTTTGGCATGGCACTGTTTTAGAAGATAATAAATGTGGTTTTTAGCCTTCTGTACTCTTGAAAATAAGCAAACAAGCATGCAAATAAAAACAGAATCTTGTTTGCCATGTTCTGAGACTTCAGTTCTTCCAAGTAACGATGAGTCCATTGACTCCGGTCCCCCTAAGTATGAACAGTACATTAATTCTCTGCAGCATAACAGAACTAAGATGTTTCTCCTGTCAATGCTAGTCCGTATATTTGTTCTTTGCAAGCAAACATACTCCACTTATGTCTCGCTGACTCCAGCTCATCAATTTACGTGTTCTAAAGAGACACCTGTCAATTACTTAAGTAATTCTAAACCTGTGTTGAGTATCGGGGTGTGCAGTATTTTTGCATGGTCGTCAATGTTTTTTGTTTCCCAATATACCCATGTGTCACCTCGTACACTATCACTGATTTGATATATTCCTGAATAAAACACTTTTCAAAAAATTAAATCTTGTCTATTCTGAAAAAAAAAAAATCAAGTGTTCCTTGAATTCATGCTGACGGGGAGATACTCACTTGGCATCTGTCTTACATTAGCTTCAGGGATTTTTTTTTTTCTTCTGGTCTAGTGAAAAGAATTTTGGTTTCTGGGTCAAGAGAGGTGAGGTGTGCTTCAGGCTCTCCCTCTGGCTGTGAGGCCTTGGGCACAGCACATAACTTCACCTCCCTGGGTCTCTCTCCCTTCTCTATAAAAGGTCTCAGTGATTTCAGTTCTGAAATCCGATGGTTCTGTGTTAAATTGCTTACTTTCTCCAGGAGGCACTGATGCGTTCTCTTCATGTTGGCAGATGCCCAGAATCTACTCGGCCCAAAACAGTACGCCCCTGTCTCCTGTGCAAGAAAGACTGTATCGTGACCGTGTTCAGCGAGTGGACGCCCTGCCCAAGGCTGTGCCAGCCAGGTAGGCGGACGCTGTTCCCTTGATGCTTTCTCTCCTTCCTGATCACCTGCTTGCTTTCCCCACTGATAAATATGCCAGAGACTGTGGAACAGAAGCTCCTGTCTTTTCCAATTGCATGTCACCCTGGGAACAAGGGTTGTAAAATTTGTAGATGAAGTCTTAGATTTCCAGTTCCCACAGAACTTGGCAGGGAAAACATGATCAATTTTACATGTCGTAGTGCCTCGGGTGTGTGTTGCAGAAGTATTCGTCTTCTGTTGACCCCGTTGTGGCATTTCAATCAGCCATTCACACGTGGTCCCCCATCAGACATCCATACCATCCCATTTATCTGTGGCTCCTGTACTTAGAGCCTGACTCCAGGCATCTTCATTAGAATATAGGGCCTTAAGCGCTAAGCATGTGTCACTGATGAATTTATATTCCAGCCTGTGGAAGAAAAGAGGCAGATACATTAAAAAGTATTGAACAGGTAAGGAAATTGGCAATATATGGTAGGTACTTCTTTCCTTTTAATGGTGATGCTCTGTACCCCTGGATGTATTTGGAGGGCTGTGATCCAGGAGGCTTAATACCTAAGTTCCAATAAACACACAGGAAAACTTTTATAAAATGACTTTCTTAGAACCAGTATTTCCGCCCCACTTATTTCAGTCCCCTGATGAGGTAG
Source organism: Vicugna pacos (assembly GCF_048564905.1). Classification (NCBI taxonomy): domain Eukaryota; kingdom Metazoa; phylum Chordata; class Mammalia; order Artiodactyla; family Camelidae; genus Vicugna; species Vicugna pacos. Next base: position 82,382,582 of record NW_027328741.1, on the reverse strand, counting down.
TCCAGGTGGAGACACAGAAACTAGTTCCAGAGCTCCGTTTTGGCCTAAGACCTAGAGTTAATAACTTGGTCCCTCTCCCCTAGCCTCAGACCCCAGCCTCGGTTCTATGAATCTTACCATTGCCGTAGTAAGAAAAGTTACACCCAAGAAAGGGAAGGATGGGAAGAGTATTAACCCTACTGCTCGAAGCAAACTTACTCACATCCACACCCCTCTGGCCTTGTCTGGACAGCCGTGTACTCGGGCAGGGCGTGGCTCTCAGTGCATCGCTGCTCTAGCCCCCTGGAAGATCTCCAGGAGAGGAAAGCATGCAGCTCTTTGAAGAGAGAACCCATCCCAGAGATCGAGAGCACTGAACTCCTCTCCTTGGAAAATTCTGGCTCTGTGCATCTAGGATCCCCCAAAGGCTCTCTGACTCACACATCTTCATGGGAGTGACATGACAATGTGGCCAGCATTGACATAGACCTGTCTGCTGCTTCAAAGCCCTTCTCATTGATGGACGGGGGTGGGGGGTGCTGGTAGTGACTGCTTTTGAAGAATATCATCAATCAGTGTCTTAGATTGCAATGGGTTTGGGGGGTGCCTGTATGAAGGTTTTCTAACTGTGCCATTTCCTCTTCTTAAATGACCCTCTGCCCTAGAATTAACATAGTAGCATCCAGTGAACTTTGCCTGTGGATGGAATCAGAAATAAATGTACTGAATACAGAAGAACTTTGACAATACAGTGGAATGTTTATCTGATCTTTTGAGGGGTGGAGATAGCAGTCTCTTCTGGAAACCCTCCAGCACTTATTTTCCAGAATGAAAATTCAGAGTAATTGAGCCGGAGGAACAGGATTTGTTGAGTCACCTGGGGAAGGTCGTTTCCAGACAGAGTGGGATGGAAAAGCTGTGATCTCTATTCTGAACCATTTGAAGGAGGAGATTGGCTTTTGAAATTTTTGTAGTCACGTATCTGAAAAACATTCAAGCTCTTAAAGATATATATAGGAAAAATGCAAGAAGATCAAATAATCTATGCTAATAGAGGTTTATTGAAGTTCAGCTGTTTCTTTTCGTTTCTTCCTCATAGGGGATTAGCATAATGCCTCTGTTAAATGGTTTTAAGAGAGGAAAGGACTGAATTAAAAAGAATACCCATGCTGGCAGCCAGATATTGGTGTTTTGAGCTGTCAGGGTCCCCTGACACCTAAGAAGGCATATTAGTTTTGTTGAGCCCATGTGCCCCAGTGGCCAGAGATTACTTCAGCTACCGCTATTGTATGCATCTACATTCAGGAAAATTCCCTCTGCTGTGTGAGCGTCTTCGTCCAGTGCCGCCTAAGGATGGAGGGATCACAGGCCATGCGAGATAACTGCTCTTCCAGCAGTTTTAGCTCTTACTCCCATTTTCAGAGATTCAATTAGTTATTTAAATGGTTGGCATTGTAGTGAAAATAGTTCTAAGCCTCTGTGGTCTCTTTTTGCCTCCAGTTTTTCAAACCTAGATGATTCTCTTCACACCCTGGCAGTCAGGGGACCTGGCAGAGCATAAATTCAATTTTTAGATTTCTTCCAGTCTTCTGCTTCCATCCTATTCACCCACATGTCTAGTTTATACTCGGGGACCAATATATTATTAAATAACCATGGGTTCGTTAGGGAAGACTATGAGAGGGAGGAGATTATTGGAGGAAATGGTAGCTCTAATCCTATGGTTCTCAGGCTTTATTGCTTCTGAATCATGTGGAAGCGTTGTTAAAATGCAGACTTTGGGCTACATGGCTAGAAATTCAGGTTCAGTAACTGTGGGCTGTTTCCCAAAATGTGTGTTGTAAGAAGCCGTCCCTGAAGGGGGATGTACTCCCCCCCTTAAAATAAAAGTGGATCATAGATCCATGAGCAAACACTGCTTGAACTCTGGACATACAGCCTGTTTTTCAGCTTCTTGCTCCAGCATTGTAGAGTGTGATGGCTGAGAACACAGACACTGGAGCCAAACAGCCAGGATTGAGCTCCAAGGTTTGCTGTGTGACAGTGGATGCATTACTTACTCTCTCTGTGTCTCAGTTTCCTCATCTGTAAAACAGGGTTAATAACCACACCTATGCATAAGGGAAATACTTAGAGCACTCATTGCCTTGCATTCGGTAGGTACCTGGCAGGCCATTGCACCTGCCTGGTGTGAGGCTGGCTGTGTTAAGTTGCCCTTCCTTCCTGCACCCTCAACCTGTACGTCCGCAGGGACCTGCTGTAGCAGCCTTTCTCCGGGAACAATGTGCTCATCTTTCAGACTACGTTTGCCCCTCTTCCCCTAGTCGCCTCACTAACTGGGTCATTCCACAGCGTCCTACACACCCCCTTTCTGACACTCCCATACATATCCTCCCTTGTTAATGTCACCTTTCCTAGATTGTACGTGCACAAATGCGGGGACCACTTGTGTCATCTTTATCACTAAGTCCTGTAAGCCCAGGATAGCATGGGGCAGAGCTGTCACTCAGTATTTTTGAATGGACAGATGTCCTCTAATGAGGGAGAAAAGTGTGGCTTTGAATCCAGGCAGTTGATTCTCTATTTTTGAGACTGTCCTTCAAAAGCTAATTTGGGAAATAGCATTTTAAAGCAGTACTTCTCATATTTAAATGCTGCTATAAGTCCCCGGGGGATCTTATTAAAATGCAGGTTCTAATTTAGTAGTCCTGGACAGAATTTGGCATTATACCTTTCTCCAGGCTCCCAGGTGACAACTGTGTGTAGATTACAAAGCTCCAGTTTGGGGTGGGGTTAGTTAGACATTTTTGAACAAGGCAATGACATTGTCAAAGTTACAAAGTGAAAAGCATAGAATAGGGGCAGACCAGCATGTGGGGACACAGGTAGGGTGGGGTGTGGGGTGGAGGGAAATGGTTTAACCCAGACAGAGAGATCAAGAGAAGGGTGGGCCTGAGCAGGTGGCACCCCCCCCACTAAAGAGAAGGGAGGATCTCTTTCTGCAGCTGTGGTTTTGGGTTGATTCATCAAAGTTGTGATGAGTTTGCATTCCTAATCCCCAGTGGGTCCTCCTCCAAGGCATTATGACTTTATAGTATTTTGTTATGATCAGGGAATCACTTGATTATGTGAATCCAAAACCAGCTCCGTTCTAAAGCTCTCAAAAAGCCAAGGTGGTTCCCAGGGGCAGAGTGTACCAGGAGTGACTTGTGTCTTAGCAATGGATGAGTTGTATCAGGTTTTATTTGGTCCTGGCTGGGTTCATGATCAAAATCCTTACCCCTTAAAAGTGTTCTCAAGCCATGAACAGTCTCTAGCTCATAGCCAGCTTTCTGTCTTCTTACTCCTCTTCATCTGAGTCTCTCTTTAAAGGATTAATGGTAGACCCACATTCCTCTAAGCAAATCAGATAACTCTCCAGCTGTGGCCCTGTGGTGGACTCTCCAATTTGTAAGTCCCAGTAAGAAATCAGTCAAATGGCCAAGAACCATTTTTTGGTGATGTTCTTGCTATTTTCTCTAATCTTCCTTCAACCTGTGAGTCAAATGCCTGCATAAGTATCCAGTGTTGTTTGCTTAATAATGGCAACAGTTTTTTAATTGTAGAGTTTCTCAGAATCATGGAGTTTTTTCAGTGCACAGATGTCCCAGACTCACCTCATCCCATGTTAGAGTCTCTTCATGTTGGAGGGACATTTGCAATATTAAAACTCGCCAGAAGTGACTCTTACAAGTCAGCAGGCAAGAGAAACACTCATTTAGTGCTTCATAATTTACAAGATATCCTCACGTGCATTTTAGCCTCCTCTAGGAGATTGCTGATAATTGTTTGCCTCATTAGTATTGGAAATTAATTATCTTGGCTGCTGATCTCATAACTATGACATCTAGTGTTTTTACTTTAAAGTCACAAATGAGTACTGACTTTCCAAGATTTCTCTCAGGCTGTCTTTAAATAGGCTCACTTTATATTGTCAAGGTTTAATAATACAAATTCCAGGCATACATCAAATACTACGATACTAATGTAAAAATATTAATGATTAATAGAACACACTCCTATGTAACCATCACCAAGTAAAAATTATCATCAATTCGTGATCACTCATGTTTTGTTTGTATACCCTTATCCCCCTTTTCTTTGCCAGTGGATACTTTGTAATGGTTCCCAGATATGTATACCACTTCCCTAGAAGGGAAAAATACGTAAAGAGGAAAAGTTATTAGACACTTTATTAGATAAAATGTGGTATATTCAAAATAGTTCTTCTTGTAAATTGCTAGAAACCATGGAGCTAATGATGAATTATTTGTCATTCTTAATAATTTAAGGCTGATCGAGTTCCTTTAACTTTCATCTCTAAGGGCAGGCTGCAGAGCAGCATCATGGTAACAGGAAGGCCAAAGGCAAACTGCTGTTGAGAATTGGTAGGAAGCTTCATCTGGTGGGATCCTTTGCTCCTGTGTCAAAGGTCCTGGAGTTACACCATGAGCTTCCAGTATCAAAGACAATAATGTTTTTTTAATGCCCGAGTGGTGTGCTATTGTGATGAAGAACATGGAATCTCAAGCGAGACTACCTCGGTGCAGATCCCATCTTTGCCATACAAGTCCCTTGAGACTCACTTTAAATGTTGTGTTTCAGTTTCCTCCTTCTTTTCAAAATGGCTAATAAAAGCACCCAATTCATAGTGAATTATAAGGATTCAGTGAGAATGGGACACATAGCAGGATGCCAAGTACAAGAAAATTATTATTATGTTAAGACGATGATGGTGATGATTTAAGAGCCTTAAGGTCAGGGAACTTGTCCTCTATTGTGTTGGTATCTTGCAGTTGCTAGTTGTCCATGTACTGGTCTTATGAGACTTGTTTCCATGTGTGTATTTTTCTTGAACAGATTACAGAGTCTAGAGGGCAGAGATCTTCTGCTTTCACTAACGAACATCTAGTGCTTAGCACCATGTCTGGCACATAATGGACATTCAGTAATTGTCATTGAATGAATGAGTAAATGAAATCCACATCTTTTGCGTGACCAGTTCTAACTCTGAAAGGTCTTGCTTCCATTTAGGTGAAGCCAAAGCATTAACAGATTGTTCAGCACATCCAGGCCAATTAGGGGGAAAGGTATTGGTCATTCAGAATGTCAGATCGGTTCAAAATCACTTATTCTGGATTTCAGAATTTCTCCCACTCAAAGGCAGACTGGCATCAGCCTCTCTCTGTACTTAACCCTTTCAAGGACATGTGGACTCCTCCTTCTCCACACAGGCCCATCTGTATTTTTGTCCACCTGGGAAGTGGAGAGTGGAGTATAGTTTACATCCAAATACTGGAGAGTCTAAAGTGTTTGAGTATCAGGATGTGGGGCCTGGAGCACCAGCCCCCCAAATGGTGTTGAAGGCGATATAATGATCTAGTGACTTTCCTTGAGAAAGTGACTTAATCTAAATTTAAGTTACAACCTCTATAAATTTTGGATGATTTTTATTACCAGGTGTTCAAAAAACAACTAAGTAAAATAAGATGTGTATCTCACATATTCATCCCAAGCGCAGCCTAACATGCAGAGGACAGGTGCCTTTGTTTTCACAGGCTCCACTGGGGGGATGGGCCCCCTTTAGTGTATGATTTATAGCCCATAGATCACCACATTGCTTCAGTACTCAATAAATATTCCTGAAAATTTAGTGGGAGAAATGACAAACACTTGGGCTGGTAGAAATTACAGTTCTCACCCATACCTCTTCCAAACTGAGGGCTTCTGTTGATAAAATCTGTAAAAGATACTTGCCTTCAATTCATACATAGGACAAAAAAAAAAAGATGAAATTCTCTTAATTTCTTTCAATGTTTTCCTTCCATGTGGTTTTTTTTTCCCTTTAAAGTTGGCACCTTCTGCCCATCTCTATTAAAACCCAGTATGAGGTGGCTTTGATTTGGCCAAGAAATCAGATTTGGCAAAAAGAAAGGAAATTTAGAACATTTCATGATAACCTGATGACCATTCAGACATGCAAGAGCACTGCTGGGTTATAAGGAGACCTGTTCCTCAGAGGGCAGAACTTTAATTGCTGTTACCTACCCCCCCGACTTCAGAGCAAATATTAGTCCATACAGTGGTTGACACGGAAGCAGTCTATAATTTATTGATATGTGTTGTCCTATTTAATTGTTAACTCTATTTGAAAAGGACTATATAATCTCATCTTCCATACAAGGAAATAGAGGCTTAGTTCTGGGTCCCAAGGTTGCAAAACTAATGAATGGCAAAAGCACGTGGAATCCTAAGCTCTTAACCACTCCTTCAGCAGTTAATATTTGCTGAACACTCACTGTGTTTCAGGCACTGTGCTGGGTACCGTGTGTATATGTGCAGAGTGGTGGGGGAACACACTAAGCCCTCCATAGGGGAGAATGCTGGCCAGTGGAGGAAGACAGAGGCATTGAACACAGAATTACCTAAATGAATATACAGTTACAAAGTACAATGTGTGCTTTGTGGAATTCAGGGAGCTAGGAGAAAAGGTAGGAAGGCAGAATCAGAATTCCTCTCTGTCTGGAATGTCTTTCTCCTCACCATTGCTGGTTGCCCATCTTATTAGATGTAAAATCCTTGCCTCCTCTGCAGAGCTGATCCTGATCCTCCTGCTAGAAATAACCACTTCTCACTCTAGAGTCTCATAACCCTTTCTGAATGGCTTGCAGTCTAGCTATTGGTTAGTGTGTTTTGTGTCTCTCTGTAAAAACACAAAGTCCTGGAGGGCTAACACCTTTTCAGTTTTCATTCCCCGAAGTGCCTAGTAATGAACTTTAGACAGAATAGAATTCAGTGAAGTTGTGTCAGACAAAATGGATGCCAGTTAGAACCTACTTGCTTTAGCACACCTAACAAACTGCTGAAAGGGAAGAGGATCTGCCTTTACAACTAAATTTCCTCCACATCACACTATGACGCTGGCAGTAGAAGATGTGGGACTTAGAGATTCACATTTGTCTCTGGTTTCCTGGCAAATGTGGTTAAAAGGGAAACACATTCCATTGCTTTCATTCATTCATTCATTCATTCATCCAGTCAGTCTGTTTGGTTATTAATATTTCAGTGAAGTCGTATAAGTATTGTATGGGAAACAAAGACTATTCAATTGTTAATTCCTGAAAGGCAGTTCCTACCAGAGCTCCACATTGCAACAGCACTCACAACTGAGGCCGTATATCTGTAGCGAATGCAATGATGGGTTTCCTGGAGTTTTTAATATACAGTTAAAGGGTATAATGTTGAAATCCAAAATTCTGGTCACATGCCGTTTTTCAGTGGCCTAGATTGATCCAAGGGTAAAACTTAGACTAGTTTAAGCAATTTTCTGAATGTGTGGCCCATAGGCTTCCAGCTCAGAATTAACTGGGATTCTTGTTAAAACCCTAAGAGATTCTGATTTTGAAGTCAGGATCAGAGCCTCCAAATCTGCGTTTTTAAACAAATTGCCTTAGGAATTCTAAGACACATTAAAGTTTGAGAACCACTGAACTGTAGAAAATTTTAATTTAATGATGTGCCAATGGATTCTTTGAGAAATGTGTAATGTGTGTCTATTATATTGTTCTAACCAAGTCTGTTTTGGCTTTTAAGGATCAAAGGTCTTTTTACAAAGCTTACAAAGCTACATTAAGTAAAAAGGGGCTTGTTGGGAGGTTATAGCAGGAAATCTCACAGATGTCCAAAAATAAGGAAAAGACAGTTTGCGGGCATATGGGAACTAGAAAGTTAAGCAGAAACTGAGGCTTCTCCCTCCGGCTCTCAGAGCCAGTGTGGTTCCTCCCATTTCTGCTTCTCTCTGTGCACCTGCTGCCCTGCCCCTTCTAATGGGCTTCCTTTGAATCTCTGCTCTTATAACCAGCAGAAATGGGGCGCAGCAATGGCTGTCTAGTCCGAAATCTACAAACTTTTTACGTCAAGAACCCAACACCGACGGAAACTTCCTTTCCTTTGGGGATCTTTATTCAACTTACCAAGTAAAGTCTGGTGGCCGGGTTTGGGTCAGGTCCTTCAGTCACTCAGCAGCCCAGGGATCAGCCCCTCAGGTCAGGACCCATCTGGAGGTGACGGGCAGTGGTGCAGGAAGCAGCGGGAACTGACTGTGGGGGCCTTCCGCTCCGGTCAAGGCAGTGGCTCTTGACCTCCCCAGGACACCCTTGCTCAGCAATCTGGGAGAGAACTCAGAACCTGACCTCCTTCCTCCCTCTGTTCCCATCAGTCCGTCAAGGTGCTGAACTATAGGAGGTGTGGCAGAAGCTGCCAGCATCCTTCCACCACAAGAGCTTAGGTTTAGGAAGAGCGCTATTGTCAATTAAACAGAAAGATAGAAAAGGGAAATGAAGCTCCAGGGAATAGGAAGGCAGTGGAGTGACACTTCAGGTAGAACAGACACTGGGAGGAAAAAGAAGGCAGTCACCCTGTGCATGATCTGGGCCAGAGGTTTTACTTCAAACAAAAAGTGGAGTCTGTGTGCACTGGAATTTGTATCAAAGTGCCTGTGCTGTCATTCCTGTCAATAGTCTGTCATAGGGGAGAGGGTATAGCTCAAGTGTTAGAGCACATGCTTAGCATGCATGAGGTTCTGGGTTCAATCCCCAGTACCTCCATTAAAAAAATAAATAAATAAATAAATAAATCAAATTGCCTCTTCTGCAAACCCCCTCCAAAAAAAACAAAAATCTATCATGAACAATATTGTCTTGGCTGTCTTAAAAAAATCAAATAAATAAACAAGCAATCAAAATAAACAAATGTAGATTTGAAGCATGGGGTTCTGTCTCTTACACCTAAAATCCACTGTGTTCCCTTCTAGTTTTTATCTAAAAGTTGCTTTAAAGCACTGTTAATCTGCGTCATTCAACAGTCAGGCCACATTAGCATAAATAAACCCCGTGGCTCACATGGATAGTTCTAATGATTTATTCTTAGTCTTGGTGGCAAAAATCTAAGTTTCTTTGAATGTAAATGCTCTTTCATTTCAAAATGTTTCTACTTCTGGCTGGTTTCTTTCTCCTATCTCTAGAAATCTCTGCATGCAATACACTGCGACATACTATAATCCTTATTTGCTTATAGAGGTGAATGATTTGCCTTTCAAAAACCAAGGTACTCATTCTAATTAGGGGTTTACTTTTAGCCTTTCAGTGTACTTTTTACAAAGACATAGAATAAATTAGTTTTGATTTAGCTGGGGTGTTACTTTAGGTTAATTAAATAATTTTCTGCAATTAAAAAGAAGAAATTAATTCCTTTTCACTTCCTTGGCATTGCTCCAATTTTAATGTGATTTTAAATCAGAGAGTGGTTTTAGGAAGTTTCTGATGCATTTGATTAGTTAATATGATGGTGGATTTATAAACTATTTAATTTGTGTTACTAAAACAAAGCTTTGGGTTAGAGGTGGTGTTACATGTTGGGATCTTAATATGTCACTTTGGAACTACAGGTTTTATAAGAACATCAAATAATTTATGTATGGTAGCAAATCAGAAAGATATTAAAATCCATGCTGAAAATGAAGTAGATTGCTGACAGCTTAGATAAACAACTTATAAGTGCTCCCTAATAGAAAGATTGTCACTGGATATCCTGCTAATCTCTTGAAGTTTCTTCAAAATTAAGTTACTACATGGAGATGTTTCAGAGAGAGCAGCTACTGAATGACTTATTTTCATTGATAAGGAAGAAAATATCCCAAAATAAGTATGCTAGGAATGACAAATTCTCTGTTATTTGAGATCTTTCCAAGTTAAATTTCGTTTGCTCTGACATCTAAAGTACCCTTATCATAACTTTATTTGAGACCTTATAGATGGTAACGAAAGTAGGAGTGTAGACTGCATGAATTCAGTCACAAGATTTTTTTTTTATTAATAACTTCTTTAATCTGGAAAAGCAAATGAAAGTCTATGTTCATGTCTAGTTTGAGCCAATGATACCTCTGCCACTGCTGAATGACTCCAACAATTTTGAAGCTGATATGCTTGATTGCATCCCATTTAGCATTTAATTCTATTCTGTCTTGAGCTTCTCTCTAATTTGTTTATGTGTAGTGGAAGGAGCGTGACCTTTAGAATCTTAACACCCTTATGGTGGACTCCTGGCATTGCCACTTCTTAGCTGTGTTCTGAAATTCAGTTAACCTCTCTGAGACTCTGTATGCTTATCTTAGGATAAATATAACATGGAGCATCATAAGACAGCTTGCTTCCTCGAGTTTTCTTTTCCTACAAGAAGAGGCTAGCTCAGTGTGATCACACCCTGTTTGTCCTTCATTTCTTAGTTTGTTCCTTCTAAGTTGTATGATCCATGAGTACTCAAGCTCAAGCCGTGAAAATTATTTTTATAAACAAAAGATACTTAAGTGTGTGTGTGCATATGTGTGGGGAAAAAGGGAGAGAGAGAGAGAGAGAGACTTTCTTCTAGCAGAACAATAGTCAGAGTTTAGTAAATTTATATTGTGATACATTGCATGGAATCTGAAATAACATGACCAACCAGCACACACAGGGTCTTAGACTTTGAGGAAGTCTGTCTTTTCCTACCCATTTCCCACCCATCACCCAAATTCGGTGACAATTGAGTACATCAAAGCAGAGGGAGATCAAAATATCAGCTGATTCTCACCCCCAGAATTAGACAGATTTAGCTACCTGGTCACAGGCCTTGCTGGATGACTAAAACCTTGAATGAGCGTGGCTGCAAACAGATCAGAATATGTTGCATCCTCGGAGCAGATGTGTCCTGGAGAAAGAGAAGATAAAGAAGGGAAAGTATGTCCACTCCCTTCTCCCAAAGTCATGATTTAGGTGTCACTTGTCCTTCCTGGACCACAAGTGAGGGAGGCGGTGGAGTCCAGGGATGATGAAGGCGGAGGAAATGCGTCTCCACTCACATGGCAGGAACCATCAGGAGGGCTGCCTCCTGACAGTCTCTGGCCAAGCAACTTGTGAACTCAGTCCTGCCACCCTCTGTCTCTTCCTTTCCTCTAGCTCTGCTGGCCTCCTTTCTGACCAAGCTCATTCTATCTTGCTCAGATTTTTCACTTGCTGCTCCTCCTCCCAGAAGTATTCTTCTCCCAAGCTTTTGATTGGGTGCCTTTTGATCAGGACTTTGTTTTCTGTTCAGATGTCATACCTCAAAGAGTCATTCTCTGACCACCTTAAGATGTCACCTCCTTCCGCTTCTCTTTCTTGCTTATCACTGTGCTGGTTTGGTTTCCTCCTGGCACTGCCCAGTCTCCCAGCTGGAACGTAACTGGCACTGTGCCTTTAGATGTGCTGAATAGTGGTTGCCATGCAGTAGTGCCTAAATGGTTACTGAAGGGATGACAATGGATGAACGTATCAGTCATTGAGTAGAGCTTTGCATAGGGCTTACTGTACCGAATTTTGTGCCGACCACTGGGAACATGAAGATGAGTAAGATGAGGTTACTTTAATCAAGTGGCTTTTCATTAGGGTATTCAAGTGTGTAAGTGTATTCTTTCTACAGCAGGAATGTGCACAGGGTATTAAGCAGCCAAAGGAGGATGTCTCGCTGTAGGTAAGCGGTTAGAGGAGGCAGGATTTGGTGGATCGGGAGTTTCCAAGTACATGGGGTCCAAGTAACTTAAAGATGGAGAAGGCCATGCTTGTAAAGAGGCTTGGCGGTGCGAGTATCCATTTTGATTCAACTAATTACAGGCAGCCTGTGATACTTAGGATGCACAAGGCATATGGGGGAAAGATAAGAAATAGGGTTAGAAAGACACGCAGGAGCCAGCTCATGAAGAGATTATGCACTCTGAGAAGTTTGGACATTATCTGAAATTCTGATAGACAATTTAAATTTTCAGCATGAGTGTGATAGAATCAGACTTGTGATTCAGGAGAAAAAAATAGTACAGAAAATAATGAGGTTAGACAGCGCTGGAACCCGTTGGAAAGAAGTATGAGGCTGTTCAATTATCTGACCAAGAAATGAAGAGAATCTGCTTTCTTGAATAAAAGTAAATGAGAATTATAAGTAAGTGTCTAAATTTCCATAACTCGACGTTGTTTCATAGTGTGTCTTCATGACCTGATATGTACTGAGTTCTCTGCCCATCCACTGGAGGTCTCATAACTGGGTGATTATATAAACCCTCTCAAGGGATTTCAGGGCAAAGAGAGAAACACACAGTAAGCAATGGGCAGAATGGATCCAGGATGGAGCAAATCCTTCCTGGTCACCTGAGTGTGTGTGCTTCCAAGGAGTAAAATGAACCCAAAGACAAAGAGGTTCTCACTAACTCACCACGTTATCAGTGTCTGTTCTTATCAGGATCAGCAGTATAATCTGCAGGGCCCAGTGCAAAATGAAATTGTGAGTGCCTGGCTCAAAAATTACCAAGATTTTTAAGCTGCAACAGAACATTAAGTCAGAGCCCCACTGAGCCTGCGTGAACCCACATGGATCATATGCCCAGGATGCTGGTTCTGTCCTCATTGGCTTTCTCTAGGGGCCAGAATCCTAACTTTGACATTTGCTTCCTGGGAACAGTTGTCATATCCTGTGGCTAAGACACTAACCCAGATGATTGGATTAGCATTGTATTGGATCGCAGTTCTTACACTTGGCTGAGAGCATTCAAGGATCAGAAGAAATAGGAACAAGGCAGTGGTGGGGGCGGGGGCCAGGGCAGCAAAGCAGAGCAGCAGGTGAGGACACATGCTCCGGACCCAGACTGCTTGGGTTTCAAGTCTTCTCTATCACTTCAGTGGCATCTTGGACAAGGCACAAAAGCTCTCTGTGCCTCCGTTCTCTGACCTGCAAAATAGGAATGATGAGAGTAACTGGGTTTTAGGATTGTTAGGAGGACTGGATAGATGCATGGAAAACACTTGGCAAGCGACTGAAACACTGTAAGTGCTCGGGTCTTGTTTCTTATTGTTTTGGAGATTATATTCTGGAGCGTGAATCTGGCTGTTTAATATAGTACAAACTTTACCATTCAGGGTGAGGTTTGTCATTCAGTGAGCAGAGATGCTCCGTTTCAACATAGTTGAATTTACTGATCATTTACTTTATGATTTTTATTTTTGTGCTTTTAGATATTTTTCCTATCCTAAATACAGAAAGCTTGTACCCTATCTTTTTCTTTGGAAAAGTTGACTTGTGCCTTTAATAATTCATTATATGTATGATATTAGATAGGAATCAAATGACTTTTCCCACGTGGAGACACTGACCTCCTTTTCTGTCTTCTCTATGCACCCCAGGATGCCCAACGATCTAGCCACGCTTGTCTCCCTTGCTCTTTCTAGAATTTGACTTTGGGCCTTTTACAAATATTATTCACTCTGCCTAGAATTCCCTTCCCCAGGTTATTATATAGGTGATCCCTGACCTCCTTCATGTTCTGGTTCAAATATTCTTTCTCATTGAGGCTTTGAAGTTTATTACACCCATCCCTCCTGCCCCCCACATGCATGCATTCCCTAGCCCTCCCTTCTGCATTTTGTTTTGTTCTGTTTTGTTTTGGGGCTTTACACAGCATTTAACTGACATACAAAACACTGAATAGCTGATACTATTTTTAATTATCTTTCTGCCTCTGTTAGAATGTAAAGTGTATGAGTGCAGGGATAGTGTTTTCTTGTGTTTTGATGTATTCTCGATTTCCAAAACAGTGTCTCCTCCTTTGAGAATTTCAAATTCCTCTTCCAGAGTAATCAAGAACTCCTTTTTATAAACAATTATGTCTTGAGTATCCTACTAGATGGAGTAATGAAAATTCCAGCTGCACCCAAGTATTAATAGAAGGCATGTGATTAGGAAATCTCTGGTGATTTTTTTTTTTGTTTATTCCTTTGGCAGTGAAGGCCAAGATAGACAAGCATCCCAACTCTGTCTCTCTGTCAGATCATGTGACTTTCTAGTCCATGCACTAAGGGAGTTAGGCTTCGTGTGTGTGTGTGTGTGTGTGTGTGAAGGGGGGTGTCTCTGACCAAACCTGGCCCTGTGCACTGGCCACAGGCTTTATCACTTGTTTCCTGATTTACCGCCTTCATTAAAAGCCAGGATCTTACCACCAGCAATGGAGAATTTTCTCCAAAAGCCAGTGCTCCAAAAATTTTCCTTAGTGTTGTATTTTTAGCAGTGCATTTATGAAATGTTTTAAAAGTATTCCAATGAGAATTGCAAAGGAGACAGGAAGAAAAGGAGGAGGATCCTGTAGGACATAGCAACCAATTGTAACCCAATTGCCAATTGGTACCCAAATTGTAACCCAGTGACCATTGGGTATTTATAAGTATTTTAGGATAATTGATAGTAGTATTTCTATGTATGATAGTTTCTATGGTTATGTTTAGAAAACAAACCTTATCTTTTATCAACCTATCCTGACAAATTTACAGATGAAATTATGTGATATCTGAATGTTCTTTGAAATAATTGGGTGTGAGTGGGTGGGTATGTGTATAGTTCAAACAGGCTTGGCCATGTAATTGTTGAAGCTGATGGATGGATACATTGGGTTTATTTGATATGTTTGAAAATTTCCAAAGTTATAAAAGATAAACATTTTACATAGAACTAAAAAACAAACTTCTCCAGCAATCTATTTTTTTCTATGCTAACAGAGTTTCACCAGATGTGTACCCTGCCTCATGGGTGGAAACTCATCTCTCCCAACTCCCCATTTAAGAAAATAAGTATTTGGTCAGTGTTTGTATGTTCATGCAGTCAGGACTTTCACTCATTCATCCTTTTATTTAGTCAACAGTCATTCATTAGTTGTCTCCTTGGTACTAAGACCTGGAGAGACTCGCTGTTTGGAAGATTTCTGCTTGTCTCTTTCTGAGACAAGAAGACAGTAGGATACAGTGTGGATCTGGTGGAGGCTTGGAAGCATAAGGGGAGGGCTCCTTGGCTGAGGGTGGGATGGGAAAGACTTCTTGAAAGAGGGGACCCTCTGTTCAGTCTCAAAGGAAGCTTAGGGGTTATCTGGATAAAGGAGAAGAAGAATGTGCTTACCCCCTTCCCCACACTAACCTGTCTGCCTGCTAGCAGTTTTGTATACTTACCAGATGCCAGATGCTGAATGACCTACTTTACATCCCTTTACTTAATTCTTCATCATCAAAGTCCTCAATTAAGGTGATCTAATTATTTACCGGGAAATAAGTAATTTTCCCAAGTTCACAAACCTGGAGTTCTAGATTCACCGATTCAAAAAAGTCATTTTATTACATCCACTCAAAGCCAAAAGAGGAATTTCAAAAGCTAGTGACAAAATAATGAAGACAGCAAGATGGGTAATAACATGAACCTCATGCATAAAGGAGATAATTAAGAGTCTTTGTCTAGATTGTGATAAAATTTAGAGTTGAAAATGAAAAACTTTATTTTAATTGGTTTGCCTTCACAGAGTTATTTTCCTGTGAGTTTTTCTACCTTTATTCCCAAACTAAAAATTTTAATATCACAGCTGATATTAATATTTGAGAGATTCCCCACACACCTTACATTCAGGTAAACCAGTCTTTCTTTACATGTAGACACATCCTGGAAGGGACATTGCAGAACATTGCAGAGAGCAGGATTTCTGTGGTTGAGCGTTGATGAGTGCTGATCCATTTGGAACATTGCAGGCTCCAGACAGCAAATGGGTGAGTGATGTTCTTCACTCCTTTCTGAAAAGATATGAGGATCTGAGATTCTGGACTTTCTAGCAGAAGTTTCGACCCGTGAAGGTTCTGTCCCTAACTTGAGTCCTTACTCTGCTATGGCCCATGAACTTGACTCAGAAGCCCTTCTGTCCTCTAGCTGTCAGCATGATCCTGGGCATGAGTATTGTCCTTTCGTGCCCACGAAAGCATGAAACATTAACAGGATAGGGAGACATGTATTATTTAAAAGGATTTTTCTAACATATAGTTCTGGATTCATGACTAATAATGATGACAACATCTTGAACTTGCATCTTAGATAACATTTGTGCCTCCTTCTCAAACCCATCTGCACAAAGTGCAGTATGGCGTGGCAGTGTATTTCAGTCTTAATGCTGACTGAGTGCCACATGTCAGCAAGCTGTAGCAGGCAGCCTCCAGACATTTTATCTGCTAAAATGAAAAGGGGTCAGGTTGTGGGGGGAATAAATCCCTGTCATTTCCTCACACACTGGCAGCAAGAAAAGACAAGTGCAATGCACCATTTTAGACAGTGTTGGTAACCGTCCGCCTTTATAGTACACATTTCCAATTATGCCCAATATGATGTATTTAGCTTGAAGGCAGGTCATGTTTTTTAAAATGTGTTGAGAGCAGTAACAATTTAGTGGGTGCTCATTTGTTTCTGTTGCTTGGTTAAGCATGCTGCATTGTCTTTTTCTGTTTTACATATGGATGAATATGAGATGTTAGCTCTAAGTGTGCTAAGTCAGTGGTTCCCTACCAGGGAGATTTTTAAAATAGATCCATGCTTGGGCCCCACCCACCAGAGATTCTGATTTAAATTCTTTGGGTTGTGGGACTTTAGGAGTCTGTACATGTACCCTCTGAGATTCTAATACAGAGTCAGGGTGAAGGACCACATGGATTGAGGAGACAGCAAGATTAGCTGTGTGGGACTTAGTTGGGATATTTAAAGAGAGGAAAGGCCAGTAAGGCTAGCTATCCAAACTGGAAATGTTTGAAGAGCATTAGTGGTTGAGAATAGGAAGTAGAGGATATTGGAGATAGTCTCTAGAAATTTAACTGTTGTGTAGGCTTCAGTGAGTATGTTGTGCCTACCATAGGGACAAAAATGCTTATTTGCTCAACTGTCATCCTAGGTGGCACATATAAAAGTGAGTTGCTTCTTTTGAAATCCATAGTAAAGGCTTACATGAAGTACAGTATGTATATATGTGATTTGCAAAACAATTTAAATCTCATTCCTAACAGCTGTCCTGTTAGTTGGCTTGACATTATTGCCCACATAGGACAAGTAAGAAAATGGAAGCTCTAGAAGGTTAAGTGCTTTGCCCATGGCCGTATAGCAGTTTGATAATGAGCTGGATTCAAAATCTGAGCCCTAGGGGTCTTGTCTATTGCCCGAGCTGCTGAACTTGGCCTGTGTGGCTAAGTGAATGACGATTATGAAAAGTTAAGACTGTAGAAGACATTTTTTTCAGGCAACATTTCAAAATGAAAGATATATATGGGTATCCTGGAGCCTTTTTTCAGCACTCCTGGAAAGTTTAGCAGAAGAGCTATGCAATTGTGTTTAATATCATCTGGATATGGATGGGCTCCGTGTTCATCTGGGAGGACTTGGAGGTCTAGCTGGGAGGGAACTGGGGGGGAGGAGACAGCCCTTGATGTATCTGCTCTCTGCAGGGAACACCAAGATGAAGAGGAAGGAAGGATATGAAAACTTCCTCCTCGTGGTTCTTCTAGGGCTTTGCATTTTTCACCACTTAAGCCTTCCATTTCTCCTTGAGCGAAGAGAGAACGTACGGGTTCGATGGCCTTTGGATAGTAAATACAAAGTTCATATTATCATTTCTGAATGCTTATAAAACTATGGAGAACGTCTCCCATTATTCTCCATCCATCGTGTTTCACTTCTGCTTCACTGGGGAGGTTTAATAATGCACGCATGTACGCTTCAGTGTAACACACAGCACTGCATGCATCTCTTCCATATAGCAGCCACCTGATAAATATTTATCAATGGTGACAGCACTGTACGGGTCATTGCCTCCCTCTGAGAACCCAGAGTCTGGGTTCTCCAAATTTAAGTGGGACATAGTCGGTCTGGTGAATCCTGTTTTTGTACTTTTTCTACAAAGGAAATCAGCTCCGAATCTCAAAAATGGTTGCAAATAAACTAGAAAGGGGATATTCTCTTGTGTATAATTAATCAGGAGAGAGAATCTACATTTTAGGGGATTTAATGTTGAAGAAACTCAGGCTGCCTAACATCATACTGGGATCTTCGTCTGTAGCATTAACATAGAAACAGACTTCTTAATGACCATGTGGAATTTTTTGCCAAGTGAAGCTTGTTTTCACCTCATATTCATGCTCCTCTTTGATTAAATGCCAGTTCTCTTTAGTTATGTAGCATCTTTGTGATGTGTTTATTGTAAGAACACATAGAAAGTAGCTCTGGTTGATTATTTTGAGGCAAGCCCTATCTTTTTCTTTCCATTTCATTTTTAACATAAAGATTCATAAGCAAGTGTGCTCGGGGCACAAAGCAGTTTTCTTTGGATGTGTGAACTGCTATCTCAAGCAGAATTCTGTGGCAAGAAATAAAAAGGTCCAATGATCAGATTAAATAGATAATTTTAAGAACAGCAGTGCAGCCTGCCTTTTCTACACATTCGAAATGCAACCCTTCTGCTGAGGCGAGATACAAAATGTGCTTGTTTCTTGCAATCATGGGGGTGATGGTTTTTTTCTGAGTGATCATGTAATTTTTCATACAAACTGAGGACTTTCTGAAAGTGAGTAGATGAGCTCTTATAGCCAGGAAAACAGGCATTAACTGGACTGTCTTGAGGAAACAGGATGTTTGATGACCCTACCTGTTCCTCTTCAATGATACCAGAAGGTGGCTGGTGCTAACTGCAGCTCGAGTTTAATTTACTAGAGACATGGAATGATTTTAAGCCACCCATGGTCTACTCTTAGATTTCCAGAACACAGGTAAAATCCAGCACTGAATGGAAGACCATTTTTGTCACATTTTTCTTTTATTTAGAAAGAGCCTCAACTAATGATGCTCTTCTCCTACTATTTTTTAAAATCTGTCTTCTCACCTTGTCTCTTGAATTCTTACTCTGCTGGAGGAGACTCCCTGTCCCAGGCAGTGTGGACATACTTTTCATTCAGTATCTCATTTATCCTCAAAATGATCATATGAAATAGAAACGTATATTTGGCCTACTTTACAGCCAAGGAAACTAAGGCTTAGCATGATTAGAGGGATTGTCTGAACTCTAGTAAGCACTAGCGTTGCAGCTCAACCCCAGAAAGTATTTAATGTGTGGTTGTTTCCATGATACGAATCTTAAAATATCACTGGTGCCATCCTTTGGCTTCAGGATTGATGGATTAGAGAGGAATGATCAACAGAATCTGGATTGTGTTTGTTTAGTGGTGAACTGGACTTATAAGTTGGGAGGAAGAAAGAGCACTGCATGAGAGCTAAGATTGACATAGTGAAAAGTCTGGTAGGATGTTGGTGCCTTGAAGCAGATAGGTGGCTAAGTAAAAAAAAAAAAAAGAATTAAATAAAGCCATTTGCAGCAACATGGATGGACCTAGAGATTATTATACTACGTGAAGTAAGTCAGACAGAGAAAGACAAATCTCATATGATACCACTTATATATGGAATCTAAAAAAAGTGATACAAATTCTATTTACTAACCAAAAGTAGACTCACAGACATATGAAAGTAGCTATGGTTATCAAAGGGGAAAGGGGGCAGGAGGATGAATTAGGAGTTTGGGATTAACAGACACACGTTACTGTATATAAAATAGATAAACAGCAAGGACCTACTGTTTAGCACAGGGAACTGTATTCAATTTCTTGTAATAACATATATTGGAAAAGAATCTGAAAAGAAAATATATATTTATGTATGTGTATAACTGAATGACTTTGCTGTACACTGGCAACTAACATTGTAAGTCAACTACACTTCAATTAAAAAAAATAATAAACCAGAAAAAAAAAAGACAGAATGGGTGGCTGAAATCTATTAGACCTGTTAGTAACCGAGATATTTGAGAAATGAGGAAAGCCAGCGCGGTCACTTTTTATAAACCTACCATCAGAATTCTGCAGATTGGTGTTGGAGTAACTTCTGTGTGTGACCAGTATGTCCCCATCCTGCACCTACTTGTCATATCCATGTGCCTTTAGGAGCCTTCCCTCTTGCATCCATCTCCAACCCTGCCTCCCTGTCAGCAAGGGCTCACATTCACCATGCTCTCCCTTGCTGTACTTGCTTTTACCCTATTCTCACATTTCAAATCAATTAGAAACTTAGGGGGTCAATTCTTTACTTCAAATCATTAATTGAGTAACCCTGGTGTCAGGGCTCAATAGCCATGACTGTTCAGTTCAGTGAAATGTGTCCCAGCTTACCTGGCCATGAATCACCCAGAGGTCATCTTTATGTGCTAATTTCCACCACCTTTGCTACCACCTTTCTGGGAAAGTCTGGTATAGACTTTTACTGAGGGTCTATAAATATCCCTCACTGTTTGTGTCCACTCATGTGAAATATGGCTCTTGGTCTTTAAGTTGTCATCTTCGCTTAATGTTACTTCTTTGGACTGCAATTACTAACTTAAGTTTAATTATGTCTGATGACTTACTAATTATAAATTGTGCATAAGTTAAAATTGAATTTAGATTAGTTGTTTATTAGCCATAATCATGCTTGAGCAGTCATTTCTGTTTGCAAACAGGCACTTTAATTTATTGTTATTTTTCATAGACCTAATGAGGTCAGAAGCCTCACTCACAAAGCCCTACACACATTGCTTTAATTGACAGTTAAGGCCTTCTGCCAGCAGGAAGGAAGTAGTATCCACTGGGAATAGCAGAGTCACTGATGTGAACTCGTCCCTGAAATGCCCCTTTTCTTTCTCTTCATCTTACTGTAAAGTCTCTTTTATGGAAAAATCATGGGTTTTGATATCGATTTAGCTGCTGTTTTAATCCTAGCTAGATGACTTTGTGGAAATTATTTTCCTCTTATACTCTCTATTTTCTGATCTGCAAAGTGGGTATAATAATAATAATAACAACAATAGTAATAAGAGCCAATCTCATAAAGTGTTGTAATAATGAGATAGCATATGCATAATGCCAAGAAGTGGATGTGACATAGATTAAAGTGATAATTCTGGAAATTTCTAACATATTTTACATACTTATTTAATAGAGTGTTTTCCACCTGCAAAAATACTGTCTTTGCCTTTCCATATTTCCTTCCCAGAAATCATTTTCTACTTGTATATTCAGGGGAAAGGGAAGCTTTGTTGGACATCACTTCCTGAGAGCTTCCACTTGGCCTTTTGCTCAACTTCTCTTGTCTGAGTTCAAATTATGATGCTGGTACTGTCAGAGGCATCCATTTCTTTTGTTGCTGGTTACCTCTCGGATTTATGGAATTATTGTCCTGGTGATACCGAACTGCTACCCATGTGCTGCCTTCAAATACAGGTCGAGTGAGAAGACCATGGACTTCATCCCAAGTGTAGACACTGCCTATCCTTGAATTTCCCATAACATGAGCTAAATCATGTCTGTTCTGCATAACTGACTGCTGTAAGTTTGGTCATAATTTGAGGTACTTTCATTTATAGGGAGGGGAAAAATCCTTTAAAACTGAATGCAAAATTCATGAGATTTCAATGTTTAGGGGAAAAGAAACACAGACACAACCACTTACAAAGAGAAATTCTTAACAGGTATCTCACAGATCTGGTGGTGTTTCCCTGTATTATGATCCTTCCTTGTTTCTCTCTCTCTCTTCAAAGACATAAATATTTCTTTATTCCCATACAGTGCTAACCAGTTTTCTCTCTGGGAAAACCTGACCTCATTTCTAAAAGTTTGTTTGCCTGTAGAATCCATCCTTCTCAGCTTCACCTGAACATTTTTAGGGCATGATAATCAATGCAACTCCTTTTCCAAAACTTTAGATTATTTGACATGGAATTACACTATAAAGCAAATACCTCTATGTGTGTGGTGGGGGGTGTGTGTGTGTGCACGCGTGCATGTGTGTGTGTGTGTGTGTGTATGTGCATGCCTTGTGAAGGGAGAGGCATTGATCCCTGTTCTCTCTCAGGGTGGGGTAAAGTCAGCCCATTCATTTTTTTATTGTCTTCAATCTTTATTTCTGGTCTCCTTACACTTGGACAAAGCACACTCACTCTCTCTCTCTCTCTCTCACACACACACACACACAGAGAAACCCACATTCATGTACACATTCTAAGGATAAACAATAATCATCAGAGTAAGTACGATGTAATTAGAATTAATTGAAAGTGGGGGAAGATACATTTTCCTAAAGGCATAATTATTTACCCACAATGTCCCCACCCAAATGAAGATAGCTTGTATATTATTATGCAGAACTGTTTTAATTACACTTTTTTTTCTATTTAGCTTTCTTTTCTCTACTCCTTACTGGGCCTTAACTACATTCAAAAAGGGGCTGATTATACCATTCCTCTCCGTCAAATAGTAGCAACCCTCCTTTGACTTTATAAGCATGCCCTGTGGGAAAAAGGTAGCCACTCAAATTGGGTAACTGGGGAAAATTTAATGAAGGAACTGTTACAGAGGAGTGGACAGGGTTAATGTAAACAAACAGTGGGGCCTGGCTAGTGATGGTCCAGAGCCTGAAAGTTGACAGAGATGGGAGCAGTAGGTAGAACTCAGAGAAAGTGGCTGTAGGACAGTGGCACTCTGTACGAACTGTGGCTTTGGGAACCAAGGGAACCAACTTTGAGTTGATTGCGAGGATTAAATCTTGTGGAATAAATACCCTCATCTCTCTCTCTGTCCTTTGTTAACTTTTTTTCCTTCCTTTGTATGCCCCAAAACACCTTTGGCCAAAGCCAGACAGAAGCCAATGGACAAGGCTGCCACTAATAAATATCTTATATGGTCAGATCTCTGGGTATAAAGCAGGTTAAAGAAAGGAGAAAAAAAAAAGGAGCAGATGGAAAAGATCTCCTTAACTCATAGTTCAAGGTTATAAAAGTGGGTTGGTCTCCCCTTCTCATAATCACATTAAAATGGTAGAAATTAATTTTAGGAGCCCCAATTCCTAATCAAAAACAAAAGAAGAGGCCCATCCATGGATGAGAGATCTCAACTTATTTATGGTAGAGTCAGTGGACAAAGACTGAAAGATGGAGAAACTGAGGGTGCGGCACAGGGAGCAGGAAGTGGGTGGCAAGAGAAGAGGATGCTTGTCTCCCCAGGAAGGCTCTTTAGAACCATGGTGGCTGGTCTGATGGAGGGTGGGAGTGAGGAGTGGGATGGAAAAAATGTATACAGGTTATTTAAGTCTGTAAATAACCAGGAGAGGCATAAAAATAGTGATATAGTTGTAAAACGTTGAAAGGTGGTGCAAAATAAATACTCAGCCATTATAGCGAAAGGTCGATAGGTAATGTCGAACGTTAATAAATCAGGAAGAAATGACATAAACATATTATTTATCGATTTGGAGGTAACCACAGAAGAACTAAATGCACAAAGAGTTCAGAATGTTCTGGGAGGAGGAGGACAGGGAATGGGCTGTAGGTCAGTTGATTCTCACTGTAGGAAGTCTTTCTGCACTAAAAATTGTTTAAAAACCATGTGAATATAGAATTTTCATAAAAGTGCCCCCTTTTTCCCCTTTTGATTTGCTCCACTTAGTTTGCTGGATTTCTAGAAATTTTCCTCTTCATACGGGTAGGTCCATTATGTGTCTCAAAACTAAAAACTAATTCAGTTTTCTCCTATGCTTCTTTCTCTCCACATTCCTTACAGCCCTCTCTGTGCTCATCCCCAGCCCCCAGAAGTGCGCTGGCATGAGCCTTATACACAACTCTGCCCCCGAACACAGTGTCTTTCTCTCTGAAGTCCACAAACCCTTCCATCTCAGTGCCTTTTCTCAAACTATTTCCTTGACCTGAAATGGCTTCAGCCTTTAAAAAAAAAGAAACCACCCTATTCAGCCTTCAAGTCCCAGAATAAAATCTGCCTTCAGGAACTGTCTTTGGTTTCCAGAGTTAAAAATGATTACGCTGTCTTCTGTCCTCTCCCAATACTGCACCACTGTCCAACGATTCTCACTCTGTAGGGTCTCATAACTTGTTGTGTAGCTGTCTAACACCTCTACTTTCTGAGTAGTTGTAAGTTCCAGAATTTGTATCTGTGTATCAAGTGCAGTATCTTACGCATAAAGATTAAAATAGTTGCAAAGCACCATGGTGGGTTTCTGTTGTTCTTGTTGACTCAGAAGGATCTAAGATGATGAAGTGAACCGCCTCCATGTTAAAGTGAACACCAGCTGTCCTTAGGTTGAGGTGCCTATTGACGCTTGTGCTGCTCAGCAAAATCACCAAGTAGACAATGTTTTGTCCTGTCTTCACCGTAGTGCCTCTTCTCTAAATGCCAGTTAGACACATATTACCTCCGGTTATGAGGAATAAGACATTTAATAAGCTAATCCCCATAAATAAATATGATACTAATGTATTAATTTTAATAAGAGTGTTTGCATAATAAAAAGTAGCCTGAAGAAGAAAGTGACTTACCTGAGGGGGAAGAATTGCTAATAGTTAAACTTCAGGCCCCTGAGCTGTTGTTTTGAGATCAAACTGGCTTTATGGAGCCTCTCAGACTACGCCATAGAACTTTTATGGCATAGGTAATATAGACTCTGATTAATTTAAAATATAATAAGGCAGTGGAATTAATAGATACACATTACCATATGTAAAATAAACAGCAAGGACCTACTGTACAGTCCAGGGAACTATATTCAATTTCTTGTAATGAGCTGTGCGTAATGGAAAAGAATCTGAAAAATATACGTGTGTATGTGTATAATTGAATTGCTTTGCTGTACACATGAAACTAACACTGTGAATCGACTACACCTCAATAAAAATAAGAATTAAAATATATTAAGACAGTGGGAAACAATCTTTGCATTTTAGAGCACGTAGGTTTGAAATCACAATTATTAAGTGCGGTGTGTCTTTCTCACGGAAGTGAGATTGAGTCCTAATCCCTGGACTTTGCTTGTTAGTCTCATTCCCCAGATAGCCTTCCCACCTACTCTTTTTTCTTCTATTCTTTTTTTTTCTTTTTTCAATTGCTCTCTCACCCTGGATTTTTCTCTGCATTCACATAAAAGAGCACTATAATTTTATTTTTCCTTTACTTTAGGAAATGCCACCATAAAACAGTCTCGATACAGGATTATCATCCAAGAAGCAGCCAACGGAGGCCAAGAATGCCCAGATACCTTATTCGAAGAGCGAGAGTGTGGAGATGTCTCATTGTGCCCCGTGTATCGGTAATTAATCACCTTCTAAAATAATCCTTAGACCTCAGCATAACTCATGACCTATTTTCTTTCACACAAGATATGGTTAATGTATGAAATATTCATAGTGAGAAATAAAAAGAGGTAATCTTGTTTATTGTCAAGTACCTCACTGTATCACCCTCTTATCTTGAATGTATTTTGAGAGAGTAAAGACTATGAAAGTCTAATTAACAGGAAAAAAACAAAACAAAACCATGGTTTGACTGTAATTAAGCTGCTGGAGTTCTGCCACCAGGCAATTAATTTTCAGGATCAGAATCCAGAGAGATTCAGGATGAGGTCCTTACCTGGAAAACACACACACACGCACACACGCACACACACACGCACACACACACGCACGCACGTGCGCACACACACACACCTTACCTCATTCTGTTGTTCTCATCCTAAAGCTTTTAATCAAGAACCAAGGACAGATTTGAACTTCTTTAATAGTTGCTTATTTTAATTCAAAAATGGTTTTGGTTCTCAATTTTAATCATATACATATTTTAAGAAATCTTAGGAAAAAAGTTTAAGTTATGTATAATATTTTTTTTTAGGAAAGAAGATGAGTAGTTTTTAAAATACATATGTTCCCTTTTGGCAAGTTGGTGATTATTATTTATAAACACAATACCTTTGTGTGCTTTGTCATTAACTTCCATTCTTTCAACATTGGATTGAAACATCACTTTAAAGTACTTTTGGATTAAATTTAATCACTACTGGGATTTGCTGATTTCAAAAATGTCTAATGTTTCTCCTGATTATTTGAGAAACTGTATGTTAAAGCTGTGGAATTCAAGGGCTAATTTACTCAGCTAATTTACTTTTGTTTTTTTGGGGGTGGTTTCCAAGAAGAATTTCCATCAACTAAAGTTTAGAATGTCATTGAAGATGTCCAAATTATTATCAGTTTCATCCTTCTTTCCTCCCATTGTTTCTATCTGATGACCAGTTTGTAGAGGAGTTGAACAAACCCTGGAATAAACCCAGATGACCAGCTTTTCCATCAACCACAGGGCCATTGTAAGAAGACTGTCAGTATCCACCTTTTTATGCCACATGTAAATAATTGAAACTTGCAAGCCCAGCAGAAGAGCTCTCAGGGAAAGTAGCCCATTGAAAACAATTAGTCAAATAAAATATTATTAGACTTTTTTTTATGAACACAGTGCCCTTATAATCAGAGAAGATTCTAGAAACTGTTGGTGAGCTCTTTCTGTTGTCTACTTTCTTTACTCTCCGGTTGTACTTCAATTTAACCACTCATGTTTGAACTAGTTTCCCCTAGTGACTTCTTGCCATTTACCCCAGAAATCAGTTCCACTGTGCATGGACTGGATCATTGTATCATTTCTCCAGATGTGTTTAGTATGTGTCCAAGTTACCAGCATGATTCTCTGCCTCTTAGTAAAGCATGCTTACGTTCTGAGCAATATGGTGCCAAGTTAGGTTTGCTTTCCCCTCATTGGTATGCTAGGAAGGCAAGTTAATGTAAACCTTTATCATTTTCTTCTGATTCATCTCTCTTCCTCCCTTAAAGTGAGATATTCACAGGTTTACTGAACTAAAGCTGAATCCAAATGTCTACAGAAATTTTCCTGTGAATGTGAGCACTTCCCAGCATGTAAAGTTAGTAAGTGCTGGGGAGGAGAAGTTCCCCCTCTACCCTGTCTTGAGTTCTTGTGGTTGGACTAATAATAACACTGGCATGAGACAGATTGGCAAGAGAAAAAGAAACATTTTAATACATGTGCATGGAGATCTCAGCGATATCAGACCTAAGGAGTGGCCAAACCAGGCAGCTTTATACTCCTTAGACAAAGAGAAAATAAATTTGTGAAGAATTGACAAGACAAAGAAATGTAGGTTTTGGGTGCTCAATCTGTGAAGAATCTAAGCAGAGTTTGGGCTTAGGGTGGTAAATTAAAGAAGTAAGAAGGTTGGTTTGTATAGTCCCCAATACCCCAACTCTGGAAGAACTCTGCCCTTCTTCCTCCAGGTGCAGGGAGGGCACCTTTAATATGGGCAATTTAATTCCTGCTTTCAGGGAGACAGAAAGGAAGGTCAGGATGTCCCTCTTGCACTGGTCATTTCTTAAATAACTTTAATTCAGAATAATCAGCGTGCAGTTGAGGCACATTTTGGGGTGGCCTAGCCTGGACCCTAACATAAGCAAAAGGGAAGACACCATGTAGCCCTGTATAGACTGGGCATGAAGGTGTCACCAGGAGGCTGTGGCTGAGCGCCTGGGGACTTAGGACTGACAGCTGGCCGGCCCTGACTCGTGCAATCTCAGGCATGTCACTTCACTTCTCTGAGCCCAGTCTTACTCTAAAACTGTGAGTCTAGCAGGAGAGTCCTGAAAATTTCTTCCTTCTATTTCAATCTCTGCAGCGCACTTCACTAGAATGAATTCCTTGGTCTCACTTTGGTCTAAGAAAGCCTTTTGTGAACTTGAGGGATCTGAATGAACGAAAAGTTGAAAAGCCAGATTAAACCACTTTACCAGTGCAGTTTCTGTGTTTTGGAATTATACTTAATGAGTTTATGCATCTATGAAGGAAACATGTAACTACTTGAAATTAATAGGTGGTTTCCTTAAATGTGACACGTTTTTCTATTTGGCTGTTTCCTGATTTCACCCCAATTCTTCACAATATGGAGGCCATTTGAATGAGATCAGTGATACTTTTTGTTTTTCACTTTTACATTTCAATGTACTTTGCTTGGTTCTGCAAGATGATCTGTATCTGCTGCCACTGCCTCACTTATCTCCAATTGTCCAAGAAACCTGAGACTCAATCTAAGTGGGGCAGAAGTGGTGGTGAGCACTGATGTTAATGACTGGCTCTGCCAAGCGATCTCCATGTCTTGTGTGAAGCTACGTTCACATAACTAAGAGGGGCCTTTAAGGTGACTTTTCCTGAGCAAAGGAATCCTGCTTCGTGCTCTAGTATACATTGTTTTTCTTTTGCTGAGACTTCTTTTTTTAAACACATACGGCATAATTTACCATCTTAACCATTTTCAAGTATCCAATGCAGTAGTGTTAATTGTATGCACAATGATAAACAAAAGGTCTCTAGATTTTTTTTTCATCTGGCAAAACTGGTCAATAATATTTTTACTTCATATTTCTGTTCATTTTTTTGAAGTTGCATTTCTTACCAGAGGTATTGGCTCGTGTGAAAAAAGTATAAAAATGTCCTTAGTGAAAAAGTAGAATCTGTCCTTCCATCTAAGGTGCAAGTTTTCTGAAACATTCTGAAGACACAGGTTTAAGGGCACAGGTCATAGTCTGTCCTGTGGGTCATAAAAATAGAGAATTTTGTTGGCTTTAAAAACAAATACTGGAAAACCAGAAGGATTCCTTAGACACTGTTTCCTCTGTGGAATAGAAATATGGGTAATTCCTCAGAGACAGATCCATTCCTCTTCCCCGAGATGAGCTATTACATAAGATAGGTCCCCATGGTTCCCCACTGCCCTTTGACTTGATAATCTGTTGAGATATCTGAGTTACCCCAAAGTTCTAGGCAACAACTTATGAAGCATTTAAAGCAAAAGATCGTGTGAAGGTTTGCACCCCAAATTTTCAGATGTTCAAACCTTGATTCTCTCATGCTCCAGTGAGACATAGGGATTTTCTCTCTTTTATTTTCTTTTATTGTTTTTCTTTAGACAGTGTTAAGTTCATAAAGAGCTAAGCCCTCTAGATTTGATCTGTGTGTCAAATGTTTTTTATGATCACTTTGCTACGTAAACTAAGATGTGTGTGCAAAATATCCACATTAAAAAAAAAAGTATTGATTGCATCAACCATGGATCTGGGGCAGAGGGTCCTACTGCCATCCCTAGTGTGTGCCAGCACTTCCTTTTGTGTCCATTTTTATAGATTTGGTTTCAATTCCATCTTTATTGAAGTTCACTCTATATGCTTTCGGATTTCCAGTTCATCTGTTTCAAGTCTTTCTTTGATATGTTTGCCCTGGTGAAATGTCTAGTCTGCTGTTCTTTGTAATCACAGGTGGAAGCCACAGAAATGGAGCTCCAGTATCTTAGAGCCCAAGTCGGTCAGGCAGGGGATAATGGGCACCAGCAATGCCTGCAGAAAGGGGGTACAAACCAGAGCTAAGGGAACTTTAAAATGTTTTTTCTCTTCAAAGGTAAGTCAACATTATGTTATTCTTATAAACTGTTGCTCTATTTTTCTGGTTGGTTAAGTTGTGATAATATTGGGTTGGATTATTTATACTTACT
Source organism: Vicugna pacos (assembly GCF_048564905.1). Taxonomy (NCBI): domain Eukaryota; kingdom Metazoa; phylum Chordata; class Mammalia; order Artiodactyla; family Camelidae; genus Vicugna; species Vicugna pacos. Next base: position 82,353,209 of record NW_027328741.1, on the reverse strand, counting down.
CGTGTTTGAATTTAAGTTTGGCATTAGTAAATGCTGCTATTAGACCATCTTTTCACCATAACTCGCTAGTGCACATAAGGACTAATGCAGTGGAAGCAAATATCTGTTCTCAGCCATTAGCACATTCTGATGCTGATGTTCCAAATGCATGTCAAATATTAGCTGAGGAATGAAGGAAATGTCAAGATTGGACCCAATAATGTATATTGTACTTCTTAGGCGTTCTTAAATATTTGTTGAATGAACTAATTAATCATTCTAATCATGGCTTAAACTTGATTGTTATAGAGGTACTTACTTTGTGTTTTGTATGTAACATGCATACAAAGGAACTATTAAAATTTCCGGAAGGCATTGTGAATAGGCTTCTGGATCTGGGTAGACAAGCCTTTTATCATCCATGTCTAGAAGGTGTGGCATATCAAAACCTCTGAAAAGCACTCAGAGACTCGTCAGATAGCTCACTTTTCTGTTTCATTCATACCAGTGATATGAGGCTTGATAAGAAGTGCTTTCTTTCTAAAATCCAATACTCTGCTGCTAAAGGGATATATGTAGCAAAATCAGACCTTGTAGGACCAACTGCATACCACCAGTCTCATAAGTCTCCTAAAAGGCATGTTTAGAATTGTTCCCTTCCTGCTGCATAGGTCATTGTGTTAGTTAGGATCAGTTACCCCAGCCAGCACTATAACTCCTTTCCTTGTTGGTTCAGAGACATGAGGAGCCCGACATGGGTGGGTGACAGTTTTAACTTCCAGTTCAGTGGAATCGTTGTTGTCTTTTAGTGGAAGCATTCCTTCTAATGGAAAGAAGACCCATAGAGTAGCATAGCCTAAGATCGCGGAGAAACAGGAAGCAGAAATCTTCCGAGTGGGTGACTAGCAGTAATAGTGAGTTGTGCCATTCTCATTCCCACCCCTGGGCTCCTAGACCTGTGAATCCTGGCTCTGGGAGAAAATAATACACCATATACTGGATGCTTCTGGAAAACTTCTCCCCAGCCCCGCAAGGTATTGCCACCTAACCAGTGTTGAAATGAGTCTCCAAAAACCTTTTAACCATTATCTCCAGTCAACTACTTCAAGATGCAGTAAATTCCATGAGCCTGGGCCCACTGCACCTCACTTGCTGTGAAGTGAGTTCCTTGATCAGAAGCAACGTGGTGAGGAATGCCATGACTGTAGATAAGCATTACGGAAGTCCGTGGGTAGTAGGTAGTTTTGGCAGAAGCACTGCGTGCAGGAAAGGCAAATTTTTATCCTATTTGAGTAAGTACCTATTCTGGTAAGAACAGGACACGGCACCTTCTATGATGGAAATTGTATAATGTAATCAACCTGCCACCATGTAGCTGGCTGATCACCTTGGGGAACGGTGCCATCTTGAGGACTTAGCATTGGCCCCTGCTGCACAGACTGGGAGCTCAGATGTGGCTGTGGCCGAGTCTCCCTGGTGAATGGAAGTCAGTGATACTGAACCCATGCCTAAAGTTCATTTCTACCACCAGGGCCACTTTGTTCGTGAGCTCGCTGGACGATGGCATAGCTGAGGACAGAGGCTGACTGCTATCCACAGCCTGGGTTGTCCTATCCACTTGATTATTAAAATCTTCTTCAATTGAGGTCACCCTTTGGGGAGCATTCACATGGCACACAGATATTTTTCACATTTTTGCCTGTTCAGAGAAGTCTGTCCAGCTACCACTTTCCTAAATTTCCTTGCCATCAATTTTCTAATTTTTTTTTTTTTTTTTGCGGTGAAGCTTGATGAACTCTTTATTAAGCTAGGGCCTACCAGGAGGACAGCTGGGTCAGGGACAGGGCCTCCCGTAGGCTGGAGGGAGGCAGGGGGCACCTGGGCAGTAGTGGGGAGCCCCAGGCGGATGCCCGGGCACTCATTGATTCTTGCTGGCTGCAGGTGTGGGGGTGGTGCCCACAGCCAACTGTTGCACCTTCTCCACCAGCCCGGCCCACTGGCGCTGCAGGTCTTCCACCAGGGGCTGGAACCAGCCCTTGAGGCGCGCCTGGAAGGTCTCGGCCTGCAGGCGCATCTGGCTGGCCTACTCCTCCAACTTCGCGCGCATCTTCTCCAACTGCTCGCGCATCTTGTCCAGGCGGCCCTGGGCCCGGGTGCCCACCGCCTCCAGCCGCCCGCGCAGCTTCTGGCCCCAGGCCTCAGCGCGCTCCCGCAGTGGCTGGCTGCCAAGGGTGCTCGTGGTGGCGGTCCCCAGTCGGCCCTGCTCCACCAGGGGCACGAGGCGCTCGCGGAGGGCGCTCACGCTGTGCTCGGCGCCCTCGACGGCCCCGGCCCGGTACACGGCCAGGCGTTTCTGCAGGTCCTCGGCGTCGCGGAGCAGCCGCTTCCGCAGCTTCCGCATGTGAGAGGCCAGGCGGTTATGCAGCTCGTCGGTGGTCTGGCCCAGCATGGCCTGCACCTCGTTGCGGTAATGCGCCAGGCGGCTGCGCAAGTCCTCCATGTCTGTGCCCAGCCGGGCCTGCGCCGCCTGCAGCTCCTTGGACAGGCGGGCCCGGGTTTACTGGGCCACAGGGCTCAGCTGCTCCTCCAGCTCCGCCTTGTAGGCTTTCACCTCCTTCATGGTCTCCTCCATCAGCGCCGTCAGTTCCTGGGTGACCTGGGTGCTGAGCAGCTCCTCCTGCACCTGGTCAGACAGCGTCTGCACCCAGCGCAGGTAATCCCAGAGACGACCCAGAGCCAGCTCCCAGGGCTGGCTGCCCTGCCATTCGGGCTGCTCCTGCCCCAGCTGCACCTCTGGCTCCGGCTCCACCTCCGCCCGGCATCCGGCCAGGAGCGTGACCACCAACGCAACCCACAGAGCCTTCTGTAGTTTTAAAAAAATCTATATTTTTAGTCATTAATTATGTTCCTTCTCAGTCCTTGACCAACCAGCAAAATCATTGGCCACAGCCTGCGGATAGGTACGTAACCATACATGTGACCATTTCTCCCTGCAGGCAAAGTGAACAGCCAGTTACACTGCTTCAAGTCCCGTCCACTGGTGAGACTTCCCTTTACCTCCATCTCTCAGGGATGTCTCAGAAAGGGGCCCTAGTGCCGCAGCTGTCCATTTAGGGGTTGTGCCGACATGTCACGCAGCACCGTCTGTAAACAAGGCCCACGTCTTCTTTTCCTGTGTCAGCTGAAGGTAGGAAACTCCCTGTGAGGACGTAGGTGCAGCTGGGAACATAGAAGGCAGCTGGGCCACTCCTTCCTGTAACTTACTGTGCCTTCAGGGCCTCCATGGGTCGGAACACGTACATACCACTTCCATCTGATGCTGGAGTGCTGTTGTGGGTGCCCCACTTTATGATTTGATGGGTCAGGTAACACCCAGTTCGTGACGGGCAGCTCAGGTTGCCTGGTAAGTCTAGTGGCCCACAGCTCAGCATTCAGTCTCTACTGACACCCAGTAGCCAAAAGCTGTTTCTCAGGTGGAGACTAGCTGTCTGCAGAGGACAGTGGGGCACTGCTCCTCAGTCCAAGGACCTGCAGTCCACCTGTGGGCACCTGCCAAAGGCCCCAAACAGCACCATGTCCACCTGGCACTCCAGGCACCACTGGCTCTGTTGGACCCTGTGGTCTGAACGGCAGAGCAGCCTGTGCTAGACCTGTTCCAGTCCCTTTTCTTGTTTAGGGTCCTGCTCAAAACCAGCAGCTTTTCAGATCCCTTGGCAAACGGGCTGGAATAACACACCCAGATGAGAACTGTATTGCCTCCAAAATCTGCAAAGGCACATCTGATAGAGGCTGTGTCTCTGTTTTGGTTGTAGGAGGGTCCAGGAGTAACAGCATGTTTCACCTCAGAAGGGGGATTTCAGCATGCCTCACACCGCTGGGCCTTCAGACATCTCACTGGGGTAGAGTGCCCCTGAATTTTCTCAGATTTATTTCTTATGCTCGGCCATGAGAATGTCTTGCCAGTGAGTCCAGAGTAGCTGTTTTGTCTTTCTCACTAGGTCCAGTCAGCATAATGTCACCAGGGTAATGAGCCAGTGTGATAACTTGTTGATGGAAAATGGATCAAGATTCCTGCAAACTAATATGTGAAATAGGGCTGAAAAGTTGATAGACCCCTCGAGGTAGGACAGTGAGGATGCATCGCTAGCCTTGCCCACCGAAAGCAGACTGCCTCTGGCAGTCTTAATTTTCTCCAACTATGTTAGTATTGGGGGTCAGGGCTCCAGCATATGAATTTCAGGGATCACAGTTCGGTCCATAATAGTTACATCTTGGAAATGATGTCCCTGTCAGAACATTTGCAGGTGTAAATTTGATTTGCAAGGTAGTATGATTCAGGGCTGCTACAAAGCTAACCAGGGACTGTAAATTCACGGAAGGGACCACTTCCTGAAAACATTTTATTTTCCTATGACAGAAAATTGTTGTAATGATACCATCTTGTGATTACAAGACTTGTGCCTGATTTCTGTTGGAAAGTTGTTATAAAATATCTAGATCAGCACGATGTACGTGAATGAAGTGCTTTAAAGAAGGCACTTTTGTGCCGGGCAGAACTTAACACTGTCTAGTGACCTAGACTTCGATGCTCCATGATACTAGAATATTATTTAGTACATTCTGCAGACACATTGCTCCCAAATTATATAGAATCTTACCACAAAATGGCAAACTATTTTTACTGTCTTAGACATAGTCTACTTTGGATCTCAGTTTAAACGGCGTCTAACTGGAAGGCTGTGATAGTCCTTAGACCAGGCAAGGTACCTACTTGAGTTTTCCCCAAATTATACTTCAATATTAGATAATTTCTAGTAGTTAGTTTTGGGGAAATTTGCACTTTTAAAGCAGTAGGTTCGGTCTCCAGTTTGAAGATAGTGGAGCAAAGACATTTCTACGCTCGTCTTTTCTCTAAAATTATTTCAAAACCAGCAAGGAAAATAATGTTCAGTGAGTTCCCCTTTATAAAATTGCTCCCAAAACCTCAGTCATAATGTATGATGTAGAAAGTGGATGGAGATACAAGATAAAGTACCTTGGAGAACAGAATTTTACCTAAGTGTTGGCAGAGGTGAAGGTATGGGGGCTGAAGAGAAACAGGGTGATGTGGTCTGGCCAAATCCAGAAAGGCATCACGTTCTGCAGAAGGAATTATGCAAGGTTGTGTGTGTGTGTGCATGTGTGTGTGTGTGTGTGTGTGTGTGTGTGTGTGTAGTGGATGGGAGGAAGGCAGAGACACCCTCCATACCTGGCCCTTCACCCTGCACAGTCAGGCTCCTACCTCTTCCTGCTCTTGTAGGAGCCTGGAGGTTTATTCTCCTTGGATATAAGACCAGAGAGGTGGTGGATTTCAGACAAGAGACAGAGGAGGGTGAGACGAGGGGCCAGGCTGAAATCAGGAGGTTCAGTTGAAAGTCTGAAGAAGGAATTATGAGACCCTCAGTCCTTCCTCCCCTGCTTTATCATACTGCTCAGACAGCTTTTACACTCTTCAGTCCCGTGGAAGCCCAAGCAGTCTGGAAACGCTTTCAATTTAAATTTCTCTTTGAGAATATTTTGAATCACAGAGGGAGCATGAACTCAGACCATATAGTCGTGGAAAGGCCAGCCGGAGGTTATAAATTCTTACAAGAGACTTTTTTCCCCTCTTCACCCAGTGTTAAATCATAGCCATTCAAGTGGCCTCGCCGAGATGTTTTGCTTGGCATGTCTATTTCCGGTGCATCCATAACCCAAGGGCCAGCCTGTGTGGTCATCATTTGCATTCTGTCTTTTATGAGATTCTCCATAGCAGGCCTTGAAGCCATGAAAGTGGAAAAGTGGGTCTCCAAGATTTAACAGAAACCCGCGGGATAAAAGTTGTCCTTCCTGTTTACCTTGCATTCCCTGCTTTTTCTTTGGTTTGTGCTTTATAGTTTCCTTTCCTCTGGGTCATCTCAGCAATCCATTTAGAAGGTAGATATTTTATCCAATGCTTTTTTTCCCCTTTTTCATTACAAAAGTCGTTTATGATTTCTAAGCCACAATACTGCCCCCAATAGAAACGTTCCTTGTTTTATCTCATTGTGTTTTTATATTGCTGACCTGGTTAATTGATTTGCAGTAAGAATACATTTATGTAATAGTCTTCTAATCAAAAAAGAAGAAAAGTAAAAGAATATAGAAGGGCAGATAGGATAACAGTAGTCATTAAACATCTATACCATGTTCAAGGAAATGGGCATTTGGGGTTCCGTTTTCCTGGCTGCCTCATACTTCAGGGACACCTGGGTCTTTTCACAGTTTTCTTGTGTTTAATCTGAACAAAGAAGCTATTGTAGCTCAGCTTCTATGGCAAATGAAAATGTAAGAGGAAGAAACAAGTGCTAACGCACTCGGATGTATCTGGCCTTAATAGGGTAAAATTTCAGTACTGAGACAGGGGACAGTGAGGATGCTGGCATTGCTGGAAGGGGACTGGATTTGTCTGTGGGCTGATATGGTCTGCTCCTTGTTTTACTCTTCACAGTGGCTACTTGCCAGTGTTTTTCTTTAGGATAGTACTTTCTTCTCATTCAAAAGTTTGTGCATACACTCTATCATAGCAGAGAGACTTGACATCCATGGCACCGTAATGGATACAGAGTAGGTATTGGAAATCGAAAGTGTGCTGCCTTAAAGACCCTGGACTCCTGTGAAGTACCCTCAATTCTCTTTTGGTTTGTTCTCACTGAAAAATGTTTATGTGGACTGAAGGAGGGAGATCTGTTATCTCTATCAAATCTTTTTGTTCTTCCTTAATTGGTTTTTGTCACCATGAGAGGTATAGCCTTCTTATACAATAGTTCTGATGGACTCTGTGTGTTTTCTTTGCATTCAAGGGAGCCCTTTATTTTTTTTATATTGAGTTATAATTAACATACACTATTATATTAGTTTCAGGTGTACAACATAGTGATTTGATATTTTTATGCCCTGTGAAATGATCACAGCACTAAGACCGGTTACCATTCATCACAGTACAGAGTTGTTGCAACATTATTGACTGCATTCCCTACATGTCCATTATGTCCCCATGACATTTACTTTATAGATGACAGTCTGTACCTCTTAATCAAGGAATCTATTTAAAAGTGCTTTTCCAGAAAAATACTGGGCAAAATAATCCACTTGCAGAGTAAGTTCTGGATTACTTTTATTTTTAAAAGGCAGGGAGTTAGAAATAGGTAGGAAGAAGTTAAGCTTGCAAGTATTCTTGCATTTTAAGAGTTTAAGAAAATATCTCTGGGTGACTGGACTTTTTATCCTCCAGATAGAGGCAGTCATGTTCATTTAATCTTATGAGTTGCACAAGTTTATTGTCCGTCATGTTCATCTACATAGAAGTCATTTCAGTAGATCCAGAGAGGAAAACAAATATATAGGATTTAACTGTGACAGAACAGCATAGTCAAAGACAAAGATAGTCACTGTCATTTCTATGTTTGTTCTGTATTTGGTGGTGGGGGGGCGAGGAAAGGTTTGCCAGGAAAGAAAGTAAAGTATCTTTTATTTGCTTCAAAGCTTGAACAAAAACAAGCTACATTAACTATGAACTGTGGGTGTTTCCAGGAGAGAATGGGGAGTACCACTAGCTCCCTCTGGGAACTCTGTCAACAGATTAATTGTTTCTTAAATGGGGAGAGACGTTTGTGGATATCTTTCCTGCCCATTTCAAGAAGGAAGGGCGTGATTCCACTTGATACCGCCTGTGATCTCAAATCAACATCCTGGGGCGTCCAATCTAGGCAACGAGTGAGACTATTTTCGATAACTTATGTGATTTCATTTTTGATAATTGCATGCTCATCTCATAGGAAAAATGATCAGACTCCGGTATTCTTTGTCTTAAAGATCATCCTTGGAATGATTTCCTGGTTTCAGGTCTGACTTCAGCATGAGAATAACCAGCTGGAAGTCATCATGATCTTTATAAATTTATCTTACTAATCAGACCTGATACCAAAATGATTAATTATAAATATCTTAAGAAACTTTACATCTCTTCTAAACATAATTTTTTAAAGTATGAAAATAAAAGGAAAATCAGGTTAGAGTGAAGTAATTAAATTGACAGTGTAGGGCAATTCTCTAAGTGAAAAAATCCTTGGATTTTAACCAAAGAATAAGTTTTATACCTGAGGCATTGGTTTAGAGAGTCAAGTGTGGAATATATGGCAAAGATTGCATTTTAACAAATGAATAATGATTCTGAGAGGTATTTTTCATTTCCTTCGCATGTTTTAGAGTAGGATTAGTTTTACAGCATTCTTGGTTGCTGTGGGTAGAATATGCACATTTTTCAAAAACTGGCTATAAATTAAAAATAAATATGAAAGGAGTTGATTGATGTAAGGCATGATGCTTTAGTAGCATAATGTTAACTAAGTGCAGATTCAGAGATGTCTTGAGCCAGCCTCTCTGTTTTTTCACGTAATAAGCTATAATGCAAAGCAAAAAGTAACCATTCAGTCCAGCTTCACCCCAGCCACATCACCAGCAGGCATTTCCCTGATGAAAAGAGGGGTGGGGATGAGTAGGGGGTAATTTTTTTTTCATTTGAGGAATACAGTTACTTGCTAAACTAAGAGCAATAATTTTCTTTTCTGACTGCATGGTTCTTACAGAACCATCATCCCTTAAGGAATGTTCATATGAACTTCAAAGTCTACTGTAAAATGTGCTAACTGTAATAGGATGGTCCTTCTCTTGTCAGGAACCAGAATTCACTGTCTTCAAATAGATGCGAATCTCCTGGCTTCCCTTAGCTCTCAGGTTACTGAGGTCAACATACTCATTTCTGTTTAGCCCTCAAGCCATGTTAGGATTGTATCAGAAGGAGTTATGTTTTTACATTTTTATTTGCATTTCTAAAGAAATCAGAAACTTCAACATTCCTCTAGTAGCAGCAAGAGGAAAAGGTGCCCACACTTACTTGAGAGGCTCTAAAAAGTAACAGAGGGGCATCAAAACAGACAAACCGCTGGTCTGGATTTAAATACGGTTGCCCTTGAACAACATGGGTTTGAACTGCAGGGGTCTACTTACATGCAGATTTCCATACACACACACACACACACACACACACACACACACAGTTGGCTCTCAGGATACGTGGGTTTCATATCCAAGGATTCAGCCAACTGCAAATCAAATTTCAATCCATGGTTGGTTGAATCCACAGATTAGGCATCAACTGGTAGGTTTAACTGGTAGATACAGAGGGCCAACTCTACCGTGCCATTTTATATGAGGGACTTAAGCATCCGTGGATTTAGGTGCCAAATAAGGCTCCTGAAACCAAAGCCTTGCATACACCAAGGGATCGAAAAGGTGCAAAACAAGTTCCTTTTTAGGCCAGTTATGTTTTGGAGAATTCACATGGTGGGACACTATCTTTTAATCCAGACTCATGAGGAATGAGAATTAAAAATCCATTACAGCCAATTAAACTCAGTCAAGTTATAGGATGATCAACCTCCTAACAAGATACTGAAAGTAGGAGCGGAAAGTAAGAAGGTCAGGTTAGGAGGTCACCGAGGCTTTGTAATTACACCGCAAAGGGTTTTCAGAGCCTCTACACCTGTAGTGCCTTTGGGAATGGATTAGAAGGGATATACATGAAATAAATTTTATGAGAAAAATAAGGGGCACTTAATAGCTACATTTGTATACAGAGTAAAAGAAAAGTGAAGAACTGAAAAGATTCAGTGGTGTTAGGCTAATGATAATGGACCATTTGACACAAAAAATCTGACAAAATTGACATGAATAACTGACATAAAAATGGGAAGAGAGAGAAATACAGTATTTGAGTATTCTTGAAAAATAGCATCCTAAATTTGATAATCACATTGGCTTTATTAAGTGGTTTGTGAATGGGGCAGCATCCCATCTAGGAACTAGGAGGGTGCTCCCCGGGGTGGTACAACATGGCAAGTTTATACAGGAAGGGGGATGGGGCACTGGAGCTATGAACCAAAGAAAAGAAAGGATTTTGAGCCCAGGACTTCCTCTTTTTTTAGGGGGTGGTGGTGATGGCAGAGTGTTTTCATGAAGATTGCCTCTTCTTCCTCTGGGGGTGGAGAGGGCCCTTGTCGCAGATGACTTCACTGGTGCAGGCCAGAAAATTCCAGACTGGTACATTTCTGGAGAAGAAGGTGGAAACTGCAGTCATGTTAAGTATTAAATCTGGGTTTGGTATCATGGGATTTAGCACAAGTAGCACTATTTTGGGCCTGTGTTTTTTCTCTTTAACAGTGCCCCCTTTTGATCAGACTGTCAGCCTAACTGAGAAAGACGATCAAAATTTAAGGCATTAGCATTACTCTCAGCTACTGCTTTGCAGTTTTATCGAGTGTGGTCATTGTAAGTCCTGATGATTTTGCTGAGCGCCTGTGATATTTACAGGCCACAACTTCAGATTCACAATCTCTAAGTTGGTCATTCTCATTGCTTTTCTGAGGTTCTAGTCTTAGGGAGATATTTCCCTGCTGGTCAGTGCATACAAATATACATTTAAAACTTTTGAAAGGATGCGGTGTGCCAGGGAGCCTACTGTGATTATTAAAAGCAGGAAAACTCCCTATGTTTGGAGTGCGCTTCAGAGCCATGATCCCCAAGACCCAAATCAAAGGAAAGCACTGTTGAAGGAGTCAGCCTTTTAAGCTAAGCGGTCATCGATCTTCCATGACTGAGTTTCAGCTTCCCCAGAAGCTCACACCAGGTACAGCAAGTACATCACAACACAGGCACCTCCTGGCTCAGCCAAAAGACAATCAAAAGCTATCCTGTTCTCAAAAACAAGCTTGGCCTGAGATTCCAAGGAGTTTTGTCAGACAGCGATGTCTGCAAGTGTTAAGGAAAAGTTCCTGATCGTGTCCTCATTTGTATTAACTCCTGACCAGGGAAGCAGGGCCCTGCCAAAGCAAGCAGTTCTCAAATCATGAATGCCTCCTGGCTGGCCTTTTCTAGAACCATTAGGGGCATGGTTAGACAGCCTAAGAGGCATAGCCCAGCTGTGCTCCAGCCTTCTCAGCATTCAAAGGCCCAAGGCAAATGATAACCACCACAGACAAAGACAAGATCTGTCGGGGCCCAGCTCATTCCTCTTACGGAAGTACAGGGACTGGATTTATTCACAGGGACTGCTGTGTTTCCCTGTCCAAGCCAGGGGTCAGTCATGTTTTTAGCAAATTTGGGAAGACAGTCTCCTGGCCTGAAATACAGAGTCATCCTAAATTCTAGAGGTTCCCTGCCCCCACCCTTCGCAATGCCTGGAATATTGAAATGAGGGCATTATCTTCCCAGGACAATGACAGAGAGAGGGAGAGAACAGAAGAAAGATTTTCATGTTTAGCTAAAGGAGGAAGTCTTTATTATTTATTTATTTTTATTTTTTCATTGAAATATAATGATTTACAATGCTGTGTTACTTTCTGCTGCACAGCATATTGATTCAGTGTTATATATATTCACATACACACACATATACACATAATATATATAGATTCTTTTTCATTATAAGTTATTACAGGTATTGAATGTAGTTCCCTGTGCTGTACAGTAGGACCTTGCTGTTTATCTATTTTATATGTAATAGTTTGTGTCTGCTAATCCCAACCTCCTAATTAAAGGAGAAATCTTGGTCTGGCATGTTGGGTGGAAGCAGTCTACCTACACTGACATCAGCTCCGTCTCTTCCTGGTCAGTGTGATTCAGTGTCTCCAGCGTTTGTACAGGACCAGGTGTTGGGTGGAGTCCTCCTGAACTGTGAGATGTGTGTCAGTACTTTGTAGTGTGGCAGCAGTGTCAGTGCCCAGGGGTACTTGGTGACGTCCCTTCCAGTGGGGCTCTAAGCTTGCCTTTGTCCTTAGTGATTCCAGATCAGAAGGGTGGGAGAAAATTGGAAACATTAGTTTGGTGAATCATAGCTAGATATTTGGGAAAACTAGAAAAATTCAAGATCCAAGGTTACAGATATATAACAAAACCTCAGATGTAATTAACAGGACTAGCATCTAATATCTATGAAGGTGCAAACATGATTTTTCTCTCTATAGTTACCCCCATTTGTTTACCAAATATAATCACAGTAAAACTAATTTGTTTGTATAAAACTCTGCCTGATTATTTCTACAAGTGAAGCAAGAATAATGATTGACCATATACATTATTTTTTAAGGCTGCTTTGCTGAAACCGTGTAAGCAAAGTACCAGGTCGATTTTTCCAAGCAGTTTCTTGAAGCCATGTTGTTATATCTGAGTCTATGAGCATCTCTCTCAAATACGATATTCCAGTCAAAGTCATGGTAATACAGCCAATGTTTCTAATTGCATCCTGTCTCAAGAACAGATTCTTACTGAACGTATGTGAACAAATATATTGTCATGAAAATAAGAAGACTCACTGAAAGTTTCTTAATTCTCAAGGGATCAGGTAGGGAAAAAAGTAATTTTCCTTTTACTTTCCAACTTTGTTCACAAAGGTACATTTTCATTTAGAAAGTGCTCACCTTCACTCTCATGTCCCATTTTCTCCTGGAGTGTCTCTGCCTCTCTTGAATGCTTATATCCCTGTCACTGAGCATGGCTTTTCTTCCTTCACTTACATTTACATGGCCTCATCCTTCATAGTTCTCCTGTTTGCTTTTATCATCTTCATCTATAATGTCTCTCCCAATAACCCCAGCTTTTTCCAGTATTTGAGCTCTAGAGATGATCACTACATCTTTATTTCTTGGAAAAAAATCTCTCTTAACTAGAGGTTAGGATTTTCACCTGCTGAACATTAATCACCATACAGACAATAGACTGATAGTTCAAATTCAAATTCAAATTCAAAATTGTTTCCAAAGATGAATTTACTTTCTACCACGAGACGCTGAATTTTCCTTCCTGATTCTTCGATCTCAAGTAGAGTGTCAGCCATGAAATCCTGTCAGTTCCATCTTCATGAGGCCCTGGAGTCTGTTCCCTCTCTTATAGACCAGTGTTCATGTCTTCCTGGCTATCATGGTAATCTCCCATCTGTTCTCTTTGTTTCCAGGCACGTTTCTTACAAATCCATTGTTAAGTGCTGAAGCCAGGGCCATCTGTGTAGAATGAATCATCTGATTTTATCACTTACCTACCAAAGAATTTTCAGTGGTTAACCTCTTCCCATTTAAAGCCATTACTATGCGCTAAATATCCTCCTAATCTCATGTTCTGTTCCCTTTTCCCACTATCGTCTCTCAGAGTGCCCACCAACTAGCCGCTGCCAAGGTACCACCATGATCCACAAGACACTCATGAGTTTCAAGATTCTCTTTCAGTTTGGAAATCCTCTTCTTACCTTCCTGCACTTGAGATTCTGTCCCTCCTCCTGGTCCCATCTCAGATACAAGCTTCTTCAAATAGTTCCATTCTTCCTGTTACAGTTAAGCACTTCTCAGTGTACACTCCCTATGTGCATATTTAATGTTTTATAATTATATTATACCTTGAATACCCCCTTAATATAATTTTCAGCTCCTAAATGCACAGAATGCACTGTATTCATTTTTATATCACCAGTGTTCCCAAATATCCCTATACTATATACATAATAGTTGCTCAGTGCATCTTTGTGTGATAATTATCCTTACTCTGTGTACCAGAATAGGAAGTTCAGAACTTTGGCCAAATGTGATGAATCAAAGTACACGTAATGCATGTATAATTTTATTCTGTAAAGGGACAACCAGAAATTATGACATATGAAAGTTACTGTTGTAAAATATTTTATCTATTTTATTAATACTATTTAAAAATATACCCCTACAGCTTGTATCAAGTCATGGAAAAAGGAACTGCGCTTGTGAGAGTTTAGCCTCCTAGAGAGTGGGGGCTGAATCGGCTTTACTCCACAGTGTGCATACGTTACAGGTCACTTCATAAGTGTATTTCTAGTGAAAGATAATCAGGCAATGATAAAATACTGTACAAGCTGATTCTCTGATGTCAAGACCATGAGCTGAACTTGCATAGTTATCAGGCAGGTAGGTGTCTTTCCATGCATTTATGTGCAAGTGGGAGGACCTGGCCACTTCCCTGAAGCAGTGAGCAAAAGGTGTTGCTTCACTTCTCCAGAGTAGTGGTTTTCACCATCGGTGCATCTGCTCCCCACGGGACATGTGGCAACACTGGAGACATTTTTGATGGTCACCATTGGGGAGCATGAGGTACAGTTGGCCTCGTTCTGGCATGTCACTAGTGCTGAGATCAAGCAATCCTGCTTCTAGAACTGGAAGTGTATTGTTAGCTTCACTTCCTCATGATTAAACAGAGTTAATTTTAAAATACTTTTTTATTTAAAGAACTAATCAGAATGCTTCCCATATACATATTTCTTACAACTTGTGCTCATTGTTAATAATTGGTTAACTGCATGCATAACTCTAAATTCATTACAAGAGTATTTTAAGCCAGAGTCGTGCTGAGTAATTCTATAAAGAATTTGTTTCAATATGTGGATCCGGAGCACTTCAGAATTTACAGTGGGAAGGAGGATGGTACTATGACATTTGCAAAACTGCAAACTCATAATTAAACTATGAAACACTTGCGTAGACTGAAAATTTGAGTCCTATGTCTTCTTATCAGCAACTACCCTTGGAAGTCTGGGTTTTGTAGTGACATGAATGATATAATCATACGCCATGTAAAGAGCTATTTATTCTGTGTTTATATTTTAGAACCTGCTAGGTTTAATTTGTATGGTGTTATTGTAACAATTGAATCTGCCATTAACACAGTTGGTATTTAATAAGTACTTTTTCTTCATTATATTGCCAGAAAAAAGAACTTTGTCTCCACAGCTGTTTTCTTTTACTAATGTTTCTGAAATTAGGCTATTTATTCCCTCATGCTAACTACCCATATTTGCTGGGCATAAAGACCCACATTTCCCTAAATTCCAGCAGCAATTTCACCATCCCAGTTATCTCTCGTGACTCTAGACCATGACTTCATTATGGTCCCTGCGTTGGCCTTTGTATGTGTAACATAACTTGCTCTTCATTTATTTCATCTTCCAGGTTAAATTCATACATTAGCACTCCATATCCCCACCAGCAACCTAATGTGAGCAGTGAGTTTTGTTATTTGTTGGCAAAACTCTGAATCAAATCGCCTGCCCTATCTTTGCCAAAGTGTGCGTGGCATGATTTCCCAGCCAGTTATCAAGGCTTTAGTCTCCTGGGTTTTGAATATTAAGTTGAATGGGCCAGTTGTGGTGTTTTCAATAGAATCTTCTTGTTTTCAGACTTAAGAGCAGCCCTAGGTTTTGTTTTATGATGTGAAATCATAATTTTTTTCTCCTGATTTTTAAAATTCCTCATATGCTTCCTTTCTCTACCTTTCTCTCTCTCTCTTCCTCTGTCTCTTCGGCTTAAGCTAACCAGACTTAGTTCTCTCGATTGCAGTTTTAAATCTCTGCCTGATATACATCTGTACACCCAACTTCTTATTCCTATTCCATATTCAAAAGAATGGTATCACTGTGAAATTATTCTGTAATCTTCCCAATTCTTAACCAACTATATCTTATTAAGCATAAGATCCCAAATTCTCCCCCAAATCTGTGATCTTCTCTCTCTTCTTCCTACTGCCAGTTTAGTTCACTGCCTCATTACCATCTCTGAACTGTATTATATTAATCTCCAAATCTATGCTGGATATTTCTGAATGGTTATTCTAGAATTCATATTTCATTATGGCATTATCTAACACTTTAAATATATCCCTGCTTACTTCAAAAACATGACATACAGAGCTGTTTACAATCTGGCCCCTAATCTCATTTCTCACCATACTTACTCTACCACTCCAGTACCTAACTCAGCTACACACTGAATTTTCCCTGGATCATGTGTCCACTCTTTTTCCTTTGCTCAGACTCTTTATGGTGCCTTCAGGATAGGAGATTCTCTTCTCCCATGGCATCTTTCTTTTGGGCTCTTTTATTGCTGGTTGTAATTGTTGGTTTACTTATCTGTCTCCTAGTGGTGGGTGAACTTGTGTTTTATCCATCTCTGTACATACATAGTGTCTGGCACATTCTAGGTATCCAGTAAGTATTTAGAGCACTGGTGACTTGTTGCATGTCTTTTCTTACTGTAATTCTAACTCATGCTGACATTTTACTTTTTTATTCTGGAAGGAGCTTCAAAACTAGAATTCCTGCATACACATATACCCATATTAACTAATTATCAACATACTACTTTCATGTTTCCTTTATGCCCTCTTCTCTGCCCCTAGTATCATGGCTGGTATTTACTCACAACTCTCAGATGTAATTTCTCAGCTGAGTTTCTAACTGTCTCCATTTTCTTCCCATTTTCTCATTGGAGTCACTATAGAAAAGCAACAGAGTCTGTCCAATTAAACTGCTAGCACATCCAGCAATATCATAGCAACACATGCTAAAGAAATAGTCAAAATAAACATCACAAACTGTCAGCTGAATAAATACGAATGCTTCTGTTTTATCTAGTTTATAATACTATATTAGAATGACAGATTTGTCCTGTTCTCTAAAATACGTTTAATATACACAAACAATACGCCTATCTGTTTTTCCCTTTGTATCTTTTCCATTTATAAAATTCCCCTGGGAATTTTGAACTTTGCTACATATCATGTTCTTATCCCTCAAACAGAGCACAGATGCCAAACAGACATTGAAAACTGTATCAGTGTTAAATGGAACACCTTGCCCTAGTGCAGTGAGAAAGTCCTTTTTGTTAGTACAAATTCTACCCTTACACGTTTTCAGGTGATCAGGTTCTTGTTAGCTGGTTTGTTTCCTTTAATATCTGGAGTCCCAAAATGTTTTATCTTCTGTTGGCTGAGCTAGATTAAGCTATGTAAATCCAGTCCTGCATGACCTGACTTCTTTCACTCGCTTACAGTTGAGTTCTTCCTTCTATCTTTTGATTTTCCCAAATTTATTGATGTACCAGAACCTGTTTCTTTGAGTTCTTCCTTTGATTTTTTTATGATACATGCTTTATGGCTGTCAGTAAGTCATGGTACAGTATGTTAACCCAGAACATCAAAAGTCTAATACAATCACCCTCCTGTCATAAGTAGATTAGGAGTCTTTGGAAGAAAAAAAAATCCATTTGGGTTTAAAATGACTTTTTTTCTTCATATATTCCATATAACAAACTTTTCCAAACATTTGCTATTGACCCATAAGCACCTAGACTATGAAGAGAATTTGTGCCATATTATTTGCAAATTTATTGTCATTTGTATTGTGTCAAACTAGAATTATTTTTTACTGACTTTCTTCAGTTTGACTCTTACTACACTTAAAGATTACCTTTCTTTCCTTTATTTATTTATTGACAATTATCTGGTATTCCTTTCTTTGTTGCAGTGACTCAGTTTGCTGCCCAGCTAGCATACAGCTTTCTACACAAGAGAGGTACCCCACAGTGTGAGGCACTGGCCTGTGAGTTTATAAGGCACCGTTTATGAAGCTGTTGAAACTAGTTTACTGGCTCTCAGGAATGCTATAGAAGGTTTCCTTCTCCCTTAGAGATATTGTGATTAAAAGACATGTAGCTACCATAGACTCTAAACTTATGATGCCTGGAGGATTTTAAATCATTTTGTGCAGCAGCTCATAGTCAGCAGTGGTCTATTAACTCCAGTGCTACAGTTGAATGCTAAATGACAGTTTTGACAAGCAAACACTCTGTACATGTATGGACAGATAAATTGAAGCCATTTTGAAGAACCCCCCTAATTCCCTTTCCATCATCATAGTCGGCAGTAGGTGCACAGAAGCAGGAGCTCTCAGGTGCCGAATAAGGCTCCTCTCACCTGAGCCTCATCTCATTTGGGTACTGTATTTCTAAAAATTTTCTGGGGAAACAAAACCATATAGATAGAGACAGAGAGGGAGAGAGAAGAAGATTGATTGATTATAAGGAATTGATTCACGTGATTATCAAGGCTGATGTGTGCCAAGATGTGCAGTCAGCAGAGGAGACCTGGAAGAGCTAATGGCGTAAATTTGAATCTGAATACCAGAGGCTTGAGACCCAGGAAGGGCCAGAAAGAAACAACATTCTAGCTCAGGCAGTCAGGCAGGAGAAGTCCCCACTTACTCAGTCTTTCTGTTTTCAGAAAGGCTTTCGACTGATTGGGTGAAGGCTGTTCACACCAGGGAGGGCAATCCGCTTTACTCTGTCTGCCAATGCAGATTTCAGTCTCATCCAGGAACACCTTCACATGCACACCCAGAACAGTATTTAACCATAGATCTGGGGACCCTGAGACCCAGTCAAGTTGACACATAAAATTAACCATAGCTCTGCCTTAAGCACAAGCTCTGGTGACTAGGAATTTGTGGATGTTATGACTTCCTTGCTCATTGCTCAGGCCATTCTGATATGCTCAGCTACTCCTTGACAACAAATAAACAAAACAACAAAAAACAACCTGTCTACTTCAAGTTGACTCCCTCATAACTGGCGTAATAGATTCCTTGGCTCATGTTTACTGCTTTGTCTTTTCTATTTTTGTCTCCAGTGAATGGTTTTTATTATTATTCTTTTCATGCTCAGATTTGTGCACTGTTGTTTAGATCTGTTGCCTTTTCCAAAGAATTATAGATGTGAGGGTTGAAAGGGATCTCAGAAAATACCTAATATGGTGACCGCACCATCATACCATCCTCTCCCTGGCCTTTCTGCATATTTTCTAGGTAAACATACTGGGTTCAACCTGATCATATTTGAAATGTTTTTAAAGCCACAAGTTTCAAGTAAGAAATACTCAGATATTTAAAAGGGACTAAATTGGTCACTAAAATGTGATTCCATAAATAAGGCAACTTAAATATTGAAAGCCAAGTTCCATCATGACTCGTTACATGACCTTGGAGCTGGTATTCATCATTTTCTCCTCTCTCGCTCTTGAACTGAACCCAAAGTGCCTAACTTCTGTAGCACAGAAAATATTCTGTAGCAGTTGTACTGAACTAATCTGTTGTAGTCTTTATTTAAACATGTATAAATATACGATGAACTATAAGAGCTATTGATTTTATTTCCTCTTTGTGCTACTGAAAGGTTGCATTTAGGTTTTTCAGATCAAGTGATCTCAGAAGGCAAAGTTACAAAGTAGTAAAATTATACTGCAACCATCAGCTACTTTATTTATCTATAGAAGGATTTTGGGGAACATCTTTTATTGAAAAACATTACAGCCTTATTAGACTTTAAAAAATATCTAAACTCGTGAGCTTAACTGGCTATGAAACCTTAGCATTACATATATTTTTAAGTTTGAATTATTATTATATCACAAGTTTTTCTCTATTCAGTATAGGAAATTGATTTGGCACCAGTGAATGATAGATATGCTTTAAACTTTCTCTATAGATTTGTTATATTTTTGAGCAATTGTTTTTACCATAAAACATGATATTGTATGCGATATTTTACACCTGTTCTCTCAGGCAATAAAGTATTGAACAGTGTTCTTTACAAGAGCATTGCTGTGTCCCACTGTTATGTGCGTGATGAAAAATATTTTATCTGCTTTATGGAATGAATAGGAGTAGATAAAGGTTGATTATGATTTCTCAGAAATCTGTTTCATGGATGAAATTGTTCCTCTACATTTTATGTGCTAAGAGAAATCAAATAGGAACCTCACTCTTAGCATTTATAAACTGAATTCTATTTTAATTGCTTCTTTTTCCTACTTGCGCCTGTCATCTTGGAGCTTCTACACCAAAAAAAAAAAAAAGAAAAAAAATAGTTGGCTATCCCAGCTAAAATATCCATACTGATTATTGCAATATCATTTAAACAGCTATGATGAACAACTTAACCTAGTGAGTTATTTCATAATTTACACAAGGCTATGAAAACTTAAAAGCTTGCCTGACCTCCTTCCTTCTTTCCTTGAATTATAATTGTATGGTGTATGTTTCCATTTCATCTAATCTACGTTTTTAGTGACACAACTTGGTCCAGCAATTACAGGATAAGTGCGTATGTGTGTGTGTGTCTATCTGACTGTTGTTCATGAGGACATTTCCATGTGGAAAGTGAAATTTCAAAATTTGTTACCAATTCTATGTGGGCTAGAGGGAGTAAGTTGTCCGCAATGTGTAATTTGTCCTGCCTGAAAATCTAGAGATGGGAAATTTATAAAAATCTGTGAGAGGATATTTATAATCGAAGGCACATTCTGGAAAAAAGAAAAGTGAAATCAGCCAAGAAAAAACATTCGTACTTATAATGCTGGGTAGTTGATTTGATACTAGAATATGGGAAAAGTAAGAGATGGTGAGACAAATGTACACGGGAAGAAAAATTGAAAGGGCTTTTGCATTGACTGAGGACAGTAGAGGACAACCAGGCCAGTGAGGACAGAGACAGCAGGGAATGTGCAGGAAAAGGATTCAGAGCTCTAGAAACCATACTGGAAGTCGGTGTGGAGAATAAAGAGCAAGTACCTGAACCAGATAGGAAGTTCTTAATTGCAGTTCTCATCACTGATGAAAGAACTAAAGCCTTTTCATAATTGGAATTTATAACCTTTCTTATAATTCATAAAACAATATGAAAACATCCCTCCTCCTGGCTCTTCACAGAGATGACTGCACCCAGCACGGCCTCATGGCTGGCCTGTTAGCATTTACTACGGGCATTAACCCAGCTGCCCGCAGCATCCTGTGGAACTGCTGTGGTTGCTTTTCTCTTCCTGACCCTCCAGGAACTGGCTCTGGACCCCAGCTTTCAGGACACACTTCTGGCTCTTTCAGGCACAAAAATTTATTAATTCATTCACTTATTTATATATTAATTAATAAAACAAATATTTAATGGGCACCTATTATGTCATAAGCACCAATTATAGATTCTGGTATACAACACAAAGCAAAACAAAGATCTGTTACCTCTTGGAACTTTTTTAGGGTGAAGGGAATTCAGTTATCCACAAACTGAAGGTTTATGTCGGGTGGTGATAAGTTCTGGAGAAATATGAATCAGGACAGAGGGATAGTGAATGCAGGAGTTCGGTGAAGAAAATGGTTTAATTATAAGTATGTCAATCAGGGAAAGCTCTTGCTGAGAAAGTGATATTTGAGCAAAGATTTGGAGGGGGGTATAGAGTGAATGATGTTTATATCTGGGAAATACTGAAGTCCAGAGATAGTAAAGAGCCTACTGCATTCAGGGAACAACAAAAGACTGAAATTTTAGCCAAAAAGCTAGGAGGACAAAAGGGGGGAAGGAGGCCAGAATGTTGGAGAAGAGGAAGCTAATTGGGAAGAAACTTTTTTTTTTAAATTGAAGTATAGTCAGTTTACAATGTTGTGTCAATTTCTAGTGTATAGCATAATGTGTCAGTCATATATATACATATGTATATTTGTTATCATATTCTTTTACATCATAGGTTACTACAATATAGTTCCCTGTGCTATACAGAATAAATTTGTTTTTTATCTATTTTATGTATAGTAGTTAATCTTTGCAAATCTCGAACTCCCAGTTTATCCCTTCCCACCCCCTTCCCCCGGGTAAGCCAGAAAGAGAAAGAAAGATACCATATGATATCACTCATATGTGGAGTCATTTAAAAAAAAAAGTAAAAAGAAGACACTAGTGAACCTCTCTACAAAACAGAAACAGACTCACAGACATAAACAAACTTATGAAGAGACTTTTGATTTTTATTCTGAGCAGGATGGGCAGACATTGAAATCCTCACGCAGAAAACTGATAGGATCTGACTTACGTGTCTGTAGAGTGGTTAGTAATCTATAAGTGGGTGGATCCAAGCAAGGAGCCAATTAGGAGGCTACTGGAATGATGTGTGGAATGAGGGTGATGCTTTTGACCAAAACACTATGATTAGTCCAATCATAAGATTTTGAATATGCTTTGAAAGCAGAGTTGTAGGGGGTCTATAAAAGGATTGGGTAAATGATAGCTTATCCTAGGATGACTGGAAGTAAAGCTTTGCAAGTTATGAGCATATAGCTGATATTTAAACCATGGAACTGGATGAGATCACCAAAGGATTCCAAGGACTGAGCCAAGGCTAAGAGATTAGGGAAGTGAGGAGTAACCAGAAAAGGAGACAGGAAAAGAGATCAGGGTACAGGAGGAATCCAGGAGAGGGTGGCGTCTTGGACACCAAGAGTAGGAAATATTTCAGGAGAAGGAGGGATTGACTGTGATAAGTATTGTTGAAAAAAAAAAGTAAGGTGGGTTGGAGAATTGTCCACAAGATTTAACAATGTGGAGGTCATTGTTGATCTTGACAGGAACAGTTACATAAAGGTGTGGGGAGGGGTGCAAGAGCATGATGACAGTGGGTTCAAGAGATAGTTGGAGACAGTGACTGGGGAAAATGAAATAAAATTTTAAAAGCTCGCAACAACTTTTGATGTGAAGGAAATAAAGAAGTGGGGTTTGTTCATTTATTTTGTTTGTTTCTAATATTGGCAACATAATAGCTGAAGAGATTGATTCAGTGGAAAGAGAAACTGGTGATAGACAAAGAGAAGAGAACGGCTGGAAGAATGTCCTTAAAGGCAAGAAGAGACGAGCTTTACTTCTGTATTCTTTTCTGTGTTAAAGAAAAAATGAAGTTATAACCATTAAAGAAGAGAGGAAAACAAAAACAATATATAAATAAATACAGTCCTTCCCCTTCAATTCCTCCAACCACAATTTCACTTCTCAAATAAACTCAAAAGAAACTTAGTGTGTATCTGTCCAGAAGTATACGTACAAATATCCACACAGACACACAGAGAGACACTTTAAAAATATAGGTTTGTACTGTGTTACAACCTTTGCAATTTTGTTTAATATTAATAATACAAGTACATTTATGTATGATTATGTATGGAAGTTCCTCATTTGTTTTTTAAATTACATATAAGTTTTCTCTGATTATAAAAATTGATGCATATTATCAGTAAGAAAAGATAATAAGGAAAAATTTCTATATCATACACAGCAAATACTTTTATTCTAAATTCACTTCCTAGAAAAAAATCTATTAATATTTTTATTGAAAAATGTTACATATAAATTTAACAGAAAAGAAACAAACATGAGAGATTTGCTGTAATTCAAATACTTTATTTTGATTTCAAGAAAGGAATAATTTGTTCTCAAAAATTAATCTAAAGTTCAAAAGAAATTCAGAGAAACATTAATTAGTTGGACTTATGATTTTAATTGTTTCTTAATGGCCATATGTTTATTTCCATTAATAATACTTAATCAACTGTATCTTAAAAATCAAATTATACTGCTGACATCTAAGCAGCAAACTAAATCTTCCTAAATTTTGAAAGTTAATTAAATAATTCAAGAAATATCTATTAAGTACTGTGTGCTAGGCATTATGTTAGAAAATGTAGATGCAATCATTACAGTACAGGTAGAAGCCTTGCCTAATGGAACTTACATTTACTTTAACAACAAGAAAAAAATTTCACATATAAATCTATTCATAGAAATAATAATATGGAAAGGTTAATTTAAAGACAAAATTCTTCTAAGTAATAAAATATTATTAAAAATAGTACATCGTGAAATAATTATTATACTAATACCTTTTATAGATTAAATAAAAATGACAAATCACATGACTTTATATTCTCAGTAAGTCCCCAGATCTCTGCAGTTTCTTCACTGGTATGTGTATGCTGTTTTTCCAGAACGTTCCGGTATACACTGTTAATTGCTTCAAGTCATACCACATTTAGCTTGTTTCATCCATGAACCATGGCTCTTCATAGGATTTTTTTCTTTTCCTAAAGTTTTCTTTTTTGTTTGTTTGTTTATGTTATGCATTTTTCTTAACAACTGTGTATCTTAATTATACTTTCAGGATTTTGATTATTCAGTCCGTTTAATGGTGAATACTGCCTTCGTAAACACATATCCATGGGACTTTCTAGACCTGCTGTATGATTATAAAACTCAGATTTGAACTTAGATTTAATTCTACCTTGTTTTTCTTGGATTTATATTTCATTTTGCTTGGCTTACTTTTTGGGAGTCCTGAGGTGGTAAATTTTCTGAGATCTAATGTGTTCAAAAAGGATTTTATTTTCCCCTCAAACTGAAATGACAGTTTTATAGAGTATAGGAATTTTGGCTTTGAAATGATTTTTCCCATGTGGTGAGTCAGAAGTCTTGTGCCAGTCAGACATGTATTGTATCAGTCTAGGATCAACCAGAAAAGCAGAATCTGTAGGAAATATGGATTTATTAAGGGACTTGGCTTACACAATTGTGGAAACTGGTTAGTCAGTCTCTGTAAGGTAGTATCTGATGCTGAAGCTTAAAGTCTACAAGGTAGGCACCCAGGAAGAAGAAATCACAAGTAGCCTGGAACTCATGAGCCCTGTTTGAAAGATGAATTGAAACTCTGGTCTATCTCTCACCTTAGTTATAAGGTTATCTTGCAGAAGCTAGATGGGGTCTTGTTTTGTTTTGTTTTTGTCAGAATTAAACACACAACTTGGCCTAGGGGCCAGAAAAACTAAGAAGAGGATCCAGAGGGAGATAGAACAGTTGTAGGCTTAGCTACTGCTTCATGCCAAGGAAGCAAGTCAGCAGGTCAGTAACAATGTATATGAGCTACAAAATGCTACAGCTGCTTTTCCTCCTTTCAAATCCACGAAATATCTCCCTTATGCATCACTGTAGCCTGAATTGTACAAGTAAAAATTCTGGGGAAATGTACTAAAGTCTCTCAGAAACTAGCCAAGTTGACATGATACAAAACCATCACACGCCTTTTTAGGTAGCCTATTTTTGTGCCCTTTTATTCCCTTTTTTCCCAAACTTCTTACCAGAGTTTGCCAATGTGTTTATTATTACTATTATCTTCATTCTTATCCTCATCTATGTTATTTATTGTCAAAATAAGATATTGCTATATTGTATATTTTCTCTGTAGTTAGTGGGCAGAATTTAAAAATTTACATGTCTCTGTAGTAAAGAATTCTGTTTTATGGTGTGTATAATTGCTTTTCTTTTTTTTTTCTTTTGTATCTTTAGACAGATAGATATCTTCCATCTCCATCCTCTACACCTTAATTTTTCTCTTGTTGTCTGTCTCTTTCTTTTCTCTTTGAATTAAAAAATAGATATATTGTCCAGATCTCTGGTATGGTTTTCAGCCGTGTCTATTCTATTTTTAACATTTATTGACTATTTGTAAGTATCAATCATGCTAATTTTTTAATTCAAATATTTTCTTATTTTCTGATTGCCCCTATTTTCCAAAAGTGTCAGAAAGACATAGATGTGTAAGGAGATAGGAAGATAGGTAGGTAGATATGTTGCCAGTAGTTGTAACCAGGTTCTTGTCCCGTCCCATAAAGAATTAGAGACAAGATGTGGAGGTTAAGTAAAGTGAAGATTTATTAAGGGATGGATAGTACACTCAAGGGGATAGCGGACAGGCTCATGTGAGCAGCTGCCCCGAGTTTCTTTGGCAAGTTGGTTACATAGAGTGTAAAAATGAATGGGTGAAATATTCATTAGGATGGGAAGAGTCTGGGGCCATATTCCCTAATTTTCTGTCCCAACTCCACCTTCCCAAAGGGAGGAGGGATTTTTGTCCTTATTTAGTCTGGAATAGAAGTGTCATGGCGTTGGTGCATGATGAGTACTTCTAATCTTCGAGACTAATTTTATTTAAATGAGGGCATAATGAGCAAAAGGTCACATTCAGACACTGGAGATTTCCTGCCTTTTCCCACCTTTCTTTGTCAGCCTTCAGGCCACTTATCACCCCCAAAAGTGTGACCACTTATCAGCCCCAAGGTTCCTACTTTTCTTTCTCTGCCCAGGGACCCTTGATGCTTACATGATGTATGATTTCCTGCATTTGTTCTGTACCCCTCCTTTCTGCCCAGTTCCTGCCATTTGTCCTGAATCCCCCTTTCTCTACTCATATCTAGCTATCTGCCTGCTCTAATACATAGGTAGGGTATGTAGGTGGGTAGATGAATGATAGATGGCACATAACAAAATTTTGAAGTACCAGCCTCTTAAAATAAGTAATGTAATGCCCTTTTAAATCTTTGAGAATAGGATTACCTTAAATTCCTTTCTGTAATCTGCATTATCTCTTCTCATCTTGGTTTCCCTCATATGTCTTGGGATTCTTCATTGCTCATTTATATTTGCTTTGAAGGACTAGTTTGAAATGTGGGCTTCTGCAGCAGCTTTACAAATTGGCGTACTCCCTTGGAAAGGAAGGATTGTTTTGGGATTAGTCCTTCTTTCAGGTTTAACAACACACAATTTCTTAACAGATGAAGAGTTCAAGTTGACTTTTTAGTCCTAATACCTTTGATGTTGGTACTCCCAGCAGACCTGTGAGAGGCTCCTTTTTCAGCCCTCCTAGCATAAACCACCTTCAGTCAAGGTAACTCCCAGAACCCCACTACGAGGGGCATGGGGAGGTGACCACAAGCAAGTGAAGAACAAAAGAGACACTGATCTTCCTAGGAATGTGTGTTGACAACTCAAGAATGAGAGGAAGCTCTGAATCAATATCAATTTCTACTTCATCCTGAATCCAAAGGTGGTATTCACTTACCTTTCGAAGACATGATGCTAGAATAGTGGTGAGAATGCTCTGGATAAATCGCAGCATTATTTATTAGAGTGTGAAAATGGCAAGCTCAAATGTCAAATATGAAACATATTCCTAAAAAAATCCTACAGGCTTTCTCTCCTAGGAAGTCATGCAGGTATTTTCATAAAAGGTAAAGAACAATGGTCATAAAGCACTGAAAATGATTTTACTATTCTGTGGGCAGCTTGGACACTGTTAGGCATAAATTGGATTTATGTTGCACAAACATAATGAAATTTGTCTCAGAGTGAATTGTAGGATTAGCATGTATGTTAGGACTTATCATTCTTGACTTTGGTGTCCTTGTCAGTCAGAGGACACCAGAATCTGACCAGCAGGGATGTCCCTCTCTGGAGACTTTCTGATGAGGGAGGAAGTCTTAGAGCTCACTCACAGGAGCTGCTGTCACCTGCCAGCAGGAGGGAAGGATTCTTCTGGAAGGTAGGGGTGCAAATAGGGCAGTATTTCCTGTCTTACAAGCTCTTAATCATTCTATCCTTGCTGTTTCATCTGATAAGCATTTGTGATGCACTGTAGGGGAAAGAGTAGAGGCTTCCCATAATCCTTTCCTCCAGGTGTTCAGTTAACACCCTCTTGTTTCTCCTACTTACCCCTAAGTAATTGACATTGCACACATCACATTTGCACAAACTCAAGCCACAGTCCCAGCTGCCATGGAGATGCCCCTGCTCTATCTGAGCTTCAAGCAGAAAAGATCACCAGGAGGAAGAGAGCGAGCCTTTTCAAACAGTGTGCGGTGATTCAGTGTGTGGTGGCTCTGAGTTTCCTGATCAAGTTCCAGACCAGCTTATTTTCTGCTTAAGCTTCTTTCATCTGTGAGTAGAGATCCAGCAGAACTGATTCTCTACTTTGAAGTTATATAGGTGTTGCAGGAAAATGGGATGCAAGGGGATGTTCATGTCCCAGGTCTTGGGCAAGTCCCTGGGATGTGCCCCACCAACTGAGGGTCCTTGGCTTTATGCAGAAAGGAATTCAAAAGAAAGCAAGTTTATTTGGAGAGATACACACTCCATAGGCAGTATGTGGGCCATCTCAAAAGACAAGAGGCCATGGGGTGTGGGGGTGTTTTGTTTTTATGAGCTTGGCAATTGCATATGCTAACAAGTGGGAAGATTATTCCAACTATTTTGGAGAAAGGATGAGGATTACCAGGAATTGGGCCCTGCCCACTTTTTGGCGTCTTATGGTTAGTCTTAGGACTGCCATGGTGCCTGTGGGTGTGCCATTCGGCTGATACATTGTAGTGAGTGTATAATGAGGTTCAAGGCCCACTGGAAGTCAGATCCTCCACCATCTTGGGCAGGAGGTAAGGGGTCTTCAATGGCTGTGCCCTGCCCCCTTCCCTCTTGTCTCCTAGGGGCTTTATAAGTGATGGAGTGCCTTTAGATATCACATGCCACATTTAAGAAGACCTACTTTAGATTTCATTCAGAATCATTACCAATATTTGATTTATCCTATCCCTAAATTGTCCATTAGCACACATTAACACATAGATGTCCAGTTACAAGTTTCAGACAAGCATCTTCTTTTTTGTTTTTATGGTTTGTTTTATATATTTATATAATTAGTTTCCAAAATATAATTTGCCTTATGATTAAAAAGTTACATACATTGGAAAAAATTCCCTTGTTTTTCAGAATTCTTTAAAAAATAATATAATAAAAATCACCTGAGGAAACCACTATTTACATTTTAGTGACAAACTTCCAAACATCTTTTTATACATACATACATGGAAACTTACCTGCCTTTTTTCCTTCTTACTAGTTCCTACTAGAGGTAGACCTTTCTAGGAGTCTTTTATTATGAATGCTGTTGACTAAAAAAAAAATGCACAACCTGTAAGCTGAGAATTATGTTTTATTTGGCAGACTTTCTTATGACTCAAGTCTGGGAGGCGGCCTCTCACATAGCTCTGAGGGACTGCTCTGCAGAGGTAAAGGAGGTGCCAAGATATACAGGATTTTTTCCAACAAAAACCAGTAGTTGGAACATCAAAAGATTACTGTTAATTAATGGAAAAACAGACATTTCAAGTTAATGAATTTAGCACTTTTCTATGGATGGGAAGGTGCAAGAGTCTGGGCTCAGTGAAATCATTCCTTTGATCAGCACCTTAATTCTCTAGGGCCAGTTTCTTGCTTTTCTCCATCCTGAATCCCCTCAAGGTGCACAGTTTTAGGGCGGCTGCAGTGGCTGATGGTGTCAGGAGGCCAGCATCCTTTGTTTACTGATATGGCAGGCAACGTTATCTGTCCACATTACAAAGCTAATGATTATATGAATGTTCCATTTTGTGGTAACAAATTTATTACTGACAGATGTGAATGTATTTCTCTGTTAGAAACAACATTCACTACAACTTTTGTGCACTTTTAACTTTAGGACTTACCTCTAGAAGTGCTGAGTCAGAGAACATGTATCTTTAAAAATTTCTGTGTCTATTCTTTACCCCTTCAGCTAATAGTAGGTCTAGCCAAGATGTTTTGTATTTGTCAGTTCTATTTGTTAAGTGATAACTTGTTTTTGTACCTGTATCTCTTTGATTGCTAGTAGTTCTTAGTCAAATATATTCCTTTGTGAACATTGCTGCTCAAATTTCTTTGTCTATTTTTAGAATGGCCCTTTGTCTTTTTGTCTTTCCCTATAACTTGAAAGAGTTATTTGGTATAATATGAATGGGAAGGCTTTATTTGCACCGTATTTCAAAAATATATTCCCAACTTGATATTTGCTTTTAACTTCATTTATAGGACTTTTTAAAATGTGCTTTTAAAAATTATTGGGCAGGGTTCAGGAATTGATATTCTTAATTTTTTAAACATTTTTGGTGGAGTATCTATCACTCTTCAGTTTTTAAATTTGTTGTTATAATTAGAGAAGTTCCTCTACCCAAGATTATGGGAATATCCATTTATACTTTCTTTTTCTGTTACATTAAAATGTTTAATTATTATGTTGTACTAGAATACATTTGGGTGAAAGATTGAGATAGAGATTGAATGTTTTATTTCCCAAGTAGCCAACCAGTTACCTCCAACCACTGTACAATTTGAAAACCTGCCTATCAAAATTTCTTGTTAGGGTCTGTTTCTGAGCCCTATTTTCTTTCTTTGATCCACCTATTCACACACTAGTAATTCCACTGTTGTAATATTCCTAGTGTTGTAATTTGTTTTAACGTCTACTAGGACAAATTGTTTGCATAGTACAATATTTTCAGAATTTTATATATTTGTTCTTCGTGTGCATTTTGAATCCTTTAGTAAATTTTTATTTTGATTTTTAACTTAATTTTGTGTGCATTCCATAGACTTTGATATCATGTCAGATTATTACTTGGGTTAAATTTACTACTTCAGAGGGTAAATCTGGTGGAAATAAATT
This sequence comes from Vicugna pacos, assembly GCF_048564905.1. NCBI lineage: Eukaryota > Metazoa > Chordata > Mammalia > Artiodactyla > Camelidae > Vicugna > Vicugna pacos. The sequence goes on along the minus strand of NW_027328741.1, from coordinate 82,323,119 downwards.
GGCAGTTCAGCAAGATGTATATTATCGTAGGTATGTTAGAAGTTCTAGTGTTTGCATAGGCTGCCTTTGTGGAAAAAAAGATAGCTTAAATGGTGGCTTCAAATGAATCCTTAAAACTAAGAAGCAGTAGGACATGGTGAAGGTTAAATGATTTATCTTAACAGAATGCCAGTCTTCATTTCCATGCTAAGAATAACCTCTGACACTTAGCCAAAAAAAAAAGAAAAAAAAGAAAAAGAAAGAAAAAGAAATTAAGAAACTACTGTAGCATTTTCCCTATTGGGTTTATTTCCCTTCCCCCAATTTTTTATATAATGTTTCCCAAACTGTTGGAAAAAAAAAAATCTAGGTTCACAGAAGTCAGTCATTAAATCAGGACTAGTTGCTGTGAAAAACTGATCAGATTTGTATATTTCATAACTTGAGGAGAAGGAGAGGTGGAGAGAGTAGGCCAGTAAAAGAAGCAGAATTATAATCATCAAGTGTTGTTAGCATTATATAAATGTATTACTCCCAGTGGATAATTAAGGCTGCTTAATTTTCTGGCTTGACAGGTTCTGACATAATTTGTATTTCAAGAGTAAAAGTAAAACCATAGGGGGAGTAGTCTATAGAATTTCACGTATAAATTGAAATAATTTGTAAATGTAATTGTTATTCAGAGTGTTACGCTGGTCCTTGAATGCAGTTGACAGTTTTTCCCATGTGATGTTGACACACACCTTTTCTGTATATCATGATTTTTTTTCTGTTCCTTAATCTTTGCAAAGAATTGATCAGGTATTATTTTTATCCAAAAAATGACTCTGTCCTACAGAGTAGTTTTCTGACCTATTTTTATTTTACCCAAACATTGATGAGCAGTTATTTCAAGTAGTTTCATAGATAAAATAGAGTATTCTTTATGAATGCAAGGTGTTCAGATAGTGTTTATTGATGATTATATAAGAAGTCTATTACATGTAAACCTTTTTCGTAATATGTTGTGACTGTGTTTTCTGCAGTTGCCTGCTTATAGAGGCATCTTATGAAATACAACCACTGGACTACTTATTTTAGAGGACTGAGTCATGTTAGAACATATTTGGCAGAAAAATTACTTCTCATTAGGAATCCCTCAGTGACACTTTCTGTATGTTAGTATCTGCATGCTCAGGCTGCTTTAATCAGGGTCGTTGCTTTAAACTGCTTTGTGTTGTTCAACATTGTGTGGACTGCAAAAACACTTCAGAAAGTGTGAAGTGCTGCAAAGATGCTGTCACTGCTATTGCTGCTGTCTTCTCATTTAACAGTTTGGATTTCTCATCTGATAGTATGGTGGAGACTTCTAGCTGCCTGCGCAATTTTAATTCTCTCCTTTTTCCCTAATAACAGATCTTGACATTTTTAGGGGTTCCTGGTTTTTTAAAAAAATCATTGTTTCCCAGGCTTCCCACAAGAAGCTTCAAAGCTAGAGTTATCAAGTGAATTATAAGCAGAAAGTACTGGGTAAGGCTTCTGGGAAATATCACTAAATGGGGCTGACTCGACTTGCCCCTCATCTTGCTTGGCTCATAGATGAGACTGTCAGAACTCCAGCTGCCATGCTGTGCCCTAGAGGATGGAGGGCATGCACCAAGGATTACAGAGCAGAAAGACAGAAAGAGCCTCAGGGAGCTGCTCTAGCAACCGTGGACCACTTATCACTGGATTTGTTTTATAAGAGAGAATAAACTAGGAAGAGAATTTAATTAATTCAAACTGCTGTAGTTGGACTTCTGTTATTAGCAGCAGAATACAATTCCTATCTGACAGAGACTCCCATATAGACTCTTCCTTTTTGTTTTTTCTGGTCATAGTACCCATATTTTGCATATGATTTTATATAAGTTTAAAGATATAATTAGATTAGATTATAATCATCATATATTCTGATATCATGTAGTTTTCTATACGTATCCATGTATTTTGTTACATAGCACAGTACTGTTCAACATTTTTTGACTACTGTATCACACTTATACTAAAAAAGTGACCCTTTTCTCCAAAAAGAATCATCCAAGTTTATTGGAAATTTTAAAAATTTTGAAATCACAAAACTTCAGTAAGATTTATTAGTCTTTGATTAAGGAAATAACATTAGATGAAGAATTTGTCCTTCATTTTGAGTTACTCTCTATATATCTAGACCATATTGAATTTGTCTGTAATGCTTGGACTAATGTTTGAGTTGTAACTTTTTCCAAATGCCCAAGGTCATGCTTTCATGATAAATGGAAGGATTTTATGTATTATATAATATACATACAGATATATATTATGTATATGTATATACTTATGTATAAATATACACTTATGTATAAATAAAATGAATTGCTCATAAAGGTGAGCTAGAAGGAAGTATGACAAAATTAGAGGTAATTCATTCATTTTTCTCTACACCTGGCTTTGCCTTGAATACTCTTTCCCTTCTTCTTTGCCTGATGAAATCCTACTTATCCTCAAAGCCCAGAGCGGATGGCACTTGTTCTGTGAAGTCTTCCCAGCTTCCAAGACAGCAGAATTATTCCTCCTTTTCTCTTGCTTCCTAGGGCCCCACAAGAAAATGTGTTTGGGCTCTCATCCAGGCTCTCTGACTTCGAGCTTTCATGAGCCTTAGACATGTTACTGAATTTCTTTAACCCTCATGTTTCTTGTCTTTAAAAATAACCATAACAGTACCCATGCCATAAAGAAGCTATGAGATTAAATGCGGTTAGTTACATAAGGTCTTCACAAAGATGTCAACCCACATTTAACACTCAAATTATAGAATTTTTCCTCATCCTTATCTTCATTAGTCTTATGAGAATTATTCTTTTCATTTTTTTAACACTTAACATATACTGTGCTTTGGAGCATTGTGTCTCTTAGAGGTAGAATTCTGTACTGTGTAGAGAAGGAAAAGTTTTCATTCACCTTTGAGTAGCCATGAACTAAGTGGTGAATAGGTCATTTATTGAACAGGATAAATTCAAAACAAGCATCTTTTGAATGGATGAATTAACTAGTCAATGATTGAGTTTGCGTGCTTTGTACTTTGTACTTTGTGCACAGCCACTCTGAACTATTTATAGAAGTGTTTTGTTTGTGCTACTGAATCTACAAGTTTCTTATCTGATCACCTGCTCCAGAAGGGGTGAGATACTGCATCAATTTGACACCCCAGATGGGGAAGATACTCATAATCTTGGCTTCTTTAGTCTGTCCTGCCACTGGCTGAGCCAACCAATCACAGGTGCCTTAAGAGTGAGGCAATGTGGCAGTGTGTGTAAAGTGGACTCTCCTGGAGTGAAATGCATGTGAAGTGGTTGGCAGCAGGAAAAGCAAGCCCTCAAGGGCATTCAGTTGGTGAGCAGTGCGTCCCTTTCAGCAGCCACCAAGAAATACAAATCTACCCACCAGATTGTGTTGTTTTAGTCCATGCTGAATTTCATGGAGTATAAATTCTTGTCCAATCTAAGCACATCTTTTCATAATAATTAACTTCTGTGCCTTGTGAGCAGAAAAGTGGCATCAGCTATACAGTGAAATGCATTGGCTTTATATCTGTTACAATGATTCATTGAGATGTTATAGGGAAGCAGATGCTTTTTATGCACTGCAAGCCTCTGCACTGTGGCTGCATATGCATGGCCAACACTCCTCATATGTTGAATTAAGCAGGGTTTTAAGAGTGTAGAGCAGTAAGGTAGCCAAGTGTTAAACACCACTGTGGGAATATAATTTTGAACCTTTAAAAATTCATTTGCTCACTCCAAAACTCAGTTCCCTTTTCCTCCCTGGTGTTGGATCATAATTTAAACCCTAATCTTGATTTTTTTTTTGAGTAGAAGCTTTTATAAAGTTGCAAATCACTAGACTGGAAGTTCCTGTGCAAACTTGAATTCCAGTCCCAGATCTACCACTTTCTCTGTCAAAGATAGGCAGTAACACTTTCCAAGTAGAGATGTTATGATGATTTAAATGCAGTTGTAAGCATAGTGCATGTAGCAGGGAGCCTGGCATATACTAACATTAATAGTGAACGAAAGTTACTTTCTGGCTCTGTTCTATATGGATTGGTGTATTTAGTACTCAAGAAATCCTGTAAGGTGAGTACTGTTATATTGCATGCATTTTATGGATGAGGAAACTAAATCTCAGAGAAATTAAATTTGCCAGGCTCATTCATCAAGAAAATGTGGAATCAGGATTCACTCTCATGCAGTTTTACTCCAGAGTTGGTGTCCTTAACTGTGCCCTTCTTCTCTTCATGAATTGTAGTTGACAAATCTTTGACAAAAGGTGAGAAAAATCATTTTGACCTTGCGTTGAGATTTGATCAGACATTGATTAACCATAGCCTCAGGGATGGCCATGATAAATTTAGATGGTTAGAAGAAATTCTCAAGAAGAGCCCGAAACCGTTCTGATTTCCAGACTTGGCACATGGCTGTACATCACAGGGCATAGAAACCTAGTTTGAGCTGATGTGGGAGTTGGACCCAGAGGAGGGGGTGTTTTGTCATCTCTGTCACAGTCACATCAAGTATATTGGCTGACACTCACACAGATTCTGTAAAGGAAGGTCATGGCAGAGCTCCTCTTGAAAGGGCAGCCCTTCAGCTGCTTTTGTTACTCTTTGGCTCCAGGTTCCTGACTCCTAGAAAAGCTCATTGGCTTCAGCCAGTCAACACACTCTTATACACATGATTTAGAAGCAACTCGAGGCATGTGATGAGGAAGAAGCCAAAGAGACCATGATGGATCATGTTCAATAGGAAATTTTGAATGAGAAAAACTGTGAGTGAACAGAAACCATGGGATTAAATATCGTCTATAAAATAGAAGACCAAAAAAAAAACCCACCAAAAACAAACAAACAAAAAAAAAACACAGTACAGCTGACAGAGGAAGGAGTAGACTGGAGCAAATATTAATGCAGAGGCAGAGGTGGCATGACAGAAATGCTGTTCAGCCCATGAGCAAGGGAACAAACAGCCCAACCTTCTAGCTACCGTGGACTCCAGTGTTATTCTTGCACTGGAAGCTTGGTGTTCAGAGTGCCCTCTTGTGTTCCCATGAATGCACAGGAATTCAGTACATGGGGATTGAATTTTTGCCTGACAAAATAATCTGATAGCACTCTCCCCCTCCCCACTGAAATATACTAAGGACCTCTCTTATTTTCAGTCAAAAGAATGAATTAAAGTGTCTGTTCTTCACTGATTCTGCTGGAAGGGAGTGTGTGGTGAGAAGGGGAGAATTTTAGTTGCACACAGGTCTGGGCTGGCATCTCTTGACACTTATTAACTGTTGAGGGAGGGAGGGGAGCAGTTTTGATGAAGTAGTGGTGACTAGGTGAGTGTTTCATCTCTGGCTTATATGAATGAATTTGACTGGAAACCTGATGACAAATTGATCTCCAAGCCAAACTGTAGACACACAGTAGTGAATTGATAATTTTGAAAGATATTAATTACATAAATTTCACAGATGAATATTCATCTTTTCATAGGAGAAAATTTAGGAAGATGAATGAGATTCTATTTGACAAGAATAAATGGTCCAGTTCTGGCAAAGCAAAATGCTGCATTATAGTCAACAGTAATACCTTTCATTTATTTCCATGTTTTCCCTGGGTCATAATCATTTTGCAAGTGAATTTTAAGTAGGAAAATACATCACTCTCTGAGGCTCATAGCAGTGAGTGGCCCAAAGAGACATCATCATTTTTGACTGAGTTTTATCTTTTCCCCTGTTGTCAAAACTCTCAGGAATGTAATGTGTTTGAGAGTTTGCACTGGAAAATTGACACATAATGCTATTTTTCTTTCACTCATCACACTGCTTTACAATTTTGAAATTACTTCTCTGTGTCCTAAACACCCTGAGGCAAAATCAGCCCCTTTAACACACACAGCCCTTAAGCCGTGTGTAGTTGGACACACAGTTGGCACTCAATAAATGTTTCTTCAGTTAATGGATAAAAATATAAGCAAATGATGTTATCACTTGGTTGTATTTACCATGCTAGGATTAATATTCCTGAGGAGAAAAACTCAGTCAGCCAATAATTAATGAAATCCATCATGTTTATCCCATTCAGTGAGAAATTACTAAATATTTTAGAGCCCACTCTTTCATTGCTTTAAATTTTATTAGACACCTTTTGAAATAATAAAAAGAGAAATTTATCTCTAGAGTTCCTACCCTCAAAATGATTACAGTTAAAAGGGAAATAAGTGACATGATTACTGGTAGACTTTTTGGAGAGATTGCTACCAATTCATATTGATTCTTGAAGTGAAGTTTTTCTCCCTTTGTTAGCAGTGGACAAATATAAGAAAACAAATGTGTAGTCTTGTAGAATAACAAAAGTTCAAACATTATTGTTTTGTTTAAACCAAGGGAAATATGAATTAAATCAAGAGTATAAGGGCAGGATGGGACTAGTTCAAAGACAGAACCAAGAAGATGAATTAAAATGGAGCCAGAGCAAAAGCAAAGCTCCATATTGCTGGCCCTTTTCTGGGGAGCTTTCTTGCAGGAGGAAGAAAGTCTCAGACCTGAGTCAGCTTGATCAGTACATGCCTCTTCCTTGTGAACAGAGGGCAGCCCACTCCATCTCATAGTCAACTGCATTCCGCTGGTTGCTTGGTTTTTATGATATGGTATGACAGATTTCCTCAAAGTCAGTGGTTTTATTTCTATTCCAGTCTGTGGTTTTGCCATAGGTGTTGGCTTTAAGTGGTGTGTCTATTCAAGATTTTGTTGCTGGGGAAAGAAGTTGTCAGTTGACAAGCAGATGCTGGTTAATGAGAAATCATCTCTGAATTCTTGCTGTCTTCTCCACCTCCTCTTTTATTTTTATTTATTTTTTTTAAAAATCAGGTCCATGTCTGGGGCAGGGACAAAGAAAGCTCTAAACTGAAGAGAAGTCAAGCATTTGACCTTTGCTTTGTCTTGCTTTTTATCCATGAATTTTTTTTTAATTCCCCATTTTTGCTTTCCATGGAAAAGAGCAAGGACAGTAGTGAAAGCAGATCAAAAGTCCTTGTGCCCAACAAAGTGAAATTGCAGAAGGAAACCTGGTGGTGGGGTTCATCAGACCTGCACAATTTTTTCCTTCACTAGTTGCCTGACTATGGTGGTATTACATATCCTTCATCAGTTTCATAATCTTCAAAATGGAGAGAGACAATCTCAGATGATTGTGTGAGAGCTTAGTGAGATTATCTCCAAAAAAAACTAGCACAGTATCTGGCACTCAACACATGTTAGCTAAGCTTAATATCTCTAAAATGGGAATAATACTTTTTATATTTGATAATGAAATGCAATAATTGTATTTGAAAGGATTTTTCTTTTGCTGCAATATCAGTTCAAATTATCCTACTATCCAGATGTCAAGATTTGTGTCTGCTTCATATTTTTCTGAATGTCTTGACTTTGTTCATTGCAGTCTTCACTTACTGGCTTCTCCATGACTGTACAATTCCAGACTTAACATCCATCTGTTGCCGTGCCTTCCAAAGAGAAGAGACATATCTTCCCAGTGTCCTCTCTTAAGTGCAAGGGAGCATTTTTCCTAGAAGCCCTAGAAAATCTTCCCCATGTTTCGCTGACTTAGCTTGGGTTGCAAGCCCATTCCAGAGCCAATCTGGTTAGTAAGGGAATATCAAGAACTGTTTTACTTGAGTTCTCAATCCAATTAATAGTTCAAGAACAAATTCAGACGCTTCAAGCCTTCCTTTGGCACTAGTGTGGGCCTTAACTCTTCTGAGGCACATGATCATAGTGGGGAGGGATAGATACTCAAAGGAAAGCTAGGGTTCCATCAGGAAGAAGGGGAAGAGTGAATACATAATACATAAAAACCAAACAGCATTATTACAGTAAGTGAACGAGCTGCTTCTTGGCCAGGCATGTAGTTGATGCTCAATGTAAACTTAACTAAAGAAACTTCATAGCAAGTTATACAGGACCATTTACATTAAATGATTGACAGGGAACAGTGCTCTATTTTTTAAATTTTTTTAAATCATGAAATCCATCCAAAGTCACCCCTACAGTTTCTCCTGTACTGTCCTTCTTAGTAAGAAAAATTGCTGGTTAGTCCAAGGCACTGCTTTCAGGCCTATCAAATGCAGAGCTTTTTGGAGATAATCAAAATGAATAGAAGACCCTGGAATGAACTTTCTTTGGAAACCAAATAGTTGATGAAAATGAAAATGACTTGAGTCTTCGCAAACTAGCAAGTAAACCAGCACAAATCAATAGAAGAAGGTCATAAGAACACACACCTTCTTGATGCAGCTAAAAAAATGTAGTTTACAAAGCTGTTTGTCAGTGTCTTAACTTGTATGTCTCCACGTGTCCTTTTTCTCTGTCAACACAAGACTTTCTAAGAGAATAAGCCAGAGAGCAGGCTCCTACACATAGCAAGCATGATTAAATATGTTTTGTGATGAATGTTCAAGGAAGAAAATAATAAAAGCATAAAATCTCTCTGTGGGTCAATGCTGGAACACTTACATTGTTGATTCTTTCCTGGAAAACACGTTTATCCACACATTAAGTGGCTTTATTTCTATTTGACTAAGTCATCCTTCCTTCCTCTAGTGGCTAGTAAAGTATTGGCCATTGCCAAATGAACGCTGAGTGTCCTTTTGGCACTATTTGCCTGTTGCCTACTGAGGTCCCTGTTTTAAAGAGCAAGCAAGCATCAGGGAGAGCTGGGACAGTCCACCCAGGCGAGGGGCTGGTAACCCCGGGACACTGCCACTCCCGAGATATTCAGTGACTTCTGCTGAATTTTGTCCACCTCTTCCTTCTTATCAGTCTTGCCCAAGAGCATTGGCCCCTACCAACTATCCTTGGATTCAGGATTTAATAGGCTAGTTTTGATTTGTTACTGTTAATATCAGAAGTATCTCATCATAGTGGGTTTTTTACTTACAGTGTGATACCAAGGAGTGGAAAGTCACAGTGTCGCCTTGCTATAATTAGTTAGCCCAATCTCTGGCTGATGCTTTTCCAGTGATGTCTTTCTCCTCTTCCTTCACCTGACTCTACTCTCCCTCCTCCTCCTTCATTTTCTCTTCTCCTCCTCTACCTTCAGTCTCCTCCATCTGTCCTTCCCTTCCACCCTCTCTCTTCTTACCTTCTCTTTACTCCCTTTGTATGTGGTTCCCAGCCCCATGCCCTTCCTTTCACCTCTCCCTTTCTCCATCATTAAATATTTATTGCCAGCTTATTGTGGGTAGGTTGATAAATATGAGTGAGACCATTATGTACAGCCTGTCACTTTAAGTGAGCTCTGGCTTGGAAATACGTAAAGCTAGATATAGTAAAAAGATGCTTTCAAGCAACAATTTCAGGATTGTTAGATACTGGAAATAATGATCATTTCTCATCCTACACATGTATTTCTTTATAGCACAATAGCTAAACAGCATTATTTATTTCAATCAAAAGCTGTCAGATTCTACAGATGTGGACTTTGGAGTTTCCCGATTCTTCAGAGGCCTTTTTGTGAAAGATATGCTGACATTTTGGAAAGCAGATAGTCCAAGTTGACATTTTTTCCTCAGCTGGATGAATTTTCAAGACACCACTGAGGCAAAAAAAAAAAAAAATTTCAAAGCTCTCGCAACATCTTTCCCTTATTGAAATGGGGATCTTTGCTTCCTAATTAGCTATTTAGAAGTAATTGGCATTTTTCGCTGCTTCCTTTTCATAAGTGGGACATGGTTGTATAAGATTTGATGTCTTACCCTGAGAAAAACATGTATCTATCAATTAAAGAGAATGGATATTTTTTAAAACATTTGGGGTAAAAAGTCTGATTTTTATTCATTGATTTTTTTTACCCATATTCTCTACTAAAAATTAGACAGAAAAATGTTCATAACCAAATGCAGTAGCCGCTTTCCAGTAGCAGCAGGGTTTGATTGCCCTCTTCCTCTAAGTCTTAATCGTATTGACTTTCATGGAGAACACTTCTGCAATTTCATATAAGACAAGGATTAAATGGGACACTGACAATGATATTATTTTTATTTTATTGTGACAAACAAACAAAATCAAAATGTTTTTATTATCAATCGAAAATGTGCATCAAGAAAACATGGTAGCGAGACATATACTAGTAGTGATTATATTTCTTCCTTTGAAAAGGGGTCTTAGTAGGTTACTCTCCAGTGATGCCTGACTCATTTTCTTTTCTCCACACCTCTTCCCAAATCCTCATGACTCAGAGAGGTTTCCTGAGCAGCAGAATGAGTTAGATGTTCATGGAGTCATACAGTCATACACATACAAGAACTAAGGAAACCAAGTGCATCAGTTCACCATAAGTTGCCCAGAGAAATACTGGGAGGGTCTGTGTGGTAGAGGAAACAGTTATGTGAGCTGAGAAGAAGGTTAACCCAAGCTGAGAGTTTAGGAGTCATCCTGAACATCTCTCCCCCGTCATCTCCAGCCCAGCACCAAGCAAGTTCCCACACATCTGCCTTCTAAGAGCTCTCCCTCCCCACCACCACTGCCCTGGTTCAGATCGGCCTTTCAGTCCACACTCTGCTCTGCTGCTCAGATGGTGTCTTAAATGCTATCATTGCTGGCCCCAAACCCTTCAGTGATTTTCCTTTACTCTTAGGACAAAGGCACGGTCCTCACGTGGTTGGCAAAGGCATGTATGTCAGTGCTCTTTTCCAAACCTGGAAATCCTTTCCTCCCTCCGACTCCGTGCTCCAATCATACCGATGTCTTCTCAGTTCCTAGAATATATAATACTGTCTTCAGCCTCCAGCCCTTCTTCCCAAAATACTGTCCTAGGTTGGTGAAAACTTCTCTGTCCCCTAGACTGCTAAGATCTTTCTCTGACATATCATGTCTTCGTAGCACATATCACAACTTTCATTTATTAACCTGTGTGATTAGTTGATTAATATTGACTCTTTAATGAATGATGTGATGACCAGATTATAAACCCTGTGATAACTAAATGGTAAATTCATGTCCCTAGTGCCTATTCCTGATTTCCCAGTATCTAGTGTCATGCTTACAAACTCTAGTTTATGTGTCTGTAAATAAATAACCACCCATGGAAGGATAGTAGAGGATAGCAGGCGTGAGATCTGATTTTTGCTATCAGGCAGACTGGAATTCCAGTCTTGGCTTCCTTGCTATCTACCTGTGTAACCTTGATCAGTTTACATAATCATTCATAGACTCAGTTTCCAACAGAGCTAATAATGTGACACATGGTGATTGTAAAGATTAGATAATGTGTCAATACACTTATTGCCAGTAATGTGCTATTATTATTATATTTGGCTCTCTGTTAATATTGCATTAATCAACATTCTAATTTCCCTTAAATGAAATTTATAGCAAGCTAGCCAAATGCTCTGTCAGTATGATGTTAAAAATGTAGTCTTTTATTGGAATTTTTTTGAAGTTCTTTGGCGCCATTAGACATTAGGAATGGAACATTATTTCTGGCTCTCTTTTCTTTAGTTGTCTAAGCTTTAAATTTTGAGGTTTGGAATTTTTGCTGCTTCTGCCTAGTTGTCTGTGCTGTAAATTTTTGGATTTTGTCTACTGTCTGGCTCTCTTTTAACTGGCTTTCTTTCATCATTGAAATGTCTCCAGGGGGTCTTTTCTTCAGCCTGTAACCACACAGAGTGTCATGAGTGTTGGCAGAACAAGCATGCAATGGAGAGCCAATATTGAAAGACAAAAGCGATGCTCAAATTTCAACATTTTCAGGATGAATTTCGTAAAATGGATAAGAAACAAAAATCTTTAATAAGCATACATTTTTTCCCAGTTGAAATTTCTTGAAATTTAGGAAAATTTAGAGAGGATTTATACAAAAGAATACTTTAATCTGTACGTTCTCAGAATTTTCAAGGATGCTCACATGACTAAATTAAACCTTGTATTTTCTTGTCTCTGAGCCCTTCTGCATGAATAAATAGCTTCTGGACCTAATCCATCAATCAGCCACTCTTGATTATGTTAGCCTGTGCCTAGACTGCCAAACACCATGGAAGGCAGAAAAGACACAGAGTTCTTGCACATTAAAGAAGTTGCTGCCTAGCTGGGAAAATAAGATCCCCACATGGATTAAAAAGAGCCAGAAAATAGACAAACATCTAAAATTTCATAGCATAGACGACAACTAGATAGACAAGAGTTCAAAAGAGTCTCCATTTGACCTTTGGTAAGAAAGGTAGCTCTCCTTGGATAGCAAAAGAGACTCCATTTCCTTCTGATCTTCCAGGTACTTTCTCTCCTTCATTCTGCACTTTATACCCATGCTTATCACCCTGTATTACCCCGATCCCTCATTCTCCCTGGTCTCCTTCATTGCATAATCCCAGTGTCATGGTAGCCTGTATCAGGACAGTGTCGTGATGATGGGGTGAAGTAGCAAGGTTGGATGGCAAAGTTCTCTCCCTTGATATGACTTTTCTTAATCCCTAAAACCATTCTCCAGCATGGGTCTAAACTAGGAGTCAGCAAACCTTTTCCGTAAAACTCCAGATAGTAGATATTTTTGATTTTGTGGACCAGATGTCTTCTCTCATAACTATTCAACTTTTCCATTTAGCACAGAAACAACTGTAGACCACATGTGGACTGATGGATGTGACTGCATTCCAATCAATTTTTTGCAATTTATAAAACAGGCATGCCATACAAATCTGACCTGTACGTTGCTCTGCACCATCCCTTTTCTACTGCAATGCTAGGGGCCGAAGGAGAAGGAGAGAAAGTGAGAAGAACGTTTGTTACATTTTATTCCACCGTCATTCTTCTTTCTTTCCCTCCTCAGATTATCCAGCCCAGCATCAGCTCCAGGAGAGATAGAATGTGGATGCAGAGAGAGAAGGGCAAGGCTGGGAGGGGGAGGGTAAACACTGCCTGTCTTTTTCTTCACTCCCAAGCCTTTCTGTCATACTCCATGTCTTGTGCCAAACTCTTCCTGACTCTTCAGCCCAGTATTAATTGCTAGCATGCCTCCCACAAATGCTTTCATCCCTTCCTATGCCCCCAGCGCTCCTGTGATGACTGAGCCAGCAGGACGTCTGGCAAGAACATGTACTCCTGGCATTCCAAACTTACGTCTGAATGCATTGTTCCCATATAGATTGTGTTACAGAAGACAGTTAAATACACTTAAACTTGGGTTAACTAGATTTCTATCATGTATCCCAGGATTTATTTATTTATATAGATGAATACAGTAGTTATTTGGAGATTCAAATTGAGTTTATCATAACATATGAACTTTCAGAATGAAGCCATTCGTATGTTAGAAACTCTGTCTTGATCCTACTTAAGCCAAGAATTGCCTAGCGTTGGGTTTTTTTGAGTGCTCACAGATAGGGTAACCGAAGCACTGGCTGTCAATAATAGATGGCCAAGGGAGGAAGTGCCTTCCATGGGCTCTGGAAACATCTGATCTTCATCCTTCTGCCATTTTCATGAAGGGTCCATAGACCAACATTTTAGCAACCAATGCATCAATTCTTGCTGAATTTATTTCTCCCCTTTTGCAAGGAGTTTTATTTTAGCCTTTCTTTTAACCTCCCCTCTTGGAAAGAGTCTTTTTTTTTCCCTTATGCACATTGAATTTTCCTGCCAAAGTGAATAACCCATTCTCACAGCCTCTAAATAAATCAGCAGCAGTTGGCGATAATATTGGGCGAGGAAGAGAAATACTGTTTGGCGTGTATTACGTTAGTTAGACAGATAGGAACCAGATTAAGGACAGAGAGGATAGTAAGATGTTCTTGAGTTGTAATTATTGCCCTTCAGTGCACTTTGAGTAAATAGACCCAGTGCTGGTGTTTTAAGATAGCAAAAGCCTAAGAAAGGCCAGAATATTGACTTTAGGTGAATTTACCTACACAGAGAATGGTGATTAGGATTCAACTAAAGCAACTTCAGAGAAAATTTTCTTGGGTTTTAAGTGAAGAATATTGCCCTGTCAAATTTAAAATGTTTGTTTTTCTTTTCAAGTTTAGCAGTTTGTTTATTTCTGCTGCTTTATTTATTTATGTATTTTCTTAATTTACATAAGGACTTCATTCTGGTGGTAAGATATTCCACTAGTGAACCGTTAATGAGTATTATTTAATAGCCTTAACTTTCAAAGAACACAGTTGCTTACTGATTAGAGGAGTATAAAAAAAGTATAACGTATCAAAGTTTGTTGGTCTTTAGAAGTTCAGTGTTGCTTTCTTGAGACAGTAGAAGAAAGTTCTCAGTTATCAACACTAATGTGTCAGGGGAGCAGTTAATCATGATGATGAGCTCATTGAAAATATTCAAGGTGACTTTAAATATTTGGGGGCTATTTATACTTTAATATTATAATGTCTGATGTTAATAAAACTGCCTGTCAAGGCTGAAATGTAAAGAGTGGAAGAAGGAAAAGCTAGTAAATGATCTGCTTCCTCTCCATCCTCTACTTTCATTACCTTTGGAAGCTCTGCTGAAACTGGACGCTGGCATCTGAATCCACTTCAACCCACAAAACTTTAGTTACCTGTCAACTCTTTGTTCAACCTGCTATGAGCGGTGGGGCAGAGTGTTGCAGTATACAAGTAACAGCCAAAGATACACTCTGTGCATGCTCTTTACCACTGAGCTATACCCACCCCACTTCAAGAATAAAATGAAGCAACTTTGAGGTCACACCCAGTCCTTCTTCACCCTAATTTTGTGATGTATTGATATTTACTTTCAATTTAAGATAATTTTGACCTACCGAAAAGTTACAAAATCATACATTGATTTTTGTATCCCCAGTGTTCCTTTTAGTTAACATCTTACATGTAATAATATCATAGTAATCTAAACCAGGAAAGTAGTGTTGATATGATATTATTAGTAATCTTAAGACCTTACTCAAATTTCACCAGATATCCCACGGATTTCATTTTTTGTTTTGTTTATTTTTCCTGTTTCAGAGTCAATCCAGGATTCCACATGGCACTTCACTTTAGTTCATTCTCTGTTCCCTCCATCTGAGATAGTCCTTCAGTCTTTCTCTCTGGTGACCCTGACAGTTGTGAAGATCACTCATCACTTATTTTTACAGTATGTTTTCCAGATTGGGTTTGTCTGACATTTTTCTCATGATGAGATTGAGGTTATACCTTTTTGGCAAAAACAGCATCAAATCAGAGATATCTGATGTCCACATGTCTTATTACAGATACATTCTCACCACTTTGCTAATGTGGTACCTGGCAGGTTTCTCCACTGTGAAGTGGCTGTTTTTCTTTTGTAAGTAGTATATGTTTTTGTGGAAAGTTATTATCCTATTTCTCATCACTCTATTGTCTGTTAATTTTAGAAGCCATCAAAGCTTCTTAGTAGCAAAAATTACAAATGTAATATTTGCCAAGTGGTGATTTTCCATCATCCTAACTATATTTATTCATTTGAATAGTACTGATAGGAAGAACTGTCTCTTCCCCATCAACTTATTTATTCAATTATTTATATCAGTATGGACTCGTGGATAGTTGTATTATTCAGTGAGTTATAATCCATTACTATCATTATTTTGTTGCTCAGATTGTCTCAGATGTGGCCATTGGGAACTCCTTCAAGTTGGCTCCAAATATATTAATGTTTTTCTAAAGAGGGAAAAGAACATATGGATGCTGTTTTGCTTATTTAATGCTGTGTGACAAATCCATAATGGCTTAAAACAGCATTATATTATTATCTCTCATGCTTCTGGGGATGGGCTATCTGAATTTGATGTCTTTCACTTGGGATCCCTCAAACAGTTGCAGACAGACAACTGCTAAGACTGCTGAAGGCTCCATCCTTATGTGTTTGAAACCTGGCCAAAAATTGGAAAAGGTGGGGACTTCTCAGGTCTTTCTCCACATCGTTCCTTCCAATGGCTAGTTAGGCTTCTTCAGATTATGGGAGTCTCAACATAGTTGAACATCTTATATACCATGATTGGTTTTGTCTGATGTTTTTCTACCTCTGGTAGCTTCTGCCAGAGAAAATGCCCCAAGAGATCCAAGTAGAAGCTACCAGGCTCTGAGACACCTAGCCTCAGAAGTCACGCATCATGACTTCCACCATATTCTATTGACGAAAGCAGTTATGGGCCAGTGGGTTCAAGCTTGGGAAGTTGGGAGGCCCTCAGTAGGGGAATGGCCTACACGAAATGGAGAGAAAAAATTAATGATGGCACCTTGGAGACTAGTTACCATACATACCTGGTTTTGATTTAAATTAGTTTAATTTTAATGTCATTTTTATGTCTACATATTCCTTTTTACATAATATGCCTATATATTCATATTTCCATAAGAAGATATTCTCTATGCTTACAGGACTTCTGAATTAGACAGTAATTCAAGTTATATACCAGAAATACTAAAACCCCTATGTATTTTTAATTAACAAGATTAATTTAACGTGACAGTCAACAGTGCTTCATTGAAATCAAAACTCTGCTTAGGTTGTGGTATAAGTGCTGCATAGAAGGAGGTTTTGAATCTGACTCACCAGAACCTCATCACTGAAGTAATTCACAAAGCTTCTAGGTGTGCTGCACATCGTGAAATAATTAACTGACAGAGGGGGATGGATGGAAAGGAGGACAGGAGAAAATAATTCAGTCGTGTCTGTTGATGTTTATTCTTTAGCAATTTTATCAAGTTCCCTTAGCATCAGGAAGTTATCTTTTCTGTGATTCTGTAGCCACCTACTTGTATGTAGTCACAGGTGGCATACTCTCGAGGAACTTACAATCTATTTCTCTGTAACATAAGGAAGTACCAGCCCAAACTGTCTCTTAAAAACTGACAAAGGACAAACTTTTTCTTCCTGATAAATATCTTTTGAAGACAAATTAAGGACTGACCACTGGTACTTTTCTTCCAAGAACTGTGTGATCAATCAAAGTCCTGTGCTGTTAGACATGTGGTCCTTCTGTTCAAACAGGTAAGCACAACTGTTCCTGTCAGATGGCGGGCATCCAGTCCATCCAGCAATCGCTGGAGCAGGTTTTTTTGCAGTAGAGGCAAAAATAACTGGAGAAGGGCAAATGCACACAAGCTCCTTAATGCTCGACTGCATGCCGGGAGAGAAGGAAGAGTAAAAATAGCCAGAGGAAGTCTGCCTTGCCATACTTGGGAATACAGGAAAGGATGCAGTAGAGAGACAGCACAGGACTGCGAAGGGAGGGCTTGGGAGCTGGGGTTAAAGTGGATGCCCTAATTTCTAAATTGAATTATAAACCAAAGGAAGGGCTCTTCACTTGTGGTTTGAGGTTTGGGGGAGATTTATAAGGCAGCCATTGTTAATAAATAGGTCTCTCAATGAGAGTAATGAAGGAAAATGCTTTGAGCCAAGTGATTATCATGAAGTGACTCTAGGAGCGGGGACCATCATGGGGATGAAGCCACCATAAGACTTTTATTAGGTGGCTTTGTGAGGTGTGGGACAGGCGGAAAGGCTCGCTGTTTTTCACTTACATAGACATGGAGCCCCTTCCTGCCATACCTCCCTCTTTAGCTCTTTTCTCGCTCCTTAATTTAACAATGTAGAGAGGCAGCAGTGACCTGAAGGAAGAGAATAGGTTGTTTGTTTTTTTTTTACTATCAGACAGCCCTGGGATTTTATCCCAGGTTCTCTACTAACCAACCAGGCAATATTTGGCAGGTGGTTGAGTCTTCTGAAACCCCGGTTTTCTTTCATCTAGGATAAAGGTCTAATAATTGCATCATAGGATTGTTTTGAAATGGGAAATGCAAAATGTTTAGCTCCTCTGTCCCTAGATTCCAAATGCCACCTAGTTAACTGTGACAAGCACAATGCTTCTCATTTTAAAATTCTACCTAGGGAAGCACAGTGACCCTCACTTGAGAACCTCTGGGCTAGACTAGATATTTATTTATTTTTAGAAGAAAGGATATGTTTCCAGGTCTTAGGCTGAGCACATACTCTAGTGCACCACTCCCACACTTAATCCTGAGAAAGGATAGAAAAGATAATTGAACTAACACATGACTTCATTCTTTTGCAATACATTGACTCCTGGGGGGACCAGAAATTGCTGAAACGGAAGATTAGATTGTTGATGGAAGCAATGGTCTCAAATACACATGTTCAGTTTTGAAGTGCTTGATGAATAGTGTTCCGCTTTACTCCTTGAGTCCTGAAACAATTGAGAAAAAGAAAAAAGAGAAAACAATAGGCTAAGACTCAGGATTAAATATTTCACTTGTTAAACTTACATCTAGGGACAAATGAGTTTCTGAATGTGAGAATGAAACAGACTTTCCAGCCAGCCATGGCAACACAGGCTGGGGAAGACCTTCCCACATTTAGAGATGTGGTTGCTGCCCTTGTAACATCCAGTCTGGCTGAGCAGAGAACCCCTCATGACCTCTGCAGGCAGGCCCACTTTGGAATGATGAAAACAAAGGAAGGTGCTGGGTTTTGTACGCCCACATTATTCCAGATGCCCCAGTCAGTTTCCTCCCTTCCAGGGGAGGGATGATGAAAGGAAGAGACAGATCAGAAGTGTTAACAGCTACTGAAACTTCCTTCCTGTGGAGGAAACATCACGGGTTGGGAAGAACCTTTTTTCTCTAGTTATTGCATGCAAATTAAGTGCTGCCTTTGCAAGAGTGCACCATGCCTGGAAAGAGTGGGTGTAAAGGACAGAAGAGGCGTTGCTGGGTTGGGGGTGTCCAAGCACAAAAAGAAGGGAGGGTAGTTATCATTAGCCATTGACTCTTGCTAATCTCCCTACTCCAGCCTAGGTCAAACAGTGGTGGGGCAGTACATGTTAGGAGATGGAGCCTGACACGTGGTCGCTTACATGGGAAGGACAGGATGGTGATACCCAAGTGAAGCAGGTAGTCTCCTGTGCAGAGACTGACCCCAGGGTCGTCTTTGACTCCATATTCAGCCCCCGACTCCCTCCTTCTGAAAACAGACGTGAATACAAACCCCGGAAGCTATTTCTTGCCTTCTCTCATCTCCACCCTCAGACACGCTGTGTGTCCTGATACATCAGAGTCTAACAGAAAATCTCAACTATAAACAAATGCTAGTAAGTCATTAGTCATCCAACATTTCAGATGCCAATACCAAAGCAAGGGAGAAAACTCAATAAATGGAAGAATCTTCTACAAAAAGCAGTTCATTGAGGAAGCAGACTGTGACAAAGCAGATTGTGTTGCTGGTTTTCTGATTCAGCATTCTGGCTCCACAAAAGTTAATGGAACAGTACCTCCGACAGCTAGGGAGAGACAACTTGCTACCTAGAATTTAATGCCAGATCCCACTATTCTATTCATGTGTGAAGAGAAAATAAAACTTGAAAAAAAGTAGACATGCAGGAATATGTAATGCATCTAGAAAGACATAGACCTTGCTGTAAAAAACGAAAAGATGTGCCTCAGAATGAAGAAAAAATAATTTAGGAAAATAATGGGATGTAAGAATCAATGCTGTTAAGGATATGCTCAATCAAGAATGTAGATGAAAATTTAAGGAGAGACAGGCTGGGGAGAGAGAGAGAGAGAATATGGAACCCAAGAAGTTGAAACAGTCACTGAGAAGAGCAGTTAAGAAAAGACAAGGAAAACTGGCAGTGCATGAAGCATAGACAACAGCTAATCTAGACCAGGGGAGGGGTCAGAGGGGGCATGTAGATTCCATGTACTGGCTAAATTTGTGCGATTAGGAACAAGATCTGGGATGGAAGCAATTCAGCTGATACAAAATAAATAAATGATAGATAGGAAAAAAAGAGTAGGAAACAGTATAAGACAAAAAAATCTAAACAAGACATTCTTTTTCTAAATTTAATTAACTCCTGTGTCTCGCCCTTGATGAAGTGTCCTGGGTTGCTTAGTGTGGTGGGAAGAGTGGGATGGGGAACTTGCCCCTTTACTTCTGTGTAAGGGTGGGGTGCTGTCAGCTGCTGTTCTGCTCGTGGACCTTCCCTTACCCCATTTATCTTTGTTCTGAGGGTGTTTTTTATTTTGGTAAGAAACACATAACATGAAATTTGCTATCTTAAACATTTTTAAGCACACGGTGTAGAGTGTTAACTGTGTACACTGTTGGGTGGCAGATCTCTAGAACCTGTCATCCTGCCCATCCAGAACATTATGCCCGGTGTCCCCTCCCCCAGCTCCTGGCAGCCACCATTCTGCTTTCTGTTCCTAAGTTTGGCTACTTTAGATACCTCATCTAAGTGGAGTCATGCAGTGTTTGTCTTACTGTGACTTAGGTGACATAGCCTGATGTCCTCAAAGTTCATTCATGCTGAGGCATGTGACCAGATTTCCTTCTTTTTTAAGGCTGAATGATGTTCCATTGTGTGTATATGCTACATTTCCTTTATCTGTTCCTCTCGTGATGAACATTTAGGTCATTTGTACATCATGGCTATTGTGAAAGGTTCTGCAGTGAACATAGGTGTGCAAAAATCTCTTCAAGATCCTGTTTTTAGTTATTTTTGGATATAGATCCAGACATGGGACTGTGGGATCATATAGTAATTCTATCTTTAATTTTCTGAGCAATCACCATACTTTTTTCTGAATTGGATGCACCATTTTACATCCCGGCCAACAGTGCACACGGTTTCCAGTTTCTGCACATCCTCACCGACTTGTTTTTTGTCTTCTGTTTTGCTGTTCTGTTTTGTTTCATTTTTTGATAGTGGCCATCTTAATGAGTGTGAGGTGATATCTCATTGTGGTTTTGATTTACATATCCCTGATTGCTAGTGATGTTGAATATCTTTTGATAGGTTTGTTGACCTTTTATGAATCTTCTTTAGAGAAATGTCTATTCAAATCCTTTACCCATTTTTTAATCAAGTCATTTGTTCTTTTTGTTGTTGAGTTGTAGGGGATTCATTTTCAAAAACCCCCACAAAAATGAAAAACGTAGCATGACTAGAGGAATCTAGGCCAGAGTTTCACAGTAGCTGCTCTTAAATTGGACCATTAATCATTTTGTTTGCATGCATTCAGCAATATGGAAACGTCTATATGCAGGCATTTGGCCCATCTTAAAGGCTCTCATGTGAAGAAAGGTATTGTGAAAGAACCAGATGTAAAATTTCATGGATATCTTATTGCTGTAGACACTCAATAAAAGATATGATTAAAGCATCACCAAGAGACGATCTAAATTTAGGTTATACTAGGTAGTATCAAAAGCCAAGCATGATTTAGGAACTAAAAAGCAATTGTTCGCCAATGAATGCCTGGTGAAAGTATCTGTATCTGCAAGGCCAGATGTTCAGACTCCTGCTCATGCTTGCGTTTTCTCTAGTTTTTGATTTCCTGAGTGCTGTTAATCATATGCCCTCGATACAAGTGTTCAGTCCATTTTGTTAGCCTTTTATCATTTTAAACAGTTACAGATTATGCCTCCATGGAGTAAGCTAGAAATGCCCTTATGTTGTACCAGCCTGTGCTTTATGAGATAAACATATGAGTGATTCAAGTTTTGTAGCGAGCCTGTGTGTCACATAAGGGCCCAGTCATAGTTTTTGAATTGTCTGCCTATGCACATTAAATCAAAGTGTCTATATGAACCAGTGATCATATTTCACGAGCTGGGTAGAATACTTCATTATCCTGTTTCTGTGAACACCTTTTTTCTTTCTTTCTTTCTTTTTGTTTTCCTTTTTACCTTTTCAGTTTTACTTAAGGAGTGGTGGAGCACAAAAGTTTGACTTAATCAAGGTCAGAGTCAAGGCACTGGAATCTAAATGCTGTGTTTTTTCATTCCTATTGTCTTGAAAGTTTAGAAAACTGTGCATTTAGATAGCATTTCCCTGGCTACAGAATATTATTCTTTACCTTTCTTGTGGTTTTAGAAAGTGATAATAAATCTGAATTTTTCCAAAAACTCAATAGCAGTATAAAATAATTATGAAATAGTTTTCTGGCCAGCTAAAATTGTGATTTCCTGAATGTGAGAGTGTGTGTGTGTGTGTGTGTGTGTGTGTGTGTGTGTGTGTGTAACTACTTCCACAGACCCGGATACATTTAGGTACAGTTGGCGATACATTTTGTCCCCTGGCAAAACCCTTTATTTGACTCTGATCAAAATGGAAAATGGCTTCAGAAGCATGTGTTCAAGTCTGTTGCTTTGGGAAATCAAGCATAAGTAATCACGGGAATCTGCAAATCCAACTAACATGTTTCCTATGGAGGCATTATTTGTGATTTTTTAACAGCATTTTTACCCATTTGTCATTTCTTCGTGGAAGAAAATGATCATGAAAAGGAATATTATTAATTTGTGATACTGATTGCATTCGGTTTCAGCTGATTAAAGCCAGCTGGGTGGGACACAGTACCCCAGTGCTGTAAGAATCATGCCTGGCCTGTACAAATTTCGTGAAAATCCTTGGCAATTTGTTAAATAATGTGCCAGGTGATAGCTATAAATTTGTTATATTTTAGAAAGTTCTATCTTTAAATCATGAACCTTTCAATCGCCTTAAAAACTTATGCCAGAGGGGCAAAGCTGTCTGACCCACTTATAGTTATTGCAAACCCTGCTTCTGGTTATAGTTTCAAAGTAGGCTATTGTTGTTGCCTACTGTGTTCACCATTATATTGAGACCATTTTTCTTTGACTCTTGAATACCCAGGTAGTTCTTGTGATGGTTATTTCAAATTCCTAGTCTCTCATTTTTAAAATGAGTCCATGCTTTTTCAAACTCTTGCTCAGTGATCAGCCAACAAGAACTGTAATGTGGTAAAGTTATAACATTAAAAGAACTACCAGAGATAAAGAGGGAGAAGTGTCATTTTAAGGGTATCTATCTTGTCTACTAATTTTGAGATAAATAATAAGGTGTAGCAATGGTTAGTCATAATTTGCTAGACTGAGTTTCGCATACACTTCCTAGGGCAAACACAGAGGCTGGAAAGAGTGATATTGCATCAAATGACACTAAAACAATCTCTGAAATATTAGGTATTCTCATTAATTATTTAAAAACAGAAGTGCTGTTTGATAACCTACTGTGTACCAAGGGTAGAATGGAGAATGTGGCGCCTGCAGTGTTACCCTTCTGGATCTTTTAACTTAATGATGCAATTATGTACCAAACAAATAGATATTTTAAATAAGCCATTCTTATTCTGGTAAGTGTTATAAAGGAAAAGTTCAGAGTGAAATGAGTGAGTTTAGTAATGTTGAGTCTGGATAAAGGGAACTTGATTGGTCAGGAAATTGCCAACAAAGGGAATATTATATGTCCATCTACATGTAAGGAAGTTGTTCAGTGCATGGGAATCATTGAACTAGACCTATTGTGGCTAAATTATAGCTAGACATAGAGATTGAGACTGTCTGAAGTAAAGTTACATCAGAGGGGAGGGAAGGAAGGTCATACAGGAGCATATGAACTATGGTCATGTACTTAGACTTTATGATGAAAGCAGTGGGACCACTGCAGAGTGTTAGTCTGGAGAGTGGCATGATTAGATATATGCTTTCAGAAGATAACTCTAGAAGTAATGTGGAAAATGAGTTGGGAGGATAGAAGACTGGAATAAGGGAGACCAGGTGGAGGACAAGTTTCATAATCTAGTGAAGACATGATAGTGGCTTTGATTATCAAGATGCCAGTGGAGATGGAAAGAAAAGGGTGTGCTGCAGAGATCATTAAAAGGTAGAATACCCAAGATTAATGGAAGAGGGGAGTAAAAAGAAGAGAAGTATTCGGGACAACACTCAGGTTTCTGGCTTGAGCAAGGACAGCATTGATGGTGACACCACTAATGAGTTAGCCTTTGGAGTGCAGGAAGATATAGAGAAGGTCATTGATAAAACTCTGGACATGTCATGTTTGCATGGGCTGCATGGAAAATATACCCTGGAGGAGATGACTCTTAGACAAGTGGGGCTAAATGGAAAGGACTGATTTACAGATTCAAGCCTGGTAATCCCTGGTGTCACCAATGGCAGTTGAATCCTTGGGACTGAATGAGATCGTCTAGACTAAGAGACAGACTACATTAGCTGAGAATAGGTGAAGGCTTAAGACCAAGCCTCAAGGAACTCCAGCATTTAAAGTCAGATGGCAGAACATGGTATGAATTTGGGTGTCATTTAATAACTTACATAAGTAATTAACAAAGTATGTTTAATGCTGAACATCAAAGTTGTACATTTGATAGATTGTTTTTTAATCATCATCCAGTGAAGTATTGTATTTTCAGCAGGACACATACAATATTTCTGAGGCTTCAGGCAAGTCATGGCCTCTAAAGCTTCAGTTTATTTGTTAGCAAAAATTAAAGTCTACCCAACTATGCATAAGCAAGGTAGATTATCACTTTAGTGGACATTTTTACTAGGGATGGTCTCCAGCTAAGTAGAAAACAGAGTGCTGATAGAACAAGGCATCAGATAAGTTAGTCATGATTGAGTTTAGGACATAGAGGGAAAGTGGAAGATTAACAGCACGGGACTCTGGGTAACTTGCAGCCTGAGAACACTGAACACATGGGCAGTAGAGGGAAGACCCTGGTGTAGCTAAGACAGTAAGGACACGGGCAAAGCATGGGGATAAATTTTGCCAACTGCAAGTTTTATTTAAGGATGGCCTTCTAATAATCCTGTTAGTTTTCTTGTAATTCTCCCTCAAACCACAAAGCACTAAATGGTTGCATCATTTATTCTATCTTCAAAGCAACACTTTACCTAAAAAAGAGAAAAAAAAGAAGAGGAGAAAAAGTATTTCATATAATTACAAAGGAAGATGAATTCTCAATACTAGTCAGGACAAAACAGAGACTCTTCTCTCTCTTTTCTCACCTGCCAGCATGATCCAAAGGAAGTTAAGGAACAGATGGATCACGTGGGTTGAACCACAGTTGCTTCTGAAAGTCTACGTGTTTGAATGGGTCTCTTTTTAAGGAGGGACAAAAACTTGTCACTCTTCTCACTCAAAAACAGTTTGGTTTTATGGGGACCTCAGGAAGCTGAGCTGGCTCCTGAATTGAGTGATTGAATCCTTTCAGCCTTAGAGAGTCTTTAACCAGTTTTGTTCCAAAAGTTACTGTCTCCTGGTTGATGAGGTTTACCTAGAGTGGGATCTACAGGATTCAAAATTCCCGCCATGACCACAGCCCTTTTTTGAGGCCAGTGTCCACCAGTGGGTCCCGACATGTAAATTGCTGAGTAAGTGTCGTGTGTCTCTGGCACTGCCCACAACTCATGGAAGCGGATCTCAGTGTTTTGGTTGGAGCCAATGAAAGCAGTGTTTCCTAAACTTAAGGTTAAGCTGTTTATGGAAGTACTTCTAAATGTTCAGAGGGATACAACATGTTCAAGACAAAAAGGCCTTATCTTTAAAGCAGATTTATTTAACAATTAAACAGAGTTAAAGAGGTTTGTTTGGTCTGAAACGTTTTAGAGCCTTCATATATCAGTCCATATTGTGAATTTCCAAGAGGTGGGTTTGGTATGCATTTTCCCTAGCTCTTTTGATAGCAGAATAAACTCTAATTATCATCTCCTAGTATCTGTCCCCTGGAATCCCATAGAAATGGTGAATTATCCATAAAAGACACTAAATAACTATTAATTGGCCTAGTTCTGGAATTTTGTTCAATGCAGATGCTCTGTACTAGTCAGTGACTGACTCAGTCAGACTTTCAATTTTGGAAAGACAGAGCTGCAGACCTGGAAAGAAGTCAGGAGCAGGTGGAGATGTGGAGAGTAAGAAAAGTGGTCAGAAGGGAACTGAGTAGTGAGGACAGTGGAGTGCTAACTTAGGGAGATGCGGACAGTCTCACTGGAGAGTTTTGCAGCTTGTGTCAGTTAGCAGCAGTATTGTCCGCTCCTTCCTGTTGCTGTTGGTGTTTGATTGGTGGTGAAGCTTTGTCTCCATTCTCCACGAGGTCAAGTATTCAGCTATGGACAATGATGTGTGTGCCCAGCCTCCCTGTGTATCCTTCACTGCCCTATCCAACCACACTTCTTTTCCTCAAAAGCTAGAGTGTGTCCAGAGCAGGTGGTAGCTCTGGACAGGGCCATGGATTTCCCTGAAAGAATCACAGGAGTGAGGATTCATTCCTCCAGACCTCCTAGAACCCATTGTAGGTTAGGTAGTTTGTCTTCAAGCCTGGTACTCTTTAGCATTTGAATCCACCTATTCATTTTTCTAGGTAAAGTCTTAAAAGTTAATACATATGAATAAAAGGATCTTATGCTTTCTTTGGCCAAATAAAACAGAAGCCTTAACCACATAGAAACCTTCCTTCAATTCAACCTTTCAGAATCCTTAATTTACATACTGCAGGAGATTCTGCACGTGGTTGCAAAAGAGGTAGAGTATATTTTGGAAGAATTAGTAGGCTGTAGCTACAGGGAAAAAATACAACACATTTAAATCAATTTCTGTGTCACTTTTTATTAGAGAAGGGCCATCTCGCTGCCATATGGTCTGCTTTTCCAGCCCCCAGCTGGGTCTGATGTCTGATCTTTCTTCTCTGTCTCAGACTAATCCTGCTTGTAACTTCATGGCTGGCCCTAAAGGCAAAGCTAGTACTTCTCTCCCTTCTGCTTCCAAACAATTATATGCATGTTGCCTCTGAAATATTTCATTACATTGTTAATATAGTTCTTTGTTTATGTATTTATCTTTCCCATGAGATCATGAGCTTCTTAAGGGCTGGATTAGTATCTTACTTCTCTTTGCATTCCTGTGGCCTCATAGACCGTGGATGTTGAATACGTGAATATAATTAATGCAGTCAGAAAAGAACTCCTTACTCTGAACATCTCAATTCTAGTAAATGTATAATGCATGGCATGTTACCTTTAATTTTATTTTTTATTTTTATTATTTTTTGTTGAAGTATGGTCAATTACAATGTGTCAATTTCTGATGTATGTTAACTTTAAAAAGTCTCTCTTTTAAGAGGAAAAGGAAATTGATTAAATACCATGTACCTTGACTGCTGGAAAGAAGCAGTAACTTGTAATCATATTCATAGTTTAGCCAAAAGGATGGGTTTTTCTTTAATACTCATATAGTGAAGTCCTCTGCTAAGCAATATAAAAATAACATACTGTTGCATTTAGATTCTTTCTGTTATAGATTTTACTATAATTAATTCATTTTATACCTTTTCCTTTTTAAATAATATAAGGTACATCTGGCAGATAGGAAATAGTCTCAGGTTAAGAGTTTTGCATCAAGTTTTATCATCGCTTGTGACTATTTAGCAATTGCCTTTATGGTTATAGATTCTATTATGAAATCCACGGTAATCTTGAAATTTTTTTGGTAGTTATGAAATTTAGAATCAAGGTGGGACTATTTTTGTGCAGAAAACAGCTCATAAACTCAGTCCTATTTTGACTGAAGTTTGAATTTTAGGTCCTTCTGGGTATCTGAGCCATCATTTTTTCTGTGTCTTGATCATCTAATCAAAAGGGAATATTCTAAATGCATTTTTATTTTGCCTGAAATTAACAGTGAGACTTGAAGTAGATGTTATGAGAGACTGGAAATAACTGTTAAATAAAAAAAATAGCAAGGGACTACTGCAGTCGAGCAAGGAAATGTCAAAGTAAACAACAAAATTAAAAAAAAATTAGGAAGCACCCACTGTCAGTATCTTTAATAGATTTATTTGGAATGATTTGAGTGTTTGATGGTTTCTGAAAGGAGTAGTCATGAATGAATTTCAGGCCTCAAATATTTATTCTTTCTTAAGAGTCACAAACTTTAAAGCTTTTTAAGTGCCTTGTGTTTTTATATGTAAGGTTTTTTGGGGGGGGATTTTTTGTTGTTGTTGTTGTTGTTGTTTTTCTGGAGACAGAGCAATAAAAATAAACTAGTAGCCATCAACTGTAACTGTGAAATGTGATGGCCATTTAAATACTGAAAAGCCAGAAGATCAGAATAGCCAATCAGAATTGTGTTACCAATAAGTCATCTTATGTGATTGATATTTCTTTTACATGAAGTAAATGACACACTCATAAGCAGAAATATTTCTGTAAGACAGATTTTTAAAAAGCCAGATTTCTTCTGTATAGCACAGGGAACTATATTCAATATCTTGTAATAACCTTTAAAGAAAAAGGATATGAAAACAAATATATGTATGTATGTATATATATGACTGGGACATTGTGCTGTACACCTGAAATTGATGTTGTTACTGACTATACTTCATTAAAAAAAGAGAGAGAGAGAGAAATGTTTCCACAGGAATTAAGGGTTTCTTTTGTAAAGATATATTTTAACACCTACGTGTTCTTCTAAAAGTATCTCCAGACAGGATGAGAAGTATAAGAAATAACAGTTTTCTTTCTTTTCAAGAAAGAAAAGTGTATCTTTGCACAGACACAGGTATCTGTGAAGGGAGCAGAAATATGGTTAAGGTTAAAACATACTAATAGACAGTTCCCAATTCATGAATGCTTTTTAAAATCAGCATGATTTTCTTGCCTCTGTTTCCTTCTCTGTAAAATGGAAATGATAATAGAATCCAACTGCAGTGTGTAGAATATTTCCGGGCACATAGTAAGCACTCTAAAGTCAACACCCTGCTTTTTTGCCCATCTGCTTTAACTTATTCTTTCCTGAAAATTATAGAGGTGGCAGCCTGTCATGTTCATCCAAGCAGGGAGAGAACAGGCATCTGTGAAGTCCACTGCAGGCGTGGCTTCTCAGTGATGCAGGGAGTTGTCCTTGAAGGCTAATGTGGGTTGGGGGGGTCCTGTGTATCACTGAGTATCACTGAGCTACCACGGTTCTTAAGTGTGAAGACAGTTCTACAACCCCTAGTGTGAATTTTGGCCAAGGGAACACTGTGGTGAGTTACCAATTTTGCATATCTTTATGCTCAGTACTTTTATATTTCTCACATATCCACACCTCAGAGCTGTACCTGGCCTAAGGTGTCTATTCAGAATTGAGTTCATGATCCATCAATTCATGGGTAGAATTTTGCCCCCCTCTTCTCTCTATAGGAATCAAACTTAGAGATTAGATGCCTTTTCCCTTTAAATCCTCAAACAGCAAGCATCAAATGTCATTTCTTTAGGATCCTCACAAGGCTATTTACTCATTTACTCACCCTTTTGAAGGAAAGCTTATTTCAAGTCCAAAAAGTATCAGTGCTAGAATAGTACATTAATAACTCCTAATGAATCTTACAGCCTGGTAACCTGTGTCCTTGGGACACATGTTGATTCTGTGCTTGCTCATGTGACTCACTTTGGCTAACAGGACATCTGTAAAGATGACACATAGATTTGGTAAGTGTTTGCCCACTGGAGCATGCCCTCTTGGAAGGCTCCTGCTATCTCTTGAGGAAGCCTGATACTCCTCGAGGGAGTTGGTGAGGATGTGGAGGAAAGGCAACCTTTGTACCCTGTTGGTGGGAATGTAAATTGATGCAGCCACTGTGGAGAACAGCATGGGGAGTCCTTAAATAGCTAAAAATAGAAATACCATATGATCCAGTAAATCCATTCTTGGGTATTTATCCAAAAACAAAAAGAATACAGTAATTCAGACAGATACTTGAATCCCAATATTCATTGCAGGATTATTTACATTTGCCAAGATATGGAAGCAACCTAAGTATTCATCAAGAGATGAATGGATAAACTAATGTATCTGTGTGTACATATATGTATATACAATGGAATACTGCTCAGTCATCATTAAAAAGAATGAAATTTTGTCGTATGCAACAACATGGATGGAAATAGAGATACTGTGCTAAGTGAAACAAGTCAGAGAAAACAATACTGAATGATATCACTTACACGTGGAATCTAAAAAAATAAACTAGTGAATATAACAACAAAGAAAACATACACACAGATCTAGAGAACAAACTAGTAGTTACAGTGGGAAGAGGGAAGGGCAAGATAGGAGTAGAGGTTTAAGAGATACAAATTACAATGTATAAAATAAATAAGCTAGGAGGATGTATAATACAACACAGGGAACATAGCTAATATTTTATAATACCTATAAATGGAGTATAACTTTTAAAAATTGTGTATCACTAGCTTGTACACCTGAAACTTACTTAATATTGTACATCTGTTCTGGGAGAGTAGTTTCTTATCTCATCACAGTGAGAATTCAGAGATGAGACACAGAGGACAAGAAAATTGAAGTGAGGATTTTTTTAAGGGATAGATAGTTCATTCCCAAGGGGAGGGAAGGCAGGCTCAGGTGAGCAGGTGCGCTGAGCTTCTTTGACAAGTTGGTTACATAGGGTGTAAAAATGAATGGGAGGGGTTTTGGCTTGTATTCCCTAATTTTCATCCCAGCTCCACCTTCCTGAGGGGAGGAAGGGTTTTTGTCCTTATTTAGTCTGGATCGGAAATGTCATGGTGTCAGTGCATGATGGGTACTTCTAATCTGCAAAAGTAATTTTATTGTAATGAGGGCATAATGTGTAAAAGGTCACATTCAGACACCGGAGACCCCTGTCTTTTCTCACCTTTCTTTGTCTGCCTCCAGGCCACCTGTCATCCCAAAATGTGTGGTTTCTTCTCAGTCCAGGGATTCTTGCTTTTCTCTCTCTGCCCAGGGACCTCTGTTGTTCACAAGATGTATGGTTTCCTGTCATTTGGCCCATGTTCCCCTTTCTCTGCTCATATCTAGCTACCTGTCTGCTCTAATACATCACCTAGTCCTTAAAAAAAAGGTTGGGCCCTCAACACCTTAGGAGTTGTTTAGTAAGTTACCTCTTTTTCCTAGTTGCATTTGCCAGTTTGAAGGCCATCTGGACTTACTTTAAATGAAACCACTGGAAAAAATTCCTGTTTGGAAAATGTATTTGGAGAAAATGGGTATTCTAATTTGTCTCTCTTTTGAGGACTAGTGCCAGCTCTGGCATTGCTAACCCACTCTGTAATCTTTTATCCTCATGTGTCAAGACATTGATCAACAGTGTTGTAGGCTGCGGCAAATAATAGTGATAAAATTACAATAGCACATGTCATAACTGTGGGAAGAGCGCTAATGATAATTTACCTTGCAGCTCACTCTTACACCTGTTAGAACATTTCAAATGGAAAGTGAGGCTTTACCCTGTGTTTCAAATACTTTCCTTCCAAGTATGCCTTTTAATCTTACCACTTTTTCACATTTCAGAGCAAATTATCTCCATTTGTTCTCTTGTGCCTTTGCCCTGATACTTTCCCCTTTTAATGGTGATTTTATTTTTTGCCTAAATGAGCATTCATGCCCTCAGGCACCAATCTGAGTTGCTGCTTATTTCAAATAACTCAGGACTAGTAAAGCAAGCTTCTTTTTCAGGTTGGAAGACTCTTTAGTCAGTTGTTTTTTTTTTTAACCTAAAAGGAATTCTGAGATTCCCACTGGAATTTCCTTATAGACAGTGTTCCCTGGAAAAGATGCATTTTAAAAACTGGTAGCCAAGGCTCTAATGAGAACCTTATTTCTTTCTCTGGTTTTATAAAATGGTTCAAACAGACCTGACTTTTCCATCTCATGTAATAGCATCTGCAAGAGCATTTTTGGTCATGATTAAGGGCTGATTTAATTTGCACACAGTAGATGATTTAGATGTCAACTTTGTACAACTAGAAAAAAATGTTTATTTAAGAGTGGCTATAAATATTCCAAGTTAATTTGAAAAAATCTCTTAAACAGCACCAACCTGTTATTGATTTATGAAAGATAATGTCCCAGGAAACAAGAGAAAGGCTTTCGGGTGAGTGGCTCTCAGACAAGGAGCCTTCCTGGCAGCTGCAGTGACTTCCTATGCTCATTCTGCTTTTGGTGTCACTTGTCACCACAGGAAGGTTCAGGAAGTGTGAGAAATCAGGAGTTGTGTATAGACCCATTCATTGAGAGCAGAAGCCATCTGTCATACTTCAGAAACCTTCCGTGCCAAACACAGCATCTTGGATTTAGAAGGTGCTTAGTAAATATTTTACTCAGTGGGTGACTCTTTCAGCAGGGCTTCAGTGACTTTCCAGGCATCACAACATGGATGTCATCTTTCATAAACCATTTTAATCAGTGTCATTGGTTGTCAATGCATGGATTTGTGGATTGTCTGGCGCCCGTAGCTGTTTTCAAAGAAGGCTTTTACTCACGGACATTTATCACATATCCTAAAACACATATTCCTCTGCCAAAAGCACACAAACCAAGTTTCACAGATCCCTATTTACCTATAGAGACAAGAGCCCTTAAGAGGGTACCCGGGGCCTCCCACGGTGTTACACGTGCTTAATTTTATTGTCTTATTTCCCATATGGGCTTTAGGTTTTCATCCAAGGAGGGCTAATTAGCCACACCATTCTTTCTCTGTAGGATCTCCTCCCTCTGCATGTTACCAGACATAATTGAAGGCACCCCTCCTGGTCCTGCTTCCTCCAGGCATCTCAGACATCTCTCACTTTGGAGGTGGGGGCAACTTCAGGGTGGGCTGGACTGGAACTTTGGCAGGTTGCACTTGAAAGAAAAGCCTTGGAGGGGCTTCGCACCAGGTCACAGAAAAACTTGCTTTATCTAAAAATGGCAGGAGAGCTAAATTAAAGTGAAGTGGAGTCAGCATCAAGACATCAGAGCAGTGGAGAAGGAGGTGAAATGTAGAGGGATTAAGTGGGGGTTTAAACCATGTCGCTAGCAAGGAAAGCCACCAAAGGGCGGGGTGGTGCTTTCAGGGTAGGCTCTTTGAAGGAGGGCGGGAGGGCCGAGGGGCAGGGTGCTACCGTGGGCCTCTGGTCTGAGTGGACTCCAGATCTACATTTTAAAGAGGAGTAATAAGCCATGGGCTGTTATAACCCTAGACACGTGCAGGAACGTTCAGTCTCCTCCTGGGCTCCGTGAACTTCTAGACAAACAGGTCATGTGCCAGGTGCTACTTTGGATGTGTGTTTGGCATCTCTCCTGCTCTGCTGTAAGGTCCAGTGTAGATGGTGGGGTTCCTTCTAGACTTATCTTCCTATACCCCTACAGCCCTCTGACCCTGCACTCACAGACACTTATAAGCTCCCAAGACAAACTATTTGTATTGAAATAATGAATAAATCAATGAAGAGGTGATTCACTTGTAATATAGGAACCTTAATGTGAGATCCAGTTATGGATATAGATAAAAGTGGGCTTAAAATATATCTAGCAGGGCTACATGAACTGAGTAACTGCCACATTTTTTAACTTTAGGTAATCAGTGCTAGAAGTTGACTTGCCCAACAAGGACATGCTGATGTCTGTGAACTTTTTTAATGAATGTAACAGTGTCCTTAGAAGCATTAACTCCTAAAGTGTGAAATGTGGAATTGAAAGACTGCAGAAAATGTGGCTTTGTGGCCGTCTGTGTTGGACACGAGGTCTAGTGTCTGTGAGCCTCAGT
Organism: Vicugna pacos; assembly: GCF_048564905.1. Lineage (NCBI taxonomy): Eukaryota > Metazoa > Chordata > Mammalia > Artiodactyla > Camelidae > Vicugna > Vicugna pacos. Next base: position 82,289,688 of record NW_027328741.1, on the reverse strand, counting down.
TTTCTCTTCTCTGAAATGGAGATAATTCCCTGCCTCATCTGTTTTCCAGAATTGGGGGGTGGGAGCAAGTCAAATAATATGTATGAAAATTTCTTGGTAAACTGTCACATCACACAAATGTTACATTTCATTTTTACTGATATACACATTTATGGAGAAAAATTCAAGGGCCTATTATCTAGGGAATAATCCTTTGATTTTTTGCCTTTATCAGATCTTTCAACAGTTGAAAGAAAAGGCTATAAATGTCTAGGTTTTCTACTGTTTTTGCTTTACTGGTTGTTTATCAATAGAATGTTTTGAGGAGAAGAAATATCAAAAGGAGGTATAGCACACAGGTTGTGTTAGAAAAACTTTTTTGAACATTAATTACAATACTTCTTTAAAATTTTATGGGGACTTAAATAATGTAGATTCAAATATAAACATTTTAATAGGTTTACTCACTCTATATTAAAATATAGAATTTCCATAATTATTTTTACTTTTTATGTTACTTCCTTTGCTCTATTATATTTTTATCTTATCTCTATTACATGTTCCTACCAAAAGACCTTTAAATTCTTTCTGAAGTCAATATTAACAGAGCTACTTCAAGGAATAAAGTATGAGAATTTTTGTCTTGCCCTTTTATTACCAAATTATGTTATTTCATTTTCAAAGTTACTATGTACTTTTTCAGAATTTATCTATCTGGGCAGATGAGGAGATAAAATAAATGACCATTTTATTTCCCTTTTTGCTTGATATTTTCCCTCAGCATCCATGCTTCAGGTAGCCATATTACTTGCTCGTCTTATGTCCTGGTGCCGTGGTTAGCTAATTTATAGCTCAGGCAGGCCGTGGAGTAGAAAGCCAGATAGCTTATCAAGAGATCTGGGTTCTAGACTCATTTTTCCACTTTAAATGCTTGCCTCAGCTTGAGCAAGTCACCTTACATCTCTGAACTCTATTTTCTTCATGTGCAAAGGAGAGGTATTATCATCATTCTAAGTGAAGTGGGCCAGAAAGAGAAAGAAAAGTGCCATATGACATCACTTATATGTGGACTCTAAAAGAAAAAGGACACAAATGAGCTACTTATTGTTTGTAACTTAGATAACTGATGTCTTGAAAATGTGTGAGCACATTTGACTGTCGTTTATGATTGGATTACCTCATTCTGTTGGGATTTTTTTTTTTGTGGTTGGCTTTATTCCTTTGATGACTGTGTAAATTTAAAAAGCTAAAGCTCTAATCTGTTCTTAGAAACATATATAAACTAAAAAATATGCAGTATATTGTATATTTGTATTTATATGCAATATAAATTATATGTGCAGTCAAACTGTAATAATTCTACCTAATAAAACTGAAAAGGAAAAAAAAAGAAAAAAGGAGAGGTATAAGCAGTAACCAGAGTCACAAAAATGAATCAAATTACACAAAGGTGTTATTAGGGCAAAATAATGCAATGGACACTGATGAGGCTTGTGTAAATTGCAGTTATCACCCCAAAAGTATTTTTAAGTATTTTTTTTAATTCTATGAACACCTACAAAGCAAGTCTGTAGGCTAATTCAAAAGGCCACCAATTTGAACCCTTGGTATGAATCACCTCTGAGTACCTTTCCAGCTTTAAAATTCTGTAATACGTTTAACTTGCATTAGTAAGCTCCGGCTGTCAGAGCAAAATGCTGTAGACTGGGGGTCTTAAACAACAGAAGTGCATTTTCTCACAGTTCTGGAGATTGGAGGCATGGGATCAGGATGCCAGCAGGATCAGGTTCTGGTGTGGGCTCTCTTTCTGGCATGCACATGCCACCTTACAACCGTGTCCTCTCATGGTCTTTCCTGGGGATGTACATGGGGGGAGATAGTTCTTTCTCTCTTCCTCTTATTATAAGGCAATTTATTCCATCATGAGGGCTCATCCTTATGATGTAATCTAACCATCTAACCCTGATCATCCCCCAGTGATCTCATTACCAAATTCCATCATATTGGGGGTTAGATCTTCAACATATGAATTTTAGGGAACACAAACATGCAGTCCGTAGCATGGCCCACTCAGTGCATCTGCCTGAAAGTGCTGGAAGGGGTGGGCTGTGCACTTCAGGCTTAAAGGACTCATCGCATCATTTTCCTTTGATGGTGGACGGTTGAGAAGGAAGAAACACTTTCCTCTCTCTGAGATTATGCAGAGAAGGTGAGCTCCCTGCTTTCTGTCTGTTACAGAAAGAAAAAGGAACTATCTTCCTAAATGAAAGCGGGATGAATTTAGGATGTATAAAAGAAAAGTTATATAAAAGTTAATCAAATCTCCAGATTAAAAGACAGTTATGGAATGTTCTTCTAAGGTTTCTTACTCAAAGACTATGCCATTTTTCCTCTTCCTTGCTCCCTCTTTTCTCTTAAAAAATAAATGTGGATCAGTAGCTTAGGCATTTATTTAACCCTTTGGGTTTCTCCTAGCCACATGAAAATTATGTTATCAGTAAAGAGGGTATTAGTTAAATTAATTCTGAATGTTTCAGCTAGCTTACATTTAATTATTTGTGAAAGGCTATCCTATCAACTAAGCTGATTTTAGTGCAAAGTCACTTCATCAATGATGTCATATTCAAATGATGTCAGGGTTTCATTCCAGATACATTTTTACTGTGCTAATTTAGACCATCGGAAATGAATGTGACGGAGCCAGGAGCATTTCACTGTTAAAAAAAACAGATGTAGTCAAAATTTCCACCACTAGGAAAGTAACTTATAAGGAAGCTAAATTTCCATATCCATCATTAGATATGTGTTTATTTCTATCCTATTTCATTGATTCCCAATTCTTACCTACTCAGAAAATGTGTTAATTTTGTTATTTGCATTGGAAACTCTGACCTCAAAAGACTATCATCGTGTAATCATTAGTCTTATTTAAATAACAGACTTTTATTAGAACTCTGCTTGGAATTTTTCAAACTCATTCTTGTTTTGTTATAAATACCGAGTCCTCTTGGTTTCTTTTACAGTGATTCCACTTTTCCAAGAAAATAGGCTACCAGGAAACTTGAATATTAGCAATATCTAAATGTGTTCAAGTTAAGTATTTTAAGAATATTTTATCATTTTCGCACCCAGGCCACCAGGTGCTTTCTCTGATGTTTTGGTTTGCATTTGCCCATTATCCCTTCCCAGTTTTTGTTTTGTTGTGTTTTGTTTTGAAACAACTTCAGACAATGTTGCCCATTTGCATTTCTTTTCCCCAAAAGGTTGCACAGTTTGGAAAGAAGCAGATACCTCAGAGTCACTAATGAGTTTGCCTTGGCTGAGAAAAGAATGAGATTACATTGGTTTGGCTTTGTTAATTGTGGCCAGCTGTCTCTCAAGTTGATTTCTGGCATCATTTGCTGTCACACACAACAGTTTGGAGGAGGACAGGATGCCATCAACAGAGGAATCTGTGTCCAGTGCCTTGGATTTGCACTGGACTATTTCTTTGTAACTTGTGAAATTAAAGGGTTACAGAAATTAAAGCTACTCTCCCAGAAAGAGAAATAGGAGCATGAAAATAAAATCTGAGATTATGTTATTTTTAAGCCAGTAATGGTCAGGGGTTGCATGTCCTGAAAAAGGCAGGAGAGTTCTAAATAAGAAAGTGAACCAATTATTTCTTCGTAAGCAGCTACCTTTGCCTTTCCAGGCAGCTCAGTAATAATTATTCTCTTTTGTAGGCTTTGGTGTTCCTGCTGGCTCTTCTCTCATTATGAGCTAATAACCATTGCATTCCATCTTCATCATTTTGACCTCTGTTATCAACAGTTTTCTCTGCATCCTGTTGTAGTTTCTCCTTTGGAAGTTAAAAGTAAATTACATCACCCATCTAACCAACCTTCTTCCCAACAAACCACTTAAGCTGTCACAGGCCAAGGACAGGATTTCATTTTTATGTTTTTACTTCATAATGCTTAATAGAACATCTGGCACATAGTAAGCCATTAATAAATGAAATGACTACCTGTTTTGTTATTTTCACAAAGTCAGAAGCAAAAAAATCTGCCACTTTTTTGTTCTGTTGTTTTTGTTAAGAAAGAGAATAAATAAATAGATGGAATACTAGAGTACCAAAGTATAGAATTGTGTTCCATTGTATTTTATTGGCAAAAGGAGGCAAATTGGTAAAGGTTTGCCTATAAGGAACATATTTATGATACATGATCCAGTATATCATATACTTGATTTAATATACGATTTTATATACTTGTGAGAGTATTTTAAAGATGTTAGATTTAATCTGTTTTATTCATTCACTCATTTTAATTGTAATATTTATCAAGTGTATACATGCCCATAATTTAAAGGGTCAAATAGTTCTACAACAAAAATAAAAAGTTTAAATAATTCTATGAGGTTTGCCTCCATTTGCCCCTCTTCAGAGTCAACCACTTTAATTTATTTTAGCTTAATATGTTGTTTTCTCAACTATATTGCCCAAAAATTGTGTTTAGTTTGTGGCTGCATCTATTTGCAGACTTAAGCATTAAGCATCCCCTCCCCGCTGTAAATTATAAGGATGTAGCTCTCTTGTCTCACCTACCCTCACTAGGCAGGTACCTAGTTACCCCTAATAGTTATTACGTAATTTTGTTAGGTCAGTATGTTCAGTGTTTATATTAGCATGACTGTGTAAGTGTTTTTGAAAGCCTTAACATGTGTAAGTAAACTACAATAATCATTCCTACAATGATCTGTCATGTAACATTTTATTATCCCTGGTGTTATTAATTTTCTAGATTATTTTTCTTTGTCATCTTCTCAGCACTGGGAAAAAAAAAGCAAACTTTCCACTGATTAAGTGTTTTCACTAGATAATCAGATCCATCCATTTCATATTTCAGAAAAAATCTCATGACTCTTTCTGACCTATCCAGCCTCGACTCAGTTGCTGTGTTTAGTGCCAATCTGTCACCATGGGACCTCTCTTCAGTATCATCCTCTCTTTTCACTGTCGCCTCTGCTTTTTCTTCATTTACTCTCTTCTTTTAGTGAAATTCATCCTCTAGTTTCCTGAGAAAGGATTTGGAGGTAAAGTCTTCATAACCGTGAATGTCTTGAAAACGCCTTCATTCTGTTCTCACACTTCCATAGGTGAGGTAACAAATTCTGATTTGGAAACACTTTTCCATCAGAATATTTAGATATTTTCCTTCTAGATTTTAGTAGGAGCAAGGAATTTGAAGCTTTTGAGATCTTGTTCTACATTGTTCTAAAATTTCACGACAATGTACCCTCAGATGGATCTATATTAATTGTGTTTACTAGGCATTCAGTATTATCTTTTGACTTGGAAAACTATGTTCTTGATATTTTCTTGAATTTTTTTTAATGATTTGCACCCCTACCTTTTTTGTTCCCTAGCTCTGAAACTCCTAAAATCCAGACATTAGACCTCCTGGTTAGGTTTTCTAAATCTTTTTTCTCCTAGTTCCCATCTGTTTGTCTTTTTACTCTACTTTTGAAGAAGATTTTTCTGAACTTAATTTTACACTCTATTGAGTTTCTTTTTAAGTTTCTGCTACTTTGGGCTACTTTGTTTTAATTTATATACAAATTATTTGTTAAACTTTTTTTTTTCAAAATATTCACTTCCAGTCATGGTTGAAATATTATAATGATAGGCCTTTTGTTCTCAGTTTTCTTCCCCTTACAATCTGTCCAAATTTTTTTTTCCTCATGGCTTTTATTGGTTACTCTGTTTTTCATGCCATTTGCTTCAGATACCTGGTAATCCTTGGTTTTCTGCTTATCATTAGAGGTGATAAAGTTGAGTTCCATGAATTTGGGTGCCCATAGAACTGGGCTGTTCAGTTGGGAAAATTCTCGTGTCTACAGTTAAACCTTTCCCTTTGTGCTTTGTTTTTCCTAGAGAAGACTTCCAAATTGGTTACCTGCAGGAGGAAGACTTACTTGTCAGTGTTCTGGGAGCTGAGTTAGGAAGAATGTGAGGGTTTACAGTATTCAGTAGGACTGTGATTAAATAATCTTCTCAACTAGACCTTTGCCTCTTCCACCCCTTTGAGCCTATGTTATACCTTTTTTAACTACCAGTTTTTTGCAAAGGGTGGGTAGGGGAAGTCAGTATCCTTGCAGTGTGGCACAAGAGAGAGTGAGCTGGGGATCTGACACTTACACAGACAGTTTGGGCAATTTCTGATTTTTCAAGCACACCCATTTCCCCCTGTTCAATCCTACCTCCAGAGTTCCTATGATGTAAGTCAGATTAATCCTTGGATTTTGTTGATTCCACTTTAGAATTTAATATTTTCTTCAGTCTGTTTAATCCTTTACGTCTTGTCCGCGGATTTACAGCTTCCAAAATCACGACACCATCCTGTTCTTTCCCATTCTCTTAATGTGTTAAGGGTTCACAGAGTTTTAATGAAGAATTAGAAGAGAGTAGAAGTATATTCCAGTTTCCACTCTGTCCTCTTTACCTGAAAGTCCAGCTAGTTTATATTTGTTATATAAAATGCCTTTCTGCATGAAGTGTGGGATTTGCTTTTACCAAAATTATAGAATGTCTTCCATTATATTTTAGGATGCTGTGTGTACTTAACAACATGTCACTAAGGGAAATAAAAACAATTACACATAAATGCTTGCTTTAGTACCAGCTGGCTATGCTAGTCTCGCAAATTCTCAGTAGAATCATGGATTGTAACAATACACACCAGAATGCGTTATACATGCTTGTACGCATAATATAAACAAGGAGTATTAGAGCTGGAAGGGATGGACCAGATCATCCTAGTCCATCTCCTTCATTTTGCATATAAATACATTTGCGTGTCAATGAGCCTAGCCCACTGGGTCATGCAACTGTTACAGGAAGGGCCAGATCCAGGCTTCATTCTCCCGACTTGCCATGTTGCCTTCGCGGATTGTGCATGGGTCCTGGTTATTGCCATGGAACTCTGGCTGAAATAACCAGTTCCACTTGGGCACTGTGAGGACTTGAAGCAAATCTGTAAAACAATGTATTGTCAGGAGATGATCTGGTTACAGTGCCCAGTTGGCCTTGGTGGTTCAAATCATGCAGGAGGCCAATACTTCCTCAAAGTAGTTAAAGGTGTGAATTGAATGTTGCTAGTCACCTTAACATTAATTATTTTTCAGTGCTTAAAGATAAAAATAGATCAAGTTCCTGACTTCAGTCATCACTGGTAAGACACGGAAGACAGTTTTAATCTTTTTTTTTTTTATTGAAGTATGGTTGGTTTACAATGTTGTGTTAATTTCTGGTGTACAGCATAGTGATTCATATATATATATATATATATATATATATGCACACACACACACATATATATATATTCCTTTTAATATTATTTTTCATTGTAGGCCATTACAAGGTACTAACATAGTTCCCTGGGCTATACAGTAGGACCCTTTTGTTTATCTATTTTATATGTAGTAGTTAGTATCTGCAAATCCCAAACTCCCAATTTATCCCTCCTCACCTCTATTACCCACCTGGTAACCTTAAGTTTGTTTTCTATGCCTGTGAGTTTGTCTCTGTTTTGTAAATAAGTTCATTTGTGTCATTTTTTTCAGCTTTAATCTTAATTCAGCTTAATTTAACAGGTAAAACAATTACACATAAGAAATTGGAGGCATTTGGTTTGGGGATATATATCACTTTAAACAAATTCAACTTCACATAAGCACAATATTGTTTGTTTACATTGAAAAATGAATCTTTGAGGTTAAGCAGCATTATTCTGGGTAGAAAGCCTTTCTGTACATAGCAGGCTTCCCTGTTAGGTTCATTTCCTTTGTGTTTCTTGCATACAGCTTTTCAGGAATCCATCTACATACTATTTGAAGTGAGTCGTTCTTCTCTAAGTCTTGGGGGAGAAACGAAGTTGTATGACCAGTGAATATTTACCATGCGTAGAATCCTCTGAATCCACCATTATTCAGACTTGTATTATGGGATTTTATTCAGTTTGAGATACTAGTGTAACAAATTTGTTTTTCATAAAGGATGTAGCAAATGCATGGTTTCCTGAGGGACCAAAGTGGAAATGGGAATGAATAAACATAATTTCAGCAGCATCTTGGCAGTGTCTATGTGGGAGGAGACCCAAGAAAATGAAAACAAATGTCTTCTTGACATGACATCAGCTTTGTACATAACAGGCAATTTATTATAATGGCAGTGATTATGGTTTCATGTGAAGCATGAGTACCCATGGTGATCTACAAAGAGGAAATCAGGCGTGGAATAAGGAGAGCTCCTTCGAAGATGCCTTAAGTAGATAGATCCATGAGAAAATGCAGTGTGCTTGGTAAGAGGGGAAGATAAATGTGGACATTGGGCTGATTTGTTGTTTCTCTGTAGCAATGCAATAATTAATATCCTGGGTCTTTGAAGTTGATTTTCAATAGAGAACACCAAATTATTTCTAATGGGAGTTTCACGTCTCATTGGTTACTTAGTTACTGTTACTGGAATGATTTTATGACATGAAGTTTAGCCTCCTGATTAATAATACAGCACTCATTATCAAGATAGCTTATTTCATGGCAGGTATAGTTAAAATTCTTGTTTTACAAAGGCTTTTTAGACTCTTACCTCTTATACTCCGAGAGTAAGTACATTTTTGAAAAAAAATTTATAATTACTTGCTGCAGTGATTTGACCCCAGTCTTCCCTGTGCCTTTGTGTGAAGTGCAGCAGGTAACTAAACACCATCCATCTGTCAAACCCAGAGCAACTGTTAAAAAATATCCAGCCCATTTTTTCTCCTGATTTGGAATTTGGTTGCACAACAGCTGTTAGCAGAGATACAGGTGAAACTTATGTAAATACTGCCATATTCCTTTAAAAATGGAATAAATCACTTTCCACATGCTGTGTGTGAATTAGCATATTTATTCTTTCATACCTGCCAAATACACCTTCCCCTTGTACAGGTACATAAAATAGGGACCAGAGGAGCATAAAGCCTCTAGCTTATTGCCTAGAGACAATATTTTTTGAGAAAGAAGTGTTTATGAATTTTTTCCCCAGATATATAAAAGCAATGCCAAAAACATTTTCATCAAGTTTGACTCGAGGACTTCATTTGGCATAAGATGCTGAATTTAGATGTGGGAGATATTTCTGAAGGAATCAGATCTGATGTCTTTTTAGTGGCTGTGAGAAATACAACTTGGACGTGCTAGAGCATATCCTCATCGGTAGTTTACACCTCTAACGAGGCCATGACACAGAAAGAAGTCAGAAAAAGAAGAGGAGTTAGCTTATAAGGGCAGTTACATGATTTCCTACCCAACAGAGTTTTATAACATGTGAAGAACCTAACTCTAACCACCATGCAATGCTTATGTGCATTCTGAATACATCTAAATGCAGGTGGTTCATAGATATTTATGTATTTAGTGGATTTTTTCCCCACATGCTGAAAGTTGAGTATTCTGTGCAGATTATGAGCCTCTTAGGGCAGAAATTCTGTCTGATATTCTTCTGTTATGTTTCATATTTCAACTGACTATATCCTCGAAATTGTGTTCTGTAGAATCCCAACTTGGTAAGTCAGTCTAGGCAAATGTCTTCTTTATTTTTCTTAATGTAGGACAAAATTTAAAAATAAATTTCAGACATAGAAAATAAACTTATGGTTACCAAGGTGGGAAAAGGAGGGGGGTAGGGATAAATTAGGGATTTGGAATTTGCAGATACTAACTACTATATATAAAGTAGATAAACAGTAAGGTCCTACTGTGTAGCACAGGGAACTATATTCAGTACCTTGTAATGACCTATAATGAAAAAGGAGTATTAAAAGGAATATATATATATATAATGTATAAATGAATCACTACACTGTACATTAGAAATTAACACAAAATTATAAACTGACTATACTTCAATAAAAAAGAAACATTTCATTATTGTGAATGACATTAATTAAAAATATAAGCGCTTTATGTTTGTTTATTTCTTTCACATATATTATCTTATTTGATCCTCTTAAACCTATATTTATTGACACCTCTTACCTTATTATTACTGTTATATTATTATCCTATAATAATAATATGCATCATGATTATATTATACCCATTTTGCAGTTGAGAATCATAGCATACATAAAATTCATAATGTTAAATATGATTATAAAATAAATAACAAGATATAAAAAATAAACAGATTACAGGTCAGAATCTTGAGAAAAGAACTGCATTAAAATTAAAATCTTAATTTTATTACTAATTATTTGTAAAAGTTAATGTAAATGGTTCTGGGCATAACTTTCAGGAGAATAATTTCTTCACCAGCTGGTAAATGCCTATAATTCTCAGGATTTCTGGAAACACAGCATCTAATTGACACAAGTTTGTGACATGCTTTTTGAACTCTTCTTCTAAAATTGTTTTTATTTATTTGAGAGTCAGAATATTTAAAGGATGAAATGTTTTTACTAGCTTCATTGAGATAAAATTCACTCTTTAAAGTGTGCAATGTGATAGTTTTTAGTATGTTTACAGAGTTGTGCAAGCATCATCACAGTCTAATTTCAGAACATTTTCATCAGCCCCTAAAGAAACACTCTACTATGAGCAGTCATTCCCCACTGAGTTATTTTTAATGGAAGAAAGTCAGCTGAGATAAATGCAGTTACTCTAGGGTGTTGTAAAATCAGGGAGAGAATCACTGATGTATAAAACCTTGGTTGCAGTGATGGCTCCTTCAGAGTCACTGTCATGGCTTAATTTAGAGTGATGGCTACCAAATGTCTTGCTGAATGTGATGATTTATATGCATTTATAAGTGGCTTTCTTCAATACAGGTTTTAGTATTTGTCGATAGGAGGCAGTCTAAATGGAAGGAAAGGCTAAGAACTTTTAAAGCTGAGTTTGCATCGCCTGATCTTTCTATTCAGGGTGTATATATTTTTTGGTCTGGTTGGGGATTAAGAGACCTGTCATGCAGCTTTGTCAACAAGTGAGCTACTCTCTGTACTTAAATCTTGATTTGGCATGCTTTCACTGTGGCTAATGGAGGCCACTGGGGGTCTAAAGCTGCTCCAGGACCCTTGTATTCATGCAGACATTGTGGTCAGGCTACCCTGTATCCTAGAGTAAAGCAATTAAATGCTTTTCTTCATTAGGTGCAGGATTCCCACTGACGACTCCTTCTCCACTTGAGTTTTTAAAGGAGCTCACACTCTTGGTCTAGAACCTCCCGATTTCCTGATTTTACCAGGTAGTCAAATTGGACCTTCTGTCTTTCCCACTCCCACCACCCACTCCCCAAGGCCCACAGCTGAGTGTGATTACTTTGCTTCCAACCATGGCTGGGTAACTTGATCACAATTCCTGACTTTCCCTTCTGGAATCTGCCACACCAGGTTAGCAGTCAGAGTTACAAGATCTCCCTTCTTCCTTCTTTGTGACTCTCACCTGTATTAGCTATTCTCTTGTTTGGTTTCTTTTTTTGTTTCTGATATAATTTATGAATCATTTGTAATTTTATTTATTTTTTTCCTGAAATCTTTATTACTTCCTGGTGTTTTTCAATTAGGGGACAAATCCTTTGAAGCCAATAGCCGTATCGAGGTATATTTCTTCAGTTAGCTGTGAACACAGAGAGCTCCAGGGCTTTAAAAAATACCTCGGAATAAAGTGAATGGGCATTTTTAACTATTTATTTCCTGATCTTGTATTAGAAGCTAGATAAAGTGTTCCAAGCTTACCAAGGGACTAAGTATATATTATTTGCTTACTAAGCATTTCTTATTTATTTGAAATGCCTTTTTTTTCTGAGAGGGCAACAACAATAATTGGGGAATATGTTTCCAACATGCAAAATGAGTTGTATCTTTCCATAAGCAAGCTTATAATTGGGCTCCTGCAGCCACGCAACATTGCATATTGTACTTATGAGTCAATTAAAGCACCCTAACAAGTAGTTATGGGTTTATTGTTTAATTCAGTTTTCACCACTCACGCTATTCCACTCAAAATTTGCATATATGTCTTTCAGCATGTAATCATAAGCACATATTTTATTCAAATGGGAGTTTTGAAGAATGGGACCTCCAAATACAGTGCTTTCACACTGTGCTCTGCATCAGGAGAGGAAAAAAAATACAAGGGGGAAAGGAAAACCCTGGGAATATGGCCAAAACTGGCTTTTACTTCTAAATTGACTCATTTGGATAATGACAGGTGAAAATGTCTTTTCTATTGCATATAATTGTCCCTGAAATGGAATTGCTAGGGTGTCCACTGAGAGGATTAGAGCAGTTACCGTGGTTGGTTGGCATTGGCAGAGCTCAGGTGATGGACATCCAAAGGGGAAGGGCCTGGGCTTGGTCCTTGAGTGGACAGGTTGGCTTGGTCAGGACGGCAGGGGGCCCCAGTCTCTATGCCTGGGAAATGCGATGCTAGGTGGCCTCCTTCCCTGTCCCCACCTATGCTGCTGGGGCTCCTGGCCCTGCCCCGCACCAGTGCTGGCCACCTGGGGGAAGGATTAGAGTGGTCCTTCCCTCTCCTCCACGGACAGGGTAACTAGGCCCAGACAAGCTGGGAAGACTAGTCTACACAGCATCTGAGAGCCTACATTGAATGCACCCCAACCTTGGTCAGCTTTTGGCTCACAAGCCTGGGGTGGCCTGTGGGAGTGGCTCAGGGCTATTGTCACTACGGTGGACAGGTCAGAGCAGGGTCTCCAAGACATGCTTGCTGTGAATGAGAGGTTAGAGGCAGCCTTCTTTTCTAGGACATAGAACTTCCAATTCCTCCTAGCTGTTCTCACGCTCTCTTCAATTTTGTGTATCTCTCTGAAAAGACTGTCCCTTCATGCATTCATGAAGCTGACAGTCGAAGCATTCTAGTTGGATGCGGGGAAAGTGGCATTACATATTGCATGGCTCAGACTGACCCAAATACTGGTCTTTGTCACTGAAATGCACTTCACTTTTGTTTAGCATAGATAGACATTCTTACTCATGTTTCATCTTGAATAAGAAATAAGTCTGCTTATTTTTACTCAGGACACGCAACAGAACATGGGGAGAGTAATTCTGACTTAGAGTGACTGAGGGAAGCCAGGCAGGTTATTGACAAATGAAGGAATTAATAGGAATGGCGAGGGTGGGAGGGGGGTGGGTAGAGGTCCTGCCTGGGTTTAATTCCCAGTACCTCCATAAAAATATATGTATTTTTTACACCAAAAATTAACACAGCTTTGTAAACAAACTATACTTCCATAAATAAGTAAGTAAATAAATAAATAGAAAACTTAAAAAACAAAAGAAAACCAACCAGCTGTAGGAGCTGGGAATGGGGAAGTCACGGTAAACCTGATTGTGTCAACTCTGTTTTTCTTATTGGAAGCAGATGAGGTGGGCTAGGTTCTCACTCCAGTGGATGAGGCAGTGCCTGAGAGCTAGGAAGAAGTACTTTTGCCCTGTGCTGTAGGCTGGCCCAAGTCCTAATGCTCAAAATCTGTGAATATCTTACCTTACTTGGCAAAAGGGACCTCGCAGGTGTAATGGATTAAGTTAAGGAGATTGAGGTGGGGGAGGTAAGCACCCGGGATTACCCAGGTGGGTCCAATGTGGGTCCCTTATAAGAGGGAGGCCGGAAGTGCTGTGAAGCCGGAAGTAAGGAGGAGGTGGAGAGGTGGGTAGTGCTTCCCTTGGCTGTGAAGTCGGAGGGAGGCGCTAGGAGTGCAGGAAGTCGGAGGCCTCAGAAGCTGCAACGGGCAAGGTACCTGCACCTCCCTGGAGCCTCTAGAAGAACCAGTCCTGCAGACATTTTGACTGGAGCCTGGTGAACCTGTTTTCGGACTTCTAACACCTGGAATTGAAAGAAAAATGTTTCTTTTCTTTTAAGGTGCTAAATTTTTGCTAATTTGATACAGAGGCAACAGAAAAGCAGTAATACCCTGGAAACCAATTAATATTTACAAACAAACAGACCATCTCGTGGGACTTTCCTGAAACTAAAAGCCAGATGGCGTCTGGCTGTCCTCTACAGCATCTTGGCCCCTCAGCGCTTGACCCTCACCTCTCCCAAACGTGTGTTGTGCAGCAGCCCCTGCCTCCTCCTTCATGGTGGGGCTTCAGAGAGTCCATCTGTTGTATTTAGGGGTGCCTTCATATGCGTCCTCTCTTACTAGGAGACACATCCATACACCAGCCTGTCACAGGCTCAGTTCACTAGGGCCTCGGCTTGTGTATGTCAGGCTTCGTATTTTTTAAATGCTTTTTAATTTGTATCCTTGATCCAATCAGCTTTCTCTGCATCCTGTCTGCCATTATGGCTTCAGGGAAAGGGAGGAGATAAATGCCACTTCGGATGGGAGATGGACGTTGTGCAGGGAAAGTATCTGTCAGAAAGAATGAAAAGCTCTCCTCCTGCCAGGGTAGGTGGTGGGTAGAAAAAGAGGGGAGATGAAAGTAGATTAGAAGGAACCCGTGTCATGGTTTTCCCTGACTCAGGGCTGATGTAGGGGTGGAGAGTTTGGCTAAGGAAAAAAGAGGAAAGCTGAAGGTTTTCTACTCTTTGTCCTGTTTGGGACTCTGGGAAGAGATGCCCTCCGGGAATGCCACTCCAGAAGGAGGGCCTTAGTGCCTCCCCAGGTGCTTCCTGAGTTTCCTGTGCTCCAGAGAGAAAGGGGCGTGGCAGCTGCCGGTGCTGGCAGGTCTCACCTGAGAACCTGCCCTGTCTCTCCCAGGGCTCTAGTCCCATGGTCCCCCAGGATCTTCCACACCAGCAGGTACCAGTGTGGGCTGAGACCTCATCAGCTAGAGGACAGTCTCTGACCGGGCTGAGCGTGAGTCATCAGCCTGAGTTGAGACTTCGCTGGTGGCCACTCTTCCTGCAGATGCTAGCAAAGACCCAGAGCACTTCTGAAAAGCCTTATGCAGATCTGAGACCCTTGCTGGCTGCTGCAGGCACCCAGATTTACCCGAAAATAATTAAATAGGAAGGAAACTCATCAAAATGGCCAAAACTGAGATACATTTTAGTTGGCATTTGTACCTTTCCTGATTACCTGCTAGGAAGGGAGTGCCTAAGGAGGGTGACACCTGTTTCTAATGAAGTAATTGGAATGGTGTGCAGCTCTCCCCCCTTAGCCTTGGGCTGAAGGGAGGTGGAGGGGGCTGCCCTGCCCTGCCCTGGCCTCTAGACCTTAGGAGTCCTTCCTCTGGCCTTCTTCCAGCCTGTTCCTTCCCACAGGTGAGGAGCCCCACAG
Organism: Vicugna pacos; assembly: GCF_048564905.1. NCBI lineage: Eukaryota > Metazoa > Chordata > Mammalia > Artiodactyla > Camelidae > Vicugna > Vicugna pacos. The sequence goes on along the minus strand of NW_027328741.1, from coordinate 82,274,441 downwards.
GACCCCATGCTTCCCCATCCATTCACTTATTTAAACTCTGCCCAATTGTCAGGACCCCAGAATCCCCTGCCAAACCAATGGCCCTGAGCTAGCTTTAAGGACTTGCAGGGCCCGGCCCTGTCTTCTGAGTTTGCCTTCAGAGGAAGACTTGCACTGCCTCTCTGTATATCCTAGACCTGCGGGGTGGACAGGAGTGACTGATTCATGAATTGAGCTTTGGGGGACAGACTGTAGCGCCCACTCCTAAGTGCAGGGACGTCCCTCCAGGGGTAGAATCCAGCTGGGAGTGAGATGAGAAGGTGGCCGGCAAGAGACCCGGGCCCACAACCCTTACACTGCCCCATTTCAGCCTGAAACTCCAGGTCATCCCAGAGTTTTTACTGGACCCTAATGTTCCCAGTCATGAAGATGGATACATTAAGGCAGAGTAGAACTGATCTATTACACGTTTGTGCATTTCAATTATAACTTCTCTCTCTTTCCACATGTGGTTTGTGGCCTCCTATTTTTTTTAAATATAATAACCAAACTGGTTTATTTGAAATCTGATTACTAAAAAAATTTTCAAAATTCAAGGTATTATACATTTTCTAAGGTTCACTCAGAAGAAAAAGGCTGATGGTTTACAGGGTTTGACCTAAAGGTCCACAGATGTTGTTTTATATTTACAGAGGTTTTAATCTGAAGTGACTTTTGGCAATCATGAAATAAAACATGTGGTTTGTGGTCTCCACACATGTTGGCAACCTGCATTGTATCATTGAACTAGTGACCTTGCTACACAGATGTGGAATGTGTAATTGCAAGTGTTATGAGCCTTATCTAAGGATCTTAGATTGTGCATAGCAGGGGCAGGAAGCTAGCCTGTATCATTGTTTGTTCCTCTGAAAGGGCATAAGGTGTGCCAAGCACCTGGCCGGGCTCCATCTGGGCTGGGTGCATCCTACTCATTCTTCATGCGTCTCCATGGTCCAGGAAAGCTCCTGACTGCCCAGTGTCTGAGGCCCCTGGAGTTATGTTCTTGTGGGACCCTAGGTGTAGGGTACTTTTATTTCCAGATTTCTTTCATCTGGGTAGCCCAGACCACTAGTGCAAGGTCTGCCCTGTAGAGCACATTGTCTGCATGTTGATCTAGCAGTTGCTGCCCCCCTCCCCAACTAACCCTCACCTCCCTGCTCCTGGAGGTGCATGTCCCTTGAGCTCTGTATCTGAACTGAAGCAGTTCCCGATTGTAGGACAGCAAGCTAATGGAGCCCTTCTATTTTTCCTAGCATCTCACCCTTATTTCCTGGAAATCATGACCTCTTGAAAGAAATTCTTTTTGCCCTTTTTTGTCAACTATTAGAGTTGAAATCTGTAAGAAGTGACTTCAGGAAAGTGATGCGGGTGTCCTTGGTGAAGGTGATAAACATAAGCAGATCTGGGCTCTATCATTTATTTCATCTTTCCAGATAGAACATTATCATTTCTTATCATAAGGCCAGTAAACCCTGCCCTTTTCACATCATAACTGAAAAGAAGACAAACTTACCATGGCATGTGTGACTATCAGAGTTGAGAGGTGATGGGGCCAGAAAGACTAGCCATTTAGTAGTGGTTAATAATCTGCTGATTTCAGTCATCATTAAAGGCTAAGAAGGCTGCCTAACTATCCCACATAAAAGCTGCTGTATTCAAAAAATTAACTCTGAGACACACTCAGAATTCATACACATCTTTGCTATATTTATTTTGCTAAATTCTCAGATAATTTTACATTTTCTCCCAGGCCATTCCTTTTCATGCTGCTAGAATTGAAAAGAATCAGGTAACAAGGGAAAGCAATTAGTAACTTGTTTTCCTTCTTGGGTGATTTTTGCTCAGGCTGTGTCTTGATTGAGAGGAAGATAATGCTGAACTCAATTCTATATGTTACATACATTGCTAGACACTATGAATAGAAAAATGGGACCCGAGGCATCACAGAGGCTGCTGGAGAGCTCCAGATCACTGGACCCACCTACCTGGTGACTCTCCCTTAATGAGAAGACCCTGCTGTTGCAGGCAGCTACTCTGAGCTTAGGTGAGTTTCAAACAAAGCACGATGAGAATGTTCTGCAGCTCTCTGAGCTGATTTTTACATGGGAGTACAGCTTTACTCTAGTGAAGATGACAACATTTCAGGTTTAGTAAATAAAATATAATCTCTGAATTGCCACTGCTCTTGAACGATTCACCACAGGTAGAAATACATGACAGGCATGGCCAGCAGTAAATGCCTCTTCCTTGCCTGATGGAAAGCACCTTTCTCACTAGTGTGGTACAGCACTTTCAATACATAATAGCACCAAAAGAGAACTCTTAAGATTATGACTTGTAAGTGATATGCTATGAGCCGGAAGATCTGGAAATCAGAGTTCAACTAAAAAGCAGATGTCTTATGGGTACATTCTCTGTAATGGCTTGTTTTTCCTGTCTGCCTCTTATACATCTTTTCAAGACTGAGGTACCTACTTTGGTAAACCAGGACTTCCCGATTGGTTATCGCCAGTAGGTTAACTGTAGTATTATGCTACTATTTTCTATTTACCTGCCTGTTACTGCCGCTAATGTAGCTTCTCAGAAACTGAATTATTTGTATGTACATGCATATCTGTGTACACACACAGGATGTTTTTATAATTATTCCTAGTTCTTTATATTTTTGGGGACCAAGTGAGTGGATGGAGAAATGGATGAATGAAAAAGTAGGTCAATTTCAGTAAGTATTAGGGCAGAAGATGTAGTTAATAAGGATCAATGTGTATAAGTGGTCTAAAGTCTAGGCCACCAGGGAAGTAAGTGACATTAAGAAGTTCTGTTCTCAATCCCGAGGCATAAGCTATTTTTTCTGCCTTATGTTCATTGTTCTTCTGATCAGTAATGAAACTGAAATGGTTCTAATGGTCTGAAAAGCTTTGATATATACCCCTAAATACTACTTAGGTGTTAAAATTCTCATGAATTCAGTATATTTTAGCAGAGAGGGGCGTGGCACCTGTTTCTGTGGGATATGACCACCTCAGTAAGTGAGGTGTAAATATGGACAGCACTCTGACACAAATCTTCACTCTTTTCTCATTAAACTCTATGAAAGTATTTTGATCTTGCTGCCTCTGAAAAGAATTTCCAGCAGACCCTAGATTTCTGTTTCTGACTTTTCCTGGAGTTGTGATTTTATATGGGAGCTTACATTGTAGCCTCATTTTTATAGACAGTAAACACAGTGCACAGAGCTTCACTTGGAAATAAAACACAATATCCCAGGGAGGGCCACACAGTCTTTGGTAGAGGCTGCAGCGACATTATAATTTAAGGGAGGGTCCAGTCACACTTTTTAAGGGTCAAGAGAGTTTGGTGGGATTTGGAAAATTCTTCCTGACCTAAGACGAGTGATGGTGGAATCCTCTTTCCAACCACGTCTTAGGTTTCATTTCCACTAGCCTTCTTCAAAGTAATAGGTAGCTCTCCGGAAACACGTACCAAGTGCTTAGTTCTGTGCTAAGCACTTCATCGGCATCAGTTTATCATGTGATGTAGATGTTATCATTCCCATGGTATGGATGAATGAATTACCTTCAGAGAATTTACATAATTTGCCCAAGGTAACAACAATAAAAATATAAAAGCCATCCTTAGTTCTGTTAGACACCAGCCCCACAGTTTGGTGGTACACTCTACCTGCCACCTCTGATTTAGTCCTCAAAAGAAGTTATCTGACTGATGGAGTTAATACACATTTAATATTGGCCCCAGAACTATATTGTAGGTTAAAAGTAACATTTTAAAAATATCCTTTGCCCATGAGTTGCCCAGTGGAGGGGAACTGTGAATGGGTGTATTCCCACTGACTCTAAATGTCTTCTCATTTCCTTTGTATGTGTATCTGTCTCCTTTCCTTAGCTGGGTTTCTAGTCCTGCCTACCTCTCACTTGTGCTTTCTTCATTTTTTGCCTCCCCTTTAGTACAATTCAATAAATGTATATTCAATGATTCCTTTTATACTCGAATCAGTCCCAAGAAGGAAATCATTTTATTTAACTTGTTCATGTTTTTATTTCTAGTGGTTCTTTTTGCTTGTGAAAAGAAATTAGAATCTTGAACTTGAAGAAATTGAAAACCACAGGGCCTGGCCTAAACTGATGATTGCATGCTCTGTAGCTTGTCAGTTACTACTAACCCTTGAGATAAATGATCCTAGAGATACTGGTCTTCAGAGTAATATGGATCAGACTTCATGCTACAACTTTGAATGTATTCTGTGGTCCTTAGAATCCTCAAGTGTCTCCATTAGACTAGTGCATAAGTCTGTGTAGGAGTGATGGCTCAGATTTGCTCTGCATAGTCCTGTTAATGCAGTGAAAGTTTTGAGGGTGTATCTAATATATGAGTTGACTAAGGGTGATTTTAAGTGTAGTAGGCAATCAGGTGAAGATTCCCTCAGTTTTCTTTTCATCTTTATCCTTCAGATTCTGAGGATGGCCAAGGAAGAAATGTGGTGTGGCGAGCAAGAGTGTGTGTGTACCTGCTAGAACTATCAGCTTGATTTAAAACAAATATAAAGGATAATAATAGCATTTATTTGGCCCTTAGTGGGTGTGAGGCACTGTTACGAGAATTCTCACACTTTGTTGCATATGCCCTTGTTATAGTCATTTTAAAGATGAGGAGACTAAAGCATAAAGAATTTAAATAACTTAGTTCATATAATTCCCAGATGTTTTGAGTTGGAATTTGCATTCATGCCATGTGACAGCAGTATCTGTGATTTCTGTCATGTGCTGAAGCTATTCTTAATTTCTTATGCAAAATAGTTCAATATGGACTTAAATAAACCCAGTACATTCTAATTTATATGGTTTGTAGAACTTCAGAATATCATTGAATGTTTATCATAGCTTTCAAATTTTAAACTTACTCAAATGAAATTATAGAAAGTTAATATTTTATTATCATTGGAAAAAAGCTCTTCATTTGTGTATTCATAGATGTTAAATTTCAAATGGCAGTATTTTTTGAAAGTATTTAAAATTTCTCTTCGTGTTATTTAGTGCATTGTCATCTTGGGAAAAAATAAACTTGGCACAATAAAAGTCCCCTAAATTGACTCCAAATTAGTGTTCTCAATATGAAATTCAAATAACATTTGCTTGTATCCTAGTTAAGAAAATATATTGCTATATTTATCATTAATGGCTATAATATTCCCAACAAAGAAAATGCAGGTGATGTTGGCTTGATATGCAGTAAATTTTATTCCTAGGATGTGGATAAAAATAAAAACAAAAAATTATTCAAAATGAATGAATAGCTCCACCTGCCACAGAGCAGATGTACAAACTGGGAAGTATTATATGTGCCTCCATTGTGATCTTAGCTAATTCCTAGGTCCTAAATCATTCAGTACGATTGGCTTTCACCAGTTCATAAATAATAAGTAAATGTCTGGCTGGATGGATGGGATTCAGATTGACTTGTTCTCTGTTGTGTTCAGAATAAAGAAAGGAATTCAGAATATAAGAGAAATGGGCAACTGAAAGCCCCTATGTACACTTATCCTGTATTAGAGAGGCTTATGTAAAGAGTTCTTAACAATATTGATCCAAAGCTGTGGTCTCTTTATTCCTTGTATCTTGGTAGATTTTATAGAGCTATAATAAAATGACCCTAAACTTTGGTTTCTTTAAGATGATGATCTCAGCAAATAGCCATTAACATATACCACATCCAGAGGCATCATGCCAGGTGTGGCCAGTCAGTGGGCAGACTGGGTCAGCACCACCTTTGACACTTAAAGACAAAAATATTCCTGGACTTCTCCCCCGGAGATGCTGACATAGTAGGTCTGAATTTACACCATTGAATATATTCTCATAGACGTTTTTGGTTAGGAATTGGCTTAGAAGTGTATTTTTCTACTAGGGCTGATATTTGGCAATGCCTGGAGTCATTTTTGGTTTCCAAAATTGGGAGGGTGTGTGTGTTATTGGCAACTCATGGGTGAAGGCCAGAAATGCTGCTCAATATCTTACAATGCACAAGACTCTTGGACCAACAAAAAGAAACTATTTAATCTAAAATGTCAGTAGTGCCAAGGTTGAAGCGTGCTGGTCTAGAAAATAAAGATACATCCTTAGAGTCCATAATAAGGGTGAGTAAAAGATTCACAAAAATATTATCCATTCATAATTGAATAAAGTAAATTTCATTAGCCCAAAGAATCAAGTAAAATCTCATAAATGTTTTATCTTGAGATTATTAATTACTTCATGGTATGACTAGAGACGTCCTAGTTGAAAATGTATGTGAGAAACGTGGAAGAATTGTCTGCAGTTGGTAGAATATTTGTAGTGGGGATTATCTGGATAGACTAGCTTGTAGTTGAAAAAAAACGATTTAGAATTTCTCACTGACCCTGAAATGTTAGTAAGGAAGAAGGTTACTTGTAGAGAGCAGAAATTCCTTTTTAAATACTGACTGTGAAATTAAAATAGGACCACTTCCATAAGTGCCACTTCAACAACTAAACAAAAAGATCAAATCTAGGAAAATTTTTAATGATTTTTTTGATGGTTTTGTCCTTTTTGGTCTTTATATTACTGTTTTACAGATTCTGTTTTTCTAGGTTTATATCTCCTCTAGAGATCAGATGCTCAAAGTGGGACATACAGTAAATTACTAAATGTTACTTTGGTTGCTGTCAATGTAGGATTTGTATTAATAATGAAACCAATTGAATTCTCAAAAACCTCCACTGGCAACAATAAACATTTAATTTCCAGAGATGAATAAGGTTAGCTATGTTGAACACCTTTTGCAATCACTGTGATAACCAAATTCTTCAAATGTTGGGAAATTCTGCTATTTTGTCAAAGAACCAGCAGCAGACTGATTTAATTAAAATAATAACAAATGTTTGTCTCTGTTTTTTTAGCTGTCTCATGTGTCTCTGATAACAACCAGTCAGCAGAAATGATGGAATGCCTCAGGCAGACAAATGGCATGCCTCCCCTTGTGCAGGAGTGTACGGTCCCATGTCGTGATGACTGCACCTTCAGTGCTTGGTCCAAGTTTATGCCCTGCTCCACGAATTGTGAAACAACTCGAAGTAGATGGCGCCAGCTCACAGGTAGGGTGTGCCTCTCACTCTTTGTCTTCAGACAAGTGATGCTCTCCTGAACCTATCAAGTTCCAGAAGGGCAGGAAATTGTATCAGGTCTCTCCCTCTCCCCGTCCCTCCCTGCCATTATGCATCCTCTTTGCCTGTGGTTGGTACCTACTACATAGTACATACTCAGTTAAATGCTTGTGAAACAAATGAAAGATGTGAATCATTCTATAGCTCTAAAGTTACTCTCTACACAGCATTATAATCTTTATAGTCATAAATGGCAATATACCCAGCAACTTTCTGGGAGTAGTTAATGGCAAATTATCTGGTGTCGTTTTCATGCCAGGATCTCAGCCAGCTTGGAAGCAGCCCCGGATTTGTAAATAACATTACAGGCAGATCTCATTCATGTCTTCATCTTTTACTATTACCTTTTAAGTAACTGGATATTTTAAAATTTTAGTAGGGGAAGGCAAAAAATTAATTGCATAAATAAATTCCATTTTGGTGATATATATTAATTAATGATTTTATTTACATCCTTGAAATTTAATGGAAATTAAAGCAATGAATAGTTTAATCAAGGTCCTAGAGAAATTGTGCCTATAATATGCAGATAATTGATACAATAATTTATCTTACTTCTTGTCTAAATAAATATGCCAGAACTTCTCTTCATTGTATGTTTTTTTTCGTATAAGCAGAAAACTTAAATCAGGGAGTGAAGAACCCAAGGAAAGATGCCAAAATAACAATTGGGATAATAAAGTTAGGGTTGACATTGAAGAATTAAGCACAGATGACATTTGTTCTCATGAGCAATTCGTGAGCTAATTCTCTTGTTTCAAGAACCCTTTTGTTGGAATGCATTACACACAAGATTGTTTTAAATTTGACTCACTCTAATGGATTGACATAATCCATGAGAGCCTTTAACAGGATTTCTGCACCCACATCAGGATCCCATTTGTAAGTACAGGTGAAACATAATCACAAATGGAAACATCAAATAAAATAAGTTATAGTTTGATCTCTCTTCTATAAAAATTTATTCATATATAATTTTATGCAATATTGCTTATGTTTCTCAGATAAAACAGATTTCTTATAGAGAAACAATATACTGGTATAGAATATATATGACAGGCATAATTCCAACTTCAGGCACAATTTAATGGAGCTTGGTTTACGTGTTCATACATAATGCTTCAAAAGTCGTTATCCTAGCAACTCTCTTTGTAACTTTGAGATGAGAGAGAATTTCCTTTAAGAGGAAAGAAAGTTTTTAATTGGTGGTGATACTTTGTACGTGCAAACTGAGAATGAAAAATACTGAAAATCCTAGGATATTTATTCATTTTACAACCAGTGCAGTTTGTGTTATGAATGGTCAAAAGTGTAATGGATTGGACTTTTATTTAGCATAACTTTTAATGTAAATGTTGGCAAACGATTATACTTTTTTCTGCAAACTCTATCCCAAGAATTACTCATGCTAAAGACTATTTAGAATTTCTTTTCTAGGTTATTAACTGCTGTGCTTTTGCCTAGCTAATTGATCTTTGCATGTCTTAATATCTGGATGACACCTAAACAACTGGCTGTTTTCATGAGATATAAGAGTTGTTTTAAAAATAGAATCAAATGAATTATCTAGTGCTGTTGATTGAGAGGAAAATGCACAGTGTAAGAGTTGTGAGTTAAGGTTTATGCAAGGTCTTACTGAGGACTCTAGACCTGGAGACAGCCTCTCAGATAGCTCTGAGGAACTGCTCCAAACAGGTATGGGGGAAGGCTAGCTTGCAATTTTGTTTTTGGGGAATACATGCATTAGCATACATCTTGATGAAAACTTACTGCTGGTCACAAAGAACAGGAATGATCAAGCTAAAGATCGTGATGTTTTTCCGTGTGTGGGAAGATGCAAGAAGAGGGGGTAATTACACTTCTTCCTGAAATGCGCCTAATAAGCTAAGAGTGTTTATCTAAAGCACAGAGGATCCTGTTACTGTCTTTAATTTCCTCTGCCTGAAACAGTGAGTTCACTGTCAGTCAGCCACTGCATTGAGTTAACCTTTGTAGATTTGGGCGGAGAGTAAAATGCTCTTCACTCTTCATTGTTTGCAGTGTCATTGGTGGAAAAACAAGCAGTGGAAAATGTGTGCTTCTCAAGCTTTATTTGATGTGATACTAATGCTTGTGTTTTGATTTTCCCCATGTAATTTGGTAGTAAACTTAATAAGTGGTGTCTAACATGAATGATAGTGAAAGGCCTGGGCTTAGATTGCAAGGCAGTGTGACTCTCTCTTCTACACAGTCACACACACGGCAACATACAGACATAAATACAGGCCTCCCATTGTACAGGGGGCCATCTAGGCTGTTTGTTTCTTTTTTCCATTTTTGTTAACCAGAGGTTTTAATTGAATATCTGGGTGTTCTGCATTGTACGTAAAGAAGAAAATCACAGTTTTAGATTCAGTGATAATTAAAGCTGTTGTCTATACAGTACTGTAAACAATCAGCCCATCAAATAGGAGGTCTGTCTAGGTTTTTCATAATTTTTTTTCAAAAATAATTGGATAACTAATACCCATTAAATATTGTAGATTTTTGTTTTGTTTTTGTGGAATCAGTTATAAATTTCTCTGATTTAAGGGGAAAAATATCTTTAGAGCTGTAGTAGGGATTGATTTAAAAATTTTTTTAAAGTATTAGCTGGTTCTGAATCCAGAGTTTAATGCTGATTATGACTTGAATGTAATCAAAGCAAACGACTACTGGTAACTTGTTTCTTATTATGAGAACCATCTCTTCATTAACTGATTTGCTCAAATTCTTCAAACAGCAATGCCATGTGATTAAGAAGGATATTACAAATACAGAGACAGTGTATATATGTGCAGAATATTTGCTCTGCCAGTAACTTTTGGTTACCCTGTACGTGGATGTTTTCTTTATTTCTTTCTACTCTCTTTTCTTTCTTCCTCCTTTTTCCTTCTTTCTTAAAAACTTTCCTCAATTAATCAAGGAACAATTTTTGCTTACCACTTATTGCTCTAGGCATTACAAGGGAATAGATAGACATGACCCTGATTTAAGAGCTTACAGGCTAATGGGAGATAAGAATTTTGCTACAGAAGTCACAGTACAGTGTAGTACCTGCTACAGTAGCTGTTACAGGGTGCTGTGTGAGTCTTTTTTATTGCTTTTGTAACAAATTACCACAAATTTGGTGGCTTAAGACAACACAGATTTATTATCTTAGATTTCTGAAGGTCTGAAGTCAGACATAAGTTTTAATGCCTATAAGCAAAAGATTGGCAGGATTGCATTTTTTTCCTGAAACTCTAGGGGAAAGGGTTTTCTTTTCCACCTTCTAGAGTCTACTTACATTCCTTGGCTCATGGCTCCCTTCCAAGTCCTGAAATTCAGTAACATTGCATCTGTTGGGTTGTTCTTTCCTGGTCATATTCCCTCTGACCCTCTACTGGAGGCCAGGAAATGTTCTCTGAATTTAAGATCCTGTGATTATGTTGGACCCACCTGAATAATCCAGAATAATCTCTTTACCCCAAAATCCATACTCTTAGTCACATCTACAAAGTTCTTTTTGCTGTCTAAAGTAGCACTTTCACCTGTTTCAGGGATTAGGATGTAAACATTGCTGGAGAGCCATTACTCTGCCTACCACAGGATACACAAGTACAGAAGAACACCGCTTCTAGGGCTGAGATGATGAGTGTGTTCAAGGATGACTTTCTGGAGGGACTAATCTCTTATTCTGGACCTAAAGGGCAAGCAGTCATTAGCTAGGCTATGGAGGGAGGATAGAACTGGTAAGTTTCTGGAGTAGAACATACAAAGGCCAGAAGTTAGATGAGTGGCTTCTAGGAGCTAAAAGATGCTAGTTTGTAACCTGCTGGAGGCAGAGTGGTGCAGCACAGGCAGGAGGCAGATACTAATAAGCCCAGATCCTTTGGAGCCTTGATGACCAGGCTGAGGAGTCTAGACTTCATTCCATGAACCGTAGTTCTAAATAGATGGGTGTTGTCATCAGACTTCCAAATTTGTAGGTTGGTCCTGGCTGCAGTGTGGGGAATAGTTGGAAGGGAGGGAGGGGGTTGTGGTGGCAGTGACGTCTTGGAAGGAGCCATTGTAGTGATTTAAGCTGGGGATTTGCAGGTGGGCTAAATATGGGTGGTTTCAGTCAGAGTGGATACAATGGGCTGATTCAGGAGATATTTAGGTATTTGAAATTATTTTTGTCATTAAAAGATAGAGATATGTTTCAAGTGTGACACTCCATTTTTTGACCTGGCCATATTGTTAGAACTGGGAAACACAGAAGGAGAGAGAAAAGTTGTGATGTTCAGAAGGGTGGGTTTTGTCACATTGAGTTTGACTGGTCCTTTAGTGTAGTTTTCCAGTCTGGCTCAGAGCTTGAGTAAAAAAATCTGGGCTGAAGGTAATAATTAGGGATCAAAGGCATATAGACGATTACTTAAACTCTGTGTGTGGGTGAAAGTGTAGGATCAGAAAAGAGAATCTAGGGCAGTCCCCTGAGGAAGCCCATCAGTTAAGAGAGGTAGGGTGGGAGATTGCAACAAGCAAATAAAGATGTGCCCAGAGAGATGGCAGGGGTGTGGGGTAGGGGCAAGGGACAAAAAGTTAAGGTATGATGAAACTTGGAAAGGTTATTTCAAGGATGATGGTGCAGTCAGTACTCACAGCTATCACTGAATGATCAAGTCTAAAAGATAAGAAAAGATAGTTCAGGGCTTGGTTTGTTTTATTACTTTGGTGAGAGTAAGTAGTTTAAAGGAATAGGTAGACTTAGAATCTAGGGTTACATGTGTTGAGAGAGCAGAAATGGAAGAGATGGAGATAACAGTACCTTATGGGAATTCAGAAAGCACCAGAGACTTGGGCAGGTTAAATGCTGATAAGGAGCCATTCCCCACCCACTGACAGATCTCTCAACTGGTACATTCCCCAGCTGTGGTAGAAGCTGTGCCTCTCAAACTTATTCTCAGTAAGTGTCACTGATAATAGAGGTAAGTGAATAACTCCTCCCAGCAGGACACTGGTGTGGCTGAGCTTTCACAAGGTCATTTCAGGTCCTGCATTTATTGTGACCATAAGCATCACAGAAGACATAGAGCCAATTGTCCAGGTGACAACTGTAGACTTGTGTGTAATGTAAACCATCTGCCAGTGAAAGTAGTCTATGCATCAGCTTGTATCCAGCATTTCCAAAACAGCCATAAAAACTGAAAATAGACTAATAAAGCCGCCTTCTCTCCCTCCCCCCCACACAATCAGAGCCAAGGCTCTAGCTAATGACCTACTAATGAAGAAACAAAGTAAAATTATTAGATCTAGGAAATCCTTTAAAAAATCTAGAGGAACTGTGTTAGTAGCTAAGTTGAGTCAAGTTGCAGGCTGTCTTGGAATCCATTGAACATGATTAGCAAGAACTCACAGCTTTGAAAAATGACTTTGCATTGTCATTACTCAAAGTTAGTATTACAGCAAAAAGGTCCATCAAAGTCAGTTGGCAAGGTAAGGTCATATTCTAAAATATTTGAGTTAAAAAGGTCTCTCAAAGTGGAAGGCATACCCTTTTTCTCAGATTAAATTATCCAATGTGATTTGAGCATTTATTGCAATCTGTTGTTTCTGGCAGCATTTGTGAGCTGCCCAACAGCAGGAGCCAAAATAAGTTCCACTTTGCCCACCACCCCATGTGACACCCAGCCTGACTCCAGGGCCATTGTCTGGGAGGATACCATTTTGTTCTTTGAATACATAAACTCTTTAAAAAGCTACTTGACTAAACACAGAAGGAGTTAATATTTACAATATTTTGTTGGTTTCCCTGGTGACCATTAGTTTCAAGAAAATGGAGACAAGGTAATCAATCTGTTTTTATCAGTAAATCATAGGGAAATTGATAGTAAATAAATCAACCAAGACCTTTTCTAGTTGCTGAGCCACCATAGCAAACATCTTCTAAGTATTTTCTGCCAGTATTCAACATGAAACTTTTTTCCCAAATAAATTTTAATTTCACAGATGCTCTGGGACCTGCTTCCATTGTCCTAGGATTTACTTCCGTGTGGAAAAAAAGAGTGAAAAAACTTTATTACGAACTAATAGTCTAATAGCTTTTAATACAATGTAAGTGACTTTTAACAAAACAGCAGATGTGAAATTAATACATGAATGTCTCTTGTTGGAACAGGCAAAAGCAGGAAGAAGGAGAAATGTCAAGATGCTTACCTGTAACCTCTGGTGGAAACAGAACCATGTCCTTGTGATGTGTTTATATCTCAACCTTATGGTAATTGGTCAGATTTCCTTCTTCCTGAAGGCAGAAGGGAGCCTCACAGAGGACTGCGGGTTCAAGGAGACAGCAAAGAATGTGGAAAAGGCGTGCGCTTCCGAGCAATGACCTGCTCTGATAAACATGGAAGGCTGGTTGACCCCGCCCACTGCAACAGCTCTGGTAAGGAGATGGGGAGGTTTGTCCCAGGTCTAGAATTAGTAGCTTTGTTTCTTAGTAATGTTTCCCTTCTCCTCTGGCAAGAACACACTGCCTCTCATACAATATGGGCATATGAAATGCACATATCCATATCTCACTCTTCTCCGAGAAAGCCAAAGTCCAGTACAAACAAATATATTTTATGCTTTATTTGTGCTCTGGTCATATATTTAGAAGGCATCAGGCCTTGGATTTCTTCTAAAGATGTGGACAGAATACCAAAGAATAAGTTTAATTTTAAATGTTTTACAGTGCAGTATATAAGTACACCCAAATTAATAGACTAGAACTGTAGAAAAGAAATTAGGCAATCTGGAAATGTTTTTGTGATGTTAATCTGGGTGAAGACTGTTTTTGGGGGGAGGGGATGGGGAACCTTGGGATGATTTAAAAGATATTGTTGAACAGAGAAAAGAATGATGGTTAAATATGGTCAGGGTAAACACTGATGGAAGAGGCTGAGATTAATGATTACAATGTGGTTTATGAATTTCCTCCCCTATTTTTTGGTTTTTAATTACCTTTTTAAAAAAACTAAACAAGTTAGGGATTTTACAGAAGGTATGGATAGAGAGAATTGATGTTTGAGTGACAAACTCTTCAAAAAAAAAGTAGATTTTTGTCTCTGTCATCAAGGTCTTGTATTCTAATAAACTTTCTCAATAATGCCAGAAATGGCAAATTGAATTCAGTTTTTACACACAAGTCGACTAAATGATAGTTCATCTTTATTCTTTATTGCCAGTGTAACAGCTCGTTTTGCTTAGGATATTTATAGGAATGCAATTTAAGGTTTAATGATTTTTTAATTAGTATGGTTGTTGCTCTGCTTACTCAGTTAGTCTAGAGAATTGTATTCAGTAATTTTACTTTCAGAAACATTAAACACATCGTAAGCAGGTAATGGACCCATTTTACAGAGGCCAAAGTTGGTCAACTCAAATCTTTTTTCACCTTTAATGTACATATTAGTTTATTTTTAAAATTTTTGTCTTAAAATATATTTGACTTATAGCATTGCATACATTTAAGGTGTATGACATGTTAATTCTGTACATTTGTAGGTTGTAATGTGATTGTGATTGTAGTGAAAATTATTACCTGTAACACTGCATAATTACCATTCCCTTTTAGTGGCTGGAATAATTCTAGTCTCTTAGCAAGTTTGATTATAACACAATATTGTTGTCCATATTCACTGTACTGTGCATTAGATCTCTAGGACTTATTTTCTGCTAATTCCAAATTTGTATCATTAAATAACTATCCTATCCCTGTAAATCCCTTCACTCCCATTCCCTGGAAACCCCTCTTACTCTGCTTTTATGAGTTTGGCTTTTTTAGATTCCATGTATGAGTATGATGTAACAGTGATATGAGTTATGAGTGAGATAACACAGTATTTGTCTTTCTCTGACTAATGTATCTCACTTCATATAATATCCTGAAGACCTTTCATATGTTCACAAGTGGCAGAATGTCTTTTTCGTGGCTAAATAATATTTCATCATGTATATACTCTACATCTTTATCCATTCATCTATTGATGGACACATAGATTGTTTTTGTATCTTGGCTATTGTGAATAATGCAGCAGTAAACATGGGAATGCCTGCATCTCTTTGATATCTTGTTTTCACTTTTGGGGGATGTATACACAGAAGTAGAATTGTTGAATCATATGGTAGTTCTGTTTTTACTTTTTTGAGGAATCTGCGTATTTTACATAGTAGCCGCACCAATTTACATTTGACCAACAGTGTGCAGGGATTGCCTTTCTCTACACCCACATCAATACTTGTTGTCTCTAGTCTTCTTGATGATTACTATACTAACGGGGTCATAAGATAGCCCATGTGGTTTTGACTTGCATTTCCCTGATGATTGGTGGTGTTGAGAATCTTTTCATGCACTACTTGGCCATTTGGATGTTTTCTTCAGAAAGTCTATTTTGGTCCTCTGCTTAGTGTTTAATTGGATTGTTTGTTTTTTGTTATTGAGTTGTATACATTCTTTATATATCTTGGATATTAACCTCTTATCTAATATATGGTTTGCAAAAGTTTCCTCCCATTCTAGAGGTTGCTTATTCACTTTGTTAGTTGTTTCTATTGCTGTGCAAAATCTTAAGTTTGATGTGATTCTATTTGTCAATTTTTACTTTTATCATTTATGTTTTTGGTGTCATAACCAAAAAGTCATCGCCAAGACCATTGGTTTTTTTGTTGTTGTTTGTTTGTTTTGTTTAATAGTCTTCCTTATTTTTTAATTGAAGTATAGTCAGTTTACAGTGTATCAATTTCTGGTGTACACCATAATGTTTCAGTCATACGTGCACATACATGTATTTGTTTTCATATTCTTTTTGACCATAAGTTACAAGATATTGAATATAGTCCCCTGTGCTATACAGTATAAATTTGTTGTTTATCTATTTTATATATATTAGTGTCTGCAAATCTTAAACTCCTAATTTATCCCTTCCCAACCTTTTCTCCCCCTGTTAACCGTAAGTTTGTTTTCTATGTCTGTGAGTCTGTTTCTGTTTTGCAAATAAGTTTGTCTCTTTTTTTTTATGATTCCACATAAAAGTAATATCATATGGTATTTTTCTTTCTCTTTTCTGGCTTATTTCACTTAGAATGACAATCTGCAGGTTTATCCATGTTGCTGCAAATGGCATTATTTTATTATTTTTTTATGGCTGAGCAGTATTCCATTATATAAATCTATCACAGCTTCTTTATCCAGTTATTGTTGATGGACATTTAGGTTGTTTCTGTGCGTTGGCTATTGTAAATAGTGCTGCTATGAACATTTGGGTGCATGTATCTTTTTGAATTAAGGTTCCCTCTGGATATATGCCCTGGAGTGGGACTGCTGGATAATATGGTAAATCTATTTTTAGTCTTTTGAGGAATCTCCATACTGTTTTCCATAATGGCTGCACCAAACTACATTCCCACAAACAGTGTAGGAGGGCTCCATTTTCTCCACAGCCTCTCCAGCATTCATCATTTGTGGACTTTTGAATGATGGCCATTCTGACTGGTGTGAGGTAGTCTCATTGTAGTTTTGACTTGCATTTCTCCAATAATTAGTTATATTGAGCATTTTTTCATGTGCCTATTGGCCATTTGTTTGTCTTCCTTGGAGAATTGCATGTTTAGATCTTCTGCCCATTTTTTGTATTGGGTTGTTTGTTTTTAAGTTGTATGAGCTGCTTATATATTCTGGAAATTAAGCTCTAGACAAGTCTCAGCTTCTGCAAATATTTTCTCCCATTCCATATGTTGTCTTTTTGTTTTACTTATGGTTTCCTTTGCTCTGCAAAAGCTCATAAGTTTAATTAGGTCCTATTTGTTTGTTTTTGCTTTTGTTTCTATTGCCTGGGTAGACTGCCCTAGGACAACATTGCTAAGATTACTGTCAGCTAATGTTTTGGCCTATGTTTTCTTCTAAGAGGTTTATAGTGTCTTGTCTTATGTTTAAGTCTTTAAGCCATTTTGAGTTTGTGTGTGTGTGTGTGTGTATGGGGTGAGGGAGTATTCTAACTTCATTAATTTCCACACAGCTGTCCAGTTTTCCCAGCACCATTTGGTCAAGAGACTGTCTTTACTCCATTGTATGTTCATGCCTCCTTTGTATTAAAAAAAAAAACTGACCAAAAGTCTGTGAGTTTATTTCTGGGCTATTCTATTCCATTGATCTGTATGTCTGTTTTTGTACCAATACTATTCTGTTCTGATTACTGTAGCTCTGTAGTATTGTCTGAAGTGTGGGGGGATTATTCCTCCAGCTTCATTCATTTTCTTCAGTATTGCTTTGGCAATTCTGGGTCTTTTGTGATTTCATTTAAATTTTAGCATGATTTGTTCTAGTTCTTGAAAAATATCCTGAGTAACTTGATAGTGATCACATTAAATCTGTAGATTCCTTTGGGTATTATGGCTATTTTAACAATATTAATTCTTCCAATCCAAGATAACTGTTGAACAGCTTCTTTTCTGCATTTTCTTCTAGCAGTTTTATGGTATCAGGTCTTGTGTTTGGGCTTTGTCCATTTCAAGTTAATTTTCATGAGTAGGGTAAGATAGGGATTCAATTTAATTGTTCTATAAGTGTTTATGCAGCTTTCTGAGTACCATTTGTTGGAAAGACTATCATTTCCCCATCAGGTGGTCCCTGGCTCCTTAACTAATATTAAACAAATATTAGTTGACTGAATGTGTTGGAGTTTACTTCTGAATTCTCTAATCTGTTCCATTTGTCTATTTTTATGGTAGTACCATACTTGAAGTACTATAGCTTTATAATGCAGTGTAAAATCGGAAAATGTGATACCTGCAGCTTTGTTCTTTCTCAGGATTTCTTTATCTATTTAGCTAAATATGTATTATTCCATACAAATTTTAGCATTTGTTTTTTCTATTTCTGTGAAGAATGCCATTGGAACTTTGATAGACATTGTGTTGAGTCTGCAGATGGCTTTGGGTGATATGGATATTTTAACAATATAAATCCTTTTTATCCATGAATACAAGATATCTTTCCATTTGTTATGTCTTCTTTAACTTCCTTCAGTGAAGTATCGTGGTTTTCATTGTACAGATCTTTCACTTCCTTGGTTAAATTTATCCTTAGGTATTTTATTGGTTTTGATGCTATTGTGAATGGGATAGTTTTCTTTATTTTTTCAGATGTTTCATTACTAGTGAGTAGAAGTACAACTGATTTCTTTTTGTTGATTTTATATCCTTAAACTTTACTGAAATCATTGATTAGTTCCAACAGTTTTTTGGTTAAATCTTTGGGATTTTCTGTATACAAAACCATATCATCTGCAAGTAGAGAGTTTTGCTTCTTCCATCCTGACTTGGATATATTTTATTGCCTTGTCTTGCCTAATTTCTCTAGCTAGGACTTCTAATGCTGTGTTAAATAAGAGTGGTGAGAATGGGCAACATTGTTTTGTTCCTAATCTTAGAGGAAAACTTTTCAGTGTTTCACTGTTGAGTATAATATTAAGTCTGGGTTTGTCACAGATGGCTTTTGTTATGTTGAGGTATGTTCCTTTTATATGCAATCTCTTCAGGGTTTTATCGTGGAAGGAAATGTGAAAATATTTTCTTTCATTCTGTTAATCCAGATGTAAAACATTTATCAATTTGCATATTGCATCTCAGGGATAAATCCTACTTATCATGGTGTGTAATCCTTTTAATGTGTTCAATTCAGTTTACTAATATTGATTTTTTTGTATTTATGTTTGTCAGTAGTATTGGTGTATAGTTTTGGGGGGTTTTTTAGTGGCCATATTTAATTTAGGTATCTGGGTAATGCTGCCCTTGTAGAATGAATTTGAAAGTGTTCCCTTTGCTTGAGTTTTTTGGAAAAGTATGGGAAGGGTTGGCATAAATTCTTCAGATGTTTGATAGAATTCACACATAGAGCCATCTGGTTATGTAGTTTACTGCTTTGGGAGGTTTTTGGTTATAAATTGTCTCCATATTCATTATTGGTCTCTTTAGATTTTCTGTTCTTCCATATTCAGTCTTGGTTGGCTGCGTGTTTCTAGAAATTTATCTTTTTCTTTCAGGTTATCTGACTTGCTGGCATATAGCAGTTCATAGTAGTCTTTTATTATCCTTTACATTTCTGTAGTATCAGTTGTAATGTCTCCTCTTTCATTTCTAATTTTGAGTCTTCTGTTTTTTGAGTCTAGCTGAGAGTTTATCAATTTTGTTCATCTTTTTGAATATCCAGCTTAATTTCATCGATCATTTCTTTTGTTTCTCTGATTTTTTAATTTATTTTCTCCCTTATCTTTATTTGCTTTCTTCTAACTTTGGGCTGAATTTATTCTTGTGGTTTCTTGAAGTATAAAGTTAGGTAGTTCAGACTTCTAATTTCTTAACATAGCCACTTATTACTGTAAACTTTCCTCCAAGAGCTGTTTTTTGCAATATCACCTAGGATTTGATGTTTTCTTTCCTTTTTGTTTCAAGATAATTTATTTCTGTTTTCATTATTTGCCCATTGGTTGTTTAGAAGTGTGTTTAGTTTCCACATCATTGTAGATTGTCTTGTTGATTTCTAGGTTCATACCATTGTGGTCAGAAAAGATGGCTGATGTGATTTCAGTCTTAAATTTGCTAGGACACAAGATAAGTCTTATCATAATCTAATCTGGAGAATATTCTGTGAGCACTTGAAAGAATGTATTCTCTGCTGCTGTTGAATGGATACTCTATATACATCTGTTAAGTCCATTTGGTCTAAAGTATGGTTCAGTTCCAACATTTCTGCATCAGTTTTGTCTGGGTGATCTCTATTGCTGACAGAGGTATACTATTGTTGTATATGTCTCCCTTCAGATATGTTAGTACTTAATATATTTAGGTGCCCTAAGGCTGGGTGTGTATGTAGTCATGATTGTTTATATATATATATGTGTGTGTGTGTGTGTGTGTATAATGTATGTATGTATACACGTATGTATATGTATATATGAGATATGATAATATATATATGGTATAATAATATGTATCTACCTATATAGAGAGGGAGAGAGAGACTCCTTTATTATTATATAATGACCTTATTTGTGTTCATTTTTGGCTTGAAGTCTATTTTGTCTGATAAGTATGGCTATGTCTGCTTTCTTTTGGTTTCCACCTGCATGGAATGTTTTATTCTATCCTTTTACTTTGAGCCTCCATGTGTCTTTAGAACTGAAATGAGTCTCCCGTAGGCATCATATAATTGGACCCTTTTTTTTCAATCCATTCAGATATTCTTTGCTGTTTGGTGAATTCAGTTCACTTACATTTATATGTAAGGATCTGCTACTGTCATCTTGTTTGCCTTCTGGTTGTTCTGTATGCCCATTATTTTACTCTTTTACCTGTCTTTGTAAATTGGTGGTTTTCCATGATGATGTTTTCTCTGGCCCTTTTTGATGTTTTTGTGAATCTACTCTAGATTTTTGCTTTGTGGTTACCACTCCCTCTATGAAAGAGATCAATACTCTTTAACCTCTTCTGCTGGAGAGGTAGCTACTGCCACTTCCAGAAACTTAGCCCTTGCTGTGTCACACTGGAGAGGGAGAAGCACCTCAGAAATTTTCTCCCATTCCTCTGCATCCGAACTGTTCTCTATTCCATTCCAGTGGCATTCAGGAATCTCCCCTAGGAAGCCTGTACTTCCAAACATTCTCCTGTCCATGAGTATGTGCCCAGTTTTGCCCTCTCCTTGTTCTTTCTTTTCTGATCTCGGTGAGTGGAAGTAGGGCAGCTTTTTCCAACTCCTTTGTGTTCACAACCCCCACTGACATCCCCTTTGTTTATGTTTGGATGACCAGGTGGACTAGAAATCTCCAGGTCCCTTGGTGTAATAGTAGAGTTACTTTTGTTTGGTTATGGATGTCTAGTTAGTTATTACAAAAAGGGAAGAGAAGGAATGCCTTGCCCCACCATGTATCTGATGTCACCTGCATCTTGGTTTATTTATTCATTTGATCACACCTATGTATTGAACACCTGCTGTATTCCTAGTCCTCTTCTGATTTGGGCATACAATTATGGGGAAATAAGGGACTTGGGCAGTTCATTGTCTAGTGGAATATAGAAGCAAAACAAATGAATAAAAAGGATTTCAAGTCTTGGTTAGCCCTTAGGATGATCAATAGAAAATCTGGAGACTTTAGGGGAGTCTTCAGTAAAGCAACACAAATTTGAGATGTGAAGAGTAAGTAGGTGACAACTATGTGAGAAATACACACAAGGTAATTTCAGCTAGTGGGACACACATGTCCAGATGATGTAAGGCAGGAAAGAAATACTGGCCAAAAGCAAAGGAAGCTCTGTGGTTTGAATACTAGGGAGTGAGGAGAGTTGTTTGAAATGATGTTGAAGTAGGCAGAATCTTATGGAACAAAGCAAGGAGTCTGGATCTAATTCAAGGGGAAGGGGATGGGAAGAGTTGTAGGTAATGTGATTCAATTTAAGTGTTTATAAAAATCACTATAGAATAGTGTGTATCGACTGGCTTCAAAGGGTCAAGGATGCTATTGGGAGACTGTTGAAATAACCAAGGGAAGACATGATTTTAGATCAGACTTAGGATGGCAACAATAAAGAAATAGGGGAAACAGTTTTAAGATAAAATTTGGAGATAGAAAATATATTGAAAAGGTGACTTTTATTTGGAATACTTTTGTCAATTCTATCACTCATCTCTAATTTTTCAGAGGTTTGTGTGTGTATGTGTGTGTTTAATTTAGAAATAATCATTTCAGTTTTGGGGAGAGTGTAGCTCAAGTGGTAAAGTGCATGCTTAGCAAGCACAAGGTCCTGGGTGGCTCAGTCCCTGGTACTTCTAAAAATAAATAAACCTAATTACTTTACCCCACTCACAAAAAATTTTAAAAATAATCATTTCAGGTTAGAAAAGAAAATGTTCTCAAGGAAGAAGTGGCACTGGAAATAGAACCAGTTAACAGAGCAATGCAAAAGCTGCTAGAGATTCTAAGAGATTTTTACCATATGAAAACAATACATTGATCAAGATTCATCAGAGATGTATATAACTTTTAATGTATTTGTGTTAAGATATTTTTATAGCACTGTTTTAAAAAAGATAATAAGTGAAAATAGCACATTGTATCACTTCTAAGGATAAGAGACATATCCATCTATCAAGTTAAAAAAAAAAGATCTTTCAATGATCACTAACAGACACTTTTAAATTTTCCATGAGTTCCATAAGAATTCTGTTTTCATCATGGACAAACTGAAGCAGAGAGCAGTGACCTCGATCTGGAAAACTACTTTATTTACCCTTTTAAGCTGTAGCATGAGTGTTACCTTCCATCTGCATTTGGAAGGCACAAATGGGATTCCCCCAGATTGTAGCATCGAGATTTCCTCATGGGGTAAATATTCCTCATGCTGAGGTGTCCTGTGTGTCCCTTGGTGGTACATACAACTGTGCACAACACGATTGAGTAAATTCTGAATTATCAATACTAATGGCTTTCATAGAAGATTCAAACCACAGATGATCTTAGCCAGGTCTTTTTGTCTTGAGGAATATCACTGAGGAGACATGTATTAAAATTACACTTGGTTTAAAAAACAAAAAGAAAAAAACTTAAGAATGCAGTTTGTATCTGGATCCCATCAGCAACTGTTTTCTCCTCTTGAGTCCCGTGACTGCCTAGTGTCAGTGTTCAGTCTGCTCCCCCACTGTATTGACAACAGGCTGGATGTTGACTCTGATTACCTATTTCAGGCAACACCATAGCATGTGCCCAAATAAAGATACCTGAGGTGAGTTACTTCCAAATATGTCTCTTAGCCCAGTGATTTGTTTTTTGGTCACACCCAAAACACTCCATTCTTCTCTCTTCCTTTCCCTCCCTTCATCCAGGTTTCTGCTCATAGCAAGTCTTTCCCAAAGTCCCCTAATGAATTGTTTCACTTCATCACTTCCTCTCACCCTTCCCAGCCTTTATCTTTCTTTGTAGTATTTAATCACCAACTAAAATATTATGTATTTACTTTAAATATATGCTGATTGTCTCCCTTCTATGATTGGATGGTAAATTGCCAAGAAACAAAGAACTGCTTATATTTTTAATTTTTTTTCAACTGTATTCACAGCACCTAGAATGGTGCCTGAAAGTTAGTAGGTATTCAAAACGTATTTCTGAATACATGACTGTATCATCAGGTCTTAGTAATTTTGCAGCCTAAGTCTTTCTCAAACTTTTTTCTTTTCTCTTGCTACTGCTGCACCCAGTGGTAGATGTTACAGTAGCATCTTGACCTACCAACCTGATAGCTATTATGCCGAGAGCCATCAGCCACCATATGTAAAGGCTAGTGCTGCCATGCTATGGTTCTGTTGGCAGTTTTTCCTGGTCTCTTCTTCACACCCTTCATAGGACACCAAAGGGGCTACATAATTATGGAGTCTGCCCGACATGCTCTTTACTTTCCTTTTGTGAGACCCCTCGTTTGGGGGGATAGGACCAGGTGATGCGTGATTCGAGAGGCATTTCCCCTATTTCCACTTGGAGGGTGGGTGAAGGGATCATCTCTGAGGGTTCCCATTATTCCTCATGCTTTTCCTTATGACTTCATTGACCTTTTTTTTTTTTTAAATCCCCTTGTATCTTTATAGCTCTCTTACTCATCTGGTTGTTCATTGAAATCCAGTACAGAATCAGATTTATTTCTCCATCCCAGTGCCTAACACAGGGTCTGGCCCATCACAGGCAATCAGTAAATGTTGGCTGAATGAATGAAAGACTAGTTTAGATACAGCAAGAATCAACATGCATGCCTAGATAGAAGTTCTGAATTTGTGTGTGTGTGTGTGTGTGTGTGTGTGTGTGTGTGTGTTACAGCTCTCTGGGTAGAACAGATGTGTGTAATGAATGCAGACCCAGAGAGAAGTGAGTTGTACAGTACATGGTCAGGCAGACACTGCAGAATATTTGGTTCTATGTTGCCCTTGATATACAGTTTGGGATTAGAGGAAATGAAATTGTACTGCTACTGGTGGACAAGGAGTGTTTTTCTGAAAGAATGGAAAAATACAGAAAAACCAATTTTTCTAGTGATCCAGTGATAACTATGTGAATAAAACTTTAATTCATCAGATTATAAAGTCAAAGTGTAATCTGTTTCATATCTGGTCCCACATAAATTATTACTGCTTTTGATAGGCAATTAATTATCTTCATTAATATTTCATTGAGAAATAACTTGGTATTTGCAGATGCATAACTCTAGTACAGCAGTTTCATTACTTTGCTGTCATATATAAGAAGGTATGGATAGCAGACAAAGCAAAATAAACTAAAGAATATTTGATTCAAAAAATAATATTTCACATATTTGCAGTTACTGGAAAAAAATGTGAATTTAATCTTAATACCCTTTAGAAAGTTTATATTTTCTGTGTATGTATTGAATTTTGCATTATTGAAAGATTTATCACAACTGTGTATGGACAAGTTTATTGTGGCCAAGATAGGAGACTGAAATTTACATCTTTATGAACTGAGTTGGTTAAGAGAGCATTTTATGAAGTGTCCTGGCAAAGACTTCTGCATGTCAAAGATTACACAAACTTTTAAACTATTTTGAACTCTCTTCATAAATCCACTGCACAGGAGGATTAAATAATTATATCTCTTGCAGAAAGATATAGAAACCCTTCAGTGATCTGAAATTTTTGCCAAATGACCTGTTTCCTAAATCTTCTGCACCTTTATGTTTCCTGGGATGTTGATAAGCTCTTCAAATCACCAATTGAGGAGAATCATAGTGCCTACTCTGGGGCAAAGAAATTTCAGTTTGACAAGATGAATATGTTTGTTCTTTCATGTTGAGATTTTGCTTCCGTTGTTTTTCATTTGTGTTTCATGTAAATGTTGCTGGAAAAAAATTCATGTGATGTCACTCCTTTAGAGATGTTTTCTATCCACCTCAGGGGTTTTTCTCCATCCCAGGGGCTCTCCCTCATGTGCTCAGACTTTTCTCACCTTTCCCTTAGGTCCACTGCAGTGGGGGCCTTTCCATTGTCCTCACTCAGCCCTTCCTTTCATCACCCTTCTGTCCCATTTCAATGAGAGCAATCTTTCCAAAGGCCCATCTGACTGTCACTCTTGTACGTTTTAAATTGTTAATATCAACCATTGCCCGGGCCCCTTAGCATGGCATTGAGGGGCCTTCATGCTTTTACCCTTTGTTTACCCCTGAAATTCCTTCTTCCTTCCCACCCACCTCGGGCTCTTGCATATCTCAGTACATAACACACACTCTTATGAGGCTTTTGCCTTCTCCACCTGGACACTGTAATCCTGCTGTGACTTTATTTTTTCCCCCTTGCAACCTAATTCTCTAGTTGATTCCTAATAACTTTTCAGGACTTAGGGTAGAAATGTCAGCTTTTCTGGGAAACTTCAGGCATACTTGCCAGTCAGCTCTCCCCCAACCCCTAGGAACTACTAGGAATTGAGTATATCTGCTTTGTGTCCGTTAACAAGATACAGGTCCCCAGTCTTAGCACTTCTCATAGTTTACCTACCTTATTGCTAGTCTGTCCTGCCAGAGGGGTATGTGATCTTTGAGGGGAGGACGGTGTCTACTGCATCATTGTGTCATCACAAACATCTGGTAAAGAGTAAGCACATCAAACTTACTCAATAATTGTTAGCGAAACACAGAATAGGAATTTGTGCTTGTGTATAAAGAATTGTAATGGACATATATGTCTTAGTTTCTTATGATTGCTATAACAAAGCCGTAAACTTGGTGGCTTAAAATAATATGTATCCTCTCACAGTTCTAAAGGACAGAAGTCCACAAATGGTTTCACCTGGTCAAAATGAAGGTGTAGACAGAGCCATGTTTCCTTCAAAAGCTCTAGAGAGGAATCTGTCTCCTGGGCTTTTTCTGGATTCTAGAGCTGCAGTCCTGGACTCATGGCCTCTTGCTGTGTCTTCAGAGCCAGTGGCATAGTTTCTTGCTTCAGTGTCTTTACCTTCATTGGTGTCAGTTCTGGGCCAGTGCTCCTGGTTTCCCCCTCCTAAGGACACTTAGGGTGGCCCAGCTTGCACTCATAATCCCGGGTAATCTTCCCACCTCAATATCCTGAACTTAATCACAACTGCGAAGTCTCTTTTTTCACAGAAGTTAACATTCAGAGGTTCCAGAGATTAGAATAGCTTTGGGGACCAGATATCTTTGGGGATCATTATTTAGCATACCATAATATGTGAAGGCTGTTCTATTTTTGAACCTAAACTTTTTAAAGATACCCAAATGAAAAAGAATTGGAAAGTTCTCAAGTATTAGAGGCACACATAGTGTTACTTTCTTTATGTCTTCATATGTGTGCTGTCTACACAAGGGGATTTATGTGGACAATTGATATCATAATCTGGAAAGTTATGAGGCAAAATGTCATAATGTCTAAAATGTAACAAAGAAAGCAAATATGGCTTTTAGTTATTCATTTGAACAATATATGGAATCAGTATTTCCTTTCATTTTTTTATTAGGGTTCAGAGTATCCCCTTGTCTTTAGGGCATATATTAGCTTTATCTTGTTTATTTCTTATATTTTATGTTCCAATTTTGACCTTCTTAACAATTGCCAGAGACAAAGGCTTATGGATAAGGTTTCATTTGAAGAGAGGGTTCTGCTTCTGAAACTGTCTCAGGAAGTCCTATTCCAGGAACTCACCTAGGAAAGGGATACGTTGGGAACGGTGACTCACTTGTTTATGTATTCATTTATTCTGTTTAACAAACATCAAAGGAACATCTGGTTTCCATTAGACTATGTAATAGTATATAAAGATAAATAAGTAATACTCATTGGAGATATTCAGTCTAATATGCAGGACAGTTTTAGGGACTTCCGAATTTGGGATTATCTTCCCTTTCTGAGTCAGACCGTACTGTAGTTTTTGGAATTGCATTAAAACAAAAACTTCAGGACATCAATGGGTCAAATAGTTTCATATAGTCTGTGTTTCTTTTCCAGAATTATGTCCAAATATGGGATAAAGACTTCTCTCTTGGAGATTAGAGGTGGACAGTGAGAGAAGGCATGGCTAAGCCTTATAGCCTAGTACCTGTGGATTGGATTGGAGCACCTTTCTAGAAAAGGCTCTGTGTTGCAACCTTTCTTTGGAGAAATTGTGGGTCCATAATGAAATCCATGTATAATTTTATTTTAACCTAACTGAAATAAAAAATGGGATATGTTACTCTAAATCAGAAGGTAAACAGAACTCTGAAACTGATTTTTTAAAGGAATTAATGTCCGATACTCTTTTTTTTTCCTTTGAGTCAAACACATAGATATCTTATGAAATTCAAAATAACTCCCTGCCTATATTGCCTTAAAAAATAATTCAGTCTCCCTAAGGTCAGGAATAAATCAAGGATGTCTACTTTTTACTACTAATCAGCACTCTAATGGAAGTTCTAGCTAAGGCAGACAAGAAAGATAAATAATCTAGATTTAAAAGAGAAAAGTGAAACTGTATCTATTGGTAGATAACATAAGATAATCTTGTAAATAAGAAATCTTAAATAGTTTTGTCTATTGAGTTGATATAGCATAATATAATTAATACTTTCATTGGTAGATATTTTACTTCACTGCAGGGAAGAACCCCATGATTTTACCACATAAAAAAGGTCTTTAAAATTACAATTCAAGTTAAATTGAACATGTACAATTGTTTGACATCTTTATGGTAGCTAGCCTTCCAGGTACTGATATGTCTCCAAAAATGCACTTCAACAAATATTTCTTGTAGCCTAACATTCACCACTCCCTGTGATAGGTCTTAAGGATGTCTAATTGGTGGGAAACAGTCTCTAAACTTAAGAAGCCTCTAAATCAGTCACAGGTGACAGAAATCCAAAACAGTATGAGCTAGAACATATAAAAATGCAGCAAGTCTAGTAATGTGGTGTTGATGAAAACGGATGTGATAGAAAGGGCTTTGGAAAAGGTGATATTTACACAGATATCTGAAAGGGTGGTAGAAATTAGTGGCTTAGGATGAGCCTGCTCAGGCTGGTATAACAAGATACCACATATTGGGTGGCTTAAACAACAGGCACACTTATTTCCATACCATTCTGGAGGCTGGCAGTCTGATATCTAGTTGCCAACAGGTTGGTCTCTGGGAGACCTCTCTTTCTGCCTTGTAGATGATGATCTGCTCTCTGTGTCTTCATATGTCCCCTTTTTCATATGTACATGGAGAGAGACCAGGTATCTTTTCCTCTTTTGATAAAGACAGAAGTCCTGTGGGATTAGGGTCCTACCCTAATGACTTAATTTAACTAATTACCTCATAAATGTCCTATGTATGGCCACAATTACATTGGGGGTTAGGACATCATATGACATCATATGAAATTTAGAAAGACACAATTCAGTCCACAACAGATAAGCAGAAGAGTGGAGATGAGAAATTAGTTAAATCCTGAGGAAGGGAAGGGATAGATAGACAGATAGGTAGGTAAAGTTCATCAATAATACATTTAGAAAATTGTTTTAAAAATTTATAATGGGGAGAGAAGAACCTAGTAAAATAACTGCATACTGTCTTAGAGGCGATTAAATTGAAATTTCCGGCAAAATTAACAATCACAGTTTGAGCAACTCGCTTAAAACAAGACAGGAAATCAATTATTTAACAGCCTTTTTAGTTTATAGATTTGCTTCTAGTTAGGGTCAAGTATGAATAATTAACTTACTTGATTACAAAATCATTCTGAATAATCTGCTCATATTTTTAAAGATAATATGAAAACTATAATCATAAAATGTGAGAGAAGAGAATACATATATGAAAGAAGGTAGTTAACAAGAAATATGTACCTCCAACAGAGGTCTCTAAAGAAAATAAACTAAACCTTTGTCGGGGCAGGAGACTGGAATAAGATTATAGACTCAGATTCCTCTTTTGACCAATATTTGGACAAACTTGATCAGATTGATAAAGATGAAAAGATGACATCTGCCTTAAACTTATTATCTGATAATGATGTACAAATGTTTTCAAAGGCTGTCTGTATTTCAATATATGAAATCTCTTTCTGTATTATGGGAGTTAGAGTTCAAAAAATCTTCCTTTGTGGACTCACAATATATGTTAATATGACAGCTAAATTTTTTACATATTTTTAGAAAATGAAAGTGATTTATTAAATACAATTTTAAAAATTTGATTTATAAAAGAGCTGAAGGTGGCAACCCACAATAAATTAATCTATTGTGAATTATGAAAATATTAATCAGCTTGATGTAAACATCTGTGGTTCACAGAAATGGCCTGGAATTATTTATCAGTGTCATTTCTCCTTTCTGCCTCACCTAACTCCACTTAATAACTGGGACTCACATATCTTTGTCATTACATATGGAATAGAATATGTGCCAAAACATACAGTTCAGGGTTTAAAAGTTAAATTGCATGAATAATTATGAATACCCTGTCTAGTATGTAAAAATTCTAAAATACCTGAATGATTGAGATTTAGCATTCAACTTGACAGAGTGAGAAAATGTTTGCTTTAAATTTAAAACAAAATAACTACCATTTCTTAATCTGTTAGACTGTACTAACAGCTTTTTCCCCTATTTAATTTAACTGTTCAAAACATTTTATTTAAAAAATACTGAAGAATGCATGGAAATGCAAATTGATGGTAAGTTATAAAGCCAGAATTTGAAATCGAGTATATCTGGTTCAAGATGCCATGTTCATTTTTCTCATCTGCAAAATTGAAAAAATATATACCATGTCCTCCTTAACTCACATTATATTGAGGTTCAAATGTAAGAGTGAAAATATTGTAAATTGTGACATCTAAATAGTTGTACAATTATTTATTTAGCTATGGGTGATGGTTGCTAGTACAAGCTAATAACAACTTAAAACTCATATATATGTGGATAGTTGAGTTAGAACGAAGTTCTTCAGTGGATTAACAGGAATTAATTGAAACTAGTTTTGTGGTTGTTGAGTTCGTCAAATCATTGAAGAAGAAATGTTTGAAAAGTCCTTTAAATCGCATAAAGAAAGTAGATGTTTGATCCAATTCCAAATCAATATCCCTTCCTCCTTTAAAAATATATGTCTAATTCCCAGCTCACTTTACCAATTTTTTCAAAATCTTTCAAACCTCTATGGCATTCTTCTCTGGTGTTTCTATCTGAAAAGCTTCCTGGATGTCTGTTTTATATTGTTCTAGTACTTATCCAAATATTCATTTTAATTAACATTTCCTATCTCTGTTTCCTAAGGTTGTTATGTAACTGTGTCTATGATACCAGAGAGATCACGGACTTTGCTTCTGTAAGTCACAAAACCCTTCAACTAATTATCCTGCAATTAGCAATGCACAATGAAGTAGTAAGTTCTTAATATTTGCTTGTGGTTAACAAGTATTATGACAATGCAATTTTCTGAAAAGATTACCAGCTCAATGGGAGTGTTTAACAACCTGGGGCCTGACATAATTGACCATATTGCATTCATATCTAACATCATGAGGCCCGCTATAATATAAATGATGAAACTAAGCAAATAGATAACTGATAGAGACTTTATGCATGGATTAATGTCTTTGAAAAATGTTTATTAGTGTATTTGTACCTCCAGTATGTCTGAAAGATGTAGGTAATAATCACCTTCTGGAACAGCACTGAATATATATATATATATATATGTGTATGTGTGTATATAAATATATATATGTATATGTGTATATATATGTATGTGTATATATGTGTGTATATGAATACATTTACTTAGTTTCACATCCACAAGCAAACACACAAAATATCCATTATATATATTTGTAAACTTATATAGAGGACTACCTTTTTTATGTGTGAACTATCCACGTGGTATCTTATTTTTAAAACACATTATGCGTATAAGAAAGACTGCATTACACATATCCATATGTAGGAGCCTAAGCGATTGTTGATTTTTTTTTTAAATAGTACTATTACTCCATGATCTCTTATTTCTAAATCCGGAACTCTCTTCCCTACTATCCTGTGAAGGGGAAAGTGGAGTGTGTGTTGGAGAGCAGAAGCAGATGAGAGGCCTTAGTAAATCAAAGAATGAAAACTCATCATTTTGTCCTTAGATATGTGATATACAATTTAACCACATTCATCAAAGGAAAAACATTCAGGAAAAATTTTAAGTCCCCTAGATCCATTTGTTAAAGGTGATATAAGTTGATCTTTTTTATTGCTTTATGCTGTTTTTTTTTTTTGAAAAATGAATTTTCCTCATGGAAGAAGTTTGCCCTGCCTTGGAAAACAGCTTGCCATCAAACATGTTCACCAGATATTTACAAGCTTGATACATTAAAGGGAAGGATTTTTGCATACAAATCTTTGCAAATTTTCTTGGATGAAATGCAAGAAGGATTTGATTTGTATGAGATTCTACTTGATGGCAAACAAGGCAGAGCTATCACATGGTTCCCAGGAGGCTTACACCCAACAGCATGAAAACTTGGAAGTCTGCCTGTATTACCTTATGTGATGACTGCAGAGCTCAATCGCATTTAAGATTTAATATCATTGGCAAGATGCCTCCAGCAGCCACTGAGTAATATGGAGTAAAAATGTCTTAATCTCCAAAAGATTGCTGTCTTGTGAAGTAAATTACTCTAGTTACATTAACAAGTTAACTAGGTACAAGGTGAGAATATAAAATCTTAGAACTAAGCTCTGGTTCATATATATTCAAAAGGTAGCAGGATAAAAACAATGGATAGACTAAGAAGAAGCAGGGAGAAATTTGTGATGTTTGGACACCAAAGAAGACTGAAATTTATGAGAAAGAAGTATCAACCTAGTGTAAAAAGCCAGGTCTCCTTTGGCTCTAATACTAAGTTTGTCATTTATAAGTAGTGTGATCTTGTACAAGTAACTTAAACTCTTAATTTCTGTTTTCCTGATTGTTAAATTGGATTAATAATGAAACCTAGCTCATGGAATTATCAGGGAGGCTTAAAAGGATAAAATACATTAAGTTATTAGAACATCTAGACTTTTATACTATAGTTTGATGTTATTATCATTATCAAAGTCATTAAAATTAGGAATTAAAAGTGATCATTTTCTTTACTTTTCTATGTGTAACTTCTATTGTTACCACAATTTCTTTATTTCTTAATGCCTACATTCAGTTCAAGCTCTAAAGAGAAAAGACTAAAATTTTTCTATTATTTTAAAGGGTTAATAACACATTCTTTAGAATGGAACAAAGTCTCTTATACTTTATCCTAAAATGACCCACTAAAATGTAACCTGTGAGTTACAGAGAATTTGGTAAATCTAAAAACTCAATTTGCTTTTTATTTTAACAACATTAAATTAAGATGAATGCAAAGATTCTTTAATCTGGAAATAAAGATGAGAGATACATCAGTACATATTTGGTGATTGAAGCCAAAAAATTAGTAATTTTGGACATTAGGAAATTTAAATCCTAGGACAAACTGCTAGGCTGGCACTAAAATACAAACACTGGTGTGGAGGCTACCAATTGTAAAGTTAGTATTCATAAACTCTAAGGACTTCTCTCACAATACTTTGATATATTTTTCCCTAAAGTGTGAACAAGGATAGAGTATTTATCGAGACTTAATTGTGATAAGTATCAGGATTATGTGTTTTTCTGAAATCCATCAATGAAACATAATGAAATAATCTATAACCACTGATTTAATATTTCCCCTGTTATTTGATTGTGAATATGGGGGGTGGATAATAAAATTTAATAAAATTTCAATCACATAGATGCAATAGCATTCAATCTCAATATCCCAAACAAGTTGTTCAAAACGGATTGTCATATATCAAATCACTGATATGCTCATCCAGGACAATGACCTTAGCATTTGTCATCTTGTCACTCGTAAAAACCTTCAAGACCTCGAGGCAGAAATGTCCGTTTTCCTGCCCCCAAAGGCTTGTCTCAGATAGGTTGATTTAAATTCTCATATATTTAGAATCAATTGGAGACTTTTCAATAAAACTAAAATTATATAGCAGTTTTGAAAAGAATTTTGCTATCAGAGGAAACACAGCAGTAATGAGAGAGAGAGAAAAAACTAATAAAAAACCCCTTGAATTTACTTGGCATTAGTTTCAGCTATTTAGATTCTGCTTTCAAAGGATGTCCGTGATAATTATTTTTCTTTGTTTTCCTTCGGATTGGCTCTTCATTTGACAATGTCTGTGTAAGCTCTATGTTTTGAATAAGTGCCTGATTGACAACAGCAAAAGAGGAAGAAATGGTCACTTAACTTGAAACTCCACAGGAAAACAGGGCACTCATATAAAGATGATTTTAAGAGCTGAATATATGTTATTCTGCTTGAAAATCATTGTACTGAGAGAATTTATATAATAATATTTATTTAATGTGCGACGAGAAGGAAGTCTGCATTTATGGTACTTGTACAATATTCGCTTTGATTTCACGTCTTTTAAAATTATATTTTCTACAGTAACATATTTGGTTCATTGACAGTCATTTATATTACTCATTAGATGATAATACATGAATGAAAATGTAGTTAAATGCATAAAATATCACTACATGAGGCAAAAATTCTAAAACAAATGTATTAAAGCTGTCTGCCATTCTGACACTCCAGTTGATCTCTGATATTTAGGTTACCATGACAACATGAAATTTGTGTACTACTTAGCATTTAAGAATTTATTTTAATTTTTATCCTTATTTGATTTTTTAATATATTAAATGATAATTTCTCATATATTTCTGTTATATATCACAATAATAAAAACATTTGAGCACCTTAAAATTTTCTAATAAGTTATTATAATTATTATTTTAATAAATTATATAGTTACTATTTATGAAGTTACAACAAATTATATAATTAATTAAAATAAATAGGTATTTAGTTTTCTGAAAAATTATTAAAATACTATAATAAAGGACACAAAAAATTATGGCAAATGCTTTGCCCTTATGGAATACTTCTTTATTCCTAATAATGCAAATAATCCTAAGAATTAACAGCATCCCTGATATTTAATAATTTAGTCCATACACACACATGCAGACACACATACACTCACACACTAACACACAAAAATCATACACTGGCCAATGTTAAGGGCTCCTTCTTAAGAAGACAGTGTCATATCTAACACTTTTTTTGTTGTTTTGGTGGTTGAAACTCTCCCAGTAGGGACTTTGCTTTATTTGTAACCCTCTTTTCCCAAAATGCCATCACAAGGAAATGATTGATTCAACTGTGGCTAAAGAGTTTATGAGTGATTTGTTCACAACTTATTTCTATTTTTCATTTTGTGAAGATCAATGGAAGTCAGCAGTTGTGATACTTAAAAATCTAAAAATCATTAAGTGCACCAACACATAGTAGGTCCAGAAATGTTCCCATGTGTGTTTATCAGCTTTACTTATACAAAAATATACAGCAAAACTCCAAAAAAAGGACTCCATCTTTTCACCTCCTGCTCCTGGGAAGGCGGTGGGGATATTCAGCCTGAGGGGCAAATCATATTAAAATAAAAGTTAAAGAAATGAAGAACAATCTTATACAAGGCCCAAAATAATATAGACCTTGTTTAGAACTATTACCTATTAAAGGACATGTGAAAAGCAAGAACAACTACAAATAAACAAACACACTTTGATCCCAACAGTCTGTCTTTCCCTCCCACTTCTCTGTTAAAAAACACAAATAAACTTAATAAGGATATCAGTGTTTTCAGATGACACCTTATACTCAGGAAATGACCAATATTCAGCCCAATTGGCTTAGTTTGCTGGAGATTGTCTTCAAAGAGAACATAAGAGAAAATACTTGGTGTTTCAGGGAACATTATTTCTTCCTGATGAAAAGGGAGAGTAGTAAGAAAGATCTCCTCTACACACTCCTTCCTTGCTTCTTTCAGATGTTGTTAACTGAGGATGTGATGCTGAATCCCCAGCACCATCTGATGAATGGAGGAGTAGCCAGAATAGTCAGCAGAATGCTTGAAAAGGATTCCATCATTCCATCACTGGAGCACTCTCTGTGAGATTCTCTTTTTCTAAAATCTCTATTAAAGGAAAGCATACAAGTGCCTACAGTAGAAGCCAAAATTATTCAGATTTTCTACAACTTGAAGACAACACATCCTCACTGAATCAGATGCCCATTTGGAAATCAGATTCAGGATTACACATATTTGTTGATTTTCTCCATTCTCTTATTCCACCAGGAAGCAGTTTTGGTTAATTTGTGAAACAAGAAAGAATTTGAAGCCATTGGAAATATATAAATTATGATGGCTTGCCCTCATTTTGTCCATTTGTAATTTTATCTGGTACCCTTCTTTTCTCTATTTCACTTACATTTACTGCTTCATTTTCATGTGCTTTATGCTATCAATTAACATCAATTCATATTACCATATTTGGTTGGGCAAGATAAGAAATTATTACCCATGCTAATCCAAATAGCATAACATTCAACTATCAGTGAGTACACATGTATAGCATATAATTTTGCACCTTATGTTTATTTTTGCAATTATGCTCTGTTTACCATGATATTAAAATTACTTTGATGCCTTCTACTGGTGCCAATTGAGGACAGAAAGAGGACAAAGATAGAAAACATTCAGGAAAAAGTCAGAGCATACCACAAAAATGCAACAAATTAGAAAGCTAGAAGGTTAATAGTAACTATTTAATCCAGTTCCATTCATGAGAAAACTAAGATGAGAGACACAAAGCAGTATCAATCCCTTGTGGTGGTACAGTCAAGAAATGAATCCAGGTTCCTATTTACTGACATGGTCCTCTCTTAATTGCATTACATGGCATGCTTTCAAATGGAGCATCTTGGATGTCACATGATTTGCCCTGTTGATAAGCCAAGGCAAGTTAGCCTTACCTATGTAAAATGTTATGAAGGATGGATGCAGAAATGGCTAACAAAAGAGTGAAACTAAAAGAACAATTTAATTTAATTCAAAACAGTACAGATAGATTTTCTTTTTAATCCTCTCATCTCCCAATTCCCTGTTTGAATATTTCTTCTGGGCATTATCTTATTTAATTATAATTATTTGTTGATGTCTTCTTGCATCTGTATGTATATTTTTTAACTCTGGCCTTTCTATTCATGTATAGGCCAGGCATTTTTTCTAGGATCTAGGAAGATTGTGTAAATAAACTGACAAATTGCCCCTTCTCATGTATCTTTCACT
This sequence comes from Vicugna pacos, assembly GCF_048564905.1. NCBI lineage: Eukaryota > Metazoa > Chordata > Mammalia > Artiodactyla > Camelidae > Vicugna > Vicugna pacos. The sequence goes on along the minus strand of NW_027328741.1, from coordinate 82,237,926 downwards.
CTAATGTGAGAAATAAATAATAACAAATAAATATATAACTTAATATTTGGTATTTTCCATGTGCCAGGCACTGTTTTAAGCCCCTTAGATAAAGTAACATTATCACTATCAAGGTACTATTATTAGCCTCATTTTTAGGGTTATGGAAACCAGAGCACAGAGTGGTAAGGTAAAATTGCTCAAGGTCACATAACTACTAAAAAGTAAAACCCAGAACATATGGCTCCAAAAAATCTGTACTCTTAACCACTATGCTGTGACAGTTCTCCATGTAAGAAGAGTTCTGAAAACAAATTAGAGTGTAACTTGTGAAGAGAAAATAGAATGAATGTTTGAAAGGTGAGAGTTTTTATTTAATTAAATAGAGGCATGCACCCCAATGTTCATAGCAGCAATATATACAACAGCCAAGACAAGGAAGCAACCTAAATGTCCATTGATAGATGACTGGATAAAGAAATTGTGGTATATTTATACAATTGAATGCCACTCAGTGATTAAAAAAAAAAGAATAAAATAATACCATTTGCAGCAACATGGATGGATCTGGAGATTGTCATTCTAAGTGAAGTAAGCCAGAAAGAGAAAGAAAAATACCATCTGATATTACTCATATGAGGAATCTAAAAAAAAAAAAGAAGAAAAGAAAAAAAGAAAAGAAAAGAAAAGAAAAAGGAAAAAGTGGGCACTAATGGTCTCATCTACAAAACAGAAACAGATTTTCAGACATAGTAAACAATCCTATGATTACTGGGGGAAATGGGTTAGGAAGGGATAAATTTGGAAGTTTGAGATTTGCAAATGTTAACAATTACATATAAAAATAGATTAAAAACAGATTTCTTTTATATAGCACAAGGAACTATATTCAATATTTTGCAATAACCTTTAATGGAAAAGAATATGAAAAAGAATATAGGTATGTATACATGCATGACTGGGACATGATGCTGTACACCAGAAACTGATACATTGTAACTGACTATACTTCAATTAAAAAAATGAAATAAAATAAAAAAATAGGAGAGCCTCAATGAGAAGATAAGGGAGTTAGCCAAGTAACTAGATGAGAAATAACTTCAAAGCAGTCTGCAAAGGTAAAGCCTTACTGTGGGATGTGCTTCCTGTGGTCAGGGCATAATCAGGAAAACACCTTGGATGACCTGCAGATAGCGGATGAGTCAATAGAGCGAGGATGACCAGATCATGTCAGACTTTTGATTGCAGTATGTTTTTTATGAGTAATGAAAATATTTTGAGGAACTCTGAGCAACTAAGTAGCATATTCAGATGAAAAGGATTAGTTAGCCTGGGAAATAGCATATAGGCACTAAAAGTGAAAGATGAAGAATCAATAAATATTTGAGCTTTAACAGCAGAGCTGATGAATGGTGGTCAGTTTTTTTTTTTTACATTTATAACACAATTTCCTGGACACTGGATATGAGGGGTGGAAATAGCCTAGAGTTAAGTCTGACTTCAAGTTTTTTGACCTTAGCCCACAGGTAAATGACAGTGCCAGGTAGTGCAGTTGGGAAGCCTAGGAGAGAAGCAGATTTGAGGGTAGGGTAAACATGCAATTTGTGAATCTGTAACTTTGAGACACCTGCTTTTCCTACATTGTTTTGTGTGGTAGCCTCTGGTACTTAGCAGAGACCAAATTTTACATTTTATTTAATCTACTGAAGTTAAACTTAAATTTAAAGGTGCTACTCAAATCACTGAAAAATTTTCCTTGTATTTGGATCAACTTAGGTTGTGACTCTACTTTCTGAACTGTAAATTTTATAAAATCTAAATACAGATCAAGTAATTGATGAAAATCTATTATCTGAATTGGATATCTTTTAAGTGCAAAATACATGCTAGTTTTCAAAAATTTGAGTTGAGTACCCCATAAAATATTTTGTCTTCCATTCATTGGAGATATTGAGATTGGAGATACACATTTTGAAAGCATCAGTAAAAACACGATGTTGAAGTTTTGGAACTTAATCATTTGATTCAAGAGTGTGGTTAGCAAGGAGTAACATCTTCCCATGGTTTGACAATGTGATCATGGTGAGCACCTGGCTTCTTCAGAGGAGGTCTGGTTTGCTTATCTGTGTTCAGGAGTTGGAGGATGGGTGGGGAAGGAAGGGAGAGGAAGGAGAGCTTTTATCCTCTTTGTTTTCATACAATCTTAGAAATATAGCTAGATGCTTAGATTTAGTCCTTTTCACCCACCATTCTTCAGTACATCTAGACCAATTTTGGCAAGATAAAACTAACCCTCAAATCATGTAGCTAATTTTCAAAAATTTTCCCAGAAAAGTAGTGATTAAGTAAGATAAGAATTTAAATACATTTCAATGTATAATTCAGCAATGATTCCATTATCCTCAGGGTGACCAGATGCCCAGGTTTTCACAAGCCTGCTGTAGTTAGAAGCTTCTTGTTTGATTTAATTATCAATAGTGTTCCTTTTCACCCTAAACTGTTTCCTGATTCAGATGATATATTATATATTCACTCAAATTATTCTACTGTTTTTCTTTAGTCTGATGAATCAAGGGATTTTTGTTAGTTTATTTCATCTGGTTTTCTGTTTTTGCCTTTATTTTGTTTTTTGGTTTTGTGCTTTACTTTGTTTAATTTCATATTTTTATTTTATATTTCCTAATACCTGTCTTATTGTTTTCTGTTCATCTCCACCACATTACTTTATATCAGGTCAGCATCAATCCTTACTTGGATTATGCAATCAGACTCTTAACTAGTGTTCCTGCCTCCTCATCTCATTACTCTAATCCTATCAACACTGCAGGACTGATCTTTCTAAACTACTATATAGGAAGTAAATGTGAAGGATTCAGAATGGCAGGAAATGAAGAGATTGACAAAAGAAAGACAGAACTGAAGGTGAGACCAGCCTCACAATGTGCTGACATTTAAATTTGACCTTGATAAAGAGACAGACATTTCCCCATGGGGGTAAAAAGTGAAAAGAAAAGGCAGAGACTCTGATATGAAGAAAAGAAGGTAAAACCAGGAGAAGGTTGTAGACCTTCCTGACATAGGACTGTTCAGTTTACGCTTTCCTGCTACGAAGCTCTTAAACATTTTTTTAATCTCTTCTCAGAAAACATTTTTTGCAGAATAATGTTTATTTTTTACATAAATGCAAACTGAATGCACTATAAAATGTGATAATTCAACAGTAAGATTCCAAACAAAGACACACTCAAAAGTGGAAAGAGGTTTCTAGTGACAAATTGTCTAGCTTGTACAATGTCATATGGGGCATCTTTATGTCACCTGCCATGTTTTGATGGACCCCAAGCAATTTACATTCCCCTACCTATGCCAATCAACACAAGGAAAAATGTAGCATTTTCTGCAAATCCTCTATCTGTTTTGCATATGCAATATTTCCAAGTATTTTAAAATCCTCTCTAATATAGCCTTTATCTTTTACTAAGCATGTTTTCTGTGTTGTAACAGTATTTAAGGGCTGCTTGTTTGTTTGCCAGACTAACTGGCACACTAAAAGACTGGAAACATAAACAAAGAATAATGTAACTTTCTAAGAATGATCCCTTTGCTGCTTTTATCTACCAACCGCAAGTCATTTATTCTTTTTTTAGTGAGGCCAGCACACATTCAGTAGAATACATGTTATGGAAATAATTTTCTAATTAATAATTTGGTGTTTTAAATAATTACTTTTAGGACCAGAGATTCTTAGCATATTAAAATGATAAATGTAGCCACTTCTTCCAAAAATACACACCAGGCTCATGGCATCATTGAGGCCACTTTCACTAGGGCATGGGTGTAATGAGGTAGGCAGAGTAATTGGGAATTGGGAAATCAGAACAAGAATCTTAATTCTGCTAAGAAGATCCCCAGAATAGGGACTTTCTTTAATTTACTGCTGTGTTCTAGCATCTAGACCAAAGCCTGACTTTTATTAGCACTAAATAAGCACTGATGAATGAACTCAAGGATACCAAGCACAGCAGTTCTTCAGTTTTCTCATCTGATGTTAAAGGGTCATATCAAAGAATACTGATGTTTCTGTTGCATCCTATATTCTATAGTTCAGCTAACAAAACAATGTTAAATGTTAATTTTGTTGCCTATCATTTTCCCTATATCATTCTTTCTTGCTTCCTTTCCTTTCCTTCCTTTTCTTCTCTTTGCTTATTTCTCTTTTGTCCTCTCCATCTTTGTCTGTTTTCTTTTTTTTCTTTCTTATTAACACCTTAAAGATAGTAGCACTGAATCTTTTCAAGTTTAAATAGCATGAGTGATCTTTGCTTAGAAGTAGATGATAAGTAGTGGTCCAGAAAAAACGAAACAAGGAGCCCTTCTCTGCCTTTCAGAGAATGCACAGAACATAGGAAACACTTCTTTTCACATAGAAAAGGAAAAGCTTTCAGCCCTGAGACACAGGGAGGTGCTGAGGTACAGGTAGAAATGACTGATTATTAACTTAATTTTTGGCCTATCTCTCCTCCCTGGAGATCAGGGGATGAGGCTGAAAGTTCCAAAATTCTGATAATGGCTTGGTCTTTCTGGCGACCAGCTCTGATGCTGAAGCTATCCAAAAGCCACCAAGAATTTACTCATTAGAACAAAAGATATTCTCATCATCCAAGAAGTTACAAGAGATTTAGAAGCTCTGTGTCAGAAATTGGCAGCAAAGACCAAATATATATCCTATGTTTCATAAATATTCATACACTCAAGATAAGAAAATGTATTTAATAATTAAAATAATATGCCTTCAATGAGCATTTTATCTGTATTGTAATGTCAATTGCCATAATCACTCATTTGGAAAGTACTATTTTAATCCTTAGTTTTACAGATAAGGAAACTAACACATAAAGGATTTAAGTTACTTGATTATATCTAGAACATGCCTGAGCCAGAATTTCAGTCCACGCACTTTACTCTAGAGTTTACTATTTTAAACATTTGTACATTAATGTAGTGATAGCTGCAATTGTTTGGATAAAATAATTATGAAATATTTTAAATAAGATTCTTTAGATAAGTGGCTTCTCATGGTTCTACTGCACATCATCATACAGTGATGTCTGAGTTTACCATATTGAATGGAAAATAATAATATTGTTTTTTAAAATCATAAGTAGAAGGTTTGCCGGAAGTGTTAATAATTTCCTGGAAGTGCTATAACACTTGAGTAAAGAAGTTGTTTTGATCTATGTGCTATATTTATTACTTTACAAGAAAGAACAATTCTGAGAATATCAGAGAGTGACAATTTAATTTGGATATACCACAAAAACATACATGAGTTTGTAGATTGAAACAAATTTATGTCTGGGAGACTCATTAAAATAATTTGTTATCTTTTCCTCCTAATGAATTATATGAATAGCAATAATTACATATCCTATAGTACTACAATCAATGACAGTTCATTTTTTCTATAAAGTAATTTAAGATAAAACAGCTGATCAAAATATTCATATTAATGCAAAATGTTTTTAATGTATTAATGTCCATATGCATAAAATGAAACCTTCACATGGTATCATGTAAAGAGTAAAACATATTGAAATCAGATGTGTTTTCACACCCACAGGCTTAGTCTTCTACATTTCTAATGAAATCATCAAGACATAAAATAAGTAAAATTTTCTATCAGCAAAATAGATTAAAATTTACTCACAGATTTGACATTTGAAAAATTAATCCCAGACAAAAACAAGTAAAGCCAGCTTCAAAAATTTGCCAACCAAAAAATCTGTAAAGCAGAATTGAACACATAGGAATCAAAGAATGATCACATTCATGACCTCCAATATCACACTAGATGAGAAAGGTTATTATTCTTATTCAGATTTATTAAGAAAATTCTCAATTGATTAGGAATCCCTGCTGGGTGCAGAAAAAAAATTCACCCATTCAGGACACAAATCTCATTGATATTCTTAGTCTAGACCAGACTTTCATCTGCTTATTTGGCTGTGAAAGGCACTATGGGATCATTTTCATGAGTTTTTGATAATGCAGGCCACTGGGCTATTAATCCCAGCTTGTGGACTTTGTTCTAGATAAATTCAATGACTTTGTCTTCAGAAAAATAAATTTTTACTGCAGGATGAATTTACCCACCTTGGCTACACCAGTATGCAGCAACTTCCTTCCTGTTCATCAGCCATTAGCCTCATCTGAGGGCTCGACAAATCAAACACCCTCAGGATGGCAGAGAAGAAAAATGAGAAGAACTGGGTCTTTGTTGATGTCACTGCATGTCAACAAATACAGTTTCATGATGTCCTGTCTCTTAATATCCTGTATACAAATAATATACATACAGTTAAATGCAAATTGTTTTGGAGTCTTCTGTTATTTGAAATCCAACAATATGTACCGGCCTGTTGTGCTTGATTCTCTAGAAAATTCCCTGATGGACTTTATTGCCTTACAATATTGTTTCTGGGATGTAGAAGGTTTGTATCTAACTCTTGAATTTTATAAACTATGGCCTAAGGCTTAAAATCTGTACCTTAATATATTCTAACTTTTATTTTCAAACAGCAAAATTTGCAGTACTGAGATATGCTCCTCTAATTTTTGTACCTTTATTTATTAAATACTTTGTGAAAGGAGCAAAACAAGCTGAATTAGTGATTTTCATGGTACATGTTGCAACATCAAGTAAAATATTTACTTGCAGCTTAGACTAATTATGAAAAAAATCCAAGTTTCTTGGATAAAATATAATCCTTGCCATTCAGTGGTCAGAGATAAATTTATTATGGTTACTTATGTTGTTATATTTAATTTTATCTAAACAATCTTTCAATTCTCCACATGTGAGGCTTTTTGCTTGTGTTTTTTCTGCAATCTGACACCTATAGGTGAGAGAGAAAAACCCTACACTCATTTCTTTCTTTATACAAATTCTCTGAAAGCATTCTCAAATATATATCATGCCTCTAAAGAAAAGCATAGTACATCCTCTGAAATTTTCATGGTTCCCTCACCAGGCACATCTCCAGCATCATGTTGATAGGCCTTTTCAGAGTGTCAGCATTAGTGATTTTATGCTTGCACTGTAGGGAAAACTGAATATGCAACCAACCTATATCCTTTAGCTTGACCATGATAATTTCAGTTAGACTTCATCAAACTATATGCACTTGGTTTTGTTCATCTAAAGCTAAAGAATAACAAAGAAATACAACATTGAATATCTTTGTAGGACAGATTTTTTTTCAGGAAAATATATGTGCTTATTCTTCTTTTTTTGCCTGTTACAGCAGAGCCTCTAAATACTCCACAAACAATATGAAAAAAATGAAACCAATGGATTTGTCAATATCTGAAATGTTGTCATAAGGAGAAGCCAAGAACTTAGATATATTGGGAAAGTCTTTAAAAACATGAGGAAAACAGATTAAATGGAAATACACATCTTGAATATTCCTTTATAATAAGAAAAATAGAAGAAGAAGAATACTCCAGAGGGAATGTATAGAACTATTGTGTATTCATTTTTAAAGGTTCTATTTGTTGGTTCTTTACTTAAGACTCACTCCCTAGAATTCTAACTAGAGCACTCAGCTTTTCTTTTGTGAAATGGCATTTCCATTCCACTCTCTCCTTGAGTTTGATGGGAATGATTAATCTTAAGCTCCGTGAAGGACTCCCATTCTCCTAGCCACAGAATTTAGTTCTGAGATGACCACAAAATCTAATCCAGGGCATGTGACATTGAGAACACTTAGCTAAGGCAGTAAGGAAAGAAGCTTTGTCTAACTCCTTGACAACAACAGAATATTGGGCTGGTTGGAGTAGCATAGGGATTTTAGGAACACCTATGTATATTTTACTCATCAGATGAGCTGTCCTAATGATGAAAGTGACTCACAGAGGAAAAAAATGCCCAAAACATCACAGAATACACAGAAATAAAGCAAAATTTCTGAGGATGTGTGAATGTGGAAATTAACATTCAGAAGAATCCAGGTCTCTTTAAGGTTTTCTGCTGTGTGATCTAATCAGTTACCTTTTTATTTAAATGAGTATATATACATTTAATTACAAATATTTCATATATTAAATATATTATGTATATAGTCATATTTAACTATAAGACTCAAATTTTTCAAAGAGCAAGTTCAAAATTGAGACTATCAGTAAGCCTTAGAAGTAAGTGAAACAATACTGAATTCAGATTTCTAATCACTTAATAATGATGAAATAACATTGCAATATCATTTATTCTAAAAATTGTACATAGTATAGTATACATATATTTTTATTTATTTTAAAATTTTGTTTAAATACATATAAACAATCAAATATTTCAAGAAGGCAATTTTGCTGAGCTTTTAATATGTCTCAAACATTGTTATAAATATTTTCACATATTAAATCATGTAATCTTTAAAACAGCACAATGAATTAGGTTTCTTTATTATCTTGATATTATAGGAAAACACACCCAAGATATTGGGCATCAGCATCCAGGAAATTAACATTTATTTGTTATATAAATAATAGTTTGATTGTGAAAAGAGATTGTAGGAGGTAAAGTATAAAACCAGTGTATCACAGGTTAAGATTTAAGTTTTACCCATTAGGTTAGAATAGCTGTATTTTTGTTTTTCCTCTCACTATTGCAGACTTGTAATACAAGAATTAAGTACATATTTCCCAATTCTTCTTTCTACATGCTTTCAATATCCCCAGTTCCCCCAACAGAGATATTCTAATGCTTTGAGCATGAATAATTGAATATATGTGTCTACACACATATGTTGAATATTATGTATCCTTTTAAGTATAATGTATTTTTCTTGCATATCTTCATTGTTTACATGCATAAATGGGATTGAGAAATGATAATACAATGACATTTTATTTTTCTTCTTGTTTTTACTCAACTTCATGTTTTAAGATTCATCAAAATGCTCTGAAGATCTCTAGTTTATACATATCTGCTTTGCTACCTATTATGGCATCGTATGTATTACACATATCCTACATTTGCATTGTTATTTTTAGTAATCACTAACAAGGATGGTTCCAATTGTTTGCTTTCACATAGAATGCTGTAATAAACATCTTGAAAATATACACTAAAGGACATATCATGTACAGAATATGTACAGAGTTCCCTCTTTGCTTATTAGTGAGATTTGTCTTCTTTGCATTTGGTCTCTATTGTTTTTTATTATGTTGATATAAACTTGTATAGTGTAGATGTGAAGTATTTTTCAGATACTAATTTTGCAAATATCTTCATTTCTCTATCATCTCAGCTTATTTTTCAATTGTGCCTTTGATTGAACAATATTAAATTTGCCAATACTGAACCAGAATTTTTAAATTCTGGCCTTGTATATGTGCTTTCAAATGCTTTATTAAAATCCCTTACTGAACACAATGTTGCATATAGCTTCCTTGGTTTCAGTCTATTACTTTTACGATTTTACTATTCCATATAGGTCTTTGTGTATCTTGATATGTAGAGATCAAAAGTTATAATCTTCTCTGTGATTCAGTTTTTCTAATACCTTCCCTTAAACAAGCTGCACTATGTCCAATTTTTGTGATACTTTTATCACAGAATAGATTCATTCAATTGCGTCTTATTTCTATTTTAAAAATTTCCATTTTATTCCAAGAAGCTGATTTGTTGACTGTGATGTTTATACTACATTGTTTTATTTCTTTAAAATATGACATCTTCTCAGGTAGGAAAAGACTTCCAGGTTTTTTTTTTAAATGATTGAACTATTATTAAATAGATGCTCTTGTGTATGTATGTTGAGTATTTACTAAAAATAATTTGTCAGGAATTATAATTTAAACTTCACTGAAGTTATGATGAAATGGGTGACCTGGTCTTATTGTTAATCTTAAGAAAATATGGAATGAGCAAATGTAAACTACAATATATAAAATAGATGAGCAATAAGCATTTACTCTATAACATGGGGAATTATATCTAATATTTTGTAATAACTTATACTGGAATAAAATCTGCAAAAATACTGAATCATTATGCTGCATACCTGAAACTAATACCAAGAATATCCATATAAAATTTTCTAATACATTTAACTTTTACAGAAAGTTATATATCATTTACAATCTTAAAATAGCTACCCTCTGTTCACTGCATTAATAGGATAATAATCTTTAAGTACTTTTATGTATCTATTTAAATATAAACAAATATGAAGCACTTTCTGAAGTTGGTGTCCCAATAGGGAAGAATAGATTTGGACTACCCCATAGAGTCTCATTCCTACAGATAGTTTATTATTATTTGGCATGGCAGCCTGCTGTAAACCCACATTCAACAGCTTCTTTTTATTTGATATGAGTCAGAATGTAGAGTGGAAATTTTTACTCCAGGACACGTGTTAAAAATCATCAGCCATAATTGTTTAGTACCACAACTGCTTGAGCCAATAACAACAACTGGGGCAAATGGGAAGATGACCAAAAGACTTAAAAGGAAAAAATTGGAAAATAGGACATCCATAGGGGGTTTTAAATAGCTTTGATATATTCCTGAGAATGTGGAAGGTCATGTATAGGGCAGTTTTTAAGCCCAGGAGGAACTGAGAAGGTTTTAATATCTCACTTCTGGCTGATATTGAAACTCCAAAGTGAGAGATGAAGCATAGCTGTAAACTGAAGGAGCATTAAAGATGTGTCTAACATGCAGATAAAACCCCTCAGCAATATCCAGGAGACTTATTGGAACATCACATTTAAGTAAAATGTGTGAAGTTATTAGGTGACCGCTAAGCTAACAAAAGAGATAGTTCTGCTGACAAGTGATATAGAACACAGACTTCATAGATTTGTTCAGGAAATGTACCAAAAAAAAAAAAGCAGTAAGACAAAAATCTTATTTCCACAATTGTCACATTATATTACTTTAAATGTTCAGTTTAAAAAAAAACAAGTTTATGAGACATGCAAAGAATCACAAAACTATGCTACACAATAAGGAAAAAAAGAGTAAGGAAACTGTCCCTGAGAAAACTTCGATGTGGGATACACTTTACAAAGACTTTATATCAACTTCTACAAATATCTCCCAAGAACTAAAGTAAATCATGTTTCATGAACTAAAGGAAAACATGAGAGTTATGCCTTGCCAAATATAAAAATGTTTCCATATACTTATAGATGACATGTGAGTGGATACAGATATTACAAAGGATTTCACACACATTGAAACACAATTAGAAGTAACAAATGAGTTTAGCAAGTTTGTTGGATATCAAATACAGTATAAAATATTAGTTGAAATTCTATACAATAGCAGTGGACAAATTCCATACATTTATGATCTTGCATATAAAAGGATAAAATGTTTAAAATCTATTTATCAAAAGAACAACAAGACTTTTACACTGAAAACTGTAAAACCTCTTTTAAAGAAATTAAGATAAACTTACATAAGTGGAAAGGGATATCATATTCATAAATTAGCAAACAATATTTTTGAAGCATCAGTAGTTCCCAGACTGATTTAGATTCAGTGAATTCCCTATTGAAATTCTACCTAACTTTTTCACAGAAATTGATAAACTGACTGTAAAATTGATATGGAAATTCAAGGGTCCAGGATACCACAAAAATGGAAAAGATAAACAAAGGTAGAAGACTCACATTTTCCAATTTCAAAACTTTCTGTAAATTACATTATTCAAGATGGTGTGGCACTGTCAGAAGAATAGAGATCAAGTTAACATAACCCACCTCTTGAACATAATTACTAACAACTTGTGAGCCATGAAAGTATAGTACAGAATCAAATATATTGAACAAAATACAAAACACTTAAAGGAGGATATTAATTCTGAAAATGACCTATTCCATAATTTGGAAAATGTTTGGGAAATTGTTTTGAATTCTCAGAAGAATGTTATGGATTAAGTGACATGGGGAACAATTTGAAAAGGTTTCCCTGAATTCAAAGGACAAGATGAAATTAACAGAAAAAAGATGCAAGTATCTGTAGAAGCTGTAAACTGGTGATTCTGAAATGCAGATTACAGGTGATTACTAATAGAACAGAACAAAAAGGGAAGAAGTGGTAGCCAAAATTACAGTGTGGATATATTTTCTAGACAAATAAAAATGTTTAAAAATCACTGCATGTGTAATGAAATGCTCACTATGGTACATGTAATATAATTCTTAAGACACCTACATGTAAACACAGAGGAGAGATGAAGGAACATCATCCCATAAAATATATAACAGAAAAGTCAATGATAAAGGTTAGCTTTATACTAAAAACAGCAAATAAACAAACTCATATTCCTCACATTTTCTTTTGAAACACAAAATGATAGAAGAAAAAACAAACTCACAGCATCATCCATAGTTTAATGTTGAAAATAAAAGCTTATGATCAGATATTCCTTTTCAAGATAAAATCCACTTAAAGTAAACAGGACTCAAGAAGAATTTGAACCTGTTTACTTTGCCTAAAAAAAAAAATCATAAAGATCTATTTTAACCAATTGATAGAAAAATGAAAATTAATACTCATAAATAGAGATTGATTAAAATGTCTAACAATGAACAAGGCTTAGTGATAATTCAAAGATGATATAAATAATTGTTAAATTTATTAGAACTGTAATAGCAAATTATAATTAATAAGATAATATCTATAGCATATTGGGCTATTAAAACTAAAATTGATTGTGATTACTATGTATTTATTTCTTACATGGTTGTAACAAACATATACACCCCCCTTTTTTTTTTGATTATCTATTCTTCTACTTTGTGGAAATTTCTATCAAAATGTGTCACTTACCATTCCTGAAATTAGGCACATTGAGGTTGTTTCAAACATGTTCTCAAATTCTCACAAGATATATGAGTCTTTGGAATATGGACTGGTTTATTGACTCACTTCTAATGAATATAATGTGTCAGAAGTTACATTGTATAACTTCTGACTCTAAGAAAAAGGAAACGCAGCTTCCTTCCACCTGGATCTCTTGTTCTGGAACTTTTGATCTGACACATTAAAAGCCTGATTACCCTAAGCTTCATACTGATGTCAGGTGATGAGACCACATGGAGTAAGAGAGAGATGCCGTAGGATCCCTTTCTATTCTGTCCCTAAGCTGTCCAACTCCCTCTAACTTCAATCTGCAGACATATGAGTGAGAGAGACTTCAGATTACTTCAGACCCCTGCCTCTGAGATGCCCTGGCAGATGTCAAGTGAAGCAGACAAGGCTTCCCCACCATTTCCTGTCTGAATCACTGACCCACAGAACCAACAAGCAAAATGAATTTTCACAACTAAAGTTTTGATAATTTGTCAAGAAGCAGTCACTGCAAAACACAGAGACCAACATTTCTGTTAGAATGTATCTTCCACAGTTTGCAATTGGTTTAAGGATGATTATGTGGTTTAAGTCAAGCAAGACAGAATTGGGATTGTTTGCTTGCCTGATTGCTTGATTAATTTGATTTATCTTGATTGATTCTTTTTTCTGTGTGGTAGAAGTAGACATATATGGATTTTCAAGGTGGAATTTGGAAAGGGGGTTCTCGCTACATGTGAGGTCCTGAAAAATAAGTTCCTTGTTAAACTGGAACCCTATGAGAAGCATTCATAAAAATGAAGAGAGGGTGTCTCAGAAAGAAGTCAGAAACGAGATGCAGAAAATGATACAAGTTGCTAGTGACATATTTGAAGCCTGGAATCCATTCTCACCTTAAATAAACACTTTTCCCCTCGGTTGGCCTGCTCCCAATTCTCAGGAGTGTACTCTCTTTTAGTACCTTTTTACTTTACTAATAAACATCTTGCTTATATCACACTTTCTGTCTCTCATTAATTTTTTTTTCAGTTCACTAAGAACCATGGTAATTCTTATTTCCCTTATCACAGTATCTATCCTTCTCAATGTATGGACTGATAAGTAATCTTTTATGGCTTAAACTAGTTTGAGTCAATGTCACTTTTAACCAAATGGTTAGTGAATAATGCAGCAGTAAAACATGTTTTATTGTCCTCTTACAAATCTGATTCTCACAGATATCTTCCAAACAGTATTCAATTTCTATCAGTGTTGTTCCTCAGTAATTCTCCAAAGGGACATAATACCCTATGAGAGCTGCCCTACATCAAAGAAAAAAAAGGCAGTTTAATTTATCTGGTTTTAATACAAATTTGGGAACACTCTTTTCTAAGGAAGTTGCTTTTTAAAAAATTTGGATCTGATACAATTGTGATTTATTACAAGTCAAAAAAACCCCAGAAAATGTCAAAAGTTTGAGCAATTGACAATGGATATTTGAAAATGGATAATTGAAAAGAGATATTTGACAGTATTTTATTTCCATACTCATAAAGGAGGACAAGAAGGGTTGCAGATGCACTTTCTCATCTATTGATATTATACTACCAGATCCTAATAACATAATAACCAGATCTGATGTTGTATATAGTTTCAGATGCATTAGAAAGCTATTTTTAAGACATTCAAAAATTGTTGTAAGTTTATTAAAGGAATAAACTCAAAATATTTTCTTCTTTAAAATATTAAAAAATCTATTTGAGAATTAATATTTTAAGAGACTAGTTTTATTCTCCATTTCAAACTTGGGGATTGTAAATAAATAGAAACAAGTATGAAACTCAGTTTTAGAAAAAAAAAAGGATAACCATATATTTTGTTCTATAATTTTCTTTTCTTTCTTGTTTTAAACCTGAAGCTGCCAGTCATGTTTTTCCATAGGACATATATTCTTCTGATTTTATTCCTTTTAAAATCTAGTTTTTCCCTTAGGGAAAAATATTTATATTTTAAAAAAGATCTGGAATTTCTCAACAGAGTCAAGGAACCATGCTGTATGAGTCAAGGGTACAAATGGTGTCTTTTTCCCTGTACTGCTCCCACCCAATCAATCTGCATGAAACATTGATGCATGGCAAATTCCAGAATATAAAAAATATAGTGTCAAAAGGAATAAAGCATGACAAAAAGAGTGACAAAAGATTCACTTTTCTGATTGTGTGCACATTCTCCATTTTCCCATTGTATTGTCATTAACTTCTCACACTATGTAACAATGCAGAGTGGCCAGAAGTTGGTGAACTATCCTTTCCATCAGAAAGCATACATGCATAAACAAACAAACAAACAAAGTACAATTGCAAAACACAAACCCCAAAAATAAGGAAAGAGAAGAGGAGTAGAGGGGAGGGGAAGATCATAAGGGATAATGCTGTCAAAAACCCACTAGCATAAATATTAAACACACAGGAAAGAGAAGCAGGTGTGACCCAGAAAGAGAGCAATTGACTTAAGATACTGGAGAGATTAAGACTTGGAAGGATAACATAGAAA
This sequence comes from Vicugna pacos, assembly GCF_048564905.1. Classification (NCBI taxonomy): domain Eukaryota; kingdom Metazoa; phylum Chordata; class Mammalia; order Artiodactyla; family Camelidae; genus Vicugna; species Vicugna pacos. The sequence continues at coordinate 82,222,547 of NW_027328741.1, read as the reverse complement.
GATTTTCCTATCACACATTTGACAGGATTGTTTAATAAATTTTAATTTCTATTTTATTTTTACAACTGTATCCTACACAGCAAAGAGTGAGAGACCATGGTAACCCTCCTCAAAGTCAGATAAGCATTGTGTCCTGGGAATTGTGGCTATTCTGGACTTAAAAGGACAATGGTGAGAAACTAATTTTAATATTTAAATTTTAGAATTACAGTATTCCAAAATGTGTAAAGGCAAAAAGGGTATAAATGAAAGACAGCTGTATGGCCGAAAATGATGATGCTCATAGAGTATTTTCCTAAGCTCTGGCTCTATTACTACACACTTCATTTGTTGCTGTGCATCATTTGTTGCTGTGCACCGTCTCTGGACCTTGCCCAGAGCTTTCTGAGCTAAAGTGATATAAGTTGTCTGATGTTGAAGTAGTTGATCAAGACAAAAGTCCAGATGAATGTAACAGTCAAGCCTTCTATCACTTGCTGAGATGACACAGTTAGAGGTTAAACAGGAAAAAGTGTAAGCTCCCATGGTGGTTCACTTTCCCCCAGGATATTGTGCAAGACAATGGTCAGGTGGATCAGTGAAAATATTTGTCTTACTTTCCAGGGAGCCCCCAAACCGAATGCTCCTCTCACGTTGGACCTGAGGTCTGTGGGGAGCCATTGGGTAAGGGCAAGGATAGCATGGAGAAAAATATTTTCAAGGGTCCCTGATAAGGTTATCTGGGCAGAGGTGCCTGAGAGCTTCCCCTGAAGTAAGACCCTGATGATGAAGCCTCCAAGAGGAGGGCCTGGGCCAGGAAATGAGGTAAGTGTAAAGGCATGCATGACTAGGGGCCTTGGGTTCTGAGACTGCAATTCATTGGCTGGGCACTGAGACTGTGTGGGCTGAGCAGCTTTCCCCTGTGAGTTTCCTCAAGTAAATCCTTTGCAATTGCCTATGGTTGGACTTAAATTAGACATAGGTTTTTGGCCTGGAGCCTGACAACCTCAATTCTGTCTATGTGAATGCTAGTAGTGATAGAACATTAGCCAACTAGTTTGGATGCTTTCAAAGTGAACAGAGACCTAAGATTATGTGCTGAATAGATCATGTCAGGGAGGGAGTCTGTGTGTAGGGGAGTGCATTGTCTAACATACCAGCCAGTGAAAGTCCCCAAGGGTCAAATGTAAAAATGCCAGTGAGGAGGAAACTTCTCCTCATTGAGTAACTGGGCTGAATAGAATAAATATTTCTCACCACATAAGGAAGAGGTGTTAATATACAAGTGATTTGATTTAAGGATATTAAAGCAACATAATATTTCTTAACCTGAAAGATATTCAGCAAAAATATACCCATTATACAACTATAAATATATAACCGTGAGTATGGTATTCAGCAGAATGTTACAACCTCATGTTCACCACAAACACAGGACTTTTATTTTTTTTTTATTATTATTATTATTATTATTATTATTATTATTATTATTATTATTATTATTATTTAACAACATGTCAAGTGATAGATTTTACAAAGGGGACCTAATTTATGTTATCCCAGAAAAGACTTAATGTCTCAAGGATACATAGGAGATATTCTGAAAAGTGTATCCCAGGTCACATATATGTGGACCAAAAGATACCAAGGATCCTGGGCTGCTGGAGGGTCTAGATGAGGCCTCTCTGGGCCAAGCCTGATGGCAGGAGATAAAAGTGGAGAGGCAATCAGATATTCTTTTTTGATATAAAATTTAAAACTCTCAGAAAAAAAATCACTCATGACATTTTCTTTTATTGTACCATATGTCTCTCCCCTTATAACTATTAACCTAAGGTATGAAATATTTTTTAGTGATATATACTAATGATTTCCTTGAAAGGCATTATAATATTTTAGTGATATGTACTAATGATTTCCTAGAAAGGCAGTATAATATAAAGTCTGGAAACCCACTAGATTACTTTTTTAAGATTTATAGCCATGACTTTTTACTGTATGATTTTTCGTGATTTTAGAAATGTGCATAAATTTTCCAAATTGTGAAAATAGTTTGATTTCCAGTTATTCTTTGCCTTCCTATTTTTCTCTGAATGTTAAGCTATCATCTGAACAATGAAGCTGTCTGATCCCTCACAGCCAAAATGAAAGAGACCCTTAGAAAAGTAGTCCTTCCCTGAGAAAGCAAGAATATGCAGCTTCACTTATAAGGGAACCCAGAACATCTTAAATTTACTAACCTCACAAAGAATACACGGATGTGATATTGGAATGAATGGCTAAAAGTAATTATAAAACTTTCATCCTTACAACCCTAACAGGTTTACTCCCATTTAGAAATCTCCAATGCATGAGAAATCAGATATGTCAATGTATGAACTTTTAATTCCTTATCATTAAGGGAATATGCTTCACGTTTCATTGTAATTTACTAATTTCTTTCTGAAGCTGCATTTCATGTTCTTCTTACACCTATCTGTGAGATAAAGTGAGCAAATGTTTTAATTCCAATTTTGTACGTATGGAAATCAAAGCTGAGAGAGAAAGGAAATAATTTTCTCCAATTTCTTGAAACCAGTCAGTGACCAAATTGGGTTTCAAATCTAAGTCTTTCTTTTTCAAACACTTAATGGCCTAAATAAATAATTGGATCTGAAGTGCTGTAAAGTTAACCCAAGCAACAATAGATTTTCTCTAAGAAGCTTAATTTTCATGGGAAAATTATTGTGCACATGTGGGTAGATAATATCATCCAATGTAGCTCAAAGAAGCAGAAAGGATAGGTCAAAAAAAAATTTAGAAATGATAATCATCATTCAAGAATACTGTAAATATCTTCTTAGCTATATAAGCAAACATAAAATTGGAGAGTTGAAATTACTTAAGACTAGAAGTAGAATAAGAATCAGATGGCTTTTTTCAGGTCCTCAACATCAATTATAACTTTTTCTTTGTGATTAGTTAAAAGGATATTATTTCTTCCCATCCAACTTCTGCAAGGAGAGTTAGGCATTTTTTGCTTGTGACTCATAGTAGCTGGTAAAGAAGAGGTGCTCAACAAACATTTCTCAAAAAAATAGTCTTAGAGAATATTTTGAGTGTTCTTCATTTTTAAAATTCTTGTTTATTCTTATCTCCAAAACAGACAGACAGCATAAAAATAAAAAAAAAAGTCATTGTTTTGGAATATGATGTATATTTTAGCTGTTGTGTGTGCAATTAACAGAACAACGCTCCCCATTCTCTCTTGACCCATGAATCACAGCTGAGCCCAACATGTGGCATCACCGAGTGACACACACACACAAATCTTCATAAAATATAGTAATACATTTCTCACATAAATTATATTTATTGGCCAGTCATCAAGTCACAGGTTGTTTCCCTGAGGTTTCACAATGATTCAGGACTTGGGACAGTTTGGTTTGGGCAGCTGTTCATCATTATTGCCCTAGTTGTCAGTCATTAAATTTGCCCTGTTTTAATTAATAACCTATGTGTTCATGCACACTTGGTGTAACAATGATTAGGCCTACACTTATTCAAGTATCACATTTTTATTGTAAAATACTTCTAAATAATTTTGAAAAAAATTCACTTAACTCTTGCAACATCTCTTAATGAGGGAATCAGATCACCAGTATTGTCTTTTTTGTTTTTTTGTTTGTTTGTTTTTGTCTTGCCAATGACCAGCACTGAGAGGTTGCTGGCTTTATTTAATTTTTTTAAATTAAGGTATAGTTGATTAACAATATTGTGTTAATTTCAATTGTAAAGCATAGTGATTTAGTATATATATATATATATATATATATATAATTTTTCAAACTCCTTCCCATTATTGGTTATTACAAGATATTGAATATAGTTCCCTGTGCTATACCTTGAATGTCTGTTGATCCCAGACTCCTAATTTATCTCTCTGCTGCCTTTTCCCCTTTTGTAACCATAGTTTGTTTTCTATGTCTCTAAGTCTGGTTCAGTTTTGTAAATATGTTCATTTGTATCATTTTTAGATTCAGCATATAATATGATATTTGATTTTCTCTGACTTCAGATAATATGATCATCTCTAGGTCCAAAAGTAATTAATAAAAACCATTATTATTTTCTAATCAATTCTCTCATTTGTTGGACTCAACACTTGTAGATTTTAACTTTAAATTTTTAACTCTTCCCAAGGAACCCTACAAGTTCATAGTACATAATATTCTGTATCTTAGTTATAGTGAAATTTAGATTCACAATTTCTCTTGCTGGTATGAAGAAAAATGTTTTCTAACTATAATAAATGCACATGACCATCTTGTGTAAGAATATCACTGCTTTTTCTGGTTCTTAATTCCTTGTCAATGCATAAAACTCAAGAGGAGTCCTATGAATAATATTTCCTAAGGAAATAAAAAAACAATTTTTTAAATTTTAAAATATTGAGTGAGAGAGAAAACTTCTGCCAGAAGTGAAAATTATGCTATGTAGATATTTTCCCATGACATATCAAAATATAGTGACTTAAAAATCACATCTACCTGTTATTTTTTGCAAGGTTTTGATTCAGTTTGGAGGTCTTGCTAATCTGAATTGAGTTGGACTGACACTGCTAAAGGTTCTCTCTCCTGTATAATAAGCTTATGGGTTAGTAGTGAATGACCAGACTTGGCTGGCTTTAGCTGGGGTGACAACCCTGCTTGATGCGGTCTCTTAGCTGCCAGGAAGCTAGTCTCAGCTCATTCTCAGGTTGATGGTGAGGATTCAAGAGAGAGTAGGTCATGTCATGAACAGGACAAGCAAAAGTGCACTCTTCTATCTTCAATGAATTTTCAGCTTATATCACACTTGTTAACATTGCTTTGACCAGAGCTTGAAATGTAGAAAAGTCAATTGTCAAAGAGAAGAGCAGAAAATTACAAAGAAAATGACAGGATTTAGAAAATAATTAATGAGACCATGAATCAAATTAGCCTACCACAAAAGGTGATTCACTTGTTAATAACACTGTTGAAGACATGTCTTCTAAGACAGGGACTGATTCTCCACTGAATGGTGAAGACAGTAATAATAATAATAATAGTAATAATAATAATAATAACAACAACAATAATAATGGAACAGATATAACAAAGCAGAAACAGACTCACAGATACAGAGAATGGACTGTTAGTTGTCAGGAGAGAGGGGTGTGGGGTGGGGCAAAGCTATTATAAAGGATTATGGAATACAAGCTACTATGCATAAAACAAGATACAAAAAGACCTAATGGATAGCACAAGGAAAATAGTCACTATTTTATAACAGCTTTGTATGCAGTAAAATCTATAAAAATATAGAATTTCCATGCTGTACACCTGAACTAATATATTGTAAGTCAAAAATACTTCAGTTTAAAATAAAAGAACTTAGTGAATGTAATGAGGGTCATTTGGTTTTTTACCATAAAGTAATTACCATACAATAATTACTAGCTTCCTGATCGCATTTATAATGGCTATAACTTTCAATTAGAGGCAACCTAGGAACCTCTAAGAAGTCAAAGAAAACACATATTTTTCATGATTGACAAGTCTTTCCTTCCAAAATACACTCATACTTCAATTTAAAAAAAAATCTTTATTGGGAGCCTGGAAATACAATTATGTTCAATTCAGAGTCATTGCAATTGAATTGGCAATTGAAATATAAAGAAATCCATGTGCCAATAGAGCTAAATACATGAATTCTATGCAGTGCTACATAATCAGAAATTAAACTTTGCCACATATATGTCTTACTTTAAAAGTCTTTATTGAAATATAGAAATGATAAGACAAGTGCATAAAACTTGACTTTACAGCTTGGTGAGATTTCACAAATTGAAAGCACTGACATAACCAGCTCTGGGATGCTTTTGAATGTTTCCTCTTTGTTGTCTCTTTCTTTCCCCTTATTATTGGCAAATAGTTAGAATAGCAAGTTCATGTAGTGCAAAATGTGTGGCTCTCACTAGACCAGATGGCTGACAGTGGTTTTTTTTCCAGATGCATTTTTCTTGGGAGACATTAAAATGTAATATTCTTGTTATCAGTTCATTGCCTCTCTGCTGCAAACCACCCTTAAATGACTGCTCTGAAATAATATATCTGGACCCTGTAGATGTTTCTCCTGTGGCAGATGGCATGCTTTGTTAGTAGAGAGTACCAGAGAGACAATAGATTAAGAAAGGGGTTTCTCTTCCAAGTCTGCTGTTCGGCAGAAGAACTTGGATGTTGAATTGAGCAAATGATATGAAAGGAAAAGAGAAAGCAAGTGATCATGCACAACTGATAACACGACCAGGAACCAACAAGTTCAGTGCAAGGATAGACTTTCCTCACCATCTTTTTAAAACAAGTCCTACTGGCTAAATATATGTGACCATTTTATTTGCAGTTCTGTCTTCATGATGTGAATGTACAATGATCATGGTAGCCATTCTTTTATTATATTACTATGTTTTGTAAAACTTCACTTCGACTCCAGAGGATTCTTCTTAGATTTCCAAGATGACTAAGCTAAAGAAATCAATTTACATTTAAAATATTCCATGCATTTCTACCAAGGCTCACCTTCACCAGACAGCTCCCTTACCTGAAAATTATTTATGTAAATGTGCTTATAGAGCATTAGAAATTATGATTTGGTCTCATTAAAAAGCTGAGTTCAGTTAAGCTCCCTCCAAGGACAGAAAAAACTGGAAGAAGCATTGTTTCCACTCTAAAAACAACAACAACAAAACAGACTGCAAATATCACAAGGTTTCTTAAACCAATCAGAAAGCTGATGTTGCATAGCCATGAAGTAGACTTGAAATCTAAAGGTAAGACTTTCCTGGAAGAGATAGGACATGAGCCCAGGATTACCTGTGACTGAGCATGGAGGAAAGTACTCCAGTTGCTATCAGAAGTAGTGAGAATTCAGATACATTTTTAACACATGTGTAAAGGCAGAGGGCAGGTTAACAAAAAACCATGAGAGAATATAACTCTTGGAAGCTACAGACACACAGATATTTTGTTCACAGTCACAAGCCCCTCTTCAGAAGCCTTCCATGGGTGCTCACCAGAACGATCAGGACCGGGCAAGCAGACCAGGTGACATGTGCCTGGAAAGACAATTTGCCTATTTCTTATAAAATTAAATATTATAAAATTAAATGTACACTTACAATACAACTGAACGATCTCACTCGTAAGTATTTACCCATGAGAAATTAACACTTTTATTTACACAATATCCTAGATGTAAATCTTTATAGTGGTTTTTATTCATAACTACCCCAAACTAGAAACAGCATAAACATCCATTATATAGTAAATAGATAAACAAATTGTGACACTTCCATATAATGGAATAGAGGTTAACAACAGAAGGAAACACAATTCTTGTAATAGAGGAGAATAAATTTGACTCCATATTGGATCTGTTCCTTTAGTTTTAATCACTGTGCCCTGTTTTCCAGGCTTAGCCTTGCCAGCTCTGCTTCTTTTGTGAAACAATGTTGCCTTTTGCCTGAAATCAACAGGAGAGCCTATTCTTGGGGCTCTGACCTTTAAGGATGTTAGCACTGCTGCACTTACATAGAGATGGCAAGTTGCAAAATAGAGAATAACTTTTGCTTTGTTGGAGGTTTTACAGGAACACCATGACCTGAACAACCTGGACAGCTGGAAGAACAAAGGATTCCAAGAACAAACAATTCCTGCAGCAAGAAGTTTGCAACAATCAACCATACATCCTCCCTGCTTTTTTTTTTTTTGTATAAAAGAAGCCTGTAATCTGACTGGTGTAGGATGATTCTCCAAGACATTAATTAGTCTGCCATGCTCTCAGCCTGCCAGCTTTCCAAATAATGTTGCTATTCCTTGCCTCAACATCTCATCTCCCAATTTATTGGCCTGTTATCAGGCAGCAGAATGAGTTTGGACTCAGTAACATTCTGATACACTCAACAGCATGGATGAAGCTCACATTCACTATATACTCAGTACAAGAAGGCAGAAGGGAAAGGGTATATACTAAAACAATTTTATTTTCATTCCATTCTAAAGAGACAAATATACAGAGAGAAAACAGATCATTGCTTTCTGTGGCTAGGGTGGTGTTAGGGTTTGACTTCAAAGAAGCATGGACACATTATTTGAGGCAATGAAACTAAACTAGTCTGCATTTTGATTGCACTAGTAGTTACATGAGTGTAGTCATTTGTCAATATCATATCATTGTACTAAAAAGGGTGAATTTTACTCTATGTACATTACATCACAACAAAAATAGAAATAATATAATAAAACATCTTTGATGAGTGAGAAGAAATGCATGAAAAGCAATTTTAGTTTTAGAGGTCACCCAAAAACCAATGTAACATTTTTCAACATAATTCATCATAATTCTGCTCTCTTTTCTAAAACTAAGCTGTAACTGGCTGAACAGTCTATTTGGAAAACTCAATTCAAAACAGCAATTTGAAATGCCTGGGAATGCAATTTATGTCTATATGTTTAAGTTTAAATCAATATTCTAAAAATATTCTAAATGAAATACAAAACACTTTAAACAAAATATTGCATATTTATAAAAAAAAGAGTAATGATTCTATACTGGATTTTTAATCAGCCTGTTTTTTTTAGGACAAATAAAAGACCTTAAATAAGTGCTTACAACCATGTAATTGTAGAAAATCTTTTCTTCATTCCAGTAACATAATGTAGAATTCAAACCAAAAAGATGGTCTGTGTTTGTGAGTGTATGCACGCACATGAGTGTGATTAGCTTACACGTCCATAAGCTGCTAACTGGGAAAACATCTCTATGGCAGATTAAAACTGCAGTGAAATGCAAACACAGACAGTGCCCTTTGTCCTCCTCAAGAATAGATACGTGTGCCATCTATAATTTTCTCTTAATTATTATGTGCACGAAGGCAGTGCAGCCAGGATTGCTGTTCTAAGTAAGGGGGATAAGAAGTATTTTCAATAATGTGCTTTCTGTCCAAACATTGAAGAAAACAGTAAAAAGAATGTCTTTGTCCCTGGTCTAGTCACAAGGGAACACTGTACCCCACCTGAAATCACAGATGTCATATGGGGAACAATTGCTTTCCACAGTGTTTAACTACTTGGCAGACTCTTCCAGAAGCAGCTGGTGAGATTAGCAGATCTTAAATTGCCTTGAGGGCTGTCATATGCCTTGGTGGTTGTTGAATTAATGGTCCTCTCAGCATTCTTGACCTCAAATGCTTTCATTTGCTCAGAGTATCAAGCTAAATGAATAAATGAATAAAAATAAAATTAAAGTGAAAGCATTTTATTATTTCATCAGTCTCACAACATTGAAAACCCACCATTCTTAGTTTGGTATTTTGTGATTGGTGCGCCATAATAAAATAACTGAACGTGAACAATTTCTTTTGCTGTTTAAGGTGATCAGGGCTATCTCTTGGATTGTTCATTTACTGAGCAAGAACTGTACACCCTCCATTGTAAAAGGCATTGAATATATACATCAGTGAACAAGGCATGGACCCTGTGCTCAAGGACTGAAAATCTAATGGGCAAGACAAACATGTAACAAAATTAATGCATCACCACCCAGTGAAGTTTGACAAATATGTGAACATGAGGCCATCAAATATAAGGAGAGGATGAGTAAGTCTCCATTATGGCATTGGAAAAAATTTCACAGAGCTTGGATATAATTGATCTGAGTCTTAAAGAGTAAATATTAATTTGCCTGGTAGAGAAAGAGAAAAAGGCATTTTTAGGCAGACAAAAGCGAGTATTTAGTAAAGGATTTGATGTTCTAGGAAAATGGTGAAGTTCTAGGAATAAAAATGGAGAGAATTACTGAAGTTACAGGATACAAGACTGCAGAGAGTTAGCTAAAGATCAAATTGATAAATACTGTTTATTTTAGACATTTCTCTTTTGTTGCAAGGCAGAGAGAACCCTAAATAGACAAACTGAAGGAAAGGTAAAAAGAAATTTCTTTGGTTTTTAAGGACAGAAAACATAATATAGCCAAATCTCTAGTACTAGAAATCCCACAGGAATCTGTATGTTCTCTTCCTTGCTCAATAACCTCACATTCCTCCTTTTTCTGTACTTATTCCATTATTATCTTTTGATAGACATTGTCCCTTTGCATAGTCACCCTTTTATGATACCTTTTTAAAAAGGAACAAGTCAGTCATGAAATCTAAATGAACCTCATCTCTAGTATAGCTAGATAGTTAAGATACAATGTATTTGTCATTCTGTGGCCCTTTTGTATTGGCAGACTTGCAGCAGCCTTGAGCAGAGAAATTTCTCTTTTTTTTTCCTTTGATTTTTGTAGACTTTTGATCTCCATTCTTTCCCCTGAATTACCCATTAAACGTTGTTGGAAATGCTGGATTAATTATCTGTATATTGTAACTCTTTCCTTTACATCATACATCTTTGTCCTTTTGCATTTCAATTTGAGAGAATCCCTTAGGTCAATTTTCTATTGCCCCTTTAAATTTACTGATGTGTTCATTCTATTAAGTGCATCTCCTGAGGCATTTCTCCTCCTCCTCCTCCCCCTCCTCCTCCCTCTTCTCTTTCTTCTTCTTTTTAATGATTATTAGTCATGTTAAGCTATGCAATGTTGTGGTAACAAATTAACCTTGAACTTTCAGTGGCTTCATACAGTAATAAATTATTATTGACTTAATAAAATAATGCCAGTTAAGGAACTTTCCTTTATTTGGGGGCTCTGAAATCAGGCACGCAGCTTTTAGGTCATAATGTCAAGGGAGGAGAGTCTGAATAAATGCATGGAATACTATCAAGGACCAGGTGAACGTAACTTTTATTTACATCCCATTGTCTGTGACCCTGTCACTTCATCTAACTGCCAGGAAGTTTGGAGACTGGGTTCAGAAAATAAAGGAAATAAAACAATATTGGATACAGAACATGTAAGTTTGCCTCTGCCAATCCTGTAATCTCCAAATGTTTATAGGTGATACCATTGCTCGTGTATTACTCACATTTATCTAACGTTCTCTCTGGTTTCTTATATTCACTGTTACTTTCTCTGCTGCAGCAACTGAATCCCAAGGCTGTAACTGATATTCATAACCTCTTTCTACTGTTTATTTGGGATGCTGCTCACCCTCGGCCAACAATTCTGTTGATGCAGGGAGCCGGATCTTCATCCCTGGTGATATAACTCAGATCTTCATCCTGGTCACCCTGCCCTGTTAGACCTTGCCTGCTGTGATTTCCCACCTGTATTTATCACCCTGCGTGAGACATTAAAGAGGAAACTCAGTGCATCCTGATTTCAGACACACTCCTCTCTATCCCAGTAACATAGCAGTCACCGTTTCACCTCAATGTAATAAATCATTGGCTTCTGCTAGAGTAGTAACTCCTTTCTTTTCCTCCTAGCGTAGGAGTGGACAAAATATCCACTGACAGTGAGACCTCCAGGCTTAACAGAACTCTTCTGTGTCCCCTGGTGGTATCCCCTCCCTCTAAAACTGGAACTCGCTCAAGCAGAGCCTAAAGTTTGGAGGAAAATTGATAAAAATTACCCAAGCGAGTTGGTGGTATTCAGTGATGGTGAAAAGGATGTATTCCTACTTCTACTCTTAGACACATCTGTTCTACTGTGGAGGCTACAGTGTCATATAATAGCTGTTGGATTAAATTCAAATTCCACAAGAACTCATCCCCAAAGAGCTCAATTCAGGTGTATCTTTTATGAAGTCATTCTAATGTTCTATCAGGGAAGAGTTTCTAAATGGTGCAGTATAATGTAGGACAAATGGCTCTCAAGTTCCTATCTTTTAATATCTCTTTCACTGTCAAAGGTTCATTAAACCAAAACTAGATTATGAAAATTCCATGATCATAAAATCAGTGCTTTGTGAGCCTGAGATAGTGATGCTAGCTGAGATGGTGAAGACAGACCTTACCCAGAAGGCATGTGAATCTCAGGAAAGACAAAGGACTTCCTACATCAGGTGATCAGATGCAACCAATTTGCCACTTCCGTGGGTGATTGTCCCCAAGGAAATACGCCACGCTGAGAGACCAGTGCTGGTCTCTGATCTTGGCAAGTCGCGTATTCACCATTACACCCGTCTAGATGACAGGAAACCCATTCCGTTATTCCAGGGCATGGTCTTCACCTTTGGCGATGTAACTAGCCCATGCATTGGCTTACTCTGAAAAATTACAGGATAGCCAAGGACCAAGGGCTGCCTGCCTGTCACTGGAAAATTTATTATTTCCATTTGCTGTTCAGTGCTTTCTCTATGGTAATTTTTGAGCATTATATATTTTTTGTTATCTACTTTATATTAGTTATCTAGTGTGGTGTAACAAATTACCCCAAGAATTAGCACCTGAAAACAACATGTATTTTCTCAAAGTTTGTGTGGGGAAATGAGCTGACATGTTGTAACTTCACCTGTTGAGAGGGCCACGTGGCAAAGAACTGATGCTCTAGCCAATAGCCCACAAGCCCCTGAGGCATGCCAACAGCTCCATGACTTACTCCTTCCTGTTGACCCAGATATTTCAGGGGGATTTGAATGTTCAAGGTTTCAAAGCACATCCACACTTATGTTCCTCTTCTATATCTTTGTCTATCACATCTTCATCTTTACCATAAGACTGGTTAGGTCTGTAAATTCAGCTCTGCTTCTATCACAATGAGATTCTGGTCTCATTTTCAGCTCAGCCTTCCTTCTGCCCGTGGGAGATAAGGGTCTCTCTAAATAGTACTATAGATATTTTTCCATTTTTCATATCTTACCTCAAGTTGTTAATTACCTGACCTGAGTCTATATATTTTATTTTCCCTTCCTATGTTTTGATGGCTGCTAACTCAAATCCACAAGCCACACAGCCTTCGTAAGTACAGTTGTCCACATAGCTCTTAAATGTTTGTCTTTTTTTTCCCATGAGCCAGTTGGGGTAGACAGAATAATGCCCTCCAAAGATATCCACATCTTAGTCCCCAGAAATTGTGAATATGTTAGCTAACATGGAGAAAGGGAATGCACAGATGTGACTAGGTTAAGGGGCCTTGACATGATGAGAATATTTTATATTATTAGGATAGAACCAATATAATCACATGGGCTCTTAAAAGCAGGACCAATGTCGGGTCAGAGGAAAATGTGGCTATGGAAGAATGGTCAGAGACGGGCAGCATGACTGGTTTTGAAGGTAGAAGGGAGCCAAGAAATGCAGATGACCTCTTAAAAGCTGAAAAGGTGAAGAAATGGGTGCTCCCTTAGAACCGTCAGAGAAAATACAGGCCTACTGACACTTGGTTGTCTATTGGGACCTTTACTGACTTCTACAGAACTCAAAGATAATCAGTTTATGTTGTTTTAAGTCACTAAGTAGGTAATAATGTGTTATGGATGCAACAGAAAGCCAATATACCAGTGTGTTCTATTTCGTCTCTATTTTGTCTTAATTCTTCTCGGGTGAGAGCATTTGTAATTATGACGTTAAAGTGTGCCACTTCGATTGAGTTATTGGTGATGTTCTCTCTAACCACTTCGATTGAGTCATTGGTGATGTGTTCCTAGAAACTCGTTCATTGTTACTCTTTTAGTCTGAGGCTCTGTAGGACCACTTCTAGTAGAACTAGCTTAATTTGGGTTCTCCTAGACGCAGATCTTGAAAAAAATCATTAGAATGCAATTTGGGTATTTTGGACGTGATTCCAGGAAACATCATTTAATGCAAGGAAGCAACAGAAGTCAATAAAAAGTACCTTACCATGTAAGACTGGGAGCTTAATCCTGTTGAGGAACTGAGGGAGACAGAGAAAAAGCACTTGAGAATTATCCTACTCAGGGGACAAGGGAGATGTGGGTAACGATTCAAATATTCCCATCACTCATCTGTTCAGGGATGGCTGATCCTGAGGGCTGACCCTCTAGTGCTTCTAACCTACCTATCTAGCCTACCTATCCTTTGGTGGTTAGGGACAACTTCGAGGCAAAAAATCAGAGGTGTTGACAGCTGGAATTTGGGTCAGAGTGCAGGGAGTTGGTACCTGCTGAGGGCAGATGGGTGAGTCAGTTATGGTATCTGCTATTAACCTTAACTCAAATTTGCTTTACAACAAGATATCCATTAAATCTGCTATGCTATATCCATGACTTTTTAAAATTAATTTTGTTTTTGAAGAGTGACTTTATTTAGGTTCTTTGTGGGGAGGGAGGTAATTAGGTTTATTTATTTATTTATTTATTTATTTATTTATTTATTTATTTATTTATTTATTTATTTATTTTGGAGGGAGGTACTGAGGATGGAACCCAGGACCTCGTGCATGCTAAGCATGTGTTCTATCATGTGAGCTACATCCATCCCCCAAACTATGCCTTTTGCTATTATTCTATACTTCATATATTTTTATATACTATCTGGCATCCTCTAATTAATTGGCAATTGTTTTTCCTGACTCTACTCTCTTCTCCCCTCCTTCACTAATTACGCCATTTGTGTTCTCAAACATTATTTACTCTCAATTCTTTATCATTCTATTTATCATTCCATTCAAAATTTTGTAATCTGTCTCAAAAGCTCTCCAGGATTTCACACCAACTTTTTTCCGTACTTCTCTTGTTTCAAGTACCTCCAGATATTCACATATTTCCACAAACATCAGATATAATAATATGGCATTTAATGTATTTTTCAGGTCCTATGTTCTGTCATTTCCCTACTACTTCTATCCATACTGAATACTCTCCCTTATTTATTCTCTGCTTCCCAAATATATATCACAAGCTTCACTCCTCTGTATCTTTGCTCCCATAGCCTGTTATGCCTTGAGTATCTCATTTGTTATTGCCCAAACTAGCTGTCATTTCTGCGATTGTTTCCCAATTTCCTTAATAGAAGGAATTATTCCCATAACAGTGCATCCATAATACTGTTTATTCTTCTGTGTATTTGACTTGTATTAACGCTATTGTCTCTTATATCTGCCAATAAATTGTGAGCTTTTTAGAACAGGCACCTACTAAGAGCTTTATGCATAGCAGATGTCGAACAAATGGGTCTTTGGTAGCAGCTGATCAGAACTAAGTTAACTAGTCTGCAAGATGAGATAAGCTGTATTAGAGAATATAATTCCTGTTTCATAATAATAATACCCTATCAACCACTCTCAGGATTACAGACTATCTGCCCTTAGTAATCTTTTGAAACATGATACCAAAGACAATAAAAAAAATTATCAATATTGTTAAAATGGTCACACTGCCCAAGGCAATCTACAGATTTAATGCAATCCCTATCCAATTACCCAGGACATATTTCACAGAACTAGAACAAATCATAATAAAATTTATATGGAACCATCAAAGACGTAGAATTGCTAAAGCATTACTGAAGAGAAAGAAAGAGGCTGGAGGAATAACTCTCCCAGACTTCAGACAATACTACAGAGCTACAGTCATCAAGACAGCATGGTATTGGTACCAAAACAGACATATACACCAATGGAACAGAATAGAGAGCCCAGAAATGAACCCACAAACTTTTGGTCAACTCATCTTCGACAAAGGAGGCAAGAATATACAATGGAATAAAGACAGTCTCTTCAGCAAATGGTGTTGGGAAAACTGGACAGCACCATGTAAAACACAAGCTAGGACATACCCTTACACCATATACAAAAATCAACTCAAAATGGATTAAAGACTTAAACATAAGACAAGATACAATAAACCTCCTAGAGGAAAACATAGGCAAAACATTATCTGACATACATTTCAAAAATTTTCTCCTAGAAGAAATAAAAGCAAGAATAAACAAATGGGACCTAATGACACTTACAAGCTTCTGCAGAGCAAAGGAAACCAGAAATAAAACAAGAAGAAAACCTACGGAATGGGAGAAAATTTTTGCAAGTGAAACCAACAAAGGCTTGATCTCCAAAATATATAAGCAGCTCATAAGACTCAATAAGAAAAAAATAAACAACCCAATCCAAAAATGGGCAGAAGACCTAAACAAGCAACTCTCCAAGGAAGACATACAAATGATCAAAAAGCACATGAAAAAATGTTCAATATCACTAATTATCAGAGAAATGCAAATCAAAACCACAATGAGGTATCACCTCACACCAGTCAGAATGGCCGTCATTCAAAAATCCAAAAATGACAAATGCTGGAGAGGCTGTGGAGAAAGGGGAACCCTCCTACACTGCTGGTGGGAATGCAGTTTGGTGCAGCCACTATGGAAAACAGTGTGGAGATTCCTCAAAAGACTAGGAATAGACTTACCATATGACCCAGGAATCCCACTCCTGGGCTTGTAACCAGAAGGAAATCTACCTCAGGATGACACCTGCACCCCAATGTTCATAGCAGCACTGTTTACAATAGCCAAAACATGGAAACAACCTAAATGTCCGTCAACAGGTGACTGGATAAAGAAGAGGTGGTATATTTATACAATGGAATACTACTCAGCCATAAAAACCGACAACATAATGCCATTTGCAGCAACATGGATGATCCTAGAGAATGTCATTCTAAGTGAAGTAAGCCAGAAAGAGAAAGAAAAATACCATATGAGATCGCTCATATGTGAAATCTAAAAAACAAAAACAAAGCATAAATACAGGACAGAAATAGACTCATGGACAGAGAATACAGACTTGTGGTTACCCGGGGTGGGTAGAGGGTGGGAAGGGACAGAATGGGATTTCAAAATTGTAGAATAGATAAACAAGATTACACTGTATAGCACAGGGAAATATACACAAAATGTTATGATAAATCACAGAGAAAAAAATGTGACAATGAGTGTGTATATGTCCATGAATGAGTGAAAAATTGTGCTGAACACTGGAATTTGACACAACACTGTAAAATGATTATGAATCAATAAAAAATGTAAAAAAAAAAAAAGACCAGAAAAAAAATTAAATTTTATGATGAACATTTTCTCATGACATGAGTCTCGTTTTCTTCCTCATTTCAGGCACTGCATGTCGGCTTGATTTATTTTATTCCTTATGCTCCAGGAATATGAATTTCCCAGAATGCAAATGGGAGCCAATTGTCCTATGGTAGAAAAATGGTACCAAGTTGCTGCTGATGAACTGACTGGTATCCAGCCTAAGTGAATGGCATGGCTCCTGCAGAGTACAGTGCAGTGTTTTACATTTTCAAATGATACTCAAAAATAAGAAAAATAAATAAAACTTAAATAGGTGCAGCAACGAGCAATAAAAAAGATTAAAATTGATAGAATTAAGCCCATGTGAGAAAAGTTTAGTGGAGTAAAAGTTGTATATCAAAAAGGAAAAAAAGTACTAGATGTCACCTTACTCTTACTTTTTTTTTTTTTTTGAGCTGGGAAAAACCTGTACTCTTTCTCTGTTTATATTTAGTCTCACCAGATTGAATGCTTAATCTGTTCATTCTGGACCTCTGACCTCAAGTGTGTTTCTTGATCTCAACTTACTCTTTCTGCCTGGTTATCACATAAATAATCCTTTGAGTAAGTTTCCAGATCATCCTTAAACTGGTGTTTCTCTCACAAGTTTGTATCCATCTTGAGTTATCCCCTATTGAAGCAAAACTTAGATTTGTGAACAAGATACAGAATGAAATGTCCACAGTTTACAAGTAATAATTTTCAATATCTCTTAGATACTAGGTCTTTTTTGTCAATTATTGATTCACCTGACAAGTATTTTCAGAGATTAATAACTTTTTGAAATTCAGATTTAGACCCTAAGTGGCATTTCCCTATTCCTGAGTATAAGAATCTTATCAATAAAGAAATCTGCCTATATATTACCTATAAATGTCGGCGATCATGGATTCTCTTTCTAAAATCCCAAATCATTATTTTTCAGATCTATATTTTCTAATACATACAATCAACTTTATTTCTCTGTGTTAAAAGCTAGAAAAATAGTTCCTTAGTTCAAAAATTCTATTTTTTAAATATTCCATAATTTTGGAAATTGGTTCATAAGAATTCTCTGAATTTCCTTCTTATGGCATTAATGCATACTTTTGGACTTGGAGTGTTGGATTCACTTAAAGCACCTATGAATTTTCTATAATCTTCATTTATGTATTAAAATCAAATTCCTTTCTATTCTGTTTATTTTTCTAGTTGTATTATTATCAGTACCTTTGGTGTTAAAGAAAGTCCATGGAACACATACACATTTGTGACTGACCACTTTGAAGCTTGGTGTCTTTAATCAACAATTCAGCATTGTTATCTTAAAAATTAAAAGAAAAATCTAAGTTATAGAATTGTTGGTGGAATTCTACTAACAGAGACGGGACTGCAGAAAGAATACCACTATATTAAGTCTCTCTTTAACTTGGAACATCATGAGGAAGTCTAAAGAAAGTATTAGAATTTGTTTAGTTAGTTCATTTGGACTGTAAATTCTTTAAGAACTACATTTAGTCATCTTTGCATCTTCAGAACCAGAAATAGTGCCAGGTAGACAATAAAAAAATGATTTGTTGACCTAAACTGTAATTGTACGTAAAATAGAAACAGTATTTTCTCTCTCATCATCATGTGTACTTATTGAACTTCTACCTCAACATCAGGATGAAGAATTTATTATAAGAAAGTCAATTTACACAAAATAATTCTACAAATGCCTTTTTGAAATTTTTATATTTTTTCAAAGCTTTCTCACACTGAGTATTAAATTCCTAACAATGTTCCATCAATCTCAGTCATTACTTTATATTTGACCATATCTGTGTTTCTTCTTTGACATCTTTATGTGCCTCTTCAAGGAAAGAAGAGTATTGAAGGAGAGAGGGAATGCAAACCCTGGCCTTGTCTCTCTAACACATTTGGTAACTTTGGTCTTAGTAGTTTCATTACAAAAGAGACAACATGACAATACCCTGTGTGAGCTTAAGGCAGATAATCTGTTTAGATGTCTTAGGCTAACACTGAGAATTTATTTCAGAAAAATATGATCACCCAACGAGTTCCGAACATTGGTCTTGGTTTTCTTCTAGTCAGACTTTCCATTCTCTGGTTGCTTGTGGGAGATCAGGGAAAGTCTAAGACTGAATTTCTTCAGTACCCTAATACCTTCTGAAATATGCGATACGTTGTGTCTGATTTTTAGTTTGTGCCTAAAATACTCATCAATCAATGTCTGCTATTAGTCAGCAGAATCCCTCTGGGAAATCTGGTGAAAATCTCAATTCCACTATGTTCCACATTCTCCACCAAGCTTCAGCTCCTTCCAGTATTTGTTCCACGTTCCCTGAATTGGTAGACAGTGACAGAATGTCCTGAAATATTCGCTCAGCTCCAACACATCACTAGGGTGCTGACTCAACTTTTGGCTCCAGAGAAGACATAATGAGAAACTTGCCACTGCCTTTCCTGTAATCTCACAACCTTGAAGCTTTAGACCTTAATCTGGGTGGCCCCCCTTTTATGATGGTTGGACTTCACAATGGTGGGAAAGCGGTGTGCATTCAGTAGAAACCATACTTCAAAGTATGAATTTTGGTCCTTTCCCAGGCTAGTGATTTGCATTACTATACTCTCATGATGTTGGGCAGGGCAGCGAGCTGCAGCATCACAAGGGTAACCAATCAACACATTTACAACCATTCTGTATTCATACAACTGATTTATCTTTCACTTTCAGTACACTATTAAATAAATTGTATTAGATATTTGGCACTCTGCTACAAAATAGGCTTTGTGTTGGATGATTTTGTCCAACTGTAGGTTAGTGTGTGTGTTCTGAGCACGGGTAGACTAGGCTAAGTTATGACATTTGGGAGGTAGGTTAGGTGTATCAAATGCATTTTCAGCTAATGATATTTTCAACTTAATTATGAGTTTATTGGGACATAATCCTATCCTAAGTTGAGAAAAATCTGTATTATTTTTTGAATAGTGGCAGTTTAGAACTTTAATTTTTTTTTTCACCCAGGAAGCCAAAATTCAGGCTAAAATTTCCCAAACCATGGCCTTCAAATTATCTGAACCAGAATCACATGGCATTTTTATAGAAGTACAGATTCCTGAGTCCACCCAGACTCCTTAAATTGGTGTCTTTGAGAGTATTTCTGAAGCATTTGCTTCTTTCACAGGAAATTCAGGTGATTGTTTTTCCAACATAAAGTTTAAAACCACTGCTCTGTCCTGTGTTCCTGAGGCTGATATTTGGGGGTTTTGTAGACAAAGGGATATTAAACTTCTATTTTTCTTAAAGGAACTAAGGTAAATCTTTCCCCCAAATCTGTGAAAGGGTTGTGTGTGTGTGTTTTGAAATGGAAAATTAAAAACAGTAACCTTATGTAATATTCTGCAGTTAAACAATACACCAATTCTTGACACAAAAGACGGGGAATGGAATTAACCTACCTTATCCATTCTAACTGCATTTTGTCACCTAGATTACTTGTTTCAGGTTAAGTTCATTTGTATCCCCCAACCCCACCTCTCATTAGGGAAGGAGAGGAGGAAACTGAGGAAAGAAGAAAAAAAAGCAAAAGAATCATAGCTGAGTGGTTTGTCCCACTTAAAAGTAGAGATATTGAATTAAACAGACTGAGAAAAGAGTAGAAACACTCAATCCTTAAAAAGTATATTAAAATAAAATAATAAAATAAACATCCATATCAACATAATGGAAAACTTGTCTGATTTCCCTCACAGTTACAGAAGTTGTAATGAAATTCTGGCAAAAACAATGAGTTTTCTGTGTAATGACTAAGTGTAGATATTACAGAGGAAAAGAAAAAATGTATTATGAACCATGCAGAACATTTCAATATGCCAGCCATCAGACAATTTCAAGCAGATTAATGAATATTTTGAACTGATATTAAGGTAAGACAAGAGTATGTGACATTATATAAAAAGGGTAATGTTAAAAAAGCAATAAGATTTATTGCAATATATTTCCCAAAGCACTTTCTTTATATTAAAATACAGATTTATATTGTTATCAAAATCACTACATACAATAAAAGCACTACAGATTTGCTCAAAAATTAGACTTCTCTTTCCTCTTATCTTTACTCAAACCTGAACTTTCTATTTGCAAATGTGTACATATTTCCAATAATGGTATTTTTTTAATTGAAGTACAATCAGTTATAATGTGTCAGTTTCTGGTGCACAGCACAATGTCCCAGTCATGCATATACATACATATATTCATTTTCATATCCTTTTTCATTAAAGGTTATTACAAGATATTGAATACAGTTCTCTGTGCTGCACAGAAGAAATTTTGTTTTTAGAAATTTATTCTTAATGTATTTTTATATATAGTAGCTAACTTTTGCAAATCTCAAACTCCCAAATTTATCCCTTCCCACCCTAGTAACCATACGATTGTCTGTAAGTCTGGTTCTATTTTGTAGATGAGTTCATTTATGTCCTCTTTTTTCTTTTATTTTAGAATCCACATATAAGTGATCTCATATGGTATTTTTCTTTCTCTTTCTGACTTACTTCACTTAGAATGACATTCTCCAGGTCCATCCACGTTGCTGCAAATGGCATTTTTTTATATTTATGGCTGAGTAGTATTCCATTGTATGACTATACTACAACTTCTTTATCCAGTCATCCATCAGTGGACATTTAGGTGCTTCCATGACATGGCTATTGTATATAGTGTTGCTACGAAGATTGGGGTGCATGTATCTTTTTGAATTAAGGTTCCCTCTGGATATGTGCCAAGAAGTGCGATTGCTGGATCATATGGTAAGTCTGTTTTCAGTCTTTTAAGGAATCTCCATCCTGTTTTCTACAGTGGCTGCATCATACATTCCCACCAGCAGTATGTTAGGGGTCCCTTTTCTCCACAGCTTCTCCAGCACTTATCATTCATGGGCTTTTGAAATGATGGCTATTCTGACTGGTGTGCAGTGATAATTCATTGCAGTTTTGATTTGCATTTCTCTGCTAATTAGTGATACTAAGCATTTTTTCATGTGCTTATTAGCCATTGATATGTCTTCACTGGAGAATTTCTTGTTGTATGAGCTGTTTATATCTTCTGGTAATTAACTTTCATCAGTCACATCATTTGCAATTATTTTCTTCCATTTCGTAGATTGTCATTTTACTTTGTTTATGATTTCCTTTGCTGTTCAAAAGCTTATAAATTTAACTGGGTTGCATTGGTTAAATATTTGCTTTTATTTCTATTGCCTGGGTAGTCTGCCTAAGAGAACATTGCTAAGATTTATGTCAGACGGTGTTTTGCTTGTGTTTTCTTATAGGAGGTTTAATGTGTCTTGTCATATTTAAGTCTTTAAGCCATTTTGAGTTTATTTTTGTGTACAGTGGGAGGGAGTGTTCTAAATTTATTGATTTACATGCTGCTGTCCAGTTTTCCCAACAGCACTTGCTGAATAGACTGTCTTTTCTCCATTGTATATTCTTGCTTCCTTTGTAGAAGATTAATTGACCATAGGTCTGTGGGTTTATTTGTGGGCTCTTTATTCTGTTCCATTTATTGATATGTCTGTTTTCATACCAATGCCATTCTGTTTTGATTAATGTAACTCTGTAGTATTGCCTGAAGTTTGGGAAGGTTATTCCTTCAACTTTGTTCTTTTTTTTCAGCATTGCTTTGTCAATTCTGTGTCTTCCGTGATTGCATATAAATTTTAGGATTGTGTCTTCTAGTTCTGTGAAAAATGTGTGGGGTAATTAGATAGGGATCACAATAAATTTGTAGATTGTCTTGGGCAGAATGGCCATTTTAACAGTATTGATTCTTCCAATCGAAGAGCATGGGATATCTTTTCATTTCTTTGTCATCTTTAATTTTCTTAATCAATATTTTGTAATTCTCCATGTAAGTTTTTCACCACTTTGCCCAGATTTATTCCTAAATATTTTATTATTTTGGATGCAATTTTAAAAGGGATTAATTCTTCACTTTCTTTTCCTGCAAATTCATTGTTAGTATAAAGAAATACAACTGATTTCTGTATGTTAATCTTATATCCTGGTGCCTTGTCAAGTAATTTTATCAGCTCTAGTAGGATTTGTGTTGAGCTTTCAGGGTTTTCCATATATAGTATTATGCCATCCACATATAGTGACAATTTTACCTCTTCTCTTTCAATTTGGATCCCTTTTATTTCTTTTTCTTGCCTGATTCCTATGGTTAGGACTTCCAAGACTATGTTGAATAAAAATGGTGAGAGTGGACATCCTTGTCTTGTCCCAAATTTTGGTGGGAAAGTTTTCAGTTTTTCACTGTTGAGTATTATGCTGGCTGTGGGTTTGTCATAGATTTTATATGTTGAGATATATTCCCTCTGTATCCACTTTGATAAGAGTGTTTATCATAAATGGATGCTGAATTTTATCAAATGCTTTTTCTGCATCTACTGAGATGACCTGTGATTTTTGTCCTTTCTCTTGTTGATGTGGTGTATCACGTTGATTGATTTGCATATATTGAACCATCCTTGTTTCCCTGGGATGAATACAACTTGAGCTCGGTGTATGATCATTTTTATGTGCTGCTGGAATCTATTTGCTAATATTTTGTTGAGGATTTTTGCATCTATTTCATAGTCATTTGTCTTAAACTATTTTTTAATTTCTTTTTTGATTTCATCATTGACCCCTTTTTTTTTTTCTTTTTGTAGCATGTTGTTTAATCTACATGCTGTTTTTCTTTCTCCTTTGTATTTCTGTGGTTAATTTCTAGTTTGATGACATTGTGGTCAGAAAAGATGCTTGAAATAATTTGTATTCTCTTAAATTTGTTGAGGCTTCTTTTGTGCCCAAGTACGTGATTTATCCTAGAGAATGTTCCATGTGCGCTTGAAAAGAATGTAATTTTGTTTTGGATGTAATGTCCTTAAAATATCAATCGAGTCCAGCTATTCTATTGTGTCATTTAGTATCTCTGTTGCTTTAATGATTTTCTGTCTGGAAGAACTGTCTAATGATGTTAATAGGGTGTTAAAGTCTGATACTTTGATTGTGCTCCCATCAGTTTTTCCCTTTATGTCTGTTAATATTTGATTTATGTATTTAGGTAATTCTATATTTGATGCATATGAGTAAACAAGTGTAATATCCTTATCTTTTATTGTTCCTTTACTCATTACATAGCATCCTTTTTTATCTTTATGGCCTTTGTTTTAAAGTCTATTTTGTCTGAAACCAATATTGCTACTCCTACTTTCTTATTATTTCCATTTGCATGAAATATCTTTTTTCTATCTTCTCACTTTCAATCTTTGTGTATCCTTCCCCTAGAATGGGTCTCTTTAATGCAGGGTATTGTAGATTTTTATTTTATTATGCAGTCTACCACTCTATGTCTTTTGATTGGGGCATTTAGTCCATTGACATTTATGGTAATTATACATAGGTGTGTATCTATTGCCATTTTGAACTTAGTTTTACAGTTGATTTGTTATTTCCTCTTTGTTCCTTTCTTTTTCTTTTTGTGGTTTAATAATTTTCTTTTGTATTAGCTTGATTTCTTTTTGTGTGTGTTTGTGATGTTATTTTATGCTTCTGATTTGTGGTTACCCTGATTTTCAAGTATATTTAACCCATTACTATATCTGTTTGCTTTAAACTGATAGTCATATAAGCTCAAACACATCCTAAAAAGAATGAAAAAAAATCTATATTTTCTTGCTCCCTCTCTCACCCTTAATGATTTTGATGTCTTCTTTCACATCCTTATGTTTGTTCTGTTTTAGTTCATTGTAGTTATTGTCTTTCCAATTATGATTTTTCTCATTTGTATAGCATCCTGATTCTTTTCTATATACAGTAGACCACCTTTCAATATTTCTTTTACCATAAGTTTAGTATTGCTAAATTCTTTCAGTTTTTGCTTGTCTGAAATTCTTAATCTCTCTGTCTATTCTAAAGGATAGCCTTGCTAGATAGAGTATTCTAGGTTGCAGCTTTTTCTCATTCAGGAGTTAGAAGATATCTTGCCACTCCCTTCTGGCCTACAATTTTTGTGTTGAGAAATCAGCTGAAAGGTTTATGGGTATTTCCTTGTAACTCTGTTTTCTCTTGCTGTGTTTATAATCATTTCTTTATCTTTAACCCTGGCCATCCTGATTATATTATGTCTTGGTGTGAGTCTGTTTGCATTCTTATTTGGGACCCTCTGTGCTTCCTGTACTTGGATATCTGATTCCTTCTTTAGATTTGGGAAGTTTTCATTCATGATTTTTTCAAATACTTTTTCAATCCTTTATGCTCTTTCTTGCCCACTTGGGTCTCCTATTATGTGTTGGTTGGCATGCTTTATATTATCCTATGGGTACCTTATATTGCTTTCACTGATTTTTACTTGCTTTTTTGTCTGCTGTTCTGATTGGGTGATTTCTGTTATCCTGTCTTCTAAGTCATTTGTTCCTCTGCATTATCTGGTTTGTTTTTGAATGCCCTTAGCTTGTCTCTTCTCCCAGCCATTGAGTTTTCTGTTTTTGATTGGCTTCTCTTTATAGTTTCTATTTCCTTTTCATATTACTCTCTGTCTCTATTCATTGTTACTCACATTTCCTTCAGTGTTTTATTACCCCCTTTTTGAAGTCATGATCTAGTAGACTATCAAGGTCTATCTCATTGATTGTTCTTTCAGGGAACTTCTCATTCTTTTAATTGGAAGTTCTTTTGCTTCTTCATTCTGCCTATATCTCTCTTAGACTACGGATTATGGTGTATCAGTTATCTACTGTGGTGTTAAAGGGCTGTTTTTGTTTTTGTTTTTTTAAATTTTAATAGGATGTGTTCCTTTGTAGAATGTGCACCTCTAGCAATTTTGCCATGACATCTGTTTTTAGTATGGATGGTTGCCATGTCTTTCTTCCATGTGTGTTGGCTGTCACCCCTTTGATTGTGGATATGGCAGTTGTTTTGATGGTCAGAGGCTGCCCTGGTTGTTGAGTGGGGCCTTCTTTTTGTTCTGTGGTTGTCACAGCTCTGACAGGGGTCAAATCTCTTCCCTTTTGTCTGAATGGAGGCTTCCAGACCCATTTCTCAGCTGAGGTGTGTGGTCGGTGGGGTTGGAGCCCTTTAAGTGCTCTTTGTTGATGCTGCCGTTCTCCCCGCTTTAGTTGCAGGGCTGTCACTGCTCTGCTCTGCTGTTCCCAGGTTCTCTGCCCTCAGAGCTACCAGTGCAGTTCCAATGACTTCTGGGTCACACACCTGGATCTTGGCATGCAATTGGGTCACTGTCATCCCCAGGGCCAAGTGCTGCTCCTGCATTTGCTCTGCTGTGTGAACTCCGCTTATTTGTCTTAGAGGCCGGCACCAGCAGAGCCTCCAGCCCTGTAGCAATTGTGAGTTCAAGCTACCAGGTCAGCACTGTGCACAATGCTGTGGCCACCGAAGGTAGGCAGGCCCACTGGAAACGCTACACCAGCCCTCACTTCTGCTGAGTGCCACAACTCTGCTCCTTGCCCCATTTGTCTTAGGGGTGTGGTTCCACAGTCACCCTTGTAGCAAAATTGTCCCCTCTTCCTGGAGCTGTAAACAAATCTCAGTCCCACCTATGGATTCAGTTTTCAACCCCACCTCTGCCTGGGAGCTGTGCACCAGTGAATATGGTGGCTGTGGCTGAGCCATGCTTCTATTCTCCCTGCCGGCTTGCATCTAGGGCTGGGGGTCGCAGAGACCCTTCATGCCAGTTTCTAATAGTTCCATAGGCCAAGAGGCTGCTGTGTACTCTTCCAAGCCTTGAAGGTCCCCGTCCATCCCCATTGACCTCTCCATTGGAGATGGGCATCCCAGTATAAGAGCACTATACATTCTTTGCCATTCCCTTCCTTGGTGGAGGTCCTTCACTAATTTGTTTTTCCTTCTATTTCTTCTTTGTTTTTACCTCCTACCAGATTTGTGAGGAATTTTGTCTTTTGAAGAAATCAATGATCTGTCAAAGTTCAGCAGGTGTTCTGAGTGAATGGGTGGATCTGCAGATGTCTCTTTTGGTGTATTCATGGGACAGTTTGAGCTAAGAGCATCCTTCTACTCTGCTATCTTGGTTGCTCCTCCCAGTAATTGTATTAATAGCAAACACATTAGTATTTCCTATTTCAAATGCTTGTGATTCTAAGGACCTCCTCCTTCCCTACGGTTACTCTCAGGGAAATGTGAGACATAAGATTTTCAGTCTGTAATATGCCAATTTTAAGTCAACATATACTTCTCTAAAATGGAAGTACACATCTTAGGTTTGAGCTTACATTATGAAGTCTACAAGTAATTTCAGAGACCCTGGGGCAAATGAGTAAAGTGATGTAAAATTTTAGTCTACATAAATTTTGGCCTTTGAAACTGTTAATGTTAAAAAAAGATTTGAAAGGATTTTTATATTACAACAGGAAATTCTATGCCCTAATTAACTGCATTTTCACAGTTTTCAAATGAATGTTTCAAATGCTTAAATTCCATTGATGCCAGTTAAATTACAAAATAAATGAGTCTAAGGTTAACATCTAACAGATTTCATGCTTTACTCATGATGGTAAGTCCAGGCACCTGCCATGGCTACTTTCTGGTACTTAATGGAGAATCAAATATGTGTTAAATACTGAATAAAACATGTAGATTTATTATATTTTAGTTTCATGTACATTTTATTATTTAGTCTTCAAAAATTCTGTGATGTTTTATGCAATGAATTACATATGGTACAATATAGATTTTCAAAAATATTTATTCTTTTTTTGCTTGAGAAATTCTTTTAGATTTGTCTGGATATGAGAAGACCTATCAGTTTTACATTAACTACTTTTTCTTCAGTGGGAGAGACAGATTACCTGCTTTAAAGATAAAACCCTTACCTAGCTAAGGACACTTAGGCACAAGGAGGGCAAGTAACTTTGCTAGGTCACAGCAGTTGATGATGGAGTAAGAATTTGACCTAGACAGTCAGAATTTTACACACACCCAAGATTTCCATCAAGTAAATTAACCAAGAATACAGCTGCATGTAATTTAGGGAGGAAGAATTTCCAGAAAGGGAAGAAAAAGGTATTTATAATGCTAACATAGATAATCCAACAGAGCATTTGAGGACAGCAACGGCTAAGAAAAGTCCCTATAAAATTGTACAAAAGCCACTTTGCAAGAGGCTAGCATGTGAGTTGAAAGGAAGAGGAAGGCAATAAGAATAAATTATGTTTTAATGACGTTTGACAGTTAAAGAAAGAATGTTAACAGGTCAAAGAAAGACTTTCTTAAGGATAGAGGTTAAAAGTGGATGTATAGGGAAGGAAATGCTAGTGTTGAGGGAGAGATGAAAAGAAACGAGAGAGACATAAAAGAAAGCAAAGCACTGATAGAACGGTTTCTCAGAGGAGAACAAGGGTGCACCTTGGGGGAGGTGGTTACATAGGGTAGACCATTTGTCTGCATCCACTACTTAGCCATTAGTTTGAACAGGTCCCTACAGTGAAAATCTGGATTTTTTAAAAATACAAATCTGTTTTTGTATTTCTAGTTATCTTGATACACCTAAGAGTTATATTTTCAGGCATAAGTTTCTGTTTTTAAGGATTTCACAGAGCACTTTTGACAGTTCCTATAAACTTCATTTATGCACCATGGAGTTAGTTAGGAAAGAGTAATAAATCTCAGTGTGAATAGTGTGGTAGGGATGAGAAATCAGCTTGTTTAAACAGAACAATAAACATTTATCTCACTGAATAGAAGAGGTATTGAAATATTTTTCAGAGTGTCTTTTAGATGGTTTTTATGAGGGCAAGGATTCTCAGTCTTTTATCCACATAGAAAATTGGATGAATGAGTCAGTGTTCCCAAAATGTGTTATTAAAATGCACACCACACAGAGAGAGTGAATGTTTAACTTTTACAAAAATAAAAAGTAAAAGCTTGAGGGAAAGACATTTTTTTAAAAAATATTTCAGCTAACAACCATTGGAAATGTACCCTTCTCAAAAGGTAATTGATTCAAGTAACACTGCTGAACTAAAGAGTGACATGTATGTTGGTTTTCATCAGAGTGAGTACTGTATGTTTAGTGACAATTTTTGAATATTTTAATAAATCAGATTAAGAGTAAATACATGAAAATTGAATGAACTTAAATTAATGTTTGTTTTATATTATGAATGCCCTAAGAGATCTAGAAATATTGGGAAAGAATAATATTCTAAAATATTTATACACTGTTAAAAATTAGAAGAGGGTTTTATATTTGCTCTTCCTCATATATAAATAATCATCTTTTATAATAATCAAAAATTTCCTGACAAAGACAATTAAACTAGAAAGGGAAAGGGTTTGTCAAACTGAAGCTCTGTTACAAAAATGCAGGAGATACAAGAATCCATCATTTGAAAAGGACATTAGAAACCATCTAATCTAAGCTGTCATTAATACAGAATTGTCTCTAAGACCCATTTCAACATACAATAAGTAGCTTCTATGTGCCAGTCACCAGGTTTGCAAAGATAAATAAAATGCTTCCTCTACCCAAGAAAATTGCAGTATAGAAATAAAAAGACCAGGCAAGTAAATTGTTTGTAAGTAATTAATACAAAATAACTTTTCCAGTAATACAACAATAACACAGAAGAAGGAATGAATAGTCATTATATGTTGGGTCAGAGAATGCCTCAGGGAGAAAGTAACACTAAGCTGAGTGCATAAAAAATATTTTAAAAATTCACCAAGAAGACAAGGCAAAGGTAGAGATCAGAAAATATCCAAGATGTGCAATAAATTGGAGTGTTTATGGAAAGCATTTTAATATTTCTGAATGGTAACACACTTGTATGTTTTTAATGCAGTAGAGACATGAGGAAAGCTGATGGGTAATGAGACTACAAAGGTGGATAAGGGGCCAGATCATTTGAAATCTTGAATGCAAGCCAAAACATTCCAATTTCAAACTGGAAGCATCAAGAGGCAGGGGAAAAAAATTAAGTGGGAGGTCATATGACCAGACTTAGTTTTAGATGTTTCCTGGTAGCAGAGCATGTCGAAGGGAGCCATTAAGGATGGGGGGATGGGTATGCAGGAGGTCAGTATAACAGTCCAGATACAATGGAATGATACAGTTGAGGGACATGCATGTGGTAAGAGTCTAAGAGATAGTCTTAGGTCGGTTGCAGAGCTGAAGCATGAGTTGAAGACAATACTTGATGAATGGCACAGGGCAATTTAATTGGTAATAATATATATGTAATGTTTCACACCTGAGCAGAATAGATGGTTTTAGCCATTGGTGCTCAGGGTTCTAAGTTTATGAGCTGCCTTTAATGCATATCACCCTCCTGTGACAGTTTTAACACACTCAGGATGTACTTACTTTATGGTGATAATGTCCCTTTGATGAGTGAGCACTGTCTTTTTCATAGACCTCTAGTTGTCACGTAAGTCAGCAGCGTATGTTCTTCAGTGAGCATTTGTAAATAACTCACAAATTAATCACTCCTGTTTCTCAGATACTTCTGCAGAAAGATGAATTGAAGTTGCTCTGTGGTTTCTTTGGCAAGAATGGAGAGAAATTAAACTTTATTAATTTACGTTAAGTCAGACATATATGTTCATTTTATGCTTATCATAATAATCATAATTTAAGAAAAAAATCTCTTTGGTGTTTTGGCCTAAAGCACTATACAAAACAATATTTTTGAACTGTGTAACAAATGAAGATGTTTTAAAGAATAAGAGTTATTTTGTTGATATTCATTTCCTTGAGGATTTCACACCAAATTTTACTTTATGGTTTACTCTCTGTGCTTCTATCATCTTCAGGTTAAATTTTATAGAAAATAATGACTTGGTTTTCATTTAAACCCTTTGTATACCTTTTCTGGAACTAGTTTGAACACAATCCTTGGCTAGGTGTTTTGGCTTCTGAGAAGAAAAGAAAATTATCTAAGAAGCTTTGAAATTTTATTGGTGACATTTTCTACTTTTGAATGCTTCATCTCAGGTTTTTAAAAGGAAAAATGTCTGACTTTAATTTCTGTTAGTGAATTTGACTTTCTGATGACTTCTAATTAATCCTATGTGTATTGCATCATGGACAAGGTGAAATTCACTGCTCATAAGTTGACAAGGTTTATATCATTAGCAAATCCAGTCACTGGAAAATTTTATTGAAATGTGATTTACACAAATTCAAACCCATCTGATTTAAGTATACAGTTGCTGACTTGTGAAAATTCTATAATGTTGTGTAAACACTACCATGTCCATCATTCTATAAACTTCTTCTATTTGCAGTTAATCCCCTCACTGAAATCATGGCCCTAGGCAAACAATGATTTACTTTTGGCCACAATAGTTTGACTTCTCTGGAATTTTGTATAAATGGAATCATACTGTTGTGGTCTTTTGTATTTGGCTTATGTAGCTTAGCGTTGTGTATTCAGGATTTATCCTCACTGTGGTTCTATCTATTGCTGAATGGTATTCCACAGTGTGGATAAACCAGAATTTGTTTACCCATTCAATTGCTGATAGATATTTGGGTTTCTAAAAGAATTTGACTATTACTCTGTTTTTGATTTGTAGATAAGTTCATTAGTATTCTCTTTTTTCTTTTTCGTTCTCTCTTTTTTTTTTTTTTGATTCCATATAGGAGTGATATCATATGGTATTTTTCTTTCTCTTTCTGGCTTACTTCACTTAGAATGATGATCTCCAGGTCCATCCATGTTGCAGTAAATGACATTATTTTATTCTTTTTATTGGCTGAATAGCATTCCATTGTATAAATAGGCCACAACTTCTTTATCTAGTCATCTGTCAATGGACATTTAGGTTGCTTCCAAGTCTTGACTATTGTAAAGGGTGTTGCTGTGAACATTGGGGTGCATGTATCTTTTTGAGTTAGAGTTCTCTTTGGATATTTGCCCAAAGTGGGCTTGCTGGATCACATGGTAAGTCTATTTTTAGTCTTTTGAGGAATTTCCATACAGTAGATGTAGTAAACAATCTAGTGGCTATGTAGGAATGGATACATTTGGGAGTTTGAGATGTGCAAATGATAACCGCTATATATAAAAATAGATTAAAAACTGAATTTCTTCTGTATAGCAGAGGGAACTATATTTAATATCTTATAATAACCTTTATATATGAAAAAGAATATGAAAATGAATATATGTATATATACACGACTGGGGCTTCACACTATACACCAGAAATTGATACATTGTAACTGACTATACATCAATAAAGGAAAGAATTTGGCTATTGTGAGTATATTGCTATGATCTAAGAGGGGATGTTATGACAGAAGCAGTAGTAGGAGCAACGTGAGTAGGAATGAAAGTGGCTTCAAGAAGCTGAAAAAGGCAAGGAAGTGGATTTTTCCCTAAAGCCTCCAGAAGGAATGCAGCCCTGCCAGCCCCTTAATTTTAGACTCTGTCCTGCAGAACTCTAAAGAATAAACTAGTGTGGTCTTAAGTCACTAGGTTGTGGTCATTTGTTACAACTGCAGTAGGACTAATACAGCTTTTGGTTCGTTCATGTTCTGATGTGGAAAGATGTTTTCGTTTCTTTTGGGTAAATATGCAGGAACAGAAAAGCCAAGTCATACAGTGAGTGTGTAGGTATTACTTGAAATAATCAGGTCATTTTAAAACATATTGAGTGTTAAGGCAAGGAGAACTTTGTTTAATGTTCAAGTTGGTTCTCTTATGTCACTTGTCACTGAAATTAACTTTAGCACTTAGGATAAGTTAATCTTTGTGACTAAAAATAGGGGCATGGGAGTCAAACAGAACTACATTTTAGTACCTCCATAATTAAGTAATGTTGAGAAAGCTACATGGCTTCTTTAGTCTCCAATCTCCTTGTCAATTTCCTTCAATTTTCCTTATCCTTTAATATTAACATAAGAAATAATTTGCATACAAACTGAGTAGTAGAATAAGACACATTGTTCACATTAAATACCATGATTACCAGTATTTGACATTTCCAGCAAAGACACTCCTTGATACAGTGTATATGTACATGTCTACCCTAGATGGCCAACTGAAATTATGACAGAATGTGATCATGAACAGAGTTAATCATAAAAAAATTGCAAGTTTAGGTTCATATATGATCTGCCCAGTTGAGTAAAATTAATTATTACACAACTTAAAAAATACATTTTAAACTTGTATTTGTCAGCATAAGATAAGAGCATATAATAAATAAATTCAATCACTATAATTAAATAATTGATAATATTCTTAGGTTATTTAAGAAGTACATTTTAGTGAGAGAGGTTAAGTTTGTTCAAGCCTCTGAATCTAAGCACCAACTTGTAGAAATGCAGGAAAATTGTGTATCTGTCTCTATGTCTTTGTCCATATCCATGCTTAATCTATAGTGACTCTTTATCTATGTATCTCAAGCCACAAAACTACTTCATAGATAGTGGTGTGTTCTTCCACCATGGTCTTCCATATTTGTATGTTGTCCTCAGCTACTCATGACTATTGTCTCCATCCATTTATTCCTTAGAGGCTGCAAAATGGTGATTTCCTAATTCTACCATTCTTTATTTTTATTGCTGTGAATAGTAACATAAAGAGTTAATTTTCCTCATCAACTGTATGATTGCCTTTAGATGATTATGATGAATATGAACGCCAAGATAAAGGCTTCATAATTTTCTAAATATCTAGATGGTTTGCTAACATTCTCTTAAAGTGCCACCTCTACATTTTGATGCATAATGTGAAACTAACATTATATATCCAGCTATTATCTGGATGGTGCCTGAAAAAATTGCAGAGAAATTGCAGGGAAAAAATAAAATTCAATTTTCATTAGAATAGGAAAGAGTGGAGGTTAATTTTATTAAACAGTTAATTTCAGCAGTAATGGATTAAAAAAGTTTTATATATTTCAGTGATAAGAAAAATTTCAGATATGTAGGAAGATAAGTGGATTATTTTTTCAAATCTTCTAAGTAACAGTGCCTTTTAAAAATATAACTATTAAGAAACAGCAAAAACACCAAACACACAAAACCTCCGAAGCTTTAATTTATCTCATTGCAATATAAACATTCTAAACCATCTTTTATGTATCTAATTCAAAATCAGAATTTTACACAAACATTCTGAAGAACTTTAATGTTCATTGCTTACAAAATGAGTTCATTTGGGGAGTTACATACTATTTAAGTCATAATAGATGCAAACTCTAAACTAGGAAAATTAAATAGTGAGGAGTAGAAACACCTCAAAATAACACATGCACTGAAGACAATGCATTGAATCTATCACATAGGATAAATACTGATTGATATTTTCAATAGGTACACCTTTTAATGAAGTAATGGTCTAGGAAATGCACATCAATGCTGCTAAAATCATGAGTGAACACTTTATGGGAAATTTATGATAATGTTGAACTTTACCTGAGTCCTCTGCTCCTGGAAAACAATGAGGAACTTATTCAGTATCTTTTAATAACTACAATGAAAAAGAATATATATATATATTATATTCTATAACTGAATCATTGAGCTATACACCAGAAACTAACACAGAATTGTAAATTAACTATACTTTGAAAAATAGAAAAAGAACTCCCTACCCCTTTTGATTTTGGGAAGCGTCTTACTGCATGGTCACCTTTCCGCACATGACTTAAGGAAGACGCGCAGATGACCTTCTTTTTTACGAAGACAAGGCAATGTACAGACCCGCCAAGTTCCCATTCTTTGTCTTGCCGGCTGAAATGAAGTTCACAGCCTAAAAGCTGAGAGTTAGGTTTTATTCAGTGGATTTTCTTAGGACTGGAGCCCAGGACAAAGCATCTCAGATTTCTCTAAGAAGCTTTCCATTGTGGCAAGGTAGAAGCCAGAACGTATGAGTTTTTGCAGCAAAGACCAGGTAGGTGGAACATCAAAAGATTACTGTTAATTGAAGAAAATCAGATATCTCAAGTTAATGAATTTAGCCCTTTTTTATCGATGGGAAGGTGCAAAGGTCCAGGCTCATGGAAATCATTACTTTGATATGTACCTAGCCATCTAGGGCCAGTGTCCTGTTCTTTCATGTCCTGAGTTCCCTCCTCTCACTGTCAGGGGGTAGCAGTAGCAGCTGACGATCTAATGGCCACAACAAATGATTTTATTTGTGATTGACTGTGTGATGGGAATACAAAGATTCTGTACACTAGTCTTCATAATGTTTGTGTGTTCTAAAATTTTCATAATAAATGTTTAAATGATGGTTTTGGATTTCTAGCGTCAGTTTTGTTATGTAAAGAGCTGGGATTTCATCACTCCTGTGCTTTCAAGAAAAAAAAAAAGCTAATCAAACTGTAAAAGTAACTTTTATTAGATTCATCAGAGAATAGAGGTCACAAGGCAAACCAGAACTGTAAAATCTGAAGAAGCGCTCAAGTGCACAGAATCCAGCCAAGTTGTCTGTTTCTTCTTGATTCAGTCTTGGTGGAATGTATGTTTCCAGAAATGTGTCCATTTCTCCTAAGTTGACCAATTTTTTTCCATATGGTTTTCCTAGTTTTAAATCCTCCAATGAATAAACTATGCATATAAGATAAACTCCAAATTCTTTGGCAGCGCATACCAAACTCTCTTTAATCTATTTCTAATCCAAAATGCAATAAATTCACCATTTCCCTTTCTTCTGACAACCAAACTTACCTTCCTAGCTACAGCTGTGGGCACATGAGCAAAACCAGGCCATAATTAAACTCATTATAGCTATACATGTTGATTGATAAAGAAGTTGGCACATAACCCAAAGTGGTTCTATTAGTCTTGTCTCATAAAAACTTCTAACTCCACCTAGGGGAAAAAAATTCTTTAAAACTCTGGTCATGTAGTTAAAGAACTTGTGTACAGGGCTAAGGTCCATTTTCAAAGACCTCATTTTCCACATCACTCTCCACAGAGAGGAGAGAAAATTAGAAGTGGACACCGTAGTTCAAGTCCCTGGCTATGACTCTCCCCAATACTAGATTGTATTCACCTTATTACACTCTGTTCTTCCATTTCATCACATGATCTAATTAATTTTCTGTATTAGGGTAAACTGCGGAGTTGGGGTATTTCCATATGTAACTGAAGAGATTTGACTAATGCAAAATCCCTGGATTTAGTCTTTTTACCCCAGGCTCTCGTATTTTCTGTCACCACTTTGAAAATCTGTTTCATATCCATAGCTGCAAATTTATCCCTGGACTCCTCTTTGACATGATCCTAAGGTCAGAGTCAAAGGCCCAGCATACTCTTTTTCCTTCCTTAATTTTATTCTAGCCTTACATAAAGTTTAATTTTTCATTTTTCTGAATCCCAACAGGTAGATTATAAAGAGCTTTAGAATTCAACAGTAGCATCCTCCAGGAGCCCTGGGAGGTCATGATGGCACCAGATAGAAATAAATTTTGTTGGACAAAGCCATCTCCTGGTGGAATGGACTCTTCCAAGACAAGATAAGCAAGAGGCTACCCAATGAAGGATTATTGGGAAGCAAGAAAAGTTCAAATGATGAAAATTGTCTCATAATAGCCCCAAAGTACTTACAATAAGTAAGCATTAATCTTCTTTACCTAAAGATACAAATAAGGGACCACAATGAGATGAGTAAGAGGGGCAGAATTGGGGTGATGCTGGTGAAACACTCCAGTCAGAAGGCCTTACCGTTTGCTCTGAGTCCTTGAACAAACAATATAATCTTGTTGTAATTCAGTTTCCCTTCCTATTATTGGGTGCAAATCACTTACATGGCTATATCATAATTATGGTGTGATGATTAAGCAATTAATGAATGGATAAACACTGAAAATTACACTGAATTTTGCAAATGAGAGAATTCTATAAATATAATAGCTTAAGCCAAAAGAATAAGTCTCAGATGGCAGACCATCAGATACTGAGACAGGCCGATGGGACAAAAGACTCTTTAATCCATCACTCTCAGTCACCCTGAATAGAGGTGATATTTCCCATTTTCTTACCTATTAGCACTACCAAAAGTTAAAATAGTACCACTTTCCAAGTAATTTAACTTTCTGAAGGTAACAGAGAAAAACAGAATTTTTGGATTTCAAGGACTGGGTTCAGTAAGTAGTATAAATATGCCACTTGTGAAAGACACAGTGATTTCAATGATACTGCTAAAAATTAAACAAGAAAAATGTTACTTTGGAGATTCCTTAAGCATTTTATTTGTTTGCTTGTTTGGCTGATACTGCAAGGATTCAAGATAATTAGATTTATAAAAAAACATAGCAGAAGCATCCAATTTTAGTGTTGTGACAGGCCCATTGGTAAAACCTGCTCAAGCAGAAAAAGAAGTTAGGAAATGATAGTTTATTCTTCTTCTTCTCCTGGAGTAAAGGAAATACACTTAGAAACTTGAATCCATCCATCCTCTCTTAAGTGGAGAAGACATTAGCCTTTCTCTTTTATTAAAATCAGCACAAATTGAACATTCATAAATTGATTTTCTCTATTCAGTCACAGTTTGAAACTTAGCTTTCTACACATTTTAAAAGGCAGTTTTTGAGTCAGAATCTCCTGGAGACACCTTCTGAATGTAGCTCTGATCTCATGAAAGCAAAGAAAGCAGTTTCAATCTGGTAAAATCTAAACAAAATTGTAGTGCCTGCTTATAAGTACAAAAAAAAAAAGCAATGACAAGTATTTTTTATCATTAAATTCTAAGATTTGCAGTTTCAGCAAAATAATCAGTAGCCATTTGTTGTAAATACAAAGTTACCTAATACAACAGTTCCATTTTTTAATATTTCTGTCTTTGTGCACTACCTACAAAGCACCTACTGTGTGAAAAGCACTGAGCTGGGAATAGACATAAAAATACACAACATCAAATTCAAAAACACCTGCTTCCCTATAGTATACAATGTGGCAGGAATGATGGAGTTTGGCTCCTGAGAGTAGGTTATAAAAGACAGTGTTTGCACATATATAGAAGATGGCAGAGCAGAAGGATCCTGAACTCACCTCCTCTCACTGGCACATCAAAATTACAATTATTTACAGAACAATCACTGATGGAAAAGACTAAAACCTACTAGAAAAGATCTTCTTTATCTAAAGTTATAAAGAAGGAACCACAACAAGATGGCTAACAGGGATAGATTTGCAGTCTAGTCAAGGCACCCCCCCCAGCTAGGAGACACACAAACAGGTAAACACTTACAATTGCAGAGGTTATCTCCAGGGAGCAAGGGGTCAGAGCCCCACATCAGATGCCCAGCCCAGGGCACCTTTACTGGGTAGACAAGCCTCCAGTACACCTGGTTTTGTGGGCCAGCAGGGCTTATTTTTAAGAGACCCGGAGAACTGTGGGAAATAGACATTCCATCCTTAAAGGATGCACACAAATTCTAACATTCTCCACGACTTAGGGCAGAAGCAGTAATTTGAAAGGAGCTTGAGTCAGACCTACCTGCAGATCTTAAAGATTCTCCCACAGAGGCAGCAGACAACTGGAGCCCACCCTAGTAACACAGACACTGGCGACAGTCACTTTGGGCAGCTCATTCTAACACATGGAAACTAGTGCCAACAAGTGCCATTTTGGAATCCTTCCTTGAGTTTATCAGCCTCAGGACCCAGCCTGTGTTTGTCCGCCAACCTGTAGACACCAGTGCTGGGTGGCCTTAGGCCAAACAACTAAATGGACAGGGACACAGCCCCACCCACCAGCAGACAGGCTGCCTTAAGACCCCTGTGCCCACAGCCATCTCTGGACATGGCCATATCCACCAGGGAACCCCAGAGCTGACCTCACACACCAACACACAGGCACCAGGGCTGGTACACACAGGGTCCTTTAGTTAGAGACACTGCACCCAGTTATGCTTGCCACTGGGCTGTACCAGCCCCAGAAAGCCCTGGCCCAAGGCCCCATGCATGAGCAAGTCTGCTATACTCCCGGGAACAGCCTCTCCCGCTGGTGCGCAGACACCAGCACCGAGACAACCACAGCCCCTCAGATTGCTGTGGCAGGGCCCAACCCACCTACTACAGGTGAGCATAAGCCCTCAGGCCTGATCTCTTAAATCCTGGTTCTAGCCCCCAGTGAGCCAGCATTATCCTTAGGACCCCCCAGTTCACCTACCTCATGAACTGGCCCCATCAACCAGTGGGGTCTGGCAGCATATGTAGGAGGCAGGACCTGACAACCAACTGGACTGGGGGTCAGGTATGCCTACCAGACTGTCCAAAGCAGCCAGCCTGCTGTAACAGAAGGACCCAGGCAGCCCACATAGGAGGCACAGCTGGAGCATACAGCTCTGGTGACCAGAGCAGAATGTGCTGCCAGGACACACAGGACATTGCCTATAAGAGGCCACCTAATCAAGGTCAGGAGATGTAACCAACATTCCAGATATATAGAAGTAAAATTCACAGACTAGGGAAAGTGAGGAAACAGAGGAACATGTTCCAAATGAAGGACCAAGATAAAACCCCAGAAAAACTAAGTGAAGTGGAGATAGACAATCTAACCAAAAAAGAGTTCAGGATAATGATCATAAAAATGTCAAGGAACTAGGGAGAAGAAAGGATGGGCAGAGTGAGAGGTAAGATGTTTTAAATTACAAACAAGCAGAGATGAATACAACACTGCAAAGAAGAATACATTAAGAGGAAGCAAGAGTACACTAAATGTTACACAAAAATGGATAAGCATGCTGGAAGACAGAAGAGTGTAAATCAGTGAGGCTGGGAAGGAAAATGAATAAAAAGAAATTAGATCAGTTTAAGAGACCTCTGAGACAACATCAAGCATTATAGGGGTTCCAGAAGGACAAGAGAGAAAGAAAGAGGCCAAGAACATACTTGAAGATATAGTAGCTGAAAACTCCACTGACCTGGGAAAGAAAACAGAGATCCAAGTCCAAGAAGTACAGAGTGTCCCAGACAGGATCAACTCAAAAAGGAGCACACAAAGACATACTGTAATTGAAGTGGCCAAAATTGAAGATAAAGAGAGATTATTAAAGGTAGCAAGTGAATACCAACAAGTAATACACAAGTATCTCTCATAAGGCAATCAACTGACTTTTCAGCAGAAAAACTGCAGGCCAGAAGGGAGTGGTATGATATATGTGGAGTCTTAAGAAAGCAGAGCAAACTAGTGAATGTAATTTTTAAAAAAAAAGCAGCAGACTCACAGATATAGAGAACAAACTAGTGGTTTTCAGTAGGAGAGGGAGGGGGAGGGGCAGGATAGGGGTAGGGACTTGAGATATAAACTACGATGTACAAAATAAATAAACTATAAGGATACATTCTATTGCATGGGAAATATAACCAATGTTTTGTAATAACTATAAATGGAGTATAATCTGTAGAAATGTTTAAATCATTATGTTCTAACATTGGAACTAATATATTGTAAATCAACTGTATCTTAATATAAATGAATAAATACATGTTGAATAAATAAATATCTATCTATATAGATACACATATTTTAAATGAATTCATGAAAAGGAAAGTACTGCTTTCTTGTCCTGAGCTTGACTTTAATTTGTTTTCTGGTGCTGGGCAAGTCACTTTTTTCCCATGTCATTCATTTATTCAACACTTTTTAATTGAAAGCTTCCCAGCAGACCATGCACCGTAAGCAAGATGGACCTGTGAAACAGACAGACCTGGTCCCAGCTTTCAGGGAGCTGATTCTATAGTGAGTAAGACAGGTATTAAAGAACTGATTGCATGTGTAAATAAATACATACACAGATTGTATAAAGTATAATAAGAAGCATTTGATGTGAAAGAATATCTAAACTTGGACGTCTGGTTTATTTCCCCAGTCTTAGAAGGCTTTTCTTAGGAAGCAAAATTGAAGCTGATACCCAAAGGAAAAGAGAACATTTTGTGCAAAGAGCAAAGGGGAAGTGTTACAGGTCTGAGGAACCTGAGGTCAAAGGGATGAAGGGCAAAGAATGCACCCTAAGAGCTAGAAACAGCCCAGATCTTGTAAGGCCTTATAGACATGTGAAGAATTCTGAAATTTATCCTAAGTGAAATTTTTAAAAAATTACTGAAAATTATTAAACAACAGAGTGCCATAATCAAATTTATATCCTTAAAGGTTTCTTGGGCTGCATTGTACATAGCGAATAGATGGAATAAAATACAGCAGTTGGAAGAGACCATATGCATACACTAAATTGTAAATAAAGCTCCAAAAACCATAATGCTGAATAAAAAAAGAAAAACAAAATGTATTCCATAGCACAATGGCATATATAAATTTTGGATACCTATTAAAAATGTAAAAATTGTTGTTCTTAAAAGGCTGCAAAGTAATGGCGACAGGGGGAGGGGGTTAAGGGAATAAATAGCTGAATAAAACAAGAGAGAGGCCTTACATGGACCAGTAGGCTAGAAAATGATGGGTGTAATTAACCAGAAACCCTGTACCTGAATTCCTCCTTTGGCATACACATAGGGAGTAGGATTTGAGATGAATCTTAATGGATAAGTAGGATTTAGATAGAAAAGATGAAAAGTGTTATTTCAGGAACAATGCCAATAAAGCAAATATTTGCAAAATACGCAATATGAACAGAGGGTTTCAGTTTAGTTTGGCTGGAATATAATTATGACAATAATAAAGAGGAAAGGAGCAAAGACTGAAAATAGGGTGGGTGTAGATACTGGTAATTTTGCACCCCCAAAGGAGCTGAACTTCTGTTTAGTGATAAATTTTGAACCACTGATTTATAAACAGGAAAGTAACTGAAAATTTAGGAGGAGTATTTTAGGTCTGAATATTGCACAGGATAGATTGAATAGGGAGAGGGTAGTTAAGGAATTGGAAATCAAGAGACCAGGTTCCATATAGTAGTCCAGGAAAACTTAACCAGACAGAAAACAAACACAGAAGTCTAGGATAAAGATGATAAGGACTTAGCTGTGCCTTTCCAGGAATAGTGGGAAAAATCAGAAGTGGAAGTGTGTAAATCTCATCATCATGCTTGGCTAAAAATAAAAAGTGTTGAGGTGAGGAATTGGACAAAGCCGAAGAACTTTTGGAATTATGCATAACCAAGGGAACTGAGGTCTCTTTATCAGAAAAGAAAATTAAAGCATGTAGGTGGAAATTCAATTTTGCACACATTGACTCTATATAATACTTGATTATCCAGGTAACAGTATTTAGAAGTTAAGGGAAGTATAAGATTAGAGTTAAAGAGATGGACAAGACAAATATGTAATTTAATATAGAGTAGTTGGTAAGATCTTTGGAGTGCAAAACTTCGGTTTTAAATTGGTGATGATAATTTTGTGTTGTGCATTAAAGACTTTTTATAAATTTTAATCAGTTTATCTACTTAATAAATAAAAGTTATTTTAGCACCAATTACATGCAGGACAGCACTGGGAGCTGAGGATGCAGGAGTGAAGAATACAACACTATCCTTATTCTTGTCACTCTTACATTTAGAGGTTTTTTTATTCAATATTTATTGAGCACCTACTAAGTGCAGAGGACTGGGCATAAGTAGATGTATAAGATATGCCCTTTGCTGTGTCATGGGTGCAAGTAGATTTCTAGGGACATCTAGAGAAAGGAGATCTTAGGGAGAATATTGGAGCTGGACTTTGTCCATCAAACAAAATATATTAATCTATGTTAACAGTTCCTTTAATTCTGATCTTAACTCTGTGAGGGTCAAATAAATAGCACATGTTATTGGTGTATTTCTTAATGGATATTCTGAGCTATTTAGCAAGATTAATAAAAGGGTAGCTTGGTAGCTCTGTCGATCCTTGTGTTCCTCTTCCTAATTTCACTGTTTGGTTTCAAGTATGTCTTTCTATTTAGCCCTGGGTGGAAGAACAAAAGTATTCCTTGAGAACAGTGGTTTTTCAAGGACACCCTTGAAATACACCCTTCATACAAGTGGTATGTTTGCCAAACAAAATACACAGTTTCTAACACACTATGACTAACTCAGATAAATATATTCTCCAAAGAGAAGTCATCATTTCACTCTGTCTATATAGAGATGGATTTAGTAAACAGGTTAAAACAAAGGTCTTCTATTACCTGAGGAGTTGGGTCCAAAAAGTATTGCTTTGATTTATGTACAAGAATATCCTGCCTATGTTTTCCTCTAGGAGTTTTATAGTATCCAGGCTTACATTTAGGTCTTTAATCCATTTTGAGTTTAATTTTGTATATGATGTTAGAGAAAGCTCTAATTTCATTCATTTACAGGTAGCTGTCCCGTTTTCCCAGCACCTCTTATTGAAGAGACTGTCTTTTCTTCATCATATATTCTTGCCTCCTTTGTCATAGTTTAATCAACCATGAGTGTGTGGGTGTATTTCTGGACTTTCTATCCTGTTCCATTGATCTATGTGTCTGTATTTGTGCCAGTACAGTACTATTTTGATTACTGTAGCTTTGTAGTATATTCTGTAGTCAGGAAGCCTACTTCTGCCAACTCTATCTCCTAGAGTAATAGAAATAAAAGCAACAAACAAACAAACAAACAACAGAGACTCAATTAAGCTTAAAAGCTTTTGCACAGTAAAGGAAACCATAAACAGAATGAAAAGAAAACCAACTAAAAGGGAGAAAATATTTGCAAACAGTGAGACCAACAATGGACTATTTTCCAAAATATACAAGCAGTTCACACAGCTCAACATCAAACAACAACAACAACAACCACCTAATCAAAAAATGGGCAGAAGATCTAAATAGTCATTTCTCCAAAGAACAAATACAGATGGCCAACACACACATAAAAAGATGCTCAACATCACTCATTATTCAAAAAATGCAAATCAGAACTACAATGAGGTATCACCTCACACCCGGCAGAATGGCCATTGGCAAAAAGCCTACAAATAGTAAACAAACACTGGAGCGGTTGTGAAGAAAAAAGAACCTTTCTACACTGTTGGAGGGAATGTAAACTGGTGCAGCCACTATGGAGAAAAGTATGGAGATTCCTTAAAAAAACAAAAAAATAGGCTTAGCCTATGATCTAGGATTTTCATTCCTGAACAAATACCTAGAAAACACAAAAACTCTAATTTGAAAAGATGCATGCACCCCAATGCTCACAGCAGCACTATTTACAACAGCCAAGACATGGAAGCAACCTAAATGGGCATCAACAGATGACTGGATAAAGAAGAAGTGATATATATATATCTCTCTCTCTCTCTCCATATATATGTATATATGTATATATGGAGAGAGAGAGAGAGAGAGAGAGAGAGAGAGAGAGCACAAGAGAGAAATACTACTCAGCCATAAAAAAGAATGAAATAATGCCATTTGCAGCAACATGGATGGACCTAGAGATTATCCCACTAAGTGAAGTAAGTCTGTCAGAAAAAGACAAATATTATATGATATCACTTATTATGTGGACCCTTAAAAATGATACAAAGTTATCTATAAAACAGAGACTCACAGATACAGAAAACAAACATGGTTACCAGGAAAGGAAGGGAAGGGAAGGGAAGGAGCTGGTGAGAGGATTAAGTTGGAAAATTGGGATTGACAGACACAAACTATTATGTACAGA
This sequence comes from Vicugna pacos, assembly GCF_048564905.1. Classification (NCBI taxonomy): domain Eukaryota; kingdom Metazoa; phylum Chordata; class Mammalia; order Artiodactyla; family Camelidae; genus Vicugna; species Vicugna pacos. The sequence continues at coordinate 82,178,010 of NW_027328741.1, read as the reverse complement.
ATAGAGAAACAACAAAGTCCTACTGGACAGCACAGGGAACTATATTCAATGGCTTATTGTAACTTGTAATGAAACAGAATATGAAAAGACTATGTATGTACATATACATGTATAACCGAATCACTATGTTATATACCAGAAACTAACATAACATTGTAAATCAACTATGCTTCAATAAAAAATGGAAAAATTAAATAAAACAAAGATCCTCTGTCAACATAATTTTCAACAGTATTATAAAGGATGGCAAACATATCTCTTTGACAAAAAACTTTCACTATCTCAGACACCAAAGAATATGCTCAAGCAAAACATTTTTGCTTAGATTCAGAGTGTTTGATATTCATATACTCTAAAGGATTTGAATTTTAGCTGAATTTAAAACTAACAGTCAACATTTAAAAGGTAAATATTATTCCCCAAATTTTGTGCTCTATTTTGCATAGCATGTGTTGTGCTTCCTAAGAAAAGAGGTGTTTTATTTTCTGATTAATTATCTACTTTCCATGGATCAGTGTTGGAAGCTTGTCAAACACAAGTCAGGGACGCCCTGTTCGGTATTCATGCAAATAGGATTCAATTATCCCCTGTAAGTTTCCAAAACTTGCATAAGTCATTAGTTTGAAAAACATGAGAATTAATGCAGGGGAATTTTGAGATGATGTCAAAGATATTTTAAAATTATTCCCGTTTAAACTTTGATTATTCATACTCAGAAAGTGCCTGATGCAGCTGATTTTAACTACTACAAACCATAATTTGCACAGTAAAAACACAACTTGCCGACTTCATTATTTTGAGCATATTTTGTCTAAAAGTTAACATTTCTTTAGATTAAGTTATATTAGATAGCCAATGTGACTCAAATTAAATATGCCAGTGAAGTACACCTAAATCATCTCCTTAGATGCTTAATCCCATCCAATTCATGTTATAATTATGAACATAAACAGAGGCTCATTTTCTACATGTGTGGGGTGGTTTCTTCCATTTACTTGTAAAAGTTTTAGCCCTGCCTGTCCCCACAATTATACACTTATTTACATTATGCCTTCAAATATTTTAAAATTTTTCATTAATATCAAATGCCAATTGATCATTCATCAAATTCAAGGCCTACACAAGGCACTGGGTACTGAAATATGCCAGCAACCTATCAATTTGCTAAGCTCCTAGTCTGTAAAATATATTTTATTTTTATTGACAATTAGATAATCACTGTAGTGAACTGATCACTTTGATAAGCAAATCTCTGCTAAATGGTTTACTTCTCTTCACCCTTTGATAGATGAAATGATCTATTATGTTTATTATGCATTTTATCTCCTCCCACTTTGTCTATAAACCCCCTCACATCAGGTTCTCTGTCCTACTGCTCCACCAAAAATGCCCTTATGTATATTAGCAATGACCTCCACCTTATCAAACACCTTGAACTGTCAAGCCTCAGCTTTCCTGACTTAGTGGCAGCATATGACACAGTTTTTCAAGCCCTCTTCTTTAGAATAAATCCTTCAGTTCACCTAGATTCCAAGTCTTCACATTTTCCTAAATTGTCTGCAGTCCTCTGGCTGAGTCTGCCTCAGCTCCCTGACGACTAAATTTTAAAGTGATGTAGGTCTCTCAGTTTTCAATCCTTCTCATTTGGTTTCTCTTTCTGTATTCACCCCCTTGTTTATTTTATTTATCCTTATCATGCAAATACCCACACATATACACATTTTATGGTTCTCAGATTTATAGAACTACTCCTGAACTCCAGACATGTATATCAACTATATAATTAACGTCTCCACTTTTCTGTCTAGCTCAAGTGCAAAACTTTTATTAACTTGTAATGAAACAGAATATGAAAAGACTTGTATGTACATATACATGTATAACGGAATCAGTGTTATATACCAGAAATTAACATAACATTTTAAATCAAATATGTGTCAATAAAAAATGGAAAAATTAAATTAAACAGAGGTTCATAATAAGCTTTTGTTGTCTCCCTTACCTTCCCCTCCAATTGTCTTCCCTCTCAGTAAACGATAAATTGACCCTTCTGTTTATTTAGGTGAATTTCTTAGAAACATCCTTGACAATAAGATTTCTCTCCAAATCCACATCTGATCTATGAGCTATACCTGCCTTTAAAATATACATATATATACATATATATATAAAATCTGAACAAATCTCTTCTGTTTCTACATATCTGGTCTAAAACAGAATCATCTTTCCTCAGAATTTTTCCAATTTGTTTCACTCTGCTTTTGTCTCCACCATCTACTATGTTCTACTCTCAAATCAGTTAAGAGTTATTCTTTTAAAATGTAGTCAGAAGATGTGCTAATCTACTTAAAAGCCTCAGATGGCTCCAGAACTCATTTGCTTAAACCCAAAGCTCATGAAAGGACCTCAGCATCTCCTGTGCTCCCTCAACTTCAGCCTTCTCCAACCTCATGCCAGGCTCACCCCACCACCGTGCCTGCATATTGCCTTCTCTCTTCTGCCTCAGATGCTTTCACCCCAACATCAACATGCTCTACTCCCTACTTCCTTCAGTTTTCTGCTCCATGTCTGGCTGGACCAGCATCAAACATAAATGAAGCCGGCATTAGTTGAAGTGATTAGAATATATATATACATATATACACACACATATATAGTTTTTCTTTTTTTTAAGGAATTCTCAGCAAGTTAAAAGATTTACTACCATTCCGGCTTCATGTTAAGTCCACAGCCCCGGGGCTGGCCATGAGTGAGAGCATAGTCACAGGAGGACAGACCAGATGGTGAACAAACCCAGCACCTGGCATGAGTCCATCTCTCTTCACTGGATCCCTGCTCCACGGAGCAGCTGCTGGTGAGTCCAACTCTTCAGTGTCTGCCCCACTCACCCTGGCAGTGCTCCAAGACCAAGGCAGGCAGCCTTGCCACCCCCAAGCTCACAGCTCTGAGGCCGCCTCTACCCCCTAACACTGGAGGAAACTTCTAGGGTCAAGCACGGCAGATGTGGCCCATTGGAGGGAGAAACAGTGCTGAAGGAGCTGTCTCCAGGACAAAAGGACAAGACATGAATGTTCTTACAACCAAGGTCACAAACTGGCCACCCATGAGCCAGATTTTCTGACTGACAAGTCTGTTTGACCCCTTCTGCCTGCTCAGTGTTTCAAAAAATAATTCATTGCCAATATTTAAAAATTGATTTTATGTAAAAATCTCAACTTCTGGTTTTTCTAAGGAAAAAATAAAATTGAGGATATTTGGCAATGCTGGACCCATATTTTCATGTGGTACTTACTGGCTGTAGCTCAACAGCAGCTGCTCCTATGGACTGGATGCCCCCTTTCCAACTCACCCAGTCCCCACATCCCTGATTATAATGCCAGTCGGCAGCGGCTGCCTCCAATCAGTGCTGTTACACAAAGGAACAATGGAAGACAAGCCAGATGCAGCAAGGTCGCGGTCGTCATCACTCACTGATGCCTTGTGCTTGGCCCTGCAGGGACCTGAGTTCGCAGAACTTAAACACACAGAGCATTCTCAGGTATCTCTCCTGCCACAGACTCTGCTTCTCCAGGGTACACTGGGCCCCACTGTTACCTGGGCAAGCCTAGAGAAGAACACTAAATTAATCATAGACGTTAATGGATGGATAGACACAGATCAACTGCTTTTGATCTTTCATTGAAAGATAGGGTTGGAGTAAAATGAAAACTGTTAATACTCTCATTCTGTCTTTAGGTCAGCTAGTGACACTCAAAAGTAAAATAAAACCAATGAGAAAACCATAAAGGTACTTCAGGAAGCCAAGACTGGGTCAGTCTGAACTTGGGGGCATAAGATGCATTAGTCACATTCCTTGACTACTTATAAAACAAGTTAAGTTCTTGGAAAGCCATGTGGGTGAGGAGGAAAATGTAATGGCCAGCTCAGCAGAGGTTCTGGGCTCTCAGAGATCATCAGCCTCATTCTCCCTTAGGTTAGCGCTGCTCGTCCCTGCCTAAAAATTTTGTAGTTGGTATAAAATGACTTTCAGCGACGGAAGTGTCATCATTGTTGAAAAGGGATTGATAAAGGCCAGGGAGCAAAATTTGGCCTTCACCAACATAAAGCAGAGGAAGAGGATGCCCTCCTCACACTTCCTTCACTCTGCTGTGTCAGGGGCACCTTATCTGCCTGTCAGGGAGGCAGAGATCTTGATACAACCCAGATGCTTCCCACTGGGGCTCAGGATGCTCTGGGTCCAGAACCTCCCAGTGCCAAGCCAGCTGGGCATATCCAGGTCGGGCAGCTTGAAATCAGTCCTGGGCCTTGAATAGGTCCCTTCTTTGAAGGGATAGTGGCAGGGAAGCCCACAGGTGTGTGGGGGTTCTGGGCAGGGAGAATTAAGCTTCCAAGTATATCACAGATGTCATAAATGCAGCTCCCAATTTGTTTTACACACAGGATTTTAACCCAGAAGCCAGCCACTTCTTTCACAGGTAATCCCACCTTCTGAGGATCATCAAAGAGGACATTGGTCTTGACCTCGACACTGACAGTCAGGGTCCCAAGAGTGTTAATGGGGTCATGTTCCAGAGTTATGCTTTTATCCCTGTGGTGTCCTACCCCCCTCACATCACAGTTCCCCCAGGAAGAGCTACCAAGCCCGTTCGAGAGGATGTGTGCAGGAGCCTGCATCTGGGGGCTCCTAGCAAAGAGTGGATCCTCACCGGATTAACTACCAAAGGCAGACGTCAGGCAGTAATGTGCTGCTGCAACGGGGAAAGGAGTCCAATGTGAAGTGAACTCAACTTTGATTCGTCCAGAGTTGACTGAGCACTTTAAAGGGAGAGTGAGGGTGTGTGAAAGTGGCCTCGGTAGAACCAGGGATGTGAAAATCTACTAAACATAGGCGGGAAGGGGGGGTCGGTGTGAAACTCACCTGGGTATGCTCACCGGTGCTTACTGAGCTTAGGATTCCACCGTCTCACGGAGGCTGGAAGACAGGGTCACAATCTTCAGGCATTGGTTGCAAGGAGCAGTAAATTCTCTTGATAACCTTGAGTTTTCCTACTTAGATAGGCACTTAAGAGGGGCTAGAGGCATCTGAGGAATGCAGCCTGGAGACTGTTAGAAGCTTTGTTAGTGTTTTGTTTAAGCCTTTAGAGGCCAAAGTTAAGGCTTATTCAAGAAGGGGGATCAGGGGAGCCTGTTTGGAGTTTGGTGAAGAAGATAATCTTGCCATCAGCGCTGTGTTTAGGCTGGCATGATTGTTACCCATCACTGAGGCAAGACAGTTCCGAATAGCCTGTTTTCTGAAGTTCCTGCCTAGAAACCCTCTCAAGGAATCCCTGGACTCACCTCACTTTTTCCAGCCACTGACGACAGATCACTGGCCTTAATTTTCAGATGTCCTGCCTTGAAACTTACTTTGTATGATATGCGTTTGTGAATGTCTGTTTCAGGGAGGAGAGTAGGTCTGGTTCCTGTTAGTCTATCTTACTTCTATTCATTGATTTTAAATCTCTTTCATCTTACGTTAATGTAGTCACTTCAGCATTCTCTTGATTTTGGTACTTGCATGGTATGTTTGTATAATCTTTGGTTTTTCACTTCTGTACATCTGTATATTTAAAATTGGTTTCTTGGAAGATAAAGCATGCCCCCACCCCAGTTGTTGGGGGTTGTTTGGCTTCTATCTCCCCAGGAAATGTTGGCTGTGGTCAGTTGTAACAGTAAATACAACAGAATCCTAATGTAAACATAACATCATTATACTGCAGGGCTCTCTGTTGAAGGCATTGCCCAAAGGGGGGGGGCGGAATCTGAGCTTTAAAAAACTTAATAATTTTTTAAATTTAAAAAATTGGATTTTTTTAGACAATATATAGCAGTTACAAATTTTTTTCTCCAGTCTGACAATCTTTGCCTCTTAACTGACATTTTTTTCAATTTTTATTCTTTTTTAAAAAATTTTTATTTATTTTGTAGGGGGAGGTAATTAGGTTTATTTATTTATTTATGGTTTAGAGGAGGCACTGGGAATTGAACCCAGTACCTTGCGCATGCTAACCATGCGCTCTACCCTCCCCCCTAACTGACATGTTTTAAACCTTGTTGGTATGTTTGGATATATATTTATCCTTTTTTCTTATCGTTTTCTACTTATGCCCCATATACTTTTTGCTTGTTAATTTTTTCTGCCTGGCTTTGAATCAATCAATTTGTATTTTTAGTTTATTATTAGCTTATTAGTTATATTCCTCTGCCTGAATTTTTTAGTTGTTGTCCTAGGGTTTAAAATATGCACCTTTTGTGTATTACTTCCTAACTTTAAAAAGATACTATACTACCTTGTTCACAATATAGGAGCAAACATTTTTTATTTCTGTCTCCCATTGTTTTTGTTGTGCCGTCATGTCATTTATATTTATACTCATTAAAAACAGCTAATTGTTGTGTTAACTATTTACAGTTTCAACAATTAAATGCTGTTTTGAGAATTTAGGGAAAGGAAAAATGTCTTTTATATTTACCTCCATTTTTAACAATCTTTGAAATTATTACTCTTTGTGTGGATCCAAATATCTGGTATCATATTTCTTCTGCCTGAATAACTTCTCTTTACATGCCCTTTATGCAAGTCTGCTGACAGCAAATTATATTAGATATTTCTGGTCTGAAAAAGTATTTACTTTACCTTAATTCTAAAATAATTAATAGACTTTATTTTTAGAACAGTTTTCTATTTCAAGAACAATTCAGAGATACTACAAAGAGTTCTTATATACCCCTCATCCAGTTTCCTACACACGTTAGCGTAGTATATTTGTTGCAATTGATTTTCTGGTAAAAACTGAAAAAAAAACAATAGCAATGTGATGTTATTAGATAAAGTCCATAGTTTATTCATTTTATTTAGTATTTACTTAATGTTTTTTGTCCAGGATTCACTGCAGAATATCAGATTGCATGTAGTCGCCATGTCTACTTGGTTGTTTTAGATTTTACTTGTTTTTGATGACCTTGAAAGTTTTGAGGAATTCTGGTCTTTTTTTCCTTCCATAGGAAGTAAAAGACCTTTATTTCAGAATACACATATACACACATATCATATATTTTATATATATGTGTGTGTCATGAATTAAGTACTCTGAACCTTTAAAACTAGTTTGTATATTTCGATATGAAAAGGAATATCTTTATTCATTTGAAACAAACAGAAAATTCTATATAGTACGGTTGTTAGACCACATTGAACTTGACAAAATAATCTATGTTAGGTGATATAATTTGTCTTTAAAAATGGAATGAAAGAAATCTAGAGTATTCAATAGGTAACACTGAGAGCCTACTATACAAAGATGCTAAAGAATGTTTAACATTTAAAGTCATGATATATATCTGCTCTCAAGTCCTTTACACGTAGTCTAGAAGGGGAAACATACATAAATAAGTAGTTATAACAAAGTACAGTGATTCCACATTGGAAGTTAAGTACCAAATATGGAGACAATGCAATGGAGGAAGTTGCCATCTTTATTTGAGATGGAAGAATCAAGGAGATTATACTTTGATGTCTTGAAGGATAAATAGTCGGTCATAAGGTGAAAAGTGAATGAATATTCAATGCGGAAGATGCAGCTGGTACAGAGTGAAGTACAAAGCATTTGGAAAATTATAGGTAGTTTGTTGGAACCATGTTAGTTAACTTAGATTTTAACCTGTAGCTATCATGAGATGTTGAGATACTGAATAGTTTTAGTAGGGAGATGCATAGTTGAATTACTCCAAGTCACAAGTCAAGTGCAGTACTCCAAAGAAAAGATGTTAAAAAAAAAAAAAAGAAGCTTGAACTAGAGCCCTAGTGCTGGGCATTGGTAGGTGAAGAAAGATGGGACTCTCCTTAAAAGGTAAAATTGACAGGACTCGGTACTTTAATAATTGTGCGAGGCTGAAAAAATAATCCAAGATAATGCCCAAGTTTGTCTCAACCTGAATGGTTGGTGGTTCTAGTAATTAAGAGAGGGCACCTGGGAGAAGTAAAAGGATGAGGAAGAAGAGAGTTAAGAAGGAAAATAATGAGTCAGATTTTTTTAAACACTCAGCTCGTGGGAGATTGGCATTGTGTATTCAAGCCCAAGGAGCTGATGCAAAATCAGGATTAAACAGGTAGCTTTTAACTCTTACAGCAGACATCTATTTCAGTCTCCTCTCTGATGCACTCACATTCCCCATCTTAGCTCAGCGCACCCTAACTCTGCATTTACCATCTTCCCACAGTCCCAATGCTGACAAATCGCTAAAGCCGGAAGACGCAGTAGCACTTTGAAATCACTTTGAAAGTGATTTTCGAAGTATTTTTTCCCCCAAAAGTTGGAGAAGGGAGAACATCACTAGACTCTCTGTTCATCCACTTCTTCCAATTTCACCCACCAATGACAGCTGAAGCTCTGAAGAATAGGGTGCCAGGATTTGTGAAGCATAAGGAGACGTGATGCTCTGACAGCTCTATGACAGCTTTTTGCAGGCAGGTTGCTGTCCTGTGAGCTGGAGCTACACGGGATTTTGTTCTCTTCAAAACAGAAAGTAGATGAAGAAACTCTCAGGCTTGGACAGATGGTTGAGTTGATTAAAACATCCTTTTTCCACACCAGTCTCTCATTGTTGTGACCTGAGTTACTGGCCAACATCCCCTTGCTGCAAATCTGGATTCCTGACCCTCTTGCTGTCTTTGTTAGTTTCTATAAATTTCCAGCTGTTTTGCTTCCTGCTTTGTTTCTCTGACTTTGTGTGCATTATATTCATGCCATCCATCCTTGAGCTGACCTAAAAAAAGTCTGTCCACATGCTCTCCTGTACCTAACCTCTACCTCAACACTCAGATGACGCCAAGCAGACAAACACCCACTAAGCAAGTTCCCTTCTCAGGCTACACCCCATAATATGACTGTGGCACCAATTCTAACAGAAGCTGATCCTGGATGGTCGTGAAGAATGGCGGTACAGGTACAATCATGGCAGTTGTCAGAGCCACGATTTCCTGTGGGTCACCGACTTCCAATTTCACTTTTCATATGGTCCATGGAAGAATTCAATTCTACTTCTTTTTTCTAACATTTGATTTTCCAGAAAAAGAAATCTACTACCTTGGAAAGAAATTGTCTGCCGAAGTCTTGGTATGAGTTGAGAGAGGTCTGACCCCTAGGGGAATACTTTCCAACTTACATTAAGGAAACTGCAAATATAAAATTCAGAAAGTCACAAAACCAGAAGTTTGATTTGGTATGGTAGCACCATGAGAGTCACTTGTGGGTATATATTATACTGTATTACTAGTTAAATTATAAAATTTTGCTGAACATAGATACAATGAAGGATATTACCTTCTCACTCAAACATCCCTCTCACTTAACTTCTATGTCCATCATATTTTAGCTTTTCCTAAAGCTTCTGGTTTTCCTAGAGTCTCTCTTCCTAAATTTTGCTGCCAATTGAATACAAGATGCAACACTTATCCAACATTTGATATGCCATATTTTTTCAAAAACATGTAAGTTTAACCTATAGTTATTATAAAGTGTTGAGGTACTTAATTTTAGTTGTATTAACAATTTTAGCAGTGTCATATAATTTTCAAAGCACATTCGTATCTTCTTTTTTGTTTGATTCTCATGTAGTTTCTTAGATTTTCAGGGTAAATATTTCTATTCTGGCCCTGAATGAAGAAATTGAGGCTTATAAGAACACGTTCCAATAATTATAAGCATTCCATAATTTAAAGTCACACACTCTGACATTTACTATTCCTCTATCTTGTAATATTATTTTTATTATTTATATTCTTTATATGTACTTTATTATTTACCACCATTTACTATACTATATATACAACTTACATACCTTATCTTTGTATACCCCCTCACACTCACACACACACACACATTAGAATGCAACTAACATAAACTCCATCAGATAAGGAGTTTAGTTTACTTTCTTTGCTTTAGTTTTCCCAGAATAAAAAAAAAATTCTTAGAATAGTAGTAGGCACTCAATACCTATTTATTGAATAAATCAACATAAAATTGAATGGGAACCTCTTATTAGTAATAATATCCATCTGGAAATGGTGAACAGATAAACTGTAGCTAGCATTTACTGAGCACTCATCAGACGTCAAACACTGTGCACACATCAGTGATCTCATGATGGAATATTTCCGAGTGGGTGAGAGAAAATCATCTCCATGGGCCTGAGTCACAAATTCACTCTTGTTAGCTTTGTGGCCTCAAAAAAGATACAGAATCTTTAAGATTCAGTTGCTAATTGGTAATATAAGAGTGATAAAACACCTAAACTAATAAGACTTTTTGAGGATAAAACTTGCAAACCTATGGTAATTGCTTAGTTAAGTGATGCTACTTTAAGTAATAGTAATTCTTACCACAGCGCAATGTGCTCTGTGCATTTATTACCTCTATGAACAAATGAGAAATGTGAAGTGTAGTGTGATTAACAAATTTGCTGAAAATCACGAGGTAAATTGTGACCTCATATCATTCTGACCTCCAAGCCCACACTCTTAACCTCAACAATACATTGCTATTGTGAAAACAATTTTAAAATCAGGAGAAGATAACACCCATGGCAAAAAAACAAGAACATAATATTCTACTAGCATCCTAACTGAATATTATATATGTATTTCAATTTTAAACATATGTTGTCTGTTGAATAGGATCTGAGTTTCCTAAGCTGAGAACTAAGCATAGTGTATTCAAGAACTTGGTTAAATTGTCCCATTGCATGGGGCCTGCATTGCAGCAAATATTCATGGAAATAAATTGGCCTCCTATTGGGACTTATAAATAGTTTTACTGAACAGAAATTTCCATTGAAAAGGCATTTGCTACTTAGGGTTTTATCAGCATGTAATTGAAACTCCCAGTCAGGAATTTAAATCTTAAATTTGAAAAGGACACACCACATACACAGAACATATAACAATACATCAATTGCACACACGTCGGCCATTATTTGGATTAATTCGCTCAGTGTACTCTCTCTCCCCTTCTCTCTCCCTATATTCCTCTCCCTCCCTCTCTCTATCTCACATTCTTTAGTTTGTCAGTTTATTAAAGTGCACACATTTCTAGGTTCTAGATTCCTAGAAACTTGAGAATATGTACATGAATGATTATTGAAATTATTTTTCCTGAGTGTATTTACAGCAATGACAGATAAAGAACAATTTCCAGATAAACACAACGCAGGCAATATTGATGTGTGGATGCACACACTCATGGTGAGGAGTGTGGAGAAAGAGTTAGAGAAGGAGTGTGGAGGGGAGAGGAAGGGGCAGAGAGGGAGAAAGTAAAATCTAGAGAGATAGAGAGTGCTAGGGCCAGTAGGGGGGAACTCTTGAGGGAAGCATCTCTTGGGCATGTTTGCGGAAGTCTATAGCTTAGTTCCCTGAATAAACACGCTTGGCTCTTCTCTTTTCCTTTTCCCATAATAGGGTCAGTGAGGTGAGCTCTTATTTACAGAAGAAAATGGTTCCAGGAAATTGTGTAGATGGTTACAATGGACACTGTAACCTTAGCCCAAATGTTTCACATTTTATTCTTGAAGGAGAGAGAGAAAGAGCGAGACTGATTTCACGTTATTTCTTCCTACCTATATCTTCCTACCAAGAAAAAAAAATGGACTTTACTGTTCCCTTGAAGTATATTCTCATTTGATTTAAATGTTGATTAATGTTTTCTTTTCATAAATTTCAATCAATTCTTATATGGGCATTTTTTTCCAGTGCTGTTTGTGTATTGTGACTGATTTAGCTGTATTACTAATTGTCATGAGGAATATAACCTGTCAAAAATCATTCATATATACTACATGCAAGTAAGATTTTTTTAAGTAAAAGAAAAGTCTGAATAATCAGTAACATTGTGACATTTTAACATTTAAGTGGCTTACGTAATACTTGAATAACGACTCTGTGTGTGTGCCCCATAGAAGTAATGCACACACATATGTATACATACACATACACTTGTGCACATGCATACACATATACATAAATGTGGTTGCGTGTTCATCTAAAGCCCCAAAAACACAATTACATTGTGTCCTTTGGCTTACTAAATTTATTATGCAATCTAGAATGTCACAAGAGTCTAGAATTAGGAATAAAAAAGCAAGAGGGTATTCAGTGATTCAACTTAGCAATCAGGAGTTGGATGGCACTGAATGCCCAAGGAGTGTCATTCCAGAAATATCTTAAAAAGTCCTACTCTTTGAACCTGTGTCACAAGTAGGCAATGCTATGTATAGAAAATTCAGTCCCACACAGTGATTGACAAAAGAAATACATGAAAATAATCCACTTACTACCGGTATATTCCTGGTGGTCTTTTTATATACAAATGTAACATATGAAATAGGTGATACATGCCTGACACACAGTTATCAGTTAGTAAATTCTACTTAGGGTGGAGAGTTTCACAGCAAGTAGGAGCACAAGATTGTGACTAAAATCTCAGTTTCAACGTGTATCAATTATACAAGTTTGGGCAATTTATTTAATCTTATCTAATGTCTTCTTTTTTCTTCTTAAAAATGATACTAAAAATGTCAGCCTTACAGACTTAATGTAAAAATTAAATATCTTACATGCAAGTCATTACAATCTTCTGGGTTGCAAACTGTCTCCTCCATCATCATCATCATCATTGCCATTATCAAGATGTTTTACCTTTTTTTTAGATTAGATATAGTCAGAAATCAGTTAAAACTGAAAAATACCAAAATTGAGACACCCAACATGGGCATTATTACAAAGCAAGGTCAAGAGTCAGAAACATGGGAAGATTAAGCTATAATTACATTAAGAAAATTTAAAAGGACAGGCTGGAAGTATGGTGAACACTTTTGGAGAAGGTAGAGCCAAGTGGGGACGCCATAGCAATGGCCATTGGGAGGCATGAGGCTCCCATATCTAAAGTGTGTGTCTTCAGTGACAAGAATTCCCTTCTCAGTTCAGGCATCTGCCTTCAGGTTCTCTGCCTTTCTAAATAGCTAAGCAATTTTTAGACTTCACTTACCACTGGTATATTCGTGTTGGCCTATTTATCTGCAAATACAACATCTAAAGGTTGCAAGATTTTATATGTATGATATTATACATAAAAACATTCTTTAAAAATAACTACAGTCTGCCATTTTCACTGACAATATGAAGTGTGTAAGGCATTCAATTCAGTAGACTGTTTCTGGGAACAGAAAGATACCAGGACAATACATATTCTGAAGTCTACCCTTTGGTGAATAAATTATTTAGATTGTTCTATTCCAACCAAAAAATGATCCTAGTTCTAACCATTCAAGCCCAGGCTTCCTAGACCTGACCTCTGGGGCCTTACTTCCATCATCATATTAAAGCTTGGTACCAGGTCAGACACTTTATACAAGTGTGATGAAAGAAGACGTGTACCCTCAAAGTAGGCAAATGGTCCAATTCAGCCAAGGTAAGCATTTTCCTTCTGTACATCTTTCCTTTGAAACCATAAGCTGTTTGAAGGTGTCTTTTTCTGCTATTATGGACCCTGCTTCTGATGCATATTTAATTGAAAGTGAGAATTAGATGGAAAATACAATCTACTCAACAGCCACCTTCCTTCCCACGAAGAGTATTAAGCTCCACACACAGTGACTTATGGTTATTTCATTAAATGCAGGTGATTACATCTATAAGATTATTTCTTTCTGTTAATGAAAGGAGGACAGATTCCCAAAAGAATACAGGCCATCGCTTTTAATAAAAACAGCAGACTGTAATGATCTATTTATAGAAATATCAGTGATTATAAAATGTCTGAAAGCTTTGTTCCAATCACACAAAGCATGGAAATAAATCATCTCAAGATTCACTTTTATACATTGGAAAAAAATCTTGCCAAATGATTTACAACCATTGGAATGGAGATAATCACTAAACAAAGCTGAATCATTTGGCTTTTACCAGATTAGAAACATATTTTAAACTCAGGAAATTTTGAGCAATAGAATTCCAGACACCATTTTCCTTTCTCAGGGGAATACTGTATCAAGCTGCGCTGTTGTACAGGATGATATGTGGGTGTTAAAAACAAAGCTTGGGTGTTCACAGTGAAAGAAAACAAAATTGCAATGACTTCTTCAGAGTGAGTCTACATCCTTATTCACAGTGTTGAAGAAATAGCAAAAAGGAAAATAAATGTCTTGAATGATAAAGTTCCTCCTGTGAAAAAAATCAAAATAACATGAAGTAATTGATACAATTATATTTTCTGAGCCTCTGCTTTGAAATTTGAATATCCCAACTCATAAATGGCTTTTAAATAATCCAGAAATCTGTTCAGCTCCCACAGCATACACAAAAGAAACGCACTTCATTTTGAAAGCAAAACATTTTTTTTTATATCCGACAAAAGGCTAAACCTTTGAGCGGTATAATGGATCACCGTGGGAGGCTTTACTCAGAGATGCGTAAAATGTATGCATTTTTACCAAAACGGTGTTTATGAGATCCTATTCACCCTGGGTGTACATCTGTTTAGGTTATTAAAAAGTCAACGCGTCTAATGGGCCGCCGGCATGCAGCTAAGTTTTAGTCAGCGTTTTCTGTTCTGTGCTCCACAAATCACAATAAATCCAGGAAAAAGTCAATTGTTAACAACTCTCAACTCTACCACTGCCCAGTCAAGAAATGCAATAGCTTAAGAGTCCCATTAGATGAGTGAATTAAAAAGGTTTATTTTAGATAGGATTTAGATTTAACAGTTCCTTCCACACAAGCTGAAACGTTATCACACTATCTCAAAGTTCATTCCATAGCATCAGGGACTTCATTTCAGCAGTTTTAGCAACAGACTCTGCAGATTAGAAAGATCTATTATAACTGAGTTGCCTAGAGGCAAGAAAAAGGGAGACTGGAGGCTTGCATGTTCCACTATAGTATTTGGATTCAGGTTGCAAATATTTGCTTATCATTTATTTAGAGGTTTGCAGCATTTGCATTTATTTATTTGGAGGAACGATGAACTGGAACGGTGTATTAGTCAAGAGCTTCCTTTTTGTGGGCTGTTGATAAATAACCAACCTGAGTATGAAAGGAGAATTTGGCTAGAGCAAGCAGATGGCAGGAAGCAATCTGAATGTCTTCTCGCTGATTAATCTAAAGGTTTAATACGGGGCAAGATTCTGGGTGCAACAGTATTGAAGGCTTCTAAGCTTAGCCTCTGGTATTTCTTTTGAGAAAATCAGGACTACTGTGAAATCTCCCAAGCACCTATTTCTCAAGAAGGAAAGCAGAGAAACTAAGTAATGTTGGCAGTGCCTACCTCAACCTTCACCTACTTTACCTATATGTAGAGTGACATTTAAAGGCGTTGGAAATCCCATCAAAAGCATGGCAGTGTCTGCTACTTGTGATGGTGATAAAAAAAAAAGCTGTGATATTAATATTACAGAAGGTGTAAAACTGAATCCAAAGTTACTTCAATTCATACATCTACGATCAAATAAAATGAGAGTCTTCTCATAAAATTCCTAGAGCAATTGTTCTAAACCCTGGCATCAAGTTAGAATCACCTAGAATACTTATCTAAATTATCAATGTCCAATGCTCTTCTTGCAACAATTCTGAAATAGGTTGTCTGAGAGAGAAACCCAGCAGCAGCAAAATCTAAAAGCTTCCTGTGGAGAAGAGCTTTGACCCCAGGCGTTCTTGGGCACTACGTAGAGTGAACAAAGTTCTAGACCTTATAGAAAGTTCTAGACTTTATAGAAAGTTCTAGACCTTACAGAAAATGTAGCACATCTGAATGTCTTCAACCTTCATTCTATTTTCTCCCTTTTGTTCTTTGCTCAGAAAATAAAGCTCTGAGAAAAGTGTATGGAATTTCATACAATTTTGACCTCCCTAATAACAACTGTGTATTTATTTCTGTATCTGAATAGTTTCCTCTGAAAGAGAGCAAATAGGTTTCCTCATTATTTTCTGCAGTATCTGAATTTAAGTACAGCATGGAGACTTTGCAACAGTAAGTGACAATATGAACTGCAAAACAAACATCGTGATTTTCTCAGGCGCACAATCTCAGCAATTAAATGCATCTGTGTGAAAGATTCTACCAATCTCAGGAGGTCCATCTTTATTTCCTATGGTTTCTTTGTACAAATCTTGCAAAAGTTGTTCATTAAAATCACCTTTGTTATAAAACTTTGCTATAAAAATTAAGGTATTTTGTATCTCTGGGTTGATGGGGTAATGGGGACTAACGGAAAGGATGTTTGCCTACCACTGCGAGATATTTGAAAGCACAAAATCTCTGATCTATTTTGAGAATTTTTTTCTTCTAGTATACAAGTACCTGAATGCCATGGAATGTTGCATACCAGCGTAACTATATGAATTTATATTGAGTGATATGCCTTACCTATTTGGAAATGAAACATCAGAAGGCTCACATACGGCCTGAGCTGGAGGATATGTATGTTAGGGTGTGACTGTTAGAGGCAAAGTGATATGTTTTCCTGAGAAATTGACCCTATTTTTAATTAGATATGTCTGACTTTATCTTTGATAATACCCTCTACTTAGAATTCTGCTGTATCTGATGTTAATACAGTCATTAAAGCCTAGCTATGCTTATTGTTTTTCACAATATGTCCTTTTTCAATTTACATTCAATATATCTATGCCTTTATATTTAACATACCTCTCTTATTAATATCATACAGTTTGGAAGTTATCTTTTTATCCATTCTTATAGTTTCTGCCATTTAATTAGAACTATTATAGTCCATTAACATCTGTTAAAGTTTGATGTAATTATTGATACGGTTGAATTTTATTTTATTATTTGTTTTGTTTCTATCCAGTGTTTTCCCCCACCTTTTTTTTTTTCCTCCTTTCCTGTTATTTCAATTAACTGGTGGGGAGGGTGTTGGTATGAATGAGATAATTTTGTTTTCATTTATCCATTGGCCTTCTTGATGTATTTCTTGACATGACGTGTTAGTAGTTACTAAGGAATTACAATTACTTGCAATTACTTGGAGTTAATAGTTTACCATTTCAAGTAAACTTTGCAACCTATAAGTTTATCACCCCACTATCCTTTTTAGTTGTCATTTTATATATATTACCTCTACAGCTGCCTTAAAATCCAAAATAAAATGTTATAATTTTTTTCTGTGAACATTATATGTATTAAAAGAAAGTGAAGGATAAAAATAAACCTTTTAGATTTGCCCGTGTATTTTTTATTTTCAAAGATCTTCATTCCTTTCTGCGGATCCATTTTCCCTCTGACTGTATTTCCTTTCAGCCTGAAGAACCACCTTGATCATTTCTTGTAGAGAAGATCTTTATTTTATTTATCTAAAAAGTCTTGTTTTTGCTTTATTGTTGAGAAATGTTTTTTACGAACATAGGATTCTGAGTTGACAGTATTTTTTTCCTCCTCCACTTTGAAGACATTGTTCCACTGTCCTCAGGCCTTCATGGTTATGAATGACAAATCTGTAGTCATTCAATTGCCATTCTGTAGGCAACACATTTTTCTCAGGCTGCTTTTAAGATTTTCTCTTTATCTTTAGCTATCCACAGTTTAACTGTGATGTGCCTATGTATGTGGCTCCATTTATATTAATAGTCCCTCATTTTCACTGCACTTCATGGACCTATAAATTGATGTTTTCATTAAATATGGGAAATTTTAGAATTTATTTCTTCAAAAAAATTTTCTGACTTAATCTCTTTCTAATCCACTTTTGGAAATTCAATTACATGTATGCTATACTTTTTTGTATGGTTCCCACAAGTACCTAAGTTAAATCCATCTTATTTTTTCCCTCTGTACATGAGATTGGATAATTTCTTTTGATCCACCTTCAAGTTTACTAAATATTTATCTGTCGTCTCTATTCTATTGTTAAGTATATCCTGTATGGGTTTTTTTTTTTGTCATTTTAGATAATAATTTAGCAAATCTAGAACTTAGTTCACTTTTATTGTTTCTGTTTCCCATCTGAGATATTTCTGTGCATTATAGCATACTTTCCTTGATGTCCTTGAGAATCAAATGATCATTGTTTTAAAATTTTGCTAATTCAAATATCTAGGCTACCTCAAAGTTTCTGTCTCTTATTTGTCTTTTCTCTTGAGAAACTATGTTTTCTCATTTGTTCATCTTTTGAACAATTTAGAATTTTATCTTGGAAATAGTGAATTTCATGTTCTAGAAAACTCTTGATTTGCTTATGTTTCTCCAAAGAGTGTTATTATTTTTTAAACAAGCACTTAATGGGGTTGAACTAAAATTGCAAATTTTGGTACCCCTGGGATGGGTGGCAGCTTAAATACTGTATTAGTTCTTTTGGACTTAGCTGGTCTGCTTATAAGTCTGAACTGCACACTCAGAGTTCAGCATACAGGGAAATTTTTCTACATGGAATTTGGGGTGTTCCTCTGCAGTGGTATCCTTTCTATATGTTACCCTTAAAATTCCAGGAACAGTGGTTGTCCTAAAACGTAGTCTGTGGTTCTTCAAAAATACTAAAGGATTCTACTGAAATTTTAGCTGGTCCTCATGGCACTGAACAAGCCCTCAGGCTAAAAGCTGTAAAAGGTGTGAATTCAATTATTCCTTCCTTCCTCTCTTTCTTTCTTTCTTGCTTTCTATCTTTCTTTCAAATGCCAGCTTCCCTTCATTTTCTATCTGCATTCAATACCCTCCTGTGGCCTTAGATTTTTTTTTCCAGTATTTTTTCAGTTTCTTAGAAATTGAGATATAATTGACATAGATCATTGCATTAGTTTTAGGCATAAAACATAATGATTTGATATATGTATACACTGCAAGATGATTACTACAATAAATTTGGCCAACACCACATATAACTACCATTTTTTTCTTGTGATGAGAACTTAATCTTAGCAACTTTCAAGTGTACAATATTTTTCTCTAGATTTTATGGTTGTTTTCTGCAGGAAGTTTGGTTCAACTGGAGCTAATTTTCCATATCTGAAAGTTTATATTCAGTATGTTGTTGTGACAACTAACCAGAGAGTAAGAAAATAATAAGACCACATAAATAATTCAATTGGGTAGAAAAGAAATTAATTAAACCTTAAGAATCTGTTAGGTCCTTTCACAAGTTTCTCAGCAAGAACTACTTGGGAATTTTAAGTTTATCTGAGGTTATATTATTATTATCAACATAAAACAAGCAATGGATTTGGGAATTTGTTATAGAATAAAACTAATACTAAAATTATTATCTGATTGGCACTATTAATGAGTTGCAGTACACCTTTTGTCTCTGCATGCGTGTGTACTTGGGTCACTTAAATCCTAGAAAGAAAAGGGCAACCCCAAACAATTATTATGAGATACATGAGAACAAAATTGTTGTGTAAGCATTGATTTAAAGGATTTTGATATGGTATTTTTCTTTCTCTTTCTGACTACTTTACTTAGAATGACAATCTCCGGGACCACCCATGTTGCTGCAAATGGCATTTTTATCATTTTTTATGGCTGAGTAGTATTCCACTGTATACCACAACTTCTTTATCCAGTCATCTGTTGATGGACATTTAGGTTGTTTCATATGATATCACTCATATGTGGAATCTAAAAAAAGACAAATGAACTTATATATAAAACAGAAACAGACTTGCAGACATAGAATACAGACTTGTGGTTGCCAGGGAGAAGTGGGGTGGGAAGGGATAAACTGGGAGTTTGAAATTTGGAGATACTGACTGATATATATATATATATATATATATATATATATAAAATAGATAAACAAGTTTGTACTGTATAGCACAGGGAAACTATTCAATATCTTGTAGTAGCTTATGGTGAAAAAGAATATGAAATGAATATATGTATGTTCATGTATGACTGAAGCATTGTGCTGTAAACCAGAAATTGACACAACATTGTAAAGTGACTATACCTCAATTTTAAAATAACAATAAAAAAGGACTTTGAGTCATTTTTATTTGAAATGACCATTTTCCTATCAGTTTACCCTATAATTGAGATGCATTTTTTAAACTTACAGTTTATGCAGATCTTCTTACCTCGCTCTTCAATATGAGAGCTAGAACATTTCAAGAATTCTTTTTTTAAAAGGCAGATATATTTACCCTATCAAGGAATTCCATTGTTAGTATTTTCCCTAACACAATTTTACTATTTTAAAAAAAAACACATCCTCAAATAATACAAAAAGCAAAAGAAAGAAAAATATTAATTAAGCTGATAGTAAAACTGTCAGAATTTTCTTTCAAAATATTGTGATTTTCTATTTGGCCTTTGGGGCTATGAGCCAACAACTTTTGCTGCTGCTACTTTAATTTCTCAATGTTCTAATTATTTATTTTTAAGTGAAAATGCTCCCCACAAGGGAAAAGCCTGCACACTTAGACCAGTGAAGAGGACCAAGTTGTCCAGTCCTTGAATGAAGCCCCTGAGCTGCTTTCAGTCTGAAACTTCACACAGCCTTGCCCAGTAACAAAATGACAAGATCATCACAACATGATGGGAGGAAGTTAGTAACTCTGGGTATTTTAGAAAATAGCAGAGATGTTGTTGAACAATATTTCTTATAACATGACTTCCTTTGAAACATCTGTAAGGGCTTGTGTTATACCCTGTGTGTGGAGAACAAACTGTGGTATCATTGCATGTAAGTTTGTCTCACTCATGGATAAAGAGGCAAAATGCAATTAAAACATATTAGTGACATAAGAGCCCTGTGAATTAATGAGACCACGGTAACTAAGTCTAGATACTGAAACAGATTTGATTGTTTTCACTGTGCTGATTCATTGTAAATATACAATTAATTATGAAATATTTTCTAGAACAAGGAAGTCATAAGCCAGGTCTTGAGCATTGTTAAGATTATTAGATAAAAGAGAAAGAAAATTAAGAGTAACTTTCTATTTGTTGTTCATTTGTTCATTGAAATAAATAAATGAAGGCACTAAGACAAGAAACAATAGAAATCCAAGCATGGAAGACAGGTTACTAAGTGAATGAATTATGAGATCTGAACGTACAAATGTAGGGTGTATGGTCAAGAAGAAAACATTGATGAATAACTCCAATGCTAAGAGGTTACTTTCTTTTAAGAACAAGCCCAGCAGTACAAGCTTGGGCCTTCTGATTAACATGAGTTGAAAGCATGCCATGCATGTCTGGCTTTGGTTCTGTGTCAGCCAGGAAAGTTTATGCTATAGTAACAAATGACCCCAATATGTCAGTGGCTAACAATGAAGGTTTATTTATAGTATATATTACATGTCTACATTGAGGTGGATACAATTCTATTCCATATCATTTTAGCACTGACTGATGGAACAGGCTCTATTTTTAACATTGCTGTTGTTCATGGCTGCAAATGATAAACCACACCATAGCTCTTAAACTTCTGCTCAGAAGTTGCATACATTAATTCTGATTACATTTCATTGGCCAAAGCAAGTCATATGGCTATACCTGAGTTTTATAAGTGGGATGTGTAATTGTCCATCACAGAGGAACACCTCAAAGAGAAACACCAAATATGGATGAACATAATAAAATATACCGCAGATATAGTTGGCTGAATGTGGTTATGTAATTTAACTTACTTTTTATTCTCAAATATAGTTTTTAATTTGTGAATAAAGCTAAAATAGCAACATGAAAGATTTTTGTGAAGATTAAATATGGTAAATATTAATTGGCTGGATCAGGAACTGATGATCACAAAATGTAGTAATGTTTTATTATTATTCTATTCCATTTACCTACAAAACATTCTTACAACATGACTTCATGTTAATTAATTAATTTATTTATTTATTTATTTATTTCTTAAATTGAAGTATAGTCGACTTACGATGCTGTGTTAATTTCTGGTGTACAACATAGTGATTCACACACACACACATATACATTTCTTTTCATATTCTTTCTTATTAGAGGTCACTACAAGATATTAAATGTAGTTCTCTGTGTTATACATTAGGTCTTTGTTGTTTACCTAGTTTATATATAGTAGTTATACCTGCAATTCCTGAACTTCCAATTTAACCCTCCCCACATCCTTCCCCCCATAAGTTTGTTTTCTATGTCTGTGAGTCTATCTCTGTTTTGTAAATAACTTCATTTGTGTCCTTCTGTTTTTCTTTTTTAGATTCCACATATAAGTGATATCATACGCTATTTTCTTTCTCTTTCTGGCTTACTTTGACCTTGTGTTATTTGATGGAACTTTGTTCTAATAGCTCACACAGAGGCAGCAAAAGATTTGTTAGTCTGTGTGGCTGGCAGGCCACAATGTTGTGAAATCAGCAACTGCTCTGGCTACATTGCACATTTTTCACAATTATACATTTAAAAAAAATTTACCACAATTTATGTCGCTCAGAATGAAGCTTTTGGAGAGGAAGTTGATTGATTGATTTTATTAAGAAATAGTTCCTTTCCTGATGGGGAAGTTATGAAAAAAATTTGAAAATTTAGGATGTTAGTCAAGGGAAGTCAGTGTGATCATTCCCAATGGTTAAATTTCATCACTCCTGGCCTAAGGAAAAGTGTTCCAAGAAAAGCCTACATCAGTGGGAGGCAGTCCCGTATAGCCCATATTCCTAAGAGTCCGCCAGATGTAACTAAGGATTCAGTTACTATCCCAGAATATTCAGTCATTCACCCAGGTGGCCCTAGTTTACCACTGTTTTTATCACTGAATCGGGAGTTTTGCTAAATGGACTTACAGTTTGCACTAATGAGAACGTCTGGTTCATCATAACACAAGACCCTGAAAATAACACTAACTACTCTCCAAAGTAGAATTTTCTGACAAACTTCAACTGAACAAAATCCTACACATCACTGTATGAGGAGGTGCCAGGGACTGACGGCCCCTCTCAGTCAGTTACATTCTGCTGACACCCCGGAAGACTTTCTGTGAAATTTACAATGGAATGGCCAAGGATCATTCATAAAAAAGGGATAAATCTCCTGCTGCAACTACTTTATAGCTGTAGGAAGATAGAATATGTTTAAACTAGTTGGGAAAAATAATACACTATGTGTTTTTAATTATGAATGAGTCACATAACAATCCTTGATACATCAATTATTTGACTACACAGTCGTAATCTATTCTCAGTCATACATGGATTTCCAAGTGAGAAAGAACATTAGTGACAATTTATGCAGCAAGATTCACTATTATAGCTGTGCAGTCAGAGAGTATGTTGAAGCTCTTCATCTTTTGGATCTAAGTTTCAAAGCTATCTATTCAGAGAAAAAAATCATAAATAGAAATTTCTTTCAGAAACACTAGATCTAAAACAGAGACAATCCCTTTTGGAATTCTCAGTTATACGCCCTATTTGTATGTGTGTATGGACATATGTATGTGTGTGTATATTTGTTTCCTTTTATTTTTTACTACTTGTAAGCTCCTTGAAACAGGAATTGCATTTGATTTTAAAGGTACTGAGTTTGTCATTATGCATTTGTAAAGCAAGGCTTCCTGAAATATTGTACCAACTAGAAAACTTTAAGTTTTTCTTCTCTCTCCCCAAGGACATGTGAACCTATTATATGCTTCTCACCACTCTCTGTTTCTATCTCCACTCCTCAATCCTGTGTTTCTTAAAGTAACGTCATATTCTACAGCAAATTTAGAAATGTAAGGCAGCTCATGATGATAGTTATTTATCCAACATAAATTATGAGCTGATGCTACATATAACATCTAATTTTATTTATATTCCATAGCTGAGGTCTGTGTTCTATTTTTTACTCAATCATTAATAAACTATCCCTGTGAAAGACCTCAGAAAAGCCATCTTACTCTTTAAAAAGGTAGCGCCCTTAGAGTATAAGCAAGCCACCATGCTCTTTAGCTTACATATGTTGGTTGGTTTAAATCTCATGACAATCATGGTATCTTATCTTTAGTTTTCATTGCCTGAGTATAAAGACTGTGGCCAACATAAACTAAGTAACTTTCCCAAGTTATAACCAAGCTATTTTAGACCTTACAATATGCAGCCCTCATTAAACCTACTTGCTTTCTTACTTGAATTAGAGTTGATTTACAAAGTGTGGGTTTCAGGTGTACAGCAAAATGATTCAGTTCTACTAATATACATCTATCCTTTTTCAGATTCTTCCCCATTATAGGTCACTACAAGATACTAAGTAGAGTTCCATGTGCTCTACAGTAGGCCCTTGTTGGCTACTTATTTTATATATGGAAGTGTGCAAATGTTAATCCTAAGTTATTTAACAACTATTTATTGGATTCCTACTGAGGATTAGTGCTGTGCTATTGGAAGAGACAAACTGAGTTCATGTCTGTGTTCTGTTAAAGTAGCAACAAGCAGAAGGCATCTAATGTGAGCTTGGGGAAAGTGATGTGTGGGATGTGCTGACATGTTTGGGCTGTATGACTCTGTCCAAAATGTGGTCCTTTGGAGAGTCAAAAGTGGAAGAGACTTGAGTCCTGAAAGACCAAAAGAGTGTATAAAGTGAGACAGAGTGGTAAATGTGAAAGATGATTCCAGTGAGAGTGTGTATATGATGCCCAGGGTCAGCGGGGGAAATGTCATGGGTAAAGGAGCCAGAAAAAATATTCTGAGAACTGCAAGTAACTCAGTGTGACTGAAATGACATGGGTAATGGGAGGAAGTGGCAGAAGCTGAGTGAGGAGAGCAAGCATTTAGAGCACCTTACAGACCACATGAGAGAGCTTTGGACTTTAGGAGATAAGGAACTATTTCAGTTTTAAATCCAGGAAACTGTATTGATCAGGGTTCAATCCAAAATACAGATGCAGCACTAGGTGTCAGAGAGTTTATCAGAGGGAGCTGGCTTCATGGGTGTTGGATAGCAGAGTGAACAAGTGAGGATGCTAAAATAATTCAAAGATAAAAACAAATGCATTCCAGAAATAACAACTGCAGGGAGAAACTACCATCCCTATGACTATCTAAATAAAGAGGCTGTAGAAATTCAAAGTGGGGAGGGGCGTTTGAATTTGGGGCTTAGAATTCTGAGGATGGGGCATGGTTTGGCAGCCGTGGTATCTTTCAGTGGACACAATGAGCCAGACACTAAGTGGAAAGAAGCTGGACACTGGGGGAAGCTGACATGCTCTTACTAGGGCAAAGTGTTGTTACTGGGACAGACCAGCAGTGAATTCCTACCTCCCTATCTGCCTCTACCACCTCCTGTTGGTAGAACTTTAAAAAAGGGGGGGAGGATTCAGTTGGCAAAGGAGATAGGCAGTTTGCAGATTTCCAAACCTTGCATCATAAAGCTAAGTATGGAAGGGTAGATTTGGGGCTGAGAGACAATAACTTAATAGCACGGTCCACTTCTTGGCTGATCAGCCTCTGAATACCATGCTACATGGGAAGACCTGAAGTCCCAACTATTACCATAATCTGTCTCTGGGTGATGTTAATTCCTCCTTTAGTTCCATCACCATCCCACCCGAATAGTCAATAAACTAAAAGATAACTTACCTTAGGTGTTTGGCAACAGCAATCTTTATGTGAAATATGAAATAAGAAGGGGAATAAAAATTATGTATGAAATATATATAATATGTAAGTATGCATTATATATAGTAACAAAACTCTGTTCACTTGTTATCACACGATGTCTGTAAAATTGTCATAGACCACAATTCATAAATGCCTTCCGTTACTCATCCCACACACTGTCTGTCCTCAACCAGCATCTCGCCTTGCAGAGTTCTTTATTGAGTTAGGTAACTCCGACTTATAATTCTGAGAAGCTTAAGATTTCCATGGCCCTCTCTTTTGATGGTTGTAGTTTTTCAATCATTTATACTATTAAACACTTTTTCCTTGGCCAGAAGCTATGTTCCAGGTGGTAGCCGGTGACCACGCTGGCGTTGTGTGAGTGCACAGACGTCAAGGCTAGCAGAAGCAATTCAGGTAAGGACCATCCAGGTGCAGAACACATGTCCCAATGAGGATAAACTGCTACCTCCTCCACAAAGGGAGAGGTCTGATAGAATCAACTGGCTGCCAGGTGTCTGCGTGGTGAGGCTCCGGGATCAGTCAGGGGGTCCTCTGGTTTTGATCAGGCACTTGGCAACAGCAGCAGCCAAGTCAGCCATAGTGAGGAAAACCCCATTATATTGAAACCATGTACTGTTTCATGTTCTTCCACCAGCATCCCTGGGAAAGAAACCGACACCTTCCTGATTCCTGTCTCCTCTAATTGCATAGAATTGCAGTGTTGCCCATCAAAGGGTGTGGATGGAAGAAGGAGCCAGAAATCAGAGCTACTTCTGCTATGGATGACTGGGCACAGGTGATAAGGGCAAATCGTAAAAACTGTGTTTCTCCTCAGGAGACCCTGCATCTGGGTAGACTGACAGGGCCAGGAAACCTGAAGCAACTCATGATAACTTAGGAGTCCACACATACAGAGAAGTCTAGAAAGTGGGGTCTGAAGGGGCTGATCTCAGGAAGACAGCCAACCCACAGCTGCCCCATATTATTTGCAGACCTGGGTCTAGAATTCAAAACAGATGAGACATTGTTAAAGAAAAAAGTCTTTGAGCCCAGGAAGCTCCTATCTTATTTAATTTGGATAAATATTCTGATTTCCATAGGCAATTTAATTTATTCTTATTTATTTTTAAATTTTCTAGAGAAGTTTATTTTTAATCATCCAACTTGTTCTCGGTAACCTAAGGAGAAGATATTTGTTCACAGGTGAATTGGATTATTAAGTGTGGTGGCAGCTTCTACTCAGCTAGCAATCTGGGGAAATCTAGCAGAGTTGAGATGGGAGTAGCTTAGGGCAAAGTTTTCAATGCAACTTCGTCCCCAGTAGGAGTGTTTTCCTCTTAATTACCACTGAATTGTATTAAAAGTAATTAGTTCCTTTACTTAATAATTTTATAGTTTGTAACCATAAAAGGGAATTATTAGCTTTTTTTCATGAAAAAAGATTTGCGTGTAGGCTGTGATGAGGAAGATACAATTCCATTTTGCCACGAAGTTTACTTGTTAAACTTTTACCACGAAGGAATATATTTCCTTATTTCTTTGATGATGGTAATATTTTTGTAAGATCAACCTGGCAGCTCCAAGGACATATCATTCAGTTAGAGCAGAGTCAGAATAATGATGTTTTTATATTTGTGCAGGAAGAAGATTGATATGTGAACCAGTGTGGCTGCAGTTAAACAGTAAAGATGGACAGATGTGGAAGACTCTGCTAAAGCAGAATTAATGATACTTATTAGGCTAATAGTCCCCACTCTCAGCTGAATCTGCAAAATTGCAATGCAGAAGCATCAAAAGAGTTCTTCAAGGGCTTTCAACGGTAGTTACGTCTATGGAAGTGGATGAGATTGCTTTGTTTTGTTTTATTAAGAGGAATAATAACACTTCCTAACACTGGCTAATGAGTTCATTTTTCTCTTCTGCCAACTTCTGCATTCAGTGCACTTAGTAAAATTTCATCTATTGCCTATACTTGATTCTTTCTAAGAAAAATGGAAATAATTGGAATTAGGCAATGTAATCACCATAATAATTGTAATATATTAGAATTACCTAGCTCCCAGCACTCCATATTATACCATACATTCTCAATAGTCTTACCTTGCGCTAGACCATATCAGACATTACCATTCTTTTTCAATATAATAGAAAATGATAAACTTGTATGTTTTATGACTATGCTACATGTGTTAAGGACTTACGTTTTAATCATCGGTGTGTTGCATTAACTGCAAATAGCATAATCCACTTGCCTTTCCTGATGAAAAGTTGGCTCCTAACTTCATTGTTATCTAAGCAAGAAAGCCAAATGTAGCCACTGACAGTTGTGTCTAACTGTGCAAGACTTCCCTTACACCAGCTGGTACTCAAACTGATGCTCTGCCAAATGTGGCATCTTATATATATATATCAAGATCAAGGCCAGCAGCGTACAACAGATGATTTCCTAAGTGTGCTAATTTTTATCAACTGACTTTGGAAAGCGTAGCCAAGCTATCTTTCATGACGTGTCCTGTCCTTAAGTGGTGTGGCACGAAATAGGTGGAACAGACCCCTAAGCCGTCCATCGTGTTGACTAATAGGCACTGGATTTAAGGTATGTGATGTCATCTAGAGATACCCACCCATAAAGTCAATGCCCATATAAAATTACTTAAGTCTATCTCAGAATCCCAAAGAATTTATTTGAAACCTTTAAATGTTTTTATAACATGAATATTCATAATACAATTGAATATCCAGGTTATAATATTCATTCATAAAATCAATTATTAATTTGTCAGGTATTAAAGAAGAATCTCTTAGGGGTAGGGAAACTTCCTCATAAACTGTCACTTCCCTGAGAACCACATCTTCGTACTTACATCCTGTAGGATCTTAAGGAAGCTGCTTCTTTTGAGCATGAGTTTGCATTGAGAACACGCTATCATAAATAAAACAGAAATTATTCAAAGGCATGTTATTCCCAAACTGCCATATGAATAATCATACTCACAAAGACTATAATAATAATAATGGTGATATTATTTCTTGATATTTACTCAGTTTTGTAGTGTATATAATATACTCACATTATTTATGTGTGAAATAAAGCAAATGCTAGCTTAGAAGGTCGAAACTTATTTTCATAAATATGCGTTTTTGAAACTGTTTAAATTTTTTCTTACTGCTTAAAAGTGTTATCGGAAATATACAATTATATAGAAATATTTGAATAGGTATTTGGCAGTTAAGGGCTCTTCTCACATGTATTTTCCCACGTATTTTTATGTACAAGGGACTGTGAATGTAATCTGTAATCATAATTAAACTACTAACTCAAGGCAATACTGAGCACTTCTTTTATACCATGTGCTATATTAATGGCTTCATTTATTATATTAATCTATTTAAATACAATAAATATATATTTAACTTAGGCTCTCTGTGAGTTTGTTGAGTTATATGTAAAATAAGGGAGCTACATAGACAACTCCTTCATTGCTTCCTGTATCTAATATTTTATTGTTCTCAATACATTTGTCCACCTGTGTACATGTGTGTTTATATGTATATATGTACGTGTTCAAACTGGCACTTCAGGCTAAACTAATTCTTGGTTTAGGTACAGTTTTCAAGTGTTGAAGAAAGTTCAGATTCAGAACAAGTATGTGCAGAAAGGGACATGTAATGAAGAGCGTCTTCCAAGGATTATAATCTAGATAGAAGGGAAAACACATGTACTCCTATAGTTAACATTTTAAAATACACGTGTGTTGTCACAACCTCGCTAATCTCACTACTGCTAGAGCTGTGTGGAAACGCAGCCTAAAAATGGCCATTTATCTGTGAACTTCTGTACCTCATCAACAGAAATCTATATTCATTAGGGTTTCCTTTTCTAAACATTGCTGTTTCCTCACTTGTCAGTAAGACCCATAGCCATTTCCTAAATTGAATTTAAGGATTAGCTCTAATACTTACTGTCAAACATTGTCTTGATAATTTCAATATTTCTATCAATGATCCTCTGTAATCATTGACTTTTCTTGATCCCATTGACTACCCGTATGTCTTAATACCTTATCAGCAGGATTACATTTAGGACCTCATTATTAATGACTTTAAAGGTCCCTAATTTGTTGTCAGCATCTCATACCACAGTGTCCTCAGATTCACCTCTCCCGTAAACTCTTACCCACTCAACCCTTAATGTAGGGACTGCTTTGCTTATATACGTGCATCTCCATTATACATTTACTATTTTCTAACTGCATACTGTATATTTTCAATTAGGTAGCCAGTGGCCCTTTCATATAGCTAAAATTTATCTCAACCCCCCCTCCAATATCTCAGTATATATGGCAAATACTAACCGACATAAAGGGTAAAACTGACAGTAAAACAACAAGAACAGGGGACATTAACATCCTACTTACATCAATTTAAAGATCACCCAGAAGAAAAATGATAAGGATATATAGGTCTTAAATAACACATTAAACAAAATGGACTTATTTGATATTTATAGAGCATTTCACTTAAAAGCAGTAGAATACACATTCTTTTCAAGTGCACATGGAACATTCTTCAAGATAGATCACATGCTAGGGCATAAAATAAGCCTTGGCAAATTTAAGAAAATTGAAATCACATCAAGCATCTTTTTCAATGATAACACTATGAGACTAGAAATCAACTACAAGGAAAAAACTGCAAAAAACAAAACACGTAAAGACTAGACAATATGTTACCAAACAACCAGTGGATCACTGAAGAAATCAAAATGGAAATAAAAAATGCCTGGAAATAAAAAATAAATGCCTAGAGACAAATAAAAACAAAACACAAAGAGGCAAAATCTATGGGGTGCAGCAAAAGCAGTTCTAAGAGCAATGTTTATAGCAATACAAGTCTGCCTCAGGAAACAGGAAAAATTTCAAACAAGCAATCTACCCTTACACCTAATGCAACTAAAGAAAGAAGAACAAACAAAACCCAAAGTTAGTAGAAGGAAACAAATGACAAAGATCAGAGCAGATATAAATTAATAAAAGACTTAAAACAAAACAAAACAGAAGAGATCAATAAAATCAGAAGTTGGCTTTTTGAAAAGGTAAACAAAATTGATAAAACTTTAGCCAGACTCATCAAGGAAAAAAAAGTGGGATGACCCAAATCAAGAAGTTACAACAGAAGTCACAGAAATTTAAATAAAGATCCTAAGAGACCATACAAGCAACTACAGTGCAATAAGATGGGCAACCTAGAAGAAATGGACAAATTCTTACAAAGGTGTGATCTCAAAAGACTAAACCAGGAAAAGATAGAAAATATGAATAAACCAGTTACCAGTAATGAAACTGAGTTGGTAATTAAAAAGAAAAAACACCCAACAAATAAAAGTCCAGGACCAGATGGCTTCACAGGTAAATGCTACTAAACATTTGAAGAAGACTTAGTGCCTATCCTTCTGAAACTATTCCCAAAAGTTGCAGAAGAAGGACACTTCCAAACTCATTCTGTCAGGCCACTATTACCCTGATACCAAAACCAGACAAGTATCACACACGAAAAAAGAGAATGACAGGCCATTATTACTGATGAACATAGATGCAAAAATCTTCAACAAAATGCAAACATATAGACTCCAACAATACATTAAAAGGATCATACACCATGATCAAGTGGGTTTTATCAGAGGGATACAAATGTTACAAATTAGTCAGTGTGATACACCACATTAAAAAATTGAAGAATAAAAATCATATGGTAATCTCAATAGATGCAGAACAAAATCAACAAAATTTAACTTTCATTTATATTAAAAACTCCCTAGAATGTGGGCATCGTGGAGACATACCTCAGCATAATAAAGGCCATATATGACAAACCCACAGCTTACATCATACTCAAGGTGAAAAGCCAAAAAAGCTTTTCCTCTAAGAATAGGAACAAGACAAGTGTGCCTAGTCTAGCCACTTTTATTCAACCTAGTTTTGGAAATTGAGCCACAGCAATCAGAGAACAAAAGGAAATAAATGAAATACAAATTGGAATGGAAGAAATAAAACTCTCACTGTTTGCAGTTGACATTAACACTATACCTAGAAAATCCTAAATGTGCCACCAGAAGAATACTAGAATTCATCAGTGAATTAGGTAAATTTTAGGATACAAAATTAATATACAGAAATCTGTTCCATTTCTATATACTAACAACAAAATGTTGGAAAGATAACTTAAGAAATTAATGAGAACACATAATAACTGATACCACAGAGATATACAAAAAACATAAAAGAATACTACTGGACAGTTAAATGCCAACAAATTGGACAACATAGAAGAAATGGATAAATTCCAAGAAACATACAACTTTTCAATTCATTCTACAGGGCCACCATTAATGTATTACCAAAACCAGACAAAAACACTACCTAAAAATAAGAAAGAAAGAAAGAAAGAAAGAAAGAAAGAAAGAAAGAAAGAAAGAAAGAAAGAAAGAAAGAAAGAAAGAAAGAAAGAAAGAAAGAAAGAAAGAAAGAAAGAAAGAAAGAAAGAAAGAAAGAAAGGAAGGAAGAAAGAAATGAGGGAAGGAAGGAAGGAAAGAAGAAGGGAAGGAAGGAAGGAAAGAAGAAGGGAAGGAAGGAAGGAGGGAAGGAATTACAAGCCAATGTCTCTGATTAATATCATGAAATAATTATCAATAAATACTAGCAAATTGAATCCAACAATACATAAAAAGAATAATAAACTATAAATAAGTTGGATTAATTCCAGTGTCACAGAGATATTTCAACATTCACAAACCAATGAATGTGATACACCACTTTAACAGCAGGAGGGATAATAATCACATGAACATCTTACTAAACACAGAGAAAAGCATTTGACAAAATTCAGTATCTATTCATTATAAATACTCTAATCAAAGTCTTTATAAATGGAAATATCCCAGCATTTTAAAGATCATTTATAATAAACTCACAGCTAACATCATAATGGTGAAAAGCTGCAAGACGTTTTTCTGAAATAAGGAAAAAGACAAGGATGTCCAGTTCTGTCACTTCTATTTAACATAGTATAGGAAGTCTTAGCCACAGCAATCAGACAAGAAAAAGAAATAAAAGGCATTCAAATTGGAAGAGAAGAAGTAAAGCTGTCACTATATGCAGATGACGTGATACCAGATATGAAAAACCATAAATTCTCCATGCAAAACTGTTAGAACTAATAAGTGAATCCAGCAAGTTTGTAGGATACAAGTATAGAGAAATTATGAACTATCAGAAAAAAAAGCAAAAAATTATCCCAGTTAAAATCACATCAAAAAGAAAAAAAAAAACACAAGAATAAACTTAACCAGGGAGGTAAATGATTTATATTTTGAAAACTATAAAACATTGATGAAGGAATTTGAAAGTGATACAAAGAAATAGAAAGATATTCTATATTCTTGTATTGGAAGAATTAATATTGTTAGAATTAACCACACTAACCAAAGGAATCTGTAGATTTAATAAAATCCCATCAAATTACCCATGCCATTTTCCACAGAAGTAGAAAAAAAAATCCTAAAATTTATATGAAAACCACAATAGACCCCAAATTACCAAAGTGTCTTGAGAAAAAAGAACAAACCTGGATTGATCACACTCCCTAATTTTAGACTATACTACAAGCTACAGTAATGAAAACAGAATTGTACTGGCACATAAAGGGACACAGATCAATGGAACAGATTGCAAGCTAAGAAATAAATCCAGGCACTTACGGTCAATTAATCTATGACAAGGGAAGGAAGACTATACAATGGAGAAAAGATAATCTCTTTAATAAGTGGTGGTGGAAAAATTGAAGGGCTACATGTAAAAGAATGAGATTATAACATTTCCTCAGGTCATACAATGGTAAGCTAAAAATAGATTAAAGACCTAAATGTAAGACTAGAAACCATAAAACTTCTAGAAGAAAAAATAGGCAGAGCACTCTTTGACATAAATTATAGCAGTATTTCTCTTAAGGCAAAATAAATAAAAGCAAAATTAAACAAACAGGACCTAATTAAACTAAAACCTTTGGTGCAACAAAAGAAGCTATTGACTAAATGAAATGAATATTTACTTATTGGGAGAAAATGCTTGCAAATGACATGACAGATAAAAGGTTAATATCCAAAATATGTAAACAGCACGTGCAACTCAATAATAATAATAATAATAAATAAGCAAATTAAAAAATGTGTTGAGTTCCTGAAAAGACATTTTTTCAAAGAAAACATATAGATGGTCAACCAGCATATAAAAAATACTCAGCATCACTAATTATCCGAGGAATACAAATCAAAACCACAATTGGATACCATCTCACACTCATCAGCTGGTATCATTGAAAGTCTACAAACAATATACACTGGAGAGAATGTGGAGAAAAGAGAACCCTAGTATATGGTTGGAGAGATTGTGAATTGGTGTAGCCACTGTGGAAAACAGTATTTTGTTCCTCAAAAAGTAAAAAAGAGAACTACCATATGACCCAGCAATTCTACTCCTAGGTATATATCCAAAGAAAATTAAAATGCTAATTTGATAAGAGTATGCACCCCAATGTTCACAACAGAAGTATTTACATTAGCCAAGATATGGAAGCAAACTAAGTGTTGATCAACAGATGACTGGATAAGAAGTTATTGTGTTTATGTCTGTCTGTCTATCTATCTATATCTCATTATATATATACATATGTAAACACAATGAAATATTACTCAGTCTTAAGAAATTCTGCCATTTGCAACGATCCAGTTGGACCCAGAACATATTACACTTAGTATAATAAGTCAGATAGAGAAAAAGAAATGGTTTATTTTATCACTTACATGTGAAACCTAAAAAATAAAACAAATGAATATATATAACAAAAGAGAAACAGATTCACAGATATAGAGAACTAACTAGTAGTTACCAAAGAGGATAGGAAAGGGGAAAGGGTATGGGATTAGGAGTCACAAAATACTGTGTGTAAAATAAATAAGCAACAAGGATATGTTGTACAGCACAGGGAAATACAGTCATTATTATGTAATAACTTTAAATGGAGTATAATCTGGAAAATATTAAATCACTGTTTAATACACTGGCAGTTAATACTTCAGCACATCAATTTAATATTATAAATCAGTTATACCTCAAAAATGTTTATTTATAATCTTTTATCTTACAAATTTTTGATTTACTTGTTATTTAGAATTATGTTTAGATACTCAACATTTCATGAGACATTAGTTTATTATCTTACAGTATCTTTCTTGCTGACAAATTCTATAAAAGAGATAACACGACCTTATTTGAATTCTAATAAACCTAGATATAAGAAAAGTGTTATAATTAATGCTGATAACTTTAAAGGCATGCTTCTTTGAATTAAACCAACAAAAGTAAACTAGCTTTTACTTACCAAAGATTATCTTAGATCACATGAACTTGAAGACTTTTGTGTTAGTTTCTATACTTCTGAGAGTATGTTTGATTTATATAAACCTGTATTTTCATTTAAGCCAATTCCATAGAACTCTTTACAAATTAATTCTGGCAATGTCATCAAGAGGTAGAAAACAATCACACATTTATGACATACATTTATAATATATTTAGACATACAGGCAGATGCAAACAAAGATCATATAGCTTTCATTTAAAAATTTCAACCATAAGACATGAAACATAATGCAAAACTCACTGGTTATCAAAGACCAGTTGGATCCAAATTATGTTTCTAGTACAATTTCTGACTAGATTTATATAACAAGTACAAACTTTTAATACATCAAGAAATTGGGTTGCAAACTGAATGATATTCAGAGATTTTCCTACCTAACCAAATATACCATCTTCAATTTGCTTCTTTATATCATGTGAAAGATCTTCAAATTAGATAGAAATTAAAAAAAATTGTTATGCTTTGTATTTAGAGCTGTGTGTCTTTGAAATGTTTTAGTAAATTCTTCCACAAAGGGTTCAGTATTTTTTTTTTTACTTCGTAGTTTTATTTCAGGTTAGGGGATAAGGCCTTACAAAATGTTTCTATTTACTCTATCAGCTCCCAACCCTGCCATCTTCTGACCTTAAAGCTACTTTAAAAAAAAAAAAAAAACCCTTCCAAATATTTTGTCAAGTTTCAACAGGGAAAAACGGTAAATATTCCTGGCAGTATTAAATCACCTTTGGAAGCAAGAGGCATCCCCAAAGATGGTGCAAATGATGCTGTCCCCTCCAGATCCATTGTGTTTGTTTGTTTGTTTATAAAATATAACGTGTTTATTTTGTACTCTCTGTTTCTCCTTAATGGAGGCATTGGGGATTTGTGCTCAGCCAGCATGTAATCCACCACTGAGCCCAGACACTAATTCCTATGTACAAATAGATAAACACAAGGTGCTATTATATAGCACAGGGAACTATATTCAATATCTTGTAATAGCCTATAATGAAAAATAACATAAAAGGAATATATATATATATATATATGTATAACTGAATTACTATGCTGTACACTAGAAATTAACACAACATTGCAAACTGACTTTACTTCAATTAAAAAAGAAATTAGAGCCATTCCCAAAGATAACCAAAAGAACAAAAGACTTAAACAATTCCTCTGAGAGCTGGAAACATTTCAGTATGACTTTGGCTGCAAATGAAAAGCCACTCATGTTTCTATCCAGCCATATTTTGGGGACCCTTCACCTTATGATCATCAAGCCAAGTTTCCAGGACACAAAATAAGACAAACAAGAAGTCAAAACCATCCACGTCGAGGGAAAGGACTGACAATCAGTGGGTACGTGAAAGCAAAATTCACAAGTCACAATTCAAAGATCTAATTCTTACAAATGTCCTTTGCCAGCCAATCTGAATTTGGAAAGGCACAACATGACATTTTTAACTCCATCTCTTGACCAGGAGCCATAGACAGAGATCTGGGAGAGCTGACTTTGGGAAGAATTCTCACCCTTCGCTGGCTTCTGCCAATTTCCCCATGATCTCATCTGTAGGCCCTGGAGCAAGTGGAGTGGCCCAGCGGGTCTCATCCTGGTAACTAGAAACTGCAGAGGAGGAAATTTGTTCTTCGCTTTACCCTTTATGAGGACTGTGGCTGAGAACTCTTCTCCTCTAGGGCACCTCATGGATGGATAACTTATCTAAATTAACTGTTCTCCCCTGTGGCCACAGTCATTCGAAGTTATCTTTGGTAAAGTTAACTTGCTTGTTCAGCCTAAAACAAAATTTTATTCACCCAAGGCCTGCACTGGACCCAGTTCAGTGTTTTGAGCCAAACTCAATTCTACTATGGCTGGTTTCCAGACCTAGTCAGGAGAGAGAGATTCTCAAATGAGCTCTAAAAGCTCAAAATATGGAAGCTGTGGAGTTTGGATCTGAGAGGGACTTACAAAGAACCCCCTGGGGCAGCAAGAAAGCAGCCAACTCAAGGGGCTCAAAAGGTACTCATGTCTGGTTGGTCAGTGTTACTGGAGGCCTTGGTTGGGGGGTCTCCTTCAGTTCCCTCTTCTGACACCGCAACTGTTAAATGATAAACTGAGCCATATGGTCAAAATGTAAGTGTGTATTTGAACAGACATCAATTTGAATTGAGCAGCATCCAAATGAAATCAGATATAAAGGAACTCCAAAGAGTGGTAAAAAAATGAGATTTCATATGCAGAAGGGAACAGAAAAAGGCGGTTTTCCTAGGCAAAAAAGCAGGTTGGTTATTGCAAAGTTCCTCTCCTTTGCAATAGATGGCAGGAGTCGGCCAGCTTGATTATGTATCTAATGCTGATCAGATGATTCCAGATGGACTGTTTTAAGATTCCATTTCTGGGAGACCTGACACCGTAATTAAGTCTCAGTTTGGTGACATGGGGCTTACCACAAGTGACTCCATTTTGAGCCTCCTTTGTTGTTTTTAACAATACTTTTTTTTTCCCAAGAACACAGGTAATTAATAAAACAGGGCTGCAAAATGGGAGTCCATGACCTGAAGTTTTATTTATATTGGCTAGTGCTTAAAAATTGAATTATCGTGCCACTAATAGTGATATGCATACTCTAGTTTGCCCTTGTTACTACCATTGATGTGCCTTTACACTACCGTGTTTCATGTATCCATGTTACCAGCTCACTTGGGAAGGCATAGGCTTTTCAAGTATTGGGAAAACATATTTAAAAACAAAATCTTCTCCCAATCTAGATATTCTTTCTACAGAGGTAGCAGAGAGAGAGAATACTTTTATTATCGAAGAAGCATGAAATCAAAATGTGATACGCACCACAGGAAATCTACCAGGAAATTGCAAAGGCACAAAGGAACCTCCTCCCCATAACAGCCAAGCAGATACAACCCATGTTTCCAAGATAAAAGAACAAACAAAAGAAAACAAGCAAACAAAGCAATGAAAGAACTAGTCCTTAAGAGGACTTGACGGGCACTTTTTGTCACACATATTTCACCCTGGCTTTACCTAGTAATCAGTGACTGTCTGTGTTAGCTTGTTAGATTTATGCCCAAGAAAGGCAAGTCTCATAACCTTGTATGACAGGAAGCTGCTTTGCAAATTGGAACCAAGTGCCTAGGGAAGTCGGCTTCCTCACTGGGAAAAAGGGGGGCTAAGTTCCTTAATGTTTGCATTTCAAAAAGTTGGTCTTTAAGGAAGCTATTCCTAGGTCCTGAAGCTGACAAAAGGACTAGTTTCCAAAAGGATTTACACACATTTCAAAGAGAGGAGGAAGTGCTTCCAAGGATACATTCTCAAGTAAATTCTCTCAGAGAAAGCTGCACAGAGAAGTCTCTTCCTTTATTTTTAAAAGGGGAAATTAAGCTCTTATACCTTAGTTTCATATATTCTTACAGAAAGATCACCTGAATGGGCTCTCCTAAACAAAGTAGCTTAAGAAAATATTTTTAAAGTAGTTTTTTTTGTTTTTTGTTTTGTTTTGTTTTTTAACAATGGCAGTACCTGGCATTTGTGAAGTGATTTTAAAAGTTTGGTTTTAGGAAATTAAAGAGCTTTCTAAAATGCAGATTCTCATAGATACCGAATGTGAAGATCTGAAATTCAGTTTAAATATTCCCATTCTTAGCAGATACCACTCTGACTATTCTGAGGGAAGTTATGCTATTCTTCTCCTTAAGAAACACCACCTGAGGCTAGGCAACCGTTTTGAAAAAGGCATCTTGCATAAAGCTTTTTGACTTGTTTAATGACTTTAGAGTACTCTTAGGCTACTTGCTTACCTAACAAAATTAGTCATTTCTAATTATTCCTGGACAAATATTTTCCCTTGTTGGAAACAGAAGATATCTCCAGTTGTATAAGTGAATGGTTGCTATGGCATCGGTGATGCAGAGCATCCCCTGTGAGTACCAAACCCATACACTGTTGTGATGTGGTCCAAACACATTTTGGATTAGATATTATTTTTAAAAAGAAGAGAAAATATTATCATTTTTGTATTAATTTACAAGCCAAGAGGAAGACTAAAAATAAGGAAAATTAAATGTTTAATTTGAAATATATCTGTGGCATGGTGCTGCATTCAGTACATAATAAGCAAGTCCCTGACTTTTTAAAGTAATCAGCTGTCAGATATTTTTGTCCTTATTAGCACTAGACTAGACCCCTAAAGTCATGGCTACTTGTCTCCAACTTCAGCACTTCAGGCAATAAATATCAACACTGCTAACACAATTATGATGATTAAAATGTTCCTTTAAAAATGGTGACACTTACAATTAGTGTAAGTGACAACAGCTCTTTTAGTTATTTAAATTGAACAGTGGTCGTTTTACAATTATTGTTCTACTGTATTGAAAATTTTGTTAAGGTATTTAATAAGATTGTTGATTGAAATAAAATCGCACAACATGAGAGTTGTGGGTTAAGTTTTATTTGGGGCAAAATGAGGACTATAGCCTGGGAGACAGCATCCCAGAGAGCTCTGAGGACCTGCTCCAAACAGGCAGGGGGAAAACTCAGTATTATAAATGATTTCAGTGAAGGGGGTACGTGTAGTCAATCACACACTTAGGCAGAGGCCTGCTGCTAGTCACAAGGAGCAGTTGTCAACGTAGATGAATTTATTGTTTTTCAAGATAGAAAATGTAAGAATTTGGGCTCATAAAATCTTCTCCTGAAAATAGCTAACTATC
This sequence comes from Vicugna pacos, assembly GCF_048564905.1. Classification (NCBI taxonomy): domain Eukaryota; kingdom Metazoa; phylum Chordata; class Mammalia; order Artiodactyla; family Camelidae; genus Vicugna; species Vicugna pacos. The sequence goes on along the minus strand of NW_027328741.1, from coordinate 82,138,229 downwards.
TGAAGGCCTGTTCTGCCAGTTCTTCCAGAGCACAGAGCACCTCACTCCTGTTCTCTCCACCCCAAAATCCTTTCAGGGTGGTTTGAGCAGCTGCAGTGGCTCACCACCTAATCCAAGCAGAGGTGGATGGCAGGTGCCACAGTGGCTCCAATCCTTGCAGAGGCAGATGAGAACGGCCAGTTTTTAGTTGACAAGATAAATAGCAAACATAAAATATAAATAAAGGTACAGAGAAGGCTTCAAATTATCCTTTCAGGGAAAAAAAAGGTAATAATATTTTCCTCTTTAGAAATGTGTTTTGTCAAATGATAATGTAGTGATATAGTGTCATTAAAATCTTGGAAAACAGCTCTCAATCATTAACTTAAAAAAACTAATATTTGGTCATTACTTATTACAGAATTTAACAGCATAGGAAGATGTTTCCATAAGGCATTTTTAGGAAAATAACAATTATTATTTATTTTGTTAGGACAAAAGCCTACACTATAGTTTAATAAAAACATGATGCAATTCCTGTAGGCTGTGATTCTTTTTGGCCAGCTAAGATTGTGGCTTCTGTTTTCTATTCCCAATGGCAATCTCCAATCTCCTGCCCCCTCTGTCCCACTAGCACAAAGCAAATCAAGAAACACACTGTTTTATTCCATTTATGCTTCTCTCCCTTCAAGGGCTTCAAATTCTTTAGCCAGGGAACAAATTTTAACCCTCTCATCCCACCAAAAAAACAAAAAAACAAACAAACAAAACCCCTACAATTTGACTTCTCTAGCCCTTTCTTCACTACTTTGTATCTATCCAAATCTAGACAATTTAATTATCAGTTTATTCTTCTTTTCTTTTCCTGCCACCTTGTCTTTGGTTCTGCGCTCTTCAGCACTCTTTCCTGGAAGTCTCTCGTGCGTCTTTCATCTGCCTCCTTCTCTTGCTGAATGATATTAACCTATCTTTCAAGACCCTGGTAAATGCTACCAATTCCTTGATGCTATTACATCCACAGCCAGAAATGATCATCTCTCAACTGTCCTTGCAGAATTTGTATCATCTTTTCACACAAGTGTTTATCATGTAATTGCTGAATGCCTGATATATACCTGGAAATGTACCTGAATGTTACAAGTTCGGATCTCTGACTTCATGGAACACATAGGTAGTTTTCATAGACTAAAGGGTAGTAGTCTTTCTTGCCTCTAACTATACTATTAACTCTCTAAAGGCAGGAATAATCATCTTTGCATCATCACAGCACCTTGTATGATATTGGGAATGTAGTGGATAAATAATTAATAAAATGATCTTAGTGAGTGGAGGAAAAAATTCTCTACTTTAATACAGCATGTTTGAAAGCACAGATGGCTTCTGACTTACTGGCTTACACTTTTCCTCCCTGATGTGGCTTCTTTTTGATCTTTCACCTGAACTCAGCCTCCATTATCAGAGATTTATAAATTACTGTAAAATTATGGAGATTTTAAAGAGTTGTTCTGGTGGAGTGCTTTGAGAAGGTATACAGGGAGCTGGAGATCTAGCATTTAAAAAGAAATAAACCTCTCACTGAAGCCAAAATCAATTTTCTGAAATACAAATCTGAAATTTCCAGCTATTTTGCAGCTATTTACAGAAAATATTTCCCAAGATAAAACAGAAGCTAATTAACATACCTGACCAGGGTGTCCATCAAACAGATTACTGAATAAACTTCACTTCTCCATTTTTCTGTTTGTCTAATTCCCACTTAACTTTGGTGGTTCTATTTTCTACCACAAACCACACTTCAGCTTTCCTCTTGGGAACCATACTTCCTCCATTCTTAGCCACGTGACCTGAGGGGAATTGCAGCTGATGGGCTGAAGCCATCTACGTATTCATTCCCCGAGTCAGAGTGACAATTTCAGGGACAGTGGGCACGTTAAATAGGCCTAGTTGGATCAACACTTTTCTCCATTCTTCTTCCCAACAGTGACTGGTTCAGAGTGAGAGGCAAATCACGCAGCCTCAATTAGTCCAAAAAAAGTTAAATTCATGAATTTTCCTGAGAATATTGAGATACTGAAGCCATCATGTTTTTCAGCCTGAAATTTCTTCAATTACAGGGAAAAGACAGGACCTAGGGGTTGAGAAGGGAAAGAGAGGATGTGAAGCCTGGGTAATGGGCAGATCCAGAGGAAGCAAGGACAGGACAGAGATATGATGATGCCATTTAATTCCAGGAGTCAGCAATGACTGGGGCTTCTCTACCTTACTGCCATATTTGTCAGTAGTTTTTAGATTTTGATGCTCTTGCTGCCAATGCAGAATTTATAGAAAGATGCTAAAAAGTATACAGGCTCACAATTGTATAATACAATACCATCATTAAGACGTTAAGTCACATAACACATAAAAAGTGCACTTATTTAAAATGTACACTTTAACGATTTTAATTCAGCTACAGAATATTTCAACCATAGTTACATTCTATTTTAGGACATTTTTGGCACCCCACGAGGAAACCCTGTACTCACTTATAGACACTCTGCAATCCCACTAAGCTCTCCAACTCCAGACAACCACTATCTACTTTCTGTCTCTATACTTTGTCTGTTTTGGATATTTTATGTGAGTGGAAATATATAACGTGCCTGTCTTTTGTGACTGTCTTTTTTCTCTTAAGAGAATGTTTTTAAAATTCATCTATGTTATAGTGCTCAATTCTTCGCATGGCTGAATAAAATACCATTGTATAGATATACACCATTTTATTTATCCATGACCATTTGGGTGTCTTCCCCCATTTAGCTGTTATGAATAACTTTGCATCAAACAGTCATGTACAAGTTTTTGTGGGGATATATGGTTTTGATTCTCTTGCTTATGTATTTAAAAGTTGAACTGATGGCTTAAATGTTTAGTGTGTGTTTAACTGTGTAAGAGGCTACCAATCTTTGTTTTCCAAAATGGTTTACCGTTATATATTCCCATCAAAAATGTCTGAGGGTGCTAATTTCTCCACATTTCTCCCTCTGATTTTTTTGCTAGCAATTTCTATTACCTTTGTAAACTTTAGAGCCATCCTAGTGAGTCTGAAATAATATCTTATTATGATTTTGACTGGCATTTTCCTGATGGCTAATGATATTGACCATCTTTTCATGTGATTATCAAACTTTAGCATAACTTCTTTGGAGAGATGACTATTCAGATATTTTATCCATTTTAATTTTTTTGGTCTAATTTAAATTAGTAATTTATTTTCTTAATTTTTAAATTAGTTTTTTTTTATATTCTGGATGCAAATTTCTTACGATATATGTGATTTACAAATGTGTTATCCCATTCTGTGGGTTGTGTTTTCAATTTCTTTATGGCATTCTTTGCAGCACAGAAGTCCTCGATGATCCTTACAGAAAAATGATGAGGGTCAACCTGAGTTTGAGGAAGGAACTCAGTTCTCCAGCCCAAAAACTGAAGAAATGGAGGTTCCTGCAGTCTAAACAACAAGAGATGGCAGAGGTGCAAAAGGTACTCAAGTTCCTGGAAGAGGTCATGGGAATCACCAAGGTTTATTTTCAAACCGTTCAGGAGACCAAACACCAAGCTCTGTTCATCTTTTTCCCAGGGGTAGGCCTAGGTAGTAGGAAATGTCTAATAAATCTCTTCCTTTTGGTGAAAAAAGGAGCATCTTCCTTTAAATTCTCCTAAGTAAAATTCTAAAGGTAATGACTTAAAAACTTTAATCGGCACATTAGAAACTGCCACCATTTGCACTGAAGTATTACTCCGAGGGAGGGAGCCTTTGATTTTGGTACGGTTTAAAACTGAAAAGGTGGCTCCTGTGTTTATTAGAGCCTTATCTGGTTCTCCCCGTACCTTTATTTCTATGTCCCCCAGAGTGAAAGAGAGATGGGGAAAGACTCCAGGTGTTTCCTCAGAGCAGCCCTGTTTTTGTTTAATTTGGGTTTCTGGTCTGAAATCTTCCTTCATTTTTCTGCAGTCCTTTATATAATAGCCTGGTTTTGTTTGTTGGTTTATTTTTTTAACAGTAAAATCAAATGTTAGATGTCTTTGTCAGTCATAGATTAGGCGGGGGTTTGTTAATTATTGACTCACCTTGATTACTTAATTAGCACAATTGGTGGTCCATAATTTTTCTAGATGTATTCCTTTCTTTCCTCCTAATGGTTTTGGAAAGTGGATCAGCCAGTGTGACAAGGGCATTTGTATATGATGCAGACCAACTTAACATGTCTTTTATTTGGAATAGCCAATTCTTCATCTATGCCTTCTAAAAAGGCAGAGTTAAGTAAAGGGTCATTTTGGTGGTTAGAGGATGACTCACATGTCATACCTGAATCTTGTTTAAAAGTTTTTTTTCAGACCTCTAAGGGTAATCTGAAATTGAATCATCTAGCCTTTGTTTGCATTGTTGAATAACCAATCTATGGCTTTTGGAAGAAACTCTGGGATAAATTGAGTAATTTATAGCTAATTCTTTACCTCTTATTCCTTGCTCCCAACTTCATATTTAGTAAATAGATACCCTAACAACTCCTCTTTTTTTTTTTTTTGGAAATATTCTTTCTTTCAAGATTGAGAAATAGTAAGAAATATTTGATTTTCAATAATGACATTTAATAGCAGTGTGATCTCATCAAAGTTATGTCTGTCAGATTCAATCTGAAAATGAAGACAAATATGAGTATTATGTAAAAAAGGGTTAGATATGTGATAGCACTTCCCCAAATTGTGTGTATTGCTGGGGCCATAAATTTCTAAAAGGGAGAATTGGAGGATCAGAGAAAAGACAATAACCAACTCTTTGAAATCAAGCAGTTTGGGCTGCCCAAGTGGGTCTGCAAAGGAGACCTGGTGGAAAAGATTATGGAAAGCTGCTGTCTCCATTTATCTGTTGGGTCTCAGTGGCTCTTGGCCAGTAAGATTTTCATTTGGGAAGATGATATGGGTGTGGAGCCAAAGACAGCAAGAACTAGCTAGAATCCACATGTATCTCTTTGTTTGTTACTCGTACCTCTAAAATAACAGATTTCAGATGAGCTGCTTTATTTTCCCCTTCCAAAATTTGTAAAAAGAATTTCTTATTTGGGCCAGTTAACAAAGTATCATACAGGATAGGGGATTCTTGTAAACTATTCTAGCTTAGCCAAGATGACAGTGCAAAAAATTGCTGCAAGTCAATTAATTTTCCTGTACTTTAATTTCTTTATTTCTAAAATGTTTGATTTTGCTTCAGAAACTCAGTGTCATAGTTGTTGGAATCACATGTGAATATACACTGAAAATTAGGATAATGATAAAAATTATTGTTGTTTCCAAAGTACCTGTGACAACATATTTTAAAATGATTTGCCTAAACACATCAATCTGTGAAAATAAATATTTAATAAATTTAAAAAATAGAAGCCTCTTGAAACAGTGTGGGCTTAACTTGTGTATATCTGCTTGTTCTATAGTCTATGATTGTAGATTTCAAATTTTTACAATGCAGTACACAAAATTTACATTAAAAAATTCAATAATCATCTGTTAACTAAATCCTTACTTGTGACTTCTAAGATAATATATAAATAATTTAATGTTCATGACACATACAAAGAGGTGGATAGCTTACAAATTCTATTACATGGAATTCTGAAGTTCATGTACTACCAAGAAAATTATAAATATAGATTTGTATCTTATATAACTGCTGCTCTGATAAAATTAGTTGGAAGAAAATTCAGAGCCTTGAGTTTTTAATAGTTATTATTTTTAATAATTATTTACTTCAATTTTAGCTAATGAACAGTGGAAACCAACACACATTTAAGCCAGTAATTTCTACTTTTAGCCAGAAACACATAGGAACTGTGTATAAATAAATGCAAATGCCATTAATATATAGATTTTTAAAGTTCTACTATATTTTTCTTGGAAATGAAGAGGACTTTCAAAATTATCTTTCTTAATACTATCATTTGATAGATAAAAATAGAAAATTACCCAGATAAAGTAAGAAAAATTATATAGATCATAAATAAAATTTTTGCATAATTTACTGAACATTTCATGTGCCTGTTTTATATTATTATTGTTTTTTGTAATACAACTGACTACTTACACCAACCACTGTGGTATATATTTTACCAATTGTGCACATATTTCTATGATTCAGTCATACAAATGTTGATTATGGTGTGTTCCAAATTCATTTGGGTTTGCAAACCTAATCATAACTAAAACAACTGAGGAATTAGAAATTCACTTTAAGCAAAAATCAAAAGAGACTTTGCAAGAGACTATCCCAATCAAACCTATGGCCCTATTGCAGAAAACAGATTTTAAACAAATCTGGGCTAGGCCTTGTTATGTACATGGTATATAGACTGAGGTTCAAACCACAGTGCCTGATGTTGGGAGTATGTGGTCTTATTAAGATAGTGAAAGACATGTAGTCAGTAGTTACAGAGCAGTGCAAGTATTTGACAATGACTGTTTCATAGGGGAGACAGTGAAGAATTCATTTCTGTGTTTTCATCAGAGACATAGAGTTCAAAACAATGACTTTGGTCCTAAACTAGGAGATTTTATACTACAATAAATAGTAGTAAGGAGGACGTGTAGATATATTGTGTTGTGCATGTGGGGGCACACACACGCATGCCTGTTGTGGGCAAAGATAATGTGTTATTGGCAGGGTTAGCTCATTTAGCCGATACTAAAAAAAAAGGGGAGGACATAGATCCCAAGTGACTTGTGATTTTTACTACTAATAATTATAAAGAAAAACACTGGCAAAATAAGTAAAAATTACAGAATTTTTATAGTTTTTTAATTTATTTTTTATTTTTTTAACATTTTTTTATTGATTTATAATCATTTTACAATGTTGTGTCAAATTTCAGTGTTCAGCACAATTTTTCAGTCATTCATGGACATATACACACTCATTGTCACATTATTTTCTCTGTGAGTTATCATAACATTTTGTGTATATTTCCCTGTGCTATACAGTGTAATCTTGTTTATCTATTCTACAATTTTAAAATCCCAGTCTATCCCTTCCTACCCTCCACCCCCCTGGTAACCACAAGTCTGTATTCTCTGTCTGTGAGTCTATTTCTTTTCTGTTTGGTGCAGCCACTATGGAAAACAGTGTGGAGATTCCTCAAAAGACTAGGAACAGACTTACCATATGACCCAGGAATCCCACTCCTGGGCTTGTATCCAGAAGGAAATCTACTTCAGGATGACACCTGCACGCCAATGTTCATAGCAGCAGTATTTACAATAGCCAAAACATGGAAACAGACTAAATGTCCATCAACAGATGACTGGATAAAGAAGAAGTGGTATATTTATACAATGGAATTCTATTCAGCCATATAATCGACAACATAATGCCATTTGCAGCAAAATGGATGCTCCTGGAGAATGTCATTCTACGTGAAGTAAGCCAGAAAGAGAAAGAAAAATACCATATGAGATCGCTCATATGTGGAATATAAATCACAAAAACAAAAACAAACAAACAAACAAAAACAAAGAAATTTTCTAGTTTTTAAATCCAAAGTCTGTTTATTTTTTCAAGCAACTGTTATACTCACTGAAGGGGAGTAACAGTTCCTGGCTTTTACAGTGAAGGAACAAAGAGTATTCATGATGTGACTTTTCATTAAAATATGAAATTTTCCATCCTAAGGTCCTAGAAAATGAGTTATTCTACCCTGATCAAAAATGGTCCTCTGGGCATTGACTCATATGGGGTAATTTAATGGAAATTCACATTCTGTAATCGAGACTATATGTTCATCTAATGATGCCAAGCATATTTTAAAAACCCCTCAAAGCTGAAGTTTCAGTCTTCTGCCATGATTGTTCATACCTCTCAGTTGATTAATGATTCTAAATGACAATGCAAATCAAAGTGAATTTTCATGTTGTGTTTACACCATTAGTGAAAATCTAATTAAATATTTAATAATTAATGCAACTCCTTCCAGGAGAGTTAATACATCAGAGAATGTCAATGGGGAATATCCAGTGGGAATATTACCTTCATTGTTGTGTTTCTTATTGTGAATTGAGTGAATTATAGTGTATATTATATTTTATATGCATATTTTTTAAAAACTGCGTGGGCAAGACAATCCAGTTCTTAGTACAATAATGTAACTTTCTTTTAGTTGGACATTATTTTATTGATAACATGTCTATGTGTCTGACACCAGGTCACCAGCCTGCTAGCCAGTAAACATTTAGAGAGTGCCTAATACGTGACCAGCAGTGTGTTAAATGTCAGTGATATTGAAAGCGTTAATATAGAGACCTTTTTCTAAAAAAGATCTTTTTTAAAATTACTAACCATTATAATTAATCATCTAATTTTCAGTGGGGAACTTTTGAGTGGAGGTCACAGAAGGTTATGGTGTGTATTAGAATATCCTTTGGCATTATATTTCCACATGTGGAGTATTTATCTTCTCCTACTTTTGGGCTTGAACTTGTAACTTGCTTTGGCCCGTAGGCTATCAGCAGATATGATGTGATGCAAGCCAAGGCTTGAAATGTGTTTATGCACTGGGCTTTCTCTCTTGTACTCTACCTCTACAATGGAGACATGCTGAGTAGGCTGATTGGTCTCAAACAAATCAAAGGCACTTAAGATTAGACCTGAACTGAACCCATGTCCTGGAACTAAACAAAAGTGAGGGCATCAGAGGTCTCAGCAGAGCTGGCCCAGTGGGTCAGCAGTTTGAGGTAGAACCCCAGCTGAACAATTAGTCAGTGCATAGGAATATATATCTTTATAAGCCTCTAAGTTTTGGGATGTTTTGTTGCAGACCCATAGCTGACAGACACAAATGAATCTGTATTTTATAGTGATTGCAATAACAGATATGTTTTTGTTTTTATATCTTGTATTTAAAAATATTTACAGGAGTATAAATATGTGTTCTCTGTTTTAAGGAAACAGAGGCTTCATCATTATTTAACTATTATTTAAGAACCAAGCATCAAAGGCAGAAACAGTGAAAACATCAATGGTATAAATGTAATAATATGAATGATTGTATTCTACCAAATGTATCCATGACAATTTCTTAAGTGATCATCAAAGTATAGGCAAATTATTCTCCTCAGAAAGCCCTGTAAGCTCCCTGTGTAGTTAACCAGTTTACATAAACATGGAAGACAGTGATGGAGTCACTTCTTGGTTTAAAAAAAAGTTGTGTCAGTGTGTTTAGATAATTTTTTAGAGTTGTGTTTGTGTTTCATCTGAGTTGGCTCAAAAAATGACAAATATGCAACGTAAATATAAAAATTCAAGGCCACTAAGAGAAAGAAATATATGCTAGACTTAAAGCCATTAATATGTAATTGTTAACTCCTTAAAATAAAGCACACTCTTATTTTATATTATACACCTCTAGTTCTTAGTGCTATATCTTTCATGATGTTGGTATATCATGTATGAGCAATAAATAGTATTACGTGATTAAAACAATTATCATACATAAATATATTACAAATGAAAAATTAAATGTTTAGGGACCTTTGTATTGTTAGTTCTTGTATAATGTACTAAATTTACTAAAACAACCTTTTCATGTACATATGTACATTAATAATAGAAAGTCATTTGGCATAAATTAACTGTGTATTTTCAGTGATTATAGTCACACCTCAAATCTCTGGAAGCAGTTATTTGGTACATTTTGACATGGACCCTTTTAAAATTAGATTAAATTATTAGTAACTATAGAATCTCTGACAAGAATATGCTCCTTCCAGCACATTTTATATAAATATAAAATTAAAGGAAGGATGTACCCTCATGTGAGAAAAGCAAATGTAAATATCCAGTTATGTGGATTAGGTGAAGCAAGGACCTAGCGTTGACTTTACATAGTTTTATAGTGGGCGTTTTTTCACCATGACTCTTTCATCACAGGGTGACTAAATGTGACTTGTTCATAACTCACAATTTAAATAGTTTGAGCTCATGTACCCCTTATGAAAAAAGTGAGATTCAGCATTGCATATTTAATTCTTAAAGCGTAAACTGTCTCATCTTTACTATCACACAAAATAACAGAACAAAAATAGGTAAATACAGTAGAAAAATATGAATCTGTAGGCAAAATTGACCTGTAAAAATAAATGGGATTATTCCAACAATGCAAATTAGTTTGCCTGTATACAATAAATTAATGTAGTATGGCACAGTAATAGATTACAAAACTACAAGGGGAAAAGCAATTGATCATTTCAGAAGATGCAGAGAAAGTGCGTGATTAAAGTCCAATACTAGTCCTGATAAAAAGCTCTTAGAAAACAAGAAATTAAAGAACTTCTTTATTCTGACAAAGAATATCTGAAAAAAAACACCCAAAGTAAACTATTGTGATCAATACAAAAAAGTAAAAACATTAACTTCAAAATTAGAAACAAGTTAAGAATATCCTCTATGACCTCTTCCATTCATCATTGTAAGGGAGGTACTTAAGAACTTAGTAAGAAACAGAATCAAATGTATTATTTACTAGAATCTGAAAGAAATAATCCAAACTGTTTATATTAAAAAATAGATAGGTATAAAAAGGGTTGTTTACAGAGACTAAATATCAGGTGTATTTCTATGCCTAGAAGCAAAATGTTTGAAATGCAATAAACAGATACAATTTTAACCACAGAAAATATGAAGAAAATAAATTCACCAAATAAAAGTCTTGCGTGCCATCAGAAAAAAAAATGACTGTGTGGAAATGCATTAAAGATACAAAAGTAACTGGAGAAATACAGCTTCTTCATGAATATGGAAAGCCTATATTTTAACCATATAAAATCTTACCAAAGTGATTCACAGATTTAATCTCTATGATTAAATGCTGGCAGAGGTTTGAATGGTACTCAACAAACTTACTCTAAAATTTACATGGAAAAAGACACAGCCAATGATACTCAAGTTATTCTTGAAGAAATTTAGGTGAGTGTAAATTCCAGCCATAAATATTAGACAGTAACACTTAGCAGAAAAGATAGAAAAACACTTACACAAACGTGAAACTTTAAGTTTAAACTTTAAACTTTAAGTACAAGAGATGTGGTGTTGGGACAAGGAATAGCGACTTTATTTGGAAAGCTGGCAGACCTAGAGGATGGCCGACTAATGTCTTGGAGAACCATCCAGATCCAGTCACAATACAGGCTTCTTTTATACAAAACAAAAACAAAAACAAACAACAACAACAAACAAACAAATAACTAGGGTGGGTGTATGGTTGGTTGTTGCAAACATCTTGCTGTAGAAATTCTTCATTCTTGCAGCTGTCCATGTGGGTCAGTTCATGGTGTCCCTGTAAACCTCCAACAAACAAATGTTATTCTCTATTCTACAGCTGGTTATGTTTATGTGAGTGCAAAGCTAACAAGACTAAGCCTCGGAAACAGGGCACAGTGGTCAAAGCTAAAGGAACAGATCGAATATAGAGTCAGATTTGTTCTCCTCTATTACGTTAAATTCAGAAAATTATAATATCCTTATAAATTAAAGGTGTCAACACACGAACTCTAGCAATTTCTTTCCTAAGTTACCTTCAACCTTCTGCCTGTGTTCAGTGTGCACCAAGATAAATATACAAGTATGTTCATAACATCATTGCTTATAGTAATCAAACATTGTAAATAACTCAAATATTCACTTTTTGGAAAATGGATTAATGGAATAATTTTTAAGTTGCATTCTAAAAATTTCAGTTTTATAAAAATTAATAATTCTAAATATAAAAATTGTAGTAAAGAGAATGTTTCAGGGGAAATTAAAAAAATAACATTTAATAAATATAAATGGCAACTTAAACTAAATGATATCATTTTATTGATATATAAGTGTGTTCAAGAAATTATAAAGAAAAGCAGGAGAATGCATTTTAAAATATCAGGATACTCCATAGTGAAGAAAGAGAGGTAAATAGGATAAAAATAAAAGCACATTAAGGGCTTTAATAATAAAGTATATGTATTAGTTAACGTCAAAAAGAAGGTTCATAAATTTCAGTTAGCCAGACAATTAGCCATTTTTGTTGTTTAAATTTTATCTTACTTATTTTTATGAAAATAGTACAACTTTAGCATCATGAAATTTGTGGACACTTCCTTTCTGACTTACTATATAGTTATTTTTTGTCATTTTTATATGTACGTTTAAAAATATATATTCTGTGAGGTGTACAAATTCTTAGACAAAGGTTGGAAACTCTATAAGAAAATACTCTCTGTACATTTTTTGTCTAATTAATCTAGAAATCTTCAAGGGATTAGTTGGTTTTTATTATTGTAAATCTTCTCACTTTAATTTTGAGTTTCTCATTATCCAGACATTCTTTTTTTATCAGTCTACCCTATATCTACATATATGAGAGGACCAAGACCCTGATGCAACAATCATTCTTCCCAGAGAAAGCCCATGTCCTGGGATCTATAGGACCCAGCAGCATATATAAATATATACTTATCTACACTGGCACATTATAATCACTCATAATTACCTTTGGACTCACTCTTGGTGTTGAATACTCTGTGTCTGGACAAGTGTACAGTGGTATTTACCCACTATTACATTACCACACACAATTGTTTCACTGCCCTAAAAATCATCTGTGCTTTACCTAATCAATCTTCCCTTTCTAATAACACTTAGCAACTTTTCATCTTTTTATTATCTCCATAGTATTGTTTTTTCCAGAATATCATGAGGTTGGAATCATATAATACATAGCCTTTGTAGATTGGCTTCTTTCACTTATCATTATACATTTAAGGATCTATATTATCTTTTTATGGCTTAATAGCTCATTTCTTTTCAGCACTAAATAATAATCCATTGTCTGATTGTACTATGGTTTATCCATTCTCCTACTGAAGGATATTTTTGTTGCTTCCATGTTTTGATAATTACAAACAAACCTGATGTAAATATCCTTGTGTAGGTTCTTATGTGGACATAGTTTTCAGGTCCTTTAGTAAACTGCAAAGAGTAGACTTGAAGGATTTTATGGTAAGAGCACATTTAGTTTTGTAAGAAACTGCCAAACTGCCTTCCAAACTGTTTTAATCATTTTGTATTTCCATCAGCAATAAGTAAGAGTTCCTGTTGCTCTACATCTTGGCAGGATGTTTGGTGTTGTCAGTGTTCTAGATTTGGTTAGTCTAATAGGTATGTAGTAGTATCTTCTTGTTTTAATTTGTAGTTTCCTAATGGCATATAATGCTGAACGTATTTTCATATATTTGCTTGCTATCTGTTACCTTTTTTGGTGAGGTATCTGCTCAGGTAATTTGCTGATTTTTTAAATCAGGTTGTTTAATGTTCTATTGTTCAGCTTTTTAGAATTCTTTGTATATTTTGGCTAATAGCCTTTTATCAGATATATCTTTTGCAAATACATCCTCCCAATCTGTGGCGTCTTATCATTCTTTTGACAATGCCTTTTGCAAAGAAAACCAATTGTAATTTTTTTAAAAGTCCAGCTTAGAAATTATTCCTTTTGTTGATCATGCCTTTGGTGCTATATCAAAAAGTAAAGTGAACAAAGTCAAAATATGGACTAGATAATCCTTTAAATAGCAGAAACTAATTTCCAAAGATGGAGCGAAATACCATAATGTACTTATAATATAAAAAACAGTTAACATGACTATTTTCTTGATATAAAGTAGAAAATATATAAAAAATATATAATTAGAAAAAATTTAACTATCCTTGTGTAGGATACAATAATAACTATCAGAAAAAAACAATAAACAGGTTGTTTTTTATATAATATTGGCAAAACTGGATTAAAGAAGACAGCTTCTTGAAATTTATGTTTTATAGAAAAGTCATCCTGAATTTTAAATTCTAGAAATAGCCAAAATATTATACAAGTATGAAATAAATGAAATTATCTTCAGTGGTTTAACGAATGAGGTATTTAATGCCTGAAAAACACATCTGAAGGAAAAACAAAAGAAAGTCACTCAAAAAAAAGGAAATTAATGAACAAAGTTATATGTGGAAAACAAAATAAAGTCATAAATAAATGAGTCAATAATACATATGGATAAGCCTTAATTGAGTCAATTTTCCTATTAAAAGACATTAAAATGCATAAATTCTCAGATATTTGGGGGAAATCTCTAGGATATTTGCAAGAGGAACACTTAAACATGCTGCAAAAATAATTGAAAATAAAAATATAGAAAAAGAAACACCAGAAAGAAATACCTATTACTATAAAATGTAGTTATATCAGTTTTAGTTTTAAGCAACATAAAAAAGCAAGGGTAAATATATTGGAAATGTCATGTTTTACTTCTCAGTTTGGGTGGTAGAGTAATGGATATATATTTTATAATCATAACCTGTATGTATTAAATGTTTCATAATTTAGAAATGCAAATAAAACTATAATCAAATCTTACTGTAATGTAACAAATAAAGAATTAAACATTCTTTTTTGTATGTAATTCCTGGGTATTAGTTATGTGTGTGTATATTATATATATGTATGTTTTTGTCCTAGAATTAAATTATGCACACAATTTTGCTCTACGAACATTAGACATTCTATATTGAGAATCCCTTATGGTTTTAAAAGACTGTAAATATAATTATTAATAACAAAGAACTTTTTATTTGTGAAAACCATAAGAAATACAATTACTCAGCTTTACTGATGTTGTTACTTTTTTTTAATGCTTCACACTGGCATTTTTCTATTAAAATAACCATTCTAATATCTCTATATTTATACAATTGAAATGATTTTAACTTTGAAATTAAATTCTTAAAAATTTTTAGTGAATAATATAGATTATGAAATTTAGAAACAGAAAAAATATTACTCACAAGCCCATAATTAACTAAATTTAATCTTTGATATAGAGACTTCCAGAATGGTATCATTAAAAATATACTCATTATTTTAATCATAAATTTTGCACAGAAATTTTAAAATGTTTTACATATCCAAGAAGTCATTAACTCTGTTTTCCTTTTCTTCTTTTTCCCCACTACTTATACCTGATAGGGATAAGTCTTGAAGGGATCATCAAGAGGACATGACTACTGGAATGTGTTTTTCTTGCCTTCCCTGCAGAAGCCCCACCAAGTACTCAGCCTTGTGACAGTAATGTGCTTGTTGCCGAGACCATCGGACATTATTTTAAGGCTTATATATAAAACTTTTAAGATTCTGGTGGGGTTGCAGGGAGACTCTTGTGGCTGCTCAAGACAAGTCTCATAAGTAAGTTATCTTGCTGATAAAACCTGCTGCCCACTAAGCTGCAGGGCTCTGCTTCTTTCAATGGTCTCTCCTTCCCCTCTGTGTTGGACCAGTTCATGGATCATCAAGCAGACTGGGATGAAGTACATCCTCCAGAAATTCTCTCTCTGAAGATGTCTGGGTGTAAATTTTTTTTCATCCTTTTTATTTCTAGAAATATATTTGGTTATTACTCTCACAACTGCTAATTTGTCCAGATGCATAGTTTTAAGCTTAGAGTGATTTATCTTCCTTTCATCATGCTGAAAATGTCTCTCCTTACACAGATTCATTATCATGGTGGCCCAGGATTTTTTTTTATTTCAATTTGAAATTATATAGGCAGAGGTATCTTTTCACCAATTGTGACATCAATGTTTTGAACTATTTTAATATACATACTGTTTACTAAAATAAAATTGTATAACATGAGAGTTGTGGATTAAGTTTTATTTGGGGCAAAATGAGGACTATAATCTAGGAGACAGCACCTCAGATGGCTCTGAGGACCTTTTCTGAAGAGGCAGGGGGAAACTCAATATTATATATGTAATTTTAGTGAAGAGGAGTACGTGCAATCAAACACACATTGAGTTCTTTTGCCAGTTATGAGGAGCAGACGTCACCATTAATGAAATTAGTGCTCTTCTAGATATAAGGAGATGCAAGAATTGGGGCTTATAAAATCTTCTCCTGAAAACATCTATCTGAAGCTCTATTTTGTCAGTTTTCCCACAGCACAAAGTGCTCCATTCCTGATCTCCACTATGAACTTTTAGGGAGTGTTGAAGGTCAGCGGCTACAGTGGCTTGTGATTGGTTATAGTACCAAGCAGAGGTAGATGGCAAATGTTATAAACGATTATTCCCCTTAACATTTTTATTTGAAATCATTTTTTGCTTACTTTTTTCTCCATTATAATTTTATATTTTACTGAAAATATAAAGACTTATAATTGATAAAAATTCACTGTTTAATCTTTTATTTGTAAATATTAGAAAAGAAAGTTATTTTTGCTATCTCAACTTTTTTATAATTTTCTTTTAATTGTATCTGTGTTATTAACCATATAATAATCAATAATGCAAATTGATATAAAGTAACATGCATTTACAAAATCAAACAAGTTAGACAGAAGTATCATTTTAAGAATTACTTTTATTTATTGGCATTTATTTTGAAATATTTTCAAAATAGACGTGATCCTTATTTTGTCTACCTGTAGATTCAATACCCTTTAACATAGCATTTATATAATCATATCGTACTTCTTAAATTTTAAAAAATGTATCCTTTTCTTAGTATTTATATTTATTTTTTAGTATAAATATATAGTTACCATTCCTTCTGATTCTTTGAATGTCTTGGTATTATTTTGGCTTAACTACAAACATAACAACATTCGTGGTAACACAATTATAGAATTATAATATTTTCTCTCAAAGCTTTATAGCTATTTCCATAATATTTTTTGGCTAGTCAGTCTTTAATAGAAGAAGACAAGGCTATTCTTTGTTTTATCTATAGAAGTAATTTTGTTTAATTTTTTTTTCTGGTCCACTTTTAAATTTAACATTTTGAAATAGATATAGATATATATCTATTTTGCATTATAATTAAACTTTAAACATGGTATATTCTTTTACTTATCTTGCTAAGCCTATTTCCCTGCCCTGGGAACAAATCTGGATATCCAACAGTTTGGCATATTTTCTTGGTTGTTCTCTGATTGCTTAGAGTCAGGTCATACCCATGCTTTAGCTACTGCACTGGATGACTGAATTTCTAATGCTATTTCCGTCTTTTGAGCTGCAGTTTCATTAAATTTATGTATTATTTATTGTAGAAGCAAATAAAAGCTTATATTTGTAGGTAAATGGCATAAGTTTTAGTGGAATGTGGAGTTCACAATACAAATGTTTAGTTGATATAGATCTTTACTCTAAATAATGATGAAATTTTTTGATGTTAAGTTGCCTTCCTGCTTTCCTTCCCTCTTCTTTTCTTTCTTTTTGATTGGTATTTTTGGCTCTAAAATTTTTTTTTTGGCAAAATCTTATTTGAATTGATACAGAGATGAAGGATACACACACACACACACACACACACACACAAATGTCTATATAAACTCTGCTAAATAATCATAAAATCTCTGTTTCTCGAATCAATTCAAAATATTTTAAGAATGCTGCTTTCCTTGAATTAAACTTAATTCTTCTCATTTATTTATTAAGCAGCATTCCTTTGTCATGCACTGACTATAGCCTTATTCTTCCACTAAGTAATTGTGTTTTATAAATTTGCAAGCAACCAGAGTGATTTCGGAATTTGTTAAAGATTTACAAAAATTTGACATGATCTTAACCACATGCTGCTATTGCCAATATGCCCGTTAGAGTGATGATTTTACTAAAGCAATGTCTAACTCCTTCCCATTCCTACAATAATGGCCTTATTATTATACTACAAAAGATGACATCTTCAAATAAAAATGTCTAACTCTATAACAATATTCCATGAATTCACTTATTACACAATATTAACAAACTACTTAAAGAATGAATCAAAACCATATAAGATATTATTTCTCATGTATTGGAAAAAATAATACGATGAAGTAAATTAAATCTAATAGTGTTAAAATATTCAAAGCCTTTCTAATGACAAAAACTTTAAATATAAAATATTCTACTTCAAAAATGCTTTCAGAGGTGTTATAAATGGTGAGAGGATTATATATCATATATAGTTTTCTGTTTATGAATTTGATTATAGCAATGGAACAGTGTAGTATTAAATTTAAAAAAATGCATATCAATTGAAGATATAAATTAACCTCAAATTTGGGTTGTAAATAATTTTATATTTAGCTTTCAGTTTTCTTTATGCGTTTTTATATAATTTCAGGAAAATAATTATCATATACAAATGTACAGATCTGAGTTTTTATCTAATATATCTCAATCTCAAGAGTTCTAAAACCCCTCCATTTCCTTCTTTCCTTCCTTCCTTCCTCTTTCCTTCTTTCCTTCCTTGGTATAAAAGTTAATTGTTGGCAATATTTTATCAGAATTTATAATGTGAATGAAGGATGAAAGATATATACATATATACACACACACATATAGTGATGATCCAACTTGGAATAAATATTTCCATATTTCTATTAAAAATATGAATGAATTTAACTATAGTATGTAATTCCTTAACATTTTTCATAATATACAGTATATGTACTTACAACTTTATACAGTGAACTTAATTGTTGAATATCAACTTTTATGCATGGAAGAGTTTTTATGTTATTATAAAGTATACTTTAATAATTGTGATAAAGGAGAATTACATGGTGTTAAGGAATCATGTTAATGTAATGGGCTTTATGAATTCACAAATTAGCTGAGCACTGAGAGTGATTGGAATTAGATAGGCAAATCTCTTGAGGGGAGTAGGGATTGACGTGTAAAAGATTATTTCTAACAGTGAGAATAGCATGTGTATGCCCCTGTAGCATGAGGGAACATAGTTAAGTACGAGGATTGTCAGAAGTATATCTATGGTAATGATCCTGAAGGTGAACAAGGAGTGATTTGAGGCTACTAACAAGGGTAAGGCCAAATATGTAACAGTCAACATATTATAGCAGGCTGTCCCACGAGCCGGCCCTCCGCCCGCGCCGCGGGGTGGGCTAGCGCCCCGCGGGGGTCTCGGGCTCCCAGCCCACTGCCCGGCCTCCCTGCCTCATGCTATGCGTCATCCGGGGACGCCCCTCGCCGAGAGAGACCCTCAATCACAAGTCATCCGCCCTCCCCACCCTCCTCGCCGTGCCCTGCAACCCCGCCCCCGAACCGCCCTTCCGATCTCCGTGCAGTACCCCCCCGCCCCTCGCCGGGAAGAATGCAGTGACTCCAAGAGCCGTGGCGGCTCTTTGAGCCCAAGGGGCGAGCGAGGCAGCCATTGGCGGAGGCCGCTGCCTCTGGCTGTCAATCCCGCGGCCCGGCCCCGCCCCACCGGCGGAGCGTGGCAGGACGCAGGGCCGCGGGGACTGTCGGGACGGTTCCAAGATGGCCGCGCGCTTGGGGTCCGCAACTGCTGGCGGCCCCGAGCTCCGTTCACTGCCACCGCTGCTGACCGGAGCCGCCGGTCGGCCCGGCGACTCCGGGGGCTGACCCCGCGTGGCGGGAGGCCGCCATGGTGACCCTGGTAAAGCTGGCGAAGGCCTTCGAGTCCCTCAAGTCCTTCCAGCCGCCGCCGCCGCCGCCGACTCAGCCCCTTCAGCAGGCACCGCAGCCTCAACCGCCACCGCCGCCCGCCCAGCCCCCTCAGCCGGCACCGAAGCCGGCGACCCCCCAGCCCCCTCAGCCGGAACAGCTGCCTCAGCCGGTACCGCCGCCGATGCCGCCTCAGCCCCTTCAGCCGGCATCGCAGCCTCAACCGCCACCGCCACCCGCCCAGCCCTCTCAGCCAGCATCGCAGCCGCCGCCGCCTCGGCCCCTTCAGCCGGCACCGCAGCCGCCGCCGCTTCAGCCCCCTCAGCCGGCATCGCAGCCGGCGACCACCCAGCCCCCTCAGCCGGAACAGCCGCCTCAGCCGGTACCCGCCGCCGATGCCGCCTCAGCCCCTTCAGCCGGTACCGCCGCTGATGCCGCCTCTATCGCCACCGCCGCCCGCCCAGCCCCCTCAGCCAGCAACGCAGCTGCCGCCGCCTCGGCCCCGTCAGCCGGTACCGCCGCCGATGCCGCCTCAGCCGGTACCGCAGCCGCCGCCGCCGCCTCAGCCCCTTTAGCCGACACCGCAGCCGCCGCCGCCTCGGCCCCGTCAGCCGGCACCGCCGCCTCAACCGCCACCGTCGCCCGCCCAGCTGTGGGTCAGGAGCTGCTGCACAGACGGTGAGTCCCTGCGGGCCCCTCCCCAACCCTGCGCGGGTCTCCGTCCCTCCCTCGGCCTCCCACGAAGGCCCCGATGCTGTCCGGGCCCCACGCCTCTGCTTTCCCGGCTGCGAAACTCGGGAAGGAACAGGGCTGTGTTGTGATCCGAGGCCGCGCGTCCCGTCTGGCTTCCTCTGAGCCACTCCCCACCCCTCTCCTCCTCCGGGCCAGGTGTAACATTTTGTCTTCCCTTTTCAACTGACGGTTTAAAGCAGTGTTTCAGATAAATGTCAAAACACTGTACATGCAAAATACTAGGTTAACTTAAGGGAAGGAGTAGGAGAGAAGGGGGAAAGGAGCGAAGTTCACCGGTCAATTCTGTGGGGGTGGGTTAGGTGGTCACAGTGGTGAACGCGTAACTGCTACATGGCCCCGTGCGCTTACCATCATAGTCGTTACTGTTACTAACCCCAGACAGCCCTGGTATTAAGGAGGCATGACCACAGAACATGTGCTCATTGAGCTTAATTTTACACAAACAGTAAGATTTCCACGGAATCAAGACAGGCAGTAAACGCCAGCTGCAGAGGACAGCTTGTGCAGGGCTGGGAAAGAGCATGGCATGATCAGAACTTTAGTTTGACTGGCTTGAAATGTAGAGGGAAAGGGAAACTTCACACTGATGAATCAGAGAGGAGATAGCTGTTTTTTATTAAACTAAAATGGTTGAATGAGCCTTGTTGATTAATGATTTGCCTTAGCAATGTGAATTTGGATTCTGCAAGTATTTTATAAGTTCTGTAAGAAGCTTGTTTTAAAATTTCAGAACTCTTAAGGTATTAGAAGTTCAGTTTTATTTTATAAGAATTTTAAAAAAGTGTTTATTTAACTCAATTAGAACAGAGTTCTTTTAACATAGGAGACTTTATTATCTCATGTATTAATACCCTCTAGAGGTACACAATGAAAAATGTGATTTATAAACAGATACATACAGACACAAGGAAAACAGAACATGTAGCTTCAGTAACAGTTTAAGAGAAAAGTCAGAAACAGAAATTTTCCCTGGTCAAAATATCAAAAAAAAGCACCTGGGGCTTATATCCCTTAATTGATTTGAGCTCTAAATGGACAAATACACATTTTTTTAAAAAAAAAATTGCTAAGAACAAGATTCTTTTTCATGTTGAGTAATAATTTTGGAGTTTAAATAAATACCAACAATAGAGCTATGAGGGAGGAAAAATATAAAATACTGATTTTTTTATTTGATTTCACCGTAAGGTGCATTCCTTTAATACATAGGAGACAACTGTCATGATTTGCGCAACTTGCTTGCAAATAGTTCAACAGTATTAACAATGATTGAATTTAGGTGGTGGGCATATGGGAATTTATCATCCTATTAAACAGTTTTCTGTACTTCTGAGACTTATAATAAAACATTGGAAGGAACCTGTTAGACATAATGCTCTATGTGAAGTAATTTGTTCCCTTTGTGAAATTCTAGGAAGGTTAAAATGCATGTTCATAACATCAAGAAAGTCACAAGCATTTACGATGTAATCAGAACTACCTGAGGATCTGTGAAACTTGGTGAGTTGGTGAATTTTTTAAAATGTCTTAAAACATTTTGTTTTTACAAAGATTACAGGAGTAAGAAGGTAAATCTTAATCAACTCTTAATATTTATTTCCTGGTTGATGTGATATAATTAAATGTGGGGGAAAAAAGGTAAATTC
Organism: Vicugna pacos; assembly: GCF_048564905.1. Lineage (NCBI taxonomy): Eukaryota > Metazoa > Chordata > Mammalia > Artiodactyla > Camelidae > Vicugna > Vicugna pacos. The sequence goes on along the minus strand of NW_027328741.1, from coordinate 82,116,335 downwards.
TAAAAGGAGACACTACCTTGATGGTTTTCTATGGAGGAAACTCAAGCAGGAGGAAGTTTAATTTAAAAACATAAATTACTGCTCTTTATAATACATTCTAAGTTGTCATACTTTTGAATGCTTTCCGTTCCAGACAGATGTGTTATTCTGGGAGATCATCAGGACTTCTGCGTATTTGGAGGTATTGACCTAACCAGTGGAACTGCTGATTTATAAGAAGTTGTCCAGAATTTTGGAATACTGATTAGTAGAGGTAAATAATGTTTCCATGGCAAGTGATGACAGAAAGTGACTTCAGTGAATTTTCCTTTGTTTTTAGGCAGATGTACCTAACCATGTATGTTAACAATGATTACAAGCTGGAGACTGAGAAGAACTGCCATTTTTGCCAGCTGGAATGCAGAAAAATTTGGACTTCTGGATTCCACAAATGGGCTGAGGTAACTAAGACAGTAAACATATCTTCTTGGTCAACATGTATCTCAGGGTAATCACAGATGTGTTCCATTACCTGATACTGTTTTAATTTAGATAAAAACAAGAAAATTTAAGAAATAGAGTTTGTTTTTGCTTTTACATCAGTTTGGCAAAACAGAACAACCTCTTAATTCCTAAGCACAAACCAATTTTTTCATTATTTTTAAAATATTTTAGTTTCTATTTATATTTGTTTTGTGATAAGTAAGTAAAATCTGTAAGCTCAGAAAATAGTCAAACCTAGGAAGCTGCTTCTGACAAGTGAATTAGCCTATTGAAAATCTGATTTAGATCCTTGGCATTAATTTTCAAGTTTTTACAGTTTCCTTGGATTTCTTCTATCCAGGAAAACAACATGCTCTTTTTAGATGACTATACTCTGATTATAGTCTCTCCTTTATAGATTCCACACTAAATTGTAACCATAGGTATATTTTACCATTTACAAAAGTGCCTGGTTGGGAAGTGTAATACAATGATTTTGTAAATTGAATTACTCTAAAATTTCAAGGATTTATTTTTAATTCAATTATGATTAATTTTCATTTGTCACTGGCTCTTAATGCTTTATTTTAAAGTGTCTCTCATAGACCCCCTTCTTTCATCTTCTTCCCTTAGGCTCTCTGTCCAGTAACTCTAAGTTCTTACATGTTCAAGGTAGGCTTGTGTATTTTTTTAAAGGCAGGTGCACCAAAAAGCACTTTCCTGTGACTATCCTCTGTTTTGTTCATCATTTATGAGTCCAAACTTTATAGAATTGATTTAAAGAATGTCATATCTTTCTTATTATTGTGAATGGTTTTTAAAATGCTTTCCTTCTGACTCATTTCTGCATACTTTAAAGTAATAATATGAATCAAATAAGTATGGGAATAAAATCACAGTTACTTGTATCACATTTGATTCCATTTATATGGCAAAGTCTTATTATTATGTTGGTGTTATGAACATGCATTTCATAATACACTTATTTAGATGAATCAGATCTTATTCATTAAGGTCATTTACTTTTAGAAATATGTAATTTCTTGTGAATACATGTATATAGAAATACATGTGTCTTTTTATAATTTAAGCAACTTAAAATACAGATAAAATAAATCCAAGATACAAGATAATATGCCTTGCATTAATTTAAATTCATGTGAGTTAAAAGACAATTTGAATATTGTTTCCCATTTTCTACTAGCTTCTTGATCATATTCGGCAGCACATTTACCTTTACATATAGTTAAGGAATCTTTTTTATTTCTACTGTAGCTCTGTCATAATTGAAACTCTGCAGCAGAATCAGCTGTTATCTATCCCATGTGGTCAAGTGCAGAGGTGAGAATTCTCATTTGTGGGATGACCACTCACAGCTTTAAATGTTTTTACTGTAACTGCTTTTATAAGGTAGCAAGCTAGAGAGAGAGAGAGAAACAGAGAGAAGAAAAGAGTTCTCTCTGCATATTCCCATGTTGTGTGATGGCATTAGTCTTCTTCTGCTGTATTTTTCTAGAATGTGTGTGCGTGTGTGCATGTATGTGTGAGAAATGTCTTGCCTTTGTCCTAATAGCCACTCTTCTCTCCCTCTAGTTTTTTCTCTATCCTCCCCTCCTATATTTTTCTTTTTCATCAATATCTTCTCTTTCAAAAAATTCTTGATAAATCAAATTTCCAACTTCCTCACTTTTAATATGGTAAAGTTACTTGGATCTCCAACATCAAGGGATCTCATACTTTAATGTCTGTAAGGATTGCCAGGGACACCTTTTAAAAATACAGATTTCCAGGCCTTACTTTGAGCAGTCCTCTTCCAGTAGATCCAGGGTGAGGCTGAGCATCTCCAAGCCTTCCCCCTTCATATTATGGTGCAGGGGATCAGGGGCAGTTTTCCTCTGGGTCTCCCTGCTGTTGCTATGAACAGTGGCTACAGCATCACTAATATTTTTCTTTCTTGTTTTAATTGCATTAATATTATCAACCAGTTAATAGCATTTTCTTAAAATTATGGTCAAAAGCATAGGTGTTTGATTTATAATGGTATCTGCAAACCACTCTTTTACTGAATTAATTTGTTTTGCTTGTATTTCCACAATTGTAAACGCTGTGAGTTAAGTGACTGCTTTGCTTCAACTACAGGAGAATGTGAAAACACTCCAGGAGAGAGAGGTTGCATATATCAATGCAGACTCATACACAGAAGGTAAATTTTATTTCAGATTGTCATTAAATAGTATACCAGTATTTAAGTCTATCAACTCCAACTCATAAACTAGGATTATCCTCTTTCTATGAGATGCCTCAATAATACTTCCATTTCTCCATTTTACCAGAGAGAACATTATTATGATTAAATGAATCAATATGATTCATAACTAAGCTATTGATCCTAATTTCTTTAGTATATTTACCATTTGCCTATCTTGGATTACTACTTAAAACTTTAGTACTTTTGACATTCTTCCTGTGGAGCTATTTTTAAAAGTTGGGCTAAGATATTTCATACAGGAATAGTTCCTGTATGTATTGGAACAACTCTGAAATAAGCACCCACTACAGACTTCCTTTTGACCCTGACATGTGGCATGTGCATCTTTAGGCTTTCATCGTATTATGGTTATTTCTAGGTAAGTATCACAGGACACATGTTAGTTACTGACATGCTCTAGTCTAAAGTCTTGATATTGAATTGAATGAATGAATAAAAACATGAACATTATGGCCTTACCACTTCCTTTGCCAAAGACCCCTAGGTACTGCTGCCATAATGAGCAATGACCCTTACTGTTACTGCAGGAGCTGCAGCCTTAGCAGCAGAGTCCGCCTCTGCAGTCTCCTATCCTGAGTGTGTGCTGCAGCCTCTCTGGCTCCTGAAGAGTTATTTCCACCTTGTGTTTTAGTTTTAGCCAGACTGTCTGCCTGTCTGTCTATTTATGTCCCTACCAATCTATCTATTCTAAAATTTTATTCATTTCTTTTTACTGAAGTACATTTGATTTGTAATATTAGTTTCAGATGTACAGCAAAGTTACTCAGTTATATACATATACATATACATATACATATACATATACATATACATATACATATACAAAGACATATATATTGTTTTTAGATTCTTTTCCATTATAGGTTATTATAAGATACTGAATATAATTCCCTATACTATACAGTAGGTCCTTGTTGGTTATCTGTTTCATATATAATAGTGTATATCTGTTAATCCTGAACTCCTAACATATCTCTTTCCTTCCCCCTTTCCCCTTGGGTAACCATAGTTTCTTTTCTATGTCATGAGTCTATTTCTGGTTTGTAAATAAGTTCATTTGTATCTTTTTTTGTTTGTTTACATTCCACATATAAGTGATAGAATGTGATATTTGCCTTTCTCTGTCTGACATACTTCACTGAATATGATTATCTGTAAGGTCCACCCTATTTTTAATTCTCCAGGAATGATGCCTTCAATTTGAAATCTGTTATATATTGTTTATAATTAGAAAATAAAGTTAGAATTAAATACAGGTTTGTAGTCCATTTGGAGGTATTAAAATTCTCTCTTATCTATTTTGCAGGCAATTATACTCTCAGAGTTGACTGTACACCCCTTCTTTTCCAGTTGGTATATAAACTGACAATAGAGGTATGTAAATAGATCTGTCGTAATGATTTCTGATGAGTAGATAAATCAATAACTTTTGTTTTCTAAATTACTAATATTTAAACTGGTGACAGACATAGCTGATTTGTATAAACAAGAAATCAGAACGAGCTTTAATACACTACTTATGTGACATAACTATGAGAACAGTAGTGCTAGTCTCTGTTCTAATAATAGTTCCTAATAAGTGTATACATTTGTTAAAATGTGCAGGGTCTATTGTTTCATGGGGCAATGTCTCTTTGATATAACAGAAAGAATACTGAGCTGGGTTGGGGAAGCCTTGGCTGTGAAGATTGCCTTGGCTATTCATTCATTCATTCAGGAAGTATTTATTGTGTGGTTACTATGTATCAGGTCCTATGAAAGGAACTCTAGCAGCAACAGTGATAAAAGGACAAGGTTACTGAATCCAAATACTTTGTAATCTAGAGAGGCCACAGACCTGTAAATGAGGACTCATACTTCACTTGAATATTGGATACTATATACAGTGGAGGACAGTTGCAGAAGAGAGAAGTTAAAATCCTGGAGTAGCTGGTGAGGTTGGAAAGCATTAGAAGGTGTTTAGAGAAGGATTAGTGGTTAGGCTGTAAAATGGAAGGATGTGAAAGTGGGGAGAATGTTTCTCCTCAGAGGACACAGGACCTAATAAAGATGTGGATGTGTGAAAGAACATTTCCTGACCTCTGGGTAATGCAATATAACCTCAATGTAAGGTGTTGGTGAAAAAGCTGGTAAGAAATGGGACCTGACACATAGGCCTAAATGTTCATAAATCTGGTGATGGTGAAATTAAATTATCATTTTTATTCGTTAGAAAAATTACTCTGTATCAGTGCAGTGAATACGTTAAGCTGTAGTAAGTCTAAAAGCAAAATAGAAATAATTCCACATACTTATTTAGCACACAGGAATTTATAAATACTAGTTATTGATGTAAAAAGTACCCTGAAAATGCTACTGCACTCTGAATCTCTAAAAATTATGTGATCTACTCATTGATTATATGTGTGCTTCATTTAAATAACCCCCCATTAAAGAATTTAACTGTAGAAATATTTCTTTCAAGTAGGTATCACTTAGATGACAGTGGGAAGTAGATGTCACATCTCTGTGGTCCTGTTTCCAAATCGCCCTTCATCTTGCCCTGTCCTTTTCACTGTTAGTGTCTTTAACATCTCATCCTCCCAAGTGAGCATCCTCCCATGCCCATCACAACTCCCACCATACTGGGAAGCTTAGGTCCTTGATCCTTTTATTGAAATGTCCCATAAAAACATCTAAAAGCACGCTGAAAAGACAGCCCTTGTTGGGGAATCCTTTTCAGGAGATACATTTACTCTCTGTCCTACAGAGGAGGCTCCTGCCTTTATAGGAGGGGTAATAAGAATTTTAGGGCCAAGAAGGAGAAGCTTAGGTCTATCCCTTTTGTACATTTATTTAATAAGTATTAAATGTGTAAGTGGTTACCATAGTGACAGGATAAATCAAACATATTTTCTGCTATTAGTGTGTTACCTGTGTAGCCTGGAGAGACTATGATCAAGAATTTTCAAATCCAAGATAGGGATTAAAATCACCAAAGGGTATACAGATAAAAGTGTGGGAAGCAAAAAATAAGTATCTTAGTTTATTATTTTACATGTTGGAATTAAACAGTCTGCTTAATGGGAAATTGCAAATTTTTTCCCATTCTAAAGCCTCTTTTACGTTAATTTGAATTTAATTTTCATGCCACTTTAGATACAATATATTTGTCTTTCAGAGTTTTTGTTTTAGGTAGTTTTTTAACAGTTTAACTGGGAAATTAAAATGTATATTTAGAAGTTACATTATCAGGATGAACTAATTAATTGTCCAGAAGAGAAGAGTGAGATTTTATAATCTTCTTTGATTTGATTGTCAGTGGAAGAATCAGACATCATTCATCTGGAGAAATGCTATTGGTTGCTGAGGGCTCAATCCCAAACTGGATGATTTGATTTAGAGACATTTGGCCCATTGGCTTCACCACCAATTCGTCCATCTCTGAGTGAATGTGGGAATCCTTCTATTTTCTTCAAATGTTCTTTGCTAAACACGTGAGCCTTGTTCCACATTTGGAGCCTTGTGTAAGTCGGTTTAACTTTCTGCACTTGAATATTCTCATATATAAAATCAGTTTGACCAAGACAATCATTATGAAAGTGTGCTCCAGTGTGGTGCCTCAGCATCTGGTGCAGGGTCAGGGTGGTGGACACTGAATAGGCAAAGCTCTAGCTTCCACACATGACCCCACCTCTTCCTCAGCTGAGGAGTGTCTATTGTATTTCTTTTATATAGAAGAAGGTTCTACTGCTGTATCCTTCCCCCACCCTTAAAAAATTAAGAAACCACTAGACCATCTCTAAGGTCCCCACTTAGCTCTAAACTTTTCACTACTGTATATAAATATATATATGTATATATATATATATATATATACATATTATATATATTAAATGATGTTTACAAGGAGCAGTTGTGGGTGATAATCACAAAAACTGTATTTGAAATCTGAAAGCTTGGGTTCTTCTTCTGATTCAGACCTTTTTAAAAAAAATTTCTTACTTTTAGCAAGTCATTTAACTACTTCCTAGCTTCAATTTTCTGCTCTTTGAGGGCACATAATTAGATTCTTGAAATAGTCTGTATTCTTCAGATTTCTAGTGTGTTTCAGAAATATTTATTTATTTGTTAGGGAAACTAGAACAGACAGGGTTTCCACTTCAGCAGTGCAGTTATGTTTTTACCTTTTTATAATTAGAGATTGAGAAATCATTTCATTTGAAAGTAAAATGATTCCATTTATTTTTTATGAAAAGTTTAAAAACCACAGGATTAGATTATAAATTGCCCTTTATTTCTGAAATTTAATATATTTAGTTATACAGATTAAGTGGTACAATGAAGACTGCAGTACAGAATTTCTGTCTCTTATAATATAGTGTGTTAGTTTTCTTGCTTCATGAAGGAGCTGTATGAAGCTCATTAATAACAATACAGTATATCTTTGATAGAGTTCAACTTTTCTTCTTCTTTTTTCCTTTTTCTTCTTAGTCTTTCCAAATTAGGATAATTGTGGTCTCTGACATTTTTCCAGTTAAATTTTTTAAATACATTTTTATTTTTTACATTCTACAATCACTTTTGACTTTTGGAATTAATATAAGATAGAGACAGGTATGCAGACAAAACCAAACACTAAATGATAGTATTTTCTTCTAGAAATTTAAATTTTGGTTATAATTATGCCAGGGGGAAAAAAAAAACTTCCTAAGACAGTGGAAACTACTGATAACTTTTAAAAACTAAATCAGTTTATGCGAGTCATGCCTCCTTTCATAGGCATGTCATTATTAACAGGAAGTTTGTTGGCTGTGATTTATTCTGTCTGTGTTCCTATTTTACAGGTTTATTTAATGGTTTTGGTGAAAATGATGACAGCCACATAGATATTAAGGAGATATCCTGTGGGCTATCAGCTTGTTGCAGAGGACCTCTGGCTGAAAGACAGAAATGTAAGTGTGTTAAACATCACAAAATTTGGAAGCTATACAGAGAAAAAAATTAGCATCCATTCATGTAAAAAATCATCTGATTAAGGCTTGAATTTTCATCCCTTTGGCAAATAGCAATCTCTTGCTGAGGTTTTACTGAGGTCAGTGTAAAGGTTCAATCATCTATTCTTTTTTACTGTGGAGTAATTTAAGATCTTTGTTATTAATAATGGTTGATTTTCCAGATAAATGTACAATTCATGATAAATGAACTACATCAGTCATGATGTGTTTGAAAATGTTAAGCATATAGAAAATATTTTCTGGTAGTCTATATAGAAAATTTGTCTTGCTTAACTTGAATTCCAACTTATTTTCTATCACTGTGTGTATTGATATTTTATTAGCAAAATTAAATTTATGATAAAACAAGTTTATTAAATACTAAATTTATCTTTTAAACCTATCAAATATTATGGCATAATTTATAAGCATATTACATTCCTAAATCTTAACCATATTTGTTTAGGAAAATGCAGCAGTTTACATTTAATTGGAACCTAATTCTTACATATTCACTAGGGTCATTATCTCTGCATCTTTCTAAAATACAGCTTCACAAATACTGCATATTTTGTATATGATACTTAATAGTTCAATATTCTTTAGTAATGTTGTACTGTGATGCACTCAGTTAACTTAATAGCATAATTATTACATGGGTGTGTGAAGTAGATAACTATTTAATCTTAAAAATTTAGATTTCTTTTATCTTCCCTGATAGTATATCTTTACTCTAACCTGGCTTTGTGATAGCAAAGTTCTGGTATTAAAGAGGCTGAAGTCTTTGTTTCTCAATTGAGGTTAATTGTTGTCTTAATTTTTTTTTTAAATTTATTTTTTTGCCAGTGGACTAATGGAAGTTAACCAACTAGACTAACTAGCAATTTTGCTGATATTGATGTTAATTAGCAAAGTGCTGATATTTTGGATTTTTAGCTTGTTGTATATAAACTTCATTGAAGATTTGAAATTGTTCTTAGGCAAAAATATTGGGTGCACATTAATTACATTGGAGAGGCAAAATCTTTATACAGTCATCTCTCATTATCTGCTGAGGATTGGTTCTGAGACCCCCTCAGATACCAAGTCCATGGATGCTCATGCCCTTATGTAAAATGGCATAGTATTTGCATATAATCTATGCACATCCTCTTGTATACTTTAAATCATCTCTAGATTACTTTTAGTACCTAATACAATGTAATTATTTGTAAATACAATGTAAATGATATGTGAATAGTTGTCAGTGCATAGCAAATTCAAGTTTTGCTTTTGAGAACTTTCTGGGAAAATTTATATATATATATATATATATATATATATATTTTTGATCTATTGTTTATACCTGTGAATGCAGAAGCAATGGATACGGGGAGCTGACTGTACCAGCTTTTTGTTGATTCTTAATGTAGATGGAATATTTTCAGCATTGTAAGAATCAACTCTGAAGTGATCAGTTATAAATATTAGAAATTAATTTAAAAGCTTGAATTACCTTCTCAAAATCTGTGAGATATTGTATAGTAACTTGGCCCTTCTTTTTCAGTTTTCAAGAAATTTAACTTTAGATTTAGATGAAGGATAGAGTTCTCTAAGCTGGCTAATGATATAAGGAGAGAGACTTGTGAAGTGTACAGGAATTCCTACAAGTTCAAAGGACTTTAATGACACAATCTCCTCCAAATAAGAACTTAATCCAGAATGTAGTTGTTTGAGGAACTAAGTAATTTCACTAGGGCAGGTTGTAATAAAATGTATTATACTTCAGAATATAAAAGTAATTTTCCTCCATAAGAGTTTCTTTTCTTTAGTTTGCTTCAAGGTATTTGATGTTGATGGTGATGGAGTTCTCTGTAGGGTTGAACTGAGAGCCACGTGGTTGCACAGAGGTCTGGAAGGACAACTGCACCGATGATACCCTGGTAAAGTCTGATTGTATACATCTTCTTGCATGTAAACTTCCAACAGGAACATAGAGTGAAGAATTTTTTAAAAGAGGTTGAGAAAAAGATTTCTTACTACTTCTAGGTTCTATATTATGCTACTCAAAATATTCATAGCCAAAGATGCAAAATTGGGAAGAGAATTTGCCTTAGAAAATTTAATAAACTGAATGTATTATGTAAAAAAATAAATGAAACCACTGGAAAATTGTCATAAATTTTTAAGGCAAACAAGCAATCTATTTCTGGAATTAAAAAAAAGCAAACTTGACCGAAAAAATATTTTATACTTCAGCTACTGTCTAATAAAAATGATACCTTCTCTTTCCTAACTACTGATTTGGGTTTCTGGTTTTAAAGGAATTACTTGTGGATCTATCCAACATTGTAGAAGACACATAGAATGCACATGACACCACAAAGGTGAGTCTAGCAGAGACTAACTTATTCTTTTCTAAAAATACATTATATTCTGAATTGGTATAATACCTTACATATACATACTTGAATCTCTTCTGCATCATCCGTGCTAAATGCTTATTTGGACCTGTGGTTACAATAACTCCAAGTTGTCCCTAAGGAAAGCCCATTCGACCTTTAAACAACTCCATTAAGTGTTATTTACATAAAAACATTATATTTTATAAGCTAGGCATTTTGTAAAAATTAAGTAGAGACAGCCCTTGCCATCTGTAGTTTATAATCTTTACTTCTTACAGTTTAATACATTATGGTAAGACAAAACTTATATTGAGCAAAAGAAGCCACAGAATAAAAGAACACATTGTACAATTTAATTTATATGAAGTTCTAGAACAGAGACAGAACTAATGTTAATAAGTGTTACAATAGTGATTTTGGAGATGGGTGATTTAACTGAGAAGGACCATAGGATATCTGGGATGATGGAAATTATTTTTCATCTCAATCTGGGTGGTGTATATAGTTTTTAAATTTTTTTTCAATAATATTGGTGAGGGTCTGTCCTAAGTTCTTTAATAGCAGCCAGAATAAGTGTATAATAGCAGAAACAAGCATGTACTTTACAAAGAATAAAGCCTTGAATTTTTTTAGTTTCACAACATTTATTAAAGATATTATATGTTTGCCTTAATGTCTATGTATCCCTGTGAAACTGAAGATAATCCATATATGTGAGACACATATGAGTTAATTTGACCCTTTCTATTCAAATGTTGACATGTACCAAGTTGCAGATGGTAGGATGTACACCATAGTGGCCTTACACAGGCTTAGAAAAATAAGTAACATTTTTTTCAATCACAAATCCAGAAGAAATCATCATAGTCTTATTAACTGACACTCAATAGAAATAAATAATAGAAATTAATTTCTCAGGGCTTGATCTTTGTTTGGCAATTCAGATAACCGTCTTCATTTACTTTTCTGCCCAAAACTAAGGTAGCCATTTCTATTTGGTATATATGAAAACAGAAACACAGGAAAGTTTCTATTAGGAAATACCTTCTGTAGAGATACAATTTCCATCGCCTTTCTTCTGGGTGTTTGATAAGTATGGAGGTTATCATTGCTGTCTATTTTTATATACGACCGAGTTTCTTCTTATGGCTGTACTTTTGAACATTAAAAAAAAAGATCATTTAGCTGCTCCATCTCCGTGTAATCATAGTAATGAAATGGTAAAAATTTAGAATAGATTTTGTACCTTTCAAACAAACCTGTTACCCATATTCACTGGTGACTAGACGGTGACAATATTACCCATTATTTTGTAACATTAAGTTGGTGTTAATATACTTCAATGGAAGTTGCATCATGAAAGCCAATAATTACCATCACAGTGCTTTAAAATCTTTTCTCATAATAAATGGTAATATATATTGAATGAATACATGAATATCATTAATAATAAATATTATTAAATATCATTAAATAATAAATCATTAGATAATAAAATATAATTAAGTAATAAAAGCTAAGAACATTATTATTCATCTAGGATTGTTAAGGTGATTGTTCAAAACATGAAGTAAGAAGCATTTGGTTATATTTTTGCCTGCCAAGAAATATTGTCTACTGTATATAAATGTAATTTTTGGTACACTTTGACACCAAAAAAAAAAAAAATACTGCTTTACTCAACTTGTGAACGTAATGTTACATTTTATTTTGAGGAAATGTTAATATAGATACTCATTTATTATATATATTTAGTTCTTTTAAATCTCTTAAGCAGTCTAATAATATTGCCAGATGTTTTAAAGATCTTAGAAAATTGTTAGGTCAAAGGGCATAATCCAAAGAGTTTGGAAAAATGCTTTCAAAGTTAGTAAACAGTCCTTTTTCTCTACCCAGAACCTTTTGTGGGTTCTGTTAGTAAACTTCACCTTGAACCAGAAGATACTGTGAGTTATTTCCCAGGTCTTACTGGAGGAAGATTTTTGGTGATAAATTGCCCACGTTATGACTGACTACTTCAGAGTTTGGTTACTTTTGAACTTATTCTTGCTGGCCTACTTTCAGATGAATACATAGCATCTACATTAAATCATTAGTTTTCTTTCAGACAAATGACCATTGAAAGTTTAATAAAACAAATTTAATTCAAATAATATAAGAAAATGAAGATTTAAGATATTCTTAAATATTGTTTCTCTTTCAGAATGGCCATCTTAACTCTAGAAGAATATCAGATCTGGAGTGTGAAAAATGTTCTTGCCAATGAGTTTTTGAATCTACTTTTCCAGGTATGTTTAAGGTAAATGACAGAGACCGAGGGCAGTGGTACCAGTAGTTCTACATCTTTTCCATTATGTAGTAGTTAGACAACTAGACTACAAAACCATATATTGTCAAAAGAACTGCTTTAACCTGTACACCACCTGCAGATGGTAAGTTAGAGCGTGCATGCTTCTCAGAGTCACAATGTGCATGATAGGAAAGTAGAGTATAGCTGATAAAGTTTATCTTAATAACTCATGATAGAGCAGATTGTAGACACATAGAAAAGAATTTAAAATGTAAAAGCCATTATAATTTGCTATTTTTCTTTACTTTTTCTTTAAGACCCTCCCTAACAAGTAAGGCAGTGTGGACAGAGACATAGATCATAAGTTGGCAGCTGTAAATTTTTCACAAAGTATACCATCTTTCCAGTTCGGAGGTTATTTTACATGCAGAGCTGTTTCTTAATTTTCTTTCTTTATTTCTTTTTTTCTTTTTTGTAATTTAATTCTTTAGAAGGTCCAATAAAGATTGAAGGAGAAAGGAGGAAAGAAAAGCTGTCAGGGGTGAACATGAAATCATAAAACTTGCCAGATTTTAAGTATTTTCCCAGTTAAACTAGTTCTCTTTGCTCCAACTTAAAGAAACAACTTATAGTTTCCCATTTTTCATAGTTCTTCAAAAATATATGTTGATTTAATAGTATTTTACAGGGGGGAGGGGTGTGAGTAGGGACAGACTGGAAGTTCAAGATTTGTAAATACTGACAGGTATATATAGAATAGATAAACAAGCTTATACTGTATAGCACAGGGAAATATATTCAAGAATTTTTAGTAGCTCATGGTGCAAAAATATGAAAACAAATATACGTATATTCATAAAGGACTGAAAAATTGTGCTGTACACCAGAAATTGACACAACATTGTAAATGGACTATAACTCAGTTAAAAAATAGAAGATATAACTGTTAGAACACTATAAAAAAAAGTAGTATTTTAGATTTTTCTTATTTTATTCTCCTTTTCTTATAAAAGCACCCCTATGAAGATCAATAAGGCTTGATATCTTCATATCTATCATGATCCTTCATTGTGAACACAGAGTAACCTGCCTGTGGCACAGCTATGTTAGATTAAATGAAAATTGAACTCTTCCTGACAGCTAATAACTAATGTATATTTAAATCATATGAAATCTGATAAGCCTGTGATGCCCATTTATATCAATCAGTTGGTCCACTGTCAGTTATCTGCCAGGATCTAAGTTGATATGTCTTTATAAAATATAAATACATATAAAAATAATATAAACCTACTATAAACAGAAATGATTTGCTTAGTAATATGAAAATTGAGCAGCTATTTTTATCTCATTTAAAATGATGCCCTCAATTACTTTAAGTTATCATTATTTATATAGATATTTTGACCACTTAAGTTTGTGTCTGAGTCATCTTGCAGCTCTTACATAGCAAAGCATTTTGAACTTTTATATTGCCTTTCCTATTTTCTCATGCTTATCAGGGACTTGCATAGGCACTATTTTTTCTATGACTCTATAAACAGATGTATGCCTGAAATTTTCTTTTGTGTCTCAGGGTTTCTAGCATTATATTACTGACAGATTTTTTATTGGTTAGCAATCTAATTTTTTTCTTGGTATATATAGTCCTTTCAGTCCTTTCAAAAATATATATATATATATATAGTCAGTTTTCAATGTTGTGTCAATTTCTGGTGTGCAGCACAATGCTTCAGTCATACATGAACATACATATATTCATTTTCATACTCTTTTTCACCATAAGTTACTACAAAACAGTATTGGATATAGTTCCCTGTGCTATACAGTATGAACTTGTTTATAAATTGGGAGTTTGAGATTTCCAGTTACTAAATATTAACACTACATTTTATGATGCTCACTTTATCCCATATTCAGACATGCTTTTAAAACTTTATTTTCACTTAATATATAAGTAAGCAGACTTACTCTAAATTGTTTTATTTTCTGTCTGTTTCTAAAATAGGATTAGCTAATAAATTCAGTGATAAAAGCTTGAATTATACTTTTATTTTATTTGCCAAGATCCCACTCCTGGCTGACCATTTTGAGTATTTAAGTATAAAGTAAGTAAATGTCAGTTGAATTAGGAAACCATTCCTATGGTAATATTATTTTCAGTCCTTTCAAATAAACTCAGTGCCCAATATTTTGCAGAGGAAGCATTCTAAACATGATCAGGATCTTCTATCTTATACGTTTGTCAGAAAGCATCAAATGTTAAACAGTTTGATAAACAGAATAGTGCACCACACTGACCCCTACCTATATCCATGTTCTAATCCTGAAATCTGTGAATATGTTATTTTACATGGCAAAGGGTATTTTGCAGATGTATCAGGTTAAGGACTCTGAGACAGGGAGATTAGCCTGGATTATCTACATGGGCCTAGTCTAACAACAGGAGTCCTTAAAAATTGAAAATCTTTCCCAGATGTGGTCAGAAAGATATGACTTTGGAAGAAGGATTAGAAAGCTGTAAAGCTGTTAGCTTTGAAGATAGAGGAAGGGTCATGGGTAAAGAAATGTGGGTGAACACTAGAAGCCGGAAAAGACAAGGAAATATATTCTTCCTTTGACTTACAGAAGGGCATACAGCCCTGCTGACATCTTGATTTTTAGCCAAGTGATACCTGTTCCTGACTTGACCTACAGAACCATAAAATAATAAGTTTGTGTTGCTTTAAGCTGCAAAATTTGTGATAATTTGTAACAGCAGTGATAAAAATAAGTATAGGGGAGGTAATCCAAATTTATGGATTGGAGGGCTCAACATTTTAAAGATGTCAGTTCCCCTTCAACTGATTCAAAGATTTATATGTGCACATCAAAATCCCCAAAACTTAATTGTTGTTACTGTTTTTTTGTAGAACTTGACAAGCTGATTCTAAATACATAGAGAAGCTTGAAGAGCCAACAATAGCCAAGATGATATTAAAGAACAATGTTAAAGAACTTATTATAAAACAATATTAAGTCTATGTGATAACTACCTAAAGCTAGACATATAGACCAATGGAACAGTATTGAATTAAACCCTGTACCATACATGAACAGTAATTTTAGATAGATTATAAATCTAATAAATTTGAAACAAAAAGCAAAGCATCTGGGGGAGGGTAAAGCTCAGGTGGAATGTGTGCTTAGCATGCATAAGGTCTTGGGTTCAACTCCCAGTACCTCCATTAAAATAAATAACCTAATCCCCCACCAAAATAAAGCATCTAGAAAATAGTGTAGGAGATATTTTAATGACTTTGAAGTGGCAAAGAGTTCTTAAACAGGACACAGCACTAAACATAAAAGAAGAGTTTTAAGTTGGACTTCAGTAAAATTAAGAATTATTTTTATCAAGAGATACCATTAAGAAAGTGAAAAGCCACATGGTGGGAAAATATATTTGCTATGTCTATATCCAACAAAAGACTTGTATCTAGGGCATATAGAGAATAAAAACCAGTGGAGAAAAAGGCAAAACCTCAATATTAAAATGTGCAAAGAAATTGAACAGGTGCTTCACACACAAAAAGAAAAATCCAAATAAGCTATGAAAAGTGGCTGAGCTCTTTAGTAATAATAAAAATACGTACTAAAACCACACTTGGAACACCATTAGACATCCACTAGAGTAGTTAGTTGTTAAGTGATATGAAGCATTGGTGAGGGTAACATGCAATGGGGACTCTTACACATGGCCAGTGGGAATATAAATTCTTACAAATACTTTGAAAGTAGGCTTTTTGAATGAAAGTTATATATGTATATGTGTGTGTGTATATATGTACACACACACACACACATATACATACATACACACACACACTTCCTGTGTACCCTTCAGAAGCTTCTACATCTGAGCACAAAAGGAAATCCAGAAAATTCTCATAATCACTATTTGTTATAGCCCCAAATAGAAAATGACCCAAACACCTGTAAACAATAAATACATAACCATAAGTGGTGGCACATGCATACAAGTTGTATACTTTAAAGCAATAAAAATAAATATACTAGTTTACAGAAAACACTAGTGGATGAATCTTACGTAATGTTGAGTGGAATGTACGGGACTAAAAATTTCAAAGGAAAAAAAACCAATCCATGGTGGCTGAATTTAGGATGGTGAATCCATCAAAGGGGTGCCATAGTATCTGGAAGAAACCCAAAGTGGAACAGCAATGTTCTGTTTCTTGACTGGATGAAGGTTACATAGATGTGTTTACTTTGTGAAAAATCACTGAGCTGTATACTTAAGATATGTTCACATTTAAGCATGTATATTATATTTGCATTTTTTAAAAAAAGTTTGCTTGCAAAAAAAGATATCCAAAGCCTAAGTATTTATCAGTAGGAGAATGGATAAAACAAATGATAGTATATTCAAACAATTGAATACAATTCAACAATAAAAAAGAATCAACTACTGATACAAGGATGAACCTCAAAAGCCTAATTTATACATTTCATTGTCAGGTAAATTTTAACCCAGAATGTAAACAAAACTATAAACAAGCATGTGCCCTGGGGTGAGGGGTGCTGAAGCCTTTGTCTCTCAGACCTGTGCCATTACTGGCACATCTCGCAAGAAGAGAGGCAGGGCTCAGCCACAGCTACCATCTCCTCCTGTGCCTAGTGCCCGGGTGGGGGCGGGGCTGAGACCTGAATCTGCACGTGGGGGCCCCACAACCTCTTAGGTAGGACGGAGACTTGTTTATGGCCCGAGGCAGAGAGGATTTTTCTATCCTGACACCTCAGAGAACTTGTGCTGCCAACGGAAACAAGGAACTCAGATTTGGCACAGAGTGTAGGCGGGGCTGTTCCGTGGTCTTCCCTGAGCCCACCTACAGACCACCTACCCGAGGCAGAGCAGGCAGCTGCACAGAGCAGCGGAGCGACCAGCACCAGGAGAGGGCAGGTGGGCAGCCACCCACCTTCCTGGCAGGAACACAGCACCTGACCACAGTGCTGGGATGGGGTGTGATCTGCCCACCTACTTCCCCCCAAGCACAGCATCTGACTGTGGCATCAGGAGGGGGAGTGACCTGCCCACCCACTGGATAAGAGCTCAGCTCCTGACCTAGTGTTAGGAGGGGGCACAATCTGCTGGCCAACAGCCACTGAGAGCAGCACAGATGAGGGTGCCAACAGAAGGCCTATGAAACAGCAAGCTCAGTTCATGAAGCAGGGCAAAGACACAAAGACCTCTCGATAAAATCATTAAGGGCACACCATCTCCAGGATAAGTAGGTAACTGCTACTCCTTAAGCCACGGTGCCAGAGAGATATGAGCAATGTGAAGAAGCAGAGAAACCCCTCCCAATGAAAAGATCAAGAGAAATCCCCTGAAAGCATGATCAAGGAAATAGACATTGATGGTCTATTAGATCAAGATTTCAAAAAAGAGTGATCAAAGTACTGAAGGAACTTAAAGAAATAGTGTTTAGATATATAAAATGTATCAAAAATGAAATAGAAACTATAAAGAAGAACTAGGTAGGATTAGTAAACTCATTGGCTGAGATGAGAGCTGACCTAAAGGCTGTGCAAAGCAGACAAGAAAATACAGAAAAATAAATAAGTGACCTAGAAGACAGGACAACAGAAAGCACCCAATCAGAACAGCTGAGAGAAAAACAAATGAAAAACAAAACAATATACGGGACCTATGGGGTAATATAAACTGTGCCAATGTATGCATAATAGGAGTTCCAGAAGGGGAAAAAGAACAAAGCGGATTGAAAAGGTATGGGAAGGATTCATGACTGAACTTCCCAAACCTAAAGAAGGAATCATATCCAAGCACAGGAGGCTCAGATGGTCCCAAGCAGGAAGAACCGAAACAGACCCACTCCAAGGCATATCCTAATCAAGATAGCCAGATTCAAGGATAAAGAAATGATCCTAAAGGTAGCAAGAGAAAAACAAAGACTGAGTTACAAGGGAACACCCATAAGGTTTTCAGCTGATTTTTCTAAACTATTTACAACAGCTAAGACATGGAAACAGCCTAAAATGTCCATCAACAGATGACTGGATAAAGATGTGGGATATTTATATGATGGGATACTATTCAGCCACAAAAAATGACTACATAACGCCATTTGCAGAGATATGGATGCTCCTGAAGAATGTTATTCTAGGTGGAGCAGAACAGAAAGAGAAAGAGGAATACCATGTGAGATCACTCATGTGTGGAATCTTAAATATATGCAAGATCTTGTGGCAACTCACAGCAAAAAAAAAGTGACAATGAATATATGTACGTTCATGTATAACTGAAAAATTGTGCTCTACACTGGAATTTGTCATAACATTGTAAAATGACTATTACTCAATAAAAAATGTTTAAAAATAAGTAAAATAAAATATAACCTTTAAAATACTGTATAATGAGAGATGTGATGTTCTAGTATCTGTTCTAAGAAGTACGTTAGACACACATAAGAATAGCCAATGGTCAGAAAGATCACATGTTATCAGCTACCACCCCATGCAAATTAATGGCATTTAGCAGATATTCATGTATGTGTGTAAATATATAAAACAGGTATTAGTCTATATGTAAATCAAATCAAATATTATATTATAATCTAATGTAAAATTATATCAGCAAAAGCACTGTGCTGACATAAGTGTCTTGGTGTAAACAGATTACAATTTTTTATTGAGTTGTCATAATGGGGTAATATTGTGAACCAAGTGGAAATTGTAAAAAAGAAAGTTATCCAAAAAAAAAAAGTCCTGACTACATGAAAAGATGCACAGTTACTATAAGGCCTCTCCCATTATTTACTATCAGTGTCAGAAAGTCTTGGAATAAGTTAGGAGAATTAAAAACTCTAACAAGACACAAGAATGCACTCTCTGTTAAAGAAAATAAACCAAAAGAAAAAAACAAATGAATAGACAATTAAGGTCCTACAGATAAAAATACCAATTTTTATGGGAAATAGCCTTAAAATAAAAAATAAGGAGATTATATTCTAATTTCACCTTTTGAATAAAGATATACAAAATTTAGCTGAATACCTTCGTATTTTGCACTTATGAAGAAAAAAATGTATTTGCAATGAAAAAGCAGCCATTATCCTGCTTTTTGAGTATTCTAAAGTTTTAGGTTTTAATATATTTCATCTTAAATGATCTTAAGCACTATGCAGTGGTTGGTGTTTTAAAAATACCACTGTGTGTGGAACTTCTAAAAGTGCTCCAAAAAATTTATATTTTTGTAATAATTTAGTAATGGCCTGGATATTATTTTTAACAAGACAACTCACCATGGAACACTGCAAGATTTTTTCAATGAGTTTATATTCACACATGTTTAAGATTGTCACTGTATTATGAGAAAATGTCAACCGTGGCAGTATTTTGACTTGAAAATGAGATAAGCTGAGAAGCATATTTTAAGTGTAAACTAAATGATTGCATTCCTTTAAAGACAATACACACTTCTCTTTAACTCTCAGTACTTTCTCAGCCCCTTTCCCATTACACCCGCGTCCCCGCTCCTGACCCTTGGTGTACACATCTCCGTTCACACGGAGGAAGGGGGGACCCGGGCGGTGAGGATCAGGGGCGCGGACACCCCAGCGGCCCCGATGGACACGAACACTCACCCGCTCCCGGCGGGCTAGGAGAATAGTCGAAGACCGAGCTCGGGCCCCCGCCAGCGCACCCCTCCCTTCCTGCCCTGCTGGCCGGGGCCCGAGCTCGGTCAGGTCCACACACACCCCAGCAGGAAGCGAGCTCAGGCTGTGGGAAACCGGCGTAACTTCAGACAGAGAGCGGGGAGCATCCTCCCGCAGACACGCAGGCAGCGGTGTCCCGGAGCCTCCTTGGCGCCACCCGCTCAGCCCTGAGGAAAACAAGCTCCGCCCCCAGGGAAGACGCTGGCTGCTGACGCGAACTGCGCATGCGCACCGCCACCTAAGACACGCTGGCTTCGTGCGCCCCCTGCAGGTCCTCGAGGGCGGTGCAGGATACTCGGAACTTACTGTAGAACACATGACCCCTCCCAGCCATGATGCTAAATCACTGGAAATCTCAGTGCCCTGGACTCTTTTTTAATGGCACTGGTGATGCTCTCATTCAGCTATGCCTGCTCTCTTGCCTGGCACATGCCTCAGTCCTTGGAATCCCGCCTGAATCAGATTCTGTTCTGGAGGAAGGACAGGTGCAGAAGAATCTCAAAATTTCAGACTTAGAAGATGACCAGGAACCCAAACTCAACTCTGTCAACTCCCTGGGGTCCCCTGAGGAGTGTGGTTTTCTCAGAACCATCTTCCCTGTGTCAGGAGCAGACCAAGCCTCAGGTAGCTTAGAGAGGCTATCATGCAGCACATGCTTTGGATGGTTCTCAGTTCTGACCTGCATGATCTTGAGACCCTTTTGTAACTCCTAACACTCTGTTTTCTCAAACCTATAGTGATATAGATATATATAGATGACGACTGAGTTAATCCTCTTACAATGCTGAGGTGCTATTGTTCCTTGGATAACAGAATATTTTGAAGGGATCAACTGTTTATCACTTCCCCCTAGTGAAGTATGTTTTTAAAACTAGAAATGTTTCAGGGGCACTCAGGTCCTCCTCTTGCACCAGTTCCTGAGGTGTTGGCAGTTTCTGCTCTGAGCTCCAGATCCTGATCCTGCCGATGGTCTATGGTGATGCCAGTGTGTACATGCTCTTCCTTTTGCACCGGTATGGAAAGGAGACAGCCCTTCCCCTACATGAGGCTGCAACATGCTGACACTCAAAGCAGGCACAATGAAGAACCAGCTAGAGTCCCCGGTACCAGCTGTCCCAGGTAGAAACATCACCTTCACCAGTGTTCCTGTGCTCCTATCAGGCCTTCACTACTCCCAGCAGGCCATGCATGAGCAGTGTGACAGGTGACTGTCTGTCCCAGCATGGCATGGTGGTGATGATCCCACCTTATCTGTTTGTTTTTGGAATGTCCCCACACCTCTCTGAGCTTCACTTTGCTCTTCTCACAGGCAGAGTTGTACAGGCATGAACCTCACAGGGTTATGGTAGGTAGTCACGGTAGCTGCTCACCCAGTGGCAGGCTCTGCCAAGAGGGCTGCTGGGAGTGCTGTGTGTCTTCACACTTGTCCTTCACTCTCCCCAATGAAAACACTCTTGGCCTTATCCTTCCCTGGCCTGCGGCCTTTCTGTGCTTGCAAATGAACATGGAAACAATCTACAAAGAAGTTTTGAGGTTCTGTCCATCTGGTCCAGGAAATGCTGACTTTGCTAGATGTGCTGTTGGGTGGGCTCTCATGGGAGGCTCTCATAGGCAGGACTTCCCTTTGCAATAAGCTGCCCCACCCAGGCCTTTCCATGATCCAGACTCCTGGGACCAGGGTGCAAATCCCCAGCTCCCCACTTGTCAACCATGTGACCTGGGCAACTTTCTCAAACCCAAGCTTTGTCCACCCAAGGTCAGCAGAGATGGGGGATAACAGGATGTCCCGCACAGAGTGTCTGTGCAGATTAAGTGAGGTAGAACAGACAGAACAGTGGTGGGGCCTGGCCCATTGGTTGGCAGAAGGGAGCTCACCATGTGCAGCAAGTTCCACGGGTCACCCAGCAATCTGCCCAGAGGCTTAGCCACTCCATCGCTATCATGCATCTGAAGTCCACTTAACCACAAGGGAGAGAAACAAACACATATTCTGAGTGTAGCTGCCACAGGGAAAATTGCATCTGAGCGGGGAGTAATACCAGAGGGTGATCAGGATGGAGGAAGATGCCCCCTGGGTTTGAGCAGACTGGAGCTGCCCTCCAGAGCCTGGGGTTAGTGAGGATGGGCTTGTAGAAATGCCCCTCTCCTTTACCCATCAATGCTGGGTCCTGCGGGTACTGAGTCCCACAATCGGTGTGCTGCTAGTGCCCTCAGCACAGAGAAAAACCCAGGGGTTCCCACAAGGCTTCGGCCACGTCCTCTATTCCTGAACTCCCACTCTGGTGACCCCACCTGGGATGCAGAGGTGAGGTGAGGCAGGGACCTATGCTGTCAACATCACTGCTCTACCCTGGGAATCTGGCACACAGTAGGTGCTTGGCAAGTCATTGTTGAATGAACAGCAATACTGGGCCAAGTTTCTGTGGGTGTCTGTGCCTCCAGATCAGGGACCCCTCAGGGCCAACCTCACAAGTGACATGAAAATAATGATCCCACCAGGAGCAATAACAGTTCCTCAGAATAAATGGGCTTTTCCAAGCACTCTCCACCTGTTGCAAAGGCCTCCCAGCAGGGAAGTGGGCTGTCAGGGGCAGCACTGCACTCTCCACTGTAACGAGGAGAAAGCCAAGGGCCACAGAGAGGAGTGCCTTTCTAGTGTCACTGCTCACTTTCCCACCTTTTGGGAGACCAGGAGGCTTTTCTACTACATTCTGGCTCTGAAGCCCCAATACTGTGTGGACATGCCTCCCTCCCTGGAGCAAGGAACCACTAAGTGACCTGTCACTTGTCACCAAGCAGACAGGCTCATTCCAGCTCATTGTGCCACCAGCAGGTTGTGCTAGAAGCAGGATCCTCTGGGAGACATCACACTCTCCCAAGCTGGAAACAGATGAACAGCTCACAGGTTTCCTGGAGAGGATGGTCACATGGCCTTGATCTGGCCAATCAGCATTTTCCATCCTCCCTGGCCACTGTGATTGGCTCAGGGCTGGGCACCAGCCCAATCAGGCTCCAAGGAGGTCAGGCCTAGTTGCTGGAATCCTGGGAGCAGAGAAGTTCTATTTCAGTTGGGAGTTGAGGGGTGGTGATGTCAGACTGTGGCAGTTGGTGACTATCTTGCTTTCATAAAGGCAGAGCCATGTGAAGATGTCACCAGTGGCAGAGCCCAGAGGTGGGGAAGGATGACTTCTGTTGTTGTCACTGAGCACCAGGTACAGACCTGCCTGAAGCTATCTCCCTTTGGACGTCTCAGTTAGGTAAGTCATTCTCTCCTGCCCTGTTTGCTTCTTTAAGCCACTTTGGTTTTCTGTCACTGGTTTTAAGAAAAAGTTTGACTATTCCTTCAAGCTGGCTAAATGGAGACCCTGGAACTACAACAGTGAGGTGACAGGCAACAATGTGGCTAATAGACTCCAGAGGTCTCTGTTCAAACAGGGGATTGTAAATGACAAGGGAGAGTACACATGGCCTCAGTGAACAGATTTGCTACTGGTAGCTCCCAGTTCCTGGATATTAGAGTGCATGCACTCAGCCAAGTCTCAGCTCTGCTGTCACACCTGCTAACCCACACCTCTCCTCTCCCACCTGCCGGGCCTAGGGGGGCTGGACACCCCCGGGCACCTGAAACAGCCCAGGGCTTTGTGTTGTAATTTACACAGGCTGCCCCCAGTTCTGAGGGTGAGGGTGACTGGGTTCCAGTTTACAGAGAAAACAGACTAGACGGTCTCACTGGTGAGATGTGGGGGTGGGACCCCAATCTACCATCTGACCTATGACTTCAGAGTGGACAGCCTCCCCACCCTCAGCCAGGATGCTTGCTAACCCTAGGGGCTCAGGAGTCCTGCTCCCTCCAGCACCCCTCCTGGAGGTGAGAGTGGGGGGCTCTTCTCTATACAACATTCACCCCTGCAGGGGCACACGTGTGACCTCACAGTCTGTCATCCCTTTCTTATGACCTGGACCTCCTTGATGTGTGAGCACTGCAGATCATGGGTGCACACGTGGGCATGTGCACCATGACTGAGAGGACAGCACTCCAATTTAAGCCCCCTCCATGCTCAGATGATTACATCCTGGAATTGAGGGGTTCCCAGGGGTCAGGTGGCCAATTCTGGCCTTAGGGGAAAATTCTTATCACCCATGGGGCTAGTTTTTAAATTAAATTACACATTTAAAATTCAATAGTCAAGCCCCTTTCTAGGCAGCCTTGTAGCCTCTCAGCTTTTACCCCTCGCTGTGACCATGTTCTTAGCTTCAAATTGAGTGCCATTATGGACATGAACATGTTCCTGTCATGTGTCACCTTCACAGTAATCGGCCACCCCAAACTCCCCTCCCTTCCCCTTGTCGATATCTCCACACAGGGAGTAGGGCCCTTTTGATGCAGTTGTGCAAATGTGTGAGCTAAGGGTTTAGAATGTCCAGGCTAGGAGGGGTCTGCCCCACATGGCAGGGCAGGTGGGCTGGCAGGGGGTGATGGTTCACTTGTAAAACCTCAGCTGGTTTCAGGCAGTGACAACAGACTGGCAGCCAAGGGCTCAGCTGGTGCAGAGTAAGCGGATTAAATGTGTTCATTTAATGAACACATCTGGGAGACGCCTTGGGGGTGGCAGCCCTGGAGTACGACTACAAGTGAGGAAGGTGGAGGGTCCCCAGTGCCTGGACCTCCACCTTCTAAAAATCAGGACTGAGATGTGGCTTTGAAATCAGAACACTGGAGTCCAAAGCTTCCCCCACCACTTTGTCAATAATTCAAAGCAAATGAGCCTCAGTTTTCTCACGTGTAAAATGAGAACTTTGAAGTCTGTCCCTCTGAGGGTGTGGAAGGAAGTAAATGCGGTGACAGCAGAGCACAGGGGCTGTCTGGGCTGAGCCTGCACACAGGCAGGCCGTTGTTGCTGCCATGACCACTGTCTTCCAGGGCAGGGTCTGCACTCTCTCCCTGTGAAGGTCCAGACAGTAAACATTCTAGGCTTTGAGGGACCTACAGTCCCTGTCACAACTACCACCCTCTGCTGTTGGAGGGCAAAGGCAGCTCCTGCAGTAGGTAGTCCAGTCTCGCACCCCCGCTTCCTGACATAAGTATTCCTGAGATACAATTTTCACATAAATTTGTTGGCTTTAGGTGTGCAGCATAATGACTTGTTACATGTGCATATTGTGAAATAATCACTGCATTAAGTTTACTTGACGTCTGTCATCACCCATAGTCACACACTATTTTCCTTGTGATGAGAAATTTTAAGAGGTACTCTCTTAACTATCAAATGCACAACGCAGTGCTGTTAACTGCAGTCACCTTGCAGTAAATTATGTCCCCAGGACTTGTTTATCTTCTAACTGGAAGTTTGTACATTTTGATTATCTTCCCGAATTTCAATCACCCCCTGACTCACCTCTGGCAACCACCAACCTGATCTCTGTTTCTATGTGTTTCAGTTTATTTTGTAGATTCCACATATAAATGAGATCATAGGTATTTGTCTTTCTGTCTTATTTATTTCACTTAGCATAATACCCTGAAGGTTCACCCAAGTTATCACAAATGGCAGTATTTCACTTTTTTAATGTCTGAATAAGATTCCATTATATATACATATATATGCATCACGTTTTCTGTACCCATTCATCTGCTGATGGACACTTAGGTTGTTTACATATCTTGGTTATTGTAAATAATGATACAGTGAACATGAGGGTGCAGTTGTCTCATTGACATAGTGATTTCATTTCCTTTGGATATATTTCCTGCAGTGGACTTGCTGGATCATATGGAAGTTCTAATTTTAAATTTTGGGGGAGCCTTCTTACTCTTTTCCCGAGTGATAGCACCAATTTACATTCCCACCAATATTGCACCAGTTTCCCTTTCCTTCACACCACCACCATCACTTGTTATATCTTGTATTTTGATGACACCCACCCTGACAGGTGTGACGGGGTATCTCATTGTGGTTTTGATTTGCATTTCCCTGATGGTGAGTGATGTTGAGCACCTTTTCATGTACCTGTTAGACACCTGTGTGCCTTCTTTGGAAAAATGTCTATTCAGTTCCTCTGCCCACTTTTTAAATCAGATTGCTTTTTTTTTTTTTTTGCTGTTGAATTGTAAGAGTTCTTTATATGTTTTGGGTGTTAACCCCTTATCAGATATATAGTCTGAAAGTACTTTCTCCCCTTCTGTCTGTTACCCTACCCTCTGCTTTCTGGATGACAGGGGTCCAGGCACTTGGGAATCTCTGCTTCTCACGTGTTTCCAATGGTGGGTGGGTGAGGGCTGTGTTCTGACAAAAGTGTGCACAACCGTGGGTCACTACCCCTTATTTTAGAAGGTGGGCTCTGAAGAGTGCACTGTGGGCAGGGATGTTTCCCTGAAGTCATCATTTGGATGGTCATGTGCTCTGGAACTCACATCATCTAGCCCGGATGTGATGGGGCAATTTGCAAAGGGAGGACCTTGCAGCTAAGACACTGACCAGGTGCTCTTGTGTCTTGTTGGAAGGACCTGGAAAAAAGTTGTGTGGAACAGGGACTCCTCCAGATCACAAGGCTCAGTTCAGACTTCTGGGATGCAGAGACCTGCTCTGAGCCACTGTCACTGAGGGGGGAAGGGCCTCAGGCAGGAGGGAGGGGTTGCTGGATTTCACTTGCCCTGTTTGTCAAGTTTTAGCTCTGGTGATATGTGGAACATGGGCTTAGCTTTGGAAATGTAAGAGGAGAGGTTCCAGGGGAAGGGCTGGCTATTTCCTCTGATTGAGGTCCTACTGTGTGCCAATCACAGCAGTCCTCTGAGTCAGGGCTGGAAAGCCAGGCACAGAGAGGTCAGGGAGTTTCCAGGTCACACAACATTAGGCGCATCATTAGGGTCTGATGCAGACCTGACGGCCAGCCCACATTCTCTCTCCTTTCCCAGGACCATTATGATTCCACATGCCAGAACTACCCAGAGAGGCCCAGGTATGGGCCCTGGGACCTTCCCTGCCTAACATGCCAGGAGCCTTAAGAGGGACGACAAGACACTTCCTGAGTCCATGATGCCCAGAGGCTGCTCTTAGCAAGAGGCTCAGCACACACTCCTGGATGAATCCTAGCTCTGTCCTGAGTCACTCTGTCCTCCCTGCCTCAGTTCTTCTGCACACATGGGGCTGGAAACAGCAGCCACTTCACAAGGGTCTATGGAACCTCCAGGATCCTGGAAGCAGCGCCCTCACACAGGGAGCACGGTCTCCTTAACTTTTCCTCACCTCTTTGCTGGATGAGGAGTCCCAGCGGGGCCCTGGCTTGCCCCAATTCTCACCCCAGATCAGGGTCCAGCAGGGGGTGGCGTCCATGTTGGACTCTGTCCTCTGCCCCTTTTGGGGACCCTCATTCATCGCACCTTGGCTGCCTAGACACTGTCTTCCAGGGGCCACTCTGTGCCTCCCACACCTACCTAGCATCCACCCACCCTGGGTTACTCCAGCGCCCTCTGGCCCTTGGCCACACACCTTCTCCATGTTGAGTGGAAATGAGGTGACCGACATGCTGGGCCTCCTGGACAGTCTGGAGGAGCCCGATATCCCCAACCTGCCCACCACCCCAAGAGCCCAAGATGGGGAGAGAGTGTGCCTCCATTCATACTCTGATTTGCTCAGATTCTCAGCACCTACTTTGCTGGGTGGATATGGGGACAGAGGTATGATATAAAAGCAGGAGACCTGGACAGCAGACCATGAGAAGGGGGCTAGCCCAGGCTGGTCTCATAACCCCCTTAGCTTTGGCTTTATCATCTTTAAAGTGGGACAGACTCTTGTGAGGTGAGCAGGATCCTGACCCATAGCCAAGCACTGTCCTACACGCCTTAGAGAAGCTCACTGACTCCTCATGAAAATCTGTGGGCCAGGGACAGGCATTATCACCCATTTCTGCAGAAGTAACTGAGGCAGAGAGAGAACAGCTGAGGTGACCACCCCAGATTACAGAGCCCAGGTCATCTGGTTCCAGTGTCCAGGCTCATGGTCAGTGCCCACTCTGGGTTTTCCTCCTCCCTTCATCCTCCACTGGGACCCATGGCCGCAGCCTCATCTCAGTGTGATTGTTCATGGGGAGCAGGATGGGTGCACTGAGGGCCCGTTTCTCTGAGGACTGCTTTCCCAGAAGGCTCAAGGGGTTGACTGTATTCACTACTGGACACCCAGGCCTGGGCCCAGACCAGCCACACTGCAAAGCCTGAATCAATGATTGTTGAGTGAATAGCTGAACCTCTGCCTATACCTGCATGTTGCCCCCATTTCCTCATCTCCACAGCTGGCTACCCGGCCAAAACCTCGTGTAATCAGGCCTGGGCCAGGGACAATCAAGGGGACCAGAGCTGCTCAGCTGGTGACAGGAAGCCTCAGGGGCCCTGTGGCTGTCCCAAGCATCTCCTGGGGCAATTCACAGAGAAGCCCAGCCAGCTTCCAGGAACAGCAATCAGGTCCCAATCCCAGTGGTATAGGGTAGGTCTTGAGGGGTGTTTCCTGAGACTGACTTTGTGTATGAAGGGGGCCTGGGGGTCAGGCTGCTTTCAACGTCCATTCCAGGCCCACACCCCTACTGGCAGCATGGAGCTAGTCATAAAGGACACAGGCCGTGGGGCCAAGGCTATAGCAGGGCTCTGCTCCCTCTCTGTGGCTCAGTGTCCTCATCTGTAACAGAGAACTAGTAACAGGGCCATGGGAGGGCTCACTGAGACCCTCCTCTGTGGCTTTGGTTGGACACTGCCCTCTCTCTGCTCAGTGCCCTTCTCTGTAATAGAGAACTAGTAACATTTTTCTTAGCCCCTTTTGGCCCCATTTTTCTGAGTCTCTTTCTACATTGGGCCCAGGGCTTTCACAGAGATCACAGACTTGGGATGTAATCAGAGTGTGGTCACAGCCCTGGTGGTCCCAACTGAGGCCAGGGGAGCTTCAAGGGGGGTGGGAATCCAGAACTGCTTCATGGAGGAGGTGAGATCTGAGCTGTGTCCCCAAGGATGAGCTGTCATCTAGCTGAGGCCTGGCACTGAGCAGGACCCATGTACATGGTTAATGAGGGTGTGAATGAATGAAATGGCACCCCTCTAACAGAGAGTGAGGGGGGGAGTCCCCTAGGCCAAAGCAGGAAACACGGGGCACCCTGGGGGAGCAGAGGGCGTGGCTGCAGTGTGATGCCACCACTTTAGCGTGTGTTCTGGTGGATTGGGAGCCCTTTCCTCTCCTCTGCTACAGTATCCTGCTCTTAATTCCCAGCAACACCCGCCTGTGTCACCTCAGTGTCCCCAAGTGGACCTGGACCTGTCTTGTGGGAGATTGTGAAGAGGGATTTGGTGTGCAGCCCAAGACTGAAGTGGGAGGGAGAGGATAATAGGGACCTCCAGAGGGGATCATGGGCTGGGAGACATCGGAGGGGTGGGGAAGGCAGAGCCTCAGAGATGTAGGATCCTGCTAGTGGTGGCTCCTTCACGAGGGGCTTCACAGGGAGGAAGCAATCATGGGGTAAAGGCTGAGCTCAGTTTGGGGCTTGCTGACATGGAACAGCTCATCACAGAGACGTCCAGAGGAGCTGGATGTAGGGAATGAAGATGCCACTGATGTCAGGGTCAAAGCCTGAGACCCAGATGAGGTGGGGCGGTGGTGCAGGGGAAGGGGCTTGAGGATATCAAGATGTTCATTCATTGGGGTCCTCAGGGTGGGGACCTTCATGTTCATTTCACAGCCACCTGGTGCCTGACAGAGCTAGGCTTAGGGAGGTCACTGAGTAGACACGTGCCGACAACCTAGATTCTCCTCTTTCCACATAAAGTCCCTGGTGTGAAGCCAGCAGGCACTCTTCAGAGTCATACACCCTCACCCCTGTGCTCTCTGTGTGCCTAGAGCCCAGTGGCCCCTTACCTCCCACTCCCCACTGCAGGACCCTTTGCACACCTGCATTTCCACAAGCTATAAAACATCTTCTCTTGCTGTGTGTTTACCCTATGAAACCTCACTGCCCCAGGAAGAGAGGCCTCACATCCTTCCCTTATTAAAGTGGTAAAGCCTTTTGTTCAGAGAAGCCCCTGACAGATCTCACAACCCACCAGGTACCTGTGCATGAATTGATCATGCAGCCCCCTCCTCCTTGTGTGCACAGCACCCCCCCCAATAACAGACCCCACACACTCAACCGTGGCGCTCGTGTAGGCACCTCTTGCCTGTGTGGCCTGATGTTGTCTATAGCAGTGTCCCTATTGAACTTTCCTAAACCCTTCTCAGACGCTGGTATTTCTTTACCAACCCAAGTAGTTAGCCTGCCATTGTGCCCACAACACCTGAAACAGAGTTGGCTAAAATATGCAGATTGATGATGCAGGTTAATTTGCTATAAAGGTGAAATCAAGGTTTACAAATAAAAGCAACATACATACTCAAGGCAGGACTAAGAACTCACACGGATAACTAAGACCCTCCACATACATCCCACTTTGCCCTTAGGGCCTTTGCGATGGCTGCTCTTTCAGCCGGGATCTCTCTCCGCCTGCTTCTTAAACATCTCCAGGAATCTGCTCAAATGTCCTCCCTGACCCTATTTTTCTCCATGGAACATATCACCTCCGGACATTGTGTATATTTTACTTAATTTTCTCTGTGTCCCCCACCAGGCTGTCTGCTGCATGAGGATGGAGACCTGACTGCTTCACTACCTGCTGTGCCCGGTATCTGGAACCCACCCAACACACAGTAGGACCTCAGAGATTGTGTGACGGGTTTGTGATCACTGTAGGCCACAGACAAAAGTCTTCCCAGCAGTCATGGTAAGAGTCATTCATTCTCTACTTACTGAGCCCTACTGTGTGTTGGATACTGACCTGGGTGGGAGGCATGCAGTGGATTAGACACAGTGAGCACACACAGCATGTTAGGAGGGACATGTGCTCTGGAGAGCACACAGGGCTCGGGGAAGTCAGGAGTGCAGGAGTGGAGGAGAAGAGGGCCAGGTGGAGACAGTGGTGGCAGAGGAGACAGAGAGGTGGGGCCCAGGTCATGCAGGGCTTTATGGCTCCTGTGAGGGCTTTTCCTCAGGGCAGCGGAACCATGACTGGGTACGGAGCAGGGGCCCGGGTCCTGAATGCTATGCAGGAAATGGAGCAGGTGTCTGCTGGGGAGATGTGCGTGGAGGAGGCTGTCCCTTAGACTGTGCAGGCAGAGAAGGCTCCTCTGAGGAGGTGACATCTGAGCTGAGCCCTTGTATGGACCGTGTTTCCACCTTCTGTAGACTAGCTTTCATCTGCCCTGCAGCCCTATGCAGGACACACTCTGTTCTCAGTCACCTGGACTTGGCCTCCTGCCTCCCTTGTGGGCCCTCCCACCCCAGAAGGAGTCCTTCTAGATCTAACTCACTACCTCCTCCACTGGACTTGGGCTCACACTGAGCCACTGTCCACCTGCCCAACTCACCCAGAGTCAAGTACAGACTCTTGGGGGAGCCCCTCCACCCCAGAGCCCATGAACTTACTCAAATGGCCAGTCCTCAGCCTGCTCACATGCCTCACACTCCCCTCCTGCAGAAACCCTGTGACAGATCATGTCCACAGCACCCTGCTCCTCTGATCCTGACCCCAGGCTTTCCCATGGGGTGTGACCAAGCATGGGTTGCAGTCCTCTCCTCCAGTCTGGTGAGTAGAAACTACCTTTTCTTTTTTCTTTTGTTAATATATTTATTTTTTAATTTTTATTTTATTGAGTTATAGTCAGTTTGCATTGTTGTGTCAATTTCCAGCATAGAACATAATATTGTCAATTGTGTTTACTCTTTCAAGAAACCATCTCTTAGCTTGATTTTTTCAAATGTTCCTTATATCTCTATTTTATTTATTTCCTCCCTGATCTTTATTATTTCCTTCCTTCTGCTTACTTTTGTTATTTTTGCTCTTCTTTTTCTAATTCTTTTAGGTGGTAAGTTTGATTGTTTATTGCAGTTGTTCCTCGTTTTTGAGGTAGACCTGATTCTCTCGCTATAAACTTCCCTCTAAGCACTGCCTTTTCTGGATCCCATAGGTTCTGTGTGGTTGTGTTTTCATCATCATTTGTCTCAATGTGTTTTTTATTGCTTCTTTGATTTCATCGTCCACCTTTTTTTTTTTAAAGTAGTATCTTGTTTAACCTCCATATTGTCATTTATTTCTCCTTTATTTTTCTGTAGTTAATTTCTAGTTTCATGGTATTGTGGTCAGAAAAAGTTGCTTCAAATATTTTCTATCTTCTTCAAATTGTTAATGCTTCTTTTGTGCCAAAGTATATGATCTATCCTAGAAAATGTGGTATGTGCACTTGAGAAGAATGTATGTTCTATTTTAGGGAAATATAATGTTCTGAAAATATTACCCAAGACAAATTGTTCTATTGTATCATTTAATTTCTATGTTGTCTTATTAATTTTATGTATGGAAGATCTGTCCAGTGATATTAATGGATTGTTAAATTCTTCTACCGTGATTGTATTCCGATCAAATTTTCCCTTTTTATCTCTTAGTATTTTCTCTTTATCTGTTATGTATTTAGGTGCTCCTATGTTGTGTTCATATATGTTAATGAGTGTAATATCTTCATCTATGACTCCTTTAATCATTATAAAATGTCCTTCTTAATCTTTCTTTATAATCTTTGTTTTAAAGTCTATTTTATTTGAAATCACTGTTGATATTCCTGCTTTCTTGTGATTTCCATTTGTGTGGAATATCTTTTTCAATCCTCTCACTTTCAATCTATGTGTGTCCTTCTCCCTAACGTGGGTCACTTGTATACAGCGTATTGTAGATACTTGCTTTATTATCCACTCTGCACTCTATGTCCTTTGATTAAAGCATTTAGTCCGTTGACATTTATAGTAATTATTAATAGAAATGTGTTTATCACAATTTGAACTTTGTTTTGCAGTTCATTTTGTATTTCCTCTTTGTTCCTTACTTTTTCTTTTTGTGGTTTGATAATTTTCCTTTGTATTATCTTGGTGTCTTTTTAGTTTTGTGACTCTATTGTAACTTTTTGGCTTGTGGCTACCCTACTTTGTACATATATTAACCCATTACTATATCTGTTTGTTTTAAACAGATAATAATATAAGCTCAAACCCATCCTACCAAGAACAAAAAAGAGAGAGAGACAGAGAGAAAGAGAGAGAAACCTGCATATTTTCTTGCTCGCCTCTCCCACCCTTAATGATTTAGATGCCCTCTTTTATGATTTCATGTTTATTCTGTTGTAATTCATTGTAGCAATCACCTTTCCAATTATGGTTTTCTCCTTTTTGTAGCATCCTGCTTCTTTTCTATTTAGAGTAGGTCTTTCAATATTTCCTTTAGCATAGGTTTAGTGTTGCTAACTTCTTTTAGTTTTTGTTTCTCTGTGAAGTTCTTTATCTCTCCTTCTATTCTAAAGGATACCCTTGCTGGATAAAGTATCCTAGGCTGCATCATTTTTTCATT
Organism: Vicugna pacos; assembly: GCF_048564905.1. NCBI lineage: Eukaryota > Metazoa > Chordata > Mammalia > Artiodactyla > Camelidae > Vicugna > Vicugna pacos. The sequence goes on along the minus strand of NW_027328741.1, from coordinate 82,082,762 downwards.
CAGGACTTTGAATACACCTTGCTTCTCCCTTCTGGCCTGTACTGTTTTTGTAGAGAAATCAGCTGAAAATCTTATGGGGGTTCCCTTGTATCTCATTCTTTGTTTTTCTCTTTCTCCCTTTAGAATCATTTCCCATTCTCAACCCTGGTCATCCTGATTGTAATATGTCTTGGTGTGGGTCTGTTTGGGTCCTCCTTGTTTGGGACGCTCTTTGTTTCCTGTGTTTGGTTATCTGATTCCTTCTTTAGGTTTGGGAAGTTTTCAGTCATGGTTTCTTCAAATATCTTTTCAATCTCCTTTGTTCTTTCTTCTCCTTCTGGGACCCCCATTATGAGTAGGTTGGCATGCTTTATGTTACTCCATAGGTCCCTTATATTGCTTTCATTGGTTTTTATTTGTTGTCTCTCAGCTGTTTTGTTGTCCTGTCTTCTAAGTCACATATTCATTCCTCTCAATTATCCAGGCTACATTTTACAGCCTTTACCTCAACTCTCCTCTCAGCAAATGAGTTTTCCAATTTTCACTGGCTCCTCTTTAGAGTTTCAATTTCGTTTTTTGACATATTCTCTGTCTCTATACACAATCTCTTTTAGTTCCTTCAGTACTTTGATCACTCCTTTTTTGAAATCATCTAGTAGACTATCAATGTCTATTTCATTGATTGTTCTTTCAGGGGGTTTATCTTGTTCTTTTAATTGAGACAGGTTGCTCTGCTTTTTTATCTTGCTTATATCTCTTTGGCACTATGGCTTATGGGGTATCAATTATCTACTGTGGTCTTTCAAGAGTTTATTTATTTATATAAAGTGGATGCAGAAATAAAACTAAGCACAAAGAAATTAGTTTTAAAAGCAGTATAATCAATAACAGAAGAACATATTGAAACAAGATAACAATTGAGTTGGGATGAATTTTTAAAATATTAAAGGAAGAAAAAATATTTGAGAAAAGAGTATAATCACAACAGAAGAACAAAACAAGGATAAAAATGAAATTGAACAAATTGAAAGATAATAATAAAAGTATTTTAAAAGAAAATTTAAAAGGAATTAAAATAGAAATATAAAAATTATTTAAGAAGTAACATTTAAAAAGTAAAAGAAAATGGAACAGAATAAGAAAAGAGTATGTTCCCGTGGAGATTGTGTGCCCTTAGTAATTTTATCAAGAGGTCCTTCTTAAATATGTGTGGTTACCAAGACTTCTGTGCCTTTTGTCTGTTATCCCTTTGATTAATGATGTGGCCATTAACCTGTTAACCAGAGCCTACCCTGGCTATTGAATGGGGACTCCTCTTTGTTTTGTGGTTGTCACAGCTCCTGCCCTTGCCTTGCTTCATGAACTCAGCTCGTTGTTTCCAGAGACCCTCTGGTCACACCCTTGGTCTGTGCTGCTCCCAGTGCCTGTAGGTAGACATGTCACATCTCCTCCCAGTGCTGCATCTTGGTGCTGCACTCCTGCATGTTAGGTGGGCAGGTTGTGCCCCTTCCCAATGCCGTGTCCAGGTGCAGCAGTCCTCCACAGTAGTTGGGTTGGTTGCTCCCCTATTCAGTGCTACTCCCCACTCCACATCTGTTCCACACCCTGTGGGTGGGCTTGAGGCAAATGGCCACACCAGCCCTAGTCCCTGCTCTTTGCCAGAACGTTGCTCCTTGTTCATTTGTCTTAGAGGTGTGAGTTCGTAGAGGCACCAGGACAGAAACGTCCTATATGTCTGGGGATGTAAACAAGTCTCAGTCCCACCTATGAGGTTGCAGAACTGCCAGGTACATATTCAGGTTTCAACCCCATGTCTGCCTGGGTGGGTATGATGGCTATTGCTGAGCCTCATCTCTCTTATTCTGAGAAATCACCAGTTATGTTGCCGTGAGTCAGCAGAAACAAAGGACGAAACACCCCTTCCCCCAGGCAAGCCAGCAATATTGCTTTGCTTTATTTTTTTTCTTATTTTATGGGAGGCCCAGGCTGTTCTGATCTGTATACAATCCAAGCAGTTGTCCACAGCACACTGCAGTCCCCCAGGGTTACCTATGTACAGTCAACCAGAGTCTGCCTGGATCCAGCAACCTGTCCCTTCCCATCCCTGATTCACTTCTAGGTTTGGGGGTTGTTGACACACTTTGTGCCCATTTAACTTAATTCTGTCAATCAAGGGTGGTTCTGTACACATCTGAGCCTCAGAGGTTCCCTGTCCATCCTGCTGACCTCTCCGTTGGAAAGAGGGAGACCCAGTCAACCAGCACTATCCCTCCTTTGCTGCTCCCTCTTCAAAGGACCAACCCCAAGCCATTTTGCATTTTCTTCCTTCTTTTTTCATTTTCTCCTACCAGATTGGTGGCACATTTTGTCTTTTGAAGATGGCAATGTTTTATCAAAGTTCAGCAGATGTCCTGAGTGGATGGGTGTGTCTGTGAATGTCAGTCTTGGTGAATTTATTGGAGAGGATAAGATACAAGCATCCTTATACTCCACTATCTTGGCCTTTCTCCAAGAATATACACTCTTAATAATTTTGTCATAAGGTTATTTTTAACTATGGGTGGTTGCCAAGTCTTCCTTCTACGACTTTTGCCTGTTATCCCCTTTGTTGGTGGTGTGGCTGGTGTTCTGGTGGCCTGAATCTGCCCTGGCTATTGAGCAGGAGCTACTTTTTGTCCTGTGGTTGTCACACTCCTGCCCATATCCTGCTGTGAAAACTCCACTTGCTGGTTCCAGAGGCCGTCTAGTCGTGCCCCTGGTCTGTGTCCCAGCATCTGTAAATGGGTGGTCTGCACCCCCCACCAGATGCCTGGTCCCAGGACCACACTTGTGCAAGGTAGTTGGCAGGTAGCTCCCCTGCCGCATTAGGTCCATGCTTTGTAGGTGGACTCAGAGGAAACAGCTGCACTAGCCCTCACCCCTGCTCTGTTCCAGAACACTGCTTCTTGTGCATTTGTCTTAGAAGAGCCAACTCAGAGAGGCATCGGTGTGTAATGGTCCCTTCTTGGGACTGTAAACAAATCTCAGTCCCACCTATGAGGTTGTGGAGCCCCTAGGTAAAGATGCGGGTTTTGACCCCTCCTCTACCTGGGAACCATGCACCAGAAAATATGGTGGCTATGGCTGAGCCTTGACTCTCTTCTCCCAAGAAGTCTCCAATAATGGTACTGTGGGTCTGCGGACACAAAGACTATGGCTCCCCTTCCCCCCAGGGCACACCAGCAGTGTTTTTAGCCTTTTTTTTTTTTTGTATTTTATGGGGGACCCAGGCTGTTCTGTATACTCTCCAAGCCATGGCACACAGAACATTGCAGTCCCCCAAGGTTTCCTCTGTAGAGTCAGCCCTAGTCCTCTGCTCAACTCAGACAGCCTGTCCCATCCCACTCCTGCTGGTTCGCGTCTAGGGCTGGGGATCGTTGGGACCCTTTATGCCCAATTAACTTAATTCTGTCAGTCAAAGTCTATTCTATACAGATCTGAGCCTCTGAGGTTCCATCTCCATCCTGCTGAACTCGCCATTGGAGTTGGGGAGACCCAGTGTATTAATGCTATTCCTCCTTTGCAGCTCCCTCCCCATTGGAATGGTCCAGAACTATTTTCCTTTTTCTTCTTTTCTCCTGTTCTCCCACCAGATTTGTGGAAAATTTTATCTTTTGAAGAAGCCAATATTCTGTCAAAGTTCAGCAGGTGTTCTGGGTGGTGGGTGTGTCTGTGGATGTCACTCTTGGTGAATTTGTGGGAGAGGGTGAGCTCTGAGCATCTTTTTTACTCCACCTTCTTTCCTCCTCCTTCACTCTTTTTCTTTTGATTGGAACATTTAGTCCATTGACATTTATAGTAGTTATTTTATAGATGTGGGTTTATAGCCATTTTGAAATTTGTTTTCCAGTTGATTTTGGTATTTATTTGTTTCTTTCTTTTAATTATTTTTATTTTTGTGATTTGATAAATTCCTTTTCTATTAGCTTGGTTTCTTTTTGGGTTTTATGACTCTATTATATACTTCTGATTTGTGGTTATCTTGTCATTCAAGTATGGTAACCCCTTATTTCATCTGTTTGGTTTTAGTTGATAGTCATGTGGGCTCAAGTGCATCCTAAAAAGAAAGAAGACAAAGAGAAAAAAGAAAAAAAAGAGAAAAAAATATATATTTCTCTTGCTCTCCTCTTCCACCTTTTATGATTTTGCTATTCTCTCTTTCTTGTTTGCTTTCTTGTTTTCTTTATTGACTTACTGACTTATTTATATCCTCATGTTTTCCCTTGCAACTCACTGTATTTATCGCATTTCCAATTATGGTTTCTTAATGTCTATAGCTTCCTGTTTATTTTTTATTTACATTAGAACTTTCAAAATTTTTTTTAGCATAGATTTAGTACTGCTGAATTCTTTTAGTTTTTGCTTGTCTGTGAAATTCTTTCTTTCTGTTCTAAAGGATAGTCTTTCTAGATAGAATATCCTAGTTTGCAGCCTTTTCTTATTCAGGACTTTGAATATATCTTGCCACTCCCTTCTGGCCAGAAGTTTTTAGGTAGTGAAATCTGCTGAAAGCTTATGGGACTCCGTTGTAACAAACACTTTGTTTTTCTCTCACTGCCTTTAGAATATTTTATTTAACTTTAACCATTTTAACTATAATATGTCTTGGTGTAGGTCTGTTTGGATTCTCCTTGTTTGGGACCCTGTGTGCCTCCTATACTTGGATAATTCTTTCCTTCTTAAGGTTTGGAAAGTTTTCAGTCATGATTTCTTTAACTATCTTTTCAATCCCCCTTTCTCTTTCTTCTCCTTCTGGGACTCACCATTATGCATAGGCTGGCACACTTTATATTATCTTGCTTTAATTGGTTTTTATTGACTTTTCTGTCTGCTGTTCTTTTTGGGTTATTTCTTTTATCTTGTCTCCTAAGTCATTTATTCATTCCTCTGCATTATCTAGTCTTCTTTTGATTGCCTGTAGTTGAATTTTCTATTTTTAACTAGCTCTTCTTTATAGTTAAAGTTTTCTTTTTAAAGTTCTCTGTCTTTATTGATAGTCTCTTTTAGTTCTTTCAGTGAGTTGATCATTCCCTTTTTGAAGTCTAGTAGACTATCAAAGTCTATTTTACTGATTGTTCTTTCAGGGGATTTCTCTTGTTCTTTTAATTGAAAGTGGTTCCTTGGCTTCTTTATTTTACTTATATTTCTCTGGCTCTATGTATTTCTTCTAGACCCGTTTCTGAGCTGTGATATGTAGTAGGCAGGGTTGGAGCACTTCAGTTGTGAAGAAAAATAGGCAGAAGATGTTCACTGAGGAGTTCTCTCTGTGGTGTTGCCTGTCACTTGTTATGCAAACTTACAAAGTACTATTTGTTGATGTTGGCTTTATCCCTGCCTTAGCTATGGGGATGTCAGCCACCTACTCTGGTGCCCCTCAGGTTCTGAGCCCCAGGAAACATCATGCAGATCCAGCAGTGTCAGTCCCTTGGACCTGCCTTAGCAAATGTGCAGTCACACACAGAATTTGTGGTCCACTACAGGTTCAGCTCAAACCCCAATCCCGCACCCACATATGAAACCATACACCACCCTGTTGTAAATACCCTCACTGACCACCCTTCTTGAGTCAGAACTCCACTTACTGCCTGTAAGTCTCAGAGGTGTGGATCCACAAACTTACCAGATACAGCAAATCCACCCTCTCTGCCTGGGGCTGTAAACAAATCTCAGTCCCGCCTGTGAAGTTGCAATGGCACAGGGTATGGAGTCAACATTCAGCTCTGCCTTTGTGCAGCAGTGTTGGCTCTCACCAAGCACCATTTCTCTTCTCATGAGAACACACCAACAATGGAGCCAAGTGGAGAAAGTGACTTTGGCACAGCTGTGTTTCATTCCTCCCCCATTATACCAACATTGGTGCTTTTTTATGAGAGTTTCAGTCTGTTCTGTTCCACACACACACACACACAGCCAGAGCTCACACAGCCCTCTAGTTTCCTGAGGCTGCCTCTCTGCAGTGTGACCCAGCCCTCTGCCTGGGCTCTTCACTGACTCCAGTAGCCAGTTCTGGCTCATCCCTGCTAGCTCATGTCTGGGGCTGGTCATCACAGGGACCCTCTGTGTCAGTTTTCCCCAGTTCTGCCTGCCATGCAGTTGCCACTGTCTCCTCCAAACCTTGGAAGCTCTGCTTCTTTCCTAGCTGATCTCCCAGCTAGAGAGGTTGTGTCCCAGTGTGAGGGTGCCTTTCTTCCTATGCTACTCTTTCCCTGCAGGATCAGTCCTGCACTGAATTTTTCTTTTCTCTTTTTATTCCTTACCATATTTTGTGAGAATCTTCCAGTATTTCAAAATAAGAGACACTCTACCAAAGTTCAGGAGGTTTCTGTGCAATTCAATGTTTTTGTAGATGTAATTCTTTGTGTATTAGTGGGAGAGGTCAAGCTGTGAGTCTGTCTACTCTGCCATTTTGGCTCCTTCAAATTTTAAAATAGGGCTAGGTCTTTCTTAATTACTCTTAACAAGCTGTTGTAGTTTTCAGCGTACATGTCTTGTAATTTTTCCTTGCCTCTATTGGATGCTGATTCAGAACATACACAACCTTCTGGAGAAACCTGTCCCACCCTGCCATTTACTGCCAACTAGCTGGCCTGTGTCTGAATCACCAAAAGATTTTGTTCTTTATCTGATTCTTTATTCTTTAGAATTTATCATTTTACTCTCATAAATGCTGATTGTACTTGTAACAGATATTTTAAAATAAAAATAATAAACTTTATTCTATAGATGAAATATGAATGAATCTCAAGTAACATATGCTTTTAATACCTTAGAATTAGTAAAGCAATAGAGATACATTATAAACGCTTGAAATGTTGCCTAAAGGAAAAGTGCAGAGATTTGCAAATCCCACTCCCAGAAGTGACCGTCATTAATGGTTTGGTGAACATCTCTCAGTCTCTATCTCTCTCATTCTCTCTGCCTCTGTGTCTCACACACCACAAGATTCATTTACATCTATGATGATTTGACACATATGTGGTCATAGAGATGGCATCTGGGATGTAGATGATGGATTAACAGGCATCCAAACTGAGGGCTTCCTTGACATCAGGTAAAGACCTAGCACTCATTTTTCCAGCTGCACAACATTCATTCCTCCATGTGAACCAGAACTGATGAATCCCACCCCCTCTCCATGAACATTAATGTTGCTTCCATTTCCCTAGTAGTTTAACCAGGACTGTGATGAACATCCTTGAAAAGACATCTTTGAAAAATTGTGCAAGAATTTTAGTATGATCAACACTAAGCATCAGCACTGCTCGGAAAGTGGTACACTTGTGGAACTGTGATGCATCCTGCATACTGTTCTCCCAGAGCGGAGAGTCTGCTCACTCTTCCCTCCAGGGGATCTACTGTGGCCTCTGCCTCCTCATTTTGTCACTAGAGCTGGTTGTCACCAGGCTAAAGGCCTGCCAGTGTGATGTTGACCAATGCTGTCTCTGAAGTGTGAACATCTTCGTGCATCCTCACTTGAGAGGTCGAGCATCTCTAATATACACTGGCCACCTGCATTGCCTCTTGTTGGAATTGCATGTGTTTGTTCTGTTTCTGTTTAGAACACAGTGTTTCAAAATATTTTTGGACCACAGGGATGTGAAACCTTTCTCTGACTTTAGGTTATGAAAAATGATTTTTCCATGTTGTGGTTTGTCTTTCATGGATTTTGATTATTATTATTTTTTTATTTTTTTAGGTTATGATTTGCCACAGGAAGAGCTAAGCATCTCCCTCCTTGCTCTGTTTTCACACATAGAATAGCAGTGCCTATCTCGAGATTATGCACATAGTTACTAAAAATATTCATTTTGTACATCTCATCTTTAATCCACCTGGATTTCCCTTTCAAATAACCAAAATGCTACTTCAAGTAAAAATAAAAACACCAATCCCTTATTAAAATATGAGAGCAGACACAAACAGCCACCTTTTGTATGATTTCATTGATAGGGAACATCCAGTGTAGGGAAAGACACACAGAGAGAAAGAGGATTAGGGCTTGTCAGGGGTTGGGGGAGGGAGAAAAGAGAATGTGTGCTTTGGATACGAGGTTTTATTTTGAGGAAAGAAACAGTCTGAAACTAGACAGTGACGATGGTTACACAGCATAGTGAATGCACTTAATGCTCCTGAATTGCACAATTTAAAATGGAAAAACATCTAAATTTTATTGTGGTAAACTTAAAACATAAAAATAGATGGTACTCTAAATGACATGAAAGAAAACAAGGAAATGACAGAAAAAACAAACAAAAATGATGCCAGGAGAAGGGAAGTAAAGTTCGGGTCTGGGAGTGGGTTGATTCTTAGAATTAGATGACAGTGTTGGTGGTTGCAGAGACATCTCAGCCCGTAGGGGTGGTGATGCCTGAATTGGCTCTGGGTCTCATAGAAGTATGTGTGTAGGTGCAGGGGGAGCTACAAGATCAGGCTCAGGGTCTCCCTGCAGGACTGGTAATGTAACCTGTCTCTAGGTCTCCTGTAGGGCTAGTCTTACAGTCTGCAGAGCTGGTGGGATGTGACACGGTTCTGTGTGTTTTGCAGGTGCAGGCTCGTGTTCCCCAGCAGGGTTGTTAGAATGGGACCCAGTCCTGGGTCTCCTGCAGGAGCCAGCTCAGGATCTCATGCAAGACCAGGCTCAGGGTATCCTTGTAAGGCTTGTGGAATGAGACCCCATCATTTTTCTCCTGCAGCAGCAGATTCAGGGTGTCCCTGCAAGGTTTTTCAATTTCACCCTGCTCTATATCTCCTGCAGGAGCAGGCTTGGACTGTCCCTGCTGGGTTGTTGGAATATGACCCATCTCTGATTCTCTTTCAGAAGCAGGCTCAGGGTCCCCCTACAGGGCTAGTCGATTTTGTTCCAGTCTTAGTTCCTTTGCAGGTGCAGGACTGGGGTCTCCCTTCAGGGCTGAAATGTGACTCAGCTGTTGGTCTCTTGCAGAAACAGGCAGAGTTTCTCCCTGCAAGCCTTGTGGAATGAGACCCAGTGCTGGGTCTCCTACAGGAGCATGCTCGGGGTCTACATGCAGGGCTAGTGGAATTGGACCTGGCTAATGGTGTCCCTGCAGTGCTGCTGGAATTGTTCCAATTCTTGGGTGTCTTGAAGGTGTAGGCTCTAAGTCTCCCTGCATTGCTAGTGAAATGTGACCCAGTTGTGGTTCTCCTGAAGGGACAGTCTCAGGGTTTCCCTGCAGGGCTGGTGGATGGGACATATTCCTGGGTCTCCTGGAGGAGCAGTCTCATGATGCAACATGACCAATCTCAGGTTCTCCTGCAGGAGTAGGCTCGGGGCCTTCCTGCAGGGCTAGTGGAATTGGACATGGCTCGTGGTCTCCCTGCAGTGCCATTGGAATTGGTCCAATTCTTGGGTCTTTTGAAGGTGTAGGTTGCAGGCTGATAAATTACCTGTAGGGCTGTTAGAATGTGACATGGCTCTTAGTCTAATGCTAGAGCTGATTCAGGGTCTTTCCACAGGGTTGGTAGAATTGGTCCCAGGCCTGTGTCTCCTGCATGTGCAGGCTCTGGTATCCCTGTAGTGCTTGTGGAATGTGACTGGGTTTCTGTTTCCTGCAGGGGCAGGCTCAGAGTCTCCTTGCAGTGTTGCTGGAATGGCACATGGTTCTGAGTTTCCTGCAACGGCAGGCTTACGTTCTTCCTGCATGGCTAGTTGAATATGACTCAGACCTTGGTCACTTGCAGGAGCAGGCTAGTTTTCTCACTGCTGGGATGGTGGAATCAGACCCTGTCCTGAGTTTTCTGCAGAAGCAGCTCCAGGTCTTCCTGCAGGGCTGTTGGAACATGACCCATCACTGGTTCTGCTTCAGGAGTAGGCACAGAGTCTCCTTGCAAGGATAGTGTAATTGGACCCAGCTCAGGGGTCACTTCAGGGCTGATGAAATGTGTCCTGGCTCTGTGGTTCCTGCAAGTGTAGATTCTGTTTCTCCCTTCAGGGTTGGTTTAGTGGGACCCATTCCTGGGTCTCCTGTAGTAGTAGGCTCAGAGTCTCCCTGCAGGGCTGGTGGAATGGGCCCCTTCTCTAAGTCACCTGCCAGAACAGATTTGGACTCTGCCTTCAGGCTGGTGGAATTGGGCCTGTTCTTGCATCTCCTGCAGGAGCAGGCCTTGTGTCTTCCTGGAAGAATACTGTAATATGACCCATCTCTGGTTCTCTTGCAGGAGAAGCTCATGGTCTCCCTAGAAGGTTAGCAGAATTTGTCTCATTCCTTGGTCCAAGGCTCAGGGTATCCCTGCAAGGTTGGTGGAATGGGACCTAGTCCTGTGTCTCCTGCAGTAGCAGGTTCTGTTCTCTTTGCAGGGCTGGTGGAATGTGACTCCACCCTGTGGTTCTTTTGCAGATGCAGGCTCAGGGACCCCACCAGAACTGATGGCTTTTAGTCTCCTATGGGAGCAGGTGAGGAATTCCCTGGAGAGCTGTTGGAATTGGTCCCAGTCCTGGGTCTCATACAATTGCAGGCTCAGTGTCTCCCTGCAGGGTTTGTGGAATATGACTTGGCTGTGGTTATGCTGCAGGAGCAAGCTCAGTGTTTCCATGCAGGGTTGGTGGAATGGGATCTAGTTCTGTCTCTCCTGCAGGAGGAGGCTGGGGTTCTCCCTGGAGAGGCTGATGGAATTGGACTGGGATGTCTGTCTCCTGCAGGAACAAGCCTATGGATTACCTGCAGAGCTGGTAGAATGTCACACAACTCTTGTTCTTCTGCAGGAGCTGGCTCATGTTCTCTGTGAATGGCTTGGTCCCCCCCAGAAGCAGGTTTGTAGTCTCACTACAGGGGTGGTGTTACGTGACCCGCACTGTGTTTTCTGCAGATGCAGTCTTAGTGTTTGACTGCAGGTTTGGTGGAATGGGACGAAGTTCTCGGTTTCCTGGAGTAGCAGGCTCATGGTCTCCCTTCTGGGGTATTGGAATGTGACCCAGTCATGTGTTTCCTGCCGAAGTGGCCTCAGGATATCCCTGCAGGGCTGTTGGAATTGTACCTCACTGTGTATCACCTGCAGGATCAGGTTTGTGCTCTTCCAGCAAGGCTGGCGTATTTGGACCTATTCCTGGGTCTCCTGCAGAAGCAGGCTTTCAGTCTTCCTGCAGGGCTTCTGGAATATGACATATCTCTAATTTTCCTGCAGGATCAGGCTTGTGGGTCACCCAGCAAGGCTAGTTGAATTGGACCCACTTCAAGGTCTTAGTGCATGATTGATGGAATGGGACCCAGTCCTGGGTCTCCTGCAGGAATTGGCTCAGAGTCTTCCTGCAGGACTGGTGAAATTGGACCAATTCCTGAGTCTCCTGCAGGAGGAGGCCCTGCATCTTCCTGGAGGGATGGTGGAATATGACAGAGATCTGTTTCTCCTACAGGAACAGGCTCAAGGTGTCCGTACAAGGCTAGTGTAATTGGACACATTCCTGGATCCATTGCAAGTGAAGGCATGATGGTCTTCCTACACAGCTGGTGGAATGTGATTCGGCTCTGAGTCTCCTGCAGGAGTAGGCTTAGGGTCTCCTTGAAAGATTGGTGAAATGGGACACAGTTCTGTGTATCCTGCAGTAGCAGGCTCAGGTTCTCCTTACAGTATTGGTAAAATTGGACCTGGCTCTAATTCTCCTGCAGTAGCAGACTGAGGGTATACCTGCATGGCTGGTTGAGTGTGAAGGAACAGCAAGTCTTAATACATTGGCCCACTCCTGGGAAAAGGATAAACAGGGCTTGGTGCATGGTCTCTTGTATTGTCTGAAAAAGCCCCTTGAGATGTGTTGATTCTGATGACCTCTTCCAAGATCTTGAACACTTTTAGAATCTCTGCCCATTCATCTTGTTTAGACTGAAGGAATCTGCCTTTCATCAGTTCTTGGAATAGAGATCAACACAAAAGGAAAGAGGGAAGAAAAAAATACCAATCTATCTGTTGAGAAATCAGCTGAAGACATTAAAAAGTTCTCTTGCAATGCACTTGTTTCTATTTTGGTGCATTTAGAATCATTTCCTTATTATCAATTTTGGCCATTTAAATTAGAATACATATTGTTGTAGGCCTACTGGGGTTCATTATGCTTGGACGCTCTGTGCTTGCTGTGTTGAGATAGCCGGTTCTATATTTGGTTTAAGAAAATTTCAGTCTGATTTCTTCAAATACCTTTTCAAACCATTTGTCTTTATTCTTTTCCATGTGGGATCCCTATGAGTCATACACTGGTATGTTTTCTCTTATCCCAGGTTTCAGTTGCATGGCTTGCATTGGTTTTCACCTGCTTTTCTATGTCGTGTTCTGACTGAGTGATTGCAGTTATCCTGTTTTCTAAGTCATTTATTTGTTCCTGTGCATTATCTAGTCCGATTTGGACTGTCTTTAGCTTAGCTATTCTCACCATTGAGTTTTCTGATTATATTTGGCTCATCTAAAGTGTTTCTCTTTCCATTTATACTAGCCTGCATTTGTATTCATAGACTCAAGATTTCCTTCAGTGTTTTTATGTCCTCCCTTTTCAAGTCATGTTCTAGTAAATTTTGGGGGTCTAATACATTGGATGTTCTTTCAGGAGACTCCTGTCTTTTGAAAATTTGGAATAGTTCTTTTAACTTTATTATATCTCTCTATCGCTATGGGTTAAGGATTATCAGTTATCTATTACAGACTTGAATGGCTTTTGTAAGTGAAATCATTTCTGTGCACATTTAGTTTTAATGCTGTGAGGATTGTTTTTGGTATGTAATGATGCCATGCATTCCTTCTGTGTCCGTTGCCTGTTATATCTATGATTGCTACTGTGGTTTTTGTTGTGGTGAATATAACCTATTCTAGTAAAGTTAGCAGAGTGTCATTTTGGTTAAAAGTTTATCATAGCTCTGACAGTGCTGGGACAAGTAATTTTTGCTGGAATAGAGGTTTCCAAATGGTTTCTGGGCTGCAGGCTGGATATGTGGAGAGGGAATTGTTCCAATACACTCTCATGAAAGTGCATTCGTCCTTACTCTTGCCACGGAAAAGTCAAAATTTTATAATGGGTTCCCTCAGGTTCTCTCCAAGCAAAAACAAAAGTGGAAACAAATCTAATGATGTCACACATTAGAACCTGCTGAAACAATCCTGCAGTGCCACAATCGGGTCCTTAGTGTAGTACTGGGTCAGCACCACAACTATAGTTGCATTAGCATGTGGTAGGCAAGGTTGATGGAAAGGCTTCAAATTCCCCTATTTTTCAGCAGATCTCTGCTCCAAAAACTCTTGTCAATAAGGCATGGGAACTCAAAGGCAAGCATGGAGCATTTCAAAAACCTCTGCTTTGGACAATAAGAAATTTCAATCCTGCCTATGAAAGTTGCAGATCTTTTGGCTATAGAATCTTATTTCAACACTAAATTGCCCTGGATTCTAGAAACCGGATAAAGATGGCTCTGATTGAGACCATTTCTCCTTTATGGAGAAAATGAGCAATTATACTGTGGATGTGAAAGGCTGTGACTAAGGCCCTGGGTTACTAAGCTAATCCACAACACATATGCCAGCAGATTTAATATTAAGAGAGGACCCAGGCAGATCTCTTCTCTAGATAGTACCAACCACAGCCCAAAACAATCTCCAAAGCCCTGGGAATAAATTTGTGACATCAGCCACACCCCTAACACACAGATTCCACAGGCACTCCTAGCTCAAAATTGGCAGATGGAGTGTTGGTCTGGGAATCAATTGCAGAGAAATTTTGTGATTATTGCTTTCAGTTATGTCAATCAAACTCCACTAGGCACTCTTTTAACCCTCAGCACATCGTCTTCCATCTTAAATGACCTGTCCACCTTAGAGTGTGCATCCCAGTAAAACACAGTTTCCCCTTTACTGCTCCTTCCCCCAAGTTCAGGTCCTGCACTGATTTCCATTCTCTACTTTGCCTTCTACTCTTTCCAGGTTATGTGAGAATTCTTTCTGACTTTTGAAGTAAGAGATGTTTGGCCATTATTCAGCAGGGATCCTGAGCCAAGGGCCGTGAGAGTGGATGCTTATCTTGCTGTATACATGGGAGAGAGTGAGCGAAGATTGCACTGGTACTCTGCCAGTTTGGCATGGATAAATTAACACAATTTAGACATAACTCACAGATACTTAATCCTTGTTTAGATATTTTTCTCTATATCAATGGTGGAAGGATCTGTTAGAAGTATCCAAGTCTGACAATGTGTACATACCTCCATTGCAGACTTTCAAATTGTTAACAGAAATGAATTGCATACTATGGGAAAGGTAAAAAATTAAGATAGTTTTAGAAATATGCTAAATCTAACTAAAAGATAGAGTTGCCATATTTAGGTATCAGCTTGAAATACCCAAATACCATTCAGGATATGGTCTATGTCCTGACACTCCTCCCTGTCCTGCAATATTGCTGCCGATGTATCAGCTGAAACCCCTCTGGAGGTTCTCTTGTGACTATGTTGCTTTCCTCCAGGCGCATTTTAAATCCCTGTATGCTCATGAACTTCGTTGATTTGAATCATACAGCTGCTGGTAGGTCTATTGGGATTCAAACTCCTTTGGACGCTGTATACTTCCTGAATTTGCATAGATGATTCTATCTTGGCTTTCAGCTAGTTTCAGTCTGATTTTTCTACAGATAATTTTTCAGACAATTTTTGTTTCTTTATCTCTTGATTTTCCATCTGGGACTGGTCCGAATCCAAGTTTTTCATGCCTTGCCTTACCCAGGATTCAACAGCAATGTTTTCATTGGTTTGCACTTGCTTTCCTATGTCTGCTTCTGACCGAGGCATTTCTGTTCCCCTGTCTTCACAGTCATTCACGTGTCCCTCTGCATTATCTAGTCTGCTTAGGACTGAATTATAGCCCTGATATTATCTCATCCACTGAGTTTTCTGATATTATTTGGCTCGTCTTAAGGCTTTCTCTTCCCCTTTTCTGGTATTCTGCCTTTTGTGATTCTGAGACACTGTTGTTCTTCAGTGTTTCCCTCAACTCCATTTTCAATACTTGCTCTGGATAGCGTTTTGCAGTCTAGTTGTTTGAAAGCTTATCTTTTGGGCCTTCAACCTCATTGGAATTGAAAATGGTACTTCCTGTTTCTTTTATTGTACTTCTTCATCTCTACTGGTCAGATAATTTCAGGTATCTAATGTAGACTTCTAGGGTTTTGTTAAGAGAAATTTTAGACTCTTGGCTCTACGCAATTCCATGGGATTTCTGCGAGGACAATTTCTGCTAGACATTGATGCCATGTCCTGTTCCTGAGTGTGTTGTCTGGTATTTCTCCAATTGCTTGTGTTGCCTTTGTTGTGATGAACACCCCATACTATTTCGATTAGCATAACCTCATTTTCATTACGCTTATCTCACAAATCTGAATGTTCACAGGGCACATCCTCTGGTGGAAATGAAGCTTCTAAAGGCTCTCAGCTCTGCATTCTGCTCTATGTCATTTTGGAGTGATTCCAAAACAGCAAACTGAGAGTGCGCTTGTGCTTTATAATGCCACGGGAATGTCCCAATGAAACCAGTACTTCCCAGAACTTCGCTGTCTACAGAAACACCTGTGGAAACATATGTATGGATGTCACACTTCAGGGCCTGCTGGAAAGATCCCGCAGACTGATCTTGGAGTCCCCGGTGCAGTACCGTGCCTGTGTCATTCAAAACGTAGCATCTGCTTTTGGGAGATAATGCTGGAGGAAATACTTCATCTTCTCACGCGGTGGACTTGGACCACTCTTCCTTGTCCTCTCATCCTTGTGGCACGGGTGCACGGAGGCAACCACAGAGTTGTTGTGCATCCTGTGCCTCAAACAAATCCATAATCCTAGCCCAGGTTATGAATGAAGAAGATCCTAAGGCTTTTCATTCTGATTTCAAACCCAAGGCCCCCTGGATCCCTCAGACCCGATGCACGATATCTCTGATTAAGCCCCACACGTGCTCTATTGGCAAAATGTCCAATTGGTCTCTGGTCCTGCAGATGCACTGGGTGTGGCCATGGGACATATCGGTAATCTCAACCGCGTGCGCCAGTGTGGTTGTTTCTCATTGGGGTCACGGGTTGGTTTGCTGTCTTGATAGGACCCACCACATCCCACAACGCACTCCAGATCCCTGAGATCAGCGTGTGCCATCATCCGTAGCCCTATCCCTCACTGACCGCTGCCTCTGCTACCTCAAATTTGGCAGCTCAGATCTCGGTCTCAGAATCAACTGTGGGGATATTTTGCGCTGGTTTCTTGGAGTTCTGTCAGCCAAGCATCTGCTGTGCACTCTTCTAACACTCAGCGCATCACCTTCAATCCCATGTCTCCTGTCCGCTTGAGAGTGTGCGTCCATGTTAAAGAGAGTTTCACCTTTGCTGCTCCATCACCAGGGGTCAGACCCTGCACTGGTTTCCATTCCCTGCTTTGCCTTCTCCTGCTTCCAGGGGTTCTGAGGCCTCATACTGTCCTTGGAAGTAAGAGACCTCTCTTTGGCAAGTGTCCTGTGCCAAGGGCTGTGTGAGTGGATGTTTCCATTGCTTTGTACATGGGAGCATGTGAGCGCAGGTTGCACTGCTTCTCTGCCAACTGGGCATCGATGAATCAACACTTTCCAGATACACTTCACAGAAATGTGATTTTTGCTTAGCTCTTTGTTTCTATACAGCCGTGGTGGGAGGGATTGTCCGAACATTACAGTTTTGACATTGTGTTGATATCTCATTTGCAGTCTTTAAAAAGTTTAATAGAATTGATTTACATGTTTTGGGAGTTATACGAAAATGAAGTTAGTTTTGAAACGTACTAAATCGACCTAGAAACCAGAATTGTCAATTTAGCTAACATTTTGTCAGCTGTAAGGAAAACATAGACAGATAGAATGCAAAGTAGCAGTCCAAATTGTTAAAGGGGTCATGTCAACTCTTTCCTGTTGAAGCCCCGAAAACAACAGGAACAATGAAATATCTATTGGAAACATGAAATAACCCCCAACCTTGGATTCACTTGTGCATGTGGTGCCCTTTACTCCCAATGACACCTACTGGCCAATGATGGCATTTCAAGGGGTAACATCACTCTCTTGGAAAATACAAGAGAAAACAAACCAAATATATACATTTAGGTTTGAATGCAAAATCACCTAGAAGCATTGTAGCTATGAGAACCCTGCTGCAGCCATGCTAGTCTACTGAGAGACAGGTGTTCTTCTATCAGTGATGAGAACGCTTAATCATCTGATCATGTTGGGTAAAGCAATTTAACGCAACCAAGTCTGCAACCCCCATGCTATATAGCTCCCGGGGGCTTGACTCAACTGAAAGACGTTCCTCATAATCTGTATCTTTAATGTCATTTGCGACTTTTACACTTCAGTTCCCTATCTGACTTTTAATATCTACCTATAATGTCTTGAAAAATGGAGGCCTAATACATATTCAAGTTCAGTCAAAGATTCCCCTCACTTACCACATTCCATTCACCCCAGAGAAGGCATAAACCCAGCATTTGCTGAATCTAGCAGAAGGCTATCGTTTCTTTGTGTAAGCAAATTACTCAATTCCTATCTATTGCAGTCGAGACTATTTGACCTTTAAGGTGTTCACTGATGTTCACTGAGTGTGAAGCTGGAGGAACTCTTATTGTAGGAGGGGCTTGCTCTTTTCGTGCTGGCTTCATAGCAGCTCAGGTAGTGATCCTTCAAAATGGATGCCTGAGTGGAGGGGAGGGAAGAGCAAGTGCTTGATAGCTAGGCCCAAACCTGGGAAAAGGCTTACCTGGGCTTGCTGCACTTTGGTATGAATGGCTTGGATATGCCCCTTGGGATGTGTGGATTCTCAAGGCCTCTTCCAAGAACTTCAGCGTTTCGATCACCTCTGCCATCTCTTCTCTTTTAGACGTCAGGGATCTTGGACCCGTTCTTGGAGCAGAGATTTGAGGAACTTCCTCAAGTCCACGTTGGCACTCCGTATGTTTCTGCCAGTATCAGCGAGCTTCAATATGTCTCATGAAAGCCTTTGGAGCCTGGTATCCTCTACAGCTGTCTCCAGGTCAGTATTCTCCACTGTAGCACAACATCTCTCATCAGTGTGTTCGCATCTCTCCTCAATCCGTGCAGCCAGCTTTTCGGCCAGCTTCTCTTCGTGTCTCCCATAAAGTCGACTTCAACAGGACTGGGCAAGCCTGAAAGGACCTCGGAGCCTCACCAGTAAGCTGATGACAGGCAGATCTTCCACTGTCTGCCCTTTCAGGTTCTGGAAACTGACCCGTGAAATCAGGCCTTTGGGCAGAAGCAGTATCTCGAACTGACACAGCTTCCCGGAACAAAGAGCTAAGCCAAGCTCCACAGAGGGCGGCAGCCCCTCCATCACACTGATCCACCCACAGAACTCTGCCCGGTTACCTAGGATCCACCAGCCACAACAAGCCTCGCGGTACACACCAACATTCCACCTGGAATCCAACCGCTAACTGCCATCCCCAATGGCTGCTGCATCTTGTCAGTGTTGGGGGAGGGGCTGCATCCGACGAGCGGTTCCTAAGGTAAATGTGATTCTACCCACTAGCGTCCCATGGGCCTTTGTTCTTCCCTCTCTCCTTCTCTTCAGATCTGTATGCACAGTACCAAAGGAGGGAAGTGTGTCCATTTTCAGTTGATTTATTTCACACGTCTTTAAACTTTCTAACCGTTCACAGTACACAGAGACCCACTAAAGGAAACTTATGTTCCTGTAATATCCGGACACCCGGAATACATATCCGTCGGTCGATTTCTGCTGAAGACCCCGCACTCTCAGGACATGGATCCATTGGTTTCATGGGGGCTGAAATTCCTAGGAATGAATCCAACCCCAATGTGCACTTTACTGTCTGTCTCTTTTGCTCTTAGTACACTTTTGCAGAGCTACTTGTCTTTGTGATAGGCTTATGCCATTTCTTCTCGACGTAGGCTAGAATATGGCATTCATTCATCCTTTTGGAAGACTTGCAATTCTATATCACGGACTAGGAATCCATTTGATTCCAAATCGGCATTTGGGGTAGGTCACGATTTGCTCATATCAATCAATATTTACGAATATAAATGCACGCCTCTGATTTCCGAATACAAGTGTGCTGAGTACATTGAAGCCGCGAAACTGGCTCAATGGGTGCTGAAACATCCTTGACATCACCTTGGGTATTTTCTTTTGAATAATCATGGTTCCCTTGTTATATGTCAGCCAAACGTACCCTTTTGGTGCTTTTTTGTTTGTTTGATTCTTTGTTGGTCTGCTTCTCGTTTGTTTTGCAAACACGTCAGGCCATGCATCTCTCCGTTCGCTTCCAACAGAGAGTCACATAAGCTGATTCACTTAAGATAGTGCTTCCAATCACCTAGGATTTCCTGCTTCCCTCTCCCATCTTTAGGGTTTGGATGTCCTCCTTGCCTTCTTCTAGTTTCTTCTTTGCCACTCATGCTCTTCTTGCATTTCCAATACTGGTTTTCTTCTTTCCATTTCATCTTGCTGCATTTCTATTCAGGGGAGAATTCTCATCCTTTCTTGCAGGATAAGTTTCGAACTGCTGAATTCTTTGAAGATTTGCCGGTCTGTGGAAATCTCTTGCTCTGCCGTTATTAGAAATGGCGGTCATGTGGCCTAGGCTACCCGAGATGGCAGCATTTTGCCATTCAGGTTATGGTCTATGTCCTGGCACTCCTCCCTGTCCTGCAATATTGCTGCCCGAGATATCAGCTGAAACCCCTCTGGCGGTTCTCTTGTGACTATGGAGATTTATTCCAGTCGCGTTTTAAATCACTGGGATGCTCATGAACTTTGTTGATTTGAATCCTACAGCTGCTGGTAGGTCTATTGGGATTCCACCTCCTTTGGACGCTGTGTACTTCCTGAATTCGCATAGATGATTCTTTCTTAGCTTTCAGCTAGTTTCAGTCTGATTTTTCTACAGATAACTTTTCAGACATTTTTTGTTCCTTTATCTCTTGCTTTTCCATCTGGGACTCTTTCGAATCCTAGTCTTTCATGCCTTGTCTTACCCAGGATTCAACCGCAGTGTTTTCATTGGTTTGCACTTGCTTTCCTATGTCTGCTTCTGACCGAGGGATTTCTGTTCCCCTGTCTTCACAATCATTCACGCGTCCCTCCGCATTATCTAGTCTGCTTAGGACTGAATTTTAGCCCTGATATTATCTCAACCACTGAGTTTTCTGATATTATTTGGCTCGTCTTAAGGCTTTCTCTTCCCCTTTTCTGGTATTCTGCCTTTTGTGATTCTGAGACACTCTTGTTCTTCAGTGTTTCCCTCACCTCCGTTTTCAGTACTAGCTCTGGATAGCGTTTTGCAGTCTAGTTGTTTGAAAGCTTATCTTTTGGGCCTTCAACCTCATTGGAATTGATAATGGTACTTCCTGTTTCTTTTACTGTACTTCTTCATCTCTACTGGTCAGGTAATTTCAGGTATCTAATGTAGACTTCTAGGGTTTTGTTAAGAGAAATTTTAGACTCTTGTCTCTACGCAATTCCATGGGATTTCTGCGAGGACAATTTCTGCTAGACATTGATTCCATGTCCTGTTCCTGAGTGTGTTGTCTGGTATTTCTCCAATTGCTTGTGTTGCCTTTGTTGTGATGAACACCCCATACTATTTTGATTAGCATAACCTCATTTTCATTACGCTTATCTCACAAATCTGAATGTTCACAGGGCACATCCTCTGGTGGAAATGAAGCTTCTAAAAGCTCTCAGCTCTGCATTCTGCTCTATGTCATTTTGGAGTGATTCCAAAACAGCAAACTGAGAGTGCGCTTGTGCTTTATAATGCCACGGGAATGTCCCAATGAAACCAGTTCTTCCCAGAACTTCGCTGTCTACAGAAACACCTGTGGAATCTTATGTATGGATGTCACACTTCAGGGCCTGCTGGAAAGATCCCGCAGACTGATCTTGGTGTCCTCGGTGCAGTACCGTGCCTGTGCCATTCAAAACGTAGCATCTGCTTTTGGGAGATAATGCTGGAGGAAATACTTCATCTTCTCACGCGGTGGACTTGGACCACTCTTCCTTGTCCTCTCATCCTTGTGGCACGGGTGCACGGAGGCAACCACAGAGTTGTTGTGCATCCTGTGCCTCAAACAAATCCATAATCCTAGCCCAGGTTATGAATGAAGAAGATCCTAAGGCTTTTCATTCTGATATCAAACCCAAGGCCCCCTGAATCCCTCAGACCCGATGCACAATATCTCTGATTCAGCCCCACACGTGCCCTATTGGCATAGTGTCCAATTGGTCTCTGGTCCTGCAGATGCATTGGGTGTGGCCATGGGACATATCGGTAATCTCAACCGCGCGCGCCAGTGTGGTTGCTTTCTCATTGGGTTCACGGGTCGGTTTGCTCTCTTGATAGGACCCACCACATCCCACAACGCACTCCAGATCCCTGAGACTCAGCGTGTGCCATCATCCTTAGCCCTATCCCTCACTGACCGCTGCCTCTGCTACCTCAAATTTGGCAGATCAGATCTCGGTCTCAGAATCAACTGTGGGGATATTTTGCGCTGGTTTCTTGGAGTTCTGTCAGCCAAGAATCTGCTGTGCACTCTTCTAAAACTCAGCGCATCACCTTCAATCCCATGTCTCCTGTCCGCTTGAGAGTGTGCGTCCATGTTAAAGAGAGTTTCACCTTTGCTGCTCCATCACCAGGGGTCAGACCCTGCACTGGTTTCCATTCCCTGCTTTGCCTTCTCCTGTTTCCAGGGGTTCTGAGGCCTCATCCTGTCCTTGGAAGTAGCAGACCTCTCTTCGGCAAGTGTCCTGTGCCAAGGGCTGTGTGAGTGGATGTTTCCATTGCTTTGTACATGGGAGCGTGTGAGCGCAGGTTGCACTGCTTCTCTGCCAACTGGGCATCGATGAATCAACACTTTCCAGATACACTTCACAGAAATGTGATTTTTGCTTAGCTCTTTGTTTCTATACAGCCGTGGTGGGAGGGATTGTCCGAACACTACAGTTTTGACATTGTGTTGATATCTCATTTGCAGTCTTTAAAAAGTTTAATAGAATTGATTTACATGTTTTGGGAGTTATACGTAAATGAAGTTAGTTTTGAAACGTACTAAATGGACCTAGAAACCAGAATTGTCAATTTCGGTAACATTTTGTCAGCTGTAAGGAAAACATAGACAGATAGAATGCAAAGTAGCAGTCCAAACTGCTAAAGGTGTCATGTCAACTCTTTCCTTTTGAAGCCTCCGAAACCAACAGGAACCATGAAATACCTATTGGAAACATGAAATAACCCCCAACCTTGGATTCACTTGTGCATGTGGTGCCCTTTACTCCCAATGACACCTACTGGCCAATGATGGCATTTCAAGGGGTAACATCCCTCTCTCGGAAAATACAAGAGAAAACAAACCAAATATATACATTTAGGTTTGAATGCAAAATCACCTAGAAGCATTGTAGCTATGAGAACCCTGCTGCAGCCATGCTAGTCTACTGAGAGCCAGGTGTTCTTCTATCAGTGATGAGAACGCTTAATCATCTGATCATGTTGGGTAAAGCAATTTAACGCAACCAAGTCTGCAACCCCCATGCTATATAGCTCCCGGGGGCTTGACTCAACTGAAAGACGTTCCTCATAATCTGTATCTTTAATGTCATTTGCGACTTTTACACTTCAGTTCCCTATCTGAATTTTAATATTTACCTATAATGTCTTGAAAATTGGAGGCCTAATACATATTCAAGTTCAGTCATAGATTCCCCTCACTTACCACAATCCATTCACCCCAGAGAAGGCATAAACCCAGCATTTGCTGAATCTAGCAGAAGGCTATCGTTTCTTTGTGTGAGCAAAGTATTCAATTCCTATCTATTGCAGTCGAGACTATTTGACCTTTAAGGTGTTCACTGATGTTCACAGAGTGTGAAGCTGGAGGAACTCTTATTGTAGGAAGGGCTTGCTCTTCTCGTGCTGGCTTCATAGCAGCTCAGGTAGTGATCCTTCAAAATGGATGCCTGAGTGGAGGGGAGGGAAGAGCAAGTGCTTGATAGCTAGGCCCAAACCTGGGAAAAGGCTTACCTGGGCTTGCTGCACTTTGGTATGAATGGCTTGGAAATGCCCCTTGGGATGTGTGGATTCTCAAGGCCTCTTCCAAGAACTTCAGCGTTTCGATCACCTCTGCCATCTCTTCTCTTTTAGACGTCAGGGATCTTGGACCCGTTCTTGGAGCAGAGATTTGAGGAACTTCCTCAAGTCCACGTTGGCACTCCGTATGTTTCTGCCAGTATCAGCGAGCTTCAATATGTCTCATGAAAGCCTTTGGAGCCTGGTATCCTCTACAGCTGTCTCCAGGCCAGTATTCTCCACTGTAGCACAACATCTCTCATCAGTGTGTTCGCATCTCTCCTCAATCCGTGCAGCCAGCTTTTCGGCCAGCTTCTCTTCGTGTCTCCCATAAAGTCGACTTCAACAGGACTGGGCAAGCCTGAAAGGACCTCGGAGCCTCACCAGTAAGCTGATGACAGGCAGATCTTCCACTGTCTGCCCTTTCAGGTTCTGGAAACTGACCCGTGAACTCAGGTCTTTGGGCAGCAGCAGTATCTCGAACTGACACAGCTTCCCGGAACAAAGAGCTAAGCCAAGCTCCACAGAGGGCGGCAGCCCCTCCATCACACTGATCCACCCACAGAACTCTGCCCGGTTACCTAGGATCCACCAGCCACAACAAGCCTCGCGGTACACACCAACATTCCACCTGGAATCCAACCGCTAACTGCCATCCCCAATGGCTGCTGCATCTTGTCAGTGTTGGGGGAGGGGCTGCATCCGACGAGCGGTTCCTAAGGTAAATGTGATTCTACCCACTAGCGTCCCATGGGCCTTTGTTCTTCCCTCTCTCCTTCTCTTCAGATCTGTATGCACAGTACCAAAGGAGGGAAGTGTGTCCATTTTCAGTTGATTTATTTCACACGTCTTTAAACTTTCTAACCGTTCACAGTACACAGAGACCCACTAAAGGAAACTTATGTTCCTGTAATATCCGGACACCCGGAATACATATCCGTCGGTCGATTTCTGCTGAAGACCCCGCACTCTCAGGACATGGATCCATTGGTTTCATGGGGGCTGAAATTCCTAGGAATGAATCCAACCCCAATGTGCACTTTACTGTCTGTCTCTTTTGCTCTTAGTACACTTTTGCAGAGCTACTTGTCTTTGTGATAGGCTTATGCCATTTCTTCTCGACGTAGGGTAGAATATGGCATTCATTCATCCTGTTGGAAGACTTGCAAGTCTATATCACGGACTAGGAATCCATTTGGCTCCAAATCGGCATTTGGGGTAGGTCACGATTTGCTCATATCAATCAATATTTACGAATATAAATGCACGCCTCTGATTTCCGAATACAAGTGTGCTGAGTACATTGAAGCCGCGAAACTGGCTCAATGTGTGCTGAAACATCCTTGACATCACCTTGGGTATTTTCTTTTGAATAATCATGGTTCCCTTGTTATATGTCAGCCAAACGTACCCTTTTGGTGCTTTTTTGTTTGTTTGATTCTTTGTTGGTCTGCTTCTCGTTTGTTTGGCAAACACGTCAGGCCATGCATCTCTCCGTTCGCTTCCAACAGAGAGTCACATAAGCTGATTCACTTAAGAGAGTGCTTCCAATCACCTAGGATTTCCTGCTTCCCTCTCCCATCTTTAGGGTTTGGATGTCCTCCTTGCCTTCTTCTAGTTTCTTCTTTGCCACTCATGCTCTTCTTGCATTTCCAATACTGGTTTTCTTCTTTCCATTTCATCTTGCTGCATTTCTATTCAGGGGAGAATTCTCATCCTTTCTTGCAGGATAAGTTTCGAACTGCTGAATTCTTTGAAGATTTGCCGGTCTGTGGAAATCTCTTGCTCTGCCGTTATTAGAAATGGCGGTCATGTGGCCTAGGCTACCCGAGATGGCAGCATTTTGCCATTCAGGTTATGGTCTATGTCCTGGCACTCCTCCCTGTCCTGCAATATTGCTGCCCGAGATATCAGCTGAAACCCCTCTGGAGGTTCTCTTGTGACTATGGTGATTTTTTCCAGGCGCGTTTTAAATCACTGAGTTGCTCATGAACTTTGTTGATTTGAATCCTACAGCTGCTGGTAGGTCTATTGGGATTCCACCTCCTTTGGACGCTGTGTACTTGCTGAGTTCGCATAGATGATTCTTTCTTAGCTTTCAGCTTGCTTCAGTCTGATTTTTCTACAGATAACTTTTCAGACATTTTTTGTTTCTTTATCTCTTGCTTTTCCTTCTGGGACTCTTATGACTCCTTGTCTTTCATGCCTTGTCTTACCCAGGATTCAACAGCAATGTTTTCATTGGTTTGCACTTGCTTTCCTATGTCTGCTTCTGACCGAGGCATTTCTGTTCCCCTGTCTTCACAGTCATTCACGCGTCCCTCCGCATTATCTAGTCTGCTTAGGACTGAATTATAGCCCTGATATTATCTCATTCACTGAGTTTTCTGATATTATTTGGCTCGTCTTAAGGCTTTCTCTTCCCCTTTTCTGGTATTCTGCCTTTTGTGATTCTGAGACACTGTTGTTCTTCAGTGTTTCCCTCACCTCCATTTTCAGTACAATCTCTGTATATCGTTTTGCAGTCTAGTTGTTTGAAAGCTTATCTTTTGGGCCTTCAACCTCATTGGAATTGAAAATGGTACTTCCTTTTTCTTTTACTGTACTTCTTCATCTCTACTGGTCAGGTAATTTCAGGTATCTAATGTAGACTTCTTGGGTTTTGTTAAGAGAAATTTTAGACTCTTGGCTCTACGCAATTCCATGGGATTTCTGCGAGGACAATTTCTGCTAGACATTGATGCCATGTCCTTTTCCTGAGTGTGTTGTCTGGTATTTCTCCAATTGCTTGTGTTGCCTTTGTTGTGATGAACACCCCATACTCTTTCGATTAGCATAACCTCATTTTCATTACGCTTATCTCACAAATCTGAATGTTCACAGGACACATCCTCTGGTGGAAATGAAGCTTCTAAAGGCTCTCAGCTCTGCATTCTGCTCTATGTCATTTTGGAGTGTTTCCAAAACAGCAAACTGAGAGTGCGCTTGTGCTTTATTATGCCACGGGAATGTCCCAATGAAACCAGTTCTTCCCAGAACTTCGCTGTCTACAGAAACACCTGTGGAATCATATGTATGGATGTCACACTTCAGGGCCTGCTGGAAAGATCCCGCAGACTGATCTTGGTGTCCTCGGTGCAGTACCGTGCCTGTGCCATTCAAAACGTAGCATCTGCTTTTGGGAGATAATGCTGGAGGAAATACTTCATCTTCTCACGCGGTGGACTTGGACCACTCTTCCTTGTCCTCTCATCCTTGTGGCATGGGTGCACGGAGGCAACCACAGAGTTGTTGTGCATCCTGTGCCTGAAACAAATCCATAATCCTAGCCCAGGTTATGAATGAAGAAGTTCCTAAGACTTTTCATTCTGATTTCAAACCCAAGGCCCCCTGGATCCCTGAGACCCGATGCACGATATCTCTGATTCAGCCCCACACGTGCTCTATTGGCAAAATGTCCAATTGGTCTCTGGTCCTGCAGATGCACTGGGTGTGGCCATGGGACATATCGGTAATCTCAACCGCGCGCGCCAGTGTGGTTGCTTTCTCATTGGGGTCACGGGTCGGTTTGCTCTCTTGATAGGACTCACCACATCCCACAACGCACTCCAGATCCCTGAGACTCAGCGTGTGCCATCATCCGTAGCCCTATCCCTCACTGACCGCTGCCTCTGCTACCTCAAATTTGGCAGCTCAGATCTTGGTCTCAGAATCAACTGTGGGGATATTTTGTGCTGGTTTCTTGGAGTTCTGTCAGCCAAGCATCTTCTGTGCACTCTTCTAACACTCAGCGCATCACCTTCAATCCCATGTCTCCTGTCCGCTTGAGAGTGTGCGTCCAAGTTAAATAGAGTTTCACCTTTGCTGCTCCATCACCAGGGGTCAGACCCTGCACTGGTTTCCATTCCCTGCTTTGCCTTCTCCTGTTTCCAGGGGTTCTGAGGCCTCATCCTGTCCTTGGAAGTAGCAGACCTCTCTTCGGCAAGTGTCCTGTGCCAAGGGCTGTGTGAGTGGATGTTTCCATTGCTTTGTACATGGGAGCGTGTGAGCGCAGGTTGCACTGCTTCTCTGCCAACTGGGCATCGATGAATCAACACTTTCCAGATACACTTCACAGAAATGTGATTTTTGCTTAGCTCTTTGTTTCTATACAGCCGTGGTGGGAGGGATTGTCCGAACACTACAGTTTTGACATTGTGTTGATATCTCATTTGCAGTCTTTAAAAAGTTTAATAGAATTGATTTACATGTTTTGGGAGTTATACGTAAATGAGGTTAGTTTTGAAACGTACTAAATGGACCTAGAAACCAGAATTGTCAATTTCGATAACATTTTGTCAGCTGTAAGGAAAACATAGACAGATAGAATGCAAAGTAGCAGTCCAAACTGCTAAAGGGTTCATGTCAACTCTTTCCTTTTGAAGCCTCCGAAACCAACAGGAACCATGAAATATCTATTGGAAACTTGAAATAACCCCCAACCTTGGATTCACTTGTGCATGTGGTGCCCTTTACTCCCAATGACACCTACTGGCCAATGATGGCATTTCAAGGGGTAACATCCCTCTCTTGGAAAATACAAGAGAAAACAAACCAAATATATACATTTAGGTTTGAATGCAAAATCACCTAGAAGCATTGTAGCTATGAGAACCCTGCTGCAGCCATGCTTGTCTACTGAGAGCCAGGTGTTCTTCTATCAGTGATGAGAACGCTTAATCATCCAATCATGTTGGGTAAAGCAATTTAACGCAACCAAGTCTGCAACTCCCATGCTATAGAGCTCCCGGGGGCTTGAGTCAACTGAAAGACGGTCCTCATAATCTGTATCTTTAATGTCATTGGCGACTTTTACAGTTCAGTTCCCTATCTGACTTTTTATATTTACCTATAATATCTTGAAAAATGGAGGCCTAATACATATTCAAGTTCAGTCAAAGATTCCCCTCCCTTACCACACTCCATTCACCCCAGAGAAGGCATAAACCCAGCATTTGCTGAATGTAGCAGAAGGCTATCGTTTCTTTGTGTGAGCAAAGTATTCAATTCCTATCTATTGCAGTCGAGACTATTTGACCTATTAGGTGTTCACTGATGTTCACAGCGTGTGAAGCTGGAGGAACTCTTATTGTAGGAGGGGCTTGCTCTTCTCTTGCTGGCTTCATAGCAGCTCAGGTAGTGATCCTTCAAAATGGATGCCTGAGTGGAGGGGAGGGAAGAGCAAGTGCTTGATAGCTAGGCCCAAACCTGGGAAAAGGCTTACCTGGGCTTGCTGCACTTTGGTATGAATGGCTTGGAAATGCCCCTTGGGATGTGTGGATTCTCAAGGCCTCTCCCAAGAACTTCAGCGTTTCGATCACCTCTGCCATCTCTTCTCTTTTAGACGTCAGGGATCTTGGACCCGTTCTTGGAGCAGAGAATTGAGGAACTTCCTCAAGTCCACGTTGGCACTCCGTATGTTTCTGCCAGTATCAGCGAGCTTCAATATGTCTCATGAAAGCCTTTGGAGCCTGGTATCCTCTACAGCTGTCTCCAGGGCAGTATTCTCCACTGTAGCACAGCATCTCTCATCAGTGTGTTCGCATCTCTCCTCAATCCGTGCAGCCAGCTTTTCGGCCAGCTTCTCTTCGTGTCTCCCCTAAAATCGACTTCACCAAGACTGGGCAAGCCAGAAAGTACCTCGGAGCCACACCAGTATGCTGATGACAGGCATATCTTCCACTGTCTGCCCTTTCAGGTTCTGGAAACTGACCCGTGAACTCAGGTCTTTGGGCAGCAGCAGTATCTCGAACTGACACAGCTTCCCGGACCAAAGACCTAAGCCAAGCTCCACAGAGGGCGGCAGCCCCTCCATCAAACTGATCCACCCACAGAACTCTGTCCGGTTACCTAGGATCCACCAGCCACAACAAGCCTCGCGGAACACACCAACATTCCACCTGGAATCCAACCGCTAACTGCCATCCCCAATGGCTGCTGCATCTTGTCAGTCTTGGGGGAGGGTCTGCACCCGACGAGAGGTTCCTAAGGTAAATGTGATTCTACCCACTAGCGTCCCATGGGCCTTTGTTCTTCCCTCTTCCCTTTTGTTCAGATCTCTATGCACAGTACCAATGGAGGGAAGTGTGTCCATTTTCAGTTGATTTATTTCACACGTCTTTAAACTTTCTAACCCTTCACAGTACACAGAGACCCACTAAAGCAAACTTATGTTCCTGTAATATCCGGACACCCGGAATACATATCCGTCGTTTGATTTCTGCTGAAACCCCCGCACTCTCAGGACATGGATCCATTGGTTTCATGGGGGCTGAAATTCCTAGAAATGAAACCAACCCCAATGTGCACTTTACTGTCTGTCTCTTTTGCACTTAGTACACTTTTGCAGAGCCACTTGTCTTTGTGATAGGCTTATGCCATTTCTTCTCGACGTAGGGTACTATATGGCATTCATTCATCCTGTTGGAAAACTTGGAATTCTATATCAAGGACTAGGAATCCATTTGGCTCCAAATCGGCATTTGGGTAGGTCACGATATGCTCTTACGAATCAATATTTACGAATAAATGCACGCCTCTGATTTCCGAATACAAGTGTGCTGAGTACATGCAAGCCGCGATACTGGGCCGATGCGGGCTGAATGATCCTTGACATCACCTTGAGTATTTTCTTTCGATTAATCATGGGTTCCCTTGGTATCTGTCAGCCAACCGTACCCTTTGGGTGCTTGTTTGTTGGTTTGATTCTTTGTTGGTCTGCTTCTCGTTTGTTTTCAATCACGTCAGGCCATGCATCTCTCCGTTCGCTTCCAACAGAGAGTCATATAAGCTGATTCACTTAAGATAGTGCTTCCAATCACCTTGGACTTCCTGCTTCCCTCTCCCATCTTTAGGGTTTTGATGTCCTCCTTGCCTTCTTCGTGTTTCTTTTTGCCACTCATGCTCTTCTTGCATATCCAATACTGGTTTTCTTCTTTCCATTTCATCTTGCTGCCTTTCAATTCAGGGGAGGATTCTCAACCTTTCTTTTAGGATAAGTTTCGAACTGCTGAATTCTTTTAAGATTGGCCGGTCTGTGGAATTCTCTAGCTCTGCCGTTATTAGTAATGGCGGTCATGTGGCCTAGGCTACCCTAGATGGCAGCATTTGGCCATTCAGGATATGGTCTATGTCCTGGCACTCCTCCCTCTCCTGCAATATGGCTGCCGAGATAGCTGAAACCCCTCTGGAGGTTCTCTTGGGACTATGTTGTTTTCCTCCAGGCGCATTTTAAATCACTGGGATGCTCATGAACTTTGTTGATTTGACTCCTTCAGCTGCTGGTAGGTCTATTGGGATTCCACCTCCTTTGGATGCTGTGTACTTCCTGAATTCGCATAGATGATTCTCTCTTGGCTTTCAGCAAGTTTCAGTCTGATTTTTCGACAGATCACTTTTCAGAAATTTTGTGTTTCTTTCTCTCTTGCTTTTCCATCTGGGACTCTTACGAATCCTAGTCTTTCATGCCTTGTCTTACCCCAGGATTCAACAGCAATGTGTTCATTGGTTTGCACTTGCTTTCCTATGTCTGTTTCTGACGAGGGATTTCTGTCCCCCTGTCTTCACAGTCATTCACGCGTCCCTCTGCATTATGTAGTCTGCTTAGGACTGAATTTTAGCCTTGATATTATCCCATCCATTGAGTTTTCTGATATTATTTGGCTCGTCTTAAGGCTTTCTCTTCCCCTTTTCTGGTATTCTGCCTTTTGTGATTCTGAGACACTGTTGTTTTTCAGGGATTCCCTCACCTCCATTTTCAATAATTGCTCTGGATAGACTTTTGCAGTCTTGTTGTTTGAAAGCTTATCTTTTGGGCATTCAATCTCTTTGGAACTGAAAATGGAACTTCCTGCTTCTTTTACTGTACTTCTTCATCTCCACTGGTCAGGTAATATCAGGTATCTAATGTAGACTTGTAGGGCTTTGTTAAGTGAAAACTTTAGACTCTTGGCTCTGCGTAATTCCATGGGATTACTGTGAGGACAATTTCTCCTAGACATTGATGCCAAGTCCTGTTCCTGTGTGTGTTGCCTGGTACCCCTCCAATTGCTGGTGTTGCCTTTGTTTTGATGAACACCCCATACTATTTCGATTAGCATAAACTCCTTTTGATTACGCTTATCTCACAATTCTGAAAGTGCACAGGACACTTCCTCTTGTGGAAATGAAGCTTCTATAGTTCTCAGCTCTGCATTCTGCTCTGTGTCATTTTGGAGTGTTTCCAAAACATCCAACTGAGAGTGCGTTTGTGCTTTGTAGTGCCACGGGAATGTCCCAGTGAAACCAGTCCTTCCCAGAGCTTCTCTGTCTACAGAAACACCAGTGGAAGCAGATCTATGGATGTCACACATCAGGGCCTGCTGGAAAGATCCCGCAGACTGACCTTGGTGTCCTTGGTGCCGTACCGTGCCGGTGCCATCCAAAATGTAGCATCGGCTTTTGGGAGATAATGCTGAAGGAAATGCTTCCACTTCTCACGCTGTGGACTTGGACCTCTCTTTCTTGTCCTCTCGTCCTTGTGGCACGGGTGCACGAAGGCAACCAGAGAGCTGTTGCGCACCCTGTGCCTCGAATCAAACCATAATCCTAGAGCAGGTTATGAATGTAGCAGATCCTAAGGCTTTTCATTCTGATTTCAAAGTGAAGGCCCCCTGGATCCCTCAGACCCGATGCATGATATCTATGATTCAGCCCCACACGTGCTCTATTGGCAAAATGCCCAATTGGTCCCTGGTCCTGCAGATTCACTGTGTGTAGCCATGGGACATATAGATAATCTCAACCGCGCACGCCAGTGTAGTTGCTTTCTCATTGGTGTCACTGGTGGGTTTGCTCTCTTGATAGACCCACCACATCCCACAACCCACTCTAGATCCCTGAGAACCATCGTGTGCCATCATCCATAGCCCTATTCCTCACTGACCGCTGCCTCTGCTACCTCAAATTTGGCAGCTCGGATCTTGGTCTCAGAATGAACTTTGGGGATATTTTGTGCTGGTTTCTTTGAGTTCTGCCAGCCAAGCGTCTGCTGTGCACTCTTCTAACACTCAGCACATCACCTTCAATCTCATGTCTCCTGTCCGCTTGAGAGTGTGCGTCCAAGTTTAAGAGAGATTCACCTTTGCTGCTCCATCACCAGGGGTCAGACCCTGCACTGGTTTCCATTCCCTGCTTTGCCTTCTCCTGCTTCCAGGTGTTCTGAGGCCTCATCCTGTCTTTGGAAGTAACAGACCTCTCTTCGGCAAGTGTCCTGTGCCAAGGGCTGGTTGAGTGGATATTTCCATTGCTGTGTACATGGGAGCGAGTGAGCGCAGGTCGCACTGCTTCTCTGCCAACTGGGCATCGATGAATCAACACTTTCCAGATTCATTTCACAGAAATGTGATTTTTGTTTTGCTCTTTGTTTCTATACAGCCATGGTGGGAGGGATTGTCCGAAGGCTCCAGTTTTGACATTGTGTTGACATCTCATTTGCAGGCTTTAACAAGTTTAATAGAATCGGTTTACATGTTTAGGGAGTTATACGAAAATGAAGTTAGCTTTTGAAACATACTAAATCGACCTAGAAGCCAGACTTGTCAATTTGGGTAACATTTTGTCAGCACTAAGGAAAACCTAGACAGATAGAATGCAAACTAGCGGTCCAAACTGTTAAAGGGGTCATGTCAACTCTTTCTTGTTGAAGCCTCCGAAACCAACAGGAACCATGAAATACCTATTGGAAACATGAAATAACCCCCAACCTTGGATTCACTAGTGCATGTGGTGCCCTTTACTCCCAATGACACCTACTGGCCAGTGTTGGCATTTCAAGGGGTAACATCCCTCTCTAGGAAAATACAAGAGAAAACAAACCAAATAAATACATTTAGGTTTGAATCCAAAAGCACCTAGAGGCATTATAGCTCAGCGAACCCTGCTGCAGCTATGCTAGGCTATTGAGAACCAGGTGTTCTCCTATCAGTGATGAGAAACCTTAATCATCCGATCATGTTGGGTAAAGCAATTGAACGCAACCAAGTCTGCACCCCATGATATAGTGCCCCCGGGGGCTTGACTCAAGTGAAAGACTGTCCACATAGCTGTGTCTTTAATGTCATTGGCGAGTTTTACAGTTCAGTTCACTATCTGATTCTAATATTTACCTAGACTGTCTTGAAAAACGGAGGCCTAATACATATTCAAGTTCAGTCAAAGATTCCCCTCACTTACCACACTCCATTCACCCCAGAGAAGACATAAACCCAGCATTTGCGGAATCTAGTGGAAGGCCATCGTTTCTTTGTTGGAGGTAAGTATTCAATCCCTATATATTTCAGTCGAGACTATTTGACCTTTAAGGAGATCACTGTTGTTCACAGAGTGTGAAGCTGGAGGAACTCTGGTTCTAGGAGGGGCTTGCCATTCTCGTACTAGCTTCATTGCAGCTCAGGTACTGATCCTTCAAATGGATGCCTGAGTAGAGGGGAGGGAAGAGCAAGTGCTTGATAGCTAGGCCCCAACCTGGGAAAAGGCTTACCTGGGCTTGGTGCATTTTGGTCTGAAGGGCTTGGAAATGCCCCTTGGGACGTGTGGATTCTCACGACCTCTTCCAAGAACAGGAGCGTTTTGATCATCTCGGCCATCTCTTCTCTTTTAGACGTCAGGGATCTTGGACCCGTTCTTCGAGCAGAGAATCGAGGAACTTCCTCAAGTCCACGTTGGCACTCCATAGGTTTCTGCCAGGATCAGCGAGGTTCAATATGTCTCATGAATGTCTTTCGAGCCTGGTATCCTCTACAGCTGTCTGCAGGCCAGTATTCTCCACTGTAGCACATCTCTCATCAGTGTGTTCGCATCTCTCCTCAATCCGTGCAGCCAGCTTTTCGGCCAGCTTCTCTTCGTGTCTCCCATAAAGTCGACTTCACCAGGACTGGGCAAGTCTGACAGTACCTCGGAGCCTCACCAGTAAGCTGATGACAGGCATATCTTCCACTGTCTGCCCTTTCAGGTTCTGGAATCTGACCCGTGAACTCAGGTCTTTGGGCAGCAGCAGTATCTCGAACTGACACAGCTTCCCGGACCAAAGACCTAAGCCAAGCTCCACAGAGGGCGGCAGCCCCTCCATCACACTGATCCACCCACAGAACTCTGCCCGGTTACCTAGGATCCACCAGCCACAACAAGCCTCGCGGTACACACCAACATTCCACCTGGAATCCAACCGCTAACTGCCATCCCCAATGGCTGCTGCATCTTGTCAGTGTTGGGGGAGGGGCTGCACCCGACGAGAGGTTCCTAAGGCAAATGTGATTCTACCCACTAGCGTCCCATGGGACTTTGTTCTCCCCTGTATCCTTTTGTTCAGATTTGTATGCACAGTACCAAAGGAGGGAAGTGTGTCCATTTTCAGTTGATGGTTCCACACGTGTTTTAACTCTCTTACACTTCACAGTACACAGAGACCCAATAAAGAATCTTATGTTCCTGTAATTCCCGTACATCCGGGATACATATACGTTGGTTGATTTCTGCTGAAACCCCCGCAATCTCAGTATATGTATCCATTGGTTTCATTGGGGCTGAAACTCCAAGAAATGAAGCCAACAACAATGTGCATTTAATGTCTATCCCTTTTGCTCTTGGTACACTTTTGCAGAGCTACTTGTCTTTGTTATAGGCTTATGCCATTTCTTCTCTATGTAGGGTAGAATATGGCATTCATTCATCCTGTTGGAAGACTTGCAAGTCTATATCACGGACTAGGAATCCATCTGATACCAAATCGGCATTTGGTTTAGGTCACAATATGCTCTTATGAATCAATATTTATGAATAGAAATGCACCCCTATGATTTACAAAACAAGTGTGTTGAATATATGCAAGCCACGATACTGGGTTGATGCTTGCTAAATGATCCTTCACATCACCTTCAGTATTTTCTTGTGAATAATCCTGGTTCCCTTGTTATATGTCAGTCAACCATACCCTTTTGTTACTTGTTTGTCTGTTTGATTCTTTGTTGGCCTGCTTCTCGTTTGTTTAGCAAAAATGTCATGCCATTCATCTCTCCGTTCACTTCAAAGAGAGAGTCATATAAGCTGATTCACATAAGAAAGTGCTTCCACTCACCTACGATTTCCTACTTCCCTCTCCCATCATTCGGGTTTTGATGTCCTCCTTGCCTTCTTGTTTCTTCTTTGCCACTCAAGCTCTTCTTGCATTTCCAATAATGGTTTGCTTCTTTTCCATTTCATCTTGCTGCTTTTCTATTCAGGGGAATATTCTCAACCTTTCTTTTAGGAAAAGTTTTGAACTGCTGAATTCTTTTAAGATTTGCCGGTCTGTGGAATTCTCTATCTCTGCCATTATTAGAAATGGGGGTCATGTGGCATAGGCTACCAGAGATGGCAAAATTTTGCCATTCAGGATATGGTCTATGTCCTGTCACTCATCCCTGTCCTACAATATTGCTGCCGATATATCAGCTGAAACCCCTCTGGATGTACTCTGGTGACTATGTTGTTTTCCTCCAGGTGCAATTTTAATCACTGCGGTTCTCGTGAACTCTGTTGATTTGAATCATACCGCCGCTGGTAGTTCTATTGGTATTCCACCACCTTTGGACG
This sequence comes from Vicugna pacos, assembly GCF_048564905.1. Taxonomy (NCBI): domain Eukaryota; kingdom Metazoa; phylum Chordata; class Mammalia; order Artiodactyla; family Camelidae; genus Vicugna; species Vicugna pacos. Next base: position 82,046,997 of record NW_027328741.1, on the reverse strand, counting down.
CTGTGTACTTCCTGAATTTGAATAGATGATTCTTTCTTGGCTTTAAGCAATTTTCAGTCAAATTTTTTTTTCAGATATCTTTTCAGATATTTTTTTCTCTTTATCTCTTGCTTTTCCTTCTGGGACTCTTATGACTCCTTGTCTTTCATGCCTTTTCTTACCCAGGATTCGACAGCAATGTGTTCATTGGTTTGCACTTGCTTTTCTATGTGTGCTTGTGACCGAGGGATTTCTGTTCCCCTGTCTTCACAGTCATTCACGCATCCCTCTGCATTATCTAGTCTGCTTAGGACTGAATTTTTGCCCTGATATTATCTCATCCACTGAGTTTTCTGATAGTGTTTGGCTCGTCTTGAGACTTTCTCTTCCCCTTTTCTGGTGTTCTGCCTTTTGTGATTCTGAGACCCTGTTGTTCTTCAGTGTTTCCCTCACCTCCGTTTTCAATACTTGCTCTGGTAGCGTTTTGCAGTCTAGTTGTTTGAAAGCTTATCTTTTGGGCCTTCAGTCTCTTTGGAACTGAAAATGGTACTTCCTGTTTCTTTTACTGTACTTCTTCATCTCTGCTGGTCAGGTAATTTCAGGTATCTAATGCAGACTTCTAGGGTTTTGTTAAGTGAAAATTTTAGACTCTTGGCTCTATGCAATTCCATGCTATTTCTGTGAGGACAATTTCTCCTAGACATTGATGCAATGTCCTGTTCCTGTGTGTGTTGTCTGGCATATTTCCAATTGCTGTTGTTTCCTTTGTTTGTGATTAACCCCCCATACTATTTCGATTAGCATAACCGCACAATTATTATGCTGATCTCTCAATTCTGAAAGTGCACAGGACTCTTCCTCTTGTGGAAATAAAGCTTCTAAAGGTTCTCAGCTCTGCATTCAGCTCTATTTCATTTTGGAGTGTTACCAAAACAGCAAACTGAGAGTTTGCTTGTGCTCTCTAGTTTCATGGGAATGTCCCAATGAAACTAGTTCTTCCCAGAACTTGTCTGTCTACAGAAACACCAGTGGAAACATACCTATGGATGTCATACATCAGTGCCTGCTGGAATGATCCCGCAGACCGACCTTGGTGTCCTTGGTGACGTACCATTTCTGTGCCATCCAAAATGTAGCATCTGCTTTTGGGAGATAATGCTGAGAGGAATGCTTCAACTTCTCATGCTGTGGACTTTGACCACTCTTCCTTGTCCTCTCATCCTTATGGCCCGGATGCACGAAGACAACCACAGAGCTGTTGTGCATCCTGTGCCTCAAACCAAACCATCCCAGCCCAGGTTATGAATGTAGAAGTAGTACTTCCCAAAACAGTATATACATTCTTTTCCAGTGCAGATGGTACATTTTCTAGGATTGACTCAGGCAAAGAAGAAGCCTCAACAAATTTAAGAAGAAAAAAATTATTTTAGGCAACTTTTCTGAGTATAATACCATGAAACTAGAATTCTATCACCGAAAAATTGTGAGAAAATATGAAAACATGTACATTAAAAAATGTGATTCTTTTCCAAGGGGGGGAGGTGATGAAGTAAAAGAAGTAATTAAAAAATATCTTGACAATTATGACAAAACACTACACAAAGTCTATGGAATACAGTTAAAGCTGGCTTAAGATGGAAGTTGAAAGTGACAATGCCCTCTTCAATGTAGAACAGCAATTACAAATAAATAATCTTACGTTCTATGTAAACTAATCATGAAAAGAAGATTAAACAAAGCCAAAGGTCAGCACAAAGTGGGAAATAAGAAAGATCAAGGAAGAAAAATTGAAATACAGATTAGAAAATAGAAAAAATCAATCAAACTCTTTTTTGAAATAGCAAACAAAATTGACAAAACTCTGGACAGACCCACCAACAAAAAAAGAGAGAGAACGCAATTAACATAATAAATGAAAATGGAGAAACTAAAACATGTACAACAAATTTGCATAATATCATAAGTGAATACCATGAGCAAATGTATGGAAACAAACTGGATAACCAGCAAATAATGGAGAAGTTTTTGGAAATATTCAGCCCACCTATATTGCATCAAGAAGAAATTAACCATTTGAACAGTCCGATCACCAGAAATCAAAAAAAATTATCAATAAAATAAAAAATCTCTGCAAACAATTTCAGACCCAAATAGCTTCACTTCGGAATTGGAACAAACATACAAAGAATAATACATATCAGTCCTCCTCAAACTCTTCCAAAAGATTGATATAGAGAGAGTATTCCCAAACTCACACTGTAAGGCCAACTTCAATCTGATACCCAAACCAGACAAAGAGACTGCCCCAAGAGAAATCTATAGGCAAATATCATTGATAAACATAAATGTAAATGTCCTTAAGAAATTATTACATACTGAATCCAACAGCATGTAAAAAAAGATTATACACCGTAGTCAACTTAGGTTCATCCCAGTAAAAAAATGATGGTTTATCATACGTAAATCAATCAATCAATTGTGATACACCATATCAACAACAGAGAGGACAAAAAACCACATGAGCATCTCAGTAGATGCAGAGAAAGCATTTGATAAAATTTAACACCTATTTGCAATAAAAGTTCTTATCACAGTGGGAATAGAGGGACCATATCTCAACATAATAAAAGCTAATTATGACAAATATATAGCCAGCAAAATACTCAATTGTGAAAAACTGAAACCTTCCCACAAAATCCTGAGACAAGACAAGGTTGCCCATTCTCACAATTTCAATTCAATATAGTCTTGGAATTCCTAGCCACAACGATCAGGCAAGAAAAAGAAATTAAATGTTCAGACTGGAAAAGAAGAGGTAAATTTTCACAATATGCACACACGACACTATATATAGAAAAATATAAAAGCTTCACAAAAAATTACTAAGGCTAAAAAAGGAACAGGGCAATGTACCCAGAATAAGGTCAAATACCAATTTGATTTCTTTACACTACCATTGAATCAACAGGAAAACAAAGTGTAGAAACAACCGCTTTAATAACTGCACTGAAAATAATAAAATGCTTAAGAATAAATATGACCAGAGAGGTGAATGAATTATACATGGAGAACTAGAAAAGACTGATTGAAGAAATCAAAAAACATTTGAAGTATTGAAAAGATACCCAATGGTCTTGTAATGGAATAAACATTATGGTTAAAATGGTCACAATGCCCAAGGCAGTCCACAGACTTAATGTGATTTCCTATCAAATTATGCAAAACATTTCTTTTAAGGACTGAAACAAATGATGCTAAGATTTACATAGAGTCATAAAAGATCCATAATTTCCAAAGCAATATTAAAGAAAAAGAAAGAGGCTGGAAGAATTAACCACCAGGTCTCCATAGAGTATTGCAGAGTTATAATAATCAAAATGACATGACATTGGTACAGAAATAGGCATATGGACCAATGGAACAGAATAGAGGGCCTAGGAAGAAATCTACAGGCCAATGTTCAATTAATCTTTGACAGAGTAGAAAGGAAAATGACAAAGAATGACGATCCCTTCACCAACTGGTGTTGGGAAAACTGGATAGCAGCATGCAGAGCAATGGAGTTAGAACACTCCACCACTCCATACACAAGAATAAAATCAAAATGGCTTGAAGACTTAAATGAAAGGCAAGACACAGTTAAACTCCTAGAAGAAAACATAGGCAATACACTCTGAGATAAATCTCAGCAATGATCTCCTAGAAGAACCTACCTATGTAATTGATGTAAGAGCAAAATTAATAAATGGGACCTAATTAAACTTATAAGCTTTTGCACAGCAAAGGGAACCATAAAAAATGCAAAATGACAAACAACAGGATTAAAGAAAATATTTAGAATTGATGCAACTGACAAAGTCTTAATTTCTAAAATATAAAGACTTCATACATCCTAATAGTAATAAAAAAATAAAAACAAGAAACCCAATCTGAAAATGGGCAGAAGCCCTAAACAAGCCATTCTCCAATAGAGACACACAAACGCCACATACAAATATGAAAAAGAAAATTGCTCACTATCATAATCAGAGAAGGGTTATTCAAAACTATAATGAAGTATCACCTCACAATAGTCACAATGGCCATCATTCAAAAGTCCACAAACTTTAAATGCTGGGGTAGCTGTGGAGAAAGTGAACCCTCCTAGACTTTTGGAAGGAATGTAGTTTGGTGCAGTCATTGTGGAAACCAGGATGGGGATTCCTCAAAAGAATGAAAATAGACTTAAGATACGATCCAGCAATTCCACTTCTGGGTATATATCAAAGGGAACCCTAATTCAAAAAGATACGTGCACCGCAATGTTCTTCACAGTGCTATAAACAACAGCCACGACATGGAAGCAACATAATTCCCAAAAACAGATGACAGTATTCAGAAATTATGTCATATTTATACAATGGAATAATATTCTGCAATGAAAAATGATAAAACAATGACTTTTCCAGCAAAATGGATGTTCCCAAAAAGTGTCATCCTAATTGAAGTTAGACAGAAAGAGAAAGAAAAATAATACAAGACATGACATATGTGGAACCTTAGAAAATATTTGGGTGAGAACACTATGATTTCATCTACAAAACTGAAACACACTCGCAGATCTACTAAACAATTTTATGATTACTGTGGAAAGGGGCTGTGAGAGGATATATTTGGGAGCTGTAGATTTAAAAATGTTATCCACTATATATAAAAATAGATTTTTTTCAAAATTTCTCCTGTAAGACACAGGGCAATAATTTAAATATCGTGAGGTAATGTTTAATAGGCACTCAATTATATGCATGTATGGGACACTGTGTTATACACCACAGATTGACACATTGTAAATGGCAGTAATTCAATGATAAATAAATGAAAAAATATGTAAATAAATAAATAAATAATAAATAAATAAAAATATATAATAATAAATGATATACAAAGATACACAATACTTAACTTCACAACTCAAGAATCTAGGAAACAACAGAAAGAATAAAGAAGAAAATTGAATGAATGGAAGTAAGACAAATAACAACAGAAACAATTGAAAAGATAAAAAAGAAAATACCTAAGTCTGTTTCTTTTCAACATAAACTGGACAAATTTTAGGTTGGCTAAGAAAATAAAGACTCAAATAAAATTAGAAATTAAAGAGAAGATATTACCACTGATGTTGTAGAGATGCAAAGCATCAAAAGAAATTACCACTAGTCAACGATTTGAATGACTTAGAACAAAAGACAAATTCCCAGAAACATATGTCTTCCAATCCTGAATCAAGAAGAAATTAGAAAGTAAAATAGAGCAAAAGAGTGTTTGAGTAAATCATTAATCCCAACTTCCCAAACCAGAAAAAATTTACAAGACTAATTTACTGGTGAATTCTGTCATATATTTGAAATCAAATTTTCACCAATTCTTCCCCAAATCATCCCAGAATTTGAAGGGTGTGAAAGATTCCAAACATGTTTTATGATGTGAGGTTTATTTGCACTAAAATGCTAGAAAGGACATTAGATGTAATATATACAATATTATCCCTGATGAATATATGTGCCAAAATTCTCAACAAAAAACAAGCAAAATGAATTCAACAACACATTTAATGTATCATACACATACATAAGTAAAGGGATTTATCCCTTGGTTTAACAATACTTCAAAATATTCAAATCAATAAAGGTGACATGCCACACTAATAGAATGAGAAATAAAACTCACAATCGTCTCAAAAGGTGCAGAAAGTGTATTGTATACAATGCAACATCCTTTTATGATACTCCCAACAAATTAAATTAATCCTGTCACTGGCACGATATCATTTACACACAAACACTGTGTGGAGAGAAGCGAAGCAGTTCTCTGTTTATTGATTCTTAGAAGAAGGGTTTATATAGGACTTGCACAATGACTCACATATCATCTAAGTTATAACAATGATAATAATCTTAAGCTATTTATGTCCCCATGCTCCTGCAGTAAGCGCAGGATGTTAAATGATCAAGGATTGTTTTAAAGTTCATCATGGAACTTCATTAAGTAGGCCACCTCTTATCCAGCCGGCTTTGGCTGACTTAGGTTGTCCTCCTCTGAGGATCTTACCCAGCATTGGCTATCCAGTCATCCATACTGGATACATTGAGTAGGCCATTTCTTATCCAGCCTGGATATGTGAATTCCTCACAGCTTATTTATCAGTTCAGCCCATGGGCTTATTCCCTAGAGCATTCAGACAGGGGCCTACAAACTCGACATCCCTTGACAGAAAAATGGATGATGAAAATTTGATGTATATATGCAATGGAATCAATATTTTGCATTCCTATCAACAGTGTGCATGGTGTTCCTTTTTCTCCACAATCTCACCAACATATATATATTTTCTTTTTGTTGAGAGCTTTCTGACAATTGTGAGGTCTTGTCTCATTTTTGGTTTATGACTTTCCTAATAATTTATAACTCTGAACATATTTTCATGTGTCATTTAGCCAACTGTATGTTTTCTACAGATAATTGATTCAGATCTATCTATTCAGTTCCTTATGGACATTTTCTTTTATTTGGATTCTTTGGTCTGTTCGTTTTTGTTTGGGGTAAGAGTTTGCCATATATTTTGGATATTAACACTTGATTGGAAAATATCACTTGAAAATATATTCTCCCATTGTGTTGGTTGACTTTTCACTTCATTGATCATTTCTTCTTCAGTGTAAATCTGTTTAGAGTGATCTAATCATATTTTGTTAGTTTTGCTTCTGCTTCCCTTGCCAGAGGAGACATATAAAGAATCAAATTAAGTCAAGCGTACTTCTTATGTTTTACCCTAGGATTCTTTGTTTTCAGGTTTATATTTTATATGTCCAGGAGTGAGATTGCTAGGTCATAGGATAGGTCTATTTTTATTATTTAAAGGAACTTCCATACTGTTTCCAAAGTGGTTGCACAAATTTTCATTCCCACCAGCAGCATTGGAGAGTTCCTTTTCTCCACAACCTCCCCAGTCTTTATTATTTGTAGATATTTGAATGACAGCCCTTCTCACTAGAGTGATGTATAACATTATTTTATTTTTGTCTTGCCTTTGTATAATGATTAGCAATGTGTGCACATTTTTATGTTCCTGTTTGTCATCTGTGTGTCTTTTTTAGGGAATTGTCTTCTGCTCAATTTCTGGCTGAGATGTTTGTAGATTTTTGAAATGGAGTTGAATGAACGATTTGAGTATTTTAGAAATTAGCCAATTTTTGATTGCATTGTTTCCTAATGTTTTCTGCCATTTGGAACTTCAACTTTCATTCTATTTATTTTGCTGTGTAGAAGCTTTTAAGTTTAATTAGGACCTATTTGTTTAGTTTGCCTTTATTGTTTTCAGCTTGGGATTGTGACATGAGAAAATTTTGCTACGATTTTTGTCTTGTTTTGCCTATGTTAGTTTCCAGGAGTTTTATTCTGTTATATATTAGATTCATATATTTAAAACATTTTGAGTTTATCTTTATACAGTGTGATGGAGTGTTCTTATTTCTTTGATTTACATGTAGCTGTCTAGCTTTCCCAACATCACTTGCTGAAGACTGTCTTTAAGGCATTGTTTATTTTTGTTTCCTTTGTCATAGTTTAGTTGACCATAGGTGTGATGTTATATTTCTGCCTCTGTGTTCTGTTCCATTGATATAGATGTTTGTTTGTTATCCAGTATTGTGCTGTTTTGATTACTGTATTTTTGTAATATAGTCTGAGATCTGGGAGGGTTATGGGTTATGCCTCCAAATTTGTTCTTTTTCCTCATTCTTTCCTTGGCAGTTCTGTTTCTTTTGCAGTTCCATACAAATCATAGGACTGTTTTTATTTCTGTGGAAAATATCATGTAGTTCGATCTGAATTACATTATATCTGTAGACATACTGTAGTGTGTATATGTTAACATTATTAATTCCTCTAATCTAAGACTTTGAGATTTCTTTCAATTTCTTTGCATCATCTTCAAATTTTTTATCAGTGCCCTATAGATTTTATTATCTTGGATTTTCCATAGAGTTTTCATTTTATGATCTGATTTCATATGGATTTTTTAAAATTGGAATATTTCATTGTTAGTGTAAAGAAATGTGACAGTTTTTGTATATTAATCATGAATCATGCAACTTTGCTAAATCTCTTTATTAGATTTAGTTGTTTTGGTTTGGAGAATCTTTAGGGATCTCTATATAGATTATCATGTCATCTAAAATAATAACAGTTTTACTTCATTCATTCCAACTTGAATAAATTTTTTTCTGGTCCGACTGCTGTTGCTAGGACTTCCCATACTGTGTTTAATAGAATTGGTGAGATTGGGCAACCTTGTCTTATTCCTCAATTTGGCTTTCAGTTTTTCATTCTGGCATATTATGTTGTCTGTGGGATTGTAATTAATGACTTTAGTTATGTTGAGATATATTTCCTGAATCCTACTCATGTAAGAGGTTTCTGTTGTTGCTGTTTTTGTTGTTGTTGCTGTTATTACTGTTTTAATGAACAAATGTTGAATTTTGTGAAATACTTTTTATGGATTTATTGGGATGACCACGTCATTTTCTCTTTTCCTTTTGTTAATGTGATGTATCAAACAGATTGATTTGTGTATGTTGAAAATCTCTTGTGACCCTGCAATGAATCCAAGTTGACCATGGTGTATGATTCATTTTAGGTATTGCTGAATATAGTTTGCTAATAATATTTTGTAGAATTTTTGCTTCTAAATCTATCAAATTTACTGGCTTGAAGTTCCCTTTGCCTCTACTTTGTTTGCTGACTTTGCTATCAGGGTGATGAAAGTTACATAGAATTTTGTAGTTTCCCACATCTTCAATATTTTTGAATAGTTTGAAGAGTATAAGTTCTGCTTTGTATTTTTGTACAGTTCTCCATGGGAGTTTCTTAAATCTGCACTTCTATTTAACGATTTTTTAAAATGCAGATTCTATCTTTCTTCTAGTAAACAGTTTGTTCAAATTACTTGTTTCTCCTTATCTCTGTCTCTTTCTAGACACTTGTCTATTTCTTCTAAGTTGTCCAGTTTATTGGCATGTAAGTGTTGACAAATTATCCCTTTTTTGTATACCTGTGGGAATAGTTGTTATTTCTTTTCTTTTATTTATTCCTTTATTTCTTTGGAGCATCTCTCTTTTCTTTATGATGCACCTGGCTAGAGGTTTTTTGATTTTGCTTGTCTTAAAAAAAAATAAAAAATCTTTGATTTTACTGCTCTTTTGCATAGTTTTATTTTCTCTCTATTTTATATTTACACCTGTAGTATTTAGGATCATGTTTTTTTCTGTTTTTAAGTTTTTTTTATTGATTTACAGTCATTTTACAAAGTTGTCTCCAATTCCAGCATACAGCAAAATTTTGCAGTTGCAATGAACATATATACATTTATTGTCCCATTTTTTTTCCTCTGTGGGTGGCCGTAAGATCTTTTATATATTTCCCTGTGCTATATAATTCAATCCTGTTTATCTATTCTACAACATAGAACTCCCAGTCTATCTATTCCCACCCCCCGCCACCTTGGCCACCAAAACTTTTTATTCTATGTCTGTGTGTCTATTTCTGTTTTGTATTTGAGTTTTCTTGTTTTGTTTTGTTTTGTTTTGGATTCAATGTATGAGCAATCTCATATGGTATTTTTCTTTCTCTTTCTGGCTTACTTCACTTAGACTGATTTTCTCCAGGAGCATCCATGTTGCTGAAAATGGCATTATGTTGTTGGTTTATATGGCTGACCAGTACTCCATTGTAAAAATATATGAACTCTTCTTTATCCAGTTAACTTTCGATGGCCATTTAGGGTGTTTCCATGTCTTGGCTATTGTAAATAGTGCTGGCTATGAAAATTGGGGTGCAGGTGTCATCCTAAAGTAGGGTTCCTTCATGATTTATGGTCAGGAGCGGGATTCCTCGGTCATATGGTACGTCTATTCCAAGACTTTTGAGGAATCTCCATCCTGTTTTCCACAGTGGCTGCACCAAACTGCATTGCCCCCAGCAGTGAAGGACGGTTCCCTTTTCTCCACAGCCTCTCTAGCATTTGTCATTTGTGGATTTTTGGATGATGGCCTTTCTGTCTGGTGTGAGTTGATACCTCATTGCAGTTTTGATTTGCATTTCTCTGATAATCAGTGATATTGAGTACTTTCTGATGTGCCTTTTGATCATTTGTATGTCTTCCTTGGAGAATTGCTTGTTTAGGTCTTCTGCCCATTTTTGCATTGTGTAGCTTATTTTTTCTTATTCAGTTGGATGAGCTGCTTATATACTCTGGAGATCAAGCCTTCGTCGGTTTGATATTCAAATTTTTTTCCCATTCCGTAGGTTGTCTTTTTGTTTTAGTTCCGGTTTCTTTACTGTGCAGAAGCTTTAAGTTTCATTAGGTCTCATTTGTTTATTCTTGCTTTTATTTTTTCTACGAGAAAATTTACGAGACATATGTCAGATACTGTTTTGCCTATATTTTCCTCTAAGAGGTTTATTGTATCTTCTCTTATGTATAAGTCTTTGATCCATTCTGAGTTTATTTTTGTGTATGGTGTTCTAGCTTCATTAGGAGTGTTCTAGCTTCTTTGATTTACATGCTGCTGTACAGTTTTCCCAACACCAGATCCTGAAGGGCCTGTCTCTATTCCATTGTATTTCCTTGCCTCCTTTGTTGAAGATTAATTGTCCAAAAGTTTGTGGGTTCATTTCTGGGCTCTCTATTCTGTTCCATTGGAATATATGTATCTTTTCCTACCAATACAGTGCTGTCATGTTGACTTTAGCTCTATAGTATTATCTGAATCTTTAGTGTAAAAAATGCCACTGATTTTTGAACCTTAATCTTGTAACCTGCTGCATTGATGAATTCTTTGTTCAGCTGTGGGTGTGTTTGTCTGGATCTTGTAGGGTTTTCTATATATAGTAACATTATCTGCATGTCATGAGATTTTTACCTCTTCCTTTCCAATTTGCATTCCTTTTACTTCTTTCTCTTGTTTGATTGCTGTGGCTAGGACTTCCAAGTCTATGTTGAGTAGGAGTGGTGATAGTGTGCATCCTTGCCTTGTCCCAGATTTTATTGGGAAGATTTTAACTTTCTCACCATTGAGTACTATGCTGGCTGTAGGTTTGTAATCTATAGCATTCATGATGCTGAGATATGTTGCCTCTATTCCCACTTTGGTGAGACTATCTATTGTAAGTGTGTGTTGAATTTTATCAAATGCTTTTCCTGCATCTATTGAGATGATCATGGGGTTTTGTTCCTTTCTCTTGTTGATGTGCTGCATTACATTGATTGATTTGCATATGTTGAACTACCCCTTTGTCCCTGGCATGATCCCCACTTGGTCATGATGTATAATCTTTTTTCTATGTTGTTGGATTCTATTTGCTAATATTTAGGTGAGAATTATGGCATCTGTGTTCATCAGTGATATTGGCTTCTAATTCTCTTGTTTGGTAGTGTCTTTTCCTGGTTGTGGTATCAGGGTGATTGTGGATCCAAAGAATGACTTTGGGAGTATTCCTCCCTTTTCAATCTTCTGGAAGAGTTTGAGAAGGACTGGTATGAGTTCTTCTCTGCATGTTTGGTAGAAATCCACAGTGAAGCCGTCCGGTCCTAGACTGTTATTTGTAGGGAGGTTTTATATTGCTATTTTGATTTCATTTCTCATGATCTGTTTGTTCAAGGGGTCAGTTTCTTCTTAATTCAGTCTTGGTGGACAGTATGTTTCCAGAAACTTGTCCATCTACTCTAGGTTATCCAGTTTGTTTCCACATAAATTTCATAATATTCTCATATGATATTCTGTATTTCTATTTTATTAGTTGTAATTTCTCAATTCTCCTACATTATTTTGCTAATTTGTGCTGTCTCTGTATTCTTCTTTTTGAGTTTGGCCAGAGGTTTGTCGATTTTACTTGCTTTTTTGAAAAACCAGCCTTTGGATTGGTTGAATGTTTCCTATGGTCTTTTTAAACTCTATTTTATCCATTTCCTCCCCAATATTTATGATTTCCTTCCTTCTGACGCCTTTTGGGGTTTTTTGTCCTTCTTTTTCTAGTTCATTCTCCTGATGGGTTAAATTGTTTATTTGTGATTTTTCTTCTTATTTAAGGAAGGCCTGTATCACTATTAACTCCCTTCTCAATACTGCTTTTGCTGTGTCCCATAAGTTTAGTGTGGTTTTTCTTTAATATTCTTTTGTCTCAAAGTACTTTTTCATTTCAGGTTTGATTTCTTCTTTGACCCATTTGTTTTTTTATAACATTTTGTTTAATCTCCATGTTTTCATTTTGTTCTCCTTTGTTTCTCTGTTGTTGATTTCTAGCTTCATGGCATTGTGGTCAGTAAATATGCTTGAGGTAATTTCTGTCTTCTTAAAATTGCTGAGGTTTCTTTTATACCCAAGTATATCATGAATCCTGGAAAATGTCCCATGTGCACTTGAAAGGAATATATATACTATTTTGTGGGGGGTGCAATGCTGTGAATATATCCACCAAGTGTAATATTTCTATTGTATTATTTAAATTCTCTATTGCCTAATTTATTTTCTGTATCGATGATAAGTCCAGTGATTTAAATGCAGTGTTGAAATCTCCAACAATTATTAGTTTCCCATCACTATCCTCCTTATATCTGTTAGTAATTATTTTATGTACTTTGGTAGTCCTCTATTTGGTGCATATGTATTAATGAGTGTGCTATCCTCATCTTGTATCACTCCTTCAATCATTATAAAATGTCCTTCTTTATCATTCTTTATGGCCTTTGCTTTAAAGACTGTTTTCTCTGAAGTCAGTACTGCAACACCTGCTTTTCTGGCTTTTCCATTTGTATGGAATAACCATTTCCATCCTGTCACTCTCAATCTATGTGTTTCCTTCTCTCTGAAGTGGGTCTCTTGTATTCAGCATATTGAAGATTCTTGTTTTATTATCCAGCCTATCACTCAATGACTTTGACAGGAGCATTTAGTCCATTAAAATTTAAAATAATCGATGATATGTTTGTGTTTATTGTCATTTTGACCTTATCTTTGCTGCTGATTTTGTATTTCCACTTTGTTCATTTCATCTTCCTATTTTGGTTTGGTCATTTTCCTTTGTATTATCATGAAATTTATTTAGTTTCAGTGACTCCAGGGATAAATTTTTGCCTTGTTTTTACCCTTTTATATAAGTCTATTAGACCATTACTATAACTGATTTTATTAAACTGATAATAATATGATCTCAAAACCATCCTACTGAGAACAAAATATTTTAAAAGGAAAGACCAAAAAAATTTTTTCTCTATTTTCCTGCCTACCTTTCTCACTCTCAATGATTTGTATGTGTTGTTTAAAATTTTGTATTTATTTTACTTGTAGTTCATGAGTTTTCACCTTTCCAGCTATGAGTTTCACATATTTGTAGCATCCTGCTGCTTTACTTTTTAGAGTAGATCTTTCAATATTACTTTTAGCATGGGTCTAGTTTTGCTAGACTCTTGTAGATTTTTTTGTCTGTGAAATTCTTTATGTACCCTTCTACCATACAGGATAGCCTAGCTGGTTAAAGTATCCTAGTTTATATCATTTTTTCATTCAGGACTTTGAATATATCTTTCCACTCCCTTCTGGCCTTTAGTATTTGTGTTGTGAAATCAGCTGTGAGCCTATTGTAATTCCCTTGTAACTCACTCTTTGCTAATCTCTTGCTGCCTTTAGGATCATTTCTTTATCCTTGACTCTGGTCGTCTTAATTATGTCTAGGTGTGGGTTTATTTGAGTTCTTCCTGTTTGGGACACTCTGAGCTTCCTGTACTTGGATATCTGATTCCTTCTTTAAGTTTGGGAAGTTCTCAGTCATGATTTCTACAAAAACCTTTGCAATCGCCTTTGATCATTCCTCCCCTTCTGGGAATTCTATCCTGCAAAATTTGGAATGCTTTCTGTTATCTCATATGTCTCTTATGCTTTTTTCTTTTGTCTCTCGTTGTTTCTCTTGTAACTCTTCTGATTGGGTGCTTTCTATTGTCCTGTCTTCTAGGTCACTAATTCATTCCTCTGCGTTACGTAGCCAGGTTTGGGACACCTTTAGATCATTTCTCATCTCATTCAACGGTTTTACCTATTCTACTCGGATCTTCTTTATAGCTTCCATTTCATTTTTATCACATTTTATATCTCTAAACACTATCTTTTATTTCCTTCAGTAATTTGATCAATCCTCTTTTGAAATCTTGATCTAGAAGGCTATCGATATCTATTTCTCTGATCATTCTTTCAGGGGATTTCTCCTGTTCTTTTTATTGGGAATGGTTTCTCTGCTTTTTCATCTTGTTCCTACCTCTCTGGGACTGTGATTTATGGAGTATCAGTTACCTACTGTGGTACTAAATGAGTTTATCTACCTAATGCCTAATTATTAATACAACTAAAAAAGAGAAAAAAGAGTGAAGGAGACAAAGAATTTTAAAGAAGGGGAAATAAATGTTTGAAGACATTCTATAATACATAATAGAAGAGCAAGTTGAAGCAGAATTTAGAAAAATAATAATAATAAAAATATTTTTAAAAATTGAAATGGGATTTAAATGGGGGTATAAATATTTGCTTAAGAAGTAAAAATTAAGAGAGTAATAGAAAATGGAAAAGATAAAATCAGATTAAAACTAGGGGGTGGTCAGTGTCCTCCTGGAGACTGTGTAATTTTAAAGTGAAGTATTTCTGAATTCATCCTGTTTTGGAAGCTCAGCTTGCTTTTTCCAGAGGCCCTCCATTGGAGCCCTTATCTGTGCTGCTCCCAGGGCCTGTCGGCAAGCAGATCACTCCTTCTCCCAACACTTGTTCCAGTGAAGCTCTCTTTATTAAGTACTGGCTTGTCACTGACCTGACTAATGCCTCAGTCAGATGTTTCAGAATGACAAGGCAGGATTGGACACCACACCATCTCCCAGCCACATGGTCAGGGGCTGCATTCCATCCCAAAAGGTGGGGGGCCAATAGCACCCTGAGGGTGCCGGTCTCTATACCGCACTATGCCCAGTCACTGATCTGGGCCAAAACCCATCTCCTTGTTTGTCCTGGTGGAGCAAGTTCTCTGAGGAAATAGGACGGAATGATCTTATCTGCCTCAGGCTGTAGACAAGTCCCCATCTGGCACTTGAGTCTAAGTCCTTAGGAGTGAATGCAGGTTTTGCTCTCACTGCTGCCTGGGTACAAAACACCAGAGAGCATGGTGGCTTTGTCTGAGCCCAAGCTCTCTTGCCCTAGAAACTTTTGTGGATTTTCAGAGATGGGGAATGTACCCTTCCCCTCCCAGGGAACGTCTGCCCTGTTGCTAAATGGAGGGCCCAAGATGTCCTGCCCTGTGCACCCAAAGGAATGGCACACAGTCCCGTCCATTCACCCAGGGTGCCCCAGAACAGCCATCCCCATTTTCCACCCAGCTCGGGCAGCATGGCCCTGCCACCAGCTGCCTAGATTCATATTGGGGTGGGTGTCACAAGGATTCTCTGTGCCTGTTTAACTTAGTACTGTCAGTCAACTTATAGTCTGTAGAGGTCTAATCCTTGGAGGCTCCCCCTCCATCATACCGACCTATCTGTTGGAGAGGGGAGACCCAGTGAATGAGCGCCAGTCCTTCTTTGCTGCTCCCTCACTGTGGGACTTGTCCCAATCTGTTTTGCCTTTTCTTCTTTCTTTCTTCATTTTCTCCTACCATATTTTTTGCATCTTTATCTTTTGAAGAGGACAATGTTGTATCAGAGTCTTGCAGGTTCTCTGGTTAGCCGAGTGGGTCTCTGGATGAGTCTTGGTGCATTTGTGGGAAAGGGTTAGCTACGAGGATCCTTTGGCTCCACCATCTTGCATTCCCCCACAAAAAGTCTCACTTTATGGTGGAAAATAAAAGCAACCAGTAAAAAGATGGAAAAGATATTCCATGGAAATGACAAGAAAGTGCAGATTGCAATGCTCAACTCATACAAAATACGTTTTAAAATAAGGGCCACAATGAAAGATAAATATGAGATTATATACAGAAGAAGAGATCAATATAAAAATAGAGCTTTACACTCATTGAATTATATATGAACCCAACAATGTAGATCCTAAGTATAAAAAGATATATTAGTAGACATGAAGGAATTAATTCATTATAAAATAATAATAGTAGATGAGTTTAACACCTCACTATTCTGATAGACATATCATCCAGAAAGAGTATCTGTAAGGAAACAGAGGTCTTATTGGCAAATTATATCATTTGAACCTGAGATATTGTACACTGCATCAGAAAAGGGGAACACATAATTTCTCAAGTGTGCACAGGATGTTATCTTAGGAATTAACCACATATTATGTCATGAAATGAGCCTTAGGAATTTTAAGCAAATATATATTACAGCATGTATTTTTCCATACACAATATTATGAAACTATGCATCAACTGTAGAAAGAAGAACAGGAAAAGCACAAACATGAGATTAAACCACATCCTTTAAAATATAACATAAAATAAGGTCAATGATTAAATCAAAGAAGTAATAAAATCATACCTGGAGACAAATTACAATGAAAACACAGCTTCAAAAAATGTATGGGATGCAGCAAACGCAAATCTAAGAGGGAAGTTTAGAACAATTCTGGCCTTCTACTAGGAAAAAGGAAACCCTCACACAAAGGACAAACATGCCACCAAAAATAACTAGACATATGAACAAACAAAACCCAAAGTGAGTAGAATGAGAAATCTTTAATGATTAGGTTGAAAATAAATAAAATAAAAATTAACATATAAATTAAAATTCATAAAATCAACAGCTTTTGTTTCTTAAAAATATTAACAAATTGATAATCATTTAGCCAGGCTTATCAAGAAATACAGAGTGGAACCATGCAAAATAAGAAATGAAACAGAAGAAATAATATCTGATAGCACAGAAATGCAAACAAAGATATTGAAAGCACTCAGAGCAGTTATGTGACAAAAACTGAACGACCTTAAATAAATGGACAAATTTCTTGAAATGTACAGCCTGTCAACACTGAATAAAGAGCAAACTGAAAACTTGAAATGAGCAATCAGTATAAGTTTAATATAATCTATAATGTTAAAAACACCACTTGAACAAAATGCCTGGATGTCTTCACTAAAAACTCTTTCCTCTCATCTATTTCAAAAAATGTAGGAAGAAGGAACATTCCCAAAGTTATTCTATGAGGCCACCAATACCATGATAACATAACCTGTCAAAGACACTACCAAAAAAAGAAAAAGAAAATGTAAAGCCAATATCCTTGATGAATATACATTAAAAATCCAAAATACATCAACAAATTAATCCAGCAATTCATAGAAAGGATTATACACGATGATCAATTTGATTCCTTCCAGAGTCACAGGGATGGCTCAACATACACAAGTCAATCAGCAAGACACATTTTTAATAATGGAAGGACTAAATTAACAGGACCATATCAATACACACAGAAAAAGCATTACACAAAATTCAACATACATTAATGATCAGAACTCTCATGAAACAGAATACAATGGGAACATCTCTCAACATACTAAAGGCCATTTATAAAAATTTATAATACTTTGGGGAAAAGCAGAAAGACTTCTGGGTAAATTCGGGAACATGACAAGGATTCCTACTCTCAGAACTTCTGTTCCATAGTAAAAGAAGAAAGGAAAAGGAAAGAAAAAGAAGTAAAAGAAATGCAAAATGGAGAGAAAGAGGCAAAATTGTCACCAGTACTGACGACATAACAATCTACATAGAGTCCTAAGGGCTCCACACAGATTAATATGAACAATAAATAATTTCAACAACGGAGCAGGGTGCAAGATTAATGTAAAGTAGTCTCTTGCATTTCTACACATTAATCATGAGATACCCTAAAATGGACGTTGAAAACAATATTATTTAAAATCCCTTCCCCCCGAATACCTTGGAATAAATGTAACCATATATATGAAAGATCTACACACTGAAAATTAAAAAACATTGACAAAGAAATTAAAAATGATTCAAAAAATTAGAAAGATGTCTTGTGCTCTTGGATTGAAGGCGTTAACATTGTTAACATTGCCGTACTACACATAGAAAACTACATATTTAGTGAAATTCCTGTTACAAAGATGTAGTATTTCCCACAGTACCAGAAAATAAATAACTCTAAGTTTTACATGAAACCATTAAAAATTGTCCAAATGATCTTGAGAAAAAACAACAAATCTGGAGGTATAAAATTCCCAGATTCCTTACTATACAACAAAGCTACAGTGATAAATACAGCATGGCATTTGCACAGAGATATAATCAATAAAATCAGATAGACAGCCTAGAAATAATTCCACACACCTATGAACAATGAATCAATGATAAAAAAGGCAAGAGTACACAATGGAGAAAAGACAGTGTCGTCAATGGATGTTGTTGAGAAAGCTGGATATCTACATGTAAAACAGTGAAATGAGAGCATTCCCTGACATCATATACAAAAATAAACTCCAAGTGTATTAAGGACCTAAATGTAAGACATGATACTATAACACTGCTAGAAAGGGATATAGTGATACCCTATTGGATATATATCATAGGAATATTTTATTATATCAGTCTCCTAAGGCAAAAGAAATAAAAGCAAAAATAAGCAAGTGGGACCTAAATAAACTTGAAAACTTCTGCACAGCTAACAACACTTTGAATGAAATGAAAACACTGCCTGTGTAATTGAAAAACATATTTGCAAACAATGCAAGTGACCAGGGGTTAATAGATGTAGGTTAATATATGTAACATGGATTTAGGTTACACAACTCAACATGAAAAACAAAAACCCAATCAAAAAATGAGCAGAGTATCTGAGTTAATATTTTTCCAATGGAAATATGCAGATGAGTAACATGCAAGTGATAAAAATGATCATTACTAATTTTTAGTTAATTTCAGTTCAAAACCACAATGAGGTATCACTTCACACTGGCCACATGGCTATTATCAAAAGTTCTACAAATAGAAAGTATTGGAGATGATGTTGAGGAAACAAATCTCTTGTATACTCTTGGTAGGAATGTAAATTGGTACAACTTCTATGGAAAAGAGTATTCAGATTTGTTTAAATCCTAAAACAGAATTACCAAATGAAGCAGTAATAACTCTCCTAGGAAAAATCTGGGGAAAAAACCCTAAATTGAGAAGAACCAATGTTCACAACAGCATTGTTTATAATATGAAAGACAGGGAAGCATTCCAAGAGTCCACAGTAGACTATGGACTTACGAAGATATGATGTTTCTATAAATATGCAATGGAATATTTCTCAGCCATGAAAAAGTATAACACATTGCTATTTCAGCATCATGAATGGACCTAGTAAATATTGTTCTTAGTGAAGTAACTTAGACAAATACAAAAATATATAATATTATCTATAAGTGGAATCTAAAGAATAACAAATATCTGTGTACATCTATCTATAGCTATCTATTGATAGATGAGTGATAAATAGATACATAGAAGGAAAGATACATAGATACATGATAGATAGATAGGTAGACAGACAGACAAATAGATAGATATATAGATACATAGATAGATGATAGATAGATAGATAGATAGATAGATAGATAGATAGATAGATTGATAGATAGATAGATTGATTGATTGATAGAGACATGGTAGAGAGATATAAAGTTTAGATAGGCAAGACTGAAGCAGACTGAAAAATACGGGAAAACATTTGTGTTTACCAAAGTGGAAGGGATAGACAATTAAATGGTAGGACACTGACAGACAAAAATTAGTATACGTAAAGGAGATAATCAACAAAGATGATCTGTATAGATCAGGGAATTACACACAATAACTTATAATCATTGTATGTTACAATTATTGTAATAAATTATAATGAAATACAATCAACAAAGTGGTTGGAATCACTATGTTGTACATCTGAATCTACATATTATAGTTCATCAAATCTACTTTAATTAAAAATAAAACATCGCTTGTATAATTTAGACCTTTCTCTGCTGATAGCAACTTCCTTTAATTTTTTTTTTACTCTTTTCCTTTTATTATTACTGACTCAAATTTTTTCTATTTCTTTTGTGAACATGTTATCAGATAGATGTATCTATATTTATTGCAACTGATTTCCTATATTTCTCTCTTTAATTCATATAGAAGAGTAGCATTTAAAAACATACCCAAATAAACAGTTTCAAATTCCTGGTGGTCTCTGCTTAGTATTTTGCTCAATGTTTTGCGTATATTTGCCATTTTATTTTTCTTAGAATACCTCTTTTCTGCACCTCTTTTAAGGTGCCTCGGTTTTGTTTTTTACATCTCACTCAGGTTAGTTTTTCTGGTAAAGTCTTTATTTTCACTTTATATCTAAGTGATAACTGTGTAAAGTAGAGTATTCTTGGGTGAGAGATTTCTTATTTCAGTAGTTTGAAAATGTCATTTTAATTACCCTTGGCATCTGTTTTCTTCTCAGCAATATGCTGATAGCCTAATGGGGGCTTCTTTGTAGATTATCATAACTTTCTTTGGCTGCCTTTTAAATTTTACTCTGTCATTGACTTGCCAATTGTCATATGACGTATCTTGAAGGAGGTGTCTTTGTCTTAAAGTTGTTGGTGTTTTGTTGGCTCACGGACTTGTATATCAGTTCCTTACCCAGGTTCGGGAAGTAATCAACTATTACTTCTTTAAATAAACCATCAGCTGCCTTCTAACTTTCTTCTCCCTCCAGAATTTCACTCTAATGTGCAGTTTCTGAAGAAGTCTGATGGCTATTGTAGAATTTCCTCACTTTTTACTATCTTGTATCTTTGCCCTCTCCTATCATTCCTGATATTGTATTGGTGAGTTTGCTAATCTCTCTTCCACAAAGACAGTCTTCTTACAGTGCTTTCTGTTGCATTGTTCATCTCATTTATTAAGTTCATCTGGTCTTCCAATAATGTTTATTTGTTTTATAGATTCAGTCTCTTAGGTAATGTATACCTTATCAAGATTTATTTTATTCCTGATCTCACTAAACTGCTTTCTGAGTTTTGTTTTTTATATTGAGTTTCTTTATGACAGCTCTTTGGATTCTGTATTAGTTACATGTCAATATTCCATGACTTTAAGTTTGTTCCCTGCAGGGTTGACATTCGGTGTGTGCGTGAGCGTGTGTGTGTGTATGTGCCTGTGCGAGTGTGTCTGTGTCTGTGTCGGTGTCTGTGTGTTTGTATCTGTGTGTGTGCATGCCCTATAATGTTACTGTGATTGGTCATGATCCTGGTGAATTATTGCTCTGCTGACAGCAAAATCAGATTGGAATTTGGAGTCCTTGCTTTTGTTTTTGGTAGTTTGTAATATTACACAATTTTTGGTTTTACTTACCTGAGCTACCTCTGATAATATTTCAAAATGGCACATTCAAGTCGCAATTGTCTGGATAAAAGATTGCTTACATTGTCACTTCTTAGAAAACTCTGGTAGTTAATGCCACTGTTGTCACTGGGCCTGTGAACCCTTCCTTTTATCTTATATCCCTTAAGATTCAGTGCACACATTGAGGAATGGTATAAAACAGGTGGGTAGTTGGAATCAGGCAATTGCCTTTGCCATGTCCAATGTTGCAAGGTACATTGTCTCTACCACTGTGAATGGGGATTAAGGAGAGTATCATGAATGTCTGAGTGTCTAAAGGATGGAAATTCTGTCTGCATTGCGGCTCCCTCCAAGTTAACTTTGACCATGAATACTGGTGCAGTTGGAGGCTGAATCTGTGTGAACCACTGAGACCCTGTTTCTACATGTTACTCTGAAACTGTGGGCTCAGATACCCTAGTAAGTGGACCTTGGTGGCAGTCACCAACTCTGCTCTTCCCTCATTTCAGCCTAATTTATGTGTTTTAGCCCACCAAACTTCAGATGTACATATATGTTCTGGAGTATTGTTTTGTGTTGTAGTAATTTTTGTTGAGATGTGATCATTTCACTGACTGTAGATTTAAAGAGAGAGACAGAAATAGTTTAAACTTATGTCACTTTATTCAAAGTCTGTAATTTTTCATTTAAAAGCTTAAATTCTAATAAGGACATTATAAAACAGTAAAGAAAGTGAATAAATCACTTCCCTTTATATCAGAGTACTACAAAATATTTTGTTTTTCCTGGGTTCTTTTCTTCAATGTTTTTCCCACATGCATGCACATTTTAGTATAATATATGCCTATAGTCTCTTTAAAATCTTTTAAATTATTAAAATATTTCTCTGTGTGGTAAATATAGCCCTGTTGCTTCACTAATAAATAACTAGTAGCTTGCATATTTCTGTCTTCCTGATCCTTCTTCCCTGTCCCCAATGGAAACCACTACTTGGTACACTACACATATATATGTGATTCTGTTTCTGGTTTTTTTATGATTATTTCTCTTATATCTTTAGTTTCCTCATGTAAGTGGTAATGTAGAGAGTTTTTCTCTGTATGACTTATTTTCCTATGTGCAACACATTCTGGGTCCAGTCACATTGTTTCAAATAGCAGAATTTTATTTTTTGATATGACAATTGCTAAGTATTTATTATGTTATCTATATCTCACATCTACTTCAGCCAATCATCTGTTGATGGGCAGTTGAGTTGTGCTTCTCTCCTTGGCTATTATAAATGATAATGTTAAGAACATTTGGGGGTAATATATCCTTTAATGTTTATATTTTCATTTTATTCGGAATTATATCAAAAAATGGAATTGCTGTAAAATATAACGCTTCTATTTCTAGTTTTCTTCACACAGTCCACTCTTTTATAATAGTGGATGCATCAATTTATATTTCCACCAACAGTGTACCTGGGTTCCCTTTTATCAACATTCTTATTAATGTTTGTCATTTGAAGACTTTTTTTAATAGCAATTTTGGTTGCTGTGAGATTATATTTCATTCTGGTTTTTATTTATGTTTTCCTAATGAATAGCAACGTTATGTTTCTTTTTATGTGCATGAAAATCATACACATGTCTGTTTTTGAAAAGTTTCCATGAAGATCCTTCAACTGTTTTTAAGTGAGGTCTTTGTTTTTAAATATTTACTCTAATGTGCTATATATACAAGATGGATATTAACACCTTGTTGGTTTCATTGTCTGAAATTCTTCCTTCAATTCTGTGTATTGTCATAAGTCTTGCTGAAGGTTTCCTTTGCTCTGCAAAAGATTTTGCACTTCACACTTATACAAGAAGTGGAATCCCTGTATCACATAATACACCTATTATTTCCTCAGTAAAATTAAAAACTGTTAAGGTTAGTTTTCCTCTTTTTTTTTTACTTAGGAAATAGATCAAAAATAAATATTGCTATGATTTATCTCAAAGGCAGTTCTGCTCCTGTTCTTGGTCAGAAATTTTAAACTTTCAGGTTTTACCTTTAGGAAATTAATCAATTTCTCTCTTATTTTGTATACTATGGAAGAAAGTGCTCTTATATCTTCATTTTACATGTACTGTCCATTTTTCCCAGAACTAATTGTTGAAGAGACTGCCTTTTTCTATTGTATACTCTTGCATCCTTCATTGTAGAATAATTGATCATATGTGTGTGGGTTTATTTTAGGACTATTTATTTTGTTCCATTGATCTATGTGACTCTTTAGTGATATATTTTGATGTTTTGATTACTGTAGCTTTGTAGTAAGTTCTAAAGTCAGGGAGGATAATACACACAATTTTGTTCATTTTTCAAAGATAACTAGAAAATTTTGGTCATTCAGAATTTTGTATAAATTTTATTATTTTTCTCCTTGCTTTGTGAAGAAACATACGGCTTCTATGAGAACTGAAGTTTACTAAAAGGAAAAACCTGAGAAAAATTGTAAAATGTGGAGGATAAATCATACAATATAAAACAACAAATGGATTGCTGCATAAATCAAAGATAAAATACATAAAGAAATATGACAACAAAAACAAAGTCCATGGGGTATAGCAAAAGCAGTATTAATAGGGATGCTTATAGCAAAATAATCCCACTTATACAAATAAGAAACATCTCTCTCTTATAACATAATCTTACAAACAACGATGTAGCAAAATAATAAATGAACTTGTTAGTAGAAGGAAAGACAGCAGAAAGGTAGAAACATAAATAAATAAAATAAAGATTAAAAATAGAAACATCTAAACAAACTACATAATGGCTTTTGAAAGATAAATATAACTGATAAAATTTAACAAGACTCATGAGCAAAAAAGAGAGTACAGATAAAAAAGATCCAAAATAAATGAGAAGTTACAGCTTATATCAAAGTAACACAAAGCATCATAAGATGATACAACAAATTATATGACATAAAAATGGAATCCCTTGAAGAAATGGACAATTTATTAGAAAGACCAAAATTCCAGGATGGAATGAGAAATAGAAAATATTAACAGATTTTCACTAATGAAATTGAATAAGTAATTATACAGAATCTCCAAAGAAACAAAATTCCAAGACTAGACAGCTTCTCAGGTGACTTCTTCCAAACATTTAGAGAAGAGCTATCACCTATTCTTCTCAGAGAATTCCAAAAATTTGCAGAGGAAGGAAGGCTTCCTACCCCAAATTACTGTATCACACTACTACTAAAACTGGAACAAATACCTAATAAAAGTACAGGTTAAATACTACTGATAAGTATAGATGCAAAAATCATCACTAAAATGTTAGCAAAGCAAACAATAGATTAAGAGGATTATACAGTATGTTTAAGTCTCTTTTATTCCAGGGATGCAAAAGTGATACATTACCCACAAATTAATCAATATGATACACCCAACTAACAAATTGAAAAATAAATACTATATGGTCACCTCAAAAGAGTCATAAAATATATTGACAAATTCAGCATCTATTTATGCTTATATTTCTCCTCAAAGTGGGCATGAGGAAACATACCTCAACACAGTCAAGGTCATATATGACAAGAACTCAGTTAATATGACACTCACTGATTAAAAACTGAAAGCATCTCCAATAAGAGCAGGAAGAAGACAAGAATGCTCACTCTTACCACTGTTATTCAGTATAGTATTGGAAATTCTACACATAGCTTTCCAAAATAAAAGTAAATACAATATAGCTATTTCAGAAAAGCAGTAAAAGAATCTGTTTTTAGATGAAATACTTTAAACAGAAATCCTAAAGAAGACACCACAAAACTACTGGGGTTTATCAATGCATTTGGTAAAATTTCAGAATGTAAAATTAACATACAGAAATCTTGCATTTCTACACACTAACAAGAAGCTAACAGATAGAGAAATTGGGGGAACTGTCTCATTTACAGTTGCATTACAAAAAAAAATCAAGAAATGTATCCAACCAAGGAGGTAAAATACCTGTACTCAGGAAACTATAATGTATTTACAAAAGAAATTGAAGATAATGCAAACACATGAAAGGATATACTGTGTTCATAGATTAGGAAAAAATATTGTTTAAATGACAGAACAAGCCAAGAAAATACATCAGTTAAAATCAGTGCCTATCAAACTAGCAAGGGCATTTTCAGACACTTACGAAAAATAATTCTAAGATTTACATGTAAACACAAAAGAGTTGAAATCACTAAAAAAATAAGAAAGAAAGGAAAACAAACTAAAAACACTAACAACTTTGACAAAGAACAAAGAGGATGTATCACTGTCCCTGATTTTAAACTATAATACAAGAAACAGTAATGAAAAGAATATGGTAGTGGCACAGAACAAACAGAATAATGAAAAACATAGAAAGCCTGAAAATGAAATCAGACAGTTATGGTCACTTAGCCCATTACAAAACATGAATTTACAGTGGGGTAAATGTAACCAACAAGCATATGAACCCCATCAACATCACTAAACATCAGAAAAATGCAAGTCCATAACACAGTGAGATTTTATGTCACTCCTGTCAGAACGACTATTATCAAAAAGAAAACAAACTTAACTATTGGTGAGGATGTAAGAAAAACGACCCTGATGCACTGCTGGAGTGAATGTATATATGTGCTGCCACTGTGGAAGACAACATGGAGCTTTATCTAAAAATTAAAAATGAAATATTATCCAACATTTCCATAACTGGATACTTATTCCAAGAAAATAAAAACACTAATTAGAAAAGATATATTCAACCATATATTCATTGCAGCATTATTCACAATAGACAGGATATAGAAGCAAATTAATTGCACATCAATAGATGATGAATAAAGAAGATGTGTGTTTATACTATATATATCTACACAGCTTAATTACAGATTTATCTATATTTATGTATATATATACACACACACTATATATAGGCATTTTATAAATATATATATATGCACACACACACATAAAATACAATGGGTTATTACTCAGCTCTAAAAAGAATAAGTTCTTGTCATTTGCAGCAAATGGGTAGACCAAGAAGGTAATAGGCTAAGTGAAATATCTCAGAAATTGAATGACAATTCTTGAATGATTTTACTTATAATTAGAATTTAAAACAAATGGACATAACAACACTGAGAAGCAAATATAGATATAGAAAGAAACAGGTTTTTCACAAGAAAGAGGGAAATGGGGTGAGGAAAAGAAAAAGTTGAGGATAATGAAGAGAGAAAAATTTCCAGTTGCAAATAAAATGAGTCAGGGACAAGAAATTTACTGTATGGGGAGTAGTCAATAAGAATGAAATATCTTTAAATAGCAACATATCCATACTAGATATATTCTGGTGATCAGTTGGAAATGTAATAAAAATAGCAAACAGTATATTGTGTAAGAGAAACTAAGACAGTGTTATAGATTAAAGTACACTTCAAAAACAAAGAAACATACTTATAGAAAAAATAGATTTGTAGTTAACAGAGGCAGGGGTTGGTAAATGAGAATTTGATTAATACACTTGAAAGCTCCAAATCTCCAGCCGTAAAATAAACGTGTTCTAGGGATGCCCCATAGTAACATGAAAATTATAATTAATACTGCTTTATGTTCTATATGAATGTTGATAAGAGAGTAGACCATAAGTTTTCACATCACAACAAAAAGACAAATTGTATTTCTTTAAAATTGTATCTAAAAGAAATAATGAATTCTCCCTAAAGTTGCCATGATAGTTATTTCATGATACGTGTAAATCAAATCACTATCCTGTGCACCAAAACTTACACAATGTTTTATGCCAATTAAACCTCAATAAATGCAAAAGGAAAAATGAAAATTCAATGGTCATTTTTTCCCATGTCATTTCTCATGATTGTTTTTGTAGCAAGTAAACTTGAGTCATGGTATACTTATCCTAGGTAAAGATACTAATAAATAAGTGATTCTAATAAATTATACATAAAGATAAAAATAAAATTAGTGTTTTACCATGCATTAAACTTTCTTCATGTAAACAGCCCACTGCTTCTGTAGGCATCAAAATTTCCCTGTGTGTATTCATCTGAGATTAGGGAATGGATACAAATTTAAAACTGGCTGCTCTTGCTGTGAGTGATAAAGTTCAATGTCTCTGAACGGTGGTCTCATCTTCCCAACAGCATCTGTAGGAAATGAACATGCTAGGTTGCTAAAAATCTCAGCATGGTAAAATCTCAGAACTCCTACAATTGTTAACTGTTTTGCAATGGGAATGCAATACTGACAAAAGCTTGATTTTGGATAAAGATGTGAAGTTTTCTCATGTTTGCATTAGGGGATGTGAGGATAATCCCTGAGATCCACAACAAACATTCTTGCTCAAGTCCTGGGCAAAGAAGTGTAAAGGTTCTGCATTATTAGGACTGAGGACTGCTTTCAAAATGATGACTATGCTCACTCTATTACAGGTAGTCCAAGGAAAGGAAGGTTATTGCAATTTCTAGATGAATGGGAATAAGTCAGAGTTTCAGTCTCTATAAATTAGTCAACGGGTGTTCAAAGCCAAAATAAGTTGTGCCAACAATGAGAATTTAAAGCAAAAATACTTAGACATAAGCTTAAATTAAAAAGGTGACACAGTCCTGCACTGGGCTCTGGGGAATGGGGAATGTATATGCCTCAGTCCAATTCCAGGGTTCAGTGGCTTGTCCCTAGCATCAGCTTGAGATTCAATGAAAAGTTAACAATTAGTATTGTGGGAGAAATATAATCTACCTCTCCCTGATCTGAAGAAAATCTGGTGGCTCAATAAATCTCTTAATTCACAGAGAATCTGCCAGATGCAGGGGAATAATTCACTGATGATTCAAATAAGACAAACTTAGTTACTGCCTAACAATCCATCTTCACACAAACACACAGTGGTAGACAGATTTGTAGTATTTAGTGGGAAGAATTCAGTGGGCAGAGCTCAGAGAATAGTTTTCAATGCAACAGCCAACTTTTGTACTTTAGTCAATAGTCTAGCTTCTCCCAGGTAGAAAACTACAAATGGACAAACAAACAATATTCTCCTTTAGGATTTTTAATTTTGAAAGTAAACTGTAGCTTGTGACTTATCAGTATAGAACCTTGTTAAGATGTTCACGGTAAGACCCATTCTCTGATAAGAGAGCTGGAAACTTGCTGCTGAACCAGCCCATCTGAACCCCAGACTGCTAATGTAAGCAACAACATAGCCACCATCAGAGATGAGCTGACAAACTTAAAATCTTGATGTTTCTGTTGTAGGAACAACCACTGCTCTCCAGACAGAGTTCTCCTGCTGCAAGTGGGCTCCTTTCTTCTCTTGGTAAATGTCATATTGGTGGGATGTTGCTAGAGTTTACCCTGGCCAATTTGCCCATTCTCCAGATTATAAAAGGCTTTCTTCACAATTGGTGACACATATTAAGGACTCATATTTGCCATTCCAGTCTTATCAGATGACACTGGCTGCAAGATTGTGAGCAGAAGTCTTAGGTTCCCTGACATTGACTACAAATTTTCCAGCATTTCAGGGCATTTCACACTCTGAAAATGCTATACCTATTATTTTAGATTAATGGGAAATTGTCAAAGCCTTCCATGAATATTTTATATTTCATAATATCTGCAGAAATTTGGTATTCTTGCATTCGGACATATTTTTTATTCTACCACCCACACCTCCTTCTAGTCCACACATTATAGATTGCAATTTCGTTACTGAATACCACCACCATAACCAAGGGGCTAGTACCACTTAGATACTTCCATTGTGAAGGTTAGAAGGGGCACAAATTATGTGGTGTGTATAAACCTATATTAAATGTTTGCAATGACAATTTCTCTTCTGGAGAAAGCTCTAATTCTAAGAAGTAAATTAATTAAAGGCAGTATAGTTATTGGTATGGGGAAGAGAATCAGCTATTTTGGGGTGGGTGGGTGATGAAGAGACAGGAAAAAATCCAGCAAATGAGAATGGAATGCTTTAGGCCTCTGGAGGCATAAATTAAGAAGAAAATAATACCTGTATCTTGTAACTACCTCCACTTATTGTCTTGAGTGACTAGTCCTTGGTCTATGAAAAGAGCTAGTTTGTGGTGAAGAGTAAAGACCGTAATGAAATAGTTTGAAAACCATGAAAGTTTTTTTGTTTCTGGAAAGTAGATTTTGCTTAAAGTCAACATGTATTTCTCATTGACTAAATATTAAAATGCATCCTGTGTCATGTGCTGTGCTTACTGTGCTGGTATCCAAGTTAGACAAGGAAAGGGGGATAGACAGGAAACATCTGGAAGAGGTGGTTTCTGTGCTGAGACTCGGAAAGTCTAAGTAGGTAAAAGGAGGACACCCAAAGTCCAAGGATGAGCTGGAGCAAAAGTGGTGAGTTTGCAGCTGAAATAGTTGACAATCATTTCCCTGGATATATCTTCAGATACAGTGAAACTTAAAGATATGCCAAGGTAATCAGATGCCAGATTTATAAAGAAATGACTAAACTAATTTGAGCTTGTGTGCTTAGATTTAGAAAGATATTAAATGCCACCCTGAAGACGTAAGCTTTTCTTTCGCTGGAAGATAAATGCAACATAAACTATTGACTAGAAAATATAGTGTAGACTCTTGAGGGCAGGAAATGAAAGCACCAATTAGAATGCTTTGATAACAGCACAAAGAAGACCATAGATAAAATTACTTCTTAAATTCTACCACATGCTGAATGTGCCATCTGAGACTACATCATGTGACCTTTATGACTCCAGGGATGACATAATAGAGAAATGATCCCTGGGCTGGTTCCTGCATTAATCTCCTGTTGCAACCTATCCTAACTTAACTCTTTTAATACTTTCCACGATAAACTAGAAACCATTTAGTACTTTTCCCTCTCTCCATGTTTTAGTGTTTTTCCAAATTCTTCCATTTTCTCTTCTTTCTTACAAGAAAGCACTAAAATTTACTCCCATTATTTTCCATAAAATGATCATATCAATCAAATATCTTTTTTTAAATGGTATCTTTGTCTCCCGTTTAACTCTTAACTCTATTTAAAAAGAAAATAAATAAAATGAAGGTACACAACTATGTTAATTTTTCAAATAACAAAATTGCAGATATTTGTCGACATTTGCCAACACCAATTTTAATCTTTTTTATTCTACATAATATGGTAGTCCTCTGGCAGATAAGTTGTAATTAGAATGACGTTTATAAACTGAAGATGGCTGATGAGTTGGCCTTGAAAGAGAGGTGGCTGATGTATCAGCTCTCACTGGCATGGGAAACCGTGCGTTGCTCCCTAGTTGAAGTTTAGAAAAACGACCTTCATTGGCAGATATGTTGTGATATCTATTTAGAAGGTTCCACCATCAGTCCAAAATAATTGCTCTGTATGGGAGACAAGATGCTGTCCTGGAAATAGAAGTTGTAGTTGTAATGAAGTTCACAACACGACCATTTGCTTCAGTGTAGCTGCTTTGAGAGTGCCCGTGGACAGTGGTCAACCAATTTAAAAGAGCACTTTGATACACTGCAATTTGTTCTGGTGGTCTAAATGACATTGATGATGGAGGAGAAATATCACCTCTGATCAGGGTAGTGGTATCTCCAATTATGTGGCTAGTTGAGGGCTTTCTTATTAGAGGCATGTTTAAATTTGCAGAATGAAAAAATGCACTTTCACCACTAGTGTCAGCCACAAAAGCAGAATTATAATTATCCACATTACCCCCTCCTTTAGAGTGCTTCTTTTTGAAATCTTCAACCAATGAAGATACCAGAGAGGCATTGGTAATCACAACTCTTCTTTTTATTCTCACAAAAAGTGGGAGAAAGCCTCATTTAAAATTTGGATTTTGATAGAACTGCAGCTAAAGCCAAAGGAAAAATATTTTAGTAATATTTTAAACCAAAATACAAGACTACAATAAGCGTAATGTATAAAACCTCTGATTTCATGTTTACTATGCAAAGATAATATCATCAAAATATGAACACAGCTGACGATATTTTGATATTCCTTATTTGGAAAATACACATTTTAAAAGTATAGACATCAAATTTAAGAAGTTAGCATTTGCAGTAATTGTGAATGCCAATTTTCAAAAGCAGTTTTAATATATTTATTTAGATTTGTGGTAAGATTCGTAGTTGCAAGCAAAGTTTCTTATAATCTTGAATACTTATGGCATTGTCCTCTTTTTTTAGAAAAAATAAAGGATTTAACTTTGGAGTTTTATACAATTTTCAAAATCTAGCTTTATATTTATATTACCATAGATTGATATATAAAATAAAATTTTATATACAAGTTAACACGTGGTAACTAAAATTACTGAATATGTTGCTTAAAGCAGAGACTTATTTTCTTTTCCCAGAAAGTCAGCTAGACAGGCAAATCTTTGAAAATTCTGCCGCACTTTACTAAACCCATAAAGGTTAAGCAGTCTAAGTAAACTTTTCATACTTCCAGTTTCAAATATTATAAAAAGGGCATTTTTTTCCAAAACTTCCTTCTTAAAGACATCTTCATCAATCACTATGGAAGTTCCATTATCATCCCACCAGATGGATTTAAATTGGTCACTCCCAGCCATTTTAGAGTGTTTTATTAGAAATGTTAGAGAACAAAAATCATTATCTTCATCTGGTTCAGAGACACAAAGTGTGTAACATGGTCTTTTTATCAAGGATTCTTCAGACAAAGTCTGAAAAGCAATTTCTTCAATCATAGACCTCAAATCCAAGTCCCCAGAGAATGTTTGATCACACAATAGAGATCTACCGGAGTTTCCTGAACCAGTTGGTCCATCTTTACGAGACACATCTTGAATTTCTGAAGAAATATGTGCCATTTCAAATAACTTTTTCTACAGCCACTTTTCTAATCTGCATAATTTTGAGCACTGCAGCTTCAAATGCTGCTTTGGCAGGCCTGCACAGGTAAACTGCTAGGCCGTCACAATGTTTCTCACCCTGAGAAGCTGTGACATCACAAAATGCCTGGTCTCCTAGAAACTCAAGTGTAACATTCAGCCAGTGTTTACTTCTTATTCATCTAGTTAAATTGAAATATATAGGATGCTTATTTTTATAGTGTTATCTGCAAATATTATCCCCAAAAAATCTTTTTAAATAATTTAATTTTGGTGTCTGTGAAATAAAACCAATCTCCATTCTTTTATACAGAAATTTATACCTGATTTGTGAACAGAGTATAAATAATGCCAAAAATATATAAAATAAATTTTAAGTTTTGGAATTTAAAGTGAAATTTGTGTAAAACCTGTTCAGAGAATGTATAACTATTTTATTATAATTTGTAATTAAAGTGAAACATAATTTGATTTGGAAATGGAAGTAGGTATTTATCTGTGTACTTTACAATAAGTAGCTCTATATTCAAAACATGGGCAGAATAAATATCAGTTTATCTGATATGTTTATAAATAAATGGTAAATATTTCTGAAATAAAATGAGATTAATATAATCAATCAAATTTAAGAAATCCCAAAGGGGGGAATTTTTGTTTTAAATTCTAATTCAGTGCTATATTTAAAACAATTGTAATTTAATATTCTACTTTAAAATTACAAAAGAGCCAACCTTATTGTATATTTACAAATGTTTATTTTTGCCATTCTTTCACTCAGAGGTTTTTCAGTCCTTAGAAGAATAAATTTTCTTGTCATCTTTATAATCCATACTCTTGTGGCTTCTGTTATGTTTTCCAAAATGATGTTGACAAATACACTTATGCACAAGATCCTGGGTTCTATAAGCATTGATGCCATTAAGGGGCAAACAAACAAACAATCAAAAAACAAAGAAATAACTGTATATGTTGGTTGGGGTGGAAAAGACCACGTTATTCATTCTAGGAAGCATTATGTTTCTCAGACCTGAAACAGTTGGCATTGTTAGCAAAATATGACATTTTGAGGCAAGTGATTTGTTCACTTATTTTAAACAATAGCTATATTTTGTATCAGTTAACTGTAGTAAATCAAGTTCTACCAAAAGTTATATTCTGTATTTAGAAATAAATTCCATTAAGGATAAGCCAAATTCAAAATGAGAGATAAAATTTTAAATCAATAAATATAAACTCAAGCCACAATGTAAATTTTTCCTTCAGTATGTGTATATTCCATTCTAAATCAACATTAGCAACATGAAATCATGCATAATATAAGTATTAGAAACTATAGTTAAGTTGCATTTAGTCCTGATTCATAAATATTATTTAATGTATGCAAATCAATATATGTCATACCATCCCTTAAAACACAGAGAATTCAAAAATAAAAATCTCAAAATATGTAGGAAAATTATTGACAGATCTGATCTTAATTTTTTATAAAAATATTCTTAACAAATTCACTTTAGACAGAATGTAACTAAACATAATAAAAACCATTTATGAAAAACCCATGTCTATCATTAAGTTCAATGTAAACATTCAGGTAGGTTTTCCTCTGGTCCAGTAATAAGAAAAAGTAGCTCATTCTCACTTGTCCTAAATTACACTACAAGAAGTCCTAGCCAGAACAACTAGTCAATACAAAATATAAAAGGTATCCAACTTGCAAAAAAGCAGTAAAATTTTTACATTTGACATAATTATACATAGATGGAAAAGTCCATATACTCCTCCAGTGACCGTTAGAAATAATGAACAAACTTAGTAAACTTGCAGAATACAAAAGCAATATACAAATATCGGTTACATTTTTATATAGTAACAACATATTGTCAGAAAGGGAAATTAGGAAAACAATTGTGTATATATTTATACAAAAAAGAATAAAATAGGAATACATTTGATAATTGAAGTAAAATAAATAAACATAGATCAATAAATTGCAGGGGCAAGAAATATAAGTAAACAAAATAATTAGAAAGATATTCTGTGCTTATGGATTGTATACAATTTGTGGAGCTATTCTAATCTATCTTTTACGTGTTCAATCACCCCAGCACTACTTATTGAGGAGAATGTCTTTTCTTTTATACACTTTCTTTATACACTTGCTTCGTTTTTCATGGGTTAATTGATCAGACGTGTGAGGGATTATATCTGGTTGCTCTACTCTCTTCTATTGATTGGCTTCTGTTTTTGAGCCAGTTTCATGTTGTTTAAATTACTAAAGTTTGTAGGGCTGTTTGACATCATAGAAATTTACACAATTAGATTTAATACACTTTTTTCAAGATTATTTTTGCAACACATGGTCTTTGTGAATACATATAAATTTTGAAATTATCTGCTCTATTAAATGGAAAATCTCATGGGTGTTTTGACATGAATCACACGAAATGTAGATTGCTTTGTGTAGTATGGTTGTTTCAACCACATTGTTTCACATCATTAACATAAGAGATCTTTTCATTTATTTGGATCAATTTTAATTTCCTTCATAGATGTTTTTTATTTTTTAATGTAAAAGTTTTCTCCTTATTTGTTAACTTCATTTCTAGGTATTCTTTTCATATATATATAATTATATATATTTATTTGTAAACACGTTTCCTACGCAAATACAAGTGGCAGAAGGCAGTGACAAGACATATTCAAAGTCCTGAATGAAAGAAAGCTGTAATCTAAGATAATTTATCAAGCAAGGCTATCCTTTAGAATAGAAGGAGAGATAAATAACTTCCACAAAAGCAAATACTAAAAGAATTTTGCAACAGAAAATGAAATAATGAAAGGTTTACCCTAAAAAAAAAAAGAAGCAGGATACTACAGAAGGGAGAAAGGCATAATTAGAAAGGCAATAGCTGCAATGATTTACAACAGATTAAACATGATGTTGTAAAACAGGACATGAAAGTGTTTAAGGGTCAGAAAGTGAAACAAGACAATACAGAGTATTTTCTTCTTGTTTCTGTTCTCTGTAGAATGGGATAGAGTTTGTATTCCTATCAGTTAAAATAAACAAATGTAGTAACAGGTCAATATACATGCAAAACATGGTAACCATAAGTCAACAGCTAAAAATGAAGTCACAAAGCCAAAAAGAAACCAAGATAATTAAAGAAAACTTATAAAGCCACAAAAAGAAAAAGAAATGAACAAAAAGGAAATACCAAGTCAACTGGGAAAGAATTTCAAAATGGAAATAAACACCAGTCTCCGAATAATTGTTGCAAAAGTTAATACACTAAGTGGTTCAATCAAAAGATATATATTGTCATGTGGGATAATATAACAAGACCCTACATTATGAAGCATTCTAGAGACCCACTTTAGAAAGAGGAACACACATCAATTGAAATTCAGAAGATGGAAAAATATATTCCATGCAAATGGACATGACAAGAAAGCAGGACTAGCAGTACTGACTTCACACAAAATAGACTTTACACCAAAGACCATAGAGAAAGATAAACAGGGACATGATATAATGATTAAAGAAGCAATACAAAATGAAAGTATTATACTCATTAAGATATATGCACTCAATATAGGAGCACCTTAATACATAAAGCAAATACTAATAGATAAAAATGGAGAAATCGATGGGAACACACTAACAGAAGTAGACTATGACTCCCCATTACCATTACTAGACTGGGCTTACAGAAAGAAAGTTAACAAGGGAACAAAGATACTAAATGTTACAAAAAAATAATTGATGATGGTTGATATTTTCAAAACAGTACTTCTTCCCAAAACAGAATATACTTTCTTTTCCAGTGCACATGGAACATTTCCTAGGATAGTTTATGTACTCAGGCACAGAAGAAGCCTCAACAATTTTAAGAAGATAAAAATAATTTCAAGCATCTTTTCTGAGTATAATACCATGAACCTAGAAATCAATCACAGAAAAACAGGGAGAAAAATGACAGTGTGTAGATTAAACAACATGGTACTAAAATAAGGGGGGAGGTGAAGAAGTAAAAGAAGAAATGAAAAAAAAATCTTGAGAAATATGACAAAACACTAATCAAAGTCTATGGAATACAGTTAAAGCAGGCTTAAGAGGGAAGTTCAGAGTGACAAGTTCCTCCTCAAAGTAGAAGAGCAATTTCAAATAAATAATCTAACATTCTATGTAAACTAATCATGAAAAGAAGAGCAAACAAAACCAAAAGTCAGCAGAAAGAGGGAAATGAGAAAGATCAAGGAAGAATTGAAATGCAAATTAAAAAATAGAAAAAAATCATTAAAACTCTTTTTTGAAATAGTAAACAAAATTGACAAAACTCTGGACAGGCTCACCAATAAGAAAAGAGAAAGAACACAAATAACATAAGAAATGAAAATGGAGAAACTACAAAGAGTACAATAAATTTGCATAATATCATAAGGGAATACCATGAAAAACTGCATGGAAACAAACTGAATATCCAAGAAGACATGGAGAAGTTTCTGGGAACATTAGCCAACCATTATTGCATCGAGAAGAAATTGACCATTTGAACAGACAGATCACCAGAAATGGAATGGCATTATAAATAAAAAAAAAGTCTCTGAAAACAAAATTCAGACCCAAATAACTTCACTGTGGAATTTGACCAAACATACAAAGAAAAATCCATACCAGTCTTCCTCAATCTCTTCCAAAAGATTGATACGGAGAGAATACTCCCAAACTCACACCATAAGGCCATCAACATGGTATCAAAACCAGACAAAGACACTTCCCCAAGAGAAAATTTTAGGCCAATATCATTGATAAACCTAGATGTAAATGTCCTTAAGAAACTATTAACAAACAGAATCCAACAGCATGTAAAAAAAGATCATGCACCATGGTCAAGTTACGTTCACCCCAGGAACACAAGGATGGTTTAACATATACAAATCAATCAATCAACTGTTATACACCATATCAACAACAGAGAGGACAAAAAACTACATGATCATCTCAGTAGATGCAGGGAAAGTATTTGATAAAATTTAACCCCTTTTTGCAATAAAAGTTCTTATCACAGTGGGAATAGAGGGACCATATCTCAACATTATGAAAGCTATTAATGACAAACATATAGCCAGCAAAATACTCAGTGGTGAAAAACTGAAACCCTTCCCACAAAAACCTGAGACAAGTCAAGGTTGCCCAATCTCACAATTTCAATTCAATATAGTCTTGGAAGTCCTAGCCACAATGATCAGACAAGAAAAAGAAGTAAAATTTCAGACTGTAAAAGAAGAGGTAAAATTGTCACGATATGCAGACATGACACTATATATAGAAAAGTGTAAAATCTTCACAAAAATTTGCTTAGGCTGAAAAGGGAACTGGGCAAGGTACCCATAGTAATGTACAAAAACCAATTGCATTTCATTACACTAACATTGAATCAACAGGAAAACAAAGTATAGAAGCAACCGCTTCTATAACTGCACCCAAAACTATAAAATACTTAAGAATAAATCTGATCAAAGAGGTGAATGGTTTATACATGGAGAACAAGAAAACATTGAGGAAATCAAAAAAGATTTGAAGAATTGGAAAGATATCCAATGATCTTGTAATGGAAGAAACAATATTGATAAAATGGCCATACTGCCCAAGGCAATCCACAGACTAAATGTGATTTCCTATCAAATTATGCAAAACATTTCTTTTTAGGACTGAAACAATTGATCCTAAGATATACATAGATTCATAAAAGATACATAATTCCAAAGCAATATTAAAGAAAAAGAAAGAGGCTGGAGGAATAAACCACCATGACTCCATAAACTATTGCATGGTTAGAATAATCAAAATGACATGATATTGGTACAGACACAGGCATGTTGACCAATGGAACAGAATAGAGGGCCTAGGAATAAATCTACAGGCCTATATTCTATTAATCTTTGACAGAGTAGCCAGGAATATGACAGAGAAAAGAGGATCTCTTCACCAACTGGTGTTGGGAAAACTGGATAGCAGCATGCAGAGCAATGGAGTAGAACTCTCCTTCACTCCATACACAAGAATAAACTGAAAATGGCTTGAAGATTTAAATGTAAGGCAAGACAAAATAAATCTCCTAGAAGAAAACATACACAAAACTCTTTGAGGTAAATCTCATCAATGATCCCCTAGAACTGACTACCCAGGTAATGGATGTAAGAGCAAAATTAATAAATGGGACCTAATTAAACTTAAAAGTTTTGCAGAGAAAGGGAACCATAAACAAAGCAAAATGACAAACTACATGATTAAAGAAAATATTTAGAAGTGATGCAACTAACAAAGTCTTAATTTCTAAAATATAAATACTTCATAAAACCTAAAAAAAAAGAAACCCAATCTGAAAATGGGCAGAAGCCCTAAACAAGCAATTCTCAAATAGAGACATAGAAATGCCACATAGCAATATGAAAAAAAAATAATTTCTCACTATCAATATCAGAGAAGGGCAATTCAAAATTATAATGAAGTATCACCTCACAATAGTCTCAATGGCCATCATTCAAAGTCTACAGACAATAAATGCTGGGGAAGCTGTGGAGAAAGGGAACCCTCCTACACTGTGGGAAGGAATGTAGTTTGGTGCAGTCATTGTGGAATACAGGATGGGTATTCCTCAAAAGAATAAAAATTGACAATATACATTCCAGCAATCCCACTTCTGGGTATATATCAAAGGGAACAGTAATTCAAAAAGACACCTGCACCCTGATGTTCTTAGCACTGCTGTATACAACAGCCATGACATGGAAGCAAGGTAATTTTCCAAAAACAGATGAGAGTATTCAGAAGTTATGTCGTATTTACACAGTGGAATAATATTTTGCAATAAAAAATGATAAAACAATGACATTTGCAGCAAATTGATGTCCCCATAAAGTGTCATTCTAATTGAAGTTAGCCAGAAAGAGAAAGAAAAATAATACATGACAAGACATATGTGGAGCCTTAAAAAAATTTGGATGAGAGCACTATGATTTCATCTTCAAAACTGAAACACACTCGCAAATATGCTAAACAATTTTATGATTACTGCGGAAAGGGGCTGTGAGAGGATATATTTGGGAGCTGTAGATTTATAAATGTTATCCACTATATATAAAAATAGATTTTTTCAAAATTTCTCTTCTATGACACAGGGCAGTAAGTTAAGTAACGTGAAGTAATCTTTAATAGGCACAAAAATACATGGTTTACGGGGACACTGTGCTCTACACTACAGATTGACACATTGTAAATGGCAGTCCTTCAAAGATAAATAAATTATTATGTAAACAAATAAATAAACAAATAAATTAATTAATACTAAATGAATAAATAAAATTTAATAATAAAAGAAATAAAAAGATTCACACTACTTAACTTT
This sequence comes from Vicugna pacos, assembly GCF_048564905.1. Taxonomy (NCBI): domain Eukaryota; kingdom Metazoa; phylum Chordata; class Mammalia; order Artiodactyla; family Camelidae; genus Vicugna; species Vicugna pacos. Next base: position 82,007,312 of record NW_027328741.1, on the reverse strand, counting down.
ACACATGAAGAATTTAGGATAAAATAGAAAGAATAAAGAAGAAAATTGAATGAATGAGATTAAGGCAAATAATAAGAGAAACAATTGAAAAGATGAAAATTTTATACCTAAGTCTGTTTCTTTTTAACAAAAAGTGGACAAAGGTTTAGGTTTGCTAAGAAAATTAAGACTCAAATAAAATTAGAAATAAAAGAGAAAATAATACCACTGATGTTGTAGAGATGCATAGCATCATAAGAAATTACCACTAGCCAATGATTTTAATGACCAAGAACTAATGACAAGTTCCCAGAAACATATGTCTTCCAATACAGAATGAAGAAAAAATTATAAAGTGAAATAGAACAAAAGTGTGTATGAGTAAATCAGTAATCCAAACATCCCAAACCAGAAAAAATTTACAAGATGACTTTACTGGTGAATTCTGTCATATATTTGTAGACAATTTTTCACCAATTCTTCCCCAAATCTTCCAAGAATTTGAAGGGGGTGAAAGACTCCAAACTTGTTTTATGATGCCAGCATTATTTGCATAACAATGCTAGAAAAGACATTATATACAAAATATAGAATATTATCCCTGATGAATATATGTGCCAAAATACTCAACAAAACACAAGCAAAATGAATTAAAAAACACATTTGATGTATCATACACTTACATGAGTAAAGGGATTTATCCCTGGGTTTAAGGATACTTCAAAATATTCAAATCAATAAAGGTGACATGCCACACTAATAGAATGAGAAATAAAACCCACATAATCATCTCAATAGGTGCAGAAAGGACATTGTATATAATGCAATATCCTTTTAAGATACTGCCAACAAATTAAATTAACCCTGTCAGTGGCACGATATCATATACACACAAACACTGTGTGGAGAGAAGCGAAGTAGTTATCTGTCTATTGATTCATAGAAAAAGGGTTTATATAGGACATGCACAATGCCTCACATATCATCTAAGTTATAACAATGTTAATAATCTTAAGTCTTTATGTCCCCATGCTTCTGCAGTAAGCACAGGATGTTAAATGATAAAGGAAGGCTTTAAAGATCATCACGGAACTTCATTTAGTAGGCCATCTCTTCTCCAGCCGGCTGTGCCTGTCTTATGTTGTCCTCCTCTGAGGATCTTATCGAGAATAGGCTATCCATCCATCCATAGTGGATACACTAAGTAGGCCATTTCTTCTCCAGCCTGGATATGTGACATTCCTCACAGCTTGTTTATCAGTTCAGCCCATGGGCTTATACTCTAGAGCCTTCAGACAGGGGCCTGCAAACCTAACATCCCTTGACAGACAAATGGATGAAGAAAATTTGATGTATATATGCAATGGAATCAATACTTTGCATTCCTATCAGCAGTGTCCACGGTGTTCCTTTTTCTCCACAATTTCACCAACATCTATTTCTTTTCTTTTTGATGAGAGCCTTCTGACAAATGTGAGGCCTTGCCTCATTTTTGGGTTATGACTTTCCTAATAATTTATAACTCTGAATATATTTTCATGTGTCATTAAGCCAACTGCATGTATTCCACAGAAAATTGATTCAGATCTATCTATTCAGTTCCTATGGACAATTTTTTCAATTGGATTGCTTGGGGTTTTTTATTGTTGTGGCGTATGAGTTTACCATATATATTGGATATTAACACTTGATTGGAAAATATCACTTGCAAATATATTCTCCCATTGTGTTGGCTGACTTTTCATTTTATTGATCATTTCTTCTGCAGTGTAAATCTATTTAAACTGATGTAATCATCTTTTGTTAATTTCTTCTGCTTCCCTTGCCAGATGAGAGATATGAAAAATCAAATTAAGTCAAGTGTACTTCTTATGTTTTACCCTTGGATTCTTTGTTTTCAGGTTTTATGTTTTATATGCCCAGGAGTGGGATTGCCGGGTGATATGATAGGTCTATTTTTATTATTTAAAGAACTTCCATACTGTTTCCAAAGTGTTTGCACAAATTTTCATTCCCACCAACAACGTTGGAGAGTCCCTTTTTCTATGCAACCTCGACAGTCTTTATTATTTGTAGACATTTGGGTGACAGCCCTTCTCACTAGTGTGAAGAAAAACAATATTTAATTTTTGTCTAGTCTTTGTATAATGATTAGCAATGTGAGCATGTTTTTATATTCCTGTTTGTCATCGGTGTGTCTTCTTTTGGGAATTGTTTTCTGCTCGTTTTCTGGCTGAGTTGTTTGTAGATTTTTGAAATGGAGTTGAATGAATGATATGTGTATTTTAGAAATTAGCCTCTTATTGATTGAATTGTTTCCTAATGTTTTCTCCCATTTGGAAGTTCATCTTTTCATTCAGTATATTTTGCTGTGTACAAGCTTTTAAATTTAATTAGGACCTATTTGATTATTTTGCTTTTACTGTTTTCAGCTTTGGAGAGTGACATAAGAAACTTTCATGACATTTTATCTCTTTTTTTGCCTATGTTAATTTCCAGGAGTTTCATTGTCTCATGTATTAGATTCAGATATTTAAAATATTTTGATTTTATTTTTGTACAGTGTGAGGGAGTGTTCTAATTCCATTGATTTACATGTAGCTGTCTAGTTTTCTCAACATAACTTGCTGAAGACTGTGTTTCAGGCATTGTATGTTTTTGTTTCCTTTATCATAGTTTAGTTGACCATAGGTGTGATGTTTTATTTCTGCATCTGTGTTATATTCCAGTGATATACATGTTTTTTTTTCCAGTATTGTGCTGTTTTAATTACTGTATTTTTGTAATAAAATCTGGGATCTGGGAGGGGTGTGGGTTATGCATCCATCTTTGATCTTTTTCCTCATTGTTCCTTTTGCAGTTCTGGTTCTTTTGCAATTCATTATAAATCTTTGGACTTTTTTTGTTTCTGTGGAAAATATCATGTATTTCGATATGAATCACTTTATATTTGTAGACATCTTTTGTAGTATATATATTTTAACAATACAATTCCTCTAAACTAAGACATTGAGATTTCTTTCCATTTCTTTGCATCATCATCAAATTTGTTTTTCAGTTTCCTATTGAATTTATTATCTTGGTTTTTCCATATGTTTTTCATTTTGTGATTTGATTTCATATGGATTTTTTAAAATTATGAAATATTTCATTTTTAGTTTAAAGAAATGTGATAGTTTTTGTACATTAATCATGAATCATGGAAGTTTGCTAAATGTCTTTATAGTTTTAGTTGTTCTGGTGTGGAGAATTTTTAGCGTTCTCTATATAGACTATTGTGTCATCTAAAATAATAACAGTTTTACTTCATTCAATCCAACTTGAATAAATTTTCTTCTACTATGATTGCTGTTTCTCGGACATCCCATACTGTGTTTAATAGAAATGGTGAGAGTGGGCATCCTTGTTTTATTCCTTAATTTGGCTTTCAGTTTTTCACTTTTGCATATTATGTTGTCTGTGGGTCTGCAATTAATGACTTTAGTTATGTTGAGAGTTATTTCCTGTATACTACTTTGGTAAGAGGTTTCTGTTGTTGTTGTTGTTGTTGCTGTTGTGCTGTATTAATTAATAAATATTGAATTTTGTGAAATAATTTTTATGGATTTGTTGGGATGACCGAGTCATTTTCTTTTTCTTCTCTTAATATGGTGTATCAAACTGATTGATTTGTGTATGTTGAACCTCTCTTTTGATTCTGCAATGAATCCAAGTTGATCATGGTGTATGATTCATTTTATGTATTGCTGGATTTAGTTTGCTAATAATATTTTGTAGAATTTTTGCATCTAAATCAATCAAATATATTAGCTTGAAGTTCTCTTTGCATGTACTTTGTTTGTTGGCTTTTCTATCAGGATAATGAAATCTTCATAAAATTAATTTGGGAGTTTCCCACATCTTTAATATTTTTCAATACTTTGAAGAGTATAAGTTCTGCTTTGTATTTTTGAAAAGTTCTCCACGGGAGCTGTTTAAATCTTCACTAGTGTTTAACGATTTTTTTTAATTGCAGATTCTATCTTTCGTCTAGTAATCAGTTTGTTCAAATTGTTTGTTTCTCCTTATCTCTGTCTCTTTCTAGACATTTGTCTATTTCTTCTAAGTTGTCCAGTTTTTCGGCTTGTAATTGTTGACAAAATGTACCCTTTTTTGTATATCTGAGGTAACAATTGTTATTTCTCTTCTTTTATTTCTTACTTTATTTCTTTGGAGCATCTCTCTTTTCTTCATGATGCACATGGCTAGAGGTTTTTTGATTTTGTTTATTTTAAAAAGAAATCTTAAAACAAAATCTTTGGTTTTATTACTCTTTTGTATTGTTTTTTTTCTCTCTAATTTATATTTACACCTGTAATATTTAAGATTATGTTTTTTAACTTTTTTATTGATTTAGAGTCATTCTACAAAGTTGTCTCAAATTCCAGCGTTGAGCACAATTTTGCAGTTACAATGAACATATATACACTTGTAGTCCCATTTTTCCTCTGTGGGCTGCCGTAAGATCTTTTATATATTTCCCTGTGCTATAAAGTACAATCCTGTTAACTCTTCTACAATTTTGACCTCCCAGTCTATCTCTTTCCACCCCCAGCCCCATGGCAACCAAACTTTGTATTCTATGTCTGCAAGTTTATTTAGTTTTGTATTTCTGTTTTGTTTTGCTTTGTTTTGTTTTGTTTTTAGATTCCACTGAAGAGCCATCTCATATGGTATTTTTCTTTCTCTATCTGGCTTACTTCACTTAGACTGATTTTCTCCAGGAGCATCCATGTTGGTGAAAATGGCATTATGTAATAGGTTTATATGGTTATCTAGTGTTCCATTGTATAAATATACCGCCTCTTCTTTATCCAGTCAACAGTCGATGGACATTTAGGTTTTTTCCATGTCCTGGCTATTGTAAATAGTGATGGCTATGAACATTGGGGTGCAGGTGTCATCCTGAATTAGGGTTCCTTCTGTATTTATGCCCTGGGGCGGGATTCCTGAGTCATACGGTCAGTATATTCCTAGGCTTTTGAGGAATCTCCATCCTGTTTTCCACAGTGGCTACACCAAACTGCATTGCCACCAGCAGTGAAGGACTGTACCTTTTTCTCCAAAGCCTTTCCAGAATTTGTCATTTGTGTATTTTTGAATGATGACCATTCTGACTGTTATGAGGTGACACCTCACTGTAGTTTTGATTTGCATTTCTCTGAAAATCAGTGATATTGAACATTTTCTGATGTGCCTTTTGATCATTTTTATGTCTTCCTTGGAGAATTGCTTGTTTAGGTCTCCTGCCCATTTTTCCATTGGGTGGTTTATTTTTTCTTGTTCAGTTGGATGAGCTGCTTATATACTCTGGAGATCAAGCCTTTTTTGGTTTCATATTCAAATTTTTTCCCATTCCGTAGGTTGTTTTTTTGTTTCACTTCTGGTTTCTTTACTGTACAGAAGCTTGTAAGTTTCATTAGGTCTCATTTGTTTTTTCTTGATTTTATTTCTTGTATGAGAAAATTTTTGAGACTTATGTCAGATAATATTTTGCCTATATTTTCCTCTAGGAGGTTTATTTTATCTTGACTTATAGTTAAGCCTTTGTACCATTCTGAGTTTATTTTTGGGTATGGTGTTCTAGCTTCATTGAGATTGTTCTAGTTTCATTGATTTTCATGCTGCTCTCCAGTTTTCCCAACACCAGTTGCTGAAGGGACTGTCTCTATTCCATTGTATTTTCTTGCCTCTTTGTTCGAAGATTAATTTACCAAAAGTTTGTGGGTTATTTTCTGGGTTCTCTATTCTGTTCCATTGACCTATATGTCTGTTTTCCTTCCAATACATTGCTGTCATGTTGACTGTAGCTCTATAGTATTATCTGAATCATTAGCATAAATAATGCCACTGATTTTTGAACCTTAGTCTTGTAACCTGCTACCTTGCTGAATTCTTCTATCAGCTGTAGAAGTTTTTGTCTGGATCTCGCAGGGTTTTCTATATATAGTGACATACTATCTGCATATAGTGAGACTTTTTCCTCTTCCTTTCCAATTTGCATCCCTTTTATTTCTCTCTCTTGTTTGGTTTCTGTGGCTAGGACTTCCATGTTTATATAGAGTTGGAATGGTGATAGTGTGCATCCTTGTCTTGTCCCAGATTTTAGTGGGAAGATTTTAACTTTCTCACCATTGAGTACTATGCTAGCTGTAGGTTTTCTATCTATAGCTTTCATGATGCTGAGATATGTTCCCTCTATGCCCACTTTGGTGAGTTTTTATCATACGTTGGTGTTGAACATTATAAAATGCTTTTCCTGAGAAGATTATGTGGTTTTGGTCCTTCCTCTTGTTTATGTGCTGTATTACATGGATTGATTTACATATGTTGAACCATCCCTGTGTCCCTGTCATAATCCCCACTTGGTCATGATGCATAATCTTTTTTCTGTGTTGTTGGATTCTCTTTGCTACTATTTTGGTGAGGATTTTGGCGTCTGTGTTCATCAGTGATATTGGCCTATAATCCTCTTTTTTAGTAGTGCCTTCTGATTGTGGTCTCAGGGTGATTTTGACTTCATAGAATGGCTTTGGGAGTATTCCTTCCTTTTCAATCTTCTGGAGGAGTTTGGAAAGGAATGGTATGAGCTCTTCTTTGTATGTTTGGTAGAATTCCACAATGAAGCCGTCTGGTCCTTGACTATTATTTGTAGGGAGGTTTTATATTGCTATTTTGATTTCATTTCTAGTGCTCTGCTTGTTCAAGGGGTCAGTTTCTTCTTCATTCATTCCTGGTGGACAGTATTTTTCGAGAAACTTGCTCATCTCCTGTAGGTTATCCAGTTTGTTTCCACATACTTTTCATAATATTTTCGTATGATATTCTGTGTTTCTTCTTTATTTGTTGTAATTTCTCCATTCTCCTTTTTATTTTGCTAATTTGTGCTCTCTCTCTTTTCTTCTTTTTGAGTTTTGCCAGAGGTTTGTCGATTTTACTTACTTTTTCAGAAAACCAGCTTTTGGATTGGTTGAATTTTTTCCTATAGTCTTTTAAATCTCTATTTTATTTATTTCCTCATCAATATTTGTGATTTCCTTCCTTCTGCTGCCCTTCAGGGTTTTTTTTTTTCCTTCTTTTTCTAGTTCATTCTGCTGGTGGGTTAAATTGTTTATTTGTGATTCTTCTTCTTTTTTGAAAAAGGCCTATATCACTCTAAACACCCATCTCCGCACTGCTTTTGCTCTGTCCCATAAATTTTCTGTGGTTTTACTTTCATTTTCTTTTGTCTCAAGGTACTTTTTCATTGCAGCTTTGATTTCTTCATTGACCCATTTGTTTTTTAATAACATATTGTTTAATCTCCATGTCTTCCTTTGTTCTCCTTTGTTTCTCTGTTGTTGATTTCTAGCTTCATGTCATTGTGGTCAGTAAAGATGCTTGAGGTAGTTTCTATATTCTTAAAATTGCTGAGGTTTCCTTTGTGCCCAACTATATCATGAATCCTGGAAAATATCCCATGTGCACTTGAGAAGAATGTATGTACTCTTTTGTGGGGGGTGCAATGCTCTGAAAATATCCACCAAGTTTAATATTTCTATTGTATTATTTCAGTTCTCTTTTGCCTAATATATTTTCTGTTTCGGTGATCTGTACAGTGATGTTAATGCAGTGTTGAAATCTCCAGCTGTGATTAGAATCCCATTGCTATCCCCCTTTATATGTGTTAGTAATTATTTTATGTGCTTAGGTGCTCATCTATTTGGTGCATATGTATTAACGAGTGTGCTATCCTCATCTTGTATCACTCTTTCAATCATTACAAAATGTCCTTCTTTATATTTCTTTATGGTATTTGTTTTAAAGAATATTTTGTCTGAAATCAGTACTGCAACCCCTGCTTTTTTGGCTTTTCCGTTTGAATGGAATACACTTTTCCATCCTTTCACTCTCAATTTATATGTGTCCTTATCTCTGAAGTGGGTCTCTTTTATGCAGCATATTTAAGGTTCTTGCTTTATTATCCAACCTGCCACTCTGTGACTTTGACTGGAGCATTTAGCTCTCTAACATTTACAATAATTGATGATATGCTTGTGTTTATTGCCAATTTGACCTTATTTTTGCAGTTGATTTGGTATTTCCTCTTTGTTCCTTTCATCTTCCTTTTATGGTTTGGTCATTTTCCTCTGTATTATCATGAATTTTATTTAGATTTAGTGACACCCTGATAAGTTTTTTTCTTCTTGTTACCCTTTTTATAAGTCTTTTAGAGAACTACTATAATTGCTTTTATTAAACTGATAGTAACATGGTCTCAAACCCATCCTGCCGAGAACAAAAAATTTTAAAACGAAAGACCAAAAAAAAATTCTCCCTTTTCCTGCCTCCCCCTAACATTCTCAATGATTTGTATGTCTTATTTTAAAATTTTGTGTGTGTTTTATTTGTAATTCATGAGTTATCACGTTTCCAGCTATGAGTTTCACATTTCTGAAGCATTCTGCTGCTTTTGTATTTAGAGTAGACCTTTCAATATTTCTTCTAGCATGGGTCTAGTGTTGCTAAACTCTTGTAGTTTTTCTTGTCTGTGAAAATCTTTATGTCTCCTTCTACCAAAAAGGGCAGCCCTGCTGGTTAAAGTATCCTAGTGTATATCAGTTTTTTCATTCAGGACTTTGTATATATCTTTCCAGTCCCTTCAGGCCTGTAGTATTGTTGTAGTGAAATCAGGTGTGAACCTTAAGGGTATTCCTTTGTAACTCAATGTATACTTTCTCTTACTTCCTTTTGGATTATTTCTTTATACTTGACTATGACCATCTTAATTATATGTCTTGGTGTGGCTGTATTTGGATTCTTCCTGTTTGAGACACTCTGAGCTTCCTGTAGTTGGATATCTGATTCCTTTTTTATGTTTGGGAAGTTCTCAGTCATCATTTCTTCAAACACCTTTGCAATTCCCTTTGATCTATCCTCCCCTTCTGGGACTTCTATCATGCCAAGATTGACATGCTTTATATTATCCCATAGGTCTCTTATGATTTTTTCATTTGTTTCCCATTGTTTCTCTTCTAGCTCTTCTGATTGGATGCTTTGTACTGTCCTGTCTTCTAAGTCACTAAGTAGTTCCTCTGCATTGTCTTGTCAGCTTTGTGACGCCTTTAGTTAATTCCTCATCTCAGTCAAAGGGTTTACCTATTTTACTCGACTCTTCTTTATAGCTTCCATTTCATTTTTAACATATTTTATATCTCTAAACCCTATCTTTTATTTACTTCAATAATTTGATCTCTCCTTTTTTGAAATCATGATGTTGTAGGCTATCAATCCCTATTTCACTGTTCATTCTTTCAGGGGATTTCTCTTGTTCTTTTAATTGCAACTTGTTTCTCTGCTTATTCATCTTGCTCCTACCTCTCTGGTACTGTGGTTTATGGAGTATCAGTTATCTACTGTGGTCCTAAAAGAGTTTATCAACCTAATTCCTATGTAGTAATACAACTAAGAAAAGAGAAAATTGAGAGAGAGAGATAAAGAATTTTAAAGAAGGGAGAAATAAAGATTTGAAGACATTGTATAATAAATAATATAAAAGCAAGTTGAAGCACAATTTTGAAAAATAATAATAATAAAAATATTTTTATAAATTTCAAAGGGATTAAAATGGGGGTATTTATATCTGCAGAAAAATTAAAAATTAAGAGGGTAATAGAAAATGGGACAGGTGAAAACAGATTAAAACAAGGGGGTGTTCAGTGTCCTCCTGGATATTGTGTACTTTTAATGTGAACTCTTTCTTTATTCATCCTGTTTTGGAAGCTCAACTTGCTTTTTCCACTGGCCCTCCATTGGAGCCCGCCTCTGTGCTGCTCCCAGGGCCTGTCAGCAAGCAGATCTCTCCTACTCCCAACACTTGTTCCCAAGCAGCTCTCTTTACTGTGGGCTGGCTTGTCACTGCCCTACCCGATGTTACAGTCAGATATTTCAGACTGACCAGGCAGGAGTGGGCATCAAGACCTCTCACAGCCACGTGGTCAGGGGCTGCATTCCATCCCAAAAGGTGGGGGTCCAACAACCCCTCAGGTTGCCAGTCTCTCCACTGCTCTTTACCACTCTATGCTCCGCCTCAGGTTTGCACACCGGATTGGGCTCAGGGTAGACTAAGGAACATCCCTGTCACTGTTTGCACCAGAACCCAGCTTCTTGTTTATCTTGGTAGAGCACATTCTCTGTGGAAATAGGACGGAAGTATCCTATCTGCCTTATGCTGTAGACAAGTCCCCGTCATGCTCTTGAGGCTACTAAGTCCTTAGGAGTGGATGCAGGTTTTACCCCCATTGCCACCTGTGTGCAAAGCTCCAGAGGGTATGGTGGCTGTGTCTGAGCCCCAGCTCTCTTCACCTAGAAAATTCTGTGGGTTTTCAGAGATGGGGAATGCACCTTTCCCCTCCCAGGGCATGTCTGCCCTGTTGTTTAGTGGAAGGCCTAGGTTTTTCTGCCCTGTGGGCCCATAGCAATGGCACACAGACCCCTCCATTCCCCTGGGCTGCCTCAGTGCAGCCATCCCCATCTTCCACCTTGCTCGTGAAGCATGGCCCTGCCCTCAGCTGATAGGATGCATCTTGGTCTGGGTGTCACAAGGATCCTCTGTGCCTGTTTAACTTGGTTCTGTCAATCAACTTATACTCTGTAGAGATCCAATCCTTGGAGGCTTCCTCTCCGTCCTGCCGAACCCCCAGTTGGAGAAGGGAGACCCAGAGAATAAGCATCAGTCCTTCTTAGCTGCTCCCTCCCTGTGGGAACTGTCCCAATCTGTTTTGCCTTTTCTTCTTTCTTTCTTCCTTTTCTCCTACCAGATATTTTGCATCTTTATCTTTTGAAGAGGAAAATGTTCTATCAGAGTTCTGCAAGTTCTCTGGTTAATTGAGTGGGTCTGTGGATGAGTCTTGGTGCATTTGTGAGAAAGGGTGAGCTACAAGCATCCTTCTCCTCAACGATCTTGGCATCCCACCCCAAAATTTCTCACTTTATGGTGGAAGATAAACACAGCCAGGAAATAGATACAAAAGATATTTCATGGAAATGACAAGAAAGTGCAGATTGCAATGCTCAAATCATACAAAATACATTTTAAAATAAGGGTCACAATGAAAGGTAAATATAAGAATACATAAAGAAATAAGAGATCAACATTAAAAAAGAGTATTACACTCATTAAATTATATATGGATCCAAAAGTGTAGATCATATGTATAAAAAGATATATTAGTAAACATGAAGTAATTAATTCAGTATAAAACAATAATAGTAGATGAATTTAACACCTCACTATTCTGATGGCCAGATCACCCAGAAAGAATATCTTTAAGGAAACAGAGGTCTTAATAACATATTAGATCATTTGAGCCTAAATGATTTATTGGACACTGCATCAGAAAAGAACACATAAGCTTCTCAAGTGTGCACAGGATGTTTTCTAAGGAATTAACCACATACTATGTCATGAAAAGAGCCTCAGGAACTTTAAGCAAATATAGTTTACAGCAAGTATTTTTCCATACAAAAAAAGTATGAAACTATGCATCAACTCTAGAAAGAAGAACATGAAAAGCACCAACATGAGATTAAACCACATCCTTTAAAAAACTAAAATAAAACAAGGTCAATGATGAAATCAAAGAGGTAATAAAGTCATACCTCGGAACAAATTACAGTGAAAACACAGCTTCATAAAAGGTATAGGATGCAGCAAAAGCAAATCTAAATGGGAAGTTTAGAACAATTCAGGCCTTCTACAAGGAAAAAGAAAAACCTGACACAAAGGACCAAGCTTACCTCCAAAAATAACTACAAATAAGAACAAACAAAACCCAAAGGCAGTAGAATGAGAAATCTTTAATGATTAGGTTGAAAATAAATAAAAAATTAAAAAATAAATTAAATGTCATAAAATCAACAGCTTTAATTTTTCTTAAAAATATTAACAAACTGATAAGCATTTAGCCAGGCTTATCAAGAAATACAGAGTGGACACAAACAAAATAAGAAATGAAACAGTTGAAATCACATCTGATATTACAGAAATGCAAACAAAGATTATGAAAGCACTCTGAGCAGTTACGTGACAAACAACTGGACCTTAAAGAAATGGACAAATTTCTTGAAACGTACAGCTTGCCAACACTGAATAAGGAGAAAACAATAAACTTGAAAGAGCAATCAGTATAAGTTAAATAATATCTATAATTTTAAAAACACCCCTTGAAAAAAATGCCTGGATGCATTCACTAAAACCTCTTTCCTCCCAACTATTTCAAAAAATGATGGAGGAAGGAAAATTCCTTCAGTTATTCTATGAAGCCACCAATACCATGAAAACAAAACCAGTCACAGACACTACAAAAAAAAATGAAAATGTAAAGCAAATATCCTTGATGAATATATATTAAAAAATCCTCAACAGAACATCAACAAATTAATCCAGGAATACATAGAAAGGATTATACACAAGGATCAGTTCGATTCCTTCCAGGGTCACAAAGATGGTTCAACATACATAAGCCAATCAGCATGACAAAAATTTAATATGGAAGGACAAAATTCACAGGAACATGTCAATACACACAGAAAAATCATTAGACAAAATTTGACATACATTCATGATCAGAACTCTCCTGAATGTGATTTCATTGGGAACATCTCTCAACATAGTAAAGGCCATTTTTTAACAATTTATAATACTCAGGGGAAAGGCTGAATGTCTTCTGGGTAAATTCAGGAACAACACAAGTATTTCTACTCTCAGGACTTATGTTCCAGAGTAAAAGAAGAAAGGAAAGGAAAGAAAAAGAAGTAAAAGAAATGCCAAATGGAAAGAAAGAGGCAAAATTGTCACCAGTACTGATGACATAACAATCTACACAGAGTCCTAAGTGCTCCACACAGACTATTATAAACAATAATTTCAGCAACAGAGCAGGGTACAAGATTAATGTAAAGTAGTCTCTTGCATTTCTACACATTAATCATGAGATACCATAAAATGGCCATTGAAAGCAATACTATTTAAAATCCCATCCCACCGAACATCTTGGAATAAATGTAACCACATATATGAAAGACCTACACACTGAAAATTTAAAAAAAAATTGACAAAGAAATTAAAAATGACTCAAAGAAATGAAAAGATGCCTTGTGCTCTTGGATTGAAGGAGTTAATATTGCTAACATGGCCGTACTACACAAAGAAACCTATAGATTTATGGCAACTCCTGTTACAAAGCTGTAGTATTTCACACAGGACCAGAAAATAAATAACTCTACGATTTACATGAAACCATTAAAAATTGCCAAAATTGTCTTTAGAAAAAACAACAACTCTGGAGGTATAAACCTGCCGGATTCCTTAGTATATTATAAGCCTACAGTAATAAAAACAGCATGGCATTGGCACAGAGATATAATCAATAAAAACAGATAGAGAGCCTAGAAATAATTCCACACACCTATGAGTAATGAACCAATGATAAAAGAGGCAAGAGTACACAATGGAGAAAAGACAGTCTCGTCAATGAATGGTGTTGGGAAAGCTGGACATCTACATGTAAAACAGTGATATTAGAGCATTCCCAGACATCATATACAAAAATAAACTCCAAGTTTATTAAGGACCTAAATGTAAGACCTGATACTATAAAACTGCCAGAATGTTATATAGGTGATACTCAATTCGATATATATCATAGGAACACTTTCTTATATCAGTCTCCTAAGGCAAAAGAAATAAAAGCAAAAATAAGCAAGTGAGACATAAACAAACTTGAAAACTTCTGCACAGCTAAGGGCACTATCAATGAAATGAATTCATTGCCTGTGTAATTGGAGAACATATTTGCAAACAATGCAAGTGACCAGGGGTTAATAGATGTAGGTTAATAGATGTAATATGGATTTGAGTTACCCAAATCAATGTGAAAAAAAAACCCAATCAAAAAAAGAGCAGAGTACTTTAGTTAATATTTTTCCAAAGAAAACATACAGATGAGTAATAGGCAAGTGATAAAAATGCACAACAATAATAATTATTGGTAATTGCAGTTCAAAACCACAAAGACTTATCATTTCACACTGGTCAAATGGCTATTATCAAAAAGTCTTCAAATAGAAAGTCTTGGAGACGATGTAGAGGAAACAAATCTCTTGTATACTTTGGTAGGAATATAAATTGGTACAACTTCTATGGAAAACAGTATTCAGATTTTTTAAAAAGTTAAAATAGAACTACCATATGAAACAGTAATACCTCTCCTAGGAGAAATCTCGGGAAAACTTTAAATTGAGAAGAACCATTGTTCACAACAGCACTGTTTATAATATGCAAGGCACGGAAGCAATCCAAGAGTCCACTGTTGAATATGGACTTAAGACTATGTGATGTTTCTATAAATATGCAATGGAATATTACTCAGCCATGAAAAAGTATAACACATTGCTATTTCAGCATCATAAATGGGCTTAGTAAATATTGTGCTTAGTGAAGTAACTTAGACAAAGACAAAAGTAAATAATATAATTTATATGTGGAATTAAAATAATAACAAATATCTGGGTACATCTATCTATAGATATCTATTGATAGATGACAGATCAATAGATACATAGAAAGATAGATACATAGATACATGATAGACAGATAGATAGATAGATAGATAGATAGATAGATAATAGATGACAGATCGATAGATAGATTGATTGAGATATGGTATAGAGATAGAGAGATTAGATAGACAAGACTGAAGCAGACTGAAAGATATGGAAAAAATTTATGTTTACCAAAGAGGAAGGGAAACAATATTTAATGGTAGGCATTGACAGATGCAAAGTAGTATACATTAAAGAGAAAAGCAACAAGGATAATCTCTATAGATCAGGGAATTATACACAATAACATATAATAATTGTATGTTACAAGTATTGTAATAAATTATAATGCAATATAATCTACAATGTGGTTGGAATCACTGTGCCGTTCATATGAAACAAGACAATATAGTACATCTACCATATGTCAATTAAAAATAAAACATCTCATGTATAATTTAGTCCTTTTTCCACTGATAGCATCTTCCTTTAATATTGTTTTATTTTCACTCTTTTCCTTTTATGAATACTGACTCAAATTATTTCTTTAACTTTTGTGAACATCATACCAGATTGACGTATCTACATTTATTGCAAATGATTTCCTATTTTCCTTTCTTTAATCCATATAGAATAGTAGCATTTAAAAATATACCCAAAGAAACTGTTGCAACTTTCTCGTGGTCTCTGCTTAGTATTTTGTTCAATGTTTTGCGTATTTTTGCCATTTTATTCTTTTTAGGAGAGCTCTTTTCTGCACCTCTTGTAAGGTGTCTCAGTTTTGTTTTATATCTCATTCAGGTTTTGTTTGTCTGGTAAAGTTTTTATTTTCACTTTACACCTAAGTGATAACTGTGCAAAGTAGAGTATTCTTAGGTGAGAGAGTTCTTTTTTTTTCTCTGTGATTTATCATAACATTTTGTGTATATTTCCCTGTGCTATACAGTGTAATCTTGTTTATCTATTCTACAATTTTGAAATCCCAGTCTATCCCTTCCCACCCTCTACCCCCCCCCCGGTAACCACAAATCTGTATTCTCCGTCCATGAGTCTATTTCTGTCCTGTATTTATGCTTTGTTTTTGTTTGTTTGTTTGTTTTTGTTTTTTGATTCCACATATGAGCGATCTCATATGGTATTTTTCTTTCTCTTTCTGGCTTACTTCACTTAGAATGACATTCTCTAGGAGCATCCATGTTGCTGCAAATGGCATTATGTTATCGGTTTTTATGGCTGAGTAGTATTCCATTGTATAAATATACCACCTCTTCTTTATCCAGTCACCTGTTGATGAACATTTAGGTGTTTCCATGTTTTGGCTATTGTAAATAGTGCTACTATGAACATTGGGGTGCAGGTGTCATCCTGAAGTAGATTTCTTTCTGGGTACAAGCCCAGGAGTGGGACTCCTGGGTCATATGGTAAGTCTATTCCTAGTCTTTTGAGGAATCTCCACACTGTTTCCCATAGTGGCTGCACCAAACTGCATTCCCACCAGCAGTGTAGGAGTGTTCCCCTTTCTCCACAGCCTCTCCAGCATTTGTCACTTTTGGATTTTTGAATGATGGCCATTCTGACTGGTGTGAGGTGATACCTCATTGTAGTTTTGATTTGCATTTCTCTGATAATTAGTGATATTGAACATTTTTTATGTGCTTTTTGATCATTTGTATGTCTTCCTAGGAGAGTTGCTTGTTTAGGTCTTCTGCCCATTTTTCGATTGGGTTGTTTATTTTTTTCTTATTGAGTCATATGTACTGCTTATATATTTTGGAGATCAAGCCTTTGTCAGTTTCACTTGCAAAAATTTTCTCCCATTCCGTAGGTTTTCTTCTTGTTTTATTTCTGGTTTCCTTTGCTCTGCAGAAGCTTGTAAGTTTCATTAGGTCCCATTTGTTTATTCTTGCTTTTATTTCTTCTAGGAGAAAATTTTTGAAATGTATGTCAGATAATGTTTTGCCTATGTTTTCCTCTAGGAGGTTTATTGTATCTTGTCTTATGTTTAAGTCTTTAATCCATTTTAAGTTGATTTTTTTATATGGTGTAAGGGTGTGTTCATAGCTTCATGCTGCTGTCCAGTTTTCCCAACACCATTTGCTGAAAAGACTGTCTTTATTCCATTGTATATTCTTGCCTCCTTTGTCAATGATGAGTTGACCAAAAGTTTGTGGGTTCACTTCTGGGCTCTCTATTCTGTCCCATTGGTCTATATGTCTGTTTTGGTACCAATACCATGCTGTCTTGATGACTGTAGCTCTGTAGAATTGTCTGAAGTCTGGGAGAGTTATTCCTCCAGCCTCTTTCTTTCTCTTCAGTAATGCTTTAGCAATTCTAGGTCTTTGATGGTTCCATATAAATTTTATTATGATTTGTTCTAGTTCTGTGAAATATGTCCTGGGTAATTGGATAGGGATTGCATTAAATCTGTAGATTGCCTTGGGCAGTGTGACCATTTTAACAATATTGATTCTTCCAATCCAGGAGCATGGAATATCTTTCCATTTTTTTAAAGTCTTCTTTAATTTCCTTCATCAATGGTTTATAGTTTTCTGTGTATAATAATTTCGCCTCCTTGGTTAGATTTATTCCCAGATATTTTATTACTTTGGGTGCTATTTTAAAGGGGATTGTTTCTTTACTTTCTTTTTCTGTTGATTTATCATTAGTGTAAAGAAAGGCAACTGATTTTTGAACATTAATTTTGTAACCTGCTACCTTGCTGAATTCTTCGATCAGCTCTAGTAGCTTTTTTGTGGACCTTTTAGGATTTTCTATATATAGTAACATGTTGTCAGCATATAATGACACTTTTACCTCTTCTTTTCCAATTTGGATCCCTTTTATTTCTTTCTCTTGACTGATTGCTGTGGCTAGGACTTCCAGGATTATATTGAATACGAGTGGTGATAGTGGGCATTCTTGTCTTGTCCTAGATTTTAGTGGGAAGCTTTTGAGTTTTTCACTGTTGAGAACTATGCTGGCTATAGATTTGTCATATATAGCTTTTATTATTTTGAGATATGTTCCCTCTATACCCACCTTGGTGAGAGTTTTTATCATAAATGGGTGTTGAATTTTATAAAATGCTTTTTCTGCATCGATTGAGATGATCATGTGGTTTTCGTCCTTTCTCTTGTTGATGTGACGTATTACATTGATTGATTTCCATATGTTGAACCAGCCTTGTGTCCCTGTGATGAACCCCACTTGATCATGATGAATAATCTTTTTTATGTGTTGTTGGATTCTATTTGCTAAAATTTTGGTGAGGATTTTGGCCTCTATATTCATCAGTGATATTGGCCTATAATTCTCTTTGCCTGGTTTTGGTATCAGGGTGATGGTGGCTTCATAGAATGAGTTTGGGTGTATTCCCTCCTTTTTAATCGTCTGGAAGAGTTTCAGAAGGACTTATATGAGTTCTTCTTTGTATGTTTTGTAGAATTCCCTGGTGAAGCCATCCGGTCCTGAAATTTTATTTATAGGGAGGTTTTTAATTGCTATTTCTATTTCCTTTCTAGTGATCGGATTGTTCAAGTGTTCAGTTTCTTCTTGATTCAGTTTTGGTGGACAGTATATTTCCAGAAACTTGTCCATCTCCTCTAGGTTATCCAGTTTGGTTCCATATAGTTTTTCATAATATTCTTGTATGATATTCTGTATTCCTATTTTGTTTCTTGCAATTTCTCCATTTTCCTTTCTTAGTTTGCTAATTTGTGCTCTCTCTTTTTTCTTCTTTGTGAGTTTGGCCAGAGGTTTGCTGATTTTATTTACTTTTTCAAAAAACCAGCTTTTGGTTTGGTTGATTTTTTCTATGGTCTTGTTAATCTCTATTGTATTTAATTCCTCTCTGATCTTTATTATTTCCTTCCTTCTGCTGCTTTTTGGGGCTTTTTGTTCTTCTTTTTCTAATTGATTCAGGAGGTGGGTTAACTTGTTTATTTGAATTGTTCTTCTTTTTTGAGGAAGGCCTGTATCGCTATAAACTTCCCTCTTAGCACTGCCTTTGCTGTGTCCCATAGGTTTTGAGTGGTTTTGCTTTCATTATCATTTGTCTCAACGTATTTTTTAATTTCAGCTTTGATTTCCTCATTGATCAATTGTTTTTTCAATAACATATTGTTTAATCTCCATTCTTTTCTTTTTTTCTCCTTTGTTTCTCTGTGGTTGATTTCCAGTTTAATGGCATTGTGGTCAGTAAAGATGCTTGAGATAATTTCTATCTTCTTAAATTTGTTGAGGTTTCTTTTGTGTCCAAGTACAAGATCGATCCTGGAAAATGTTCCATGTGCACTTGAAAAGAATATATATTCTATTTGTGGGGGGTGTAAACCTCTGAAAATATCCACCAAATGTAGTTTTTCTATTGTAGTGTTTAATTTCTCTGTTGACTTGTTTATTTTCTGTCTGGAAGATCTGTCTAGTGATGTTAATGCAGTGTTAAAATCTCCAACTATGATTGTATTCCCATCAATATCCCCCTTTATCTCTGTTAGTAATTCTTGTATGTACTTAGGTGCTCCTATATTGAATGCATATATATTAACGTGTGTAATATCTTCATCTTGTATCACTCCTTTAATCATTATAAAATGTCCTTCTTTATCTTTCTTTATGGGCCTTGTTTTAAAGTCTATTTTGTCTGAAATCAGTACTGCAACACCTGCTTTTTTGGCTTTTCCATTTGCATGGAATATCCTTTTCCATCCTTTCACTCTCAATCTATATGTGTCCTTCACCCTAAAGTGGGTCTCTTTTATACAGCATATTGAAGGTTCTTGCTTTATTATCCACTCTGCCACTCTATGTCTTTTGACTGGAGCATTTAGTCCATTAACATTTACAGTAATTAATGATAGATATGTGTTTATTGCCATTTTGAACTTATCTTTGCAGTTGAATTGGTATATCCTCTTTGTTCCTTTCTTCTTCCTTTTGTGGTTTGATAATTTTCCTTTGTATTATCATGGATTTATTTAATTTTTGTGACTCCCTTGTAAATTTTTGACTTGTGGTTACACTTTTTTGTAAATCTATTAACCTATACCCGTTTTTATTAAACTGATAATAACATGATCTCAAACCCATCCTACTGTTAAAAAAATTTAAAAAAGAAAGAAAAAAATTGTATATTTCCCTGCCTCCCTCTCCCACTTTCAATGATTTGTATGTCTTCTTTTATAATTTCGTGCTTTCTTTATTTGGAATTCATGAGTTATCACCTTTCCAGTTGTACGTTTCTCATTTCTGTAGCATCCTGCTGCTTTTCTATTTAGAATAGCCCTTTCAATATTTCTTTTAGCATGGGTTTAGTGTTGCTAAACTCCTGCAGCTTTTTTTTGTCTTTGAAACTCTTTATTTCTCCTTCTCTCCTAAAGGATAGCCTTGCTGGATAAAGTATCGTAGGCTGCATCTTTTTTTCATTCAGGGCTTTATATATATCTTGCCACTCCCTTCTGGCCTGTAGTGTTTGTGTAGAGAAATCAGCTGAGAGCCTTATGGGGGTTCCCTTGTAATTCACTCTTTGCTTTTCTCTTGCTGCCTTTAGAATCATTTCTTTATCCTTGACTCTGGCCATCTTGATTATGATATGTCTTGATATGTGGCTATTTGGGTTCTTCCTGTTTGGGACCCTCTGAGCTTCCTGTACTTGTATATCTGATTCCTTCTTTAAGTTTGGGAAGTTTTCAGTCATGATTTCTTCAAAAACCTTTTCAATCCCCTTTGATCCTTCTTCCCCTTCTGGGACCCCTATTATGCAAAGATTGGGGCGCTTTATATTATCCCATAGGTCCCTTATGCTATTATCATTATTTTTTTTGCTTATCTTGTAGTTCTTCTGAATGGGTGCTTTCTGTTGCCCTGTCTTCTAGATCACTAATTCGTTCCTCTGCATTAACTAGTCGGCTTTGTACAGCTATTAGATCATTCCTCATCTCTGTCAATGAGTTTACCCATTCTACTTGGCTCTTCTTTATAGCTTCAATTTCATTTTTGACATATTTTATATCTCTAAACACTATCTCTTTTAATTCCTTCAGCAATTTGATCACTCCTTTTTTGAAATCTTGATCTAGTAGGCTATCGATGTCTATTTCATTGATCTTTCTTTCAGGGGATTCCTCTTGTTCTTTTAATTGGGAAAGGATTCTCTGCTTCTTCATCTTGCTCATACCTCTCTGGCACTGTGGTTTATGGAGTATCAGTTGTCTATTTTGGATCTTAATGATTTTATCTATCTAATGCCTATTTAGGAATAGAACATAGAAAAAAACACAAAGAAAAAAAGAGAGAGAGAGAAAGATTTTTAAAAGAAGGGAGAAAGAGGGTTTGAAAACAGTGTATAATGAATAATAGAAGAGCGAGTTGAAGCAGAGTATTAATCAGGTTGAGACGTCCTTTTGTAAACCTTTATAAAAAAGGGGGGGCGGGAAGATGAATAGATGTATTTGAAACCTGTTTCTAATCAATAACAGGACATCAAAACCCAAGAGAAATAGAAATGAATTAAGAAGTAAAAATTAAGAGAGTAATTGAAAATATAACAGGTAAAAACAGATTTAAAAAACAAAACAAAACAAAAAATAGGGGGTTGTCTGTGTTCTCCTGGAGTCTGTGTGCTTTTAATGTGAAGTCCTTCTGTCTTCGTCCTGTTTTGGAAGCTCAGTTAGTTTTCATAGGCCCTCCGTTGGCGCCCTCTTCTGTGCTGCTCCCAGCACCTGTGGGCAAGCAGATTGCGCCTCCTCCTAACACGGGTTCAGATGCAGCTCTCCTCTGCTGCGGGCGGGCGGGTCACTGCCCCTCCGGATGCCGCAGTCAGATGTTGCAGACTGGCCAGTCAGGAGGGCGGGTCGTGCCCTCTCCCAGCACCTCGGTCAGGGGTTGTGTTCCTGCCCGAAAGGCGGGGGGCCGCTCGGTGAGAGATTTCTTATTTCAGTATTTTGAAAATGTCATTTTATTTACGCTTGGCATATGTTTTCTGCTCAGAAAACTGCTGATAGCCTAATGGGGGTTCCTTTGTAGGTTATCATAACCTTTTTTGGCTGCATTTAAAATTTTACTCTGTCATTGACTTGTCAATTTGCATATCACATATATTGAAGGAGGTCTCTTTGTCTTAAAGTTATTGGTGATTTCTTGGCTCACACACTTGTATATCAGTTCCTTACCCAGGTTTGCGATTTTATCAACTATTACTTCTTAAAATAAACCATCAGCTGCCATCTAACTTTCTTCCCCATCCAGAATTTCACTCTAATGTGCACTTCTTGAAGAAATCTGATGGCTACTATAGAATTTCCTCACTTTTCAATATCTTGTATCTCTGCCATTTCCTTTCATTTCCAGTTTTGTATTGGTGAGTTTGCTAAACTCTCTTCCACAAAGACAGTCTTCTTCCAATGCTTTCTGTTGCATTCTTCATCTCATTTACTAAGTTCATCTGGTCCTCCAATAATGTTTGGTTATTTTACAGTTTCAATCTCTTAGGTAATGTATACCTTATCATCATTTATTTTAATCCAGAGCTGAGTAAACTGCTTTCTGGGTTTTGTTTTTTGTGTTGAGTTTCTGTATGATATGTCTCTGGATCCCCTATTAGTTATATGGCAATATTCCATAACTTTAAGTTTGTTGCAGTGTTGAAATTGTGTGTGTGTGTGTGTGCGTGTGTCTGTGTGTGTGCCTGTGCATGTGTGTCTGCGTCTGTTTCGATTTCTGTGTGTGTGTATCTGTGTGTGTGTGTGCGCTATAATGTTACTGTGATTGGTCATGGTTTTAGTAAAATTTTGCTCTGATGACACTAAATAACAGATTGGGAGTTGGAGTCTTTCCTTTTGTTATCTGGTAGTTTGTAATATTGCACAATTTTTGGTTTTACTTACCTGATCTACCTCTGAAAATATTTCAAAATAGCACTTTCCAGCCGCTACTTTTTGGATAAAACATGTGCTTTCATTGTAACTTCTTAGAATTCTATGGAGGTTAATGCCACTGTTGTCCCTGGGACAGCAAACCCTTCCTTTTATTTGATATCCCTTGAGACTCAGTGTACACAATGAAGAAAGGTATAAACACAGGTGGGTAGTTGGATTCAGGCAAGTGCCTTTGCCATATCCAGTGTTGAAGGTACCTTGTCTCCACCACTTTGAATGGGGAGTAGGGACAGTGTCATGAATGTCTGAGCGTCTGAAGGATGGAATTTCTGTCTCCATTGTGGCTCCCTCCTAGTTACCTGTGACCATGTGTACTGGTGAACTTGGAGGCTAAAACTGTGTGAATCACTGAGACCCTGTATCTACTGGGTACTCTGAATCTGTGGGCTCAGATACCCTAGTCAGTGGGCTTTGGACGCAGGCAACAACCCTGCTCTTCCCTCAGTTCAACCACCTTTATGTGTTTTAGCCCACCAAACTTCAGCTGTACACATGCGTTCTGGAGTATTGTTTTGTGTTGTAGTTATTTTTGTTGAGATGTGATCGTTTCACTGATTGTTGATTTAAGGGGAGAGACAGAAATAAATTTAATTTATATCACTTTTTCAAAAGTATATGCTTTTTCATTTAAAAGCTTAAATTATACTATGGAAATTTTAAGAACAGTAAAGAAAGTGAACAAATCACCTCCCTTAATATCAGAGTTCTACACAATATTTTGTTTTTCCTGGGGTCTTTTCTTCAATGCTTTTCCCACATACATGCACATTTAACTATAGTATATGACTATAATCTCTTTAAAGTCATTTAATATATTAAAATATATTTCTATGCTGTAAATACAGCCCTGTTGCTTCTCTAATTTATAACTAGTAGCTTGCACATATCTGTCTTCTCCATCCTTTTTCCCTGTCCCCACACGATACCACTACTTGGTACACTACACATATATATGTGATTCTGTTTCTATTTTTTATGATTATCTCTCTTATATCTTTAGTTTCCTCATGTAAATGATAATGTAGAGTGTTTTTCTCCGTATGACTTATTTTCCTATGTGTAACACTGTCTGGGTCCAGTCTCATTGCTCTGAAAGGCAGAATTTTATTTTTTGATATGACAATGACTAAGTATTTATTATGTTATCTATATTTCACATCTACTTTAGCCAATCATCCGTTGATGGGCATTTGAGTTGTGCATCTATCCTTGGCTATTATAAATGATGTTGTTAAGAACATTGAGGTTAATATATCCTTTAAATTTAATGTTTTCATTTTTTTCAGATTTGTACCAAAACTTGAATAGTTGCAAGAAATAATGTTTCTATTACAAATTATCTGGGCACTCTCCATACATTTTTTAAAGTGGATGTATCAATTTATATTTCCACCAAAATTGTACCTGGGTTCCCTCTTATCGACTTTCTTATTAATGTTTGTCATTTGAAGAATTTTTTTAATAACCATTTTGGTTGCTGTGAGATTATATTTCATCCTGGTTTTGATTTACAATTTCCTAATGAGTAACAACGTTACGTTTCTATTTATGTGCATGAAAATCATCCACATGTGTGTTTTTGAAAATTTTCCATGAAGATCCTTAAACTATTTTTAACTTGTGGCCTTTGTTTTTAAATATTGAGTCTGATATGCTACATATTGAAGCTTTCATTTGCTCTGCAAAAGGTTTTGCACTTCACACTTATACAAGAAGTGGAATCTCAATAACACATAGTATATCTATTGCTTCCTCAGTAAACTAAAAATTGTTATTTTTAGTTTTCCTTTTTTTCTACTTAGGAGGTAGATCAAAAACAAATATTGCCTTGATTTATCTCAAAGTCAGTTCTGCTCCTGTTTTTGGTCAGAAATTGTATAGTTTCAGACTTTCCATTTAGAAAATTAATCCATTTTTATCTTATTTTATATATTATGGAAGGAATTGCTCTTGCACCTTCATTTTACATGTACTGTCCAGTTTTCCCAGAACTACTTGTTGAAGAGACTGCCTTTTTTCCATTGTATACTCTTGCCTCCTTCATTGTAGACTAATTGACCATATGTGTGTGTGTTTATTTTAGGACCCTTTATTTTGTTCCATTGATGTATGTGTTTCTTTTAGAGCAATATTTTGATGTTTTCTTTACCCAAGCCTTGTAGTATGTTCTAAAGTCAGGGAGGATAATACCCACAACTTTGTTCATTTTTGAAAGATAATTTTAGAAAACTTGTGCATTTCATATTTTTGTATAAATTTTAGTATTTTTCTCCTTGTTTTGTGAAGAAACTTATGGATTCTGTGAGAATAGAAATTTACTAAAAATAGAAACCTGGGAAAAATAGTAAAGTGTGGAGGATAAATCATACAATATTAAACAACAAATGGATTGCTGTATAAATCAAAGAAAAAATATATAAAGAAATATGACTACAAAAACAAAGTCCATGGGGTATAGCCAAAGGAGTATTAATAGGGATGCTTATAGCAAAATAATCCCACTTATACAAAGAAGAAACATCTCTCTTAAATAACATATCTTACAAACAAAAGATGTAGCAAAATAATAAACAAACTAGTAATTAGAAGGAAAGACAGCTGAAAGGTCAGAACATAAATTAATAAAATAAAGATTAAAAATAGAAACGTCTAATCAAACTAAATAATGCCTTTTGAAAGAAAAATAAAATTGATAAACTTTAACTAGACTCATGAGCAAATTAGAGAGTACAGATAAATAAGCTCCAAAATAAATGAGAAGTTTCAGCTTATATCAAAGTAACACAAAGCATCACAAAGAAGACAGAACAAATTATATGCCAATAAAAATGGATAACCTAGAAGAAATGGACAATGTCTTAGAAACACTTAATCTCCAGGATGGAATGAGAAATAGAAAATATGAACAGATTATCACTAATGAAATTGAATAAGTAATTAAATAAAATCTCCCATGAAACAAAATTCCAGCCCTACTCAGCTTCACAGGTGACTCCTGCCAAAAATTTAGAGAAGAGCAATCAAAAATACGTCTCTGAGAATTCCAAAATTTTGAAGAGGAAGGAAGGATTCCTACACAACCTATCTGTATCACACTATTATCACTAAAATGTTAGCAAAGCAAACAATACATTAAAAGGTTTATACATTATGATTAAGTCCATTTCCTTCCAGGCAGGCAAAAGTAATTCATTACCCAGAAATTAATTAATATGATACATCACACTAACAATTTGAAGAATAAATATTACATGGTCACCTAGAAAGAGTCATAAAATATTGTGACATATTCAGTATCTATTTAAGATTATATTTCTCCTCAAAGTGGGCATAAGGAAACATACTTCAACACAGTTAAGGTCATATATGATAAGAACTCATCTAACATGACACTCACTGATTAAAAGCTGAAGGCATCTCCTTTAAGAGCAGGAGGAAGTCAAGAATGATCACTCTTACCACTTTTATTAAGTATCGTATTGGAAATTCTAGCCATAGCTATCCAAAATAAAAGTAAATAAAATTAGCTATTTCAGAAAAGGAGTAAAAGAATGTGTTTGCAGATGAAATACTTTAAAAAGAAATCCTAAAGAAGATGCCACTATACTACGAGGGCTTATCAATGCATTTGGTAAAATTTCAGAATGTAAAATTAACATACAGAAATCTTGCATTTCTACACACTAACAATAAGCTAACAGACAGAGAAAGTAAGGGAACTGTATCATTTAGAGTTACATTACAAAAAAAATCAAGAAATGTATCCATCCAAGGAGGTAAAGGACTAGTCTCAAAAACCTATAAAATATTTATAACACAAATTGAACATAATGCAAACAATGAAAGGATATACTCTGTTAATAGATTAGGAAAAATATTGTTTAAATGACAGTACTAGACAAGAAATTACACAAATTAAATTAAGAGCCTTTTAAAATACCAAGGGCATTTTCAGACACTTAAAATAATTAATTCTTAAATTTACATGTAAACACAAAAGAGTTGAAATCACAGAAAAAAGAAAAGGAAAGAAAACAACCAAACTAAAAACACAAACAACTTTGACATAGTACAAAGAGGATGTATCACTGTCCCTATTTTTAATCTATAATACAAAGCAACAGTACTAAAAAGAATATGGCAGTGGCAAGGAAGAAACAGAATAATGGAACACAACGCAATGCCTAAAAATGAAATCAGAGAGTTATGGTCATTTAGACCATTTTAAAAATGAATATTCAGTGAGGGAAAGTAACAAACAGGCACATGAAATCAGTAAATATAACTAACCATCTGAAAAATGCAAGTCCATAACACAATGAGATTTTATGTCAGTCCTGTCAGAATGACTATTATCAAAAAAGATAAAAATATAAGTTTTGGTGAGTATGTAAGAAAAAGCACCCTAATTCACTACTTGAGTGAATGTAAATTTGTGCTGCCACTGTGGAAAACAGTATGGAATTTTATCTAAAAATTAAAAATGAAATATGATCCAACATTTCCATATCTGGATACTTATTGCAAGAAAATAAAAACACTAATCAGGAAAGAAAAATTCAAACCTATATTCACTGTGGCATTATTTACAATAGCCAGGATATAGAAGAAAATTAATTGCTCATCAATAGATGATGGGTAAAGAAGATGTGTGCTTATAGTATATATATCAACCCATCTATTAACTGGAGATTTTTATATATATATATAATATATAAACACACTAAATATATATATATATATATTAATATATCTATATAATTCAGTGGGTTATTACTTAGCTCTAAAATGAATAAGATCTTGTCATTTGCAACAAATGGGTAGACTAAGAGGGTAATACGCTAAGTTAAATAAGTCAGAGAGAGAATGACAAATGCTGAATGGTTTTACTCATATTTGGAAATTAAAACAAATGAACATAACAAAACAGAAATGGAGATATAGATATAGAAAAAACAGGTTGCTCACAAGAAGGAGGGAAATGTGGTGAAGAAAAAGAAATAGTTGAGGATAATTAAGAGAGAAAATTTTCCAGTTGCAAATTAAATGAGTCAGGGAAAAGAAATATACAGTATGGGGAATAGTCAATAACTATGAAATATTTTAAATAGCAAAATATAATAAATAGATTTAATATTGTGATCAGTTTTAAATGTATTAAAAATAGCAAACAGTATGTTATGTAAGAGAAACAAACAGTTTTATACATTAAAGTACACTTCAAAAACAAACAAACATACTTATAGAAAAAAATTTGATTTGTAGTTAACAGAGTCGGGGTTGGGAAAGGAGAAATTGATTCAGGCACTCAAATGCTACACACCACCAGCCGAAAAATAAACGTGTTCTAGGGATGAATCATAGTAACATGAAAATTACAATTAATACTGCTTTATGTTCTATATGAAAGTTGTTAAGAGATTAGACCATATGTTTTCTCATCACAACAAAAATACAAAATGTATTTCTTTGAAATTGTATCTAAATGAGATAATGAATTCTCCCTAAAGAAGCTATGATATTTATTTCATGATACTTATAAATCAAATCACTATCCTGTGCACCTAAACTTACACAATGTTTTATGCTAATTATATCTCAATAAAAGCGGAAGGAAAAATGGAAATTCAATGGTCATTTTTTCCCATGTCATTTCTCATGATTGCTTTTGCAGTAAGTAAACTTGAGTCATGATATACTTATCGTAGGTAAAGATAATAATAAGTAAGTGATTCTAATAAATTATGCATAAAGATAATAATAAAATTAGTGCTTTACCATGCCTTAAATTTTCTTCATGTTAACAGCCCACTCTTTTTGCAGGCATCAAAATTTCACTTTGTGTATTCATCTGAGATTAGGGAATGGATTCAAATTTAACCCTGGCTGCTCTCGCTCTGAGTGACAAAGTTCACTGTCTGTGACCGATGGTCTCATCTCCCTGATATCATCTGTAGGAAATGAATATGCAAGGTTGCTAAAAATCTCAGCATGGTAAAATCTCAGAACTCCTACAATTCTTAACGGTTTTGCAATGGGAATGCAATACTGACAAAGACTACATTTTGGAAAACAATGTGGTGTTTTCTCATGGTTGCATAGGGGGATGTGAGGATAATCCCTGAGATCCAAAACAATAATTCTTGCTCAAGTGCTGGGCAAAGAAGTGTAAAGTTTCTGCATTATTAGGACAGAGAACTGCTTTCAAAATTATGACTATGCTCACTATATTCCAGGTAGTCATAGGAAAGATAGGTTATTGCAATTTCTAAGTGAACAGGAATAAGTCAGTGGTTCAGTCTCTATAAATTAGTCAACGGGTGTTCAAAGCCAAAATAAGTTGTGTCAACAATGAAAATAAGAGAAAAAAATTAGACATAAGCTTAAATTAAAAAGGAAACACATTCCTGTGCTCTGTTCTGGGGACTGGAAGATGTATATGCCTCAGTCCAATTCAAGGGTTCAGTGGTTTGGCCCTAGTATCAGCTCGGGATTCAATGAACAGATAACAATTAGAATACTGGAAAAAATATAATCTCTCTCTCCCTGATCTGAAGAAAACCTGGTGGTTCAATGAATCTCTTATTTCACAGAGATTCTGCCAGATGCAGAGGAATAATTCACGGATGACTAAACTAAGACAAACTTAGTTACTGCTTAACAATCCATCTTCATACACACACAGTGGTAGACAGATTTGTAGTATTTAGTGGGAAGAATTCAGTGGACAGATGTCAGAGTATAGTTTTCAAACACCAGCCAACTTTTGTACTTTTGCAAATAGTCTAGCTTTACCCTGGTAGAAAATTACAGATGGACAAATAATATTCTTCCTTAGAATTTCTAATTTTGAAATTAAACTGCAGCTTTTGACTTAGCAGTATAGAACCTTGTTAAGATGATCACATTAAGACACACTTTCTGACAAGAGAGATGGAAACTAGCTACTGAACCAGCCCATTTGAACCCTTGACTGCTAATGTAAGCAACAAAATTTCCACCATTAGGGTTGTGTTGACAAATAAAGAAGCTTGATGTTCCTGTTGTAGTAACAGCCACTGCTGTCCAGAGTTCTCCAGCTGCAAGTGGGCTCTTTTCTTCTCTTGGTAAAGGTCATATTGGTGGGATGTTGCTAGAGATTACCCTGGCGTATTTTCAAGTTCTCCAGATTATCAAAGGCTTTCTTCACAAATGATGACACAGTTTCAGGACTCAATGTTGCCATTTCAGTCTTCTCAGATGACACTGGCTGCATCATTGTGAGAAGAAGCCTTATGCTCCCAGACCTTGCCTACAATTTTCCAGCATATCTTGGCATTTCACATTCTGAAAATGCTTCACCTTTTATTTTAAATCAATGGGAAATAGTCAAAGTCTTCCATGGATATTTTATATTTCCTATTATCTGCAGAAATTTGGTATTCTTGAAGTTGGACAAATTTTTAATTCTACCATCCTTGCCTCCTAGTAGTCCACACATTTTAGACTGCAATCTGGTTACTGAATATGACCACCTCATCCAAGGGGCTAATACCTCTTAGATACTGACTGTGTGAACGTTAGAATCGGCACAAGTTATGTGGGGTGTATAAACCTAAATTAAATGTTTGCAATGGCAATGTCTCTTCTGGACAAATCTCTGATTCTAAGAAGTAAATTAATTAGAAGGCAGTAGATTTATTGGTATGTGGAAGAGGATCAGATAATTTGGGGTGGATGGGTGATGAAGAGACAGGAAAAATTCCAGCAAATGAGAATGGAATGCTTTAGGCCTCTGGAGGCAGGAATTAAGAAGAAATAATACTTTGTCTCCTTACCTACTTCTATTTACTATCTTGAGTGACTAGTCCTTGGGCTATGAAAACAGCTAGTTTGCGGCAAAGAGTAAAGAACATAACAAAATAGTTTGAAATCCATGAGAGTTTTGTTGTTTCAGGAAAGAAGATTTTGCTCTAAGTCAACATGTGTTTTTCATTCACTAAATACTAAAATGCATCCCGTGGCATGTACTGTGCTTAGTTTCCTGGTATCCATGTTAGACAGGGAAAGGGGAATAGACAGAAAAATTCTAAGTAGGTAAAAGGAGGACACCCAAAGTCGAAGGATGAGTTGTTGAAATGTGGTGAGGTTGCAGCTAAAATAGCTGACAAGCATTTGCCTGCATGGATCTCCAGATACAGTGAAACATAAAGACATGCCAAGGTAGTCAGATGCCAGATTTATAAAGAAATGACTAAACTAAGTTGAGTTGTGGTCTTAGATTTGGAAAGGCATTAAGAGACACCCTGAGGATGTAAGCTTGTCTTTGGCTGGAACATAAAAGCAACAGAAAATATTGACTAGAAAATATAGTGTAGGCACTTGAGGGCAGGAATTGAAAGCACCAATTGGAATGCTTTGAGAACAGCACAAAGAAGACCATAGATAAAATTACTTCTTATATTCTACCACATGATGAATGTGCCATCTGAGACTACATCATGTGACATTTATGATTCCAGGGATGACATTATAGAGACCATGATCCCTGGGCAGGTTCCTGCATTTATCTCCTGTTCCAACCTATCCTAACTTAACACTTTTAACACTTTCCCGGATGAACCAGAACCACTTAGTACTTTTCCCTCTCTCCATGTTTCAGTCTTTTTACAAATTCTTCCATTTTCTCATCTTCCTTACAAGAAATTATTTAAATTTACTATATTTTTCCATCAAATGATCATATCAATAAAATATCTCTTTTTTCTTTAAATGGTAACTTAGTCTCCCTTTTAACTCTTAATTCTATTTAAAAATAAAGAAAATAGTGGTACACAACTATGTTTATTGTTCAAATAAGAAATTTGCAGATATTTGTTGATATTTGCCAACATCAGTTTTAATCTTTGTTATCCTGCATAAACTGGTAGTCATCTGGTAGATCAGTTGTAATTGGGATGACGTTCATAAACTGAAGATGGCTGATGAATTGTCGTTGAAAGAAAGGTAGCTGATGTATCAGATATCACTGGCACTGTAAACCGTGGGTTGCTCCCTTGGTGAACTTTCGAAAAATGACCTTCATCTGCAGATATGTTGTGATATCTATTTGGAAAATTTGAAGGCTCCACCATCAGTCCATTATAATTGCTCAGTATGGGAGACAAGATCCTGTACTGAGAAGTAGAAGTTGTAGTTGTAATGAAGTTCAAAACACGGCCATTTGCTTCCGTGTAGCTGCTTTGAGAGTGACCGTTGACAGTGGTCAACTGATTTAAAATAGCACGTTGATCCTCTACAATTTGTTCTGGTGGTCTAAATGACATTGATGATGGAGGAGAAAAATCACCTCTGATTGGGTTATTTATATCGCATATTATGTGGCTAGTTAGGGCTTTCTTATTAGAGGCATGTTTAAATTTGTAGAAAGTAAAAATGCACATTCTCCACTAGTGTCAGCCAGAAAAATAGAATTATTATTATCCACATTACACCCTGATTTAAAGTGCTTCTTTTTGGAAACTACAGCCAATGAAGATAACAGAGAGGCATTTTTAATCTCAACTCTTCTTTTTATTCTCACTAAAAGCTGGGGACAGGCTCGTTTAAAATTTGGATTATGATAGAAGTGCAGCTACAACCAAAGGAGAAAGATTTTAGCAATTTTTATCCAAAATAGAAGGCTACAATAAGCCTAACCTATAAAACCTCAGATTTCACGTTTACTATGCAAAGATAATATCATCAGAATATGAACATTGCTGACGATATTTTGAAGTTCCTTGTTTGGAAAATGCATATTTAAATATTATACTCATGAAATTTTAGGAGTTAGCATTTGCAGTAATGGTGAATGCCACTTTTTAAAAGCAGCTTTTCTACCTATATTTAGATTTCTGGTAAGATTCATAGTTGCAAGCAAAGTTTCTCATAATCTTGACTACTTAAGGCACTGTCCTCATTTTTCAGAAAAAAATAATGGATTTAAACACTAAGTTTTATACAATTTTCAAAATCCAGCTTTACATTCATATTACCGAAGATTGATGTATAAAATAAAATTTTATATATGTTACCAATTGGTAACAAAAATTTCCAAATACTTTGCTTAAAACAGAGACTTCTTTTGCTTCTGCCAGAAAGTCAGCTAGACAAGCAGACCTTTGAAAATTCTGCTGCACTTTACTAAACCCATAAAGATTAAGCTGTCTAACTAAACTTTTCATACTTCCAGTTCCAAATATTCTGAAAGGGGGCTTTATTTCCAAAACTTCCTTCTTAAAGACATCTTCATCAATCACTATGGAAGTTCCATTATCATCCCACCAGATGGATTTAAATTGGTCATTCCCAGCCATT
The DNA here is from genome assembly GCF_048564905.1 of Vicugna pacos. Classification (NCBI taxonomy): domain Eukaryota; kingdom Metazoa; phylum Chordata; class Mammalia; order Artiodactyla; family Camelidae; genus Vicugna; species Vicugna pacos. The sequence goes on along the minus strand of NW_027328741.1, from coordinate 81,974,439 downwards.
TTCCAGTGTTTTTTTCTAAATCTCAGTGAACGAAAATCATTATCTTCATCTGGTTCAGAGACACAAAGTGCCTAACATGGTGTTTTTATCAAGGATTCTTCAGACAAAGTCTGAAAAGCACTTTCTTCAAACATAGATCTCAAGTCCAAGTCCCCAGAGAATGATTGATCACACAATAGAGATTTACCAGAGTTTTCTGAACCTGTTGGTCTAAATTTACTAGACACATCCTGAATTTCTGAAGAAATATGTGCCATCTCAAATAACTTTTTCTACAGCTTCTTTCCTAATCTGCATGATTTTGAGCACTGCAGCTTCAAATGCTGCTTTGGTAGGCCTGCACAGATAAACTGCTAGTCTATAACAATGGTTCTCAACCTTAGTAGATGTGACATCTCAAAACGAGTTGTCTCCTAGCAACTCAAGTGTAACATTCAGCTAGTGTTTACTTCTCATTCATCCAGTTAATATGAAACATATAGGATGCTTATTTTTATAGTGTGATATGCAAATATTATCCACACAATATCTTTTTAAATAATTTAATTTTGGGGTCTATGAAATAAATCCAATCTCCATACTTTTGTACACAAATTTATATCAGATCCGTGAACAGAGTATAAATAATGTACAAAATATATAAAATAATTTTAAAGTTATGGAATTTAAAGTGAAATTTGTGCAAAACCTGTACAGAAAATGTAAAACTATTTCATCATCATTTGTAATTAAACTGAAATATAATTTGATTTGGAAATGGAAGTAGGTATTTATCTGTGTTGATTACAATAAGTAACTATATTCAAAACATGAGAAGAATAAATATCAGTTTATTTGGTATGTTTATAAATAAATGTTAAATATTTATGAAATAAAATTAGATTAAAATAATAAATCAAATGTAAGAAATTCCAAACGGGTCAATTTTTGTTTTAAATTGTAATTCAGTGCTATTAGTAATAAATGTAATTTAATATTCTAATCTAAATTACAGAAGAGCCAACCTTATTGTATATTTACAAATGTTTATTTTTTGCCATTCTTTCACTCAGAGGTTTCTCAGTCCCTAGAAGGAAAAAATTTTCTTGTCATCTTTATAATCCATTTTCTTGTGGATTCTGTTAAGTGTTTCAAAATGATGTTGATAAATACAGTTATGGACAAGGTCCTGTGTTCTATCAGCAGTGAATCCATTAAAGGGCAAAGAATCAAAAAACAAAGAAATAACAGTATATGTTGGTTGACGTGGAAAGACCAGGAAATGCATTTTAGGAAGCAATATGTTTCCCAGTCCTTAAACAGTTGGCATTGTAAGTATAATACAGCAATTTAAGGGAAGTGCTTTGTGTACTAATTGTAAATAACAGCTATGTTCTGTATCAGTAAACTGTAGTAAATCCAGTTCTTCCAAAATTTATATTCTTTATTTAGAAATAAATTCCATTAATTATAAGCCAAATTCAAATGAGTGATAAAATTTTAAATAAATAAATGTACACTCAAACTACAGTGTAAAATTTTCTTTCACTATCTGTAAATTCCATTCTAAATAAATAATAGCAACCAGACTTCATGGCATATTATAAGTATTATTAAGTATAGTTAAGTTGGACTTAGTGCTCATTCATAAATATTATTTAACATACAAAAATGAATATATGTTACACCACCCTTAAAAAAGAAAGAATTAAAAAATAACAATCTCAATAAATGTAGGAGAATTATTGACAGATCAGATCTTAATTTTTTATAAAAATATTCTTTACAAATTTGCTCTAGATAGAATGTAACTAAACATAATAAAAGCCTTATAGGAAAAACCCATGACTGACATCAAGTTCAATGTTAACATACAGGAAACTTTTCCTCTGGTCTAGTGATAAGAAAAAGTAGCTCATTTTGACAAGTCCTAAATTACACTACTAGAAGTCTTAGTCAGAAAAACTAGTCAAGAAAAATATAAAAGGCATCTAACTTGTAAAAAAGCAGTAAAGTTTTTACAGATGACATAATTCTGCATAGATAGAAAACTCCATAGGCTCCTCCAGTGACTGTTAGAACCAATGAACAAACATAGTAAACTTGCAGAATACAAAATCAATATACATATATATGTTGCATTTTTATATAGTAACAACAAATTATCAGAAAGATAAATTAGGAAAATAATTGTGTGTGAATTTATACCAACAAGAATAAAATAGGAATAAATTTGTTAAGTGAAATAAAAGAACTAAACATAGATCTATAAATTACAGGGGCAAGAAATATATGTAAACAAAATAAATAGAAAGATATTCTGTGCTCATGGACTGTGTACAATGTGAGGAAATATTCTAATCAAGTTTTTACATGTTCAATCTCCCCAGCACTAATTATTGAGGACAATGTCTTTACTTCATTTTATACTCTTGCTTCCATTTTCATGGGTTAATTGATCATAGGTGTGAAGGATTATATCTGGTTGCTCTATACTCTTCTATAGATTGATGTCTGTTTCTGAGCTGTATCATGTTGTTTTAATTACTAAAGCTTTGTAGGACTGTTTAACATCAGAGATCTTTACACCATTAGTTTTAATACTCTTTTTCAAGATTATTTTGGCAACTCATGTTCTTAGTGGTTACATATAAATTTTGAAATTATTTATTCTACTTAATGGAAAAATCTCATAGGTATTTTGACATGAATTACACTAAATATAGATTCCTTTGGTTAGTATGTTTGTTTCAACCACATTGTTTCACAACATTAACATAAGAGATCTTTTCATTCCTTTGGATCAGTTTTAATTTCCTTCACCAATATTTTCTGTTTTTTAACGTATAGGTTTTCACCTTACTTGTTACCTTCATTTCTAGATGTTCTTAACATATATATATAATTATATACATAATATTTTTAAACTCCTTTCCTACACAAATACAGCAGGCAGAATGCAGTGGCAAGACATATTCAAAGTCCTGAATGAAAGAAAATTTTAATCTAAGATACTTTATCAAGCAAGGCAATCTTTTAGAATAGAAGGAGAGATAAATAACTTCCACAAAAGGAAATACTAAAAGAATTTAGAAAGAGAAAAAGAAATAATGAAAGATCTACTCTAATTTAAAAGGAAGCAGGATGCCATAGAAAAGAGAAAAGTATAATTAGAAAGGCAATAGCTAAAATGACTTACAACAGAATAAATATCATGTTGTAAAACAGGACATCAAAATTTTTAAGGGCCAGAGAGTGAAACAGGACAATACAGAGTATTTTCTCCTTCTTTCTGTTTTCTGTAAAATGGGTAAGAGTTTGTATTCTTATCAGTTAAATTAAACAGATATTGTACAGGTCAATATAAATACAAAACAATGTAACCATAAGTCAAAATCTTACAATGAAGTCACAAAGCCAAAAGGAAATCAAGATAAAAGAAAACTTATCAAGCCACAAAAAGAAAAAGAAATGAACAAAAAGGAAATACCAAATCAACTGGAAAATGAAGTTCAAAATGGAAATAAACACCAGTCTATCAATAATTATCACAATGGTTAATGGACATTGTGGTTCAATCAAAAGATATATATTGTCAGGTGGGATAATATAACAAGACCCTACATTATGAAGCATACAAGAGACCTACTTTAGAAAGAGGAACAGATATCAATTGAAAGTCAGAAGTTGGAAGAATATATTCCATGCAAATGCACATAACAAGAAAGCAGGACTAGTAGTACTGACTTCACACAAAAGAGACTTTACAAGAAAGGACATAGACAAAGATAAACAAGGACATGATATAATGATTAAAGGAGCAATACTAAATGAGGGTATTATACTCATTAAGATATATGCACTCAATATAGGAGCACCTAAATACATAAAGGAAATACTAATAGATAATAAGAGAGAAATCATTGGGAACACAATCACAGTAGGAGACTATAACACCACATTACCATCACTGGAATGGTCTTTCACACAGAAAATTAATAAGGGAACAAAGATACTAATAGACATGATTAAATAATTGGAGTTGGTTGATACATTCAAAGCATTAATTCTACCCAAAACAGAATATACATTCTTTTCCAGTGCGTATGGTGCATTTTCTAGGAAAGATTATGAGCTCAGGCACTGAAGAAGTCTCAACAAATTTAAGAAGAAAAAAATTATTTCAAGCAACTTTTCTGTGTATAATACCATGAAAAAAGAAATCAATCACAGAAAAACAGGGAGAAAAATATCAGCATCCAGATTAAAAAACATGGTACTAAAACAAGTGGGGGGGTGATCAAGTAAAAGAAAATATAAAATATCTTAAGAAATATGACAAAACACTACACAAAGTCTAAGGAATACAGTTAAAGCAGACTTTAGAGGGAAGTTCATAGTGACAAGGCCCTCCTCAAAGTAGAAGAACAATTGCAAGTAAATAATCTAATGTTCTATGTAAACTAATCAAGAAAAGAAGAGCAAACAGAACCAAAAGTCAGCAGATAGAGGGAAAATTTAAAGAAGAAAGAAGAAATAATTGAAATAGAGATTAAAAAATAGAAAAAAATCAATCAAACTATTTTTGAAATAGTAAACAAAATTGACAAATCTCTGGACAGACTCACCAACAAGAAAAGAGAGAGAACACAAATAATATAAGAAATGAAAATGGAGAAACTACAAAGTGTACAACAAATTTACAAAATATCATAGGGGAATTACATGAGCAACTGCATGGAAACAAACTGGATAACCAGGAAGTAATGGATAAGTTTTTGGAAATATTCAGCCCACCAATATTGCATCTAGGAAAAAGTAACCATTTGAAAAGACAGATCACCAGAAATGGAATAGAATTATCAATAAAATAAAAAATCTCTGTAAACAAAATTCAGACCCAAATAGCTTCACTGGGGAATTTGACCAAACATGCAAAGAAAAATCCATACCAGTCCTCCTCAAACTCTTCCAAAAGATTTATATGGAGAGAGTACTCCCAGACTCACACCATAAGGCCAAAATTAACCTGATAATGAAACCAGACAAAGACACTACCCCAAAAAGAAAACTATAGGCCAATATCATTGATAAACATAGATGTAAATGTGCTTAAGAAATTATTAACAAACAGAATCCAACATCACGTAAAAAAAAATCGTGAACCATGGTCAAGTTTGGTTCATCCCATGAACACAAGGATGGTTTAACATATGCAAATCAATCAATTGTGATACACCATATCAACAAAAGAGAAGACAAAAATGATATGATCATCTCATTAGATGTAGAAAAAGGATTTGATAAAATTTAACACCTATTTGCAATAAAATTTCTTATCACAGTGGGCATAGAAGGACCATATCTCAACATAATGAAAGCTATTTATGAAAAAAATATAGCTAGCAAAATACTCAATGGTGAAAATCTGAATCCCTTCCCAAAAAACCTGAGACAAGACAGGATGCCCATTCTCACAATTTCAATTCAATATAGTCTTGGAAGTCCTAGCCACAACGTTCAGGCAAGAAAAAGAAATTAAAGTTTCCGACTGGAAAAGAAGAGGTAAAATTGTCATGATATGCAGACATGACACTATATACAGAAAAGTGTAAAAGCTTCACAAAAAAATTACTTAGGGTAAAAAAGGAACTGGGCAAGGTACCCAGAGTAATGTATAAAAACCAATTGTATTTCTTTACACTAACGTTGAATCAACAGGAAAACAAATTATAGAAACAACCACTTTTATAACTGCACCAAAAACTATAAAATATTAAGAATACCTCTGACCAAGTAGGTGAATGACTTATACATGGAGAACAAGAAAACATTGATTGAGGAAATCAAAAAACATTTGAAGAATTGAAAAGATACCCAATGGTCTCATAATGGAAGAAATAATATTGTTAAAATGGCAATACTGCCCAAGGCATTCCACAGACTTAATGTGATTTCCTATCAAATTATGCAAAACATTTCTTTTTAGGACTGAAACAAATGATCCTAAGATTTATATAGAAACAAAAAAGATCCATAATTTCCAAAACAATACTGAAGACAAATAAAGAGGCTGCAGCAATAACCCGCCTGGTCTCCATACACTATTGCAGAGCTACAATAATCAAAATGACATGTTATTGGTACAGAAACAGGCATATTTACCAATGGAACAGAATAAAGAGCCTAGGAATAGATCTACAGTCCAATGTACAATTAATATTTTACAGAGTAATCAAGAATATGACAGAGAAAAGACCATCTCTTCACCATCTGTTGTTGGGAAAACTGGATAGAGGCATCAGAGCAATGGAGTTAGAACACTCCATCACTCCATACACAAGAATAAACACAAAATGGCCTGAAGAGTTAAATATAAGGCAAGACACTGTAAATCTCCTAGAGGAAAACATACACAAAACACTCTGAGATAAATCTCAGCAATGATCTCCTAGAACAGGGTATCCAGGTAATGGATGTAACAGCAAAATTAATAAATGGGACCTAATTAAACTTATAAGCTTTTGCACAGCAAAGGGAACCATAAACAAACGAAAATGACAACCTACAGGATTAAAAAAAATATTTAGAAATGATGAAACTGACAAAGTCTTAATTTCCAAAATATAAAGACTTCATACAACCTAATAATAATAATAAAAATCAAGAAACCCTATCTGAAAATGGGCAGAAGCCCTAAACAAGCAATTCTCCATTAGAGACATATAAATGTCACATAGAAATATGAAAAAAAAATTGCTCACTGTCATTATCAGAGAAATGCAATTTAAACCTATAATGAAGTATCACCTCACGATAGTCACAATGGCCATCATTCAAAGTCCACAGACAATAAATTCTGGGGAAGCTGTGGAGAAAGTGAACCCTCCTACACTGTTGGTACAAGTGTAGTTTGGTGCTGTCATTGTGGAAAACAGGATGGGGATTCTTCCAAAGAATAAAAATAGACTTAACATAAAATCCAGAAATCTCACTTCTGGGTATATATCAAAGAGAACACTAATTCAAAAGTCACCTGCACCCCAGTGTTCTTAACAGTGATATATACAACAGCCACGAAATGGAAGCACCCTAATTGTCCATCAACAGATGGCAGTATGCAGAATTCATGCCATATTTACACAATGGAATAATATTCTGGCATAAAAAATGATACAGGAATGACATTTGCAGCAAAATGGATGTCCCTAAAAAGTGCCATTCTGATTGAATTATGCCAGAAAGAGAAAGAAAAATAACACATGACATGATATATGTAGAACCTTAAAAATAAATTTGGATGAGAACACTATGATTTGATCTACAAAACGGAAACACCCTTGCAGATCTACTTAATAATCTTATGGTTTCTACAGAAAGGGGATAGGACAGAATATATTTGGGAGCTGAAGATTTATAAATGTTATCCATTATATATAAAACTAGATTGTTTCAAGACGTCATTTGTATGACACAACGCAGTATGTTAAATATCGTGAAGATAAATTTAATAGGAACACAAATATATACATGAAGTGGAACACTGTGCTATACACCACAGATTGACACATTGTAAATGGCAGTATTTCAATGATAAATAAATGAATAAATAAGTAAATAAATAAATAAGTAAATAAATAGATAGATAACATTTAATAATAAAAGAAATACAAAGATTCACACTACTTAACATTCACTTCAAGAATCTAAGAGTAAACAAAGAATAAAGAAGAAAATTGAATGAATGAGAGTAAGGCAAATAACAAGAGAAACAATTGAAAAAATAAAAAAAATACCTAAGTCTGTTTCTTTTAAACATAAAGTGGACAAATGTTTAGGTTCACTAAGAAAATAAAGACTGAAATAAAATTAGAAATAAAAGGAAGCATATTACCAATGATGTTGTAGAGATGCAGAGCATCATAAGAAATTACCACTAGCCAACAAATTGAATGACCTAGAACAGAAGACAAATTCCCAGAAACATATGTCTTCCAATACTAAATCAAGAAGAAATTAGCAAGTAAAATTGTGCAAAAGTGTGTGTGAGTAAATCAGTAATCCAAACCTCACAAACCAAAAAATATTTACAAGAAGACTTTACTGGTGTATTTTGTCATACATTTGAAGACAATTTTTCACCAATTCTTCCCCAAATCTTCCAAGAATTTGAACGGGGTGAAAGTTTCCAAACTTGTTTTATGATGCCAGCTTTATTTGCATAACAATTTTAGAAAGGACACTATACGCAAAATATAGAATATTAGCCCTGATGTACGTTTGTGCCAAAATTCTCAACAAAACACAAGCAAAATGAATTCAACAACACATTCAATATATCATACACATACATGAGTAAAGAGATTTATCCCTGGGTTTAAGGATACTTCAAAATATTCAAATCAATAAAGGTGACATGCCACACTAATAGAATGAGAAGTAAAACTCACATAATCATCTCAATAGGTGCAAAAAGAGCATTGTATATAATACAACACCCTTTTAAGATACTCCCAACAAATTAAACTAACCCTGTCAGTGGCAAGATATCATATACACACAAACAGTGTGGAGAGAAGCGAAGAAGTTCCCTGTTTATTTATTCTTAGAAGAAGCATTTATACAGGACATGCACAATAACTCACATATCATCTAAGTTATAACAATGTTAATAAAATTTAACTATTTATGTCCCCATGCTCCTGCAGTAAGCACAGGATGTTATATGATAAAGGATTCTTTTAAAGTTCATCACGGAATTTCATTAAGTAGGCCATCTCTTATCCAGCAGGCTGTGCCTGTCTTAGGTTGTCTTCCTCTGAGGATCTTACCCAGCATAGGCTATCCAGCCATCCATACTGGATACATTTAGTAGGCCATTTCTTCTCCAGCCTGGATATGTGACATTCCTCACAGCTTGTTTACCAGTTCAGCCCATGGGCTTATTCTCTAGAGCCTTCTGACATGGGCCTACAAACACAACATCCCTTGACAGAAAAATGGATGAAGAAAATTTGATGTATATATGCAATGGAATCAATACTTTGCATTCCTATCAACAGTGTCCACGGTGTTCCTTTTTCTCCACAATCTCACCAACATCGATAACTTTTCTTTTTGAAGAGAGCCTTCTGACAAGTGTGAGGTCTTGTCTCAGTTTTGGCTTATGACTTTCCTAGTAATTAAATCTGTAAACATATTTTCATGTGTCATTTAGCCAACTTTATGTTTTCTACAGAAAATTGATTCAGATCTATCTATTCAGTTTCTATGGACTTTTTTTTAATTGGATTGTTGGTCTTTTTTGTTGTTGTGGTGTATGAGTTTGCCATTTATTTTGGATATTAACATGAATGGAAAATATCTCTTTCAAATATATTCTCCCATTTTGCTGGTTGAATTTTAATTTTATTGATCATTTCTTCTGCAGTGTAGATGTGTTTAGACTGATACAATAATCATTTCTTAGTTTTGCTTCTGCTTCCCTTGGCAGAGGAGACATATGAAAAATCAAATTAAGTCAAGTGTACTTCTTATATTTTACCCTAGGATTCTTTGTTCTCAGGTTTTAAGTTTTATATATCCAGGAGTGGAATTGCTGGGGGATATGATAGGCCTATATTTATTATTTAAAGGCACTTCCATACTGTTTCCAAAGTGGTTGCACCAATTTTCATTCCCAAAAACAGCGTTGGAGAATCCCTTTTTCTCTACAACCTCCAAAGTCTTTAATATTTGTAGACATTTGGATGACAGCCCTTCTCAATAGTGTGATGTAAAACATTGTTTAATTTTTGTCTTGCCTTTGTATTTTGATTAGCAATGTGAGTATATCTTTATGTTCCTGTTTGTCATCTGTGTGTCTTCTTTGGAGAATTGTCTTCTGTTCATTTTCTGGCTGAGTTGTTTGTAGATATTTGAATTGGAGTTATATGAACGATTTGTGTATTTTAGAAATTAGCCTCTTGTTGATTGCATTGTTTCCTAATGTTTTCTCCCATTTGGAAGTTCATATTTTCATTGTGTTTATTTTGATATGTTGAAGCTTTTAAGTTTAATTAGGATCTATTTGATTTTCTTGCTTTTAATGTTTTCAGATTTGGAGAGTAACATAAGAAAACTTTACTACAATTTATCTCTTGTTTTGCCGATGTTAGTTTCCAGGAGTTATCTTGTGTCATTTATTTGATTCAGATATTTAATACATTTTGAGTTTATTTTTGTAAAAAGTGCGAGGGAGTGTTCTTATTTCATTGATTTACATGTTGCTGTCTAGTTTTCTCAACATCACTTGCTGAAGACTGTGTTTTAGGCATTGTATATTTTTGTTTACTTTGTCATAGTTTAGTTGACCATAAGTGTGATGTTATATTTCTGCCTCTGTGTTCTGTTCCATTTATATCGCTGTTTGTTCATTTTCCAATATTGTGCTGTTTTGATTACTGTATTTTTCTAATAAAGTCTGGTTTCTGGGAGGGTTATGGTTTATGCCTCCAACTTTGTTCTTTTTGCTCATTGTTTCTTTTACAGTTCTGTTTCTTTTGCAGTTCCTTACAAATCTTAGGACTGTTTTTATTTCTGTGGAAAATATCATGTAGTTCGATCTGAATCACTTTATATCTGTAGACATTATTTGTAGTATGTATATTTTAACAATATTAATTCCTCTAAAGTAAGACCTTGAGATTTCATTCCATTTCTTTGCATCATCTTCAAATTTCTTTTTCAGTGTCCTATTGATTTTATTATCTTGGATTTTTCATAGGTTTTTCATTTTTTATCTGATTTCAAATGTATGTTTTAAAATTATGTTATATTTCATTGTTAGTGTAAATAAATGTGACAGTTATTGTATATAAATCATGAATCATGCTGCTTTGCTAAATGTCTTTATTAGTTTTAGTTGTTGTGGTGTGGAGAATATTTAGGGTTCTCTATATAGATTATTATGTCATCTAAATTAAAAACAGTTTTACTTCATTCAATACAACTTGAATAAATTTTTTTCTAGTACAATTGCTGTTGTTGGGACATCCCATAGTGTGTTTAATAGAAATGGTGAGTGTGGGCATCCTTGTCTTATTCCTTAATTTGGCTTTCAGTTATTCACTTTTGCATATTATGTTGTCTGTGGTTCTGTAATTAATGACTTTAGTTATGTTGAGATATATTTCCTGAATCCTACTTTGGTAAGAGCTTTCTGTTGTTGTTGTTGCTGTTGTTGTTGTTGTTGCTGTTGTGCTTTTGTAATGAATAAATGCTGAATATTGTGAAATTGTTTTTATGGGTTTTTTGGGATGACCACCAGTTTTCTCTTTTTCTTTTATAATGTGTTGTATCAAACTGATTGATTTGTGTATGTTGAACTTCTCTTGTGACCCTGCAATGAATCCAATTTGATTATGGTGTATGATACATTTTAGGTATTGCTGGATTTAGTTTGCTAATAATATTTTGTAGAATATTTGAATCTAAATTAATCAAATATATTGGCTTGAAGTTCTCTTTACCCGTACAATATTGGTTTTGCTATTAGGGTGATGAAATTTTCATAGTATTAATTTGGGGGTTTCCCACATCTTCACTATTTTTGAATAGTGTGGAGAGTATAAGTCCTGCTTTGTATTTTTGAACAGTTATCCAATGGAGCTGTTTAAATCTGCACTAATGTTTAAAAATTTTTTTAAATGCAGATTCTATCTGTCTTCTAGTAATCAGTTTGTTCAAATTATTTTTTCTCCTTATCTCTTAGTTTTTCTAGACATTTGTCTATTTCTTCTAAGTTGTCCAGTTTATTGGCATGTAAGTGTTGACAAAATGATCCTTTTTTTGTATATCTGAGGTAATAATTGTTATTTCTCTTTTTTTATTTCTTACTTTATTTCTTTGGAGCATCTCTCTTTCTTCATGATGCACCTGGATATAGGTTATTTGATTTTGCTTATCTTAAAAGAAAACATAAAACAAAATCTTTGGTTTTACTACACTTTTGCATATTTTTTCTCTCTAATTTATATTTACACCTGTAATATTTAGGATCACGTTTTTTTCTTTTTTTAACTTTTTTTATTTGTTTAGAGTCATTTTACAAAGTTGTCTCAAATTCCAGCATAGAGCACAATTTTGCAGTTCCAATGAACATATATACATTTGTTATCCCATTTTTTCTTCTGTGAGCTGCTGTTAGATCTTTTATATATTTTCCTGTGCTATATAGTTCAAACCTGTTTATCTATTCTATAATTTTGACTTCCCAGTCTATCTCTTCGCGCCCCTCACCACGTTGGCAACCAAAATTTTGTTTTCTATTTCTGCGAGTCTTTTTCTCTTTTGTATTTGTGCTTTTTTTGTTTTGTTTTGTTTGTTTTTAGATTCCACTGATAATCCATCTCATATGGTATTTTTCTTTCTCTTTCTGGCTTACTTCACTTAGACTGATTTTCTTCAGGGGCATCCATGTTGCTGAAAATGGTGATATGTTGTCAATTTATATGGCTGACTAGTATTCTATTGTATAAATATACCACCTGTTCTTTATCCAGTCAACTGTCGATGGACATTTAGGCTGTTTCCCTATCTTGGCTATTGTAAATAGTGCTGGATATGAAAATTGGGGGGCAGGTGTAATCCTGAATTGGGGTTCCTTCTGGATTTATTCCCAGGAGCATTATTTCTGGGTCATATTGTAAGTCTATTCCTAGGCTTTTGAGAAATCCCATCCTGTTTTCCACAGTGGCTGCACCAACTCTATTGCCACTAGCAGTTAAGGGCGGTTCCCTGTTTCCCACAGCCTCTCCAGCATTTGTCATTTGTGGATTTTTGAGTAATGGCCATTGTGACTGGTGTGAGATGATACATCATTGCAGTTTTGATTTGCATTTCTCTGATAATCAGTGAAATTGAGCATTTTCTTATGTGCATTTTGATCATGTGTATGTCTTCCTTGGAGAATTGCTTGTTTAGGTTTTCTGCCCATTTTTGAATTGCATTGTTTATTTTTTCTTATTCAGGTGAATGAGCTGCTTATATACTCTGGAGATCAAGCCTTTGTCTTTTTCATATGCAAATTTATTTCCCATTCGGTAGGTTGTCTTTTTATTTCACTTCCTGTTTCTTATTTTGCAGAACCTTGCAAGTTTCATTTTGTCTCATTTATTTACTCTCGCTTTTATTTCTTCTATGAGAAAATTTTAGAGACGTATGTCACATAATATTTTGCCTATATTTTCCTCTAAGAACTTTATTTTATATTGTCTTATGTTTAAGCCTTTGATCCATTCTGAGTTTATTTTTGTTTATGGTGTTCTAGCTTCATTGGGAGTGTTCTAGTTTCATTTACGTGCTGCTGTCCAGTTTTACCAACACCATTTGCTGAATGGACTGTCTCAATTCCATTGTATTTTCTTGACTACTTTGTCTAAGTTTAATTGACTAAATGTTTGCGGGTTCATTTCTGGGCTGTCTATTCTGTTCCATTGGCCTATATGTCTGTTTTCCTACAAATATAGTGCTGTCATGTTGACTGCAGCTCTTTACTATTATCTGTTTCGTTAGCGCAAAGAAATGCCACTGATTTTTGAACCTTAATCTTGTAACGTGCTGCATTGCTGAATTCTTCTATCAACTCTAGTAATTTTTGTCTGGATCTTGAAGGGTTTTCTATGTATAGTAACATATTATCTGTATGTAGTGACTTTTACCTCTTCCTTTCCAATTTGCATCCATTTACTTCTCTCTCTTGTTTGATTGCTGTGGCTAGGATTTCCAAGATTAGATTGAGTTGGAGTAGTGATTGTGTGTATCCTTGTCTTGTCCCAGATTTTAGTGGGAAGATATTAACTTTCTCACAATTGATTACTTTGCTGGCTGTATGTTTGTTTTCTATAGCTTTCATGATGCTAGATATGTTCCTTCTATGCCCACTTTGGTGATAGTTTTCATCATCGGTGGGTGTTGAATTTTATCAAATGCTTTTCCTGCATTTATTGAGATAATCATGTGGCTTTGGTCCTTTCCCTTGTTTATGTGCTGTATTACAATTATTGACTTGCATATGTTGAACCACCCCTGTGTCCCATGATCCCCAATTTTCCATGATGTATAATCTTTTTTCTGTGTTGTTGGATTCTATTTGCTACTATGTTGTTAAGGATTTGATGTCTGTGTTCATCAGAGATAGTGGCCTATAATTCTCTTGTTTGGTAGTGTCTTTGCCTGGTTATGGTATGAGGGTGATTTTGGCTTCATAGAATCACTTTGGGAGTATTCCTTCCTATTTACTCTTCTGGAGGATTTTGAGAAGTACTGGTATGAGCTTTTCTTTGTATGTTTGGTAGAATTCCGCAGTGAAGCCGTCCGGTCCTGGACTTTTATTTGTAGGGAGGTTTTTTATTGCTATTTTGATTTCATTTCTAGTGCTCTGCTTGTTCAAGGGGTCAGTTTCTTCTTGATTCATTCTTGGTGGACAGTATGTTTCCAGAATATTGTCCGTCGCCTCTAGGTTATCCAGTTTGTTTCCATATAATTTTTATAATATTTTCATATGTTATTCTGTATTTCTTTTTTATTTGTTGTAATTTCTCCATTCTCCTCTCTTATTTTGCTTATTTGTGCTCTCTGTCTATTCTACTATTTGAGTTTGGGAAGAGGTTTTTCGATTTTAGATAGTTTTTCCAAAAACCAGATTTTGGATTGGTGGAATTTTTTCCCATGGTCTTTTTAATCTCTATTTTATTTATTTCCTCCCCAATATTTATGATTTCCTTCCTTCTGCTGCATTTGGGGTTTTTTCTTCTTCTTTTTCTATTTCATTCTGCTAGTGGGCTAAATTGTTTATTTGTGATTGTTCTTCATTTATGAGGAAGGCCTGCATTGCTATAAACTCCCCTCTCAGCACTGCTTTTGCTGTGTCCCATAAATTTTGTATTGTTTTGCTTTCATTTTCTTTTCAAGGTACTTTTTCATTGCAGCTTTGATTTCGTCATTGACCCATTGGTTTTTTAATAACATATTACTTAATCCCCATGTTTTCCTTTGTTTTCTTGTTTCTCTGTTGTTCATTTCTAGCTTCATGGCATTGTGGTCAGTAAAGGTGCTTGAGTTTATTTCTATCTTCTTAAAATTGCTGAGAATTCTTTTGTGGCCAAGTATATCCTGAAACCTGAAAATGTCCCATGTGCACTTGAAAAGAATGTATATACTATTTTGTGGGGGGTACAATGCTCTGGAAATATCCACCAAGTGTAATATTTCTATTGTATTATTTAAATTCACTGTTGCCTAATTTATTTTCTGTCTCAGTGATCTGTCCAGTGATGTTAATATAGTGTTGAAATCTCCAACTATGATTAGATTTCTGTCACTATCCCCCTTTATATCTGTTAATAATTATTTTATGTATTTAGCTGCCCCTCTATTTGTTGCATATGTATTAACGAATGTGCTATCCTCATCTTGTATCACTCCTTCAATCATTATAGAATGTCCTTCTTTATCTTTCTTTATGTCCTTTGTTTTTAAGACCATTTTGTCTGAAATCTGTACCGCAACACTTGCTTTTTTGGCTTTTCCATTTGAATTGAAAACCCTTTTCCTTCCTTTCACTCTCAATCTTTATGTGTCCTTCCCCTTAAAATTTGTCTCTTGTATGCATCATATTGAATGTTCTTGCTTTATTATCCAGCATGCCACTCTATGACTTTCGACTGGAGCATTTAGTCCATTAACATTTACAATAATCGATGATATGTTTGTGTTTATTGCCATTTTGACCTTTTATTTGCAGTTGATTTGATATTTCCTCTTTGTTCCTTTCATCTTCCTTTTATGGTTTGTTCATTTTCCTCTGTATTATCATGAATTTTATTTTGTTTCAGTGACTACCTGATAAGTATTTGTCTTGTTGTTACCCTTTTTTATGTCTTTTAGACCATTATTGAAACTGTTTTTATTAAACACATAGTAACATGATCTCAAACCCATCATACCGAGAATAAAAATTTTAAAAGGAATGACCAAAAAAATAAATTCTCTATTTTCCTTCCTCCCTGTCCCACTCTCAATGATTTGTATATGTTGTTTTAAAATATTGTGTGTATTTTATTTGTTATTCATGAGTTATCACGTTTCCAGCTGTGAGTTTCACATTTCTGAAGGATCCTGCTGCTTTTCTATTTAGAGTAGACTTTTCAATATTACTTCTAGCATGGGTCTATTGTTGCTAAACTCTTATAGCGTTTTCTTGTCTGTGAAATACTTTATGTCTCCTTCTACTATAAAGGATAGGCTTGCTGTTTAAAGTATTCTAGGGTATATCACTTTTTCATTCAGGAATTTGAATATCTTTCCACTCCATTCTGGCCTTTAGTATTAGTTCAGTGAAATCAGCTGGGAGCCTTATGGGAATTAATTTGTAACTCACACTTTGTTATTCTTTTGCTGCCTTTAGGATCATTTCTTTATCCTTGACTCTGGCCATATTAATTATATGTCTTGGTGTGGGCCTATTTGTTTTCTTCCTGTTAGGGACACTCTGAGCTTACTGTACGTGGATATCCGATTCCTTCTTTAAGTTTGGGAAGTTCTCAGGCATGATTTCTTCAAACACCTTTGCTATCCCCTTTGATCTTTCCTCCTCTTCTGGGACTTGTAACATGCCAGATTGGCATGCTTTATATTAGCCCATAGGTCTCTTATGCTTTTTTCATTTGTTTCTCATTGTTTCTCTTGTAGCTCTTCTGATTGAAAGCTTTCTCTTTTCCTGTATTCTAAGTCACTAATTCATAACTCTGTGTTGTCCAGTCAGCTTTGCGAAACCATTTGATCATTTCTCATCTCGGTGAACGTGTTTACCTATTCTACTCGGCTCTTCTTTATACCTTCCATTTCATTTTTAAAATATTTTATATCTCTAAACACTATCTTTTATTTCCATCAATAAGTAGATCACTACTTTTTTGAAATCTTGATCTAGCAGGCAATCGATATCTATTTCACTGATTGTTCTTTCAGGGGATTTCTCTTATTCTTTTAATTGGGAATGGTTTCTCTGCTTCATCTTGCTCCTACCTCTCTGGCACTGTGGTTTATGGAGCATCAGTTATCTACTTTGGTCCTAAAGGAGTTTATCTACCTAATGCCTATATAGTAATACAACTGAGAAAAAAGAAAAAAGAGAGAGAGAGATAATAAATTTTACAGAAGGGAGAAATAAAGGTTTGAAGACAATGTATAATGAATAATAGAAAAGCAAGTTGAAGCAGAGTTTTGAAAGATAATAATAATAAAAATATTTTTTAAAATGTAAACGGGATTAAAATGGGGGTATGTATAATTGCCTAAGAAGTAAAAATTAAGAGTGTAATAGAAAATGGAAGAGGTAAAAACAGATTAAAACAAGGGGGTGGTCTGTGTCCTCCTGGAGACTGTGTACTTATAATGTGAACTCTTGCTGTATTCATCCTGTTTGGAAGCTGAGCTTGCTTTTTCCAGAGGCCCTCCATTGATACCCTTATTTGTGCTGCTCCCAGGGCCTGTCAGCAAGCAGATTGCTCCTACTTCCAACACATGTTCCAGAGCAGCTCTCTTTACTGTGGGCTGGCTTGTCACTGCCCTGCCCGATGCTGCAGTCAGATGTTTCAGACTGACCAGGCAGGAGTGGGCATTATGCCCTCTCCCATCCACATGGTCAGTGGCTCCACTCCAGCCCAAAATGTGGGGGTCATCAGTCCCCTCAGAGTGCCAATCTCTCCTCTGCTCTGTGTCACTGTACTGTCTGCCTCAGGTTGGCAAACAGGAATTGGGCTCAGGGTAGACTGAGGAACATCCTTGTCCCTGTTTTGTGACAAAACTCAGATTCTTGTTTGTCTTGGCAGAGCAAGTTCTCTGAGGAAATAAGACGGAATTATCCTACATGCCTCAGGCTGTAGACAAGTCCCCATCTTGCGCTTGAGGCTGCTAAGTCCTTAGGAGTGGATGCAGGTTTTGCCCCCACTGCCACCTGGATGCAAAGCACCAGAGACTACGGTGGCTGTGTCTGAGCCCCAGCTCTCTAAACCTAGAAAGTTTTGTGGATTTTCAGAGATGGGGAATACACCTTTACCCTCCCAGAGCACTTCTGCCCTCTTGTTTTGTGGAGGGCCCTGGTTGTTCTGCCCTGTGCACCCACAACAATGGCACACAGCCCCCTCCATTCCCCGAGCTGTCTCAGTGCAGCCATCCCCATTTTCAACCCAGCTTGTGCAGCATGGCACTGCCCTCAGCTGCCTGGATGCATCTTGGGCTGGATTTCACATGGAACCTCTGTACCTTTTTATCTTAGTTCTGTCAGTCAACTTATACTCTGTAGAGATCCAATCCTTGGAGTCTCCCCTTCCATCATGCCGAACTCTCAGTTGGAGAGGGGTGAACCAGTGAATGAGAACCAGTCCTTCTTAGCTGCTTCCTCCCTGTGGGACCTGTCCCAATCTGCTTTGCCTTTTCTTCTTTCTTTCTTCCTTTTCTCATACCAGATTTTTGCATCTTTATCTTTTGAAGGGGATAATGTTCTATCAGAGTTCTGCAGGTTCTCTGGTTAGCTGAGTGGTTCTGTGGATGAGTCTTGTTTCATTTGTGGGAAAGGGTGAGCTACAAGCATCCTTCTACTACACCATCTTGCCCTCCACCCCCAAAAACTTTCACTATATGGTGGAAGATAAACACAGCCTGGAAATAGACGGGAAAGATATTTCATGGAAATGACAAGAAAGTGCAGATTTCAATGCTCAAATTATGCAAAATACATTTTAAAATAAGGGTCAGAATGAAAGAGAAATATGAGATTACATAAAGTTAAAGAGATCAATATAAAAATAGAGTATTACACTCATTAAATTATATATTGAACCAACACTGTAGATCCTAAGTATATAAAGAAATATTAGTAGACATGAAGTAATTAATTCATTATAAAACAATATTATTAGATGAGTTTAACACCTCAATATTCTGATGACCATATCATTCAGAAAGAATATCTGTAAGGAAACAGAGATCTTAATGTCATATTAGATCGTTTGAACCTTAATGAGCTATTGGAAACTGTATCAGAAAAGGAGAACTCATAAGCTTCTCAAGTGTGCACAGGATGTTTTCTAAGGAATTAACCACAAATTATGTCATGAAATGAGCCTCAGGATCTTTAAGCAAATACAGTTTACAGCAAGTATTTTTCCATACACAAAATTATGAAACTATGCATCAACTCTAGAAAGAAGAACAAGAAAAGCACCAACATGAGATTTAACCACATCATTTAAAAAAATAAAATAAAACAATGTCAAATATGAATTCAAAGTGGTAATAAAATCATACCTCGGAACAAAGTACAATGAAAACACAGTTTCATTAAATGTATGAGATGTAGTAAAGGCAAATCTAAGAGGGACGTTTAGAACAACACAAGAGTTCTACAAGGAGAAAGAAAAACCTCACACATAGGACCAAGCATACCACCCAAAATAACTAGAAATAAGAACCAACAAAACCCAAAGGCAGTAGAATGAGTAATCTTTAATGATTAGGTTGAAAATAAATATAATAAAAATTAAAAAATAAATTAAAAATCCTAAAATCAACAGCTTTATTTTTTCTTAAATATATTAACAAATTGATAAGCACTTAATCAGGCTTATCAAGAAATACAGAGTGGACCTATACAAAATAATAAATGAAACAGTAGAAATAACATCTGATATTACAGAAATACAAACACAGATTATGTAAGCACTCTGAGCAGTTACGTGACAAACAACTCGACGACCTTAAAGAAATAGAAAATTTCTTGAATCGTACAACCTGCCAAAACTGAATAAAGAGAAAACAGAAAACTTGAAAAGAGCAATCAGTATAAGTTAAATAAAATCTATAACTTTAAAAACACCCCTTGAACAAAATGCCTGGATGCCCTCACTAAAATCTCTTTCCTCCCAACTATTTCAAAAAATGAAGGAGGAAGGAAAATTCCCAAAGTTATCCTTTGAGGCCACCAATTCCATGATAACAAAACCAGTCACAGACACTACAAAAAAAAGTAACGAAAATGTAAAGTCAATATCCTTGATGAATATACTCTCAAAATTCCTCAAAAATCATCAACAAATTAATCCAGCAGTTCATAGAAAGTATTATACACGATGACCAGTTGGATTCCTTCCAGAGTCACAAGGATGGTTCAAAATACACGAGTCAATCAGCATGACTCATTTTTAATAAAGGAAGGACAAAATTCACAGGGCCATGTCAATACACACAGAAAAACCATTAGACAAAATTCAACATACATTCATGATCAGAAGTCTCATGAAAGTGATTAAATTAGGAAAATCTCTCAACTTACTAAAGGCCATATATAATAAATTTTAATACTCAGGGGAAAGACTAAAGACTTCTGGGTAATTTCGGGAAAAACAGAAGGATTCCTACTCTCAACACTTCTGTTCCGTGGTAAAAGAAGAAAGGAAAAGGAAAGAAGAAGAAGTAAAGAAAGGCAAAATGGAAAGAAAGAGACAAAATTGACACCATTAATGATGACATAACAATCTACATAGAGTCCTAAGGGCTCTACACAGACTATTATGAACAATAAAAAATTTCAGCAAGGGAGCAGGGTATAAAATTAATGTAAAGAATTCTCTTGCATTGCTACACATTAATCATGAGATACCCTAACATGTACGTTGAATGCAATACTATTTAAAATCCCATCCCACCGAATATCTTGGAATAAATGTAACCACATATATGAAATATCTACACACGGAAAATTAAAAAGCATTGACAAAGAAATTAAAAAAGATTCAAAGAGTTGGAAAGATGTGCTCTGGATTGAAGGAGTTAACATTGTTAACATGGCCTTACTAAACAAAGAAACCTATAGATTTAGTGCAACTCGTGTTATGAAGCTTTAGTATTTCCCACAGAACCAGAAAAATATAACTCTAAGTTTTACATGAAACTATTAAAAATTGCCAAAATAATCTTCAGGTAAAACAACAAATCTGGAGGTATAAATCTCCCAGTTACCTTACTATAATACAAACCTACAGTAATAAAAACAGCATGGCATTGGCACAGAGATATAATCCATAAAAACATATAGAGAGCCTAGAAATATTTCCACACACCTATGAGTAATGGATGAATGATAAATGAGGCAAGAGTACACAATGGAGAAAAGACAGTCTCGTCAAAGGATGGTGTTGGGAAAGCTGGACGTCTTCATGTAAAACAGTGAAATTAGAGCATTCCCTGACATCATATACAAAAATAAACTCCAAGTGCATTAAGGACCTAAATGTAAGACCTGATACCTTAATTCTGCTAGAAAGGAATATAGGTGATACCCTATTGGATATATATCATAGGAATATTTTCTTATATCAGTCTCTTATGGTAAAAGAAATAAAAGCAAAACTAAGCAAGTGGGACCTAAACAAACTTAAAAACTTTTGCACAGATAAGTACACTATCAATGAAATGAAAACATTGCCTGTGTAATTGGAGAACATATATGCAAACAATGCAAGTGACCAGGGGTTAATAGATGTAGGTTAATAGATGTAACATGGATTTAGGTTACCCAACTCAAGATGAAAAACAAAAGTCCAATCAAAACCAAGAGCAGAGTACCTGAGTTAATATTTTTCCAAAGAAAACATATAGATGAGTAACAGGCAGGTGATAAAAATGCTCAACATTACTAATTACTAGGTAATTGCAAATCAAAACCACAATGTGTTATCACTTCACACTGGTCAAATGGCTATCATCAAAAAGTCTACTAATAGTAAGTGTTGGAGACAATATGGAGGAAACAAATCACTTGTATACTTTGGTAGGAATGTAAATTGGTACAAATTCTATTTAAAACACTATTCAGATTTCTTTAAAAAGAAAAAAGAGAACTACAATATTACACAGTAATAACTCTCCAAGGATAAATCGGGGGAGAAACACTAAATTGAGAAGAACTAATGTTCACAACAGCACAGTTTATAATATGCAAGACAGGGAAGCAATCTAAGAGTCCACAGTAGACTATGGACTTAAGAATATATGATGGTTCTATAAATATGCAATGGAATAATACTCAGCCATGAAAAATTATAACACATTGCTATTTCAGCATCATGAATGGACCTAGTAAATACTTTGTTTAGTGAAGTAATTTAGACAAAGACAAAAGTATATAATTTAATTTATATGTGGAATCTAAAGAATAACACTTATCTGTTTACATCTATCTAAAGCTATCTATTGATAGATGATAGATAAATAATTAGATAGAAGGATATATACATAGGCACATGATAGATAGGTAGATAGATAGATAAATAGATAGATTGATAGAAACATGGTAGAAGGATAGAGAGATTTGATAGACAAGACTGAAGCAGACTTAAAGAAACCAGTAAACATTTATGTTTACCAAAGATGAAGGGAAAGGCAATTTAATGGTAGGACATTGACAAATACAATGTAATATACATAAAGGAGATAAACAACAAGGATAATCTGTATAGATCACTGAGTTATTCACAATAACATAAAATAATTGCATGTTAAAATTATTGTAATCATTTATAATGCAATATAATCTACAAAGATGTTGGAATCACTAAGTTGTACATCTGAAACTACACAATATAGTACATCTACTGTACTTCAATTAAAATTAAAACATCTCATGTATAATTTAGTCATTTTTGTGCTGATAGCATCTTCCTTTAATATTGTTTTATTTTTACTCTTTACATTTTATGACTACAGATTAAAATTGTTTCTTATACTGTTGTGAACAACTTACCAGATTGATGTATCTATATTTTTTGCAACTGATTTCCTATTTTTCTCTCTTTAATCCATATAGAATAGTAGCATTTAAAAACATACCCAAAGAAACAGTTGCAAATTTCTTGTGGTCTCTGCTTAGCATTTTGTTCAATGTTTTGTGTATTTTTGCCACTTTATTTTTCTTAGAATAGCTCTTTTCTGCACCTTTTGTAAGATGTGTCTGTTTTGCTTTTTTAAACCTTTCAGGTTTTGTTTGTCTGCTAAAGTCTTTATTTTCACTTTATATCTAAGCGATAACTGAGCAAGGTAGAGTATTCTTAGTTGAAAGATTTTTTATATCAGTAGTTTGAAAATGTCATTTTATTTACCCTTGGCATATGTTTTCTGCTCAGAAATCTGCTGATAGCCTAATCGGGGTTCCTTTCTAGATTATCATAACTTTCTTTCACTGCCTTTAAAATTTTACTGTGTCATTCACTTGCCAATTAGCATATGACATATCTTGAAGGAGGTCTCTTTGTCTTAAAGTTATTGGTGTTTTGTCGGCTCACAGACTTGTATATCAGTTCCTTACCCAGGTTCGGGAAGTAATCAACTATTACTTCTTTAAATAAACCATCAGCTGCCATCTAATTTTCTTCTCCATCCAGGATTTCACTCAATTGTACACTTCCTGAAGAAGTCTGATGGCTATTGTAGAATTTCCTCACTTTTTACTATCTTGTATCTTTGCCCTCTCCTATCATTTCTAGTTTTGTTTTGGTGACTTTGCTAATCTCTCTTCCACAAAGACAGTCTTCTTCCAATGCTTTCTGTTGCATTCTTCATCTCATTTACTAAGTTCATCTGGTCCTCAAACAATGTTTGGTTATTTTACAGTTTCAGTCTATTAGGTAATGTTTTACTTACCATCATTTATTTTAATTCTGAGCTCACTAAACTGCTTTCTGAGTTTTGTTTTTATATTGAGTTTCTGTATGACACCTATTTGGATTCTCTATTAGTTATATGGCAACATTCCATGACTTCATCTTTGTTTACTGCAAGGTTGACATTGTGTGAGTGTGTGTGTGCGTGTGTGTCTGCATCTGTGTCGGTGTCCGTGTGTTTGTATCTGTGTGAGTGTGTGCCCTAGAATGTTACTGTGATTGGTCATGGTCTTGGTAAATTATTGCTCTGATGACACTAAATAACATATAGGGAGTTGGAGTCCTTGCTTTTTTGATCTGGTAGTTTAAAATACTGCACAATATTTGGTTTTATTTACCTGAGCTACCTCTGATAATAATTGAAAATGGCACTTTCCAGTCGTTACTGTCTGGATAAATGATTGCGTATATTGTCAATTCTTGGACATCTCTGGTAGCTGATACCACTGTAGTCACTGGGAAGGTGAACCATTCCTTTTATCTGTTATTCCTTGAGACTCAGTGTACACATTGAGGAAAGGTGTAAAGACAGGTGGGTAGTTGGAATCAAACAAGTGTCTTAGCCATGTCCAGTGTTGCAAGGTACCTTGTCTCCACCACTGTGAATGGGGAGTAGGGAAAGTGTCATGAATGTCTGAGTGTTTGAAGGATGGAATTTCTGTCTCCATTGTGGCTCCGTCTTAGTTACCTGTGACCATGAGTACTGGTGCAGTTGGAGACTGAAGTTGTGTGAGCCACTGAGACCCTGTTTCTACTGGGTACTCTGAACCTGTGGGCTCAGATACCCTAGTCAGTGGGCCTTGGATGCAGGCACCAACACTGCTCTTCCCTCAGTTCAGCCTCCTTTATTTATTTTACCCCATCAAACTTCAGCTGTACACATGCGTTCTGGAGTATTGTTTTGTGTTGTACTTATTTTTGTTGAAATGTGATCATTTCACTGACTGTAGATTTAAGTGGAGAGGCAGAAATAGCTTAAACTTATGTCACTTTTTTAAAACTGTATGCATTTTCATTAAAAAGCTTAAATTCTACTAAGGACATTATAAGAACAGTAAAGAAATTGAACATATCACCTCCCTTAATTTCAGAGTACTACAAAATATTTTGTTTTTCCTGGGTTCTTTTCTTCAATGTTTTTCCCACATACATGCACATTTTATTACAATATATGCCTATAATCTCCTTAAAATCATTTAAATTATTAAAATATTTCTCTGTGCTGTAAATATAGACCTGTTGCTTCTCTAATTTATATCTAGTAGCTTGCACATTTCTGTCTTCTATATCCAAATTCCCTGTTCCCAGAGGAAACCACTACTTGGTACACTACACATATATATGTGATTCTGTCTCTGTTTTTTATGATTATTTCTCATATCTTTAGTTTCCTCATGTAAGTGATAACATAGAGTGTTTTTCTCTGTATGACTTATTTTCCTATGTGCAACACACTCTGGGTCCAGTCACATTACTCAGAATGGCAGAATTTTATTTTTTGATATGAAAATGACTAAGTATTTATTATGTTATCTATATCTCATGTCTACTTCAGACAATCATCTGTTGATGGGCAGTTGAGTTGTGCATCTATCCTTGACTATTATAAATGATGATGTTAAGAACATTTGGGGTAATATATACTTTAAAATTAATGTTTTCATTTTTTTCAGATTTATACCAAAACCTGGAATTGCTGCAACATATAATGCTTCTATTTCTACCTTTTATGGGCACTGTCCACACTTTTATAATAGTGGAAGCATCAATTTATATTTCCACCAAATGTGTACCTGAGTTCCCTTTTATCAACATTCTTATAAATGTTTGTCATTTGAAGACTTTTTATTAGCCATTTTGGTTGCTGTGAGATTATATTTCATTCTGGTTTTTATTTACATCTTCCTAATGAATAGCAACGTTATGTTTCTTTTTATGTGCATGAAAATCATCCACATGTCTGTTTTTGAAAGTTTCCAAGAAGATCCTTAAACTGTTTTTAAGTTGGGGTCTTTGATTTTTAAATAATGTGCCTTATATACTATATATATATTATTGATATTAACAAAATGTTGGTTTCATTGTCTGAAATTCTTCTTGCTATTCTGTGTTTTGTAATAAGTCTTGCTGAAGGTTTCCTTTGCTCTGCAAAAGATTTTGCACTTCACCCTTTTACAAGAAGTGGAATCCCTGTATCACATACTATATCTATTTTTTCCACAGTAATCTAAAAACTGTTATTGTCAGTTTTCCTTTTTTTTCACTTAGGAGTTAGAAGAAAAATAAATATTGCTATGATTTATCTCAAAGTCAGTTCTGCTCCTGTTCTTGGTCAGAAATTGTATAGTTCCAGGTTTTACATTTAGGAAATTAATCAATTTTTATCTTATTTTTATATTATGGAAGGAAGTGCTCTTACATCTTCCATTTACATGTACTGTCCAGTTTTCCCAGAACTACTTGTTGAAGAGACTGCCTTTTTTCCATTGTATACTCTTGCCCCCTTCATTGTAGACTAATTGACCATATGTGTGTGGGTTTATTTTAGGACTCTTTATTTGTTCCATTGATCTGTGTGTCTCTTTTAGTGCCATATTTTGATGTTTTCATTAGTATAGCTTTGTTGTATGTTCTAAAGTCAGGGAGGATAATAACCACAGCTTTGTTCATTTTTCAAAGAAAATTTTAGAAAATTTGGCTCTTTCATATTTTTGAATAGGTTTTAGCATATTTCTCCTTGTTTTGTGAAGTAACTTATGGCTTCTGTGAGAATAGAAATTTACTTAAAAATAAAACCTGGGAAAAATAATAAAGTGTGGAGGATAAATCATACAATATTAAACAACAAATGGATTGCTGTATAAATCAAAAATTATATATGAAAATATAACTACAAAAAAATTCCATGGGGTATAGCAAAAGCAGTATTAATAGGGATGCTTATAGCAAAATAATCCCACTTATACAAATAAGAAACATCTCTCTCTTTTAACATAATCTTACAAACAAAAGATGTAGCAAAATAATAAACAAAATTATTAGTAGACGGAAAGACATCTGAAAGGTCAGAACATAAATAAATAAAATAAACATTAAATTAGAAACATCTAATCAAACTAAATAATGGCTTTTGAAAGAAAAATAAAATTGATAAACTTTTACCAGACTCATCAGCAAAATAAACAGTACAGATTAATAAGCTAAAAAAATGAATAAGAAGTTACAGGTTATATCAAAGTAACACAAAGCATCATAATGAGATAAAAAAATACATGGCAATTAATGTGCAAACCCTAGAAGAAATGGACTATTTGTTAGAAAGACATAATCTCCCGGATGGAATGAGAAACAGAAAATATGAACAGATTATCACTAATGAAATTGAACATGTAATTAAATAAAATCTCCCAAGAAACAAAATTCCAGGCCTAGACAGCTTCACAGGTGACTTCTGCCAAACATTTAGAAAAGAGCTATCACCTATACTTCTCAGAGAATTCCAAAAATTTGCAGAGGAAGGAAGGCTTCCTACCCCAATATTCTGTATCACACTACTACTAAAACTGGAACAAATACCTCATAAAAATGCAGGTTAAATACTATTGATAAGCACAGATACAAAAATCATCACTAAAATGTTAGCAAAGCAAACAATACATAAAAAGAATTATAAATTATGAATAATTCCATTTATTCCAGGGATGTAAATGTGATTCATTATGAACAAATTAATTAATATGATATACACCTAACAAATTGAAGAATAAAAATTATATGGTCACCTCAAAGAATCATATTATATTTAGGCCAATTCAGTATCTATTTATGATTATATTTCTCCTCAAAGTGGGCATAAGGAAACATACCTCAACACACTTAAGGTCATATATGACAAGAACTCATCTAACATGACTCTCACTGATTAAAAGCTGAAAGAATCTCCTTTTGGAGCAGGAAGAAGGCAAGAATGTTCTCTCTTACTACTTTTATTCAGTATTGTATTGGAAATTCTAGCCATAGCTATCCAAAATAAATATAAATATAATACATTGAATTAAGAAAAGGAGTAGACGTATCTGTATGCAAATGAAATAATTTAAATTGAAATCCTAAAAATGATGCCACAGAACTACTAGGGATTATCAATGCATTTGGCAAAATTTCAGAATGTAAAATTAACATACAGAAATCTTGCATTCCTACTTACTAACAACAAGTTAACAGATAGAAAAATTGAGGGAACTGTCTCATTTACTGTTGCATTCCAAAAAAAAAAAAAATCAAAAATATATCCAACCGAGGAGGTAAAAGACCTGTACTCAGAACACTATAAAATATTTATAACAGATATTGAAGATAATGAAAACAGATGAATGGATATACTCTGTTCATAGAGTAGGAAAATAATATTGTTTAAATGACAGTAGTAGACAACAAAATACACAAATTAAATTCAGTCCCTATTAAAATACCTAGTGTATTTTCAGACACTTACAAAAAATAATTATTAAATTTACATGTAAACACAAAAGAGTTGAAATCACTAAAAAAATAAAAGAAAAGAAAACAAACTATAAACCCAAACAACTTTGACAAAAACAAAGAGGATGCATCACTGTCCCTGATTTTAAACTATAATACAAAGCTACAGTAATGTATATGGTAGTGGCACAGAACAAATAGAATAATGGAACACAACGGAATGCCAAAAAATGAAATCAGACAGTTATGGTCATTTAGCCCATTACTGAAATGAATATACAGTGGGGGAATGGGAACCAACAGGCACATGAAATCGGTCAACATCACTAACCATCAGAAAAATGCAACTCCAAAACACAATGAGATTTTATGTCAGTCCTGTCATAATGATTATTATCAAAAAGATAACAAATATGTGTTGGTGAGAATGTAAGATAAAGAACCCTGATGCACTGATTGAATGAATGTAAATTCGTGCTGCCACTGTGGAAAAAAGTATGGAGTTTTATCTAAAAATTAAAAATGAAATATGATCCAACATTTCTATATTTGGATACTTATTCCAAGAAAATAAAAACACTAATCAGAGAAGATATAGTCAGTCCTATATTCACTGTGGCATTATTTAAAATAGCCAGGATATGGAAGCAAATTAATTGCTCATCAATAGATGATGGATAAAGAAGAAATGTGTTTATAGTATATATATCGACCCATCTATTAACTAAAGATTTATCTATATATATATACACACACACTAAATATATATATATATGTATATTTATTATTATGTACAAACACACATAAAAATACAATGGGGTATCACTCAGCTCTAAAATGAATAATTTCTTGTCATTTGCAACAAATTGGTAGACTAAGAGGGTTATATGCAAAGTGAAATAATTCAGGTAGAGAATGACAAATGCTGAATTGTTTTACTCATAATTGGAATTTAAAACAAATGAACACAACAAAACAGAAAAGGAGTTACACATAAAGAAAAAAAGAGTTCGTTCAAAAAAAGGAAGGAAATGTGGTGAAGAAAAAGAAATAGTTGAGGAAAATTAAGAGAGAAAATTTTCAATTTGCAAACTAAATGAGTCAGTGAAAAAAATGTACTCTATGAGGAATAGTCAATAACTATGAAATATCTTTAGATAGCAACATATCATAACTAGATTTATTCTTCTGATCAGTTTGAAACATATTAAATATAGAAAAGAGTATGTTGTGTAAGAGAAACTAACACAGTGTTATACATTAATGTACAGTTCAAAAACAAAGAAACATACTTATAGAAAAAAGATTACATTTGTAGTTAACAGAGGCAGGGGTTGGGAAAGGAGAATTTAATTAATACACTCAAAAACTACAAACATCCAGTAGTAAAATAAACCTGTTATGGGGATGCCCCGTAGTAACATGAAAATTACAATTAATACTGCTTTATGTTCTATATGAATGTTGCTAAGAGATTAGACCATATGTTTTCTCATCACAACCAAAAGACAAATTGTATTTCTTTAAAATTGTATCTAAATGAGATAATGAATACTCCCTAAAATTGCTATGATATTTATTTCATGATACTTGTAAATCAAATCACTATCCTGTGCACCTAAACTTTCACAATGTTTTATGCCAGTTATATATCAATAAAAGCGGAAGGAAAAATGGAAAGTCAATGGTAATTATTTCCCATGTCATTTCTCATGATTGTTTATGCAGCAAGTAAACTTGAGTCATGATCTACTTATCCTAGGTAAAGATACTAAAAAATAAGTGATTCTAATAAATTATTCATAAAGATAATATTAAAATTAGTGTTTTACCATGCCTTAAATTTTCTTCATGTTAACAGCCCACTGTTTCTGAAGGCATCAAAATTTCACTCTGTGTATTCATCTGAGATTAGGGAATAGATACAAATTTAATAATGGCTGCTCTTGCTGTGAGTTTTAAAGTTCACTGTCTCTGAATGATGGTCTCATCTCCCTGACAGCATCTGTAAGAAATGATCATGCTAGGTTGCTAAAAATCTCAGCAAGGTAAAATCTCAGAAATCCTACAATTCTTAACTGTTTTGCAATGGGAATGCAATATTGACAAAGACTCGATTTTGGATAAAAATGTGGTGTTTTCTCATGGTTTAATTAGGGGATGTGTGAATAATGCCAGAGATCCAAAACAAACATTCTTGCTCAAGTGCTGGGCAAAGATGTGTAAAGATTCTGCATTATTAGGACTGAGGACTGCTTTCAAAATGATGACTACACTCACACTATTCCAGGTAGTCCAAGGAAAGAAAGGTTATTGCAATTTGTAGTTGAACAGGAATAAGTCAGTGGTTCAGTCTCTATAAATTAGTCAACGGGTGTTCAAAGACAAAATAAGTTATGTCAACAATGAGAATTAAAAGAAAAAAACTTGGATATATACTTAAATTAATAAGAGACACAGTCCTGTGCTGGGCTCTGGGGACTGGATTATGTATATGCTTCAGTCCAATTCAAGGGTTCAGTGGCCTGGCCCTAGCATCAGCTCAGGATTCAACGAACAGGTAACAAATTGTATACTGGGAGAAATATAATCTACCTCTCCCTGATCAGAAGAAATTCTGGTGGCTCAATTGAACTCTTAATTCACAGAGATTCTGCCAGATGCAGAGGAATAATTCACTGATTACTCAGCTAAGAAAAAGTTACTGCTTAACAATCCATCTTCACACACACACAGTGGTAGACAGATTTGTAGTATTTAGTGGGAAGAATTCAGTCGGCAGACCTCATAATAATTTTCAAAGCACAACCTCACTTTTGTAATTTTGCCAATAGTCTAGATTTCCCTGGTAGAAAACCACAGATGGACAAACAAACAAAATTCTTCTTTAGAATTTCTAATTTTGAAAGTAAACTGTAGCTTTTGACTTATCAGTATAGAACCCTGTTAAGATGATCATGGTAAGACCCATTGACTGATAAGAGAGCTGGAAACTAACTATTGAACCAATCCATCTGAGCCCCAGAATGCTAATGTAAGCAACAACATAGCCACCATCAGATTTGAGCTGACAAATATAAAAGTTTGATGTTTCTGTTGTAGGAACAACCACTGCTGTCCAGACACAGTTCTCCTGCTGCAAGTGGGCTCTTTTCTTCTCTTGGTAAAGGTCATATTGCTGGGATATTGCTAGAGATTACCCTGGCCCATTTGCCCATTCTCCATATTATCAAAGGCTTTCTTCACAACTGATGACACATTTTTCAGGACTCAAAGTGCCATTCAATTATTATCAGCTGGCACTGGCAGCATGATTGTGAGCAGAAGCCTAAGGCTCCCTGACATTGCCTACAATTTTTCCAGCATTTCAGTGCTTTTCACATTCTGAAAATGCTTCACATTTTATTTTAAATTAATGGGAAATTGTCAAATCTTCCATGAATATTTCATATTTCCTAATATCTGCAGAAATTTGGTATTCTTGCAGTTGCACAAATTTTTAATTCCACAACCCTCACCTCCTTCTAGTCCTCACATATAAGATTGCAATTTTGTTACTGAATATGACCACCACATACAAGGGTCTAGTACCTATTAGATACTCCCTTGGTAAAGGTTAGAAGGGGGAAGGTTTTGTGGGTTGTACAAAAGTTCATTAAAGGTTTGCAATGGCACTGTCTCTTCTGTACAATGCTCTGATTCTAAGAAGTAAATTAAATAGAAGTCAGGATAGTAATTGGTATGGGGAAGAAATTCAGCTATTTTGGGGTGGGTGGGTGATGAAGAGACAGGAAAAAACCCAACAAATGAGAATGGAATGCTTTAGTCCTCTGGAGGCATGAATTAAGAAGAAACTCATACTTTGTCTCCTGGACCTGCCTCCAATTACTGTCTTGAATGACTAGTACTTGGGCTATGAAACGAGCTACTTTGTGGTGAAGAGTAAAGACCATAACGAAATATTTTGAAAACCATGAGAGTTTTGTTGTTTCAGGAAAGTAGATTTTGCTTAAAATCAACATGTATTTTTCATTCACTAAATACTAAAATGCATCAGGTGGCATGTGCTTTGCTTACTGTGCTGGTATCCAAGTTAGACAAGGAATGGGGAATAGACAGAAAATATCTGGAGGAGGTGGTTTCTGTGCTGACACTGGGAAAGTGTAAGTAGGTAAAAGGAGGACACCGAAATTCCAAGGATGAGCTGGAGCCAAAGTGTTGAGTTTGCAACTTAAATTGTTGGCAAGCATTTGCCTGGATGTATCTCTAGATACAGTGAAATGTAAGGATATGCCAAGGTAGTCAGTTGCCAGATTTATAAATAAGTGACTAAACAGAGTTAAGTTTGTGGGCTAAGAGTTTTTAAGAAATTGAGTGCCACCCTGAGGACGTAAGAATGTATTTGGCTGGAACATAAAAGCAAAATAAAGTATTGACTAGAAAATATAGTGTAGAATCTTGAGGGCAGGAAATTAAAGCACCAACTGGAATGCTTTGAGAACAGCACAAAGAAGACCATAGATAAAATTACTTCTTAAATTGTACCACATGCTGAATGTGCCATCTGAGACTACATCATGTGAGCTTTATGATTCCAGGGATGACATAAGAGAGACCATGATCCCTGGGCCGGTTCCTGCATTTATTTCCAGTTCCAACCTATCCTAACTTAACACTTTTAATTCTTTCCAGGATGAACCAGAAACCACTTAGTTATTTTCCCTCTCTCCATGTTTTAGTCTTTTTCCAAATTCTTCCATTTCTTCTTCTTCCTTACAAGAAATTATTTAAATTTACTCCCATATTTTTCCATCAAATGATCATATCAAATATCTATTTTTGTGTTTAAATGGTAACTTAGTCTCCCATTTAACTCTTAACTCTATTTAAAATAAATAAGGAAAATACAGATACACATCTATGTTTATTGTTCAAATAAGAAAATTGCAGATATTTGTCGACATTTGCCAACATCAATTTTAATCTTTGTTATCCTGCATAATCTGGTAGTCCTCTGGTAGATCAGTTGTAATTTGATTGACGTCCATAAGCTGAAGATGGCTGATGAGTTGGCCTTGAAGGAGAGTTAGCTGATATATCAGCTATCACTGGCACTGGAAACCGTGTGTTGCTCCCTGGTTGAAGCTGAGAAAATCGACCTTCATTGGCAGATATGTTGTGATATCTATTTGGAAAAGTAGAAGGCTCCAACATCTGTCCAAAATAATTGCTCTGTGTGGGAGACAAGATGCTGTACTGAGAAGTAGAAGTTGTAGCTGTAATGAAGTTCACAACATGGCCATTTGCTTCAGTGTAGCTGCTTTGGGAGTGCCCGTGGACAGTGGTCAACTGATTTAAAATAGCACGTTGATCCACAGCAATTTGTTCTGGTGGTCTAACTGACATTGATGATGGAGGAGAAAAATTACCTCTGATCCGGGTAGTTGTATCACCAATTATGTGGCTAGTAGAGGGCTTTCTTATTAGAGGCATGTTTAAATTTTCAGAAGGCAAAAATGCATTTTCTGCACTAGTGTCAGTCACAAAACCAGAGTTATGATTATCCACATTATCCCCTGCTTAAATGTGCTTCTTCTTGAATTCTTCAGCCAATGAAGATATCAGAGGGGCATTTTTAATCCCAACTCTTCTTTTAATTCTCACTAAAAGCTGGGGACAAACTAGTTTAAAATTTGGATAATGATAGAACTGCAGCTAGAACCAAAGGAGAAAGATTTTAGTAAAATTTAAACCAAAATACAAGACTACAATAAGCCTAACCTATAAAATCTCAGATTTCAAGTTTACAATGCAAAGATAATATTATCAAAATATGAACATTGCTGACAATATTTTGAAGTTCCTTATTTGGAAAATACACATTTAAATAGTATAGTCTTCAAATTTAAGGGTTAGCATTTGCAGTAACTGTGAATGCCACTTTTAAAAAGCAGCTTTAATAACTTTATTTAGATTTCTGATATGATTCATGGTTGCAAGAAAAGTTTCTCATAATCTTGACTACTTAAGACACTGACCTATTTTTTAGAAAAAATATTTTAGCCTTAGTAGTTTTATAAAATTTTCAAAATCTAGCTTTACATTTACATTACCATAGATTGATGTACAAAATAAAATTTTATATATAAGTTACCAAGCGGTAACTAAAATATCGGTGTACCTTGCTTAAAACAGAAACTACTTTTTCTTCTGCCAGAAAGACATCTAGACAAGCAGATCATTGAAAATTCTGCCACTCTTTACTAAACCCATAAAGTTTAAGCTGTCTAACTTAACTTTTCATACTTCCAGTTTCAAATATTCTGAAAGAGGCGTTTCTTTCCAAAACTTCCTTCTTAAAGACATCTTCATCAATCACTATGGAAGTTCCATTATCATCCCACAAGATGGATTTAAATTGGTCACTCCCAGGCATTTTCCAGAGTTTTCTTGGAAATGCCAGAAAACAAAAATCATTATCTTCATCTGGTTTAGAGACACAATATTTGTAAAATGTTCTTTATATCAAGAATTCTTCAGACAAAGTCTGAAAAGCATTTTCTTCAGTCATAGACTTCAAGTCCAAGTCATCAGAGAATATTTGTTCACACAATAGAGATCTACCGGAGTTTACTGAACCAGTTGGTCCATATTTATGGGACACATCTTCAAATTCTGATGAAACTTTTGCCATCTTAAATAACTTTTTCTACAGCTACATTTCTAATCTGTGGGATTTTGAGCACTGCAGATTCAAATGATGCTGCAGCAGGCCTGCACAGATAAACTGCTAGGCCATCATAATGGTTCTCACCCTGAGTAGATGTGACATCACAAAACGACTGGTCTCCTAGCAAATCAAGTGAAACATTCAGCCACTGTTTACTTCTCATTCATTTACTTAAAATGAAACATATATGATGGTTACTTTTATAGTGTTCAGTAAATATTGTCCCCACAAAATCTTTTTAAATAATTTAATTTTGGGGTCTATGAAATAAAACCAATCTGCAAACTTTTGTACACAAATTTATACCAGATTGGTGAACAGAGTATAAATAAAGAACAAAATATATAAAATAATTTTAAAGTTTCGGAATTTAAAGTGAAACTTGTGTAAACTTGTACAGAAAAGGTATACATATTTCATTATAATTTGTAATTAATGTGAAAATAAATTTGATTTGGAAATGGAAGTAGTTATTTATCTGTGTACTTTACAATAAGTAGCTCTATATTCAAAACATGAGCAGAATAATTATCAGCTTATTTGGTATGTTTATAAATAAATGGTAAATATTTATGAAATAAAACTAGATTAAAAAAATGAATCAAATTTAAGAAATCCCATAGGGGGGAGTTTTTGTTTTAAATTGTAATTCAGTGCTCTATGTAAAACAAAAGTAATTTAGTATTCTACTTTAAAATTAAAAAAGAGATAATCTTATAGTATACTTACTAAAGTTTATTTTTACCATTCTTTCATTCAGAGGTTTTTCAGTCCCTAGAAGTAATAAACTTTCTTGTCATCTTTATAATCCATACTCTTGTGGCTTCTGTTAAATATTTCAAAATGATTTTGATAAATACACTTATACACAAGATCCTGGGTTCAATAAAATGTGCCTCCATTAAGGAGCAAACAAACAAACAATGAAAAAACAAAGAAATAACAGTATATGTGGGTTGGGATGGAAAATACCAGGTAATGCAATTTAGGAAGCAATATGTTTCTCAGTCCCAAAACAGCTGGCAATGTTACTATAATGCGGCATTTTAAGGCAAGTGTTTTGTACACCAGTTGTTAATAATAGCTATGTCCTGTATCAGTAATCAGTAGTAAATCCAGTTCTAAAAAATTTGTATTTTTTATTTAGATATAAATTCCAATAAGCATAAGCCAAATTCAAAA
Organism: Vicugna pacos; assembly: GCF_048564905.1. Taxonomy (NCBI): domain Eukaryota; kingdom Metazoa; phylum Chordata; class Mammalia; order Artiodactyla; family Camelidae; genus Vicugna; species Vicugna pacos. The sequence continues at coordinate 81,938,307 of NW_027328741.1, read as the reverse complement.
TGAGTCATAGAATGTTTCAATAAATAAGTGTTCACTCAAGCTACAATGTAAATTTTTCCTTTAGTATGTGTATATTCCATTCAAAGTAAATATTAGCAAGCTGAATTCATGGCATATTATAAGTATTATAAAGTATAGTTGAGTTGGATTTAGTCCTGATTCATAAATTTTATTTAACGTATGAAAATCTCTAAATGTGATACCATCCCTTAAAAAACAAAGAATTGAAAAATAACAGTCTCAATATATGTAGGAATATTTTTCACAGATCTGATCTTAACATTTTTATAAAAAAATTCTTAACAAATTCGCTCTAGATATAATATGACTAAACATAATAAAAGCCATATATGAGAAACCCATTACTCACATCAAGTTCAATGTTAACATACAGGAAGGTTTTCCTCTGGTCCCATAATAAGAAAAAGTAGCTCATTCTCACAAGTCATAAATTACACTACTAGAAGTCCTAGCCAGAACAACTAGTCAAGAAAAAATATAAAATGCATACAACTTGCACGCAAGCAGTAAAATTTTTAAAGATGACCTATTTATACATAGATAACAAACTTCATAGTCTCCTCCAGTGACTGATAGAAATAATGAACAAACCAAGAAAACTTGCAGAATATAAAATTAATATGCAAAATATCCATTGCATTTTTATATAGTAACAACACATTATCAGAAAGAGAAATTAGGAAGACAATTGCGTGTAAATTTATACCAAGAAGAATAACATAGGAATATATTTGATAAGTGAAATAAATTATCTAAACATAGATCTATAAATTACAGCTGCAAGAAATATAAGTAAACAAAATATATAAAAGATATTCTGTGCTTACTGATTGTATACAATGTGGGGAAATATTCTAATCTATATTTCACATGTTCAATCTCGCCAGCACAACTTTTTCAGGAGAATCTCCTTTCTTCATTTCATACTCTTGCTTCGTTTTTCATGGGTTAATTGATCATAGGTGTGAGGGATTATATCTGGTTGCTCTATTCTCTTTTATTGATAGGTGTCAGTTTTAGAGCCAGTATCATATTGTTTAAATAACTAAAGCTTTGAAAGACTGTTTAACATCTGAGAATTTACACTATTAAATTTAATACTCTTTTTCAAGATTATTTTGTCAACTCATGATTTTTGTGTTTACATTAAAAATTTTGAAATTATTTCTTCTATTTAATGGAAAAATCTCATGGGTATTTTAACAAGAATCAAATTAAATATAGATTCCTTTGGGTAGTATGGTTGATTCAAACACATTGTTTCACAACATTAACATAAGAGATCTTTTAATTTCTTTGGAACAGTTTTAAATTCTACAATCAATTTTTTCTATTTTTTATTATAAACGTTTTCTCCTTATTTGTTAACTTCATTTGTAGGTATTCTTTACATATATATATATATATATATATGTAAAGAATTATATACATTATATTTAGAAAAACGTTTCCCACACAAATACAACAGACAGAAGGCAGTGGCAAGACATATTCAAAGTCGAGAATGAGAGAAAGCTGCTATCTAAGATAATGTATCAAGCAAGGCTATCCTTTAGAATAGAAAGAGAGATAAATAACTTCCACACAAGCAAATACTAAAAGAATTTAGCAACAGAAAAAGAAATAATGAAACATCTTCTCTAAAAATAAAGAAGCAGGATGCTATAGAAATGAGAAAGTCATAATTAGAAAGGCAATAGCTACAATGACTTACAACAGAATAAACATGATGTTGTAAAACAGGACATCAAAATTTTTAAGTGTCAGAGAGTGAAATAGGAGAATACAGAGTATTTTCTTCCTGTTTCTGTTCTCTGTAGGATGGGTTTGAGTTTGTATGCCTTTCAGTTAATATAAACAGTTATAGTAACGGGTCAATATACATACAAAACAGGGTAACCATAAGTCAAAATCTTACAATGAAGTCACAAAGCCAGAAAAAAACCAAGATAAAAAAGAAAACTTATCAAGCCACAAACAGAAAAAGAAATGAACAAAAAAGAAATACCAAATCAACTGGAAAATTAAGTTCAAAATGGAAATAAACACCAGTTTATAAATAATTTTTACAAATGTTAATGGACTTAGTGCTTCAATCAAAAGATATATATTATCAGATTGGATAATATAACAAGACCCTACATTATGAAGTATACAAGAGACCCACTTTAGTAAGAGGAACACACATCAATTGAAAGTCAAAAGATGGAAAAGTATATTCCATGCAAATGGACATGACAAGAAAGCAGGAATTGCAGTACTGACTTCATACAAAATAGACTTTGCAAGAAAGGCCATAGAGAAAGATAAACAAGGACATGATATAATAATTAAAGGAGCAATAAAAATGAGGGTATTATACTCATTAAGATATATGCACTCAATATTGGAGCACCTTAATACAGAAAGCAAATACTAATAGATAAAAAGTGAGAAATCAATGGGAACACAATCACAGTAGGAGAATATAACTCCCAATTACCATCACTAGACTGGTCTTTCAGACAGAAAATTAATTAGGGAACAAAGATTCTAAAAGATACGATAAAATAATTGGAGTTGGTTGATGTTTCCAAAACAGTACTTCTCCCCAAAACAGAATATATATTCTTTTCCAGTGCACATGGAACATTTCCTAGGATAGTTTATGTACTCAGGCACAGAAGAAGCCTCAACCAATTTAAGAAGATAAAAATAATTTCAAGCATCTTTTCTGAGTATTATACCATGAAACTAGAAATCAATCACAGAAAATGGAGAAAATATGACTACATGTAAATTAAAAAACATGGTACTAAAACAAGGGGGGAGGTGTTGTAGTAAAAGAAGAAATTAAAAAAAATCTTGAGAAATATGTCACAACGCTTTACAAAGTCTACGGAATACAGTTAAAGCAGGCTTAAGAGGGAAGTTCATAGTGACAAGTTCTGCCTCAAAGTAGAAGAGCAATTTCAAGTAAATTATCTAAAGTTCTATGTAAACTAATCATGAAAAGAAGAGCCAACAAAACCAAAAGTCAGCAAAAAGTGGGAAAATAAAGATCAAGGGAGAAAGAATAGAAATAAAAATTAAAAAATAGAAAAAATCAATCTTATTTTTTTTTGAAATAATCAACAAAACTGAAAAAACTCAGGACAGCTCACCAACAAGAAAAGAGAGAGCACACAAATAACATAAGAAATGAAAATGGAGAAACTACTAAGAGTACAACAAATTTGCATAATATCATAAGGGATTACCATGAGCAACTGCATGGAAACAAACTGGATAACCTAGAAGAAATGGAGAAGTTTCTGGAAATATTCAGCCCACCTTTATTGCATCAAGAAGAAATTGACCATTTGAACTGACAGATCACCAGAAATGGAATAGAGTTATCAATAAAATAAAAAATCTCTGCAAACAAAATTTCAGACCCAAATAGCTTCACAGGGGAATTTGACCAAACATACAAAGAAAAATACATACCAGTCCTCCTCAAATACTTCCAAAAGATTGATATGGAGCTAGAACTCCCAAACTCACACCATAAGGCCAACATTAACCTGATAAGTAAACCAGACAAAGACACTACCTAAAAAGAAAACTCTAGGCCAATATCTTTGATAAACATATATGTAAAAGTCCTTAAGAAATTATTAACAGAATCCAACAGCATGTAAAAAGATCATGCACCATTATCAAGTTAGGTTCATCCCAGGAACGCAAGGATGGTGTAACATATGCAAATCAATCAATCAATTGTGATACACCATATCAACTAAAGAGAGGACAAAAAAGCACATGATCATCTCAGTAGAAGCAGAAAAAGCATTTGATAACATTTAACACCTATCTGCAAAAAAATTTCTTATCCCAGAGGGAACAGAGGGACCATATCTCAACATAATAAAAGGTATTTATGACAAATATGTAGCCAGCAAGCTACTCAATGGTGGAAAAACTGAAACACTTCTCACAAAAACCTGAGACAAGACAAGGTTGCCCATTCTCACAATTTCAATTCAATATAGTCTTGGAAATCCTAGCCACAATGATGAGGCAAGAAAATTTGATTTCCTATCAAATTATGCAAAACATTTCTTTTTAGGACTGAAACAAATGATCTTAAGTTTTAAATAGATTCATAAAAGATCCATAGTTTCCAAAGCAATATTGAAGTAAAAGAAAGAGGCTGGAGGCATAACCCATCAGGTCTCCATACACTATTGCAGAGCTACAATAATGAAAATGACATCATATTGGTAAAGAAACAGGCATATGGACCAATGGAACAGAATAGAGAGCATAGGAATAAATCTACAGGTCTATGTTCAATTAATCTTTGACAGAGTAGCCAGGAATATGAGAGAGAAAAGACCATCTCTTCACCAGCTGGTGTTGGGAAAACAGGATAGAAGCATGCAGAGCAATGGAGTTAGAACAATCCTTCACTCCATAAACAAGAATAAACTCAGAATGGCTTGAAGACTTAAATATAAACAAGACACAGTAAATCTCCAAGAAGAAAACAGGCAAAACACTGTGAGATAAATCTCAGCAATGATGTCCTAGAATAGACAACCCAGGTAAGGGCTGTAAGAGCAAAATTAATAAATGGGACCTAATTAAACTTATAAACTTTTGCACAGCAAAGGGAATCATAAAAGAAGCAAAATGACAACCTACAAGATTAAAGAAAATATTAAGAATCGATGCAACTGATAAAGTCTTAATTTCCAAAATATAAAGTCTTCATACAACCTAAAAAGAATTAAAAAAAAAACAAGAAACCCGATCTCTAAATGTGCAGAAGCCCTAAATAAGGAAATCTCCAATAGAGACATTCAAATGCCACACAGATATATGAAAAAAATTACTCACTATCATTATCAGAGAAGGGCAATTCAAAACTATAATGAAGTATCGCTTCACAATAGTCACAATGGTCATCATTCAAAAGTCCACAAACAATAAATGCTGTGGAAGCTGTGGAGAAAGGGAACCCTCCTACACTGTTGGTAGGAATGTAGATTGGTGCACTCATTTTGGAAACAAGGATGGGGATACCTATAAAGAATAAAAATAAGCAAAATATACGATCCAGCCATCCCACTTTTGGGTATATATCAAAGGGAACCCTATTCCAAAAAGACACCTGCACCCCAATGTCCTTAGAAGTGATATGTACAAGAGTCACAACATGCAAGCAACCTAACTGCCCAACAACAGATGACAGTCTAAAGAAGTTATGCCGTATTTACAAATTGGAATAATATTCTGGAATAAAAAATGATAAAACAATGATATTTGCAGCAAAATGGATGTCCCCCAAAAGTGCCATTCTAATTGAAGTAAGCCAGAAAGAGAAAGAAATATAATACATGACATTACATATGAAGAAGCTTAAAAAAATATTTGGATGAAAACACTATGATTTCATCTACAAAACTGAAACACACTCTCAGATCTGCTAGAAATTTTATGATTACTGCGGAAAGGGGCTGCCAGAGAATATATTTGGGAGCTGTAGATTTATAAATGTTATCCACTATATATAATAATAGATTTTTTCAAAATTTCTTTTGTATGACACAGCACAGTAAGTTAAATATCATGAAGTAACGTTTAATAGGCACAGAATTATACACATGTACGGGGACACTATGATGTACACCGCAGATTGACACATTGTTAATGGCATACTTCAATGATAAATAAACGAATAAATATGTAAATAAATAAATAAATGACATTTAATAATAAAAGAAAAACAAAGATTCACAATACTTAACTTTACACATCAAGAATCTAGGAGAAAACAGAAAGAATAAAGAAGAAAATTGATTCAATGAGAGTAAGGCAAATAACAAGAGAAACAATTGAAAAGATAAAATAAATACCAGTCTCTGTTTTTTTAAACATAAAGTGGACAAACTTTTAGGTTGGCTAAGAAAATAAAGACTCAAATAATATTAGAAATAATAGATAAGATATTAGCTCTCATGTTGTAGAGATGCATAGCATTATAAGAAATTACCACTCGCTAAAAATTTGAATGACCGAGAACAAAAGACAAATTCCCAGAAACATATGTCTTCCCATACTGAATCAAGAAGTAATTAGAAAGTTAAATAGAGCAAAAGTGTGCATGAGTAATTTAGTAATCCATACCTCCCAAACCAGAAAATATTTACAAGATGACATTACTGTTGAATTCTGTCATACATTTGAAGACAATTTTTCACCAATTCTTCCCCAAATCTTCCAAGAATTTGAAGGGGGTGAAAGATTCCAAACTTGTTTTATGAAGCCAACTTTATTTGCATAACAATGGTAGAAAGAACATTAGATGCAAAATATGGAATATTAACCCTGATGAACACATGTGCCAAAATTCTCTACGAAACAGAAGGAAAATGAATTCAACAACACATTTAATGTATCATACACATGCATGAGTAAAGGGATTTATCCCTGGGTTTAAGGATACTTCAAAATATTCAAATCAATAAAGGTGACATTCCACACTAATAGAATGTGAAATAAAACTCACATAATCTTCTCAATAGGTGGAAAAAGAGCATTGTATATAATGCAAAATCTTTTTAAGATACTCCCAACAAATTAAACTAACCCTGTCAGTGGCAAGATATCATATACACACAAACACTGTGTGGAGAGAAGCGAAGAAGTTCCCTGTTTATTTATTCTTAGAAGAAGCATTTTTACAGGACATGCACAATAACTCACATATCATCTAAGTAATAACAATGTTAATAATCTTAAGCTATTTATGTCCCCATGCTCCTTCAGTAAGCACAGGATGTTAAATTATCAAGGATTGCTTTAAAGTTCATCACGGAAATTCATTAAGTAGGCCATCTCTTAACAAGCCGGCTGTGCCTGTCTTAGGTTGTCCTCCTCTGAGGATCTTACCCAGCATAGGCTATCCAGCCATCCATACTGGATACAATGAGCAGGCCGTTTCTTATCCAGCCTGGATATGTGACATTCCTCACAGCTTGTTTATCAGTTCAGCCCATGGGCTTATTCTCTAGAGCCTTCAGACAGGGGCCTACAAACCCAACATCCCTAGAGAGAAAAATGGATGAAGAAAATTTGATGTATATATGCAATGGAATCAATACTTTGCATTCCTATCAACAGTGTCCATGGTGTTACTTTATCTCCACAATCTCACCCACATCTATTTCTTTTCTTTTTGATGAGAACCTTCTGACAAGTGTGAGGTCTTGTCTCATTTTTGGTTTATGACTTACCTAATAGTTTATAACTCTGAATATATTTTCATGTGTCATTTAGCCAACTGGATGTTTTCTACAGATAATTGATTCCAATCTATCTATTCAGTTCGTATGGACACTGTTTTTAATTGGATTGTTTGCCCTTTTTTGTTGTTGTTGTCGGGTAAGAGTTTGCCATATATTTGGATATTAACACTTGATTGGAAAGTATCACTTGAAAATATATTCTCCCAGTGAGTTGGTTGACTTTTAATTTTATTGATCATTTCTTCTGCAGTGTAAATCTGTTTAGAGTGATACAATCGTATTTTGTTAGATTTGCTTCTGCTTCCCTTGCCAGAGGAGACATATGTAGAATCAAGGTAAGTCCATTTTCAGAGTGTACTTCTTAAGTTTTACCTTAGGATTCTTTGTTTTCAGGTTTTATGCTTTACATGCGCAGGAGTGGGATTGCTGGATCATATGATAGTTCTATCTTTATTATTTAAAGGAACTTCCAAAATGTTTCCAAAGTGCTTTCACCAATTTTCATTCCCACAAACAGCGTTGGAGTGTCCCTTTTTCTCCACAACTTTCCCAGTCTTTATTATTTGTAGAGATTTGGATGACAGCCCTTCTCACTTGTGTGAGGTAAAACATTATTTTATTTTTGTCTTGCCTTTGTATAATGATTAGGAATGTTAGCATGTTTTTATGTTTCTGTTTGTTATCTGTGTGTCTTCTTTGGAGACTTGTCTTCTGCTCATTTACAGGCTTAGTTGCTTGTAGATTTTTGAAATGGTGTTGTATGAACGATTTGTGTATTATAGAAATTAGCCTCTTATTGAATGCATTGTTTCCTAATGTTTTCTCCCATTTGGAAATTCATCTTTTCATATTGCTTATTTTGCTGTTTAGAAGGTTTTAATTTTTATTAGGACCTATTTGATTATTTTGCTTTTACTCTTTTCAGCTTGGGAGCTGGACATTTGAAAAATTCGCTGCAATTTATGTTTTGTTTTGCATCTGTTAGTTTCCAGGAATTTTATTGTGTCAAGTATTAGATTGAGATATTAAAAACATTTTGAGTTTATTTTCATACAGTGTGAGGTAGTGTTCTAATTTCATTGATTTACATGTAGCTCTTTTGCTTTCTCAACACCACTTGCTGAAGACTGTGTTTTAGGCATTGTATGTTTTTGTTTCCTTTGTCATAGTTTAGTTGACCATAGGTGTGATGTTTTATTTCTGCCTCTGTGTTCTGTTCTAGTGATATAGATGTTTGTTCATTTTCCAGTATTGTGCTGTTTTGATTACTGTTTATATAATATAGTCTGAGATCTGGGAGGATTATGGTTTATGCCTCAAACTTTGTTCTTTATCCTCATAGTTCCTTTTGCTGTTCTGGTTCTTTTGCAGTTCCATACAAATCTTAGGACTGTTTAAATTTCTGTGAAAAATATCATGTAGTTCGATCTGAATCACTTTATATCTGTTGACGATCTTTTGTAGTATGTATATTTTAACAATATTAATTCCTCTGTACTAAGACCTTGAGATTATTTTCCATTTCTTTGCATCATCTTCAAATTTATTTATCAGTGTCCTATAGATTTTATTATCTTGGTTTTTTTCTTAGGCTTTTCATTTTTGATCTGATATAATATGGATTTTTTAAAATTACGGAATATTTCATTGTTAGTGTAAAAAAATTGACTGTTTTTGTATATTAATCATGAATCATGCTACTTTGCTAAATGTGTTTATTAGATTTAGTTATTTTGGTGTGGAGAATCTTTAGGGTTCTCTGTATAGATTATCATGTCATCTAAAATAATAACAGTTTTACTTCATTCAGTCCAACTTGAATAACTTATTTTCTTGTCTGATTGCTGTTGCTAGGACTTCCCATACTGTGTTTAATAGAAATGGTGAGAGTGGACATCCTTTTATTATTCCTTAATTTGCCTTTCAGTTATTCACTTTTGCATATTATGTTGTCTGTGGGTCTGTAATTAATGACTTTAGTTATGTTGAGATATATTTCCTGAATCCTACTTTGGTAAGAGTTTTCTGTTGTTGTTGTTTCTGTTGTTCTTGTTGTTGTTGCTGTTGTTGCTGCTATTTAATGAATAAAAGTTGAAGTTTGTGAAATGCTTTTTATGGATTTAATGGGATGACCACATCATTTTCCCTTTTGGTTTGGTTAATGTGGTGTATCAATCTGATTGATTTCATGTAATTTCATCCTCTCTTATGACCCTGCAATGAATTAAAATTTACATGGTGTATAATTCATTTTAGATTTTGCTGGATTTAGTTTGCTAATGATATTTTTTAAAATGTTTGCATCTATATCAATTAAAGATATTGACTTGAAATTCTCTTCGCCTGTATTTTGTTTGTTGGCTTTGCTATCAGGGTGATGATAGCTTCATAGAATTAATTTGTGAGTTTCTCACATCTTCACTATTTTTGAATAGTTTGAAAAGAATAATTTCTGCTTTGTATTTCTGTACGGTTTTGCATGGGAGCTGTTTAAATCTGCACTAACGTTTAACGATTTTTTAAATGCAGATTCTATCTTTTTTCTAATAATCAGTTTGTTCAAATTATTTGTTTCTCCTTATCCCTGTCTCTTTCTAGACATTTGTCTATTTCTTCTAATTTGTCCAGTTCTTTGGATTGTAAGTGTTCACAAAATGATCCTTTTTGTATATCTGTGGAAACAATTGTTATTTCTCTTCTTTTATTTCTTACTTTATTTCTTTGGAGCATCTATATTTTCTTCATGATACACCTGGCTAGAGGTTTTCTGATTTTGTTTATGTTAAAAAGAAAACAAAAACAAAATTTTTGGTTTTACTACTCTTTGCATGGTTGTTTTTTCCCTTTAATATATATTTGCACTTGTCATATTTAGGATCATGTTTTTCCTTTTAAACTTTTTTTAATTGATTTTTAATCATTTTACATATTTGTCTCAAATTCCATTGTAGAGCACAATTTTGTAGTTACAATGAACATATAAACAGTTGTCCCATTTTTCCCCCTGTGAGCTGCCGTAAGATCTTTTATATATTTCCCTGTGCTATAAAGTAAAATCCTGTTTATCTATTCTACAATTTTGACCTCCCAGCCTATATCTTCCCACACCCCAGCCGCTTGGCAACCAAAACTTTGTATTCTCTGCCTGCGAGTCTATTTCTGTTTTGTATTTATGCGTTATTTATTTGGCTTTGTTTTGTTTTTAGATTCCACACATGTGCCATCTCATATGGTATTTTCCTTTCTCTTTCTGGCTTACTTCTCTTAGACTGATTTTCTCCAGGACCATCCATGTTGCTGAAAATGGCATTATGTTGTCAGTTTATAAGGCTGACTACTATTCCATTGTATAAATATACCACCTCTTCTTTAGCTAGTCAACTGTCGATGGACATTTAGGCTTTTTCAATATCTTGGCTATTGTAAGTAGTGCTGGCTATGAACATTGGGGTGCAGGTGTCATTCTGAAGTGGGGTTCCTTCTGGATTTATATCCTGGAGCGGGATTCCTGGGTTATATGATAAGTCTATTCCTAGCGTTTTGAGGAATCTCCATCCTGTTTTCCACAGTGGCTGCACCAATCTGCATTGCCACCAGCAGTAAAGGACGGTTCCTTTTACTCCACAGCCTCTCCAGCATTTGTCATTTGTGGATTTTTGAATGATGGCCATTCTGACTGGTGTGAGGTGAAACCTCATTGCAGTTTTGATTTGCATTTCTCTGATAATCAGTGATATTGAGCATTTTCTGATGTGCCTTTTGATCATTTGTATGTCTTCCTTGGAGAATTGCTTGTTTAGGTCTTCTGCCCAATTTTGGATTGGGTTGTTTATTTTTTTTTATTCAGTTGGATGTGCTACTTATATACTCTTGTGATCAAGCCTTTGACGGTTTCATATGCAAATTTTTTCCCATTCCGTGGGTTGTCTTTTTGTTTTAGTTCTGGTTTCTTTACTGTGCAGAAGATTGTAAGTTTCATTAGGTCTCATTTGTTTATTGCATTTATTTCTTCTATGAGAAAATTTTTGAGACGTATGTCAGATAATGTTTCACCTATATTTTCCTCTTGTAAGTTTATTGTATCTTTTCTTATGTTTAAGTTTTGATCCTTTCTGAGTTTATTTTTGTGTATGATGTTCTAGCTTCATTGGGAGTGTTCTAGGTTCATTGAATTACATGCTGCTGTCCAGTTATCCCAACACCAGTTGCTGAATGGACTATCTCTATTCTATTGTAATTTCTTGCCTCCTTTGTCTAAGATTAATTGACCAAACGTTTGTGGGTTCATTTCTGGGCTCTCTATTCTGTGCCATTGGCCTATATATATGTTTATCTACCAATACAGTGCTGTCATGTTGAACATAGCTGTATAGTATTATCTGAATCATTAGTGTAATGAAATGCCACTTATATTTGAACCTTAAACTTGTAACCTGCTTCCTTACTGAATTCTTTGATCAGCTGTAGTAAATTCATTCTTTATCTTGTTGGGATTTCTATAAATAGTAACATATTATCTGCATATAGTGAGACTTTTATCTCTTCCTTTCCAATTTGCATACCTTTTACTTCTCTCTCTTGTTTGATTGCTGTGGCTAGGACCTCCAAGTCTATCTTGTGTAAGAATCATGATAGTGTGCATCCTTTTACTTTCCCAGATTTTAGTAGGAAGAATTTGACTTTCTAACTGTTGAGTACTATGCTGGAAATAGGTTTGTTATTTATAGCTTTCATGACGCTGTGATATAATCCCTCTATGCCCACTTTGGTGAGTTTTCTTATCATACATGGGTGTTGAATTTTATGAAATGCTTTTCCAGCATCTATTGAGATTATCATGTGGTTTTGGTCCTTTCTCTTGTTGATGTGCTGTATTACACTGATTGACTTGCATATGTTGAACCACCCCTGTGTCCCTGGCATGATCCCAACTTGGTCATGAATTATATTCATTTTTCTGTGCTGTTGGATTCTATTTGCTACTATTTTGGTGAGGACTTTGTGTCTGTGTTCATCTGTGATATTGGCCTATAATCCTCTTTCTTGGAAGTGTCTTTGCCTGGTTGTGGTATCAGGGTGATTGTGGATTCATAGAATGACTTTGGGAGGATTCCTTCCTTTTCAAACTTCTGGAAGAATTTGAGAAGAAATGGTATGAGTTCTTCTTTGTACATTTGGTAGAATTCCTCAGTGAAGCCGTCCTGTCCTGGATTGTTATTTGGAGGGAGGTTTTATATTGCTATTTTGATTTCATTTCTAGTGCTCTGATTGTTCAAGTGGTCAGTTTCTTCTTGATTAAGTTTTGGTGGACAGTATGTTTCCACAAATGTGTCCATTTCCTCTAGGTTATCCAGTTTGTTTCCATAAACTTTTCATAATATTCTTGTATGATATTCTGTTTTTATATTATATTAGTTTGTAAATTCTCCATTCTCCTTTCTTATTTTCCATATTTGTGCTCTCTCTCTTTTCTTATTTTTGAGTTTGGCCAGTGGTTTCTCGATTTTACTAGCTTTTTCGAAAAAGCAGCCTTTGGATTGGTTGATTCTTTTCCTAGGGTCTTTTTAAACACTATATTTTTTATTTCCTCCCCATTATTTATGATTTTCTTTCTTCTGCAGCCTTTGTGGTTTTTTGTTCTTCTTTTTCTAGTTCATACTCCTGATGGGAAAAATTGTTAATTTGTGATTGTTCTTCTTTTTTGAGGAAGGCCTGTATCGCTTTAAACTCCCCTCTCAACACTGCTTTTGCTGTGTCCCATAAATTTAGTGTGGTTTTGCTTTCATTTTCTTTTTTCTCAAGGTATATTTTCATTTCAGCTTTGATTTCTTCATTGACCCTTTGGTTTCTTAATAACATATTGTTTAATCCCCATGTTTTGCTTTTGTTCTCCTTTGTTTCTCTGTTGTTGATTTCTAGCTTCATGGCATTGTGGTCAGTAAAGATGCTTGAGGTAATTTCTATCTTCTTAAAATTGCTGAGCTTTCTTTTGTGCCCATGTATATCATGATTACTGGAAAATGTCCCATGTGCACTTGAAAAGAATGTATATACTATTTTGTGGGGGTGCAATGCTCTGAAAATATCCACCAAGTGTAATATTTCTATTGTATTATTTAACTTCTATGTTGCCTAATTTATTTTCTGTAACTATGACAAGTCCAGTTATGTTAATGCAGTGTTGAAATCTCCAACTATGATTAGATTCCCAACATTATCCCCTTTTATATCTGTTAGTAATTATTTCATGTACTTAGGTACTCTTCTATTTGTTGCATATGTATTTATGAGTGTGTTATCTTCATCTTGTATCACACCTTCAATCATTATAAAATGTCCTTCTTTATCTTTCTTTATGGCGTTTGATTTAAAGATTATTTTGTCTGAAATCAGTACTGCAACACCTGCTTTTCTGGCTTTTCCATTTGTATGAAATACGCTTTTCCATCCTTTCACTCTCAATCTATATGTGTCCTTCTCTCTGAAGTGGGTCTCTTGTATGCAGCATATTGAAGGTTCTTGCTTTATTATCCAGCCTACCACTCAATGATTCTGACTGGAGCATTTAGTCCATTAACACTTGCAATAATCGATGATATGTTTGTGTTTATTGCCATTTTGACCTTAACTTTTCAGTTGATTTGGTATTTCCTCTTTGTTTGTTTCATCTGCCTTTTTTGGTTTGGTCATTTTCCTTTGTATTGTCATGAAATTTATTCAGTATTAGTGACTCCCTGAATAAGTTTTTGTCTTGTTTTTACCCTTTTTTATGTCTATTAGACCATTGGTATAACTGATCTTATTAAACTGATAGTATCATGATCTAAAAACCATCCTACTGAGAACAAAATATTTTAAAAGGAAACCCCCCCCAAAAATTCTCTATTTTCCTTCTTCACTTTCCCACTCTCAATGATTTGTATCTCTTGCTTTCAAGTTTTGTGTTTATTTTATTTGTAATTCTTGAGTTATCACGCTTCCAGCCGTGAGTTTTATATTTCTGTAGCATCCTGCTGCTTTTCTTTGTAGAGTACAATTTTCAAAATATCTTTTAGCATGGGTCTAGTGTTGCTAAACTCTAGTAGCTTTTCTTTTCTGTGAAATTCTTTATGTCTCCTTTTACCATAAATGATAGCCTAGCTGGTAAAAGTATCCTAATGTATATAATTGTTTTCATTCAGGACTTTGAATATATCTTGCCACTCCATTCTGTTCTGCAGTATTTTTGTTGTGAAATCAACTGTGTGCCTTATAGGGATTCCCTTGTAACTCACTCTTTGCTATTCTCTTTCTGCCTTTAGGATCATTTCTTTCTCCTTGTCTCTGGCCATCTTAATTACATGTCTTGTTGAGGGTTTATTTGAGTTCTTCCTGTTTGGGACACTCTGAGCTTCCTGTACTTGGATATCTGATTTCTTCTTTAAGTTTGGGAAGTTCTCAGTCATGATTTTTTCAAACACCTTTGCAATCCACTTTGGTCTTTCCTCCCCTTCTGGGAAATTTATCATGCCAATATTGGCATGCTTTCTATTATCCAATAGGTCTCTTATGCTTTTTTCATTTGTTTCTCATTGTTTCACTTGTAGCTCTTCTCATTGTCTGCTTTCTATTGTCCTGTCTTCTAAGTCACTAATTCATTCCTCTGCATTGTTTAGTCAGTTTTGTGACATCTTTAGATCATTCCTCATCTCAGTCAACGGTTTTACCTTTTCTACTCAGTACTTCTTTATAGCTTCCATTTCATTTTTAACATATTTTATATGTCTGAACACTATGTTTTATTTCCTACAGTAATTTGATCACTTCTTTTTTGAAATCTTGATCTAGTAGGATATTGATGTCTATTTCACTGATCGTTCTTTCAGGGGATTTCTCTTGCTCTTTTAATTGGGAATGGTTTGTCTGCTTCTTCATCTTGCACCTACCTCTCTGGCACTGTGGTTTATGGAGTATCAGTTATCTACTGTAGTCCTAAAGGAGGTTATCTACCTAATGTCTATTTAGTAATACAACTAAAAAAGAGTTAAAAGAGAGAGGGAGACAAAGAATTTTAAAGAACGGGAAATAAATGTTTGAAGACATTGTAAAATACATAATAGAAGAGCAAGTTGAAGCAGAGTTTTGAAAAGTAATAATAATAAAAATATTTTTGAAATTTCAATGGGATTTGAAAGGGGGTATTTACAATTGCCTAAGAAGTAAACATTAAGAGGGTAATAGAAAATGGAACAGGAAAAATCAGATTAAAACAAGGGGGTGGTCAGTGTCCTCCTGGAGACTGTGTAATTTTAATGTGAACTCTTTCTGTATTCATCCTGGTTTGGAAGCTCAGCTTGCTTATTCCAGTCGCCCTCCATTGGGGCCCTTATCTGTGCAGCTCCCAGGGCCTGTCGACAAGCAGATCACTCCTACTCCCAACAGTGGTTCTGGAGCAGCTCTCTTTATTTTTGGCTGTCTTGTCACTGCCGTGACCGATGCCTCATTCAGAAGTTTCAGACTGACCAGGCAGGAGTGTGCATCAATCCCTCTCCCAGCCACATGGTCAGGGGCTGCCTTCCAGCCCAAGTGTTCAGTGGCCAACAGCCCCCTCAGGGTGCCAGTCTCACCACTGTTATGTACCCTGTCACACATCTGGACCAAAACCCAGTGCCTTGTTTGCCTTGACAGAGCAAGTTCTCTGAGGAAATAGGACAGAAAGATCTTATCTGCCTCAGGCTGTAGACAAGTCCCCATCTGGTGCTTGAGGCTGCTAAGTTCTTAGGAGTGAATGCAGGTTTTTCTCTCACTGCTGCCAGGGTGCAAAGCACCAGAGGCTATGGTGGCTGTGTCTGAGCCCCAGGTTTCTTGTCATAGATAGTTTTGTGGCTTTTCAGAGATGGGGAATGCACCTTTCCCCTCCCAGTACACGTCTGCCCTGTTGTTAAATGGAGGGCCCAGGTTATTCACCCCTGTGCACCGACAGCAATGGCACACAGCTCCCTCCATTCCCCTAGGCTGCCTCAGTGCATCCATCCTCATCTTTCACCCAGATCAGGCAGCATGGCCCTGCCCCCAGCTGCCAGGGTGCATCTTGCATTCGGGGTCACAGGGATCCTCTGTGCCTGTTTAACTTAGTATTGTCAGCCAACTTATACTCTGTAGAGGTCCAATCCTTGGAGGTGCCCCCTCCATCCTGCCGACCTCTCAGTTGGAGAGGGGAGACCCAGTGAATGAGTGCCAGTCTTTCTTTGCTGCTCCCTCCCTGTGGGAACTGTCCCAATCTGTTTTGCCTTTTCTTCTTTCATTCTTCATTTTCTTCTACCAGATTTTATGCATCTTAATCTTTTGAAGAGGACATTGTTCTATCAGAGTTTTGTAGGTTCTCTGGTTAGCTGAGTGGGTCTGTGGATGTGAGTCTTGGTGCACTTGTGGGAAAGGTTGAGCTACGAGCATCCTTCTGATCCATCATCTTGGCCTCCCCCACAATAAGTCTCACTATATGGTGGAAGATAAACACAGCCAGGAAATACATGGAAAAGATGTTTCATGGGAATGACAAGAAAGTGCAGTTTGCAATGTTCAGCTCATACAAAATACGTTTTAAAATAAGGGCCACAATGAAAGATAAATATGAAATTATATAAAGAAAAAGAGATCAATATAAAAATAGAGTATTACACTCATTAAATTATATATGGACCCAGCACTGTAGATCCTAAGTATAAAAAGAAATATTAGTAGACATGAAGGAATTAATTCATTATAAATCAGTAATAGTATATGGCTTGAACACCTCACTATTCTGATGGCCATATCATTCAGAAAGAATATCTGTAAGGAAACAGAGTTCTTAATGGCATATTAGATCATTTGAGTCTAACTGAGCTATTGGACACTGCATCAGAAAAGGAGAACACAATAATTTCTCAAGTGTGCACAGGATGTTATCTAAGGAATAAACCACATATTATGTCATGAAATGAGCCTCAGGAACTTTAACCTATTACAGATTACAGCAAATATTTTCCATACACAAAATTATGAAACTATGCAACAACTCAAAAAAGAACAGGAAAAGCACAAACATGAGATTAAACCTCATCCTTTAAAAAAATAAAATAAAACAAGGTCAATGATGAAATCAAAGAGGTCATAAAATCATACCTGGGGAAAAATTGCAATGAAAACACAGCTTCATCAAATGTATGGGATGCAGCAAAGGCAAATCTAAGAGGGAAGTTTAGAACAAATCTAAGAGGGAAGTTTAGAACAGTTTATACAAGGAAAAAGAAAAAACTCACAAAAAGGATAAAGCTTACCACCAAAAATAACTAGAAATAAGAACAAACAAAACCCAAAGGCAGTAGAATGAGAAATCTTTGATGATTAGTTTGAAAATAAATAAAATAAAAATTAAAAAAGAAATTAAAATTCATAAAATCAACAGCTATTTTTTCTTAAATATTTTTACATATTGATAAGCATTTAGCAAGGCTTATCAAGAAATACAGAGTGGACCCAAACAAAATAAGAAATGATACAGTAGAAATGATTTCTGATAGTACAGAAATGCAAACAAAGATTATGAAAGCACTCTGAGCAGTTACGTGACAACCAACTGGACTACCTTAAAGAAATGGACAAATTTCTTGAAACGTACTGCCTGCCAACACTGAATAAAAAGAAAACTGAAAACTTGAAAAGAGCAATCAGTTAAGTTAAATAAAATCTATAATTTTAAAAACATGCCTTGAATAAAATGCCTAGATGCCTTCAATACAAACTCTTTCCTCTCAACTATTTCAAAAATTGTAAGAGGAAGGAAAATTCCCAAGGTTATTCTATGAGGCCACTAATACCATGATAACAAAGCCAGTCAAAACACTACCAAAAAAACCCCAAAAAATGTAAACACAATATCCTTGATGAATATATATTCAAAAATCCCCCAAAAACATCATCAAATACATAGAAAGGATTATAAATGAGGATCATTTAGATTCCTTCAAGAGTCACAGGGATGGTTCGACATACACAATTCCATCAGCATGACACATATTTAATAAAGGAATGGCAAAATTCAGAGGACCATGTCAATACAGAATGAAAAAGCATTGGACATAATTCAACATACATTCGTGATCAGAACTCTCATGAAAGAGAGTACAATGGGAACATCTCTCAACACACAAAAATTCATTTATAACAACTTATAATACTTAGGGGAAAACCTGAAAGCCTTCTGGGTAAATTTGGAAACAAGACAAGGATTCCTACTCTCAGCACTTCTGTTCCATAGTAAAAGAAGAAAGGAAAAGGAAAGAAAAAGAAGTAAAAGAAATGCAAAATAGAAAGAAAGAGGCAAAATTTTCACCAGTACTGATGACATAACAATCTACATAGAGTCCTAAAGCCTCCACAGAGACTAATATCAACAATAAGTAATTTCAACAAGGGAGCAGGGTACAAGATTAATGTAAAATTGTCTGTTGCATTTCTACACGTTAAACATGAGACACCATAAAATGGACATTGGAAGCAATGCTATTTAAAATCCCACCCCCTGAATACATTGGAATAAATGCAACAAATATATGAAAGCTCTATATACTTAAAATAAAAAAAAATTGACAAAGAAATTAAAAATGATTCAATAAAATGGAAAGATGTCTTGTGCTCTTGGATTGAAGGAGTTAATATTGTTAACATGGCTGAACTACACAAAGAAACCTACAGATTTAGTGCAATTCCTGTTACGAAGATGTAGTATTTCCCACAGAACCAGAAAATAAATAAATCTGTTTTACATAAAACCATTAAAAATTGTCAAAATGATCTTGAGAAAAAACAACAAATCTGGAGATATAAACCTCCCTGATTCCTTACTATACTACAAAGCTACAGTAATAAAAACAGCATGGCATTGGCACAGAGATATAATCAATAAAATCAGATAGAGAGCCTAGAAATAATTCCACACACCTATGAGCAATGAATCAATGTTAAAAGAGGCTAGATTACACAATGGAGAAAAGACAGTCTTGTCAATGGATGCTGTTTGGAAAGTTGGACATCTACATGTAAAACAGTGAAATGAGAGCATTCCCTGACATCATGTAAAAAAATAAACTCCAAGAGTATTAAGGACCTAAATGTAAGACCTGATACTATAAAACTTCTAGAAGGGGATATAGGTGATACACTATTGGAAATATATCATAAGAATATTTTCTTGTATCAGTCTCCTATGGCTGAAATAATAAAAGCAAATATAAGCAAATGGGACCTAAATAAACTTGAAAACTTCTTCACAGCTAAGGACACTTGAATGAAATGAAAACACTGCCTGTGTAATTGGAAAACTTATCTGCAAATAGTGCAAGTGACCAGGGGTAAATAGATGCAGATTAGAAGATGTAACATGGATTTAGGTTACCCAACTCAATGTGAAAAACAAAAACCCAATCAAAAAAAGAGCAGAGTACCTGAGTTAATATTTTTCCAAAGGAAACATAGAGAAGGGTAACATGCAAGTGATAAAAATGCTCAACATTACTAATTATTAGTTAATAGCATTTCAAAACCACTTTTTAATATCTTATATCTCTGCCCTCCCCTATCATTTCTTGTTTTGTATTGGTGAGTTTGCTAATCTCTCTTCCAAAAGACAGTCTTCTTCCAATGCTTTCTGTTGCATTATTCATATCATTTATTAAGTTCGTCTCGTCCTCCAATAATGTTTGTTTGTTTCATAGTTTTAGTCTCTTAGGTAATGTAATCCGTATCATCATTTATTTTATTCATGAGCTAGCTAAACTGCTTTCTGAGTTTTGTTTTTTGTATTGAGTATCTGTATGACATCTGTTTGGATTCTCTATTAGTTATACGGCAATATTCCATGACTTTAAGTTTGTTTCCTTCAGGGTTGATATTGTGTGTGTGTGTGTGTGTGTGTGTGTGCGTTTGCCTGTGCGTGTGTGTCTGTGTCTGTGTCTGTGTCGGTGTCTGTGCCTGTATCTCTGTGTGTGCGTGCCCTATAATATTACTGTGATTGGTCATGATCTTGGTAAATTATTACTCTGATGACACTAAAACACAGATTGGGATTTGGAGTCCTTGCTTTTGTTTTCTGGTAGTTTGCAATATTGCACAATTTTTGGTTTTACCTATCTGAGCTACCTCTGATAATACTTCAAAATGGCACTTTCCAGTTGCTACTGTCTGGATAAAAGATTGCTTACATTGTCACTCCTTACACAACTCTGGTAGTTAATGCCACTGTTGTCACTGGGCCGTTGAATCCTTTCTTTTATCTGATATCCCTAAAGACTCAGTGCACACACTGAGGAATAGTGTAAAGACAGGTGGGTCATTGGAATCAGGCAAGTGCCTTTGCCATGTCCAATTTTGCAAGGTACAATGTCTCTACCACTATGAATGTGGAGTAGGGAGAGTGTCATGAATGTGTGAGTGTCAAAAGGATGGAAATTCTGTCTGCATTGTGGCTCCCTCCTAGTTACCTGTGACCGTGTGTACTGATGCAGTTGGAGGCTGAAGATTTGTGAACCACTGAGACCCTGTTTCTACTGGGTACTCTGAAACTGTGGGCTCAGATACCCTAGTAAGTGGGCCTTGGTTGCAGGCACCAACACTGCTTTTCCCTCATTTAATCCAACTTTATGTGTTTTAGCCCACCAAACTTCAGCTGTACACATGTGTTCTCTAGTATTGTTTTGTGTTGTAGTTATTTTTGTTGAGATGTGATTGTTTCACTGACTGTAGATTTAAGGGTAAAGACAGAAATAGTTTAAACTTATGTCACTTTATTCAAAGTCTATAATTTTTCATTTAAAAGCTTAAATTCTAATAAGGACATTATAAGAACAGTAAAGAAAATGAACAAATCACCTCCCTTAATATCAGAGTGCTACAAAATATTTTGTTTTTCCTGGGTTTATTTCTTCAATGTTTTTCCCACATGCATGCACATTTTAGTATAATATATGCCTATAATCTCTTTAAAATCATTTAAATTATTAAAATATTTCTCTGTGCTGTAATTATAGCCCTGTTGCTTCTCTATTTTTTAACTAGAATCTTGCATAATTCTGTCTTCCCCATCCTTCTTCCCTGTCCCCAGTGTAAACCACTACTTGGTAAACTACACATATATATGTGATTCTGTTTCTTCTTTTTATGATTATTTCTCTTATATATTTAGTTTCCTCATGTAGCTGGTAACATAGAGTGTTTTTCACTGTATGTCTTATTTTCCTATGTGCAACACTCTCTGGGTCCAGTCACATTGTTTCAAATGGTAGAACTTTATTTTTTGATATGAGAATGACTATGTATTTATTATGTTATCTATATCTCACATCAACTCAGCCAATCATCTGTTGATGGGCAGTTGAGTCGTGCTTCTATCCTTGGCTATTATAAATGATGTTGTTAAGAACGTTGTGGGTAATATATCCTTTAAAGTTAATGTTTTCATTTTTTTTCAGATTTATATCAAAAACTGGAATTGCTGCAACTTCTATTTCTAGCTTTCTTAGCACTGTCCCCACTTTTATAATAGTGGATGCATCAATTTATATTTCTAACAACAGTCTACTTGGGTTCCGTTTTATCGACATTCTTATTAATGTTTGTCATTTGAAGAATTTTTTTAATAGTCATTTTGGTTGCTGTGAGATTATATTTCATTCTGGTTTTGATTTATGATTTCCTAATGAATAGCAACATTATGTTTCTTTGTGAATGAAAATCATCCACATGTCTGTTTTTGAAAAGTTTCCATGAAGATCCTTCAACTGTTTATAAGTTGGTGTATTTGTTTTTTAAATATTGAGTCTAATATGCTATATATACATTATGGATATTAACATCTTATTCGTTTCATAGTCTGAAACTCTTCCTTCTATTCTGTGTGTTGTCATAAGTCTTGCTGAAGATTTCCTTTGCTCTGCAAAAGGTTTTCATTTCACACTTATACAAGAAGTGGAATCACTGTATCACATAGTACATCTATTTTTTCCTCAGTATAATTAAAACCTGTTATTGTTAATTTTCTTTTTTTTTACTTAGGAGATAGATCAAAAATAAATATTCCTATGATTTATCACAAAGGCAATTCTGCTCCTTTTCTTGGTCAGAAATTGTATAGTTTCAGGTTTTACATTTAGGAAATTAATCCATTTCAGTTTTATTTTGTATAGTATGGATGGAAGTGCTCTTACATCTACCTTTTACATGTACTGTCCAGTTTTCTCAGAACTATTTGTTGAAGAGACTGCCTTTTTTCCATTGTATACGCTTGCCTCCTTCATTGTAGACTAATTGACAATATACGTGTGTGTTTATTTTAGGACTCTTTATTTTGTTCCATTGATCTATGTGACTCTTTTAGTGATATAGTTTGATGTTTTGTTTACTGTAGCTTTGCAGTATGTTCTAAATTCAGGGAGGATAATACCTACAGCTTTGTTCATTTTTCAAAGGTAATTTTAGAAAATTTGGGTCTTTCACAATTTTGTATAAATTTTATTATTTTTCTCCTTGTTTTGTAAAGAAACATATGGATTATGTGAGAATAGTAATTTACTAAAAGAAGAAAACCTGAGAAAAATTGTAAAGTGTGGAGGATAAATCATACAATATTAAGCAACCAATGTATTCCTGCATAATTCAAAGAAAAAATACATGAAGAAATATGACAACAAAAACAAATTCCATGTGATATAGCAAAATCAGTATTAATAGTGAAGCTTATAGCAAAACAATCCCATTTATACAAGTAAGAAACATCTCTCACTTATAACATAATCTTACAAACAAAAGATATTGCAAAATAATAAACAAACTTGTTAGTAGAAAGAAAGACAGCTGAAAGGTCAGAATATAAATAAATAAAATAATGATTAAAAAAAGGAACATCAAAACAAACTACATAATGGCCTTTGAAAGATAAATATAACTGATAAACATTAATGAGACTCATGAGAAAAAAGAGAGTACAGTTTAATAAGCTCCAAAATAAATGAGAAGTTACAGCTTATATCAAAGTAACACAAAGCACCATAAGATGATACAACAAATTATATGCCAACTGAAATGGAATCCCTAGAAGAAACGGAAAATTTCTTAGAAAGACCAAATCTCAGAATGGAATGAGAAGTAGAAAATATTAACAGATTATCCCTAATGAAATTGAATTGGTAATTAAACAAAATCTCCCAAGAAACAAAATTCCAGGCCTAGACAGCTTCACAGGTGACTTCTGCCAATCATTTAGAGAAGAGCTATCACAAATACTTCTCAGAGAATTCCAAAAATTTGCGGAGGAAGGAAGGCTTCCTACCCCGCATTTCTGTATCACACTAGCACTAAAACAGGAACAAATACCTCATAAAATTTCAGTTTAAATACTACTGATAAGCATACATGCAAAAATCATCAATAAATATTAGCAAAGCAAACAAAACATTAAAAGGATGATACAGTATGATTAACTCCCTTTTATCCCAGTGATGTAAAATTGATTCATTACCCACAAATTAATCAATATGATACACGAAACTAACAAATTAAAAAATAAAAATTGTATGGTCACCTCAAAAGTGTCTTAAAATCTTTTGACAAATTCAGTATCTATTTATGATTAAATTTCTCCTCAAAATGGGTATGAGGAAACGTACCTCATTACAATTAAGGTCGTATAAGACAAGTACTCAGCTAACATGACACTCACTGATTAAAAGCTGAAAGCATCCCCTGTAAGAGCAGGAAGAAGACAAGAATGTTCACGTTTACCACTATTATTCAGTATTTTATTGGAAATTCTAGCCATAGATTTCCAAAATAAAAGTAAATACAATATAGCTATTTCAGAAAAGGAGTAAAAGAATCTGTAAGCAGATGAAATACTTTAAACAGAAATCATAAAGAAGATGCCACAATACTACGAGGGCTTATCAATGCATTGGTAAAATTTCAGAATATAAAATTAGCATACAGAAATCTTGCATTTTTACACACTAACAACAAGCTAACAGATAGAGAAATTGAGGGAACTGTTTCATTTACAGTTGCATTATTAAAAAAAATCAAGAAATGTATCCAACCAAGGAGGTAAAAGACCTATACTCAGAAACCTATAAAATATTTATAATAGAAATTGAAGATAATGCAAACAGATGAAAGGATATACTGTGTTCATAGATTAGGAAAAAAATATCTTTTAAATGACAGAACTAGCCAAGAAAATACACAAATTAAATTCAGTGCCTTTCAAAATACAAATGGCATTTTCAGACACTTACAAAAAATAATGATTAAATTTGCATGTAAACACAAAAGAGTTGAAATCACTTAAAAAAAATAAAAGAAAACAAACTTAAAGCACAAACAACTTTGACAAAGAACAAAGAGGATGTAACACTGTCCTTGATTTTAAATTATAATACAAAGCTACAGTAGTGAATATGTTAGTGGCACAGAACAAACAGAATAATGGAACAAAACAGAATGCCTAAAAATGAAATCAGAAAGTTATAGTCATTTAGCCCATTACCAAATAATGAATATACAGTGGGGGAAAGGTAATCAACAGGCACATGAAAATGGTCAACAGAACTAACGATCAGAATAAAGCAAGTCCAAAACCCAATGAGATATTATGTCACTCCTGTCAGAATCACGATGATCAAAAAGATAACAAATATAAATATTGGAGAGGATGTAAGAAAAAGCACCCTGATGCACTGCTTGAGTGAATGTAAATTTATGATGCCACTGTGGAAAACAGTATGGAGATTTATCTAAAAATTAAAAATGAAATATGATTCAACATTTCCATATCTGGATACTTATTCCAGGAATGTAAAAACATAATCAGAAAAGATAAATTCTATCCTCTATTCACTGTGGCATTATTTACAATACCCAGGCAATAGAAGCAAATTAATTGCTCATCAATAGATGATGGATAATGAAGATGTGTGTTTATAGCATATATATCAACCCATCTATTAACTACAGACTTATCTATATTTATTTATATATACAAATAAATTAAAAATATATATATATGTATATTTATATATATGCACACACACACATAAAAATACAATGGGTTTTTACTCAGCTCTAAAAAGAATAAGTTCGTGTCATTTGCAACAAATGGGAAGACCAAGAGGATAATATGCTAAGTGAAATAAGTCAGACAGAGAATGACAAAGGCAGAATGGTTTTACTCATATTTGGAATTTAAAACAAATGACTACAACAAAACAGAAAAGGAGTTATAGATATAGCAAGAAACAGGTTGCTCACAAGAAGGAAGGAATTGTGGTGAAGAAAAAGAAATATTTGAGGAAATTTAAGAGACAAAATTTTCCAGTTGCAAATTAAATGAGTCAGGGACAAGAAATGTACTGTATGGGGAATAGTCAATAACTGTGAAATATGTTTAAATAGCAACATATCATAAATATATCTATTCTTGTGATCAGTTTGAAATGTATCAAAAATGGCAAATAGTATGTTATGTAAGAGAAAATGCCACAGAGTTATAGACTAAAGTATGCTTCAAAAACAAACACACACACTTATAGAAAAAAAAATTAGATTTGTAGCTAACAGAGGCAGGGTTTGTGAAAGGAGAATTTGATTAATGCACTCAAAAGCTACAAACCAACAGCCGTAAAATAAACGTCTTCTAGGGATGCCCCGTAGTAACATGAAAATTAAAATTAATACTGCTTTATGTTCTATATGAATGTTGTTAAGAGAGTTGACCATAAGTTTTCTCATCACAACCAAAACACAAATTGTATTTCTTTAAAATTGTATCTACATGAGATAACGAATTCTCCCTAAACTTGCTATGATATTTATTTCATGATACTTATAAAACAAATCACTATTCTGTGCACCTAAACTTACACAATGTTTTATGCCAATTATATCTCAATAAAAGCAGAAGGAAAAATGGAAATTCAATGATTATTTTTTCCATGTAATTTTTCATGATTGTTTTTGCAACAATTAAACTTCATTCATGATATACTTATCCTAGGTAAAGATACAAATAAATAAGTGATTCTAATAAATTATACATAAAGATACTAATAAAATTAGTGTTTTACCATGCCTTAAACTTTCTTCATGTTAAAAGCCCACTGCTTCTGTAGGCATCAAAATTTCATTCTGTGAATTCATCTGAGTTTAGAGAATGGAATACAAATTTAAAACTGGCTGTTCTTGCTGTGATTGATAATGTTCAATGTCTCTGACCGATGGTCTCATCTCCTGACAGCATCTGTTAGAAAGGAACATGCTAGGTTGCTAAAAATCTCAGTTTGGTAAAATCTCAGAACTCCTACAATTTTTAACTTTTTCAATGGGAATGCAATACTGACAAAGACTTGATTTTGGATAACAATGTGTTTTTTACTCATGGTTGCATTAGGAGATGTGAGGACAAACCCTGATATCCAGAACAAACATACTTGCTCAAGTGCTGGGCAAAGATGTGTAAAGGTTCCCCATTATTAGGACTGAGGACCGCATTCAAAATGATGACCACGTCCACTCTATTCCAGGTAGTCCAAGGAAAAAAGTTTATTGCAATTGCTAGGTTGCAGAACAGAAATAAGTCAGTGGTTCAGTCTCTATAAATTATTCAATGGGTGTTCAAAGCCAAAATAAGTTGTGTCAACAATGAGAATTTAAAAAAATGAAAACATAGACATAAGCTTAAATTAAAAAGGAGACACAGTCCAGTGCTGCGTTCTGGGGACTGGAGAATGTATATGCTTCAGTCCAATTCAAGGGTTCATTGGTTGGCCCTAGCATCAGCTCGGGATTCAATGAATAGTTAACAATTAGTATACTGGGAGAAATATAAACTACCTCTACCTGATCGGAAGAAAATCTGGTGGCTCAATAAAACTCTTAATTCACAGAGATTCTGCCAGATGCAGAGGAATAATTGACTGATGACTCAACTAAGACAAACTTAGTTACAGCTTAACAATCCACCTTCACTCACACACACACTGGTAGACAGATTTGTAATATTTAGTAGGAAGAATTCAGTGGGCATAGCTCGGACAAAAGTTTTCAAAGCACAGGCCAACATTTGTACTTTTGCCAATGGTCTAGTTTTCCCAGTTAGAAAATTACACATGGACAAATAATATTCTTCCTTAGAATTTCTAATTTTGAAATTATACTGTAGCTTTTGACTTATCAGTATAGAACCTTGTTAAGATGATCATGTTAAGACCCACTGTCTGATAAGAGAGCTGGAAACTAGCTGCTGAACCAGCCCATATGAACCCCAGACTGCTAATTAGGCAACAACATAGCCACTATCAGTGTTGAGCTGATAAAATTAAAAGATTGATGTTTCTGTTGTAGGAACAACCACTGCTGACCAGACACAGATCTCCTGCTGCAAGCAGGTTCTTTTCTTCTCTTGGTAAGGGCCATACTGGTGGGATGTTGCTAGAGCTTACCCTGGCCCATTTGCCCATCTTCCAGATAATCAAAGGCTTTCTTCACAACTGGTGACAAATTTTCAGGACTCAGTGTTGCCATTCCACTCTTCAGCTGACAATGGCTGCACTATTGTGAGCAGAAGCCTTAGGCTACCTGACATTGCCTACAATTTTTCCAGCATATCAGGGCATTTCACATTCTGAAAATGCTTCACCTTTTATTTTAAATTAAAGGGAAATAGTCAAAGTCTTCCATGAATATTTTATATTTCCTAATATCTGCAGAAATTTGGTATTCCTACAGTTGGACAAATTTTTAATTTCACTACCCTCACCTCCTTCTAGTCCACACAATTTAGATTGCAATTTGGTTCCTGAATATGACCACCACTACAAAGGGTCTAGTTTCAATTAGGTACTTACTTTGTGAAGTTTAGAAGGGTCACAAATTATGTGGGGTGTATAAACATACATTAAATATTTGCAATGGCACTCTCTCTTCTGGACAAAGCTCTGATTCTAAGAAGTAAATTAATTAGAAGGCAGTATAGTTATTGGTATGGGGAAGAGAATCATCTATTTTGGGGTTGGTGGGTGTTGAATAGACAGGAAAAAATCCAGCAAATGAGAATGGAATGCTTTAGGCCACTGGAAGCATGAATTAAGAAGAAAATAATATTTTGTCTCCTGTACCTACCTCCCCTTACTGTCTTTTGTGACTAGACATTGGGCTATGAAAAGAGCTAGTTTGTGGTGAAGAGTAAAGACCATAACGAAATAGTTTGAAAACCATGAGAGTTTTGTTGTTTCAGGAAAGTATATTTTGCTTAAAGTCAACATATATTTTTCATTCAATAAATAGTAAAATGCATCCTTTGGCATGTGCTGTGCTTACTGTGCTGGTATGCAAGTTAGACAAGGAAAGGTGGATAGACAGAAAACATCTGGAGAGGTGGTTTCTGTTCTGAGACTGGGAAAATCTAAGTAGGTAAAAGGAGGACACCCAAAGTCCAAGGATGAGCTGGAGTAAAAGTGGTGAGGTTGCAGCTAACATAGTTGACAAGCATTTGCCTGGATGTATCTCCAGATACAGTGAAACATAAAGATATGCCAAGGTAGTAGATGCCAGATTTAGAAGAAAATGAATAAACTAAGTTAAGTTTGTGGGCTTAGATTTGGAAAGGCATTAAGTGCCACCCTGATGATGTAAGCTTGTTTTGTCTGGAACATAAAAGCAACATGAAGTATTGACTAGAAAATATAGTGTAGACACTTGAGGGCAGGAATTGAAAGCACCAATTGGAATGCATTCAGAGCAGCACAAAGAAGACCATAGATAAAATTAGTTCATTAATTCTACCACATGCTGAATGTGCAATCTGAGACTACATCTTGTGACCTTTATGATTCCAGGGATGACATAAGAGAGACCATGATCCCTGGGCTGGTTCCTGCATTTATCTCCTGTTCCAACCTATCCTAACTTAACACGTTTCATACTTTCCAGAATGAAACAGAAACCACTTAGTACTTTTCCCTCCCTACATATTTTAGCCTTTTTCCAAATTCTTCCATTTACTCTTCCTCCATACAAGAAATTATTTAAGTTTACTCCCATATTGTTCCATCAAATGATCATATCAATCAAATATCTCTTTTTTTCTTTAAATGGTAACTTATTCTCCCATTTAACTCTTAACCCTATTTAAAAATTATAAGGAAAATACAGGTACACATCAATGATTATTGTTCAAATAAGTAATTTGCAGATATTTGTGGACATACGCCAACATCAATTTTAATCTTTGTTATCTTGCATAATCTGGTAGTCCTCTGGTAGATCAGTTGTTATTAGGTTGACGTTCATAAACTGAAGATTGCTGATGATTTGACCTTGAAAGAGAGGTAGCTGATGTATGAGCTGTCACTGGCACTGGAAACAGTGCGTTGCTCCCTGGTTGAAGTTTAGAAAGTCGGCCTTCATTGGCAGATATGTTGTGATATCTATTTGGAAAAGTAGAAGGCTCCACCATCAGTCCAAAGTATTTGCTCTGTATATGAGACAAGATGCTGTACTGAGAAGCAGAAGTTGTATTTGTAATGAAGTTCACACACGGCCATTTGATTCAGTGTAGCTGCTTTGAGAGTGCCTGTGGACAATATTCAACTGATTTAAAATAGCACGTTGATCCACTGCAATTTGTTCTGGTGGTCTAACTGACACTGATGATGGAGGAGAAAAATCATCACTGATTGGGGTAGTTGTATCACCAATTATGTGGCTAGTAGAGGGCTTTCTTATTAGAAGCATGTTTAAATTTGCAAAAGGTAAAAATGCTCTTTCTCTACTAGCGTCAGCCACAAAACCAGAATTATGATTATCCACATTAACTCCTGCTTTAATGTGCTTCTTATTGAAATCTTCAGCCAATGGAGATACCAGAGAGACATTTTTAATCCCAACTCTTCTTTTTATTCTCATTAAAAGCTGGGGAAAGCGTCATTTAAAATTTGAATTATGGTAGAACTGCAGCTACAACCAAAGGAGAAATATTTTAATAATATTTTAAACCGAAATACAAGACTACAATAAGCCTAACCTATAAAACCTCAGATTTCACGTTTACAATGGAAAGATAATATCATCAAAAGATGAATATTGCTGACTATATTTTGAAATTCCTTATTTGGAAAATACACATTTAAATAGTATAGTCATCAAATTTAAAATTTAGTATTTGCATTAATGGTGAATGTCACTTTTCAAAAGCAGCTTTAATACATTTATTTAGATTTCTGATAAGATTGATAATTGCAAGAAAAGTTTCTCATTATCTTGAATACTAAAGTTACTGTCCTCATTTTTGGAAAAATGAAGAAATTTAGCCTTAGTAATTTTATACAAATTTCAAAATCTAGCTTTACATATATATTACCATAGATTGATGTACAAAGTAAAACTTTATATATAAGTTACCAAGTGGAAACTAAAATTTCTGAATACCTTGGTTAAAGTGGAGACTTCTGTTTCTTCTGCCAGAAAGTCAGCTAGACAAGCAGATTTTTGAAAATTCTACCGCACTTTACTAAACTCATAAAGGTTAAGCTGTCTAACTAAACTTTTCAGACTTCCAGGTTCAAATATTCTGAAACGGGCCTTTCTTTCCACATTTTCCTTCTTAAAGACATCTTCATCAATCACTATGAAAGTTCCACTATCATCCCAACAGATTGAATTATATTCGTCATTCCCAGCCATTTTCTGGAGTTTTCTTGGATATGTCAGAGAACAAAAATCAGTATGTTCATCTGGTTCATAGACACAATGTGTGTAACATGGTTTTTTTTATCAAGGATTCTTCAGACATAGTCTGGAAAGCATTTTCTTCAGTCATAGACTTCAAGTCCAAGTCCCCACAAATTATTTGATCACACAATAGACATCTACCGGAGTTTCCTGAACCTGTTGGTCCATCTTTATGAGACACAAGTTGAATTTCTGAAGAAACTTGTGCCATCTCAAATAACTTTTTCTATGGCTACTTTTCTAATCTGCATGATTTTGTGCACTGTAAGTTCAAATGCTTCTCTGGCAGGCCTGCACAGATAAACTGCTAGGCCATCACAATTTTTCTCAACCTGAGTAGCTATGACATCACAAAAAACTCTTCTCCTAGCAACTCCAGTCTAACATTCAGCCAGAGTTTACTTCTCATTCATCCAGTTAAATTGAAACATATAGGATGCTGATATTTATAGTATGATCTGCAAATATTATCCCCACAAAATCTTTTTAAATAATTTAATTTTGGGGTCTATGAAATAAAACCAATCTCCATACTTTTGAACACAAATTTATACCAGATTTGTGAACAGAGTATAAATAATGCACAATATATATAAAATAAATTCAAAGTTTTGTAATTTAAAGTGAAATTTGTGTAAAACCTGTACATAAATAGTATAACTATTTCATGATGATTTGTAATTAATGTGAAACATAATTTGATTTGGAAATGGAAGTAGGTATTTATCTGTGTACCTTAAAATAAGTAGCTCTATATTCAAAACATGAGCAGAATAAATATCAGTTTATCTGGTATGTTTATAAATAAATGGTAAATATTTATGAAATAAAATGATATTAAAATAATAAACTTTTAGAAATCCCAAAGTTGGGAATTTTTGATTTAAATTGTAATTCAGTTCTATAAGTAAAACTAATGTAACAAAATATTCTACATTAAAATTACAAAAGAGACAATCTTATTGTGTATTTACAAATGTTTATTTTTGCCATTCTTTCACTCGGAGGTTTTTCCGTCCCTAGAAGTAATAAATTTTCTTGTCATCTTTATAATCTATACTCTTGTGGCTTCTGCTAAGTGTTCCAAAATGAGGTTGATAAATACACATATGCACAATATCCTGTGTTCAATAAGCAGTGCCTCCATTAAGGTGCAAACAAACAAGTAATCAGAAAACAAAGAAACAACAGTATATGTGTGTTGGGGTTGAAAAGACCAGGTAATGCATTTTAGGAAGCAATATGTTTCTCAGTCTTGAAACAGTTGCCATTGTTAGAACAATATGGCATTTTAAGGCAAGTGATTTGTTCACTATTTGTAAATGATAACTATGTTCTGTATCAGTAAACTGTAGTAAGTCCAGTTCAACCAAAATTATATTCTTTATTTAGACATAAATTCCAGTAAACATAAGCCAAATTCAAAATGAGAGATAAAATTTTTAAATAAAAAAATGTAAAATCAAGCTACAATGTAAATTTTTCCTTCAGTATCTGTAAATTTCATTCTAAATAAATTTTAGCAACCTGAATTCATGGGATATTATAAGTATTATAAACTATATTTAAGTAGGATTTAGACCTGATTCATAAATATTATTTAAAATATGCAAATTAATATATGTGATGACATCCCTTAAAATACAAAGATTTTTA
Source organism: Vicugna pacos (assembly GCF_048564905.1). Lineage (NCBI taxonomy): Eukaryota > Metazoa > Chordata > Mammalia > Artiodactyla > Camelidae > Vicugna > Vicugna pacos. Next base: position 81,905,563 of record NW_027328741.1, on the reverse strand, counting down.
AAAAAATCTCAAAAAATGTAGGAAAATTATTGAGAGATGTGATCTTAACTTTTATATAAATGTATTCTTAACAAATTCGCTCTACATAGAATGTAACAAAACATAATAAAAGCCATATATGAAAAACCCATGAGTAACTTCAAGTTCAATGTTAACATACAGGAACGTTTTCCTCTGGTATAGTAATAAGAAAAAGTAGCTCATATTCACAAGTCCTAGAATTCTTAGCCAGAACAACTATTCAAGAAAAAATATAAAGGTATCCAACTTGTAAAAAAGCAGTAAAGTATTTACAGATGACATAATTATACATAGATAGAAAACTCCATAGACTCCTCTAGTGACTGTTAGAAATAATGAACAAACAATACATTTGCAGAATAGAAAATCAATATACAAATATCCGTTGCATTTTTGTATAGTAACAACAAATTATCATAAATATAAATTAGGAAAACAATTGTGTGTAAATTTATACCAAAAAGTATAAAATAGGAATACATTTGGTGAGTGAAATAAAAGATCTAAACATAGATTTATAAATTACAGATGTAAGATATATAAGTAAAAAATTTAAATAGAAAGATATTCTGTGCTCATGGATTGTATAAAATGTGAGGAAATATTCTAATGTATCTTTTCAATGTTCAGTCTCCCCAGCACTAAATATTGAGCAGAATGTCTTTTCTTCATTTTATACTCTTGTTTTCTTTTTCATGGGTTAATTGATCATAGGTGTGAGGGAATATATCTGGCTGCTCTATTCTCTTATATTGAATGGTGTCTGTTTCTGAGCCAGTATCATGTTGTTTTAATTACTAAAGATTTCTAGGACTATTTAACATCAGAGAACTTTACACCATTAGATTTAATACCCTTTTTCAAGATAATTTTGGTAACTCATGATCTTTGTGGTTACATATAAATTTTGAAATAATTTGTTCTATTTGAAGGAAAAATCTCATAGGTATTTTGATATTAATCACACTAAATGTAGATTCCCTTTAGTAGAATGGTTGTTTCAACCACATAGTTTCACATCATTAACATAAGAGGTCTTTTCATTTCTTTGGATCAGTTTTAATTTCCTTCACCAATATTTTCTGTTTTTAATGTATAGGTTTACAACTTATTTGTTAACTTCATTTCCAGGTGTTCTTTACATATATATAATTATATACATAATATTTGTAAACTCCTACACAAATACAGCAGTCAGAAGGCAGTGGCAAGATCTATTCAAAGCCCTGAATTAAAGAAAGCCATAATCTAAGATAAATTATCAAGCAAGTCTATCCTTTAGAATACAAGGAGAGATAAATAACTTTCACACAAGCAAATACTAAAAGAATTTAGCCAGAGAAATAGGAATAATGAAAGTTCTTCTCTAAATAAAAAAGAAGCAGGATGCTATAGAAACGAGAAAGGCATAATTAGAAAGGCAATAGCTACAATGACTTACAACAGAATTAATATGATGTTGTAAAACAGGACATAAAAATTTTTAGGTGTCAGAAAGTGAAACAGGACAATACAGAGTGTTTTCTTCTTGTTTGTCTTCTCTGTAGGATGGATTTGAGTTTGTATTCTAATCAGTAAAATTAACAGATATAGTACGGGTCAATATAAATACAAAACAAGGTAACCATAATTCAAAAGCTTACAATGAAGTCACAAAGACAAAAAGAAACCAAGATAATAAAAGAAAACTTATCAAGCCACAAAAAGAAAAAGAAATGAACAAAAAAGAAATACCAAATCAACTGGAAAATGAAGTTTAAAATGGAAATAAACACTGGTCTATCAATAATTATCAGAAATGTTAACGGACATTGTGGTTCAATCAAAAGATATATATTGTCAGATGGGATAATATAACAAGACCCTACATTATGAAGCATACAAGAGACCCACTTTAGTAACAGGAGAACACATCAATTCAAACTCAGAAGATGTAAGATTATATTCCATGCAAATGCACATGACAAGAAAGAAGGACTAGCAGTATTGACTTTACACAAAATAGACTTTATAAGAAAGGCCATAGAGAAAGATAAACAAGGACATGTTATAATGATAAAAGGAGCAATACAAAATAAGGGTTTTATACCCATTAAGATATGTGCACTCAATATAGGAGCACCTAAATTCATAAAGCAAATACTAATAGATAAAAAGAGATTAATCACTGGAAAAACAATCAAAGTAGGAGATTATAACACCTCATTACCATCACTGGACTGGTCTTTCACACAGGAAATTAATAAGGGAACAAAGTTACTAAAAGACATGATAAAATATTTGGAGATGGTTGATACTTTCAAAACAGTACTTCTCCCAAAAACAGAATATACCTTCTTTTCCAGTGCACATGGAACATTTTGAAGGAAAGATCATGTAATCAGGCACAGAAGAAGCCTTTACAAATTTAAGAAGATAAAAATTATTTCAAGCATTTTTTCTGAGTATAATACCATGAAACTCAAAATCAATCCAAGAAAAACAGGGGGAAAAAATGACAGCATTCAGATTACAAAATATGGTACTATAACAAGGGGGGAATTGATGAAGTAAAATAACTAATTAAGAAATATCTTGAAAATTATGACAAAACACTACACAAATTCTATGGAATACAGTTAAAGCAGGCTTAAGAGGGAAGTTCATAGTGACAAAGCACTCCTCAAATTAGAAGTGCAATTTCAAATAAATAATCTAACGTTCTCTGTAAACTAATCATGAAAAGAAGAGCAAACAAAACCAAAAGTAAGCAGAAAGGGGGAAAAATAAAGATCAAGGAGGGAAGAATTAAAATAGAGATTAAAAAATAGAAAAAAAATTATCAAACATTTTTTGAAATTTTAAACAAAATTGACAAATCTCTGGACAGGATCACCAACAAGAAAAGAGAGAGAACACAAATAATATAAGAAATGAAAATGGAGAAACTAGAAAGATTTCAACATATTTACAAAATATCATAAGATAACACCATGAGCAACACTACGGAAACAAATTGGAAAACCAGGAAGAAATGGAGAAGTTTATGGAAACATTCAGACCACCAATATTGCATCAAGAAGAAATTAACCATTTGAACAGACAGATCACCAGAAATAGAATAGAATTATCAATAAAATAAAAAATCTCTGCAAACAAAATTCAGACCGTAATACCTTCACTGGGGAATTTGACCAAACATAGAAAGAAAAATCCATACCAGTCCTCCTCAAACTCTTCCAAATTTTGATATGGAGAGAGTACTCCCAAACTCAAACCATAAGGCCAACATCAAACAGAAACCAAAACCAGACAAAGCAACTACCCCAAAAAGAAAACTATAGGCCAATATCATTGATAAACATAGATGTAAAAGTCCTTAAGAAATTATTAACAGACAGAATCCAACATCATTTAAAAAAAAGAACACGCACCATGGTCATGTTAGGTTCATCCCAGGAACACAAGGATGGTTTAAAATATGCAAATCAATCAATCAATTGTGATACACCATATCAACAAAAGAGACGACAAAAACGATATGATCATCTCAGTAGATGCAGAAAAATCATTTGATAAAATTTAACATCTATTTGCAATAAAAGTTCTTATCACAATGGGCATAGAGGGAATATATCTCAACATAACAAAAGCTTTTTATGACAACCATATAGCCAGCAAAATAATCAATGGTGAAAAACTGAAATCCTTCCCACAAAAACCGGAGACAAGACAAGGATGCCCAATATTACAATTTGGAAGTCCTAGCCACAACGATCAGGCAAGAAAAAGAAATAAAAGGATTCAGACTGTAAAAGAAGAGGTAAAATTGCCATGATATGTAGACATGACAGTATATATAGAAAACTGTAAAAGCTTCACAAAAAATACTTAAGGTATAAAGGAACTGGGCAAGGTAGAAAGAGTAATGTACAAAAACCAATTACATTTCTTTACACTACCATTGAAGCAACAGGAAAACAAAATATAGAAACAAACCCTTTTATAACTGCACCCAAAACTATAAAATGCTTAAAAATAACTCTGACCAAGGTGTTCAATTACTTATACATGGAGAACAATAAAACATTGATTGAGGAAATCAAGAAAGATTTGAAGAATTGAAAAGATACCCAATGGTCTAGTAATGGAAGAAAGAATATTGTTAAAATGGCCATACTGCCCAAGGATATCCACAGACTTAATCTGAGTTCTAATCAAATTATGCAAAACATTTCCTTTTAGGACTGAAACAAATGATCATAAGATTAATATAGAATCAAAAAAGATCCATAACTTCCAAAATTATATTGAAGACAAAGAAAGAGGCTGGAGCAATAACCCGCCTGGTCTCCATACACTATTGCAGAGATACAATAATCAAAACGACATGATATTGGTACAGAAACAGGCATATGGACCAATGGAACAGTATAGAGAGCTTGGGAATAAATCTACAGTCGTATGTTCAATTAATATTTTACAGAGCAGCCAAGAATATGACATTGAAAAGACCATCTCTTCACCAACTGGTGTTGGGAAAACTGGATAGCAGCATCAGAGCAATGGAGTTAGAAAAATCCTTCACTCCATACACAAGAATAAACACAAAATAACTTAAAGACTTAAATGTAAGTCAAGACATAATAAATCTCCCAGAAGAAAACATAGGCAACACACTCTGAGATAAATCTCAGCAATGATCTCCTAGAACAGCCTATCTAGGTAATGGATGTAAGAGCAAAATTACTACATGGGACCTAATTAAACTTATAAGATTTTACACATCTAAGGCAACCATAAACAAAGAAAAATGACAACCTACAGGTTTAAAGAAAATATTTAGTAATGATGCAACTGACAAAGGCTAAATTTCAAAAATATAAAGACTTCATACCAGCTAATAATACTAAAAAAAAAAAAAAAAGAAACCCAATCTGAAAATGGGCAGAAGCCCTAAACAAGCAATTCTCCAATAGAGACATACAAATGCCACGCATATATATGAAAAAGAAAATTACTCACTGACATAATCAGAGAAGGGCAATTCAAAACTATAATGAAGTATCACTTCACAATATTCACAATGGCCATCATTCAAAAGTCCACAAACAATAAATGCTGGCGAAGCTGTGGAGAAAGGGAACCCTCCTACACTGTTGGTAGGAATGTAGTTTGGTGCAGTCATTGTGGAAATCAGGATGGGGATTCCTCTAAAGTATAAAAGTAGAATTAATATATGATCCAGCAATCCCACTTCTGGGTATATATCAAAGGGAACCCTAATTCAAAAAGACACCTGCACCCCAATGTTCTTAGTAGTGCTATATACAACAGCCACGACATGGAAGCAACCTAATTGTCCAACAACAGATGACAGTATACAGAACTTATGCTGTATTTAAACAATGGAATAATATTCTGCAATAAAAAGTGATAACACAATGACATTTGCAGCAAAATTGATGTCCCAAAAATGTGTCATTCTAATTGAAGTATGACAAAAGAGAAAGAAAAATAAAACATGACATGACATATAGAAACTTAAAAAAATAATTTGTACGAGAACACTATGATTTCATCTACAAAACTGAAACACACTTGCAGATCTAGTTAATAACCTTATGGTTACTGCAGAAAGGGACTGGCAGGGGATATATTTTGGAGCTGTAGATTTATAAATGTTATCCACTATATATAAAAATAGATGTTTTCAAAATTTCTTTTGTATGACACAGGGAAGTAAGTTAAATATCGTGAAGTAACCATTAATAGGCACATAAATATATGCATGTACAGGGACACTGTGCTATACACCACAGATTGACACATTGTAAATGACTGTAATTCAATGATAAATAAATTAATAAATATGTAAATAAATAAATAAATAATACTTAATAATAAAAGAAACACAAAGATTCACACTGCTTAACGTTAAACATCAATAATGTAGGAGAAAACTGAAAGATAATGAAGAATATTGATTCAATGAGAGTAAGGCAAATAACAAGAGAAACAATTGAAAAGATAAAAAAAATACCTAAGTCTGTTTCTTTTGAACATAAGTGGACAAAAGTTTAGGTTGGCTAAGAAAATAAAAACTCAAATAAAATTATAAATAAAAGAGCTGATCTTACCACTGATGTTGTAGAGGTGCATAGCATCATAAGAAATGACTAGGCAACGATTTGCAAGACCTAGAATAAAAGCAAATTCCCAGAAAGATCTGTCTTCCAGTACTGAATAAAGAAGAAATTAGAAAGTTAAATAGTGCAAAAGTTTGTATGAGTAAATCAGTAATCCAAACCTCCCAAACCAGAAAAAATTTACAAGATGACTTTACTGGTGAATTCTGTCATGCATTTGAAGACAATTTTTCGCCAATTCTTCCACAAATCTTTCAAGAATTTGAAGGGGGTGAAAGATTTCAAACTTGTTTTATGATGCCAGCTTTATTTGCATAACAAAGCTAAAAAGGACATTAGATGCAAACTATGGAATATTATCCCTGATGAACATATGTGCCAAAATTCTCAATAAAACCCTAGCAAAATGAATTCAACAACACATTTAACGTATCATACACATACATGAGTAAAGGGATTTATCCCTGGGTTTAAGGATACTTCAAAATATTCAAATCAATAAAGGTGACATGCCACACTAATAGAATGAGAAATAAAACTCACATAATCATCTCAATAGGTGCTGAGAGAGCATTATATATAATGCAACATCCTTTTAAGATACTCCCAAAAATTTAAATTAACCCTGTCACTTGCACGATATCATATACACACAAACACTGTGTGGAGAGAAGCGCAGCAGTTCACTGTTTATTGATTCTTAGAAGAAGGGTTTATCTAAGACATGCACAATGCCTCACATATCATCTAAGTTATAACAATGTTAATAATCTTTAACTATTTATGTCCCGTTGCTCCTGCAGTAAGCACAGGATGTTATATGATAAAGGATTGTTTTAAAGTTCATCACAGAAATTCATTAAGTAGGTCATCTTTTATCCAGCTGGCCATGCCTGTCTTAGGTTGTCCTCCTCTGAGGATCTTACCCATCATATACTATCCAGACTTCCATAATGGTTTCATAGAGAAGGCCATTTCTTATCCAGCCTGGATATGTGACATTCCTCACAGCTTGATTATCAGTTCACCCCATGGGCTTACTCTCTAGAGCCTTCAGACAGGGGCCTACAAACCCAACATCCCTTGACTGAAAAATGGATGAAGAAAATTTGATGTATATATGCAATGGAATCAGTACTTTTCATTTCTATCAAAAGTGTCCACAGTGTTCCTTTTTCTCCACAATCTCACCAACATATATTTCTTTTCTTTTTGATGGGAGCCTTCTGAAAATTGTGAGGTCTTGTCTCATTTTTGGTTTATGACTTTCCTAATAATTTATAACTCTGAACATATTTTCATGTGTCATAGAGCCAACTCTATGTTTTCTACAGAAAATTGATTCAGATCTAACTATTCAGTTTGTACTGACACTTTATTTAATTGGATTGTTTGGTCTTTTTGTTGTTGTGGTGGTGTATATGTTTGCCATGTAGTTGCATATTAACACTTGATTGGAAAATATCACTTGCAAATATATTCTCCCATTGTGTTGGTTGACTTTTCATTTTATTGTTCATTTCTTCTGCAGCGTAAATCTGTTTAGAGTGATACAATCATATTTTGTTAGTTTTGCTTCTACTTCCCTTGCCAGAGGAGACATATGTAGAATCAAATTAAGTCCAATATCAGAGTGTACTTCTTATGTTTTACCATAGGATTCTTTGTTTTCAGGTGTTATATTTTATATGCCCAGGAGTGGGAATGCTGTGTCATGTGATAGATCTATTTTTAATATTTAAAGGTACTTCGATACAGTTTCCAAAGTGGTTGCACCAATTTTCATTTCCACCAACAGCATTAGAGAGTCCCTTTTTCTCCACAACCTCCCCAGTCTTTGTTATTTATAGACATTTGTATGACAGCCCTTCTCAGTAGTGTGAGGTAAATCATTATTTTATTTTTGTCATGCATTTGTATAATGATTAGGAATGTGAGCACATTTTTATTTTCCTGTTTGTCGTCTGTGTGTCTTCTTTAGAGAATTGTCTTCTGCTCATTTTCCGTCTGAGTTGTTTGTAGATTTTTGAAATGGAGTTGTATGAACGATTTGTGTATTTTAGAAATTAGCCTCTTGTTGATTCCTTTGTTTCCTAATGTTTTCTCCCAATTGGAAATTCATCTTTTCATTCTGTTTATTTTGCTGTATAGAATCTTTTAAGTTTTATTAGAACCTATTTGATTATTTTGCTTTTATTGTTTTCAGCTTGGGAGAGTGACATAAGAAAATTTTGCTACAATTTATGTCTTCTTTTGCCTATGTTACTTTCCAGGATTTTTATTGTGTCATGTGTTAGATTCAGATATTTAAAGCATTTTGAGTTTATTTTTGTACAGTGTGAGGGAGTGTTCTAATTTTATTAATTTACATGTAGCTGTCTAGCTTTCTCAACATAACTTGCTGAAGACTGTCTTTAGGCATTGTATATTTTTGTTTCCTTTGTCATAGTTTAGATGACCATAGGTGTGATGTTTTATTTCTGCCTCTGTGTTCTGTTCCAGTGATATAGTTGTTTGTTTTCCAGCATTATGCTGTTTTGATTACTGTTTTTGTCATATTGTCTGAGATCTGGGAGGGATGTGGGTTTTGCCTCCAACTTTGTTCTTTATCCTCATTGTTTCTTTTGCAGTTCTGGTTCATTTGCAGTTCTGTACAAATCATATGAGTGTTTTTAGTTCTGTGGAAAATATCATGTAGTTCAATCTGAATCATTTTATATCTGTAGACATCATTTGTTGTATGTATATTTTAACAATATTAATTCCTCTAAACTAAGACCATGAGATTTCTTTCCATTTATTTGCATCATCTTCAAATTTCTTCATCAGTGTCGTATTGATTTTTTATGTTGTTTTTTTCATAGGTTATTAATTTTTTGATCTGATTTCATATGGATTTTTTAAAATAATGGAGTATTTCATTGTTAGTGTAAATTAATGTGACAGTTCTTGTATATTAATCATCAATCATGCCACTTTGCTAAATATCCTTATTAGTTTTAGTTGTTTTGGTATGGAGAATCTTTAGGGTTCTTTATATAGATTATCATGTCATCTAAATTAATAACACATTTACTTCTTTCAATCCAACTTGAATAACGTTTATCTTGTCCTATTGCTGTTGCTAGGACTTTCCATACTGTGTTTAATAGAAATGGTGAGAGTGGGCATCCTTGATTTATTCCTTAATTTGGCTTTCATTTATTCATTTTTGCATATTATGTTGTCTGTGTGTCTGTAATTAAACACTTTAGTTATGTTGAGATATATTTCCTGAATCCTCCTTTGGTAAGAGTTTTCTGTTTTATTGATTCTGTTTTTCTTGTTGTTGTTATTGTTGTTGCAGCTTTTTAATGAATAAAATTTAAAGTTTATGAAATGCTTTTTATCGATTTATTGGGATGACCACATCATTTTCCCTTATCGTTGGGTTAATGTGGTGTATCAAACTGATTGATTTCTTGTAATTTCAACCTCTCTTATGACCCTGCAATGAATTAAATTTGATCATGTTGTATGATTCATTTTAGGTACTACTGGATTTAGTTTTCTAATAATTTTTTTTTAATTTTTGCATCTATAACAAAGATATTGGCTTGAAATTCCCTTTGCTTGTACTGTGTTTCTTTGCTTTGCTATCAGGGTGATGAAAGCTTCATAGAATTAATTTGGGAGTTTCCCACATCTTCACTATTTTTGAATAGGTTAAGAGTATAAGTTCTGCTGTTTATTTTTGTACAGTTCTCCACAGAATCTGTTTAAATCTGCACTATTTTTAAACTTTTGTTGAATGCAGATTCTAACTTTCTTCTAGTAAACAGTTTGTTCAAATTAATTGTTTCTCCTTATCCCTATTTGTAGATATTTGTCTATTTCTTCTAAGTTGTCCAGTTTATTGGCATGTAAGTGTTGACAAAATGATCACTTTTTCGTATATCTGATGTAACAATTGTTATTTCTCTTTTTTTATTTCTTACTTTATTTCTTTGGAGCATCTCTCTTTTCTTCATGATGCACCTGGGTAGAGGTTTTTTGATTTTGCTTATATTAAAAGGAAACAAAAACAAAATCTTTGGTTTTACTACTCTTTGCATTTTTCTCTCTAATTTATATTTACACCTGTAATACTTAGGATCATATTTTTTTCTTTTTTTAAATATTTTTTAATCATTTTACAATGTCGTCTCAAATTCCATTGTAGAGCACAACTTTTTAGGTACAATGAACATATATACATTTGTTGTCCCATTTTATCCCCTTTGAGCTGCCGTAAGAACTTTTATATATTTTATATATTTTATTAATTAAAATTATTAAAATATTAATATATTTTATATATTTCCCTGTGCTATATAGTACAATCCTGTTTATCTATTCTACAGTTTTGACCTCCCAGCCTATCTCTTCCCACACCCCACCCCTTGGCAACCTAAACTTTGTATTCTCTGACTGCGAGTCTGTTTCTTTTCTTTATTTATGTGTTCTTTGTTTGGATTGGTTTTGTTTTTAGATTCCACACATGAGCCTTCTCATTTGGTACTTTCTTTTCTCTTTCTGGCTTAGTTCACTTAGACTGATTTTCTTGAGGACCGTCCATGTTGCTGAAAATTGCATTATGTTGTCAATTTATAAGACTGACTACTATTCCATTGTATAAATATACCACCTCTCTTTATCCAGTCAACTGTCGATGGACATTTAGGCTGTTTCAATGTCTTGGCTATTGTAAATAATGTTGGATATAAACATTGGGTTGCAGGTGTCATCCTGAAGTAGGGTTCCTTAAGGATTTATTCCCTAGAGTGGGATTTCTGTGATATATGGTATGTCTATTCCTAGGGTTTTGAGGAATCTCCATCTTGTTTTCCACACTGGTTGCACCAAACTGCATTGCAACCAGCAGTGAAGGACATTTCCCTTAATTCTACAGCCTCTCCAGCATTTGTCATTTGCAGATTTTTGAATGATGGCCATTCTGTGTGGTGTGAGGTGATACCTCATTGCAGTTTTGATTTGCATTTCTCTGATAATCAGTGATATTGAGCATTTTCTGATGTGCGTTTTGATCATCTGTATGTCTTCCTTGGAGAATTGCTTGTTTAGGTCTTTTGCCCAATTTTGTATTGGGTTGTTTATTTTTTCTTATTCAGTTGGATGAGCTGATTATATACTATGGTGATCAAGCCTTTGACGGTTTCATATGTAAATTTTTTCCCATTCTGTAGTTTATCTTTTTGTTTTATTTCTGGTTTCTTTACCTTGCAGAAGATTGTAAGTTTCATTAGGTCTTATTTGTTTATTCTTGCTTTTATTTCTTCTATGAGAAAATTTTCGAGAAATATGTCAGATACTGTTTTGCCTATATTTTCCTCTTGGAGGTTTATTGTATCTAGTCTTATGTTTAAGTGTTTTATCTATTTTGAGTTTATTTTTGTGTATGGTGTTCTAGCTCCATTGGGAGTGTTCTAGCTTCATTGAATTACATGCTGCTGTCCAGTTTTCCCAACACCAGTTGCTGAAGAGACTATCTCTATTCCATTGTAATTTCTTGCCTCCTTTGTCTAAGATTAATTGACCAAACATTTGTGGGTCCATTTCTGAGCTCTCTGTTCTGTTCCATTGACGTATATGTATGTTTTTCTGCCAATACAGTGCTGTCATATTGACTATAGCTCCATAGTATTATCTGAATCATTAGCGTAAATAAATGCCACTGATTTTTGAACCTTAATCTTGTAACCTTCTACATGATGAATTCTTTGATCATGTGTAGTAAATTTTGTCTGGATCATGTAGGGTTTTCTATATATAATAACATATGATCTGCATATAGTGAGACTTTTACCTCTTCCTTTCCAATTTGCATCCCTTTTACTTCTCTCTCTTGTTTGATTGCTGTGGCTAGGACTTCCAAGTCTATCTTGAGTGGGAGTAGTGATAGTGTGTATTCTTTTACTGTCCCAGATTTTAGTGGAAAGTATTTGACTTACTCACCATTGAGTAGTATGTTTGCTGTAGGTTTGTTATCTATAGCACTCATGATGTTGAGATATATTCCATCTATGCCCTCTTTGGTGAAAATTTTTATCATACGTGGGTGTTGAATTTTATGAAATGCTTTTCCAGCATCTATTGAGATTATCATGTGGTTTTGGTCCTTTCTCTTGTTGATGTACTGTATTACAGTGATTGATTTGCATATGTTGCACCACCCCTTTGTCCCTGGCATGATCCCCACTTGATCATGATGTATTACCTTTTTTCTGTGTTGTTGGATTCTTTTTGCAACTATTTTGGTGAGGATTTTGGCGTCTCTTTTCATCAGTGATATTGACCTATAAGCCTCTTTTATGGTAGTGTATTTGCCTGGTTGTGGTATCAGGGTGATTTTGGCTTCATAGAATCACTTTGGGAGTATTTCTTCTTTTCAATCATCTGGAAGATTTTGAGAAGGACTGGTATGAGTTTTTCTTCTATGTTTGGTAGAATTCTTCTGTGAATCCGTCTGGTCCTGGACTGTTATTTGTAGGGAGGTTTTATATTGCTATTTTGATTTCATTTCTAGTGCTCTGCTTGTTCAAGGGGTCAGTTTCTTCTTGATTTAGTCTAGGTGGACATTATGTTTCCAGAAACTTGTCCATCTCTTCTAGGTTATACAGTTTGGCTCCATATTCTTTTCATAATAATCTCATATGATATTCTATATTTCTATTTTATTTGTTGTAAATTCTCCATTCTCTTTTCTTATTTTGGTAATTTGTGCTAACTCTCTTTACTTCTTTTTGTTTGGCCAGAGGTTTTCCGATTATACTTATATTTTGGAAAAACCAGCTTTGGGATTGGTTCATTTATTAGTATGGATTTTTTAATCTCTATTTTATTTATTTCCTCCCCAATATTTATGTTTGTCTTCCTTCCGCTGCCTTTGGGGTTTTTCTTCTTCTTTTTCTAGTTCATTCTGCTGGTGGTTTAAGTTTTTTGGGGGGTTGTTCTTCTTTTATGAGGAATGCCTGTATCACTATAAACCCCTCTCTCAGCACTGATTTACTGTGTCCCATAAATTTGGTTTTGCTTGCATTTTCATTTGTCTCAAGGTACATTTTCATTTCAGCTTTGATTTCTTCATTGATCTACTGGTTTTTGAATAACATATTTTTTAATCTCCATGTTTACCTTTTATTCTCCTTTATTTCTCTGTTGTTTATTTCTAGCTTCATGGCATTGTGATCAGTAAAGATGCTTGGGGTAATTTCTATCTTCTTAAAATTGCTGAGGTTTCTTTTGTGCCCAAGTACATCATGAATCCTGGAAAATGTTCCACGTGCACTGGAAAAGAATGTATATCCTATTTTGTGGGGGGTGCAATGCTCTGAAAATATTCACAAAGTGTAATATTACTATTACACATATTCTATTATTTAACTTCTCTGTTGCCTATTTTATTTTCTGTCTCGATGATCTGTGCAGTGATGTAAATGCAGTGTTGAAATCTCCAAATATGAATCCCCCTTTATATCTGTTAGTAATTATTTTATGTACTTAGGTGCTCATCTATTTGTTGCATATGTATTAATGAGTGTGCTATCCTCATAATGTATCACTCCTTCAATCATAATAAAATGTCCTTCTTTATCTTTCTTTATTGCCTTTGTTTTAAAGGCTACTTTGTCTGAAATCTGTTCTGCAACACCTGCTTTTTGGCTTTTCAAATTGTATGTAATAACCTTTTCTGTCCTTTCACTCTCAATCTATGTGTGTCCTTCTCAATGAAGTGGGTCTCTTGTATGCAACATATTGAAGGATCTTGCTTTTTTATCCAGCCTGCCACTCTATGACTTTCAACTGGAGAATTTAGGCCATTAACATTTACAATAATTGATGATACGCTTTGGTTTATTGCCAATTTGACATTATATTTGCAGATGATTTGCTATTTCCTCTTTGTTCCTTTCATCTTCCTTTTAAGTTTTGGAAAGTTTATTTTGTATTATCATGAATTTTATTTATTTTTAGTGACTCCCTGATAAGTATTTGTCTTCTTGTTTCCCTTTTTCATAAGCCCATTAGACCATTACTATAACTGCTTTTATTAAATGGATAGTAACATGCTCTCAAAGCCATCCTACCAAGAAGAAAAAATTTAAAAATAAAGACCAAAAAAAAATTCTTATTTCCTGCCTCCCTCTCCCATTCTCAATGATTTGTATGTCTTGTTTTAAAATTTTGGGTTTATTTTATTTGTAATTCATGAGTTATCACCTTTAAAGCTTTGAGTTTCACATTTCTGTAGCATCCTGCTACTTTTCTTTTTAGAGAAGAAATTTCATTAATACTTTTAACATGGGTCTAGTGTTACTGATCTCTTGAAGATTTTTCTTGTCTGCGAAATTCTTTATGTCTCCTTCTACCAAAAAGAATAGCATTGCTGGTTAAAGTATCCTAGGGTTTATCTTTTTTTTTTCATTCAGGATTTTGAATATATCTTGCACTCCCTTCTGGCCTGTAGTATTTCTATAGTGAAATCTGCTGGGAGCCTTAGGGGGATTCCCTTGTAACTCACTCTTTGCTATTCTCTTGCTGTCTTTAGAATCATTTCTTTCTCCTTGACTCTGGCCATCTTAATTATATGTCTTGGTATGGGTGTATATGTGTTCTTCCTTTTTCAGACACACTGAGCTTCCTGTATTGGATATCTGATTTATTCTTTAAGTTTGGGACGTTCTCAGTTATGATTTCTACAAAAAACTTTGCAATCCCCTTTGATCTTTCTTCCCCTTCTGGGACTTCTATCATGCCAAGATTGGCATGCTTTCTATTACCCATGGGTCCCTTATGCTTTTTTCATTTGTTTCTTGTTGTTTCTCTTGTAGCTCTTCTGATTGGGTGCTTTCAATTGTCCTGTATTCTAAGTCACTAATTCGTTATTCTGTGTTATATATTCAGCTTTGCTACCCCTTTAAATCTTTCCTCATCTCAGTCAATGGGTTTACCTGTTCTATTTGGCTCTTATTTATAGATTCCATTTCATTTTTGACATATTTTGTATCTCTAAAATTTATCTGTTTTATTTCATTCAGTATTTTGATCACTCCGTTTTTGAAACCTTGATCTAGTTGGATATCAATGTCTATTTCACTTATCATTCTTTCAGGGGATTTCTCTTGTTCTTTTAATTGGGAATGGTTTCTCTACTTCTTCATCTTTCTGCTATCTCTCTGGGACTGTAGTTTATGGAGTATCAGTTATCTACTCTGGTCCTAAAGTAGTATATCTACCTAATGCCTATGTAGTAATACAACTTGGGAAAGAGAAAAAAGAGAGAGAGAGATAAAGAATTTTAAAAAAGGGAGAAATAAAGCTTTGAAGACATTGTATAATGAATATTAGAAAGCAAGTTGAAGCAGAGATTTGAAAAATAATAATAATAATAAAAATATTTATCAAAATTTCAAAGGGATTAAAATGGGGTTATTTATAATTGAATAAGAAGTAAAATTTGAGAGGGTAATAGAAAATGGAAGAGGTAAAAACAGATTAAAACAAGGGGTTGTCTGTGTCCTCCTAGAAACTGTGCACATTTAATGTGAAGTTTTTCTGTATTCATTCTGTTTTGGAAGCTCATCTTTCTGTTTTCAGAGGCCCTCCATTGGAGCCTTCATTTGTGATGCTCCCAGTGCCTATCTGCAAGCAGATCGCTCCTGCACACATCACTGCAACTGGAGCAGCTCTCTTTACTGTGGGCTGCTTCTCACTGCCCTGCCCGATGTTGCAGTGAGATGTTGCAGACTGACCAGGCAGGAGTGTGCATCATGCCCTCTCCCAGCACCATGGTCAGGGACTGCATTCCAGCTCAAAATTTGAGGGGCCACCCGCCCCCTCAGGTTGCCGATCACTCTGCTCCTCTGTGCCACTGTACGCTCTGCCTCAGATTTGCCCACCAGAAGTGGGCTTATGGAAGAATGAGGAACAGCTGTGTCCCTGGTCTGGGCTAAAACCCAGCTCCTTGTGTGTCTTGGCAGACAAGTTCTCTGAGGAACCAGGACAGTAGGATACTATTTGCCTCAGGCTGTAGACAAATCTCTGACTGGACCTTGAGGCTGCTAAGTCCTTAAGTGTAGATGCAGGTTTTGCCCCCACTGCCACTTGGGTGCAAAGCTCCAGAGGCTATGGTGGCTGTGTCTGAGCCCCAGCTTTCTTCACCTAGAAACCTTTGTGGATTTTCAGAGATGGGGATTGCACCCTTCCCCCACAGGGCACATCTGCCCTCTTGTTTAATGGAGGGCCCAGGTTGTCCTGCCCTGTGCACCCACAGCCATGGCACAAAGCCCACTCCACTTCCCTGGGCTGCCACAGTTTAGCCATCCCCATCTACCACCGAGCTCGGGCAGCATGGCCCTGCACCCAGCTTCAGGGCTGCATCTTCAACTTGGTGTCACAGGGATCCTCTTTACCTGTTTAACTTAGTTCTGTCAGCCAACTTATACTATGTACAAGTCCAAGCCTTGTAGGCTCCCCCTCCGTCTTGCATAACACTCAGTTGGAGAGAGGAGATGCAATGAATGAGCACCAGTCCTTCTTCACAGCTCCCTCCCCATGGGACCTGTCCCACTCTGTTTTGCCTTTTCTTCTTTCTTTCTTCCTTTTCTCCTACCATATTTTTCACATCTTTATCTATTGAAGAGGACAATGTACTGTCAGACTTCTGTAGGTTCTCTGGTTTGCTGAGTGGGTCTGCAAACCAGGATGTGAGTCTTGGTGCTTTTGTGGTAAGTGTGAGCTACGAGCATCTTTCTACTCCACCATCTTTGCCACCCCCCCAGAAAGTCTCACTTTATGGAAGTGGATTATAGTATGGAAAAAATGTAAAAGATATTCCATGGAAATGACAAGTAAGTGCAGATTGCAATGCTCAACTCATACAAAATACGTTTTAAAATAAGACCGAAATGAAAAAAATATGAGATTATATAAAGAAAAAGAAATCAATAAAAAAATAGGGTATTACACTCATTAAATAATATATGGACCCAACACCGTAGATCATAAGTGTTAAAAGAAATTTTAGTAGACATGAAAGAATTAATTCATTATAAAACAATAATAGTAGATGAGTTTTGCACCTCACTTTTCTGATAGCCAGATCATCCAGAAAGAATATCTGTAAGGAAACAGAGGTCTTAATAGCATATTAGATCATTTGAACCTAACTGAGCTATTAGACACTGCATCAGAAAAGCAGAAAACACAAACTTTTCAAGTGTGCACACAATGTTATCTAAGGAATTAACCACATATTATGTCATGAAATGAGCCTTATTGACTTTAAGCAAATATAGATTACAGCAAGTATTTTTCCATATACAAAAGTAGGATGCTATGCATCAACTCTAGAAAGAAGAATAGGAAATGCACAAACATGAAGTCAAATAACATCCTTTAATAAAATAAAATAAAACAAGGTCAATGATAAAATCAAAGACGAGATGAAATCAAAGAGGTAATAAAATCATACCAGGAGATAAATTACTATGAAAACACAGCTTCATAAAACGTATGGAATGCAGCAAAGACAAATCTAAGAGGGAAGATGAGAACAAATCAAGACTTCTAGAAGGAACAAGAAAAACCTCATAGAAAGGACCTAGCATACCACACAAAACAACAAGAAATAAGAGCAAAACCCAAAGGGAGTAGAATGAGAAATCTTTAATGATTATGTTGAAAATAAATAAATTAAAAGTTGAAAAATAAATTACAAATCGAAAAATCAACAGCTTTAAATTTTCTTAAAAATATTAACGAACAGGTAAGCATTTAGCCAGGCTTATTAAGAAATACAGAGCCTGGACCCAAACAATATAAGAAATGAAACAGTAGAAATAACATCTGATATTACAGAAATACAAAAAGATTATGAAAGCATTATGAGCTGTTACATGACAACCAACTGGACGACCTAAAAGAAAAAGCCACATTTCTAGAAATATACAGACTGCCAACCCTGAATAAAAAGAAAACTGAGAACTTGAAAAGAGCAATCAGTATAAGTTAGATAAAATCTATAATTTTAAAAACACCCCTTGAACATAATGCCTGGTTGCCTTCACTAAAACCTCTTTCCCCAAAACCATTTTAAAAAATGAAAGAGGAAGGACAATTCCCAAATTTATTCTATGAGGCCACATTTACCCTGATAAAAATACTAGTCAAAGACACTACTTAAAAAAAATGAAAATGAAAATCCAATATCCTTGATGAATATACATTCAACAATCCTCAAAAAACATCATCAAATGAATCCACCAATATATAGAAAGGATTATACATGATGATCAGTTGGATTCCTTCCAGAGTCACAAGGATGGTTCAACATACACAAGTCAATCAGCATAACACATATCTAATAAAGGAAGGACAAAATTCACAAGACCATGTCAACACACAAAGAAAAAGCATTTGACAAAATTCAACATACATTCATCATCAAAACTCTCATAAAATTGAGAACAATGGGAACACCCCTCAACATACTAAAGGCCATTTATTACAATTTATAATACACATGGGAAAGCTTGAAAGCCTTCTGGGTAAATTCGGGAACAACACAAGGATTCCTACTCTCACCACTTGTGTTCAATATTAATAGAAGAAAGGAAAAGGAAAGAAAAAGAAGTAAAAAAAATGCAAAATGGAAAGAAAGAGGCAAAATTGTCACCAGTACGGCTGGCATAACATTCTACATAGAGAGTACTAAGGGCTCCACACTATTATGAACAATAAATAATTTCATCAAGGGAACAGGGTACAAGATTAATGTAAAGAAGTCTCTTGCATTTCTACACATTAATCATGAGATACCATAAAATGGACGTTGAAAGCAAAAGTATTTAAAACCCCATTCCCCCGAATATCTTGGAATAAATGTAACCACTTATGTGAAAGATCTAAATACTGTAAATTATAAAACATTGAAAAAGAAATTTAAAAATGATTCAAAGAAATGGAAAGATCCCTTGTTCTCTTGGATTGAAAGAGTTAACATTGTCAACATGGCTGTACTACAAAAAGAAACCTACAGACTTAGTGAAATTCCTGTTACGAAGATGTAGTATTTTCCACAGAACCAGAAAATAAATAACTCTAAGTTTTACGTGAAACCATTACAAATTGCCAAAATGATATTGGGAAAAAACAACAAATCTGGAGGTATAACCCTCCCAGATACCTTACTATACTGCAAACCTACAGTAATAAAAACAGCATGGCATTGGCACAGAGATATAAACAATAAAAACAGATAGAGAGCCTAGAAATAATTCCACACACCTATGAGCAATGAATCTGTGATAAAAGATGCAAGAGTACACAATGGAGAAAAGACAGTCTCGTCAATGGATGGTGTTTGGATAGCTGGACATCTACATGTAAAAGAATGAGATGAGAGCATTCCCTGACATCATATACAAAAATAAACTCCAAGTGTATTAAGGACCTAAATGTAAGACCTGATTCTATTAAACTGCAAGAAAGGAATATAGATGATACCCTATTCGTTATATATCATAGGAATATTTTCTTATATCAGTCTCCTAAGGCAAAAGAAATAAAAGCAAAAATAAACAAGTGGGACCTAAACAAACTTGAAAATTTCTACACAGCTAAGGACACTATCAGTGAAATGAAAATACTGCCTGTGTAATTGGAAAACATATTTGCAAACAATGCAAGTGACCAGGGGTTAATAGATGTAAGTTAATAGATGTAACATGGATTTAGGTTACACAACTCAAGGTGATAAATCAAAAACAAGAGCAGAGTACCTGAGTTAATATTTTTCCAAAGAAAACTTACAGATGAGTAACAGGCAAGTGATAAAATTGCTCAACATTACTAATTATTACATAATTGCAAATCAAATCCACAATGAGGTGTCACTTCACACTTGTCTAACGGCTATTATCAAAAAACCTACAAATAGTAAGTGTTGGAGACGATGTGGAGGTAAGAAATGTCTTATATACTCTTGATAGGAATGTAAATTGGTACAACTTCTAAGGAAACATTATTCAGATTTGTTTAAAAACTAAAATTTAACTACCATAAGACCCAGTAATAACTTTGCTAGGAAAAATCTGGGGAAAACACCCTAAGTTCAGAAGAACCAATGTTCACAACAGCACTGTTTATAATATGCAAGACAGGGAAGCAATCCAAGTGTCCTCAGTAGACTATGGACTTAAGAAGATATGATGTTTCTATAAATATGCAGTGGAATAATACTCAGTCATGAAAAAGTATAACAAATTGCTCTTTCAGCATCATGAATGGACCTACTAAATATTGTGCTAGGTGAAGTAACTTAGACAAAGACCAAGTTTATAATATAGTTTATATGTGGTATATAAAGAATAACAAATATCTGTGTACATCTATCTATAGCTATCTATTGATAGATGACAGATAAATAGATAGAAGTATAATACATGATAGATAGATAAATAGATAGACAGATAGATAGATATATACATGATAAATAGATAGGTATATAGATTGAGACACGATGGAGAGGTAAAGAGATTAGATAGACCAGACTTAAGCAGACTCAAAGATATGGGAAAAAATTTATGTTTTCCAAAGGGGAAGGGAAAGAGAATTTAATGGTAAAAAATTGAAAGATAAAAATTAGTATACATAAAGGACGGATGCAACATGGATAATCTGTATAGATCATGGAATTATACATATTAGCTTAAAACAATTGCATGTTACAATCATTGTAATAATTCATACTGCAATATTATCTACAAAGTGGTAAGAATAACTATGTTGTACATCTGAAACTACACAATATAGTACATCTAGTGTACTTCAATTAAAAATAAAATGTCTCATGTGTAATTTAGTCATTTTTCCGCTGATAGAAGCTTCCTTTAATATTGTTTTATTTTCACTCTTTACCTTTTATGATTACTGACTGAAATTATTTCTTTTACTGTTGTTAACATGTTACCAGTGTGAAGTATGTATATTTATTGCCCCTGATTCCCTATTTTTCAATCTTTAATCCATATAGTATAGTAGCATTTAAAAACATAACCAAAGAAACAGTTGCAAATTTTTCGTGGTTTCTCCTTAGGATTTTGGTCAATGTTTTGCATATTTTTGCCATTTTATATTTCTTAGAAGACTTGTTTTCTACACCTCTTATAAGATATCTCGGTTTTGTTTTTTTCATCATTTTCAGGGTTTTTTTGTCTGGTAAAGTCTTTACTTTCACTTTATATCTAAGTGATAACAGTGTAAGTATTATTGGGTGAGTTATTTCTTATTACAGTAGTATAAAAATGTAATTTTATTTACCCTTGGCCTATATTTTCTGCTCAGACATGTGCTGATGGCCTAATGAGGGTTCCTTTGGAGATTATCATAACTTTCTTTGGCTGCCTTTAAAATATTTTCTCTGTCATTGACTTGCCAATTTGCATATGACGAATCTTGAAGGAGGTCCCATTCTTACATTTATTGGTGTTTTGTTGGCTCACAGACTTGTATATCAGTTCCTTACACAGGTTCAGGCAGTTATCAACTATTAATTCTTTAAAAAACCATCAGATGCCTTCTAACTTTCTTCTCCCTCCAGGATTCCACTCTAATGTGCACTTCCTGTGGAAGTCTGATGGCTAATGTTTAATTTCCCCACTTTTTAATATCTTGTATCTCTGCCTTCTCCTATCATTTTTAGTTTTGTATTCCTGAGTTTGCTAATCTCTCTTCCACAAAGACAGTCTACTTCCAATGCTTTCTGTTGCATTCTTCATCTCATTTATTAAGTTCTCCTGGTCCTCCAACAATGTTTGGTTTTATTATAGTTTCAGTCTCTTTGGTAATGTACACCTTATCATCTTTTCATTTATTCCTGGGCTCACTAACCTGCTTTCTTAGTAATGTTCTTTGTATTGTGTTTCTGTATGACACATATTTGGATTCTTTATTTGTTATATGGTAATATACCATGACTTTAAATATGTTAGCTGCAGGGTTGACATTGGGTGTGTGTGTTCAGGTGCGTGTGCATGTGTGTCTTTGTCTGTGTAGGTATATGTGTCTGTGTATCTTTGTGTGTGCGTGCCCTATAATTTTACTGTGATTGGTCGTGGTTTTGATAAATTATTGCTCTGATGACACTAAATAACAGATTGGGAGTTGGAGTCCTTGCTTTTATTTTCTGGTAGTTTGCAATATTGTGCAATTTTTGGTTTTACTTACCTGAGCTACCTCTGATAATATTTCAAAATGGCACTTTCCAGTAAATACAGTCTGGATAAAATATGTCCTTTCATTGTCATTTCTTAGACTTCTCTGTTAGTTAATGCCACTGTTGTCACTGGGACGTTGAACCCTACATTTTATCTGATATCCCCTGAGAGTGCACACATTGAGAAAATTTGTAAAGACAGATGGGTATTTGGAATTAGGCAAGTGCCTTTGCTATGTCCAGTGTTGCAAGGTAACTTGTCTCCACCACTGTGAATGGGGAGTAGGGACAATTTCATGAATGTCTGAGTGTCTGAAGGATGGAATTTCTGTCTCCATTGTGGCTCCCTCAAGATACATATGACCATGAGTACTGTTGCAGTTGGGGGCTGAAGCTGTATGAACCACTGAGATCCTGTTTCTGCTGGGTTCTCTGAACTTGTGGACTCAGATATCCTAGTCAGGGGGCCTTGGCTGCAGACACCAAATCTGCTCTTACCTCACTTCAGCAACCTTTGTCTGTTTTAATCCACCAAACTTCACCTGTTCACATGTGTTCTGGAGTATTTCTTTGTGTTGTAGTTACTTTTGTTGAGATCTGAACTTTTACTGACTGTAGATGTAAGGGGAGAGACAAAAATTGTTTAAACTTATGTCACATATAAAAGTAAATCCTTTTTCAATTAAAAGTTTAAATTCTACTAAGGACATTATAAGAAAGCTGAAGAAAGTGAACAAATCACCTCCCCTAATACCATAGTACTACAAAATACTTTGATTTCCTGGGTTCTTTTCGTCAAAGTTTTTCCCACCTACATGCACATTTTACTGTAATATATCCCTATAATCTCTTTAAAATCAATTAAATTATTAAAATATTTCTCTGTGCTGTAAATATAGCCCTGTTGGTTCTCTAATGTATTACTAGTAGCTTGCACATTTCTGTCTTCTCCATCCTACTACCCTGTCCACACAGGAAACCACTACTTAGTACAGTACACATATATATGTGATTCTGTTCCTGTTTTTTATGATTATTTCTCTAATATCTTTATTTTCCTCATTTAAGTGACAACATAGAGTGTTTTTCTCTGCATGACTTATGACTTATTTTCCTATGTGCAACACTCTCTGAGTCCATTCACATTGTTCCAAATGGCAGAATATTATTTTTAATATGACAATGACTAAATATTTATTATGTTATCTATATCTCACATCTACTTCAGTGAATCATCTGTTGATGGGCAGTTGATTTGTGCATCTATCTTGGATAATATAAATGATGATGTTAAGAATATTGGTGGTAATATATCCTTTAAGTTAATGTTTTCATTTTTTCTGAGATTTATACCAAAAACTGGAATTGCTGCAACATATAATGCTTCTATTTCTAGTTTTCTGAGCACTGTCCACAATTTTATAATAGTGGATGCATTAATTTATATTTCCACCAACAGTGTACCTGGGTTCCCTTTTATTGACATTCTTATTAATGTTTGTCATTTGAAGACTTTTGTTAATAGCCATTTTGGTTTCTGTGAGATTATATTTCATTCTGGTTTTGATTTATGATTTCCTAATGAATAGCAAAGTTATGTTTCTTTTTATGTGCATGAAAATCATCCACATGTCTGTTTTTGAAAAGTTTGAATAAACATATTTCAACTGATTTTAAGTTGGGGTCTTTTTTTTTTTAAATATTGATTCTAATATACTATATATATATATATAATGGATATTAACAAAATGTTGATTTAATTGTCTGAAATTCTCCCTTTTATTCTGTGTGTTGTCATAAGTCTTGCTGAAGGTGTCCTTTGCTCTGCATAAGGTTTTGCACTTCACACGTATTCAAGAAGTGGAATCCATGTATCACATAGTTCATCTATTTTTTCCTAGTATAATTAAAGACTGTTATTGTTGATTTTCCTTTTTTTTAATTAGGACATAGATCAGAAATAAATATTGCTATGATTTATCACAAAGGCAGTTCTGCTCCTGTTCTTGGTCAGTAATTGTATAGTTTCAAGTTTTACATTTAGGAAATTAATCCATTTTTATCTTATTTTGTATACTATGGAAGGAAGTGCTCTTACATATTTCTTTTACATGTACTGTTCAGTTTTCCCAGAACAACTTGTTGAAGAGAATGCCCTTTTTCCATTGTATACTCTTGTCTCCTTCATTGTAGACTAACTGACCATATGAATGTGGGTTTATTTTGCAACTATTTATTTTGTTCCATTGATCTATGTGACACTTTTAGTGATATATTTTGATGTTTTGATTACTGCAGCTTTGTAGTATGTTCTAAACTCAGGGAGGATAATACCCACAGCTTTGTTCATTTTTCAAAGATAATTTTAGAAAATTTGGGTCTTTCACAATTTTGTATAAATTTTATTATTTTTCTCCTTGTTTTGTGAAAAAACATATGGATTCTGTGAGAATAGAAATTTACTAAAAGGAAAAACCTGAGAAAAGTTTTAAAGTGTGGAGGATAAATCATACAATATTAAGCAACCAATGGATTGCTGCATAAATCAAAGAAAAATATATAAAGAAATATGACAACAAAAACAAAGTCCATGGGATATAGCAAAAGCAGTATTAATAGGGATGCTTATAGGAAAATAATCCCACTTATACAAATTAGAAACATCTCTCTCTTAAAACATAATCTTACAAACAAAAGATGTAGAAAAATAATAAACAAACTTGTTAGTAGAATGAAAGACAGCTGAAAGGTCAGAACATGAATTAATAAAATAAAGATTAAAAATAGAAACATCTAATCAAACTAAATAATGCCTTTTGAAAGATAAATATAACTGATCAACTTTAATGAGACTCATGAGCAAAAAAGAGAGAACAGATTAAAAAGCTCCAAAATAAATGAGAAGTTACAGCTTATATCAAAGTAACACAAAGCCTCATAAATAATACAAAAAATTATATGCCAATTAAAATGGAATCCCTAGAAGAAATGGACAATTTCTTAGAAAGACATAATCTCCAGGATGGAATGAGAAATAGATAATTTTAACAGATTTTCACTAATCAAATAGAATAAGTAATTAAACAAAATCTCCCAAGAAACATAATTCCAGGCCTAGACAGCTTCACAGGTGACTTCTGCCAAACATTTAGAGAAGAGCTATTACCTATACTTTTCAGAGAATTCCAAATATTAGCAGAGGGAAGAAGGCTTCCTAGCCCACATTTCTGTATCACACTACTACTAAAACAGGAACAAATAACCATAAAATTACAGGTTAAATACTACTGATAAGCATAGATGCAAAAATCATCACTAAATTGTTAGCAAAGTCAACAAAACATTAAAAGGATTATACAATATGATTAAGTCCATTTTATTCCAGGTATGCAAAACTGATTCATTACCCACAAATTAATCAATATGATACACCAAACTAGCAAATTGAAAAATAAAAATTATATGGTCACCTCAAAAGGGTCATAAAATGTTTTGACTAATTCAGTATCTATTTATGATTACATTTCTACTCAAAGTGGGCATGAGGAAACATACCTCAACACAGTTAAGTTCATAAATGACAAAAACTCAGCTAACATGACACTCAATGATTAAAAGCAGAAATCATCTCCTGTAAGAGCAGGAAGACAAGAATGCTCACTCTTACCACTGTTATTCAGTGTAGTATTGGAAATTCAAGCCATAGATTTCCAAAATAAAAGTTAATAAAATATAGCTATTTCAGAAAGGGAGTAAAAGAATCTGTTTGCAGATGAAATACATTAATCAGAAATCCCAAAGAAGATGCCACAAAACTACTAGGGCTTATCAATGCATTTGGTAAAATTTCAGAATGTAAAATTAACATACAGAAATCTTGCATTTCTACACACTAACAGCAAGCTAACAGATAGAGAAAGAGAGTGAACTGTCTCATTTAGAGTTGCATTCCAAAAAAAAAAAATTAAGAAATCTATCCAACCAAGGAGGTAAAAGACCTGTACTCAGAAAACTATTAAATATTTTAAACAGAAATTGAAGATAATGCAAACAGATGAAAGGAAATAATCTGTTCATATATTAGGAATTGAATATTGTTTAAATGACAGTACTAGCCAAGAAAATACACAAATTAAATTCAGGGCCTATCAAAATACAAAAGGCATTTTCAGACACAAAAAATAATTCTTAAATTTACATGTAAACACAAAAGTGTTGAAATCATTAAAAAAGAAAAGAAAAGAAAACAAACAAGCTAAAAACACAATTTCTTTGACAAAGAACAAAGAGAAAGTATCACTGTCCCTGATTTTAAACTATATTACAAGGCTGCAGTAATGAATATGGTAGTGGCACGGAACAAACAGAATAATGGAACACAAAGAATGCCTAAAAATGAAATCAGACAGTTATGGTCATTTAGCCCATTACCAAAAAATGAATATACAGTTGGAGATAGATAATAAACAGGCACATGAAAATGGTCAAGATGACTAACCTTCAGAAAAATGCAAGTCAATAACACGAGATTTTATGTCACTCCTGTCAGAATGACTATGATCAAAAAGATAACAAATATAAATATTGGTGAGGATGTAAGTAAAAGAATCCTGATGCAATGCTTGAGTGAATGTAAATTTGTACTGCCACTGTGGAAAACACTCTGGAGTTTTATCTAAAAATTAAAAATGAAATATGATCCAACATTTCCATAACTGGATTCTTACTCCAAGATAATAAAAACACTAATCAGAAAAGATAAATTCAACCCTATATTCACTGTGGCATTATTTAAAATAGCCAGGATATAGAAGCAAATTTATTGCTCATAAATAAATGATGAATAAGGAAAATGTGTGTTTATAGTATATATATCTACTCATCTATTAACTACAGATTTATCTATATTTGTATATATATATACACACACTAATAAATATATATGCACACTATATATATATATGCACACACACACACATAAAATTTCAATGGGTTTTTACTCAGCTCTAAAAATTATAAGTACTTGTCAGTTGCAACAAATGGGTAGACAAAGAGGGTAATTTTCAAAGTGAATAATTCAGACAATGACAAATGCTAAATGATTTAACTCATATTTGGAATTTAAAACAAATGAATATAACAAAACAGAAAAGTAGTTATAGATAAAGAAAGAAGCAGGTTGCTCACAAGAATTAGGGAAATGTGGTGAAGAAAAAGGAATAGTTGAAGAAAACTAAGAGAGAAAATTTCCAAGTTGCAAATTAAATGAGTCAGGGACAAGAAATGTACTGTATGGGGAATAGTCAATAACTATGAAATATATTTAACTAGCAACATATCATAACAAGATTTATTCTTGTGATCAGTTTGAAATGTATTAAAATTTGCAAACAGTATGTTATGTAAGAGAAACTAACACAGTGTTATACATTAAATTACACTTCAAAAACAAACAAACATACTTATAGGAAAAAAACAGATTTGTAGTTAACAGAGGAAGGAGATGGGAAAGGAAATTTAGATTAATGTACTAGAAAGATACAACTTCCAGCTGTTAAATAAACGTGTCCAAGGGATGGTACCCATTAACATGATAAATACAATTAATACAGCTTTATGTTATATATGGATGCTGTTAAGGGAGTAGACCATAAGATTTCTCATCACAACCAAAAGACAAATTGGATTTCTTTAATATTTTATCTGAAAGAGAAAATGAATTCTCCCTAAAGTTGCTATAATATTTATTTCATGATACATGTAACTAAAATATCTACCCTGTGCACCTAAACTTACACAATGTTTTATGTCAATTACATCTCAATAAAAGCAGAAGGAAAAATGGAAAGACAATGATCATGGTTTCCCATGCCATTTCTCATGATTGTTTTTGCAGCAAGTAATCTTGAGTCATGATAGACTTATCCTAGGTAAAGATACTAATAAATAAATGATTCTAATAAATAATGCATAAAGATATTAATATAATTAGTGTTTTACCATGTCTTAAACTTTCTTCATGATAACAGCCCACTAAATCTATAGGCATCAAAATTTTACTCTGTGTATTCATCTGAGATTAGGGAATGGTTACAAAAGTAACAATGGCTGCTTATGCTGTGAGTGATAAAGTTCACTGTCTCTGACCAAAGTTCTCATTTCCCCAATAGAAACAGTAAGAAAGGAACATGCTAGGTTGCTAAAAATCTCAGCATGATAAAATCTCAGAACTCCTTCAATTCTTAACTGTTTTGCAATGGGAATGCAATACTGACAAAGACTTGATTTTGGATAACAATATAGTGTTTTCTCATGGTTGCATTAGGGGATGTGAGGATAATCCCTGAGATCCACAAGAAACATTCTCGCTCTAGTGCTGGCAAAGTAATGTAAATATTCTGCATTATTAGGACTGAGGAATGCTTTCAAAATGATGACTTTGGTCACTCTAATCCAGGTAGTCCAACGAAAGAAAGGTTATTGCAATGTGAAGTTGAACGGGAATACATCATGGTTCAGTCTCTATAAATTAGTCAATGGGTGTTCAAAGCCAAAATAAGTTGTGTCAACAATGAGAATTAAAACAAGAAAATACTTGCACATAAGCTTAAATTAAAAAGGAGACATAGTCCTGTGCTGGGCCCTGGTGACAGGAGTATGTATATGCTGCAGTCCAATTCAAGGTTTCAGTGTAATGACCCTAGCATCAGCTCGGGATTCAATGAACAGGCAACAATTAGTACACAGGGAGAAATATAATCTACCTCCCCATGATCGTAATAAAATCTGGTGGCTCATTGAATCTCTTAATTCACAGAGATTCTGCCAGATGCAGAGGACTAATTCACTGATGACTCAAATAAGACAAACTTAGTTACTGCTTAACAAATCATCTTCACACACACACAGTGGTAGACAGACTTGTAGTATTTAGTGGGAAGAATTCAGTGGGCAGAAATCAGAGACTAGTGTTCAAAGCAACAGCCAACTTTTGTACTTTTGCCAATAGTCTAGTTTTCCCAGGTAGAAGTCTACACATGGACAAACAATATTCTTCTTTAGGATTTCTAATTTTGAAAGTAAACTGTAGCTTTTGACTTATCAGTGTAGAACCATGTTATGATGATCACGGTAAGACCCACTGTCTGATAAGAGAGCTGGAAACTAGCTGCTGAACCAGCCCATCTGAACCCCAGACTGCTAATGTAAGCAACAACATAGCCATCATCAGAGTTAAGCTGACAAATTTAAAGCTTGATGTTTCTGTTGTAGGAACAACCACTGTTGTACAGACACAGATCTCCTGCTGTAAGTGGGCTCTTTTCTTCTCTTGGTAAAGTCATATTGATATGATGGTGCTAGAGTTTACCCTGGCCCATTTGCCCATTCTCCAGATTATCAAAAGCTTTCATCACAACTGGTGACACATTTTCAGGACTCAATGTTTCCATTCCAGTCTTATCGGCTGACACTGGCTGCATGATTGTGAGCAGAAGCCTTAGGCTCCCTGACCTAGCCTACAATTTTTCCAGCATTTCAGGGCATATCACATTCTGAAAATGCTTCACCATATATTTTAAATTAATGGGAAATAGTCAAAGTCTTCCATGAATATTTTATATTTCTTAATATCTGCAGAAATTTGGTATTCTTGCAGTTGGACAAATTTTTAATTCTACCACCCTCACCACTTTGTAGTCCACACAGTTTGGTTTGCAATTTGGTTACTGAATATGACCACCGCAACCAAGGGGTTAGTACCTCTTTGATACTTACTGTGTGAAGGTTAGAAGGGGCACTAGTTTTGTGGGGTACATAAACCTACATAAAATGATTGCAACATCACTCTCTCTTCTGGATAAACCTCTGATTCTAAGAAGTAAATTAATTAGAAGGCAGTATAGTTATTGGCATGGGGAAAGGAATCAGCTATTTTGGGGTGGGTGGGTGATAAAGAGACAGGAAAAAATCCAGCAAATGATAATGGAAAGCTTTAGGGCTCTGGAGGCACGAATTAAGAAGAAAATAATACTTTGTCTCCAGTACCTACCTCCAATTACTGTCTTGATTGACAAGGACTTGGGCTATGAAAAGAGCTAGTTTGTGGTGAAGAGTAAAGACAATAATGAAATAGTTTGAAAACCATGAGAGTTTTGTTGTTTCAGGAAAGTAGATTTTGCTTAAAGTCAACATGTATTTTTCATTCACTAAATACTAAAATGCATTCTGTGGCATGTGATGTGCTTACTGTGATGGTATCCAAGTAAGACAAAGAAAGGGGGATAGACAGAAAATATCTGGAGGAGGTGATTTTTGTGCTGAGACTGGGAATGTCTAAATAGGTAAAAGGAGGATATCCTAAGTCCAAGGCTGAGCTGGAGCAAAATATGTGAGGTTGGATTTAATACGGTTAACAAACATTTGCCTGGATGTATCTCCAGAAGCATAGAAACATAAAGATATGCCAAGGTTGTCAGATGCCAGATCTATAAAGAAATTACTAAACTATGTTGAATTTGTGGGCTTAGATTTGGAAAGGCATTAAGTGCCACCCTGAGGAATTAAGCTTGTCTTTCACTGGAACATAAATGTAACATAAAATATTCACTTGAAAATATAGTGTAGAGTCTTGAGGGGAGGAAAAGAAAGCTCCAATTGGAATGCTTTGAAAACAGCACTAAGAAGACCATAGATAAAATTACTTCTTAAATTCTACCACATGCTGAATGTGCCATCTGAGACTACATCATGTGACCTTTATCATACCAGGGATGACAAATTAGAGACCATGATCCCTGGGCCTGTTCCAGTATTTATTTCCCGTTCCAACCTATCGTAACTTACACATTTAATACTTTCCAGGTTGAACCAGAAAACACTTAGTAATTTTCCCTCTCTCCATGTTTTAGTCTTTTTCCACATTCTTCCATTTTGTCTTATTCCTTAGAGAAATTATTTAAATTTTCACCCATATTGTTCCATCAAATGATCATATCAATCAAATATCTCTTTTCTTCTTTGAATGGTAGCTTAGTCTCCCATTTAACACTTTACTGTGTTTTAAAAAAATATAAGGAAAATGCAGGTACACATTTATGTTTATTGTTCAAATAAGAAAATTGCAGTTATTTGCAACATTTGCCAACATCAATTTCAATCTTTGTTATCCTGCATAATCTGGTAGTCCTCTGGTAGATAATTTGTAATTAGGCTGACGTTCATAAACTGAAGATGGCTTATGAGATGGCCTTGAAAGAGAGGTAGCTGATGTATCAGCTATCACTGGCACTGGGAACCGTGGGTGGCTCCATGGTTGAAGTTTAGAAAAACGACCTTCATTGGCAGATATTTTGTGATATCTATTTGGAAAAGTAGAAGGCTCAACCATCAGTCCAAATTAATTCCTCTGTATGGGAGACAAGATGCTGTACTGAGAAGTAGAAGTTGTAGTTGAAATGAAGTTCACAACACAGCCATTTGCTTCAGTGTAGCTGCTTTCAAATTGCTCGTGAAAAGTGGTCCACTGATTTAAAACAGCACATTGATCCACTGCAGGTTTTCTGGTGGTCTAACTGATATTGATGATGGAGGAAAAATCACCTCTGATCGTGGTATTTGTATCACAAATATTGTGGCTAGTAGAGGGCTTTCTTATTAGAGGCATGTTTAAATTTGCAGAAGGTAAAAATGCACTTTCTCCACTAGTGACAGCACAAAATCACAATTATTTTTAACCACATTTCCCCCTCCTTTAAATTGCTTCTTGTTAAATTCTTTAGCCAATAAAGATACCAAAAAGGCATTTTTAATCCCAACTCTTCTATTTATTCTCTCTAAAAGCAGGGGAAAGCCTCGTTTAAAATTTGGAATATGGTAGATCGGCAGCTACAACAAAATGATAAAATTTTAGTAATATTTAAATCAAAATACAAGACTAAAATAAGCCTAACCTATAAAAGCTCAGATTTCACGTTTACTATGCAAAGATAATATCATCAAAATATGAACATAGCTGATGATATTTTGAAGTTCCTTATTTGGAAAATACACATTTAAATAGTATAGTCATCAAATTTAAGAAGTTAGCATTTGTAGTAACGGTGAGTGTCACTTTTGAAAAGCAGCTTTAATACCTTTATTTAGGTTTCAGATAAGATTTATACTTGCTAGCAAAGTTTCTCATAATCTTGAATACTTAAGGCACTGTCCTCATTTTTAGAAAAAATAAAGAATTTTAGCCTTAGTAGATTTATACAATTTTCAAAATCTAGCTTTACATTTATATTACCATATATTCATGTAGAAAATAAAATTTTATATATAAGTTACCAAGTCATAACTAAAATTTCTGAATTCCTTGCTTAAAACATAGACTTCTTTTTCTTCTGCCAGAAAGTCAGCTAGACAATCAGATCACTGAAAATTCTGCCGCACTTTACTAAACCCGAAAAGTTTAAGCTGTCTAACTAAACTTTTCATACTCCCAGCTTCAAATATTGTGAAAGGGGCCTTTCTTTACAAAACTTCCTTATTAAAGACATCTTCATCAATCACTATGGAAGTTCCATTATCATCACACCAGAGGGATTTAAATTGTCCACTCCCAGCCATTTTCCACAGTTTTCTTGGAAATGTCAGAGAACGAAAATAATTATCTTCATCTGGTTCCTAGACACAATGTGTGCAACATGTTTTTTTTTATCAAGGATTCTTCAGACTAAGTCTGAAAATCATTTTCTTCAATCATACACCTTAAGTCCAAGTCCCCAGAGAATGTTTGATCACACAAAGAGATCTACTGGAGTTTCCTGAACCATTTCATCCATCTGAAGGAGACAAATCTTGAATTTCTGAAGAAATATGTGCCATCTCAAATAACTTTTTCTACAGCTACTTTTCAAGTTATCATGATTTTGAGCACTGCAGCTTCCAATGCTGCTTAGGCAGGCATGAACAGTTTAACTGCTAGGCCATCAAAATGGTTCTTAACCTGAGTAGCTGTGACATCACAAAACGACTGGTCTCCTAGCAAACCAAGTGTAAAATTCAGCCAGTGTTTCCTTCTCATACATCCAGTTAAAATGAAACATATAGGATGAATATTTTTATAGTGTGATATGCAAATATTTTCCCCTCAAAATCTTTTTAAATAATATAATTTTGGGGTTTTGAAATGAAACCAATCTAATTCCATTTGTACAAAAATTTATACCAGATTTGTGAACAGAGTATAAATAACGCACAAAATAAAAAAAAAAAAGTTAAAGTTTTGGAAATAAAGTGAAATTTGTGTAAAACATTACAGAAAACGTAAAACAATTTCTTGATCATTTGCAATTAAATTGAAACATAATTTGATTTGGAAACGGAAGTAGTTATTTATCTGTGTACTTTACATTAAGTAGCTCTACATTCAAAATATGAGCAGAATAAATATAAGTTTATTTGGTATGTTTATAAATAAATGGTAAATATTTATGAATTAAAATTAGATTAATATTATCAATCAAATTTAAGAAATTCCAAAGGAGGGAAATTTTTTTTAAAATTGTAATTCAGTGCTATAAGTAAAACAAATGTAATTTAATATACTACTTTAAAATTACAAAAGAGAAAATTTTATCGTACACTTACAAATGTTTATTTTTGCCATTCTTTCATTCAGAGGTTTTTCAGTCCCAAGAAGGAATAAATTTTCTTGTCATCTATATAATCCATACTCTTATGGTTTCTGTTAAGTGTTCCAAAATGATGTTGATAAATACACTTATACACAAAATTCTGGATTCAATAAGCAGTGACTTCATTAAGGATGAAATAAACAAACAAACAAAAGGCAAATAATATAATTATATGTGGGTTGGGGTGGAAAAGGCCAGCTAATGCATTTTAGGAAGCAATATGTTTCCCAGTCCTGAAACAGTTGGCATTGTTAGTATATTATGGCATTTTAATGCAAGTGCTTTGTGCACCTATTGTAAATAACAGCTATGTTCTGTATCAGTAAACTGTAGTAAATCCATTTCTACCAAAATTTATATTCTTTATTTAGAAATAAATTCCATTAAACATAAGCCAATTTCAAAATGATTGATAAAATTTTTAAATAAATAAATGTACACTCAAGCTACAATGTAAATTTTTCCTTCAGTATGTGTATATTCCATTCTAAATAAATATTAGCAACCTGAATTCATAGCATATTATATGTATTATAAAATATAGTTAAGTTTGATTAATTCCTGATTCATAAATATTATATAACATATGCAAATCAATAAATGTGATACCATCCCTTAAAAAACAGAGAATGCAAAAGTAACAATCTCCAAAATGTAGGAAAAGTATTGACAGAACTGATCTTAACTTTTGTATACAAAAAATTGTTAATAAATTCGCCTAGAAAGAATATATCTAAAGATAATAAAAGCCATATATGAAAAACCCATGACTAACATCAAGTTCAATGTTAAAATACAGGAAGGTTTTCCTCTGGTCCAGTAATATGAAAAATTAGCTTATTTTCACAAGTCCTAAATTACACTACTAGAAGTCCTAGCCATAACAACTAGTCAGTAAAAAATATAAAAGGCATCCAACTTGTAAACAAACACTAAAATTTTTACAGATGACATAATTATACATAGATGGAAAACTCCATATTCTACTCCAGTGACTGCAAGAAATAGTCAACAAAATTAGTAAACTTGCAGAATACAAAATCAATATACAAATATCTCTTGCATTTTTATATACTAACAACACATTATCAAAAATAGAAATTAGGAAAACAATTGTGTGTAGATTTATACCAAAAAGATTAAAATAGGAATAAATTTGATAAGTGAAATAAAATATCTAAACATAAATCTATAAATTTAAGGTGCAAGAAATATAAGTAAACAAAATAAATAAAAGACATTCTGTGCTCATAGATTGTGTGCAATGTGAGGAAATACTATATTCCATCTTTCACATGTTCAATCTCCCCAGCACTACTATTTGAGGAGAATGTCTTTTCTTAATTTTATACTCTTGTTTCCTTTTTCATGGGTTAATTGATTATAGGTGTGAGGGATTATATCTGGTTACTCTATTCTCTTCTATTGTTTGGTGTCTTGTTTTGAGCCAGTATCATGTTTTTTAATTACTAAAATTTTGTAGGAGGACTGTTTAACATCAGAGTACTTTACATTATCAGAATTAATTCTCTTTTTCAAGATTATGTTAGCAACTGATGATCTTTGTTGTTCCATACAAATTTTGAAATTATTTGTTCTATTTAATGGAAAAATCTCATAGGTATTTTGACATGAATCACACTAAATGTAGATTGCTTTGGGTAGTATGTTTGTCTCAACCACATAGTTTTACATCATTAACATAAGAGATCTTTTAATTTCTTTGGGTCAGATTTAATTTCCTTCATCTATGTTTTCTATTTTTTCACGTATAACTTTTCATCTTATTTGTCAACTTGATTTCTAGGTATTCTATACATATATATATATAATTATTTTCATTATATTTGTAAACACATTTCCTACACAAATACAACAGGCAGAAGGCAGTGGCAAGACATATTCAAAATCCTGAATGAAAAAAACTGTAACCTAAGATAATTTATCAAGCAAGGCTATCCTTTAGAATAGAAGGAGAGGTAAGTAACTTCCATAAAAGCAAATACTAAAAGAATTTAACAACTGATAAAAAAAATGAAAGATCTACTCTAAAGAAAAGAAGCAGGATGCTATAGAAAGGAGAAAGGCATAATTAGAAATGCAATAGCTGCAATGACATACAATAGAATATACATGATATTGTAAAACAGTACATCAAAATTTTTAAGGGTCAGAGAGTGAAACAGGACAATACAGATTATTTCCTTCTTGTTTCTGTTCTCTGTAGGAGGGGTTAGAATTTGTATTCTTATCAGTGAAAATAAACAGATATAGTAACGGTTAAATATACATACAAAACAGTGTAACCATACATCAAAATCTTACAATGAAGTCACAAAGCCAAAAAGAAACCAAGATAATAAAAGAAAACTTATCAAGCCACAAAAAGAAAATGAAATGAACAAAAAGAGAATATAAAATAAACTGGGAGATGAAGCTCAAAATGGAAATAGACACCAGTCTATCAATAATCATCACAATTGTTAATAGACTAACAGCTGCAATCAAAAGATATATATTGTCAGATGGGATAATATAACAAGACCATACATTATGAAGCATACAAGAGACCCACTTTAGTAAGAAGAACACACATCAATTGAAAGTCAGAAGATGGAAAAATATTTTCCATACAAATGGACATTACAAGAAAGCAGGACTAGCAGTACTGATGTCACACTAAAGAGACATTAGAACAAAGGCCAAAGAGAAAGATAAACAAGGACATGATATAATGATTAAAGGAAAAATATAAAATGAGGGTATTATACTCATTAAGATATATGCACTCAAAATAGGAGCACCTAAATATTTAAAGCAAATACTAATAGATAAAAAGGAAGAAATCGGTGGGAACACAATCACAGTAGGAGAGTATTATTCCCCATTACCATCACTAGACTGGCCTTTCAGACAGAAAATTAATAAGGGAATCAAGATACTAAAAACACAATGCAAAGTTTATGGAATACAGATAAAGCAGGCTTAAGAGGGAAGTTCATAGTGAGAAGGCCCTCCTCAAAGTAGAAGAGAAATTTCAAGTAAATATTCTAACGTTCTATGTACACTAATCAAGAAAAGAGGAGCAAAAAAAACCAAATGTCAGCAAAAAGCGGGAAATAATGAAGATCAAAGAAAAAATAATTGAAATAGAGTTTAAAAAATAGAAAAAATCAAACTCTTTTTTGAAATAGTAAACAAAATTGACAAAGCTCTGGACAGAATCATCGACAAGAATAGAGAGAGAACACAAATAACATAAGAAATGCCAATGCAGAAACTTCAAAGAGTAAAACAAATTTGCAAAGTATCATAAGGAAATACCATGAGCAACAGTATGGAAACAAACTGTATAACCAGGAAGAAATGCAGAAGTTTCTGGAAACATTCAGCCAACAATTTTTGCATTAAGAAGAAATTAACCATTTGAACAGACAGATCACCCAAAATGGAATAGAATTATCAATAAAATAAAAAATCTCTGCAAACAAAATTCAGACCCAAATACCTTCACTGGGGAATTTGAGAAAACATACAAAGAAAAATCCATACCACTCCTCCTCAGGCTTTTCCAAAGTTTGATATGGAGAGAGTACTCCCAATCTCACACCATAAGGCCAACATAAACCTGATACCAAAACTACACAAAGACACTACCCAGAAAAGAAACCTATAGGCCAATATCCTTGATAAACATAGATGTAAAAGTCTTTAAGATATTATTAACAAACCGAATCCAACAGCATGTAAAAAAAGATTATATACCATGGTCAAGTTAGGTGCATACCAGGAACACAAGGATGGTTTAACATATGCAAATCAATCAATCAATTGTGATACACCATATCAACAAAAGAGACGACAAAAACGATATGATCATCTCAGTAGATGCAGAAAAATCATTTGATAAAATTTAACATCAATTTGCAATAAAAGTTCTTACCACAGTGGGCATAGTGGGACCATATCTCAACATAATGAAAGCTGTTTATGACAAATATATAGCCAGCAAAATACTCGATGGTGAAAAACTAAAATGCTTCCCACAAATACCTTAGACAACAAGGTTGCCAATTCTCACAATTTCAATTCAATATAGTCTTGGAAGTCCTAGCCACAATGATCAGGCAAGAAAAAGAAATAAAATTATTCAGACTGGAATAGAAGAGGTAAAATTGCCACGATATGCAGACATGACACTATATAGAGAAAACTGTAAAAGTTTCACAAAAATTACTTAGGGGAAAAAAGGAACTGGGCAACGTACCCAGAGTAATGTACAAAAACAAATTGCATTTCTTTACACTACCATTGAATCAACAGGAAAACAAAGTATAGAAAGAACCACTTTTATAACTGCATCCAAAACTATTAAATGCTTAAGAATAAATCTGACCAAGGAGGTGAATAACTTATATATGGACAATTAGAAAACATAGAGGAAATCACAAAAGATATCAAGAATTGAAAAGATACCCAATGGACATGAAATGGAAGAAACAATATTGTTAAAATGGCCATATTGCCCAAGGCAATCTACAGACTTAATGTGATTTCCAATGAAATTATGCAAAAAAAATTTTTAAGGACTGAAACAAATGATCCTAAGATTAACACAGACTCATAAAAGATCCATAATTTTCAAAGCACTATTAAAGAAAAAGAAAGAGGATGGAGGAATAAACCACCAGGTCTCCTTACACTCTTGCAGAGCTACAGTAATCAAAGTGACAAGATATTGGTACAGAAACAGGTATTTGGACCAATGGAACAGAATAGAAGGCCTAGGAATAAACCTAAAGGCCTATGTTCAAGTAATCTTTGACAGAGTAGCCAAGAATATGACAGAGAAAAGACAATCTCTTCACCAACTGGTGTTGGGAAAATTGGATAGCAGCATCAGAGCAATGGAGTTAGAACACTCCTTCACTCCAACACAAGGATAAACTCAAAATGGCTTGAAGACTTAAATGTAAGGCAAGACACAGAAAATCTCCTAGAAGAAAACATAGGTAAAATACTCTGAGATAAATCTCAGCAATGATGTCCTAGAACAGCCTACCCAGGTAATGGATGTAAGAGCAAAATTAATTAATGGGACCTAATTAAACTTATAAGCTTTTGCACAGCAAAGGGAACCATAAACAAAGCAAAATGAAAACCTACAGGATTAAAGAATAATTTTAGAAATGATGCAACTGACAAAGACTTAATTTCCAAAATATAAGACTTCATACAACCTAATAATAATAAAAAAAAACAAGAAACCCAATCTTAAAATGGGCAGAAGCCCTAAAATAGCTATTCTCCAATAGAGATATACAAATGCCATACAGATATATGAAAAAAATTGCTCACTATCATTATCACAGAAGGGCAATTTAAAACTATAATGAAGAATCACCTCACAATAGTCACAATGGCCAGCATTCAAAAATCCACAAGCAATAAATGCTGGGGAAGCTGTGGAGAAAGTGAACCCTCCTACACTGATGGAAGGAATGCAGTTTGGTGCAGTCATTGTGGAAACCAGGATGGGGCTTCCTCAAAAGAATAAAAATAGACTTAACTTACGATCCAACAATCCCACTTCTGGGTATGTATCAAACAGAACTCTAATTCAAAAAGACACCTGTACCCCAATGTTCTTAGCAGTGCTATACACAACAGCCACGACATGGAAGCAACCTAATTGTCCAACAACAGATGACAGTATTCAGAAGTTATGCCGTATTTACACAATGGAAAAATATTCTGCAATAAAAAATGATAAAACAATGACATTTGCAGCAAAATGTATGTCCCCAATAAGTGTCATTCTAATTGAAGTAAGCTAGAAAGAGAAAGAAAAATAATACATGACATGAAACACGTGGATCCTTAAAAAAAATTGGATGAGAACACAATGATTTCATCTACAAAACTGAAGCACACTCGCAGATCTACTAAACAATTTTATGATTACTGTGGAAAGGGG
The DNA here is from genome assembly GCF_048564905.1 of Vicugna pacos. Taxonomy (NCBI): domain Eukaryota; kingdom Metazoa; phylum Chordata; class Mammalia; order Artiodactyla; family Camelidae; genus Vicugna; species Vicugna pacos. The sequence continues at coordinate 81,865,501 of NW_027328741.1, read as the reverse complement.
CTTTGAGAGAATATATTTGGGAGCTGTAGATTTATAAATGATATCCACTATATATAAAAATAGATTTTTTTCAAAATTTCTTTTGTATGACACAGGGCAGTAAGTTAAATATCTTGAAGAATCATTTATTAGGCCCACAAATGTATGCATGTACAGGAACACAGTTCTATACATCACAGATTGACACATTGTAAATGGCAGTACTTCAATGATAAATAAATGAATAAATATGTAAATTTATTAATAACTAACTAACTAACTAGCTAACTAAATAAATAATATCTAAATAAAAACTATTTAGTAGCAAATGAAGTACAAAGATTCACACTACTTAAATTTTCACTTGAAGAATCTAGGAGAAAACAGAAAGAATAAAGAAGAAAATTGAATGAATGTGAGTAAGAAAATTAACAAGAGAAACATTTGAAAAGATAAAAAGAAAACCTAAGTCTATATCTTTTAAACATAAAGTGGACAAATTTTAGGTTGGCTAAGGAAATAAAGACTCAAATAAAATTATAAATAAAAGAGAATATTTTAACATTGATGTTGTAGAGATGCAAAGCTTCATTAGAAGTTACCACAAGCCAACGATTTCAATGACTTAGAACAAAAGACAAATATCCAGTAACATATGTCTTCCAATACTGAATCAAGAAGCAATAAGAAACTTATATAGAGCAAAAGTGTGTATGAGTAAATCAATAATCCAAACTTCCCAAACCAGAAAAGTTTACAACACGATTTTACTGGTGAATTCTGTCATACATTTCAAGACAATTTTTCACCATTTCTTCCCCAAATCTTCCGAGAATTTGAAGGGGGTGAAAATTTACAAACATGTTTTATGATGCCAGCTTTATTTGCATAACAATGGTAGAAAGGACATTATATGCAAAATATAGAATATTATCCCTGATGAACATATGTGCCAAAATTCTCAAAAATCACAAGCAAAATGAATTCAACAACACATTTAATGTATCATAAACATACATGACTAAAGGGATTTATCCCTGGGTTTAAAGATTCTTCAAAATATTCAAATCAATAAAGGTGACATGCCAAACTAATAGAATGAGAAATAAAACTCACATAATCATCTCAATAAGTGAGGATATAATACAACATACTTTAAAGATACTCCCAACAAATTAAATTTACCCTGTCAGTGACACGATATCATATACACCCAAACACTTTGTGGACAGAAGCGAAGTAGTTCTCTGTTTATTGATTCTTAGAAGAAGGGTTTATATAGGACATGCACAATACCTCACATATCATCTAAGTTATAACAATGTTAATAATCTTAAGCTGTATATGTACCCATGCTCCTGCAGTAAACACAGGATGTTAAATGATCAAGGATTGTTCAAAAGTTCATCACGGAACTTCATTAAGTAGGCCATCTCTTCTCCAGCCGGCTGTGCCTTTCTTAGGTTGTCCTCCATTGAGGATCTTACCCAGCATATTCTATCCAGCCATAATTGATACATAGAGTAGGCCATATATTACCCAGCCTGGATATGTGACATTCCTCACAGATTGTTTATCAGTTCAGCCCATGGGCTTATTCTCTAGAGCCTTAAGACAGGAGCCTACAAACCCAGCATGCCTTGACCGAAAAATGGATGAAGAAAATTTCATGTATATATGCAATGGAATCAATACTATGCATTCCTATCAACAGTGTCCATGGTGTACTTTCTCTCCACAATCTCACCCACATCTATTTCTTTTCTTTCTGATGAGAGCCTTCTGACAAGTGTGAGGTCTTGCCCCATTTTTGGTTTATGACTCTGAATATATTTATAATTTAATTTATAACTCTGAACATATTTTCATGTGTCATTTAGCCAAATATGTTATCTACAGAAAATTGATTCAGATCTATCTATTCAGTTCCTATGGACTTTTTTTTAGTTGCATTGTTGGGTCGTTTTTTTATTGTTGTGGGGTCAGTGTTTGCCATATATTTTGGATATTAACACTAGATTGGAAAATATCACGTGAAAATATATTCTCCCATTCTGTTTGTTGACTTTTCATTTTATTGATCATTTCTTCTGCAGTGCAAATTTGTTTAGAGTGATACAATCATATTTTATTAGATTAGCTTCTGCTTCCCTTGCCATGGAGACATATGTAGAATCATATTAAGTCCAATGTCAGAGTGTACTTCTTATATTTTACTCTAGGATTCTTTGCTTTCAGGATTTATGTTTTATATGCCCAGGTGTGGGATTGTTGTGTCATATGATTGGTCTATTTTTATTATTTAAAGGAACTTCCATAAAGTTTCCAAAGTGGTTTCACCAATTTTCATTCCCACCAACAGCGTTGGAGAGTCCCTATTTCTCCACAGCCACCCCAATCTGTATTATTTGTAGACATTTGGATGACATCCCTTCTCAATATTGGGAGGTAGAACATTATTTTATTTTTGTGTTGCCTTTGTATTATGATTAGCAATGTAAGCATGTTTTTCTTTTCCTGTTTGTCATCTGTGTGTCTTCTTTAGAGAAATGTCTTCTCATTTTCTGGCTGAGTTGTTTGTAGATATTTGAAATGGAGTTGTATGAAAGATGTGTGTATTTTTGAAATTAGCCTCTTGTTGATTGTATTGTTTCCTAATGTTTTCTCCCATTTGGAAATTCATCTTTTCATTTCATTTACTTTGCTGTATAGAAGCATTCAAATTTATTTAGGACCTTTTTGTTTATTTTGTTTTTATTGTTTTCAGCTTGGGAGAGTGACATAAGAAAATTTTCCTACAATTTATGTCTTGTTTTCTCTATGTTAGTTTCCAGGAGTTTTATTGTGTCATGTTTTAGATTCAGATATTTAAATCATTTTGAGTATATTTTTGTACAGTTTGAGGGAGTGTTCTAATTTCATTGATTTACATGTAGCTGTCTAGCTTTCTCACCATCCCTTGCAGAAAACTGTCTTAAAGGCATTGTATATTTTTTTATTTCCTTTGTCATAGTTTAGTTCACCATACGTGTGATATTTTATTTTTGCCTCTGTGTTCCATTCCAGTGATATAGATGTTTGGTTGTTTTCCAGTATTGTGCTGTTTTGATTACAGTAATTTTGTAATACAGTCTGAGATCTGGGAGGGTTATTGGTTATGCCTTCAACTTTGCTCTTTTTCCTCATTGTTTCTTTTGCAGTTCTGGTTCTTTTGCAATTCCATACAAATCATAGGACTCTTTTTAGTTCTGTGGAAAATATCATGTAGTTCGATCAGAATCAATTTATATCTGTAGACATAGTTTGTAGTTGGATATTTTAACAATATTAATTCCTCTAAACTAAGACATTGAGATTTCTTTCCATTTATTTACATCATCTTCAAATTTCTTTATCAGTGTTTTAATCATTTTATTATGTTCGTTTTTTCATAGGTTTTTCATTTTTTGGTCTGATTCATATAGATCTTTTAAATTATGGAATATTTCATTGTTAGTGTAAAAAATGTGACAATTTTTGTATATTAATTATGAATCATGCTACTTTGCTTAATGTGTTTATTACTTTTAGTTGTTTTAGTTTGGAGAATCTTTAGGGATCACTATATAGATTATCATGTCATCTAAATTAATAACAGTTTTACTTCATTCAATCCAACTTGAATAATTTTTTCCTTGTCCAATTGCTGTTGCTAGAACTTCCCATACTGTGTTTAATAAAAATGGTGAGAGTGGGCATCCTTGATTTATTCCTTAATTTGGATTTCAGTTTTTCACTTTTGCATATTATGTAGTCTGTTAGTCTGTAATTAATGACTTTAGATATGTTGAGATATATTTCCTGCATCCTAATTTGCTAAGAGGTTTCTGTCATTGTTGATGTTGTTGTTGTTGTTGTTGTTGTTGATGTTGTTGCTGTCTCAATGAAAAAATGTTGAATTTTATGAAATGCTTGTTATGGATTTATTGGGATGACCATGTCATTTTCTCTTTTTCATTTGTTAATGTGGTGTATCAAACTGATTGATTTGTGTATGTTGAACCTATCTTGTGACACTGCAATGAATCCAAGTTGATCATGGTGTATGATTCATTTTAGGTATTGCTGGATTTAGTTTGCTAATAATAGTTTATAGAATTTTTGCTTCTAAATCTATCAAATATAATGGCTTGAAGTTCCCTTTGCCCGTACTTTATTTGTTGGTTTTGCTATCAGGGTGATGAAACTTCATAGAATTAATTTGGGAGTTTCCCACATCTGCACTATGTTTGAATACTAAGAATTGAATAAGTTCTGGTTTGTATTTTTGTACAGTTCTCCACAGGAGCTTTTGAAATCTACACTTCTATTCAAAAATTTTTTAAAATGCAGATTCTATCTATCTTCTAGTAAACAGTTTGGTCAAATTATTTGTTTCTCCTTATCTCTGTCTCTTTCTAGACATATGTCTATTTCTTCTAAGTTGTCCAGTTTATTGGCATGTAATTTCTGACCAAATGAACACTTTTTTGTACATCTGGGGTAACAATTGTTATTTCTCTTCTTTTATTTCTTAATTTATTTCTTTGTAGCATCTACCTTTTTTTCATGATGCACCTGGCTAGTGGTTTTTTGATTTGCTTATCTCAAAAGGAAAACAAAAAACAAAATATTTGGTTTTATTACTCTTTTGCATAGTTTTGTTTTCTCTATAATTTATATTTACACCTGTAATATTTAGGATAATGTTTTATCTTTTTTAAACTTTTTTATTGATTTAAATACATTTTACAAAGTTGTCTCCAATTCCAGCGTAGAGCACAATTTTTCAGTTACAAAGAACATATATACATTTGATGTCTCATTTTTCATTTTTGAGATGCCATAAGATCTTTTATACATTTCCCTGTGCTATACAGTACAATCCTGCTTATCTATTCTACAATTTTGACCTCCCAGTCTATCTCTTCCCACCCCCAGCCATATGGAAACCAAAATTTTATATTCTATGACTGCAAGTCTATTTCTTTTTTTATTTGTCCTTTTTTTGTTTTGTTTTGTTTTGTTTTTTGATTCCACTGATGAGCCATTTCATATGGTATTTTTCTTTGTATTTCTGGCTTACTTCACTTAGACTGATTTTCCCCAGGATCATCCATGTTGCTGAAAAAGGCGTTATGTTGTCGGTTTATATGGCTGGCTTGTATTCCATTGTATAAATATACCAACTCTTCTTTATCCAGTCAACTGTCGATGGACATTTAGACTGTTTACATGTCTTGGCTATTGTAAATAGTGCTGGCTATGAACATTGGGGTGCAGGTGTCATCCTGAATTCGTGTTCCTTCTGGACTTATGCCCAGGAGTGGGATTCCTGGGTCATATGGTAAGTCTATTCCTTGGCTTTTGAGGAATCTCCATCCTGTTTTCCACAGTGGCTGCACCAAACTGCATTGCCACCAGCAGTGAAAGATGGTTCCCTTTTGTCCACAGTCTCTCAAGCATTTGACATTTGTGGATTTTTGAATGATGGCCATTCTGTCTGGTGTGAGGTGATACATCACTGTAGTTTTGATTTGCATTTCTCGGATAATCAGTGATATTGAGCATTTTCTGATGTGCCCTTTAATCATTTGTATGTCTTCCTTGAAGAATCGCTTGTTTAGGTTTTCTGCCCATTTTTGCATTGGCTTGTTTATTTTTTCTTATTCAGTTGGATGAACTGCTTATATACTCTGAAGATCAAGCCTTTGTCGGTTTCATAGGCAAATTTTTTTCCCATTCCGGATGTTGTCTTTTTGTTTTGCTTCCGGTTTCGTTACTGTGCAGTAGCTCATAAATTTCATTATGTCTCATTTGTTTATTCTTGCTTTTATTTCTTCTATGAGAAAATTTTCGAGAATTACGTCAGATAATCTTTTGCCTGTATTTTCCTCAAGGAGGTTTATTGCATCTTGCCTTATGTTTAATTCTTTGATCCATTCTGAGTTTATTTTTGTGTGTGGTGTTCTAGCCTCATTGGGAGTGTTCTAACTTCATTGATTTACATGCTGCTGTCCAGTTTTCCCAACATTTGCTGAAGAGTCTGTCTCTATTCCATTGTATTTTCTTGCTTCCTTTGTCAAAGTTTAATTGACCAAAAATTTGTGGGTTCATTTCTGGGCTCTCTATTCTGTTCCATTGGTTTATATGTCTGTTTTCCTAAAAATACAGTACTGTCATGTTGACTGTAGCTCTATAGCATTATCTGAATTGTTAGCATAAAGAAATTCCACTGATTTTTGAACCTTAATCTTGTAACCTGCCACCTTGCTGAATTGTTTGATCAGCTACAGTAATTTTTGCCTGGATCTTGAAGGGTTTTCTATATATAGTAACATACTTTCTGCATATAGTGAGAGTTTTACCTCTTCCTTTCCAATTTGCATCCCTTTTACTTCTCTCTCTTGTTTGATTGCTTAGGCTAGGACTTCCAAGATTATATTGAGTTGGAGTGGTGATAGTGTGCATCCTTTCCTTTTCCCAAATTTTAGTGGGAAGATTTTAACTTTCTCACCATTGAGTACTATGCTAGCTGTAGGTTTGTTATCTATAGCTTTCATGATGCTGAGATATGTTCCCACTATGCACACTTTGTTGAGATATTTTATCATATGTGGGTTTTGAATTTTATCAGCTGCTTTTCCTGCATCTATTGAGATGATCATGTGGTTTTGATCCTTTCTCTTGTTGATGTGCTGTATTACATTGATTGATTTGCATATGTTGAAACACCCCTTTGCCCCTGGCATAATCCCCACTTGGTCATGATGTATAATATTTCTTCTGTGTTGTTGGATTCTATTTCCTACTATTTTGGTGAGGACTTTGGCGTCTGTGTTCATCAGTGATTTTGGACTATAATTCTCTTTGTTGGTAGTGTCTTTGCCTGGTTGTGGTATCAGTGTGATTGTGGCTTCATAGAATCCCTTTGGGAGTATTCCTTACTTTTCAATATTCTGGAAGACATTGAGAAATACTGGAATGAGTTCTTCTTTGTATGTGAGGTAGAATTCCACAGTGAATCTGTCCAGTCCTGGACTGTTAAATTTAGGGAGGATTTATATTGCTATTTTGATTTCATTTCTAGTGCTCTGCTTGTTCAAGGGGTCAGTTTCTTCTTGATTCAGTCATGGTTGACAGTATGTTTCCAGAAACTTGTCCATTTCCTCTAGGTTATCCAGTCTGATTCCATAAACTTTTTATAATATTCACGTATGATATTCTGTATTTCTATTTTATTTGTTGTAAATTCTCCATTCTCCTAACTTATTTTGCTAATTTGTGGTCTCTCTCTTTTCTTTCTTTTGAGTTTTGAAAGAGGTTAGTTGATTTTACTTACTTTTACAAAAAACCATCTTTTGGAATGGTTGATTTATTTCCTATAATGTTTAAATCTCTATTCAATTTATTTTCTCCACAATATTTATCATTTCTTTCTTTCTGCTGCCATTTGGGGTTTTTCCTTCTTCTTTTTCTAGTTCATTCTGCTGTTGGGTTAAATTGTTTCTTTCTCATTGTTCTTTTTTAAGGAAGGCCTGTATCACTATAAACACCCCTCTGAGCACTGCTTTTGCTGTGTCCCTTAAATTTTGTGTGGTTATGCTTTCATTTTATTTTGTCTCAAGGTACTTTTTCATTTCAGCTTTGATTTCTTCATTTACCCATTGGTTTTTTACTAACATATTGTTTAATCTCCATGTTTTCCTTATGTTCTCACTTGTTTCTCTATTGTTGATTTCTAGCTTGATGGCATTGTGGTCAGTAAAGATACTTGGGGTTATTTCTATATTCTTAAATTTGCTGTTTCTTTTGTATCCAAGTACATCATGAATCCTGGAAAATGTTCCAAGTGCACTGGAAAATAATGTATATCCTATTTTGTGTGTGGTGCAATGCTCTGAAAATATCCACCAAGTGTAATATTACTATTACACATATTCTATTATTTAACTTCTTTGTTGCCTATTTTATTTTCTGTCTCGATGATCTGTGCAGTGATGTAAATGCAGTGTTGAAATCTCCAAATATGAATCCCCCTTTATATCTGTTAGTAGTTATTTTATGTACTTAGGTGCTCATCTATTTGTTGCATATGTATTAATGAGTGTGCTATCCTCAAATATATCACTCCTTCAATCATAATAAAATGTCCTTCTTTATCTTTCTTTATGGCCTTTGTTTTAAAGGCTATTTTGTCTGAAATCAGTTCTGCAACACCTGCTTTTTGGCTTTTCAAATTGTATGGAATAACTTTTCTGTCCTTTCACTCTCAATCTATGTGTGTCCTTCTCTCTGAAGTGGGTCTCTTGTATGCAACATTTTGAAGGATCTTGCTTTATTACCCAGCCTGCCACTCTATGACTTTCAACTGGAGCATTTAGGCCATTAACATTTGCAATAATTGATGATACCCTTGGGTTTATTGCCAATTTGACATTATATTTGCAGATGATTTGGTAATTCTTCTTTGTCCTTTCATCTTCCTTTTATGGTTGGTAAGTTCCTTTTGTATTATCATGAATTTTATTTAGTTTTATTGACTCCATGATAAGTACTTGTCTTCTTGTTTCCCTTTTTTATAAGTCCATTAGACCATTACTATAACTGCTTTTATTAAATGGATAGTAACATGATATGAAACCCATCCTACCGAGAATAAAAAATTTAGAGAGAAAGATCAAAAAACAAATTCTTTATTTCCTGCCTCCCTCTCCAATTCTCAATAATTTGTATGTCTTGTTTTAAAATTTTGGGTTTATTTTATTTGTAATTCATGAGTTATCACCTTTAAAGCTGTGAGTTTCACATTTCTGTAGCATCCTGATGCTTTATTTTTAGAGGAGAATTTTCAATAATTCTTTTAGCATGGGTCTAGTGCTGCAGATCTCTTGAAGGTTTTTCTTGTCTGTGAAATTCCTTATGTCTCCTTCTACCATAAAGATAGCATTGCTGGTTAAAGTATTCTAGGGGTTATCATTTTTTTTTTTCATTCAGGACTTTGACTATATCTTGCACTCCCTTCTGGCCTGTAGTATTTGTGTAGCAAACTCAGCTGGGAGCCTTATGGGGTTTCCCTTGTAACTCACTCTTTGCTCTTCTCTTGCTTTCTTTAGAATCATTTCGTTATCCTTGACACTGGCCATCTTAATTATATGTCTTGGTATGTGTGTATTTTGGTTCTTCCTGTTTGAGACACACTGAGCTTCCTGTATTGGATATCTGATTCCTTTTTAAGTTTGGGAAGTTCTCAGTCGTGATTTCTACAAAAAACTTTGCAATACCCTTTGATCTTTCTTCCCCTTCTGGGACTTCTATCATGTCAAGTTTGGCATGCTTTCTATTACCCCGTAGGTCCCTTATGCTTTTTTCATTTGTTTCTTGTTGTTTCTCTTGTAGCTCTTCTGATTGGGTGCTTTCTATTGTCCTGTATTCTAACTCACTAATTCGTTATTCTGTGTTATATATTCAGCTTTGCTACACCTTTAAAACTTTCTTCATCTCAGTCAACGGGTTTACCTATTCTACTCGGCTCTTCCTTATAGCTTCCATTTCATTTTTGACATATTTTGTGTCTCTAAACACTATCTGTTTTATTTCATTCAGTACTTTGATCACTCCATTTTTGAAATCTTGATCTTTTAGGATATCAATGTGTATTTCACTGATCATTCTTACACGGGATTTCTCTTGTTCTATTCATTAGGAATGGTTTCTCTGCTTCTTCATCTTTCTACTACCTCTCTGGCACTGTAGTTTATGGAGTATCAGTTATCTACTCTGGTCCTAAAGGAGTATATATAACTAATGCCTATGTAGTAATACAACTTGGAAAAGAGAAAAGAGAGAGAGAGAGATAAAAATTTTAAAAAAGGGAGAAATAAAGCTTTGAAGACATTGTATAATGAATATTAGAAAGCAAGTTGAAGCAGAGTTTTGAAAAATAATAATAAAAATATTTTTAGAAATTTCAAAGGGATTAAAATGGGGTTATATATAATTAAATAAGAAGTAAAAATTAAGAGTGTAATAGAAAATGGAACAGGTAAAAACAGGTTAAAACAAGGGGGTGTCTTTGTCCTCCAGGAGACTGTACATTTAATGTGAAGTCTTTCTGTATTCATCCTGTTTTGGAAGCTCATTTTCCTGTTTTCAGAGGCCCTCCATTGGAGCCCTCATTTGTGCTTCTCCCAGTGCCTGTCAGCAAGCAGATCGCTCCAACACCCAACACTGCAACTGGAGCAGCTCTCTTTATTGAGGCCTGCTTGTCAATGCCCTGCCTGATGCTGCAGTCAGTTGTTGCAAACTGACAAGGCAGGAGTGTGCATCATGCCCTCTCCCAGCACCATGGTCAGGGGCTGCGTTCCAGCCCAAAATGTGGGGGGCCACACGCCCCATCAGGGTGCCAGTCGCTCCATTGCTCTGTGACACTGTACGCTCTGCCTGAGGTTTGCACACTGGAAGTGGGCTCAGGGAAGATTGAGGAACCACCCTGTCTCTGGTCTGGCCCAAAACCCAGCTCCTTGTTTGTCTTGGTGAAGCAAGTTCTCTGAGGAACGAGGACAGAAAGATCCTATCTGCCTCAGGCTGCAGAGAAGTCTCCTTCTGGCCCTTAAGACTTCTAAATCCTTAGACGTGGATGCAGACTTTCTTCCCTCTGCTGCCTTGGTGCAAAGCACCGGAAGGTATGGTGGCTGTGTCTGAGCCCCAGATAACTTCACGTTGAAACTTTTGTGGATTTTCAGTGAAAGTTATGCACCCTTACCCCCAAAGGGCACATCTGCCCTGTTGTTTTATGGGGGGCCCAGGTTGTTTTGCCCTGTGCACCCACAGCCATGGTAAACAGCCGCATCTATTCCCCCAGACTGCATCAGTGCTTCCATCCCCAACTTCGACCCAACTCGTGCAGCATGGCCCTGCCCCAGCCTCTGGGCTGCATCTTGTGCTGGGTGTCTGTGCCTGTTTACTTAGTTCTGTCACTCAACTTATTGTCTGTACAGATTCAAGGCTTGGAGGCTACCCCTCCTTCCTGCCAACCTCTCAGTTGGAGAGGGGAGACCCAGTGAATGAGTGCCAGTCCTTCTTTGTAGCTCCCTCCCTGTGGAATCTGTCCCAAACTGTTTTGCCTTTTCTTCTTTCTTTCTTCCTTTTCTGCTACCAGATTTATTACATCTTTAAATGGAAGAGATATTTCATGGAAATGACAAGAAAGTGCAGATTGCAATGTTCAAATCATTCAAAATATGTTTTAAAATAAGTTTCACAATGAAAGATAAATATGAGATTAAATAAAGAAAAAGAGATCAATGTAAAAATAGAGTATTACACTGATAAAATTATATATGGACAAAACTCTGTAGATCATAATTATAAGAAAAACATTAGTAGACATGAAGTATTTAATTCATTATAAGTAATAATAGTAGATGGGTTTAACACCTCACTATTCTGATGACCATATCACCCAGAAAGAATATCTGTAAGGAAACAGAGGTCTTAATGACATTTTAGAACATTTGAACCTAAATGAGCTTTTGGAAACCGCATCAGTAAAGGAGAACACATAAGTTTCTCAAGTGTGCACAGAATGTATTCTAAGGAACTAACCACATATTATGTCATGAAAAGAGCCTCAGGAACTTTAAGCAAATATAGTTTACAGCAAGTATTTTTCCATACACAAAACTATGAAAATTTGCATCAACTATAGAAAGAAGAACAGTAAAAGCACAAACATGAGATTAAACCACATCCTTTAAAAAAATAAAATAAAACAAGGTCAATGATGAAATCAAAGAGGCAATAAATTCATACCTGGAAACAAATTACAATGAAAACACAGCTTCATAAAATGTATGGAATACAGCAAAGGGAAATCTAAGAGGGAGTTTAGAAAAATTAAGGCCTTCTATAAAGAAAAAGAAAAACCTCACACAAAGGACCAAGCTTACCACCCAAAATAACGAGAAATAAGATCAAACAAAACCCAAAGGCAGTAGAACGTGCAATCTTTAATGATTAGTTTGAAAATAAATATAATAAAAATTTAAAAATAAATTAAAAATCATAAAATCAACAGCTTTTTTTTCTTAAAAATATTAACAAATTGATAAGCATTTAGCCAGGTTTATCAAGAAAAACAGAGTGTGGACCCAAAAAAATAATAAATGAAACAGTAGAAATAATATCTGATATTACAGAAATACAAACAAAGTTTATGAAAGCATTCTGAGCAGTTACGTGTCAACCAACTGGACGACATTAAAGAAATGGACAAATTACTTGAAACGTTCAGCCTGCCAACACTGAATAAAGAGAAATCTGAAAACTTGAAAAGAGCAATCAGTATAAGTTAAATAAAATCTATAATTTTAAAAATACCCCTTGAACAAAATGCCTGGATGCCTTCACTAAAACCTCTTTTGTCACAACTATTTCAAAAAAATGAAGGAGGAAAGAAAATTCCCAAAGTTATTCTATGAGGCCACCATTACCCTTATAACAAAACCAGTCAAAGACACAATCAAAAAAAAAATGAAAATGAAAATCCAATATTATTGATGAATATAGATTCAAAAATACTCGAAACACTTCAACAAATTAATCCAGCAATACATAGAAAGGATTACAAACGTTGATCATTTGGATTCCTTCCAGAGTCACAAGGATGGTTCAACATACACAAGTCAATCAGTATGAAACATATTTAATAAAGGACGGACAAAATTCACAGGACCATTACAATACACACAAAAGAGTAATAGACAAAATTCAACATACATCATGATCAGAATTCTCATGAAAGTGAGTACAATGGGAACATCTCTAAACATACTAAAGGCCATTTATAACAACTTATAGTACCCAGGGGAATGGCTGAAAGCCTTCTGTGTAAATTCGGGAACAAGACAAGGATTCCTAATCTCACCACTTCTGTTCAATAGTAATAGAAGAAAGGAAAAGGAAAAGAAAAAGAAGAAAAAGAAACACAAAATGGAAAGAAAGAGGCAAAATTGTCACCAGTATTGATGGCATAACAATCTACATAGAAAGACCTAAGGGCTCCACACTGACTATTATGAACAATAATTTCATCAACGGAACAGGGTACAAGATTAATGTAAAGAAGTCTCTTGCATTTCTCCATATTAATCATGAGATACCATAAAATGGACTTTGAAAGCAATAATATTTAAAACCACATTCCCCCGAATATCTTGGAACAAATGTAACCATATATGTGAAAAATCTACACACTGAAAATTGTAAAATATTGACAAAGAAATCAAAAATGATTCAAGAAATGGAAAGATGTCTTGTGGTCTTGGATTCAAAGAGTTAATATTATTAACATGGCCGTACTACACAAAGAAACCAAAGGATTTAGTGCAATACCTGTTACGAAGCTGCAGTATTTTCCACAGAACCGGAAAACAACAAATCTGGAGGTATAATCCTCCTGGATACCTTACTATTCTAAAAACCTACAGTAATAAAAACAGTATTTCATTGGCACAGAGATATAATCAATAAAATTAAATAGAGAGCCTAGGAATATTTCCACACACCTATGAGCAATGAATCTATGCTAAAATAGGCAAGAATACACAATGAAGAAAAGAAAGTCTCATCAATGGATGGTGTTGGGAAAGCTGGACATCTACATGTAAAAGTGAAATTAGAGCATTCCCTGACATCATATACAAAAATAAACTCCAAGTGTATCAAGGAGCTAAATGAAAGACCTGATACTATAAAACTGCCAGAAGAGAATATAGGTGATACCCTATTGGATATATTTCATAGGAATATTTTCTTATATCAGTCTCCAAAGACAAAAGAAATAAAAGAAAAAATAAGCAAGTGGGACTTAAACAAACTTGAAAATTTCTGCACAGCTAAGGACACTATCAATGAAATGAAAACGCTGCCTGTGTATTTGGAGAACATGTTTGCAAACAATGCAAGTGAGCAAGGATTAATAGATGTAGGTTAGTAGATGTAACATGGATTTATGTTACACAACTCAAGGTGAAAAACAAAAACCCAATCGAAAACAAGAGCAGAGTACCTGACTTACTAATTTTCCAATGAAAACATACAGATGAGTAACAGGCAAGTGATAAAATTGCTCAACATTTCTATTTAATAGGTAATTACAAAACAAAACCACAATGAGGTATCACTTCACACTAGTCAAATGGCTATTATCAAAAAGTCTACAAATAGTAAGTGTTGGACACGATGTGGAGGTAACAAATCTCTTGTATACTCTTGGTTGAATGTAAATTGGTATATCTTCTATGGAAAACAGTATTGAGATTTGTTTAAAAACTAACAAGTTAACTACCATATGACCCAGTATTACCTCTCCTTGGAAAAATCTGTGGAAAACACCCTAAATTTAGAAGAACCAAAATTCACAACAGCACTGTTTATTTTATGAAAGACAGGGAAGTAATCCAAGTGTCCAAAGTAGACTATGGACTTAAGAATATATGATGTTTCTTTAAATATCCAATGGAATATTACACAGCTATGAGAAAGCATAACACATTACTATTTCAGTATAATGAATGGACCTAGAAAATATTGTGCTTAATGAAGTAACTTAGATAAAGTCAAAAGTATATAATATAATTTATATATGGAATTTAAAGAATAACAAATATCTGTGTACAGCTATCTATAGCTATCTATTGATAGATGACAGATAAATAGATAAAAGATTAGATATATACATAAATGATAGGTAGATAGATAGATAGATAGATAGATAGATAGATAGATAGACAGACAGACAGAGACATGATGGAGAGATAAAGAGATTAGGTAGACAAAACTTAAGCAGACTCAAAGATATGCGGAAAACTTTATGTTTACCAAAGGGGAAGGGAAAGAGAATTTAATAGTAGAACATTGAGAGATACAAAGTAGTATACATAAAGGAGAGAAGCAACAAGGGTAATCTGTATAGGTCATGAAATTATACACAATACTTTAAATAATTTTATGTTACAATTATTGTAATAATTCATAATGCAATATAATCAAAGAAGTTGGAATCACTATGCTGTACATCTGAAACTACACAATATATTACATCTACTATACTTCAATTAAATATAAAACATCTCATGTATAATTTAGTCATATTTCTGCTGATAGCATCTTCCTTTAATATTGTTTTATTGTTACTCTTTACCATTTATGATTACTGTTTCAAATTATTTCTTTTACTGTTGTAAACATGTTACCAGTTTGAAATATCAATATTTATTTCAACTGATTTCGTATTTTTCTCTCTTTAATCCATATAGTATAGTAGCATTTAAAAACATAACCAAAGAAACAGTTGCAAGTTTCTCATGGTCTCTCCTTAGCATTTTGGTAAATGTTTTGCATATTTTTGCTATTTTATATTTCTTAGTAGACTTCTTTTGTACCCTTCTTATAAGGTGTATCCGTTTTGTTTTTTTAAACACATTCAGGTTTTGATTCTCTAATAAAGTCTTTATTTTCACTTTATATCTAAATGATAACTGTGTAAGTATTATTGGGTGAGTGATTTCTTATTTCATTAGTTTGAAATGTCATTTTATTTAATCTTGGCCTTTGTTTTCAGCTCAGAAATGTGCTGATATCCTAATGGGGGTTCCTTTGTAAATTATCATAATTTTTTTGGCTGCCTTTAAAATTTTTTCTCTGTCATTGACTTGCCAATTTTCATATGACGTATCTTGAAGGAGGTCCCTTTGTCTTCAAGTTATTGGTGTTTTGTTGGCTCACGGACTTGTATATCAGTTCCTTACACAGGTTCGGGAAGTTATCAACTATCACTTCTTTTAATAAACTATCAGCTGCCTTCTAAATGTCTTATCCCTCCAGGATTCCACTCTAATGTGCACTTCTTGAGGAAGTCTGAAGGCTATTGTAGAATTTCCTCACTTTTTAATATCTTGTATCTCTGCCCTCTCCTATAATTTCTAGTTTTGTATTCCTGAGTTTGCTAATCTCTCTTCCACAAAGACAGTCTACTTCCATTGCTTTCTGTTGCATTCCTCATCTCATTTATTAAGTTCTCCTGGTCCTCCAATAATGTTTGTTTATTTTATAGTTTCAGTCTCTTTGGTAATGTATTCCTTATCATCATTTCATTTATTCCTGAGCTCACTAAACTGCTTTCTGAGTTTTGTTTTGTGTATTGAGTTTCTGTATGACATCTATTTAGATTGAGTGTTAGTTACGTGGCAATATACCATGACTTTAAGTTTGTTTGCTGCAGGGTTGACATTGTGTGTGTGTGTGTGTGTTCAGGTGCATCTGCGTGTTTGTCTGTGTCTGTGTCGTTGTATGTGTGTGTCTTTCAGTGAGTGTGTGTGCCTTAAAATGTAACTGTGCTTGGTCATGATCTTGATAAATTATTGCTCTGATGACACTAAATAACAGATTTGGAGTTGGAGTCCGTGTTTTTGTTTTTTGGTAGTTTGCAATATGGCACAATTTTTGGTTTTACTTACCTGAACTACCTCTGACAATATTTCAAAACGGCACTTTCCAGTCACTACTGTCTAGATAAAAGATGTACTTTCATTGTCACTTCTTACACTTCTCTGGTAGTTAATGCCACTGTTGTCACTGGGAGGCGAAACCTTCCTTTCATTTGATATCCCTTGAGAATCAGTGAGCACAATGAGGAAAGGTGTAAAGACAGGTTGGTATTTGGAATCGGGCAAGTGTCTTTGCCATGTCCAGTTTTGCAATGTAACTTGTCTCCACCACTGTGAATGGGGAGTAGGGACAATGTCATGAATGTCTGAGGGTCTGAAAGATGGAATTTCTGTCTCCATTGTGGCTCCCTCCTAGTTACCTTTGACCATGTGTACTGGTGCAGTTGGAGGCTGAAGCTGTGTGAACCACTGAGACCCTGTTTCTACTGGGTTCTCTGAACTTGTGGACTCAGATATCTTAGTCATGGGGCCTTGGTTGCAGACACCAAATCTGCTCTTCCCTCAGTTCAGCCTCTTTGAGTGTTTTATTACACCAAACTTCACCTTTTCACATGTGTTCTGTAGTATTGTTTTGTGTTGTATTTTTTTATTGAGATTTGAATGTTTTAATGACTGTAGATGTAAGGGGAAAGACAAAAATAGTTTAAACATGTCATTTTTAAAAGTATATACTTTTTCAATTAAAAGCTTAAATTCTACTAAGGACTTTATAAGAACACAAAAGAAAGTGAACAAATCACCTCCCTTAATGTCATAGTACTGTAAAATAATTTGATTTTCCTGGGTTATTTTCTTCAATATTTTTCCCACCTCATGCACATTTTACTAAAATATATCCATATAATCCCTTTAAAATCAATGAAATTATTAAAATATTTCTCTGTGCTCTAAATATAGCCTTGTTGTTTCTCTAATTTATTACTAGTAGCTTGCACGTTTCTGTCTTCTCCATCTTTTTTCCCTTTCTACACAGGAAACCACTACTTGGTACACTACACATATATATGTGGTTCTGTTTCTGTTTTTTATGATTATTTCTCTTATATATTTATTTTCCTCATTTAAGTGACAACGTAGAGTGTTTTTCTCTGTATGACTTATTTTCCTATGTGCAACACTCTCTGGGTCCATTCACATTGTTCCAAATGGCGGAATTTTATTTTTTAATTTACAATGACTAAGTATATATTATGTTATCTATATCTAACATTTACTTCAGCCAATCATCTGTTGATGTGCAGTTGATTTGTGCTTCTCTCCTTGGCTACTATAAATGATGATGTTAAGAACTTTGGGGGTAATATATCCTTTAAGTTAATGTTTTCATTTTTTTCAGATTTATACCAAAAACAGGAATTGCTGCAACATATAATGATTCTATTTCTAGTTTTCTGAGCACTGTCCACACTTTTATACTAGTGGATACATCAATTTATATTTCCACCAACAGTGTACCTGGTTTCCCTCTTATCAAATTCTTATTAATTTTTGTCATTGGTAGACTATTTGTTAATAGACATTTTGGTTGCTGTGAGATTATATTTCATACTGGTTTTGATTTATGTTTTCCTGATGAATAGCAACGTTATGTATAATTTTATGTGCATGAAAATCATCCACATGTCTATTTTTGAAACGTTTCCATGAAGATTCTTCAACTGTTTTCAAGTTGGGGTCTTTGTTAAATAGTGAGACTAATATGCTATACATATATTATGGATATTGACATCTTGTTTTTCTCATTATCTGAAATTTTTCCTTCTATTCTGTCTTTTATCATATGTCTTGCTGAAAGTTTCCTTTGCACTGCAAAAGGTTTCGCCCTTCACATTTATACAAGAAGTAAATTCCCTAAATCACATAATTCATCTATTTTTTCCTCAGTAAACTAAAAATTGTAATTGTTCGTTTTAATTTTTTTTTAATTTGGAGACAGAACAAAAATACACATTGCTATGATTTATCTCAAAGTCAGTTCTGCTCCTGTTCTTGGTCAGAAATTGTACAGTTTCGGGCTTTACATTTAGGAAATTAATCCATTATTATCTCATTTTGTATACTATGGAAGGAAGCGCTCTTCCATCTTCTTTTTCATATACTGTCAAGATTTCTCAGAACTACTTGTTGAAGAGACTGCTTTTTTTCCATTTTGTACACTTGCATCCTTCATTGTAGACTAATTGACCATATGTGTGTGGGTTAATTTTTGGACTCTTTATTTTGTTCCATTGATCTATGTGTTTCTTTAAGTGCCATATTTTAATGTATTGATTACTGTAGCTGTGTAGTATGTTATAAAATCAGGGAGGGTAATAACCACATCTTTGTTCATTTTATAAATAATTTTAGAAACTTTGGGTGTTTCAGATGTACGTATAAATTTTATTATTTTCTCTTTGTTTTGTGAAGAAACTTATGGATTCTGTGAGAATAGAAATTTACTAAAGGGAAAAACCTGAGAAAAATACTAAAGTATGGAAGATAAATCATAAAATATTAGCAAAAAATGGATTGCTGTATAAATCAAAGAAAAAATATATAAAGACAAATGACAACAGAAACAAAATCCATGGTGTATAACAAAAACAGTATTAATAGGGATGTTTATAGCAAAATAATCCCTCTTATACAAATAAGAAACATCTCAATCTTATAAAATATTCTTACAAACAAAAGTTGTACCAAAATTTAAAACAAACTTGTTAGTAAAGGGAAAATAAGTGAAAGGACAGGACATAATTAAATAAAATAAAGATTAAATATAGAAACATTTAATCAAATTAAATAATGGCTTTTGAAAGATAAATAAAGTTGTTAGATTTTAACCAGACACATGAGCAAAAAAGAGAGTACAGATTAATAAACTGAGAAATAAATGAGAAGTTACAACTTATATCATAGAAATACAGAGCATCATAAGAAGATACAACAAATTATATGCCAATAAAATGAAAACCCTAGGAGAAATGGACAATTTCTTAGAAAGAACTAATCTCCAGAATGGCATGAGTAAGAAAATATGAACAGATTATCACTTATGAAATTGAATATGTAATTAAACAAAATCTCCCAAGAAACAAAATTCCAGGCCTTGACAGCTTCACAGGTGATTTCTGCAAACATTTAGAGAATAACTATCACCTATACTTCTCAGAGAATTACAAAAATTTTGAGAGGAAGGGAGGCTTCCTACCCCACATTTCTGTATCACACTACAACTAAAACTGGAACAAATACGTCAAAAAATTACAGGTTAAATAGTAATGATAAGCATAGATGTGAAAATCATCACTAAATTATTAGTAAATCAAACAGTACAGTAAGAGGGTTATACATTTTGGTTAAGTCCGTTTTATTCCATGGATACAAAAGTGATTCAATATCCGCAAATTAATCAGATACACCACACTAACAAATTGAAGAATAAAAATTATATAGACACCTCAATAGAGTCATAAAATATTTTGAGAACTTCAGTATCTATTTATGAATATATTTCTCCTCAAAGTGGGCATGAGGAAACATACCTCAACACAGTTATGGTCATAAATGACAAAAACTCAGCTAACATGACACTCACTGATTAAAAGCTGAAATCCTCTCCAATAAGAGCTGGAAGAAGACAAGAATGCTCATTCTTACTTCTTTTATTCAGTATAGTATTGGAAATTCTAGCCATAGCTTTCCAAAATAAAAGTAAATAAAATATAGCTATTTCAGAAAAGGAGTAAAAGAATCTGTTTGCAGATGACATACATTAAACAGAAATCCTAAAAATGATGCCACAAAACTACTAGGGCTTATCAATGCATTTGGTAAAATTTCAGAATGTAAAATTAACATACAGAAATCTTGCATTTCTACACACTAAGAACAAGCTAACAGATAGAGAAAGTGAGGGAACTGCCTCATTTACACTTGCATTACCAAAGAAAAATCAAAAATTTTTCCAGCCAAGGAGGTAAAAGACCTGTACTCAGAACACTATAAAATATTTATAACAGAAATTGAAGATAATGCAAACACATGAAAGGATATTCTGTGTTCATAGATGAGGAAAAAATATTGTTTAAATGACAGTATTAGCCAAGAATATACACAAATTAAATTCAGTGCCTATCGAAATACCAAGGGCATTTTCAGGCACTTGCAAAAAATAATTCTAAAATTTACATGTAAACACAAATGAGTTGAAATCACTAAAAAAAGGAAGAAAAGGATACAAACAAACTAAAAACACAAACAACTGTGAGAAAGAACAAATAGAAATTATCACTGTCCCTGATTTTGAACAATAATACAAATCTACAGTAAGAAAGAAAATATGGTAGTGGCACAGAACAAACAGAATAATGGAACACAAAGAATGCCTGAAAATGAAATCAGACAGTTATTGTCATTTGGCCCTTTACAAAAAAATGAATATATAGTGGGGGAAATGTTACCAACAGGCACATGAAACCGATCAAAATCACTAACCATCAGAAAAATGCACGACCAAAACACAATGAGAGTTTATATCACTCCTGTCAGATGACTATTATCAAAAAGATAACAAATATAAGTGTTGGTGAGGATGTATGACAAACAACCCTGATGCACTGCTGGAGTGAATGTAAATGTGTGCTGCCACTGTGGAAAACCACATGGAGTTTTATGTAAAAATTAAAAATGAAATATAATCCAACATTTCTATACCTGGATACTTATTTCAAGAAAATAAAAACACTAAGTAGTAAATATAATTTCAACCCTATACTCACTGCAGCAAAATTCACAATAGACAGGATATAGAAGCAAATTAATTGCTCATCAATAGATGATGGATAAAGAAGATGTGTGTTTATAGTATATATATCTACAAATATTAACTACAGATTTGTCTATATTTATATATATATACACACACTGTATATATATGCCCTGTGTGTGTATATATATATATATATATATGTATATATATATATATATGCACAAACACACATAAAATTACAATGGGTTATTACTCAGGTATAAAAAGAATAAGTTCTTGTCATTTGCAACAAATGGGTAGACAAAGAGGGTAATATGCTAAGTGAAATATCTCAGAAAGTAAATGACAAATGCTGAATGATTTTACTCATATTTGTAATTTTAAACAAATGAATATAACAACACAGAAAAGGAGTTATAGATATAGAAAGAAACAGGTTGTTCACAAGAAGGAGGGAAATGGGGTGAGGAAAAGATAAAGCTGAGGAAAATGAAGAGAGAAAACTTTCCAGTTGCAAATTAAATGAATCAGGGGCAAGAAATGTACTGTATGGGGAATAGTCAATGACTATGAAATATCTTTAAATAGCAAAATATCATAACTAGATATATTCTGGTGATCAGTTTGAAATATATTAAAAATAGAAAAGGATATGTTGTGTAAGAGAAACTAACACAGTGTTATAGATTTAAGTACATTTCAAAAACAAACATACTTATAGAAAAAAATTAGATTTGTAGTTAACAGAGGCAGGGTTTGGGAAAGAGAATTGATTAATGCACTCAAGAGCTACTAATCTACTGCCGTAAAATAAACGTGTTTTAGGGATGCCCCGTAGTAACATGAAAATTACAATAAATACTGCTTTATGTTCTATATGAATGTTGCTAGAGAGTAGACCATAAGGTTTCTCATCACGACCAAAAGACAAATAGTATTTCTTTTATATTTTATCTAAATGATATAATGAATTCTCCCTAAAGTTGCCTTGATATTAATTTCAAGATACTTGTAAATCAAATCAATATCCTGTGCACCTAAACTTACACAATGTTTTATGACAATTATATCTCAATAAAAGCGGAAGAAAAATGGAAAATCAATGGTAATTTTTCCCATGAAATTTCTCATGATTATTTTTGCAGCAAGTAATCTTGAGTCATGAAATACTTATCTTAGGTAAAGATAGTAATAAATAAGTGATTCTAAAATATTTTACATAAAGATACTTAAAAAATTAGTGTTTTACCATGCCTTTATCTTTCTGCATGTTAACAGCCTACTGCTTCTGTACGCGACAAAATTTCACTCTGTGTATTCATCTGAGATTAGGGAATAGATATAAATTTAAAACTGGCTGCTCTTGCTGTGAGTGATAAATTTCACTGTCTGTGACCTATGGTCTCATCTCCCCGACAGCATAGGTAAAAAATGAACATGCTAGGTTGCTAAAAATCTCAGTATGATAAAATCTCAGAACTCCTACAATTCTTAACTTGTATGCAATAGGAATGCAATACTGACAAAAACTTGATTTTGGATAACAATGTGGTGTTTTCTCATGGTTGCATTAGGGTATGTGAGGATAATCCCTGAGATCCACAACAAACATTCTAGCTTAATTGCTGGGCAAAGAAGTGTAATGGTTCTGCATTATTAGCACTGAGTACTGCTTTCAAAATGATGACTACGGTCACTCTAATCCAGGTAGTCCAACGAAAGAAAGGTTATTGCTATTTTAAGTGAACTGGAATAAGTCAGTAGTTCAGTCTCTATAAATATGTCACGGGGTGTTCAAAACCAAAATAAGTTATGTCAACAATTAGAATTAAAAAAAATTGGACATAAGCTTAAATTAAAAAGAAGACAGTCTGTGCTGGGCTCTGTTAACTGGAGAATATATATGTCTCAGTCCAATTCAAGGGTTCAGTGGCTTGACCTTAGCATCAGCTCTGGATTCAATGAACAGCTAACAATTAGTATACTGGGAGAAATATAATCTACCTCTCCCTGATCGGAAGAAAACCTGGTGGCTCAGTGAAACTCTTAATTCACAGAGATTCTGCTAGATGCAGAGGAATAATTCACTGATGACTCAACTAAGAAAAACTTAGTTATTTCTTAATAAACCATCTTCACACACACACAAAATGGTAGACAGATTTGTAGTTATTAGTGGGAAGTATTCAGTGGGCAAAGCGCAGAGAATAGTTTTCACAGCATCACCCAAATTTTGTACATTTGCCAATAGTCTAGATTTTCCCAGGTAGAAAACTACAGATGGACAAACAATATTCTTCTTTAGAATTTCTAATTTTGAAAGGAAACTGTAGGTTTTGACTTATCAGTATAGATCCTTGTTATGGTGATCACGCTAAGACCCACTGTCTGATAAGAGAGCTGGAAACTAGCTGCCGATCAAGCCCATCTGAAGCCCAGACTGCTAATGCAAAAAACAACATAGCCACCATCTGAGCTGAGCTGACAAATTTAAAAGCTTGATGTTTCTGTTGTAGGAACAACAGGTGCTGTGCAGACACAGTTCTCCTGCTGCAAGTGGGCCTTTTTATTCTCTTGGTAAAGGTCATAATGGTTGCATGTTGCTAGAACATACCCTGGCTCATTTGCCCTTTCTCCAGGTTATCAAAGGGTTTCTTCACAACTGGTGACACATTTTCAGGACTCAAACTTGCCATTTCAGTCTTATCAGATGACACTTTCTGCATGATTGTGAGCAGAAGCCTTAGGCTCCCTGACCTTGCCTAAAAGTTTTCCAGCATTTCACAATCTGAAAATGCTTCACTTTTATTTTAATTTAATGGGAAATAGACAAAGTCTTCCGTGAATATTTTATATTTAATATCTGCAGAAATTTGGTATTCTTGCAGTTGGACAAATTTTTAATTCCACCACTCTCACCTCCTTTAAGTCCACACATTTTAGATTGCAATTTGGTAACTGAATATGACCACCCCAACCAACCGTCAAGTACCACTTAGATATTTACTGTCTGAAGGTTAGAAGGGGCACAATTTATGTGGGGTGTATAAACCTACATTAAATGTTTGCAATGGCACTTTCTCTTCTGGACAAAGCTCTGATTCTAAGAAGTAAATTTATCAGAAGTCAGTATAGTTATTCATATGGAGAAGAGAATCAGCAATTTTGGGGTGGGTGGGTGATGAAGAGACAGGAAAAAATGCAGCAAATGGGAATTTAGTGCTTTTGGCTACTGGAGGTATGAATTAAGAAGAAAATAATACTTTGTCTCCTGTACCTACATCCACTTACTGTCTTGAGAGACTAGTCCTTGGGCTATGAAAAGAGCTAGTTTGTGGTGAAGAGTAAAGACCATAACGAAATAGTTTGAAAACCATGAGAGTTTTGTTGTTCCAGGAAAGTAGATTTTGCTTAAAGTCAACATGTATTTTTCATTCACTAAATAATAAATTGCATTCTGTGGCATGTGCTGTGCTTTCTGTGCCGGTATCCAAGTTAGACAAGGAAGGGGGGATAGACAGAAAACATCTGGAGGAGGTGGCTTCTGTGCTGAGACTGGGAAAGTCTAACTAGGTAAAATGAGAACACCCTAAGCCCAATGATGAGCTGAAGCAAAAGTGGTGAGGTTGCAGCTAACATAGTTGACAAGCATTTGCCTGGATATATCTCCAGATACAGTGAAACATTAAGATATCCCAAGGTAGTCAGATGCCAGATTTTTAAAGAAATAACAAAACTAAGTTGAGTTTCTGGGGTTAGATTTAGAAAGGCATATAGTGCCACCCTGAGGACTTTAGCTTGTATTTGGCTGGAAATAAAAGTAACATAAAGTATTGACTAGAAGATATAGTGTAGACACTTGAGGGCAGGAAATGAAAGCACCAATTGGAATGCTTTGAGAACAGCACAAAGAACACCATAGATAAAATTGCTTCTTAAATTCTACCACATGATGAATGTGCCATCTGGGACTACATCATGTGACCCTTATGATTCCAGGGATGAGATAATCGAGACCAGGATCCCTGGGCCGTTTCCGGCATTGATCTCCTGTTCCAACATATCCTAACTTATCTCTTTTGATACTTTACAGGATGAACCAGAAACCACTTAGTACTTTTCCCTCTCTCCATGTTTTAGTCTTTTCCCAAATTCTTCCATTTTTCTCTTCTTCCTTACAAGAAATTATTTAAATTTACTCCCATATTCTTCCATCAAATGATCATATCAATCAAATATCTCTTTTTTTTCTTTAAATGGTAACTTAATCTCCCATTTAACACTTAAGTCTACTTAAAAAATATAAGGAAAATACAGGTGCACATCTATGTTTATTGTTCAAATAAGAATATTGCAGATATTTGTCGACATTTAACAACATCAATTTTAATCTTTGTTATCCTGCATAATCTGGTAGTCCTCTGGTAGATCAGTTGTAATTAGGATGACGTTCATAAGCTGAAGATAGCTGATGATTTGGCCTTGAAAGAGAAGTAGCTGATGTATTGGCTAGCTCTGGCACTGAAATCCGTGGGTTTCTACCTGGTTGAAGTTTAGAAAAACGACCTTCACTGGCAGATATTTTGTGATATCCATTTGGAAAAGTAGGAGGTTCCTCCATCAGTCCAAAATAATTGCACTGTATGGGAGATAAGATGCTGTACTGAGAAGTAGAAGTTTTAGTTGTAATGAAGTTCACAACACGGCCATTTGCTTCATTGTAGCTGCTTTGAGAGTGCCCGTGGATAATGGTCAACTGATTTAAAATAGCACGTTGATCCATTACAATTTGTTCTGGATGTCTAAATGACATTGATCACAGAGGAGAAAAATCACCTCTGATCAGGGTATTCGTATCACCATTTATGTGGCTAGTAGAGGGCTTTCTTATTAGAAGCATGTTTAAATTTGCAGAAGGTAAAAATGCACTTTATCCTCTATTGTCAGCCACAAAATCTGAACTATGAGTGTCCCCATGCTTTAAGTGCTTCTTTTTGAAATCTTCAGCCAATGAAGCCACCAGAGAGGCAATTTTAATCCCAACTATTCCTTTTATTCTCACTGAAATCAGGGGACTGCCTAGTTTAAAATTTGGATTATGATAGAACTGCTGCTACAACCAAAGGAGAAAGATTTTAGTAATATTTTAAACCGAAATACAAGGCTACAATAAGCCTAACC
This sequence comes from Vicugna pacos, assembly GCF_048564905.1. NCBI lineage: Eukaryota > Metazoa > Chordata > Mammalia > Artiodactyla > Camelidae > Vicugna > Vicugna pacos. The sequence goes on along the minus strand of NW_027328741.1, from coordinate 81,839,059 downwards.
TATAAAACCTCAGAATTCACGTTTACTATGCAAAGATATTATCATCAAAATATGAACATTGTTGACAATATTTTGAAGTTTCTTATTTGGAAAATACCATTTAAATAGTATAGTCATCAAATTTATGAAGTTAGCATTTGCAGTAACGGTGAATGCCATTTTTTAAAAGCAGTTTTAATAACTTTATTTAAATTTGTGGTAAGATTCATAGTTGTAAGCAAATTTCCCATAATCTTGACTACATAAGACACTGTCCTCATTTTTTTGAAAAATAAAGTATTTTAGTTTTAATAGTTTTGTACAGTTTTCAAAATCTAGTTTTACATATATATTACCATAGATTGATGTACAAAATAAAATTTTATATATAAGTTACTAAGTGGTAACTAAAATTTCTTAATACCTTGCTTAAAACAGAGACTTCTTTTTCTTCTGCCTGAAAGTCAGCTAGAGAAGCAGATCTTCGAAAATTCTGCTGCACTTTACTAAATCCATAAAGGTTTAGCTGTCTAACTAAACTTTTCATACTTCCAGGTTCAAATATTCTGAAAGGAGACTTTCTTTCCAAATTTTCCTTCATAAAGACATCTTCATCCATCACTATGGAAGTTCCATTATCATCCCAACAGATGGATTTAAATTGGTCATTCCCAACCATTTTCCAGAGTTTTCTTGGATATGTCAGAGAACGAAAATCATTATCTTCATCTGGTTCAGAGACACAATGTTTGTAACATGGCCTTTTTATCAGGGATTCTTCAGACAAATCCTTAAAAACATTTTCCTCAATCATAGACCTCAAGTCCAAGTCCCCAGAGAATGTTTGATCACACAATAGAGATCTACTGTACATTCCTGAAGAAGTTGGTCCATATTTAGGAGACACAACTTGAATTTCTGTAGAAACATGTGCCATCTCAAATAACATTTTCTACAACTACATTTCTAATCTGCATAATTTTGTGCACTGCAGCTTCAAATGCTGTTTTGGCGGGCCAGCACAGATAAACTGTGAGGCCATCACAATGGTTCTCAATTTGAGAAGCTGTGACATCACATTCGACTGGTCTCCTAGCAACTCAAGTGTAACATTCAGCCAGTGTTTACTTCTCATTCATCCAGTTAAAATGAAGCATATATGATGCTTAATTTTATACGGTGATCTGCAAATATTATCCCCACAAAATCTATTTAAATAATTTAATTTTGGTGTCTAAGAAATAAAACCAATCTCCATCCTTTTGTACACAAATTTATACCAATTATGTGAACAGAGAATAAATAATCACAAAATATATAAAATAACTTTAAAGTCTTGGATTTTAAAGTGAAATTTGTGTAAAATATTTACGAAAATTTATAACTATTTCATTATCATTTGTAATTAAAGTGAAACATAATTTGGTTTGGAAGTGGAAGTAGTTTTTTATCTGTGTACTTTAAAATAAGTAGCTCTATATTCAACACATGAACAGAATAAATATTAGTTTATTTGTTATGTTTATATATAAATGGTAAATATTTATGAAATAAAATTAGATTAAAATATTCAATCAAATTTAAGAAATTCTAAAGGGGAGAATTTTTGTTTTAACTTGTAATTCAGTGCTATAAGTAAAATAAATGTAGTTTTATATACTACTTTAAATTTACACAAGAGAAAATCTTACAGTATTCTTACAAATGTTTATTTTTGCCATTCTTTCACTCAGAGGTTTTCAGTCCCTAGAAGGAATAAATTTTCTTGTCATCTTTATAATACATACTCTTGTGGCTTCTGTTAAGTGTTCTAAAATGATGTTGATAAATACACTTAGGCACAAGATCCTGGGTTCAAAAAGCATTACCTCCATTTAGGGGCAAACAAACAATCAAAATACAAAGAAATTAGAGAATACGTGGGTTGGGGTGGAAAAGACCAGGCAATGCATTTTAGGAAGCAATATGTTTCTCAGTCCTAAAACAGTTGTCATTGTTAGTAAAATACGGCACTTTAAGGCAAGTGTTTTGTTCACTAATTTTAAATAATAGCTATGTTCTTTATCAGTAAACTGTAGTAAACCAAGTTCAACCAAAATTTATATTCTTAAATAAGAAATAAAATCCATTAAACATAAACCAAATTCAAAATGAGAGACAAAATTTTTGAATAAATAAATCTACACTCAAGCTACAATGTAAATTTCTCATTCAGTATGTGTATATTCCATTCTAAATAAACGTTAGCAACCTGAATTTATTGCATATTATAAGTATTATAAACTATAGTTAAGAGGGAGTTAGTCCTGATTCATAAATATTATTTAACATACGCAAAGTAATATATGGTATACTATACCTTTAAAAACAGAGAATTCAGAAATAACAGTCTCAAAAACTGTAGGAAATTTATTGACAGATCTAATCTTAAGTTTTCTATAAAAGTATTCTTAACAAATTCACTTTAGATAGAATGTAACTAAACATAATAAAAGGCATAAATGTAATACGCATGAATAAAATCAAGTTCAATGTAAACATACAGAAAGGTTTATCTCAGGTCCTGTAATAAAAAAAGTAGCTCATTGTCACAAGTCCTAAATTACACTTCTAGAAGTCTGAGCCAGAACAACTAGTCAAGAAAAAATATAAAATGCATACAACTTGTAAAGAAGCAGTAAAATTTTTACAGATGACATAATTATACATAGATGGAAAACTCCATAGACTCCTCCAGTGACTGTTAGAAATACTGAACATAATTAGTAAACTTGCAGAATACAAAATCAATATACAAATATCCATTGCATTTTTATATAATAAGAACTCATTATCAGAAAGAGAAATTGGGAAAACAATTGTGTGTAAATTTATACCAAAAAGAAAAAAAAAGGAATAAATTTGATAAGTGAAATAAAAGATCAAAACATAGATCAATAAATTACAGGTGTAAGAAATAAAAGTAAACAAAATAAATAAAAGATATTCTGTGCGCATGGATTGTATACAATGTGGGGAAATACTCTAATTTATATTTCTCATGTTCAATCTTTCCAGCACTACATATTTAGGAGAATGTCTTTCCTTCATATTATACTCTTGCTTCATTTTTCATGGGTTAATTGATCATAAGTGTGAGGGATTATATCTGGCTGCTCTATTCTCTTCTATTGTTTGGTGTCTGTTTTTGAGTCAGTATCATGTTATTTAAATTACTAAATCTTTGTAGGACTGTTTAACATCAGAGAACTTTACACTATTAGATTTAATACATATTTTCAAGATTATTTCAGCAACTCATGATTTTTGTGGATACATATAAATTTTGAATTTATTTGTTCTATGTAATGGAAAAATCTCATGGTTATATTGACATGAATCACACTAAATTTAGATTGCTTTGGGTAGTATGGTTGTTTCAACCAAATAGTTTCACAACATTAACATAAGAGATCTTTTCATTTCTTTGGATCTCTTTTAATTTTCTTCATCAATGTTTTCTATATATTAATGTATAGGTTTTCATCTCAATTGTTAACTTCATTTCTAAGTATTCATTACATATACATAAAATTATATACATTATATTTTTAAACATGTTCCTACACAATTACAACAGGCAGAAGGCAGTGGCAAGACATATTCAAAGCCCTGAATGAAAGAAAGCTGTAATCTAAGATAATTTATCAAGCAAGGATATCCTTTAGAATAGAAGGAGAGATAAATAACTTCCGAAAAAACAAATATAGAAGAATTTAGCAACAGAAAAAGAAATAATGAAAGATCTACTCTAAAACAAAAAGCAGGATGTTATAGAAAAGAGAAAGGCATAATTAGAAAGGCAATAATTACAATGACTTACAATTGCATAAACATGATGTTGTAAAACAGGACATCAAAATTTTTAAGTGTCAGAGTGTGAAACAGTTAATACAGAGTATTTTCTTCTTGTTTCTCTTCTCTTTAGGATGGGTTAGAATTTGTATTCCTATCAGTTAAAATAAATAGATATAGTAATGGGTCAGTATACATAAAAAACAGGTCAACCATTAGTCAAAAGCTTACAATGAATTCACAAATCCAGAAAGAAACCAGGATAATAAAAAAAATTATCAAGCCACAAAAGAGAAAGAAATGAACAAAAAGGAAATACAAAATCAAAAGGGAAATGAAGTTCAAAATGGATATAAACACCAGTCTATCAATAATTATCACAATTTTTAATACACAAAGTGCCTGATTAAAAAGATAAATATTGTCAGATGGAATAACATAACAAGACCCTACATAATGAAGATACAAGAGACCCCATTAGTAAGAGGAACACACATAAATGAAGTCAGAGGATTCAAAAATATATTCCATGCAAATGGACATGAAAAGTAAGCAGGACTAGCAGTACTGACTTCACACAAAATAGACTTTACAACAAAGGCCATAGAGAAAGATAAACAAGGACATGATATAATGATTAAAGAAGCAATAAAAACTGAGGGTGTTATGCTCATTAAGTTATACGTCCTCAATATAGGAGCACCTAAATACAGAAAGCAAATACTAATAGATAAAAAGGGAGAAATGGATGGGAACACAATCACAGTAGGAGATTATAACTCCCCATTACCATCACTAGACTGGTCTTTCAGACAGGAAATTAATAAGGGAACAAAGACACTAAAAGATAAGATAAAATAATTGGAGTTGGCTGATATTTTCAAAACAGTACTTCTCCCCAAAGCAGAATATGCATTCTTTCCCAGTGCACATGAAACATTTTCTTGGAAAGATTATGTACTCAGGAACAGAAGAATCCTCAAAAAATTTAAGAAGCTAATGATTATTTCAAGCATCTTTTCTGAGTATAATACCATGAAAGTAGTAATCAATCACAGAAAAACAGGGAGAAAAAATGACAGCAAGAAGATTAAACAACATGGTACTAAAACAAGAGGGGAGTTGATGAAGTAAAATAAGAAATTAAAATATATCTTGAGAAATATGACAAAACACTATGCAAAGTTTATGAAATACAATTAAAGCAGGCTTAAGAGGGAAGATCATTGTGACAAGGCCCTCTTCAAAGAAGAAGAGCATTTTCAAATAAATAATCTAATGTTCTATGTAAACTAATCATGAAAAGAAGAGCAAACAAAACCAAAAGTCAGCATAAAGAGGGAAATAATAAAGATAAAGGAAGGAAGAATTGAAGTAGATATTAATAAATAGAAAAAATCAAACTCTTTTCTAAAATAGTAAACAAAATCGACAAAACTCTGGACAGACTCATCAACAAGAATAGAGAGAGAACACAAATAACATAAGAAATGACAATGGAGAAACTACAAAGAGTACAACAAATTTGCAAAATATCATAAGGGAATACCATGAGCAACTCTATGGAAACTTACTGGATAACCAGGAAGAAATGCAGAAGTTTCTGGAAACATTCAACCAACCATTTTTGCATTAAGAAGAAATTGACCATTTGAACAGAGAGATCACCAGAAATAGAATAGAATTATCAATAAAATAAAAAATCTCTGCAAACAAAAATTCAGACCCAAATATCTTCACTGGGGAATTTGACCAAAAATAGAAAGAAAAATCCATACCACACTTCCTCAAGCTTTTCCAAAAGATTGATATGGAGAGAGTACACCCAAACTCACATCATAAAGCCAACATCAACCTGATACCAAAACCAGACAAAGACACTATTCCAAAAGAAAACTATAGGCCAATATCATTGATAAACATAGATGTAAAAGTCTTTAAGGAAGTATTAACAAACAGAATCCAACAACATGAAAAAAAAGATTATACACCATGGTCAATTTAGGTTCAACCCAGGAACGCAAAGATGGTTGAACATATACAAATCAATCAATCCATTGTGATACACCATATCAACAACAGAGAGGACAAAAAAACACATGATCATCTCAGTAGGTAAAGAAAAAGCATTTGATAAAATTTAACACCTATTTGCAATAAAAGTTCTTATCACAGTGTGCATAGAGGGACCATATCTCAACATAATGACAGCTATTTATGACAAACATATACCAGCAAATTACTCAATGGTGAAAACCTGAAACCCTTCCCACAAAAAGCTGAGACAAGACAAGGTTGCCAATTCTCACAATTTCAATTCAATATAGTATTGGAAGTCCTAGCCACAATGATCAGGCAAGAAAAAGAAATAAAAGTATTCAGACTGGAAAAGAAGAGGTAAAATTGCCACGATATGCAGACATGACACTATATATAGAAAACTGTAAAAGCTTCACAAAAAATACTTAGGCTAAAAAAGGAACTGGTCAAGCTACCCAGATTAATGTAAAAAAACAATTTCATTTCTTTACACTAACATTTAATCAACAGGAAAACAAAGTATAGAAACAACCGCTTTTATAATTGCACCCAAATCTATAAAATGCTTAAGAATAAATCTGACCAAGGAGGTGAATGGCTTATACATAGAGAATTAGAAAACATTGATTGAGGAAATCAAAAAAGATTAGAAGAATTGAAAAGATACCCAATGGATTTGAAATAGAAGAAACAATATTGTTAAAATGGCAATAATGTCCAAGGCAATCCACAAACTTAATATGATTTCCTATCAAATTTTGCAAAACATTTCTTTTTGTGACTGAAACAAATGATCCTAAGATTTAACAGAGTCATAATAGATCCATAATTTCCAAAGCAATATTCAAGAAAAAGAAACAGGCTGGAGGAATAAACAACCAGGTCTCCATACACTATTGCAGAGCTACAATAATCAAAATGACATGATATTGGTACAGAAACAGGCATATGGACCAATGGAACAGAATAGAGGGCCTAGGAAGAAATCTACAGGCCTATGTTCAATTAATATTTGACAGAGTAGACAAGAATATGACAGAGAAAAGACCATCTCTTCACCAACTGGTATTGGAAAAAGTGGATAACAGCATGCAGAGCAATGGAGAAAGAACACTCCTTCACTCCATACACAAGAATAAACTCAAAATGGCTTGAAGACTTAAATGTAAGGCAAGACAGAGTAGAAGAAAATATATGCAAAACACTCTGAGATAATTCTCAAAAATGATGTCCTAAAACAGCCTACCCAGGTAATGGATGTAAGAGCAAAATTAATAAATGGGACCTAATTAAACTTATAAGTTTTGCACAGCAAATTTAACCATAAACAAAGCAAAATGACAACCTACAGGATTAAAGAAAATATTTCGAAGTGATGCAACTGACAAAGGCTAAATTTTCAAAATATAAAGACTTCATACCACCTAATAATAATAAAAAAACCACAAGAAACCCAATCTGAAAATGGGCAGAAGCACTAAAGAAGCAATTCTCAAATAAAGACATACAAATGACACATAGCTATATGAAAAAATAGTTGCTCACCATCATTATCAGAGAAGGGCAATTCAAAAGAATAATGAAGTATCAGCTCACAATAGTCACAATGGCCATCATTCAAAACTCCACAAACAATAAATGCTGGGGAAGCTGTGGAGAAAGAGAACCCTCCTACACTGTTGGAAGGAATGTAGTTTGGTTCACTCATTGTTGAAACCAGGATGGGGATTCCTCTAATAATATAAATAGACAACATACAACCCAACTATCCCACTTCTGGGTATATATCAAAGGGAACTCAAATTCAAAAAGACATCTGCAGCAAAATGTTCTTAGCAGGGCTATATACAACAGCCACGACATGGAAGCAACCTAATTGTCCAACAACAGATGACAGTATTCAGAAGTTATGCCATATTTACACAATGGAATAATATTCTGCAATAAAAAATAAAACAATGACATTTACAGAAAAATGGATGTCCCCAAAAAGTGTCATTCTAATTGAAGTAAGCCAGAAAGAGAAAGAAAAATAATACATGACATGCCATATGTGGAACCTTAAAAAAAAAATTTGGTTGAGAACACTATGGCTTCATCTACAAAACTGAAACACAGTCGCAGATCTACTAAACAAATTTATAATTACTGCGGAAATGGGCTGCGAGAGGATAAATCTGGGTTCAGTAGATTTATAAATGTTATCCAATATATATAAAGATATATTTTTTCAAAATTATTTTTTATGACACAGGGCAGTAAGTTAAATATCTTGAAGTAATATTTACTAGGCACACAAATATATGCATGTATGGGAACACTGTGATAAACCCACAGATTCACACATTGTAAATTGCAGTAATTCAAAGATAAATAAATGAATAAATATGTAAATTAATTAATTAATTAATTAATCAATCAATAATAAAGAAATAAAAAATATTTAATTATAAATGAAATACAAATATTCACACTATCTTTACACCTCACGAATCCAGGAGAAAACAGAAAGAATATAGAAGAAAATTCAATGAATGAGAATAAGGCAAATAAGAGAAACAATTGAAAAGATAAAAAAAAAAATACCAAAGTCTGTTTCTTTTAAACATAAACTGGACAAACCTTTAGATTGTCTAAGAAAATAAAGACTCAAATAAAATAAGAAATGAAAGAGAAGATTTTACAACTGAAGTTGTAGAGATGCAAAGCATCATAAGATATTACCACTAGTCAACGATTTGAATTACCTAGAAAAGACAATTTCCCAGAAACATATGTCTTCTAATACTTAATGAAGAAGGAATTAGAAATTTAAATAGAACAAAAGGGTGTATGAGTAAATCAATAATCCAAACGTCTGAAACCAGAAAAAATTTACAAGACGGCTTTACTGGTGAATTCTGTCATACATTTGAAGACAATTTTTCACCAATTCTTCCCCATATCTTCCAAGAATTTGAAGGGGTTGAAAGATTCTAAACTTATTTTATGATGCCAGCTTTATTTGTATAACAGTGCTAGAAAGGACATTATATGCAAAATATACAATATTATCCCTGATGAATATATGTGCCAAAATTCTCAACAAAACACATGCAAAATGAATTCAACAACACATTTAATGTATGATAAACATTCATGAGTAAAGGGATTTATCCCTGGGTTTAAGGATACTTCAAAATATTCAAATCAATAAAGGTGACATGCCACACCAATAGAATGAGAAATAAAACTCACATTATCATCTCAATATGTGCAGAAGCAGCATTCTATATAATGCAACATCCTTTTAAGATACTCCCATCAAATTAAATTAACCCTGTCAGTGGCACGATATCATATACACACACTGTGTGGAGAGAAGCAGAGCAGTTCTCTGTTTATTGATTCTTAGAAAAAGGGTTTATATAGGACATGCACATTGCCTCACATATCATCTAATTTATAACAATGTTAATAATCTTAAGCAATTTATGTCACCATGCTCTTGCAGTAAGCACAGAATGTTAAATTATCAAGGATTGTTTTAAAGTTCATCATGGAACTTCATTAAGTAGGCCATCTCTTATCCAGGCAGCTGTGCCTGTCTTAGGTTGTCCTCCTCTGAGAAACTTATCCAGCATAGGATATCCAGCCATCCATACTGGATACATTGTTTAGGCCATTTCTTATCCAGCCTGGATATGTGACATTCCTCACAGCTTGTTTATCAGTTCAGCCCATGGGCTTATTCTCTAGAGCCTTCAGATAGGGACCTACATACCCAACATTCCTTGACAGAAAAATGGATGAAGAAAATTTGTAGTATATATGCAATGTAATCAATACTTTGCTTTCCTATCAACAGTGTCCACGATGTTCCTTTTTCTCCACAATCTCTGTCTTTTAGGCATTGTATATTTTTGTTTCCTTTGTCATAGTTTAGTTGACCAAAGGTGTGATGTTTAATTTCTGCCTCTGTGTTCTTTTCCAGTAATATAGATGTTTGTATGCTTTCTGGTATTGTGTTGTTTTGATTACTGTATTTTTGTAATATATTCTGGGACCTGGGAGGATTATGGGTTATGCCTCCAACTTGTTCTTTTTCCTCATTGTTCCTTTTGCAGTTCTGGGTCTTTTGCAGTTCCTTACAAATCTTAGGACTGTTTTTATTTCTGTGGAAAATATCATGTAGTTCGATGTGAATCACTTTATATCTGTAGACATTATTTGTAGTATGTATATTTTAACAATAATAATTCCTCTAAATTAAGACATTGAGATTTCTTTCCATTTCTTTACATCATCTTCAAATTTATTTATAAGTGTATTATTGATTTTATTATCTTGGTTTTTTCACAGGTTTTTCATTTTTTGATCTGATTTCATATGAATTTTTTAAAATTTTGGAATATTTCACTGTTAGGGTAAAGAAATGTGACATTTTTTGTATATTAATCATGAACTTTGCTAAATGTCTTTAATTTTTTTAGTTGTTCTGATGTGGAGATTCTTTAGGGATCTCTATATAGATTATCATGTCATCTAAAATAACAACAGTTTTACTTCATTCAATCCAACAAGAGTAAATTATTTTCTAGTCTGATTGCTGTTGCTAGGACATCCCATACTGTGTTTAATAGAAATGGTAAGAGTGGACATCCTTGTCTTATTCCTTTATTTGGCTTTCAGTTTTTCACTTTTGCATATTATTTTGTCTGTATGTCTGTAATTAATGACTTTAGTTATGTTGAGATATATTTCCTGAATCCTACTTTGATAAGAGGTTTCTGTTGTTGTTGTTGCTGTTGTTGTTTTTGTTGTTGTTGTTGTTGCAGTTGTTGATGTTTTATGTATAAATGTTGAATTTTGTGAAATACTTTTGATGGATTTATGACCACATCGTTTTCCCTTTTCATTTTGTTAATGTGGTGTTTCAAACTAATTGATTTTTGTATGTTGAACCTCTCTTGTGACCCTGCATTGAATCCAAGTAGATCATGGTGTATGATTCATTTTAGGTATTGCTGGATTTAGTTTGCTAATAATATTTTGTTGAATTTTTGCATCTAATTCAATCAAATATATTTGCTTGAATTTCCCTTTGCCCGTACTTTGTTTGTTGGCTTTGCTCTCAGGGTGATGAAATCTTCATATAATTTGGGAGTTTCCCACATCTTCACTATTTTTGAATAGTTTGAAGAGTATGAGTCCTGCTTTGTATTTTTGTACAGTTTTCCACGGGAGCTGTTTAAATCTGCACTGATATTTAACGATAATTTTTAATGCAGATTCTATCTTTCTTCTAGTAATCAGTTTTTTAAAATTATTTGTTTCTCCTTATCTTGGTCTCTTTCTAGACATTTCTCTATTTTTTCTAATTTGCCCAGTTTTTTGGCATGTAATTGTTGACAGAATGAACCCTTATTTGTATATTTGAGTTAACAATTGTTATTTCTCTTCTTTTATTTCATATTTTATTTCTTTGGAGTATCTCTCTTTTCTTCATGACACACCAGGCTAGAGGTTTTTTGATTTTGCTTATCTTAAAAAGAAAACATTAAACAGAATTTTTGGTTTTACTACTTTTTTGCATAGTTTTTTCTCTCAAATTTATATTTACACCTGTAATATTTAGGATCATGCTTTTTTCTTTTTTTAACTTTTTTCTATTGGTTTACATTCATTTCACAAAGTTCTCTCCAATTCTAGCGTAGAATACACTTTTTCAGTTACAATGAACATATATACATTTTTGTCCCATTTTTTCCTCTCTGAGCTGCCGTAAGAACTTTTATATATTTCCCTGTGCTATAAAGTACAATCCTGTTTATCTATTCTACAATTTTGACCTCCCAGTCTATCTTTCCCCGACCCCTACACCCTTGGCAACCAAAACATTGTATTCTATGTCTGTGAGTCTATTTCTCTTTTAATTTTGTGCTTTTTTTGTTTTGTTGTTTTTATTTTTAGATTCCACTGATGAGCCATCTCATATGGTATTTTTCTTTCTCTTTCTGGCTTACTTCACTTAGACTGATTATCTCCAGGAGCATCCATGTTTCTGAAAATTGCATTACGTTGTTGTTTTATATGGCTGACTGATCTTCCATTGTATAAATATACTACCTCTTTATCCATCCAACTGTCAATGGACATTTAGTCTGTTTCCATGTCTTGGCTATTGTAAATAGTGCTGGCTATGAACATTGGGGTGCAGGTGTCATCCTGAAATAGGGTTCCTTCTGGATTTATGTCCAGGAGCGGGATTCCTCGATCATATTTTAAGTCTATTCCTAGGCTTTTGAAGGATCTCCATCCTGTTTTAAACACTGGCTGAACCAAACTGCATTGCCACCAGCAGTGAAGGACGGTACCCTTTTATCCACAGCCTCTCCAGCATTTGTCATTTGTGGATTTTTGAATGATGGCCATTCTGACTATTGTGAGGTGTTAACTCACTGTAGTTTTGATTTGCATTTCTCTGATAATCAGTGATATTGAGCATTGTCTGACGTGTCTTTTGATCATTTGTATGTCTTCCTTGGAGAATTGCTTGTTTAGTTTTTCAGCCCATTTTTGGGTTGCATTGTTTATTTTTTCTTATTCAGTTGGATGAACTGCTTATATACTCTGGAGATCAAGCCTTTGTAGCTTTCATATGCACATTTATTTTCCCATTCCGTACATTGTCTTTTTGCTTCAATTCCGGTTTCTTTACTATGCAGAAGCGTGTAAGATTCATTAGGTCTCTTTTGTTTATTCTTGCTTTTATTTCTTTGAGAAAATTTTCGAATCTTATGTCAGATAATATTTTGCCTATATTTTCCTCATGGAGATATATTGTATCTTGTCTTATGTTTAAGTCTTTGATACATTCTCATTTTATTTTTGTGTATGGTGCTCTAGCTTCATTGGGAGTGTTCCATTGGCCTATATGTCTGTTTTCCTTCCAATACATTGCTGTCATGTTGACTGTAGCTCTATAGTATTATCTGAATCATTAGCATAAATAATGCCACTGATTTTTGAACCTTAGTCTTGTAACCTGCTACCTTGCTGAATTCTTCTATCAGCTGTAGAATTTTTTGTCTGGACCTCGCAAGGTTTTCTATATTTAGTGACATACTATCTGCATATAGTGAGACTTTTTCCTCTTCCTTTCCAATTTGCATCCCTTTTACTTCTCTCTCATTTGATTGCTGTGACTAGGACTTCCATGTTTATATTGAATTGGAGTAGTGATAGAGTGCATCCTTGACTTGTCTCGATTTTAGTGGGAAAATTTTAACTTTCTCACCATTGAGTACTGGGCTGGCTGTAGGTTTGTTATCTATAGCTTTCATGATGCTGAAATATGTTCCCTCCATGCCCACTTTGGTGAGAGTTTTTATCATATGTGGGTGTTGAATTTCAACAAATGCTTTCCCTGCATCTATTGAGAAGATCATTTTGTTTTGGTCCTTTCTCTTGTTGATATGCTGTATTACACTGATTGATTTGCATATGTTGATTCACCCCTGTGTCCCTGGCATGATCCCCCTTGGTCATGATGTATAATGTTTTATCTGTGTTGGATTCTATTTGTTACTATTTTGGTGAGGACTTTGGCGTCTGTGTTCATCAGTGATATTGGCCTATAATCCTCTTTTTTGGTAGTGTCTTTGCCTGGTTGTGGTATCAGGGTGATTGTGGCTTCATAGAATGAATTTGGGAGTATGCCTTCCTTTTCAATCTTCTGGAAGATTTTGAGAAGTACTGGTATGAGTTCTTCTTTGTATGTTTAGTAGAACTCTTCAGTGATACCTTCCAGTCCTGGACTTTTATTTGTAGGAATGTTTTATATTGCTATTTTGAATTCATTTCTAGTGCTCTGCTTGTTCAAGGGGTCAGTTTCTTCTTGATTCAGTCTTGGTGGACAGTATGTTTCCAGAAAATTGTCCATCTCCTCTAGGTTATCCAGTTTGTTTCCATATAGATTTAATAATATTTTCATATGACATCCTGTATTTCATTTTTAGTTGTTGTAATTTCTCCGTTCTCTTTTCTTATTTTGCTAATTTGTGCTCTCTGTCTTTCCTTCTTTTTTAGTTTGGACAGAGGATTGTTGATTTTAATTACTTTTTCAAAAACAAGCTTTTGTTTTGGTTGATTTTTTCCTATATTCTTTTTAATTACTATTTTATTTCCTCCCCAATATTTATGATTTCTTTCCTTCTGCTGCCATTTGGGGATTTTTGTTCTTCTTTTTCTAGTGCATTCTGCTGGTGGTTTAAATTGTTTATTTGTGATTGTTCTTCTTTATACAGGAAGGCCTGTATTGCTATAAACTCCCCTCTCAGCACTGCTTTTGCTGTGTCCCATAAATTTTGTTTGGTTTTGCTTTCATTTTCTTTTGTCTCAAGGTACTTTTTCAATTTAGCTTTGATTTCTTCATTGACCCATTGGTTTTTAATAACATATTGTTTAATCTCCATGATTTTTTTTGTTCTCCTTTGTTTCTCTGTTGTTGATTTCTAGCTTCATGGCATTGTGGTTAGTAAAGATGCTTGAGGTAATTTCTTCCTTCTTAAAATTGCTGAGGTTTCTTTTGTGCCCAAAAATATCATGAATCCTGGAAAATGTCCCATGTGCACTTGAAAAGAATGTATATCCTATTTTGTGGGGGCTACAATGCTCTGAAAAATCCAACAAGTTTAATATTTCTATTGTACTATTTAACTTCTCTGTTGCCTAATTTATTTTCTGTCGTGATGATCTGTCCAGTGATGTTAATGCAGTGTTGAAATCTCCAACTATTATTAGATTCCCATCACTATCCCCCTCTATATCTGTTAGTAATTATTTTATATATTTAGGTGCTCCTAAATTTGGTGCATATGTATTAATGAGTGTGCTATCCTCATCTTGTATCACTCCTTCAATCATTATAAAATGACCTTCTTTATCTTTCTTTATGGCCTTTGTTTTAAAGACTATTTTGTCTGAAATTAGTACTGTAACACCTGCTTTTTTGGCTTTTCCATTTGAATGGAATAACTTTTCTATCCTTTCACTCTTGATCTATATGTGTCATTCTCTCTTAATTGGGTCTCTTGTATGCAGCATATTGAAGATTCTTGATTTATTATCTAGCATGCCACTCTATGACATTCGACTGGAGCATTTAGTACATTTACATTTAAAATAATCGATGATAGGTTTGTGTTTATTGCCATTATGACCTTATCTTTTCAGTTGATTAGGTATTTCCTCTTTGTTCCTTTCATCTTTCTTTTATGGTTTGGTCATTTTCCTATGTAGTGTCATGTATTTTATTTAGTTTTAGTGACTCCCTGATAAGTTTTTGTCTTGTTGTTACCACTTTTATAAGTGTTTTGACCATTATTGTAACTGCTTTTATTAAACTGCTAGTAATATGATCTCAAACCCATCCTATCGAGAACAAATAATTTTAAAAGGAAAGACCAAAAAAAAAATTCTCTATTTTCCTTCCTCCCTCTCCGTATCTCAATGATTTATATGTCTTCTTTTAAAATTTTTTGTGTATTTTATTTGTAATTCATGAGTTATCACCTTTCCAGCTGTGACTTTTAAATTTCTGAAGCATCCTGCTGCTTTTATATTTAGTGTAGAACTTTCAATATTTCTTCTAGCATGGGTCTAGTTTTGCTAAACTCTTGTAGCTCTTTCTTGTCTGTGAAATTCTTTATGTCTCCTTCTAGCATAAATTATTGGCTTACTGGTTAAAATATCCTAGGGTATATCTTTTTTTCATTCAGAACTTTAAATATATCTTTCCACTCCCTACAGGCCTGTAGTATTTGTGTAGTGAAATCAGCTGGGAGCCTTATGAGGATTCCCTTGTAACTCACTCTTTGTTATTCTCTTGCTTCCTTTAGGATTATTTCTTTATCCTTACTCTGGCGATCTTACTTATATGTCTTGGTTTGTGTGTATTTTTGTTCTTCCTGTTTGGGACACTCTGAGCTTCTTTTACTTGGATATCTGATTCCTTCCATATGTTAGGGAAGTTCTCAGTCATGATTTCTTCAAACACCTTTGTAATCCCCTTTGATCTTTCCTGCCCTTCTGGGAATTCTATCATGGCAAGATTGGCATGTTTTCTATTATCCCATAAGTCTCTTATGCCTTTTTCAATTGTTTCTCATTGTTTCTGTTGTAGATATTCTGATTGTGTGCTTTCTATTGTCCTATCTTCTAAGTCACTAATTTGTTCCCCTGAGTTCTCTACTCAGATTTGCAACACCTTTAGATCATTCCTCAGCTCAGTCAACGGTTTTACATATTCTTTTCGGTTCTTCTTTATAGCTTTCATTTCATTTTTAACATATTTTATATCGCTTAACACTATCTTTTATTTCATTCAATAATTTGATCACTCTTTTTTTGAAATCTTGATCTAGTAGGTTATTGATGTCTAATTCACTGATTGTTCTTTAAGGAATTTCTCTTTTTCTTTTAATTGGGACTTGTTTCTTTGCTTTTTCATCTTGGTCTTACCTTTCTGGCACTGTGGTTTATGGATTATTATTTATCTTCTGTGGTCCTAAAGGTTTTTATCTAACTAATGCTATGTAGAATGCAACTTAGAAAAGAGAAAAGAGAGAGAGAGAGATAAAGAATATTAAAGGAGGGAGAAATAAAGGTTTGAAGACATTGTAAATGAATAATAGAAAAGCAAGTTAAAGCAGAGTTTTGAAAAATAATAATAAATATATTTTAAAAAATTTCAAAGAGATTAAAATGGGGGTATATATAATTGCCTGAGATGTAAAAATTAAGAGGGTAATAGAAAATGAAACAGGTAAAAACAGATTAAAACAAGGGGGTGGTTAGTGTCCTCCTGGTGACTGTGTACTTTTAATGTGAAGTCTTTCTGTCTTGATCCTGTTTTGGAAGCTCAGCTTACTTTTTCCAGAGGCCCTCCATTGGAGTTCTAATATGTGCTGCTCCCAGGGCCTGTTAGCAAGTAGATTGCTCCTATTCCAAACACTGGTTCCAGAGCAGCTCTCTTTACTGTGGGCTGGCTTGTCACTGCCCTGCCCGATGCTGCAGTCAGATGTTTCAGACTGACCAGGCAGGATTGGGCATCATGCTCACTCGCAGCCACATGGTCAGGGGCTCTGTTCCAGCTCAAAAGGTGGGAGGCCACCAGCCCCCTCATGGTGCTGGTCTCTCTACTGCTCTGTGCCACTGTATGCTCTGCCTCGGGTTTGCACACCAGAATTGGGCTCAGGGTAGACTGAGGAACAGACCTGTCCCTGTTTAGGCCAAAATACAGCTCCTTGTTTGTCTTGGCAGAGCAAGTCCTCTGAGGAAATAGGGCAGAAGTATCCTATCTGCCTCAGACTGTAGACAAGCCCCATCTGTCACTTGACGCTGCTAAGTCCTTAGGAATGGATGCAGGTCTTGCTCCCGCTGCCACCTGCATGCAAAGCACCAGAGGGTATGGTGGCTGTGTCTGCACCCCAGCTCTCTTCACCTAGAAACTTTTGTGGATTATCAAAGATGGGGAATGCACCTTTCCCCTCCCAGGGCACGTCTGTCCTGTTGTTTTATGGAGGGCCCAGATTGTTCTGCCCTGTGCACCCTCAGCAATGACACACAGCCCCCTCCATTTCCCCAAGCTACCTCGGTGCAGCCATCTCCATCTGCCATCAAGCTCGTGCAGCATGGCCCTGCACTCAGCTGCCAGGATTCATCTTGGGGTTGGTGACACAGGGATCCCCTGTTCCTTTTTAACTTAGATCTGTCAGTCAACTTATTCTCTGTAGAGATCCAATCGTTGGAGGCTCCCCTTTCATCCTGCAGAACTCTCAGTTGAAGAGGGGAGACACTGTGAGTGAGCACCTGTGGTTCAAAGATGCTCCCTCTCCGTGGGAACTATCCCAATCTGTGTTGCCTTTCCTTCTTTCTTTCCTCCTTTTCTTCTTCCAAATTTTTTGCATTTTTATCTTTTGAAGAGGACAATGTTCCATCAGAGTTCATCAGGTCCTCTGTTTAGCTGAGTGGGTCTGTGGATGAGTCTTGGTGCATTTGTGAGAAAGAGTGAGCTACAAGCATCCTTCCCTTCCAACATATTGGCCTTCCCCCCAAAAAAGTCTCACTTTATGGTGGAAGATAAACACAGCCAGGAAATAGATGGAAAAGATATTTCATGGAAATGACAATAAAGTGCAGTTTGCAATGCTCAAATCATACAAAATATGTTCCAAAATTAGGTTCACAATGAAAGATTAATATGAGATTACTTAAAAAAAGGAGATCAATGTAAAAATAGAGTATTACACTCATTAAATTATATATGGACCCAACACTGTAGATCCTAAGTATAAAAAGAAATATTGGTAGACATGAAGTAATTAATTTATTACAAAACAATAATAGCAGATGAATGTAACACCTCACTATTCTGATGGCCATATCATCCAGAAAGAATATCTGTAAGGAAACAGAGGTCTTAATGACATATTAGATAATTTGAACCAAAATGAACTATTGGACACTGCAACAGAAAAGGAGAACACAAAAGCTTCTCAAGTGTGCACAGGATGTTTTCTAAGGAATTAGCCACTTATTATGTCATGAAAAGAGCCTCAGGATCTTTAAGCAAATATAGTTTACAGCAAATATTTTTCCATACACAAAATTATGAAACTATGCATCAATTCTAGAAACAAGAACAGGAAAACCACAAACATGAGATTAAACCACATCCTTTAAAAAATTAAAATAAAACAAGGTCAATGATGAAATCAAAGAGGTAATAAAATCATACCTGCAAACAAATTACAATGAAAATAGCTTCATACAAAGTATGGGATGCAGTAAAAGGAAATCTAAGTGGGAAGTTTAGAACAATTCAGACCTTCTACAAGGAAAAAAAATACCTCACACAAAGGACCATGCTTTCCACCCAAAATAACTAGAAATAAGGACAAACAAACCCAAAAGCAGTGGAAAGAGGAATCTTTAATGATTAGGTTGAAAATAAATAAAAAATTAAAAAATAAATTAAAAATCATTAAATCAACAACTTATTTTCTTAAAAACATTAACAAATTGACAAGCATAAAGTCAGGTTTATCAAGAAATGCAGAGTGCTGACCCAAACAAAATAATAAATGAAAGAGTAGAAATAAAATCTGATATTACAGAAATACAAAAAAAGATTATGAAAGCACTCTGAGCAGTTACATGACAACCAACTAGACGACCTTAAAGAAATGGACAAATTTCTTGAAACGTACTTCCTGCCAACACTTAATAAAGATAAAACTGAAAACTTGAAAAGAGCAATCAGTATAAGTTAAATAAAATCTATGATATTAAAAATACCCTTTGAACACAATACCTAAATGCCTTCTCTAAAACCACTTTCCTCCCAACTATTTCAAAAAATGAAGGAGGAAAGAAAATTCCCAAAGTTATTCTATGATGCCACCAATACCATGATAACAAAACCAGTCAAAGACACTAACAAAAAATAAAAATAAAATGTAAAGCCAATATTCTTGATGAATATAGATTCAAAAATCCACGAAAAACATCAATAAACTAATCCAGCAGTACATAGAAAGGATAATACACGATGATCAGTTGGATTCCTTCCAGAGTCACAAGGATGGTTCAACATACACAAGTCAATCAGCATGACACATATTTAATAAAATAAGGGCAAAATTCACAGGACCATGTCAATACACACAGAAAAATCATTAGACAAATTTCAACATACATTCATGATCACAACTCTCATAATAGGGACTACAATGGGAACATCTCTCAACATAATAAAGGCCATTTATAACAATTTATAATACTTAGGGGAAAGGCTGAAAGCATTCTTGGTAAATTAGGGAACAACATATTGATTTCTACTCTCAGCACTTCTGTTCCATAGTAAAAGAAGAAAGGAAAAGGAAAGAAGAAGAAGTAAAAGAAATGCAAAATGGAAAGAGGCAAAATTGTCACCAGTACTGATGACATAACAATCTACATAGAGTCTTAAGGTCTTCACACTGACTATTATGAACAATAAAAATTTCATCAAGGGAGCCGGATACAAGATTAATTTAAAGAATTCTCTTGAATTTCTACATATTAATCATGAGATACCATAAAATGGATGTTGAAAGCAATACTATTTAAAATCACATCACCCCTAATATCTTGGAATAAATGTAACCATATATATGAAAGATCTAAACACTGAAAATTAAAAAACATTGACAAAGAAATTAAAAATGAATCAAAGAAATGGAAAGATGTCTTGTGCTCTTGGATTGAAGTAGTTAATATTGTTAACATGGCCGTACTACACAAAGTAACCTATAGATTTAGTGCAATTCCTGTTACGAAGCTGTAGTATTTCCCACAGAACCAGAAAATAAATAACTCTAAGCTTTACATGAAACCTTTAAAAATTGCCAAAATGATCTTGAGAAAAAACAAGAAATCTGGAGGTATAAAACTCCCCAATAGCTTATTATACTACAACCCTGCAATAATAAAAACAGCATGGCATTGACAGAGATATATAATCAATAAAAACAGATAGAGAGCCTAGAAATAATTCCACACACCTATGAGTAATGAATCAATTATAGAAGAGGCAAGAGTACACAATGGAGAAAAGACAGTCTCGTCAATGTTTTGTGTTGGGAAAGCTGGACATCTTCATGTAAAACAGTGAAATGAGAGCATCCCCTGACATCATATACAAAAATAAACTCCAAGTTTATTAAGGGCCTAAATGTAAAACCTGATACTAAAAAACTTCTAGTAGGGGATATAGGTGATACCATATTGGATATATATCATAGGAATAATTTCTTATATCTGCCTCCTAAGGCAAAAGAAATAAAAGCAAAAATATGTGAATGGGACCTAAACAAACTTGAAAACTTCTGCACAGCTAAGGACACTATCAATGAAATGAAAACATTGTCTGTGTAATTGGAGAATATAATTGCCAATAATGCAAGTGACCAGGGGTTAAAAGATGTAGGTTAATAGATGTAACATGGATTTAGGTTACCCAACTCAAAGTGAAAAACAAAAGCCCAATAAAAAAATGGAGCAGAGTGCCTGAGTTAATATTTTTCCAAAGAAAACATAAAGATGAGTAACAGGCAAGTGTTAAAAATGTTCAACATTAATAATTATTTGTAATTGCATATCAAAACCACAGTGAGGTATCACTTCACACTGGTCAAATGGCTGTTATCAAAAAGTACAAATAGAAAGTGTTGGAGAGTATATGGAGGAAACAAATCTCTTTTATACTTTCGTAGGAATGTAAATTGGTACAACTGCTATGTAAAACAGTATTCAGATTATTTAAAAAGTAAAAAGAGTACTACCATATGACCCAGTAATACTACCATATGACCCAGTAATACCTCTCCTAGGAAAAATCTGGGGAAAAACACTAAATTGAGAAGAACCAATGTTCACAACAGCACTGTTTATATTATGCAAGACAGGTAATCTATCCAAGGGTCCACAGTAGACTATGGACTTAAGAAGATATGATGTTTCTATAAATATATAATGGAATATAACTCAGCCATGAAAAAGTACAACACATTGCTATTTCAGCATCATGAAAGGACCTAGTAAATATTCTGCTTAGAGAAGTAACTTAGACAAAGGCAAAAGTATATAATAAAATTTATATGTGGAATATAAAGAATAACACATATCTGTGTACATTTATCTATAGCTATCAATTGATAGTTGACAGATAAATAGTTAGATAGAAGGATAGATACATAGATACATGATAGATAGATAGATAGATAGATAGATAGATAGATAGATAGATAGATAGATAGATTGATTGATAGAGACATGGTAGGGAGATAGAGAGATTAGATAGAAAAGCCTGAAGCAGACTGAAAGATATGGGGAAAAATTTATGTTTAGCAAATTGGAAGTGAAAGACAATTTAATGGTAAGACATTGACAGATACAAAGTAGTATACATAAAGGAGAGATGCAACAAGGATAATCTGTATGGATCAGGGAATTATACACAATAACATATAATAAATAATGTTGCAATTATTGTAAAAATTTATAATGCAATATAATATACAAAGTGGTTTCTATCACTATCCTGTACATCTGAAACTACACAAAACTGTACATCTACTGTACTTCAAATAAAAATAAAACATCTCATGTATAATTTAGTGTTTTTTCTGCTGATAGCATCTTCCTTTAATATTGTTTTAATTTTACTCTTTACGTTTCAAGAATACTGACTAAAATTATTTCTTTTACTGTTGTGAACACCTTACCAGATTGATGTATCTATATTTATTGCAAATGATTTCCTATTTTTCACTCTTTAATCCATATAGTAAAGTAGCATTTAAAAACATACCCAAAGAAACAGTTGCAAATTTCTCGTGGTCTCTGCTTAGTATTTTGTTCAAAGTTTTGCTTATTTTTGCCATTTTACTTTTCTTAGAATAACATTTTTCTGTACCTCTTTTAAGGTGTCTCGGTTTTGTTTTTTTATCTCATTCAGGTTTGGTTTGTCTGGTAAAGGCTTTAACTTTATATGTAAGGGATTACTGTGCTAGGTATAGTATTCTTAGGTGAGAAATTTCTTAATTCAGTAGTTTGAAAATGTCATTTTATTTTCCTTGGCATATGTTTTCTGCTCAGAAATCTGCTGATAGCCTAATGGGGATTCCTTTGTAGATTATCATAACTTATTGGCTGCTTTTAAAATTTTATTCTGTCATTGACTTGCCAATTTGCATATGACATATCTTAAATCAGGTCTCATTGTCTTAAAGTTATTGGTGTTTTGTTGACACACAGACTTGTATATAAGTTCCTTACACATGTTCAGGAAGTTATCAACTATTACTTCTTTAAATAAACCATCAACAGCCTTCTAACTTTCTTCTCCCTCCAGGATTTCACTCTAATGTGCACTTCCTGAAGAAGTCTGATGGCTACTGTAGAATTTCCTCACTTTTTAATATCTTGTATCTCTGTCATCTCCTTTCATTTCTAGTTTTGTATTGGTGAGTTTGCTAATCTCTCTTCCACAAAGACAGTCTTCTTCCAATTCTTTCTGTTGCATTCTTCATCTCATTTACTAAGTTCATCTGGTCCTCCAATAATGTTGGGTTATTTTATAGTTTCAGTCTCTTCAGTAATGTATTCCTTATCATCATTTATTTTAATACTGAGTTCACTAAACTGCTTTCTGAGTTCTGTTTTTTATATTGAGTTTGTGTATGACATCTCTCTGGATTCCTATCAGTTATATGGCAATATTATATGACTTTAAGTTTGTTTGCTGCAGGGTTGACATTATGTGTGTGTATGTGTGCGAGTGTGGGTGCGTGAGCATGTGCGTGTGTGTCTGCATCTGTGTCGGTGCCTGTGTGTGTGTATCAGTGTGTGTGTGTGCCATATACTGCTACTGAAATTGGTCATGCTCTTGGGGAATTATTGCTCTGATGACACTAAATAACAGCTAGGGAGTTGGAGTTCTTGCTTTTGTTTTCTGGTAGATTGCAATATTGCACAATATTTGGTTTTACTTACCTAAGCTACCTCTGATAATAATTCAAAATGGCAATTTCCAGTTTCTACTGGCTGGATAAAACATTGCTTACATTGTCGCTTCTTAGACATCTCTGGTAGTTAATGCCACTGTTGTCACTGGGCTGGTGAATCCTTCCTTTTATCTTATATCATTTGAGACTCAGTGTACACACTGAGGAATGGTGTAAAGACAGGTGGGTATTTGGAATTATGCAGGAGCCTTTGCCATGTCCAGTGTTACAAGGTATCTTGTCTCCACCACTGTGAATGGGGATTAGGGACAGTGTCATGAATGTCTGAGTGTCTGAAGGATGGAATTTCTGTCTCCATTGTGGCTCCCTCCTAGTTAAATGTGACCATGAGTACTGGTGAAGTTTGAGGCCGAAGCTGTGTGAACCACTGAGAACCTGTTTCTACTGGGTTCTCTGAACTTGTGGACTCAGATATCCTAGTCAGGGGGCCTTGGTTGCAGACACCAAATCTGCTCTTCCCTCAGTTCAGTATTCTTTATGTGTTTTAGTCCACCAAAGTTCAGCTGTACACATGAGTTCTGCAGTAATGTTTTGTGTTGTAGATATTTTTGTTCAGATGAGATCGTTTCACTGACTGTAGATTTAAGGGGAGAGACAGAAATAATTTAAACGTGTCACTTTTTTAAAAGAATATGCTTTTTCATTTAAAAGCTTAAATTCTACTAAGGACATTATAAGAAGATTAAAGAAATTGAACAAATCACCTACCTTAATATCAGAGTACCAGAAACTATTTTGTATTTCCTGGGTTCTTTTCTTCAATGTTTTTCCCACATACATGCACATTTTACTATAATATATGCCTATAATTTCTTTAAAATCATTTAAATTATTAAAATATTTTTCTGTTGACAATATAGCTGAGTTGTTTCTCTAAATTATAACTAGTAGTTTGCACATTTCTGTCTTCTCCATCCTTCTTCCTGTCCCCACAGCAAACAACTACTTGGTACACTACGCATATATATATGATTCTGTTTCTGTTTTTTATGATTATTTCTCTTATATCTTTAGTTTCCTCATGTAAGTGATAATGTATAGTGTTTTTCTCTATATGACTTATTTTCCTATATGCAACACACTCTGGGTCCAGTCCAATTGCTCCAAATGCAGAATTTTATTTTTATATGACATTGGCTAAGTATTTATTATGTTATCTATATCTCTCAACACCTCCAGCCAATCATCTGTTGATGGGAAGTTGAGTGGTGCATCAATGCTTCGCTAGTATAAATGATGATGTTAAGAACATTGGGGGTAATATATTCTTTAAATTTAATGCTTTCATTTTTTTTCAGATTAATACCAAAAACTGGAATTGCTGCAACACACGATGCTTCTATATCTAGTTTTATGGGCACTGTTCACACTTTTATAATAGTGGATGCATCAATTTATATTTCCACCAACAGTGTACCTGGGTTCCCTTTTATCAACATTCTTTTTAATTTTTGTCATTTCAAGAGTTTTTTTAAAAGCCATTTTGTTGCTGTGAGATTATATTTCATTCTGGTTTTGATTTACATTTTCCTAATGAATAGCAATGATATGTTTCTTTTTATGCACATGAGAATCTTCCACAGGTCTGTTTTGAAAAGTTTCCAAGAAGATCCTTAAACTGTTTTTAAGTTGGGGTCTTTGATTTCTAAATAATTTGTCTAATATGCTACATATATATTACAGATATTAACAAAATGTTGGTTCCATTGTCTGAAATTATTCCTTCTATTCTGTGTGTTGTCATATGTCTTGCTGAAGGTTTCCTTTGCTCTGCAAAAGGTTTTACACTTCACACTTATACAAGAAGTGGAATCCCTGTATCACATAGTACTTCTATTTTCTCCTCAGTAAAATTAAAATCTGTTATTGTTAATTTTCCTCTTTTTTTTACTTAGGAGATACATTAAATATAAATGTTGCTATGATTTATCTCAAAGGCTGTTCTGCTCCTGTTTTTGGTCAGAAATTCTTTAGTATCAAGTTTTACATTTAGAAAATTAATCCATTTTTATCTTATTTGCTATACTATGGAAGGAAGTGCTCTTCCATTTTCCTTTCACATGTACTGTCCAGTTTTCCTGGAACTACTTGTTGAAGAGACTGCATTTTTTCCATTTTATACTCTTGCCTCCTTCATTGTAGACTAATAGACCATATGTGTGTTGGTTTATTTTAGGACTCTTTATTTTGTTCCATTAATCTATGTGTCTCTTTTTGCCATATTTTCATGTTTTGATTACTGTAGCTTTGCAGTATGTTCTAAAGTCAGGGAGGATAATACCCACAACTATGTTTATTTTTCAAAGATAATTTTAGAAAATTTGTGTCTTTCATATTTTTGTATAAATTTTATTATTTTTTCCTTGTTTTGTGATGAAACTGATTCTGTGAGAATAAAAATTTATGTATAGAAAAAACCTGGGAAAAATAGAAAAGTGTGGAGGATAAATCATACAATATTAAACAACAGATGGATTGCCATATAAATCAAAGGAAATATATATAAAGAAATATGACTATAGAAACACAGTCCATGGGGTATAGCAAAAGCATTATTAATAGGGATGCTTATAGCAAAATAATCCCACTTATACAAATAAGAAATACCTCTCTCTTATAACATAATCTTACAAACAAAAGATGTAGCAAAACAATAAACAAACTTGTTAGCAGAAGGAAAGACAGCTGAAAGGTCAGAACATAAATAAATAAAATAAAGATTAAAGATAGAAACATCTAATCAAATTGAATAATGGCTTTTGTAAGAAAAATATAATTGATAATATTTAACCAGACTCATGAGCATAATAGAGAGTACAGAATAATAAGCTCTATAATAAATGAGAAGTTACAGCTTATATCAAAGTAACACAAAGCATCATAAGAAAATACAACAAATTTTATGACAATTAAAATGGAAACCCTAGAAGAAATGGACAATTTCTTAGAAGACATATTCTCCAGGATGGAATGAGAATGAGAAAATATGAACAGATTATCACTAATGAAATTGAATAAGTTATAAAACAAAATCACCCAAGAAACAAAATTCCAGGCCTAGATAGCTTCACAGGTGAATTCAGTCAAACATTAAGAGAAGAGCTATCACCTGTATTTCTCAGAGAATTCCAAACATTTGCAGAGGAAGGAAGGCTCCCTAACCCACATTTCTGTTTCACACTACTACTAAAACAGGAACAAAAAATAACAGGTGAAATAATACTGTTAAGCATAAATGCAAATATCACCACTAAATTGTTAGCAAATAAAACAAAACTTTAAGAGGATTATACATTATGATTAAGTCCATTTTAATCCAGGGATGCAAAAGTGATTCAGTACCCACAAATTAATCAGTATGATATACCACACTAACAAATTGAAGAATAATAATTATATGGTCGCCTCAATAGTGTCATAAAATGTTTTGACAAATTCAGTATCTATTTATGAATATATTTCTCCTTAAAGTGGGCATGAGGATACATACTTCAACACAGTTAAGGTCATATATGACATGAACTCAGCTAACATGACACTCACTGTTTAAAAGCTGAAAGCATCTCCAATAAGAGCAGGAAGAAGACAAGTATGCTCACTCTTACCAATTATATTCAGTATCATATTGGAAACTCAAGCCATAGCTATCCAAAATAAAAGTAAATAAAATATAGCTTTTTCAGAAAAGGAGTAAAAGTATCTGTTTGCAGATGACATACTTAAAACAAAAATCCTAATAATGGTACCATAAAACCACTAGGGCTTATCAATGCATTTGCTAAAATTTCAGAATGTAAAATTAACATACAGAAATCTTGCATTTCTACACACTAACAACAAGCTAACCGATAGAGAAAGTGAGGGAACTGTCGCATTTGCAGTTGCATTACAAAAAAAAAAAAAAAGAAATGTATCCAAACAAGGAGGTAAAACACCTGTATTAAGAAATCTATTAAATATTTATAACAGAAATTGAAGATAATGGAAACAGATAAAGTATATACTGTGTTCGTAGATGAGGAAAAAAATATTGCTTAAATGACAGTATTAGCCAAGAAAATATACAGAAAAGTTTCAGTGACTATCAAAATCCCAACGGCATTTTCAGATACTTGGAATAAATAATTCTAAAATATACATGAAAACACAAAAGAGTTGAAATCACAAAAAGAAAAAGAAAGAAAAGAAAACAAACTAAAAACACAAACAACTTTGACAAAGAACAAAGAGGATGTGTCACTGTCACTGATTTTAAATTATAATAAAAAGCTATAGTAATAAATACAATATGGTTGTGGCACAGAACAAACAGAATAATGGATCTCAAAGAATGCCTGAAAGTGAAATCAGTTATGGTCATTTTGCCCATTACAAAAAATGAATATACAGTTGGGGAAAGGTAACCAAGAGGCACATGAAACCGATCAACATCACTAAACATCAGAAAAATGCAAGTCCAAAATACAATGAGATTTTATGTCACTCCTATCAGAATGACTATTATCAAAAAGATAACAAATATAAGTGTTGGTGAGGATGTAAGAGAAACTACCCTGATGCACTGCTGGAGTGAATGTAAATATGTGCTTCCACTGTGGAAAACAACATGGAGCTTTATATAAAAATTAAAAATGAAATATAATCCAACATTTCCATATCTGGATACTTATTCCAAGAAAATTGTAACACTAATTAGAAAAGATAAACTCAACCCTATATTCACTGCAGCATTATTCACAATAGACAGGATATAGAAGCAAACTAATTGCTCATCAATAGATGATGGATAATGAAGATGTGTGTTTATAGTATATATATCTACCCATCTAATAACTACAGATTTATCTATATTTATATATACACACACACACTAAATATATATATATAAGAACTATATATATATATATATATGCACACACACACATAAAAATACAATGGTTTATTACTCAGCTCTGAAAAGAATAAGTTCTTTTCATTTGCAGCAAATGGGTAGACCAATAGGGTAATATGCTAAGTGAAATAATCAGAAAGAGAATGACAAATGCTGTATGATTTTACTCATATTTGGAATTTAAAACAAATGAACATAACAAAACAGAAAAGGAGATATAGATATACAAAGATACAGGTTGTTAACAAGAAGGAGGGTAATGAGGTGAGGAAAAGAAAAAGTTGAGGAAAATTAGGAGAGAAAATTTTCCAGTTGCAAATTAAATCAGTCCGGGGCAAGAAATGTACTGTATGGGGAATAGTCAATAACTATGAAATATATTTACATAGCAACATATCAAAACTAGATTTTTTCTTGTGATCAGTTTGAAATGTATTAAAAATAGCAAACAGTTATTTGTGTAAGAGAAATAAACATAGTGTTATATATTAAATTACACTTCAAAAACAAACAAACATACTTAAAGAAAAAAAAATTAGATTTGTAGTTAACAGAGGCAGGGGTTGGGAAAGAAGAATTTGATTAATGCACTCAAAATAATCAAACCTCCATCCGAAAAATGAACGTGTTCTAGGTATGCCCCGTACTAACATGAAAATTACAATTAATACTGCTTTATGTTCAATATGAATGTTGTTAAGATAGTAGACCATAAGGTTTCTCATCACAATCAAAAGACAAATTGTATTTCTTTAAAATTGTATTTATATGAAATAATGAATTCTCCCTAAAGTTGCTATGACATTTATTTCATAATACTTGTAAATAAAATCACTATACTGTGCACCTAAACTTACAAAATGTTTTATGCCAGTTATATCTCAAAAAAGCGGAAGGAAAAATGGTAAGTCAATGATTATTTTTTCCCATGTCATTTCTCATGACTGTTTTTGCAGCAAGTAAACCTGAGTGATGATATACTTATCCTAGGTAAAGATACTAATAAATAAGTGATTTAAATTAAGTATACATAAAGATAATAATAAAATTAGTGTTTTAACATGCCTTAATCTTTCTTCATTTTCACAGCCCACTGCTTCTGTTGGCATCAAAATTTCACTCTGTGTATTCATCTGAGATTAGGGAATGGATACAAATTTAAAACTGGCTGCTCTTGCTGTGATTGATAAAGTTCACTGTCTCTGACAGATGGTCTCATCTCCCGACAGCATCTGTAAGAAAACAACATGCTAGGTTGCTAAAAAACCAGCATGGTAAAATCTCAGAACTCCTACAGTTCCGAACTCTTTTGCAGTGGGAATGCAATACTGATAAAGACTTGATTTTGGATAACAATTTTGGTGTTTACTCATGGTTGAATTAGTGGATGTGAGGAAAATCACTGAGATCCAAAACAAACATTCTTGCTCAAGTGCTGGGCAAAGATGTGCAAAGGTTCTGCATTATTAGGACTGATGGCTGCTTTCAAAATGATGATTATGCTCACCCTATTCCAGGTAGTCCAAGGAAAGAAAGTTTATTGCAATTTCTAGGTGAACGTGAGTAAGTCAGTGGTTCAGTCTCTATAAATTAGTCAACGGGTGTTCAAAGCCAAAATAAGTTGTGTTAACAATGAGAAAAAAAAAAAACTTGGACATAAGCTTAAATTAAAATGGTGACATAGGCCTGTGCTGGGCTCTGGGGACTGGAGAATGTAAATGCCTCAGTCCAATTAAAGGTTTCAGTGGTTTTACCCTAACATCAGCTCGGGATTCAATGAACAGTTAACAATTAATATACTGGGAGAAATATAATCTACCTCTCCCTGATCGGAAGAAAATCTGGGGCTCACTGAAATTCTTAATTCACAGAGATTCTGCCAGATACAGAGGAAAAATTCACTGATGACTCAACTAAGACAAACTTAGTGACTGCTTAACAGTCCATCTTGACACACACACACAGTGGTAGACAGATTTGTAGTATTTAGTGGGAAGAATTCAGTAGGCAGAGTTCAGAGAATAGTTTTCAAAGCACCAGACAACTTTTGTACTTTTGCCAATAGTCTAGCTTTTCTCAGGTTGAAAACTACAGATGGATAAACAAACAATATTCTTCTTTAGGATTTCATATTTTGAAAATAAACTGTTGCTTTTGACTTATTAGCATACAACCTTGTTAAGATGATCATGGTAAGACCCACAGTCTGATAAGAGAGCTGGAAACTAGCTGCTGAACCAGCCCATCTGAACACCCAGACTGCCAATATAAGCAAAAATATAGCCACCATTAGAATTGAGCCGAAAAATTTAAAACCTTGATGTTTCTGTTGTAGGAAAACCACTGCTGTCCAGACACAGTTCTCCTACTGCAAGTGGGCTCTTTTCTTCTCTTGGTAAAGGTCATATTGGTGGGATGTTGCAAGAATATACCCTGGCCCATTTGCCCATTCTCCCGATTATCAAAGGCTTTCTTCACAACTGGTGACACATTTTCAGGACTAAATATTGTCATTCCAGTCTTGTCAGCTGACACTGACTGCATGATTGTGAGCAGAATCCTCTGGCTACCTGAAATTGCCTACAATTTTTCCAGCATTTCAGGGCATTTCACATTCTGAAAATGCTTCACCTTTTATTTTAAATTAATGGGAAATTTTCAAAGACTTCCATGAATATTTCTTGTTTCCTAATATCTGCAGAAATTTGGTATTCTTGCAGTTGGACAAATTTTTAATTCTACAGCCCTCACCTCCTTCTAGTCCACATATTTTACATTGCAATTTGGTTACTGAATATTACCACCCCAACCAACGGGCTAGTACCCCTTAATTATTTCCTCTGTGAATGTTAGAATGGGCAAAAGTTATGTGGGTTGTATAAACCTACATTAAATGTTTGCACTGGCAGTCTCTTCTGGACAAAATTCTGATTCTAAGAAGTAAATTAATTAGAAGGCAGTATAGTTATTGGTATGGGGAAGAGAATCAGCTATTTTGGGGTGAGAGGGTGATGAAGAGACAGGAAAAATTCCAGCAAATGAGAATGGAATGCTTTAGGCCTCTGGAGGCATGAATAAAGAAAAAAATAATACTTTGTCTCCTGTACCTACCTCCACTTACTGTCTTGTTTGACTAGTCCTTGGGCTATGAAAAGAGCTAGTATGTGGTGAATAGTAAAGAGCATAACGAAATAGTTTGAAAACCATGAGAGTTTTGTTGTTTCAGGAAAGTAGATTTTGCTTAAAGTCAACATGTATTTTTTTCACTAAATACTAAAATGCATCCTGTGGCATGTGCTGTGATACTGTGCTGGTATCCAAGTTAGACAAGCAAAGGGGGATAGACAGAAAATATCTGGAGGAGGTGGTTTCTGTTCTGAGACTGGGAAAATCTAAGTAGGTAAAAGGAGGACACCCAAAGTCCAAGGATGAGCTGGAGTAAAAGTGGTGAGGTTGGGGCTAACATTGTTGACAAGCATTTGCCTGGATGTATCTCCAGATACAGTGAAACATAAAGATATTCCAAGGTAGTCAGATGCCAGATTTATAAAGAAATGACTAAACTAAGTTGAGTTTGTGCTCTTAGAGTTGGAAAGGCATTAAGTGCCTCCCTGAGGACGTAAGCTTGTATTTGGCTGGGACATAAAAGCAACATAATGTGTTGACTACAAAATATAGTGTAGACACTTAAGGGTAGGAAATGAAAGCACCAATTGGAATGCTTTGATAACAGCACAAAGAAGACCATAGATAAAATTACATCTTAAATTCTACCACATGCTGAATGTGCCATCTGAGTCTATATCATGTGACTTTTATGATTCCAGGGATGACATAATAGAGACCATGAACCCTGGGCCGGTTTCTGCATTTATCTCCTGTTCCAATCTATTCTAACTTAATGCTTTTTATACTTTCCATGATGAACCAAAAACCTCTTAGTACTTTTCCCTCTATCCATGTTTTAGTCTTTTTCCAAATTCTTCCATTTTGCCTTCTTCCTTACAAGAAATTATTTAAATTTACTCCCATATTGTTCCATCAAATGATCATATCAATCCAATATCTTTTTTTTCTTTAAATGTTAACTTAGTCTCCTGTTTAACTCTTAATTCTATTTAAAAAAATATAAGGAAATTACAGTTACACATCTATGTTTATTGTTCAAATAAGAAAATTGCATATATTTGTCGACATTTGCCAACATCAATTTTAATCTTTGTTATCCTGCATAATCGGGTAGTCCTCTAGTAGATCAGTTGTAATAGGATGACGTTCATAAACTGAAGAGGCTGATGATTTGGCCTTGGAAGAGAGGTAGCTGATGTATCAGCTATCACTGGCACTGGAACCGTGGGTTTCTACCTGGTTGAAGTTTAGAAAAATACCTTCATTGACAGATATGTTGTGAAATCTATTTGGAAAAGTAGAAGGCTCCACCATCAGTCCAAAATAATTGCTCTTTATGGGAGACAAGATGCTGTACTGAGAAGTAGAAGTTGTAGTTGTAATGAGATTCACAACACGGCCATTTGCTTCAGTGTAGCTACTTTGGTATGCCTGTGGACTGTGGTCAACTCATTTAAAATAGCACGTTGTTCCACTGCAATTTGTTCTGGTGGTCTAACTGACATTGATGATGTAGGAGAAAAATCACCTCTGATCGGGATAGTTTTATCACCAATTATGTGGCTAGTAGAGGGCTTTCTTATTAGAGGAATGTTTAAATTTGCAGAAGGGAAAAATGCACTTTCTCCACTTCTGTCAGCCACAAAACAAGAAATATGATTATCCACATTACCCTCTGCTTTAAATTGCTTCTTGTTGAAATGTTCAGCCAATGAAGATACCAGAGAGGCATATTTAATCCCAACTTTTCTTATTATTCTCACTAAAACCTGGGGTAAGCCTCGTTTAGAATTTGTATTATGATAGAACTGCAGCTACAACCAAAGAGAAAGCTTTTAGTAATATTTTAAAACAAAATACAACACTACAATAAGCATAATAAAACCCTCAGATTTCACGTTTACCACGCAAAGATAATATCATGAAAATATGAACATTACTAACGATACTTTGAAGTTCCTTATTTGGAAAACAAACATTTAAACAGTATCGTCATCAGATTTAAGATGTTAGCATTTGCAGTAATGGTGAATGCCACTTCTCAAAAGCAGCTTTAATACATTTATTTTGATTTCTGATAAGATTCATAGTTGCAAGAAATGTTTCTCATAATCTTGAATACTTAAGTCACTGTCCTTTTTTTAGAAAAAATATTTTAACATTAGTACTTTTATACAATATTCAAAATCTATCTTTACATTTATATTTCCATAGATTGATGTACAAAATAAAATTTTATATGTAAGTTACCAAGTAGTAACTAAAATTTCTAAATACCTTGCTTAAAACAGAGACATTTTTTCTTCTGCCAGGAAGTCTGCTAGACAAGCAGACATTTGAAAATTTTGCCGTAATTTACTAAAACCATAATGGTTAAGCTGTGTAACTAAGCTTTTCATACTTCCAGTTTCAAATATACTGAAAGGGGCCTTTCTTTCCAAAACTTCCTTCTTAAAGACATCTTCATCAATCACTATGGAAGTTCCATTATCGTCCCACCAGATGGATTTAAGTTGGTCACTCCCAGCCATTTTTCAGAGTTTACTTGGAAATGTCAGACAACGAAAATTATTATTTTCATCTTTTTCAGACACAATGTGTGTAACATGGTCTTTTTATCAAGGATTCTTCAAACAAATTCTAAAAAGCATTTTCTTCAATCATAGACCTCAAGTCCAAGTCCCCAGAGAATGTTTTGTTACACAATAGAGATCTGCCGCAGATTCCTGAACCAGTTCGTCCAACTTTATTAGACACATCTTCAAATTCTGAGAAACATGTGTCATCTCATATAACTTTTTCTACAGCTACTTTCAAATCTGCATGATTTTGAGCACTGCAGTTTCCAATGCTGCTTTGGCAGGCCTGCACAGATAAACTGCTAGGCCATCAAAATGGTTCTCAACCTGAGTAGCTGTGACATCACAAAACGCCTGGTCTCCTAGCAACTCAAGGGTAACAATCAGCCAATGCTTACTTCTCATTAATCCAGTTAAAATGAAACATAAGATGTTAATTTTTATAGTGTGATCTGCAAATATTATCCCCACAAAATCTTTTTAATAATTTAATTTTGAGGTCTATGAAATAAAACCAATCTCCATCCTTTTTTACACAAAT
This sequence comes from Vicugna pacos, assembly GCF_048564905.1. NCBI lineage: Eukaryota > Metazoa > Chordata > Mammalia > Artiodactyla > Camelidae > Vicugna > Vicugna pacos. The sequence continues at coordinate 81,804,454 of NW_027328741.1, read as the reverse complement.
TTATGCCAGATGGGTGAACAGAGTATAATACACAAAATATATTAAATAATTTTAAAGTTTTTGAATTTAATGTGAAATATGTGTAAAACATGTAAAGAAAATATATAACAATTTCATTATCATTTGTAATTAATGCGAAACTTACTTTGATTTGGAAATGGAAGTAGGTATTTTTCTGTGTACTTTAAAATCAGTAGCTCTATCTTCAAAACATCAGCAGAATAAATATCAGTTTATCTGGTATGTTTATAAATAAATGGTAAATATTTATGATATAAAATTAGATTAAAATAATGGATCAAATCTAAGAAATCCCAAATGTGGCAATTTTTTTAAATCGTATTTGAGTGCTATAATAAAAGAAATGAAATTTAATATTCTTCTTTAAAATTACAAAACAGAAAATCTTATAGTATACTTACAAAAGTTTATTTTTGCTATTCTTTCACTCAGAGGTTTATCAGTCCCTAGAGAAGGAATAAATTTTCTTTTCATCTTTATAATCCATTCTCTTGTGGCTTCTGTTAAGTGTTCCAAAATGATGTTGGTAAATAAACTTATGCACAAGATCCTGGGTTTAATAAGCAGTGACTCAATTAAGGGGCAAATAAAGAATCAAAAAACAAAAAAAATCAGTATATGCCGGTTGGGGTGGAAAAGTCTAGGTAATGCATTTTAGGAAGCATTATGTTTTTTCAGTCCTGAAACAGTTGCCATTGTTAGTAAAATGCGGTATTTTAAGGCAAGAGTTTTGTTCACTAATTGTAAATAAAAGCTATGTTGTGTATCAGTAAACTGTAGTAACACAAGTTCTACCAAAACTCTTATTCTTTATTTAGAAATAAATTCCATTAAACATAAGCCAAATTCAAAATGATTGATAGAATTTTAATTAAATAAATGTACACTCAAGCTACAAATGTAAATTTTTCCTTCAATATCTGTAAATTCCATTCTAAACAAATTTTAGCAACCTGAATTCATTGCATATTTTAAGTATTATAAACAATAGTTGTTTGATTTAGTCCTGATTCATAAATATTATATAAAGTATGCAAATCAATATATGTGGTGCCATCCCTTAAAAAACAGAGAATTCAAATTTAAAAATCTCAATAAATGTAGGAAAATTATTGACAGATCTCATCATATCCTTTTTATAAAAATATTCTTAACAAATTCTCTTCAGATAAAATGTAACTAAACATAATAAAAGCCATACATGAAAAACCCATGACTAACATCAAGTTCAATGTTAACATACAGGAAGGTTTTCCTCTGGTCCAGTAATAAGAGAAAGTAGCTCATTCTCACAAGTCCTAAATTAAACTACTAGAAGTCCTAGCCAGAACAACTACTCAAGAAAAAATAAAAAGGCATCCAACTTGTAAAACAGCAGTAAAATTTTTACAGATGACATAATTATACATAGATGGAAAACTCCATAGACTCCTCCATTGACCATTAGAAATAATGTACAAACTTAGTAAACTTGCAGAATTCAAAATCAATGTACAAATATCCGTTGCCTTTTTAAAAAGTAACAACACATTATCAGAAAGAGAATTTAGGAAAACAATTGTGTGTATATTTATAACAAAAAGAATAAAATAGGAATACATTTGATAATGAAATAAAAGATCAAATCATAGATGTATAAATTACAGGTGAAAGAAATATAAGTAAACAAAATAAATAGAAAGATATTTTGTGCTTATGGATTGTATACAATTTGAGGAATTATTCTATTCTGTCTTTTACATGTTCAATCTCTCCAGCACTACTTAATGAGGAGTATGTCTTTTCTACATTTTATACTCTTGCTTCCATTTTCATGGGTTAATTGATCAAAGGTATGAGGGATTATATCTGGTTGCTCTATCCTCTTCTATTGATTGGTGTCTGTTTTTGAGCCAGTATCATGCTGTTAAAATTACTAAAGCTTTGTACGACTGTTAAACATCAGAGAAATTTACACCATTAGATTTAATAAACTTTTTCAAGATTATTTATGCAACTCATGATCTTAGTTGTTACATATAAATTATGAAATTATCTTTTGTATTAAATGGAAATATCTAATGGGTATTTTGACATGAATCACACTAAATGTAGATTCCTTTGAGTAGTATGGTTGTTTCAACCACATTGTTTCACATCATTAACATAAGAGATCTTTTCACTTTTTTGGATCATTTTTAATTTCCTCCATCCATGTTTTCTATTTTTTAACTAATAGATTTTCTCCTAATTTGTTAACTTCATTACTAGGTATTCTTTACATATATATATTATTATATATATTATATTTGTAAACATCTGTCCTACACAAATACAACAAACAGAAGGCAGTGGCAAAACATATTCAAGTCCTGAATGAAAGAAAGCTGTAATCTAAGATAATTTATCAAGCAAGGCTATCCTTTAGAATAGAAGGAGAGATAAATAAATTCCACACAAGCAAATTGTAAAATAATTTAGCAACAGAGAAAGAAATAATGAAAGATCTACTCTAAAAAAAAAAGCAGGATTCTATAGAAAGGAGAAAGGCATACTTAGGCAATAGCTACAATGACTTACAATAGGATAAACATGATGTAAAACAGGACATCAAAATTTTTAAATATCAGAGAGTGAAACAGGCAATACAGAGTATTTTCTTCTTGTTTCTGTTCTCTGTATGATGGGTTAGAATTTGGATTCTTATCAGTTAATACAAACTGATATAATAACGGGTCAATATACATACAAAACAGGGTAACCATAAGTCAAAAGTTTACAATTAATTCACAAAGCAAAAAAGAAACCAAGATAATAAAAAAGAAAACATTTCAAGCCACAAAAAGAAAGAGAAATGAACAAAAAAGATATACCAAGTCAACTGGAAAATGAAGTTCAAAATTTAAATAAACAGCAGTCTATCAATAATTATAACAAATGTTAATGGACTTAGTGCTTCAATCAAAAGTTATATATTGTCATATGGGATAATATAACAAGACCCTACATTATGAAGCATACAAGAGACCCACTTTAGTAAGAGGAACAAATATCATTTGAATGTCAGAAGATGGAAAAATATATACCATGCAAATGGACATGACAAGAATGCAGGGCTAGCAGTACTGACTTCACTCAAAATAGACTTTACAAGAAAGGCCATAGAGAAAGATAAACAAGGACATGATATAATGATTAAAGGAGCAACACACAATTAGGATATTATACTCATTAATATATATGCACTCAATTTTAGAGCACCTAAATACATAAAGCAAACACTAATAGATGAAAAGGAAGAAATCGATGGGAGCACAATCACAGTAGGAGATTATAACTCCCCATTACCATCACTAGATTGGTCTTTCAGACAGAAAATTAATAAGGGAACAAAGACACTGAAAGATGCAATAAAATAATTGGAGTTGGTTGATATTTTCAAAACAGTACTTGTCCCCAAAACAGATTATATATTCTTTTCCAGTGCACATGGGACATTTTCTAGGAAAGATTATGTAATCAGGCACAGAAGAAGCCTCAACAAATTTAAGAAGATAAAAATTATTTCAAGCATCTTTCTGAGTATAAAAACATGAAACTAGAAATCAATGAAAGAAAAACAGGGAGAAAAAATGACAGTATGTAGATTAAAAAACATGCTACTAAAACAAGGGAGGGAGGTGAAGATTTAAAAGAATAAATTAAAAAATATCTTGTGAAATATGGCAAAACACTACACAAAGTCAATTGAATGCCGTTAAAACAGGTTTAAGAGGGAATTTCATAGTGACAAGGCCCTCCTTATATAAGAAGAGCAATTTCCAAAAAAATAATCTAACGTTCTTTGTAAACTATCATGAAAAGTAGAACAAACAAATCCAAAAGTAAGCAGAAAGAGGGAAATAAGAAAGATCAAGGAAGAAAGAATTGAAATAGAGATTAAAAATAGAAAAAATCTATCAACAATTTTTTGAAATAGTAAACATAATTGACAAATCTCTGGACAGGCTCACCAACAAGATAAAAGGGGGAACACAAATAACATAAGAAATGAAATTGGAGAAATTACAAAGAGCACAACAAATTTGCATAATATCATAAGAGAATACCATGAGCAACTGTATGGAAACAAACTGGATAACCAAGAAGACATTGAGAAGTTTCTGGAAATATTAGCCCAACATTTTTGCATCAAGAAGAAATTGACCATTTGAACAGAAAGATCACAAGAAATGGAATAGAATTATCAATAAAATAAAAAATCTCTGCAAGCAAACATTCAGACACAAATAGCTTCACTGGGGAATTTGACCAAACATTCAAGGAAAAATCCATACCAGTCCTCCTCAAACTCTTCCAAAAGATTGATATGGAGAGAGTACTCCCTATCTCACACCATAAGGCCAACATCAAACTGATGCCAAAACCAGACAAAGACAATACCTCAAAAGAAAACTATAGGCCAATATCCTTGATAAACATAGATGTAAAAGTCTTTAAGAAATTATTAACAAAGAGAATCGAACAGCATGCAAAAAAAGATTATACTCCATGGACAAGTTAGGTGCATATCAGGAACACAAGGATGGTTCAACATATGCAAATCAATCAATCAATTGTGATACACCATATCAACAAAACAGAGGACAAAAAACCACATGAACATCTCAGTAGATACAGAAAAAGCATTTAATAATATTTAACACCTTTTTGCAATAAAAGCTCTTATCACAGTGGGCATAGAGGGACCATATCTCAACATTATGAAAGCTATTTATGACAAATATATAGCCAGCAAAATACTCAATAGTGAAAAACTGAAACCCTTCCCATAAAAACCTGAGACAAGACAAGGTTGCCCATTCTCACAATTTCAACTCAATATAGTCTTGGAAGACCTAGCCACAATGATCAGGCAAGAAAAAGAAATAAAAGGATTCAGACTGGAAATGAAGAGGTAAAATTGCCACGATATGCAGACATGACCCTATATAGAGAAAACTGTAAAAGCTTCACAAAAAATTACTTAGGCTAAAAAAGGAACTGGGCAAGGTACTCAGAGTAATGTACAAAAACAAATTGCATTTCTTTACACTACCAAAAAATCAACAGGGAAACAAAGCATAGAAACAAACACTTTTATAAGTGCACCCAAAACTATTAAATGCTTAAGAATATATCTGACCAAGGAGGTAAATAACTTATTCATGGACAACTAGAAAACATTGATTGTGGAAATCAAAAAAGATTTGAAGAATTGAAAAGGTACCCAATGGACTTGTAATGGAAGAAACAACATTGTTAAAATGGCCATACTGCCAAAGGCAATCTACAGACTTAATGTGATTTCCTATCAAATTATGCAGAACATTTCTTTTTAGGCCTGAAACAAATGATCCAAAGATTTACACAGGGTCATAAAAGATCCATAATTTCCAAAGCAATATTCAAGAAAAAAAAAGAGGCTGGAGAAATAAACCACCAGATCTCCACAAACTATTGCTGAGATACAATAATCAAAACTATATTATATTGGTACAGACACAGGCATGTGGACAAATGGAACAGAATATAGGGACTAGGAATAAATCTACAGGCCTATGTTTTATTAATCTTTAACAGAGTATCCAGGAATATGACAGAGAAAAGGTGATATCTTCACCAACTGGTGTTGGGAAATCTGGATAGCAGCATGCAGAACAATGGAGTTAGAACACTCCTTCACTCCATACACAAGAATAAACTCAAAATGGCTTGTAGACTTAAATGTAAGTCAAGACACAGTAAATCTCCTAGAAGAAAACATAGGCAAAACACTCTGACATAAATCTCAGCAATGATCTCCTAGAACAGCCTACCCAGGTAATGGATGTAAGAGCAAAATTAATAAATGGGACCTAATTAAACTTATAAGCTTTTGCACAGCAAAGGGAACCATAAACAAAGCAAAATGACAACCTACACGATTAAAGAAAATATTTAGAAGTGATGCAACTGACAAAGGCTAAATTTCCAAAATATAAAGTCTTCATACCACCTAAAAATAATAATATAAAAAGCAAGAAACCCAATCTGAAAATGGGCAGGAGCCCTAAACAAGCAATTCTCCAATAGAGACATACAAATGCCACACAGATACATGAAAAAAAAAATTGCTCACTATCATTATCAGAGAAGGGCAATTCAAAACTATAATGAAGTATCACCTCACAATAATCACAATGGACATTATTCAAAAGTTCACAAACAATAAATGCTTGGGAAGGTGTGGAGAATTTGAACCCTCCTACACTGATGGAAGGAATGTAGATTCGTGCAGTCATTGTGGAATCCAGGATGGGGATTCCTCAAAAGAATAAAAATAGACTTAACATACAATCCAGCAGTCCCACTTCTGGGTATATATCAAAGAGAACTCTAATTCAAAAAGACACCTGCACCCCAATGTTCTCAGCAGTGCTATATACAACAGCCATGACATGGAAGCAACCTAGTTGTCCAACAACAGATGACAGTAATCAGAAGTTATGCCATATTTACACAATGGAATACTATTCTGCAATAAAAAATGAAAAAACAATGGCATTTGCAGCAAAATGTATGTCCCCAATAAGTGTCATTCTAATTGAAGTAAGCCAGAAAGAGAAAGGAAAATAATACATTACATGACATATGTGGAAACTTAAAAAAATTTTGGATGAGAACACAGTGATTTCACCTACAAAACTGAAGCACACATGCAGATCTACTGAACAATTTTATGATTACTGCAGAAAGGGGCAGTGAGAGGATATATTTGGGAGCTGTATATTTATACATGTTATCCACTATATATAAAATAAGATTTTTTTCAAAATTTCTTTCGTATGACACAGGGTAGTAACTTAAATAACGTGAAGAAACCTTTAATATGCACACAAATGTTTGCATGCACGGGAAAACTGTGCTATACCCCACAGATTGACACATTGTAAATGGCAATAATTGAATGATAAATAAATGAATAAATATGTAAATAAATAAATAAATAAATAGTATCTAAATAGAAAATATTTAATAATAAATGAAATACAATAATTCACACTACTTATCTTTACACCTCAAGAATCTAGGAGAAAACAGAAAGAATAAAGAATAAAATTGAATGAATCAGAGTAAGGCAAATAAGAGAAATAATTGAAAAGATAAAAAAAAACCTAAGTCTGTAAACACAAAGTGGACAAACGTTTAGGTTGACTTAGAAAACAAGACTCAAATAAAATCAGAAATAAAAGAGAAGATATAAACACTGATTTTGTAGAGATGCAAAGCATCATAAGAAATTACCACAAGCCAAAGATTTGAATGACTTTGAACAAAAGACAAATTTCCAGTAACATATGTCTTCCAATACTGAATCAAGAAGAATTAAGAAAGTTAAATAGAGCAAAAGTGTGCATGAGTAAATCAATAATCCAAAATACCCAAACAAGAAAATATTTACAAGATGACTTTACTGGTGAATTCTGCGATACATTTGAAAACAATTTTTCACCAATTCTTCCACAATTCTTCCAAGAATTTGAAGGGTGTGAAAGAATCGAAACATGATTTATGAAGCCAGTATTATTTGCATAACAATGCTAGAAAGACATTATATGCAAAATATAGAATATTATCCCTGATGAACATATGTGACAAAATTCTCAACAAAACAAAAACAAAATGAATTCAACAACACATTAAATGTGTAATACACATACATGAGTAAAGGGATTTATCCCTGGGTTTAAGGATACTGGAAAATATTCAAATCAATAAAGGTGATATGCCACACTTATAGAATGAGAAATAAAACTCAATAATCATCTCAATAAGTGCAGAAAAAACATTGTATATAATGCAACATTCTTTTAAGTTACTTCCAACAAATTAAATTTACCCTATCAGTGGCATGATATCATATACACACAAACACTGTGTGGACAAAAGTGGAGCAGTTCACTGTTTATTGATTCTTAGAAGAAGGGTTTATATAGGACATGCACAATGCCTCACATATCATCTTAGTTATAACAATGTTAATAATCTTAAGCTATTTATGTCCCCATGCTCCTTCAGTAAGCACAGGATGTTAAATGATCAAGGATTGTTTTAAAGTTCATCACGGAACTTCATTAAGTAGGCCATCTCTTATCCAGCCGGCTGTGCCTGTCTTAGGTTGTCCTTCTATGAGGAACTTACACAGCATAGGCTATATAGCCATCCATACTGGATGCATTGATTAGGCAATGTATTATCCAGCCTGGATATGTGACATTCCTCATAGCTTTTTTAACAGTTCAGCCCAAGGGCTTATTTTTTAGAGCCTTCAGACAGGGGCCTACTAACCCAACATCCCTTGACAGAAAAATGTATGGAGAAAATTTGATGCATATATGCAATGGAATCAATATTTTGCATTCCTATCAACAGTGTCCATGGGGTATCTTTTTTCCACAATCTCACTATCATCTATTTTCTTTTTGATGAGAGCCTTCTGGCAAGTGTGTGGTCTTGTCTCACTTTTGGTATATGACTTTCCTAATAATTTATATCTCTGAACATAATTTCATGTGTCATTTCGTCAACTGTATGTTTTCTACAGAAAATTGATTCAGATCTATCTCTTCAGTTCCTATGGACTTTTTTTAGTTGGTTCATTTGGTATTTTTGTTGTTGCTGTGGGGTAAGGGTTTGCCATAAATTTTGGATATTAACACTAGATTGGAAATTAACACTAGATCCCATTGTGTTTGTTGAGTTCTCATTTTATTGATCATTTCTTCTGTAGTGTAAATCTGTTTAGAGTGATACAATCGTATTTTGTTAGTTTTGTTTCTGCTTCCCTTGCCAGAGGAGACATATGAAGAATCATATTAAATCCAATGTCACAGTGTAATTCTTATATTTTACCCTAGGATTCTTTGTTTTCAGGTTTTATGTTTTATATGCCCAGGAGTGTGATTGCTGTGCCACATGATAGGTCTATTTTTATTATGTAAAGGAATTCCCATACTGTTCCCAAAGTGGTTGCACCAATTTTCATTCCCACCAACAGCGTTGGAGAGTCCCTTTTTCTCCACAACCACCTCATTCTTTATTATTTGAAGACATTTTGATGACAGGCCTTCTCTGTAGTGTGAGGTAAAATATTATGTTATTTTTGTCTTCGCTTTGTATAGTGATTAGCAATGTGAGCATGTTTTACTTTTCCTGTTTGTCATCTGTGTGTCTTCTTTACAGAAATGTCTTCTGCTCATTTTCTGTCTGAGTTGTTTGTAGAGTTTTGAAATGGAGTTGTATGAAAGATGTGTGTATTTCAGAAATTAGCCTCTTGTTGATTGCATTGTTTCCTAATGTTTTCTCCCATTTGGAAGTTCATCTTTTCATTTTATATATTTTGCTACTTAGAAGCTTTTAAATTTAATTAGGTCCTATTTGTTTATTTTGTTTTTAAAGTTTTCAGCTTGGGAGAGTGACATAAGAAAATTTTACTTCAATATATGTCTTGTTTTGCTTATGTTAGTTTCCAGGAGTTTTATTTTGTCATGCATTAGATTCAGATATATAAATAATTTTGAGTTTATTTTTGTACAGTGTGAGGGAATGTTCTAATTTCATTGATTAACATGTAGCTGTCTAGCTTTCTCAACAGCACTTACTGAAGAATGTCTTAAAGGCATTGTATATATTTGTTTCCTTTGTCATAGTTTAGTTGACCATAGGTGTGATGTCTTATTTCTGCCTCTGTGTTCCATTCTAGTGATATAGATGTTTATTTGTTTTCCAGCATTGTGCTGTTTTGATTACTGTATTTTTTAATATAGTCTGAGATCTGGGAGAGTTATGGGTTATGCCTCCAACTTTGTTCTTTTACCTCATTGTTACTTTTGCAGTTCTTGTTCTTTTGCATTTCCATACAAATCATAGGACTGTTTTTAGTTCTGTGGAAAATAACAAGCAGCTCGATCTGAATCACTTTATATCTGTAGACAACTTTTGTAGTATGTATATTTAAACAATATTTATTCCTCTTAACTAAGACCTTGAGATTTCTTTCCATTTCTTTGCATCCACTTCAAATTTCTTTATCTTCATTTTATTATTTTTTATAGGTTTTTCATTTTTTGTTCTGATTTCATATGGATCTTATAAAATTATGGAATATTTAATTTTTAGTGTAAAGAAATGTGACAGTTTTTGTATATTAATCATGAATCATGCTGCTTTGCTAAATGTGTTTATTAGTTTTGTTTCTTTTAGTTTGGAGAATCTTTAGGGATCACTATATAAATTATTATGTCATCTAAAATAATAAAAGTTTTACTTCATTCAATCCAACTTGAATAGCTTTTTGTCTTGTCCAATTGCCGTTGCTAGAACTTCCCATACTGTGTTTAATAGAAATTGTAAGAGTGGACATCCTTGTCTTATTCCTTAATTTGGCTTTCAGTTTTTCACTTTTGCATATTATGTTGTCTGTGGGTCTGTAATTAATGACTTTAGTTATGTTGAGATATATTTCCTGAATCCTACATTGCTAAGAGTTTTCTGTCATTGTTGCTGATGTTGCTGTTGTTGTTACTGTATTTGCTGTCTTAATGAATAAAAGTCGAATTTTATGAAATGCTTTTTATGGATTTATTGGGATGACCATTTCTTTTTCTCTTTTTCTTTTGTTAATTTGGTGTATCAAACTGAATGATTTGTAAATGTTGAACGTCTCTTCTGACCCTGCAATGAATCCAAGTACATCATGGTGTATGTATTGCTGGATTTAGTTTGCTAATAATATTTTGTAGAATTTTTGCATGTAATTCTATCAAATATAATGGCTTGAAATTGCATTTGCCCATTATTTTTATGTTGGTTTTGATATCAGGGTGATGAAAGCTTCATAGAATTAATTTGGGAGTTTCCCACATCTTTACTAAGTTTGAATAGTTTGAGGAGTATAAGTTTTGATTTGTATTTTTGTACAGTTCTCCATGGGAGTTGTTTAAATCTGCACTTCTATTCATTGATTTTTTTAAATGCAGATTCTATCTTTCTTGTAGCACACAGATTGTTCAAATTATTTGTTTCTCCTAATCTCTGTCTCCTTCTAGACATTTGTCTATTTCTTCTAAGTTGTCCAGTTTTTATGCGTGTAATTTTTGACAAAATGATCCCTTTTTTGTATACCTGAGGTAACAATTGTTATTTCTCTTCTTTTATTTCTTAATTTATTTCTTTGGATCATCTACCTTTTCTTCATGATGCACCTGGCTAGAGGTTTATTAATTTGCCTATCTCAAAAGAAAACATAAAACAAAATCTTGGTTCTATTACTCTTTTGAATAGATTTTTATTCTCTATAATTTATATTTACCCCTGTAATATTTAGGATAATTTTTTTTTCATTTTTACCTTTTTTTATTGATTTACAGTCATTTTACGAAGTTGTCTCCAGTTCCAGAGTAGAGCACAATTTTTCATTTAAAATGAACATATGTGCATTTGTTGTCCCATTTTATCGTCTTTGAACTGCTGTATGAACTTTTGTACTTTTCCCTGTGCTATACAGTGCAATACTGTTTATCTATTCTACAATTTTGCTATCCCAGTCTATCTCTTCACACCCCACACCCCATGGCAAACAAAACTTTGTATTGTATGTCTGCTGTCTATTCCTTTTTTTATTTGTGCTTTTTTTGTTTTGGTTTGGTTTTTTTTTTTAGAGCCATCTCATATGGCATTTTTATTTCTCTTTCTGTCTTAATTTACTTAGACTGATTTTCTCCAGGAGCATCCTTGTTGCTAAAAATGGCATTATGTTGATGGTTTATATGGCTGACTAGTATTCCACTGTATTAATATACCACCTCTTTTTTATGCGGTCAACTGTCGATGGACATTTAGGCAGTTTCCATGTCTTGGCTATTGTAAATAGTGCTGGCTATGAAAATTGGGCTGCAGGTGTCATCCTGAAATAGATTTCCTTCTGGATTTAAGGCCAGGAGCGGGATTCCTGGGTCATATGGTATTCTATTCCTAGGATTTTGAGGAATCTCCTGCTTTCCACATTGGCTGCACCGAACTGCATTGCAACCAACAATGAAGGACTGTTCCCTTTTCTCCACAGCCTCTTCAGCATTTGTCATTTGTGGATTTTGGAATGAAGGCCATTCTGACTGGTGTGAGGTGATATCTCACTGTAGTTTTGATTTGCATTTCTCTGATAATCAGTGATATTGAGCATTTTCTGATGTGCCTTTTGACCATTTGTATGTCTTCCTTGGAGAATCGCTTGTTTAGGTTTTCTGCCCATTTTTGCATTGGCTTGTTTATTTTTTCTTATTCAGTTGGATGAACTGCTTATATGCTCTGAAGTTCAAGCCTTTGTCTGTTTAATATGCAAATTATTTTTCCCATTCCGTAGGTGGTCTTTTTGTTTACTTCATGTTTCTTTACTGTGCAGAAGCTTGTAAGTTTCATTAGGTCTCATTTGTTTATTCTTACTTTTATTTCTTCTATGAGAAAATTTTTGAGACTTATTTCACAGAGTATTTTGCCTATATTTTCCTCAAGGAGGTTTATTTTATCTTGTCTTATGTTTAAGTCTTTGATTCAGTCTGAGTTTATTTTTGTGTGTGGTGTTCTAGCTCCATTGGGAGTGTTCTAGCTTCATTGATTTACATGCTGCTCTCCAGTTTTCCTAACACCATTTGCTGAAGTGTCTGTCTCTATTCCATTGTATTTTCTTGCCTCCTTTGTCAAAGATTAATTGACCAAAAGTTTGTGGGTTCATTTCTGGGCTCTCTATTCTGTTCCATTGGCCTATATGTCTGTTTTCCTACAAATACAGTGCTGTCATGTTGACTGTAGCTCGATAGTATTATCTGAATCATTAGCATAAAGAATTACCACTGATTTTTGAACCTTAATCTTGTAACCTGCTACCTTGCTGAATTCTTTGATCAGATATAGTAGTTTTTGTTTGGTTCTTTAAGGGTTTTCTATATATAGTAACATATTATCTGCATATAGTGAGAATTTTACCTCTTCATTTCCAAATTGCATCCCTTTTAATTCTCTCTCTTGTTTGATTGCTGATGCTAGGACTTCCAAGTTTATATTGAGTTGGAGTGGTGATAGTGTGCATCGTTGTCTTTTCCCAGATTTTAGTGGGAAGATTTTAACTTTCTCACCATAGAGTACTATGCTAGCTGTAGGTTTGTTATCTATAGCTTTCATGATGCTGAGATATGTTCCCTCTATGCCCACTTTAGTGAGAGTTTTTACCATACATGGGTGTTGAATTTTATCAAATGCTTTTCCTGCATCTATTGAGATGATCATGTGGTTTTGGTCCTTTCTCTTGTTGTTGTGCTGTATTACATTGATTGATTTGCATATGTTGAACCACCCCAGTGTCCCTGGTATTATCCCCATTTGGTCATGATGTATAATCTTTTTTCTGTGTTGTTGGATTCTGCTTGCTACTATTTTGGTGAGGATTTTGGCGTCTGTGTTCATCAGTGATTTTGGACAATAATTATTTTTTTTGGTATTGTCTTTTCCTGGTTGTGGTGTCAGGGTGATTGTGGCTTCATAGAATGACTTTGGGAGTATTCCTTCCTTTTCAATCTTCTGGAGGAGTGTGAGAAATCCTGGTATGAGTTCTTCTTTGTATGTTTGGTAGAATTCCACTTTGAAGTCATTCAGTCCTGGACTTTTATTTGTAGGGACATTTTTTATTGCTATTTTGATTTCATTTCTAGTGCTCTGCTCGTTCAAAGGGTCAGTTTCTTCTTGATTCAGTCATGGCGGACAGTATGTTTCCAAAAACTTGTCCACCTCCTCTAGGTTATCCAGTTTGTTTCCATAAACTATTCATAATATTCTCATATGATATTCTGTATTTCTAATTTATTTGTTGTAATTTCTCCATTTTCCTATCTTATTTTGCTAATTTGTGCTCTCTCTCTTTTCTTCTTATTGAGTTTTGCCAGAGGTTTGTCGATTTTACTTACTTGTTCAAATAACCACAATTTGGAATGGATGATTATTTTCTTATGGTTTTTTCAATCTCTATTTATTTCCTCTGCAATATTTATGATTTCTTTCCTTCCGCTGCCATTTGGGTTTTTTTCTTCTTGTTTTTCTAGTTCAATCTGCTATTGGGTTTAATTGTTTATTTCTGTTTGTTCTTTTTTGAGGTAGGCCTGTATCACTATAAACTCCCCTCTGAGCACTGCTTTTGCTGTGTCCCATAAATTTTGTGTGGTTTTGCTTTCATTTTCTTTGTCTCAAGGTAATTTTTCATTTCAGCTTTGATTTCTTCTTTGACTCATTCGTTTTTTAGTAACATATTGTTAACTCCCCATGTTTTCCGTTTGTTCTCATTTTTTTCTCTGTTGTTGATTTCTAGCTTCATGGCATTGTGTTCAGAAAAGATGCTTGAGGTAATTTCTATCTTCTTAAAATTGCTGAGGATTCTTTTGTGCCCAAGTACATCATGAATCCTGGAATATGTCCCATGTGTACTTGAAAAGAATGTATATACTAATTTGTGGGGGGGGGCAATGCTCTGAAAATATCCACCAAGTGTAATATTTCTATTGTATTTTTTAACTTCTCTGTTGCCTTATTCATTTTCTGTCTCAGTGATAGGTCCAGTGATGTTAATTCAGTGTTGTAAATTCCAACTATGATTAGATTCCCATCACAATCCCCCTTTACATCTGTTAGTAATTATTTTATGTACTTAGGTGTTCTTCTATTTGGTGCATATGTATTAATGAGTGTGCTATCCTCATTTTGTATCACTCCTTCAATCATTATAAAATGTCCTACTTTATCTTTCTTTATGGCCTTTGTTTAAAGACTATTTTGTCTGAAATCAATACTACAACACCTACTTTTTTGGCTTTTCCATTCGTATGGAATACCCTTTTCCATCCTTTTACTCTCAAACTATATGTGTCCTTCTCCCTGAAGTGGGTCTCTTGTATGCAGCATATTCACGGTTCTTGCTTTATTATGCAGCCTGCCACTCAATGACATTTGACTGGAGCATTTAGTCCATTAACATTTACAATAATCGATGATATGTTTGTGTTTATTGCCATTTTGACCTTATCTTTTCAGTAGATTTGTTATTTCCTCTTTGTTCTTTTCATCGTCCTATTATGGTTTGGTCATTTTACTTTGTATTATCATGAAGTTTATTTAGTTTTAGTGACACTCTGATAAGTTTTTGTCTTGTTGTTACCCTTTTATATAAGTCTTTTAGACCATTTCTATAACTGCTTTTATTAAACGGATAGTAACATGATCTCAAACCCATCCTACCGAGAGGAAAATTTTGTAAAAGAAAGACCAAAAAAGTAAATTCTCCATTATCCTGCCTCCGTCTCAAACTCTCAATTATTTGTATATCTTGTTTTAAAATTTAGTGTTTATTTTATTTATAATTAATGAGTTATCACATTTCCAGCTGTGAGATTCATATTTCTGTAGCATCCTGCTGCTTTTCTTTTTAGAGTAGAACTTTCAGTATTTCTTTTAGCATGGGTCTAGTGTTGCAAAACTGTTGTAGCTTTTTCTTGTCTGTGAAATCCTTTTTGTCTCCTTCTAAAATAAATGAAAACCTTGCTATTTAAAGTATTCTAGGGTATACCTTTTTTTCATTCAGTACTATGAATAAATCTTGCCACTCCATTCTGGCCTTTAGTATTTGTGTAGTGAAATCAGCTGTGAGTCATATAGTGATTCCCTTGTAACTCACTCTTTGCTATTCTCTTGCTGCCTTTAGGATCATTTCTTTATCCTTGACTCTGGCCATCTTAATTATATGTCTTTGTGTGAGTGTATTTGGGTTCTTCCTGTTTGGGACACTCTGAGCTTCCTGTATTTGGATATCTGATTCCTTCTTTAAGTTTGGGAAGTTCTCAGTCATGATTTCTTCAAACACTTTTGCAATCCCCTTTGATCTTACCTCCCCTCTGGGACTTCTATCATGCCAAGATTGGCATGCTTTCTATTCTCTCATAGGTCCCTTATGCTTTTTTCATTTGTTTCTCATTGTTTCTCTTGTAGCTGTTCTGATTCTGTGCTTTCTATTGTCCTGTCTTCTTAGTCACTAATTCATTCCTCTGCATTATCTAGTCAGCTTTGAGATACCTTTAGATCATTACTCATCTCAGTTTACGGGTTTACCTATTCTACTTGGCTCTTCTTTATAGATTCCATTTCATTTTTGACATATTTTATATCTCTGACCACTATCTTTTATTTCCTTCAGTAATTTGATCACCCCTTTTTTGAAATCTTGATTTAGTAGGCTATTGATGTCTATTACACTGATCGTTCTTTCAGCAGATTTCTCTTGTTCTTTTATTTGGGAATGGTTTGACTGCTTTTTCATCTTGCTCCTACCTCTCTGGCACTGTGGCTTATGGAGTATCAGTTATCTAATGTGGTCCTAAAGGAGTTTATCTACCTAATGCCTATGTACTAATACATCTTAGAAAATAGAAAAAAGAGAGAGAGAGATAAAGAATTTTAAAGAAGGGGAAATAAATGTTTGAAGACAATGTATAATGCATAATATAAGAGGAAGTTGAAGCAGAGTTTTGAAAAATAATAGTAATAAAAATATTTTTTAAAAATGTCAAAGGGATTAAAATGGGTGTATATATAATTAAATAAGTAGTAAAAATTAAGAGGGTAATAGAAAATGGAAGAGGTAATAACAGATTAAAACAAGGGTGTGGTCTGTGTCCTCCTGGAGACTGGGTACATTTAATGTGAAGTCTTTCTTTATTCATCCTGCTATGGAAGCTCATCTTCCTGTTTTCAGAGGCTTTCCATT
Source organism: Vicugna pacos (assembly GCF_048564905.1). Lineage (NCBI taxonomy): Eukaryota > Metazoa > Chordata > Mammalia > Artiodactyla > Camelidae > Vicugna > Vicugna pacos. The sequence goes on along the minus strand of NW_027328741.1, from coordinate 81,787,575 downwards.
GGAGCCCCCAATTGTGCTGCTCCCAGTGCCTGTCTGCAAGCCGATCACTCCTACACCCAACACTGCATCTGGAGCAGCTCTCTTTACTGTGGGCTGCTTGTCACTGCCTTGCCCGATGCTGCAGTCAGATGTTGCAGACTGACCAGGCAGGAGTGTGCATCATGCCCTCTCCTAGCACCATGGTCAGGGGCTGAATTCCAGCCCAAAATTTGGGGGGCCACACACCCCATCAGGGTGCCAGTTGCTCCACTGCTGTGAGCCACTGTACGATCTGCCTTGGTTTTGCACACCGGAAGTGGGCTCAGGGAAGCCTGAGGAACAGCCCTGTCCCTGATCTGGCCCAAAACCCAGCTGCTTGTTTGCCTTGGTGATGCAAGTTCTCTGAGAAACCAGGTTAGAAGAATCCTATCTGCCTCAGGATGTAGAGAAGTCTCCATCTGGCCCTTAAGGCTTCTAAATCCTTAGACATGGATGCAGATTTTGCATCCACTGCTGCCTGGGTGCAAAGCACCAGAAGGTATTGTGTCTGAACCCCAACTCTCTTCACCTAGAAACATTTGCAGATTTTCAGAGATGGCTAAGTACCCTTCCCCCTACAGGGCACATCTGCCCTGTTGCTTCATGGAGGGCCCAGGTTGTCTTGCTCTGTACACCCACAGCAATGGCACACAGCAACATGCATTCCCCAGGACTGCCTCAGTGCAGCCATCCCCAACGTCCACCCAGCTCATGCTGCATGGCCCTGCCCCCAGCTTCTTGGCTGCATTTTGGCTGGGTGTCTGTGCCTGGTTACTTAGTTCTGTCAGTCAACTTATACTCTGTACAGATTCAAGGCTTGGAAACTCCCCCTCCATCCTGCCAAACTCTCAGTTGGAGAGGGGAGACACAGTGAATGAATGCCTGTCCTTCTTAGCTGCTCCCTCCCTGTGGAGCTTGTCCCAATCTGTTTTGCATTTTCTTCTTTCTTTCTTCCTTTTCTCCTGCCAGATTTATTGCATCTTTATCTTTTGAAGGGGACAATGTTATATCAGAGATCTGCAGATTCTCTGGATAGCTGAGTGGGTCTGTGGATGAGATTTGGTGCATTTGAGGGAAAGGGTGAGCTATGAGTATCCTTCTCCTGCAACATCTTGTCTTCCCCCACAAAAAATTGTCACTTTATGGTGGAAGATAAACACAGCCAGGAAATAAAAGTAAAAGTTATTTGATGGAAATGACAAGAAAGTGCACCTTGCAATGCTCAAATCATACAAAATACATTTTAAAATAAGGTTCACAATGAAAGATTAATATGAGATTAAATAAAGGAAAAGAGATCAATGTAAAAATAGAGTATTACACTCATTAAATTATATATGGACCCAATACTGTAGATCCTAATTATAAGTAGAAATATTAGTAGACATGAAGTAATTAATTCATTATAAAAAATAATAGTTTATGAGTTTAACACCTCGCTATTCTGATGGACATATCATCCAGAAAGAATAGCTGTAAGGAAACAGAGGTCTTAATGACATATTGGATCATTTGAACCTAAATGAGTTATTGGACACTGCATCAGAAATGGAGAACACATAAGCTTCTCAAGTGTGTACAGGATGTTTTCTAAGGAATTAACCACATACTATGTCATGAAAAGAGCCTCAGGAAATTTAAACAAATATAGTTTACAGAAAAAATTTTTCAATACACAAAAGTATGAAACTATGCATCAACTATAGAAAGAAGAACAGGAAAGGCACATACATGAGATTAAACCATATCCTTTAAAAAAATTAAATAAAAAAAGGTCAATGACGAAATAAAAGAGATAATAAAATCATACCTGGAAACAAATTACAGTGAAAACACAGCTTCATAAAGTGTATGGGATGCAGCAAAAGCAATCATAAGAGGGAAGTTTAGAACAATTCAGGCCTTCTTCAAGGAAAAGGAAAACCTCACACAAAGGACCAAGCTTACCAAACAAAATTACCAGAAATAAGAACAAACAAAACCCAAAGGTGGTAGAATGAGAAATCTTTAATGTTTCAGTAGAAAATAAATAAAATAAAAGTTAAAAAATAAATTAAAATCATAAAATCAACAGCTTTTTTTCTTAAAAATATTAACAAATTGATAAACATTTAGCAAGGCTTATCAACAAATAAAGAGTGGACCCAAACAAAAAAAGAAATGAAACAGTAGAAATTATGCCTGATAGTACAGAAATGCAAACAAAGATTATGAAAGCACTCTGAGCAATTACATGACAACCATTTGGACAACCTTAAAGAAATGGACATATTTCTTGAAACGTACAGTCTGCCAAAAGTGAATAAAGAGAAAACTGAAAACTTGAAAAAAGCAATCAGTATAAGTTAAATAAAATCTATAATTTTAAAAACATCCCTTGAACAAAATGCCTGGATGAATTCACTAAAACTTGTTTCCTCTCAACTATTTCAAAAAATGTAGGAGGAAGTAAAATTCCCAAAGTTATTCTATGAGGCCATGAATACCATGTTAAAAAAAACCAGCCAAAGACACTACCAAAAAAAAAAAAAAAGAAAATGTAAACACAATATCCTTGATGAATGTACATTCAAAAATCCTCAAAAAAAATCAACAAATTAATCCAGCAATACATAGAAAGGGTTATACAAGATGATCAGTTGGATTCCTTCCAGAGTCACAGGGATGGTATAACATACACATAGCAATCAGCATGACGCATATTTAATAAAGGAAGGACATAATTCACAGGACCGTGTCAATAGACACAGAGAAAACATTAGACAAAATTCAACATATATTCATGATCAGAACTCTCATGAAAGTGAGTAAAATCGGAACATCTCTCAACATACTAAAGGACATTTATAACAGTTTATAATACTTAGGGGAAAAGCTGAAAGGATTCTGGATAAATTCAGGAACAAGACAAGGATTCCTACTCTCAGCCCTTCTGTTCCATAGTAAAAGAAGAAAGGAAAAGGAAATAAAAAGAAATAAAATAAATGAAAAATGAAAAAAAGAGGTAAAATTGTCACCAGTACTGATGACATAACAATCTACATAGAGTCCTAAGGGCTCCAGACAGACTAATATGAACAATAAATAATTTCAGCAAAGGAGCAGGGTACACGATTAATGTAAATTATTCTCTTGCATTTCTACCCATTCATCATGAGATACCCTAAAATGGACGTTGAAAGCAATACTATTTAAAATCCCATCCCCCCGAATATCTTGGAATAAATGTAACCACATATATGAAAGATCTAAATGCTGAAAATTAAAAAACATTGGAAAAGAAATTAAAAATGATTCAAAGAAATGGAATGATGTCTTGTGCTCTTGGATTGAAGGAGTTAATATTGTTAACATGGCCGTATTACACAAAGAAACCTACAGATTTAGTGCAATTCCTATTACAAAGCTGTAGTATTTCCCACAGAACCAGAAAATAAATAACTTTAAGTTTTACATGAAACCATTTAAAATTGTCAAAATGATCTTGAGAAAAACCAACAAATCTAGAGGTATAAATCTCCTGGATACCTTACTATATTACAACCCTACAGTAATAAAAATAGCATGACATTGACACAGAGATATAATCAATAAAAACAGATAGAGAGCCTAGAAATAATTCCACACACCTATGAGCAATGAATCAATGATAAAAGAGACAAGAGTACACAATTGAGAAAAGACACTCTCGTCAGTGGGTGGTGTTTGGAAAGCTGGACTTCTACATGTAAAACAGTGAAATTAGAGCATTCCCTGACATCACATACAAAAATAAACCCCAAGTGTATTAAGAACCTAAATGTAAGACCTGATAATTTAATTCTGCTAGAAGGGAATACAGGTGGTACTCTATTGGATATCTATCATAGGAATATTTTCTAATATCAGTTTCCTATGGTAAAAGAAATATAAGCAAAAATAAGCAAGTGGGACCTAAATAAACTTGAAAAATTCTGCATACGTAAGGAAACTATGAATGAAATGGAAACACTGCCTGTGTGTTTGGAGAACATATTTGCAAACAATGCAAGAGGGCAGGGGTTAATAGATGAAGTTTAATTGTTGTAACATGGATTTAGGTTACACAACTCAATGTGAAAAAGAAAACCCAATTAAAAAAAAGAGCAGAGTACCTGAGTTAATATTTTTCCAAAGAAAACATACAGACGAGTCACTGGCAAGTGATAAAAATGTTCAACATTACTAATTATTAGTTAATTGCATTTCAAAACCACAATGAATTATCACTTCACACTGGTCAGTGGCTATTATCAAAAAGTCTACAAATAGAAAGTGTTTGAGATGATGTGGAGGTAAGAAATCTCTTGTATATTCTTGGTAGAAATGTAAATTGTTACAACTTCTATGGAAAACAGTATTCAGATTTATTTAAAACCAGAAGAGAACTACCATATGAAAGAGTAATATCTCTTCTAGGAAAAATCTGGGGAAAAAAACCATAAATTGACAAGAACCAATGTTTACAACAGCACTATTTATAATATGCAACACAGGGAAGCAATTCTAGAGTCCACAGTACACTATGGAATTAAGATGATATGAAATATCTATAAATATGCGATGGAATATTACTCAGCCATGAAAAAGTATAACACATTGCTATTTTAGCATCATGAATTGTCCTAGTATATATTGTGCTTAGTGAATTAACTTAGACAAAGACAAAAGAATATAATATAATTTATATGTAGAATCTAAAGTATAACAAATCTCTGTGTACATCTATCTATAGCTATCTATTCATAGGTGACAGATAAATAGATACATAGAAGGATAGATACATACATACAAGATAGATAAATAGATAGATAGATATATAGATAAATAGTTTGATAGGGACATGGTAGAGAGATAGAGAGATTAGATAGAGAAGACTGAAGCAGAATGAAAGATATGGGAAAAAATTCATATTTACCAAAGTGGAAGGGAAAGTCAATTTAATGGTAGGACATTAACAGATGCAAAGTAGTATACATAAAGGAGATAAGCAACAAGGATAATCTGTATAGATCAAGGAATTTTACACAATAACTTTTAATAATTTTATGTTACAATTATTGTAATAATTTACAACGCAATATAATCTACAAAGTGGTTGGAATCACTATGCTGTATATCTGAAACTATTCAATATATTACATCTACTGTTCTTCAATTAAAAATGAAACACCTCATGTGTAATTTAGTTTCTTTTCGGCTGATAGCATTTTCCTTTAAAATTGTTTTATTTTTACTCTTTAACTTTTATGATTACTGACTCAAATTATTTCTTTTACTCTTGTGAACATGTTACCAGATTGATGTATCTATATATATTGCATCTGATTTCCTATTTTACTCTCTTTAATACATATAGAATAGTAACATTTCAAAACATACCCAAAGAAACTGATGCAACTTTCTCGTGGTCCCTGCTTTAGTTCAATGTTTTGCGTATATTTGCCATTTTATTTTTCTTAGAATAGCTCTTTTATGCACCTCTTTTAAGGTGTCTTGGTTTTGTTTTTTTTCATCTTGTTCAGGTTTGTTTGGTAAAGTCTTTTTTTTCACTTTATATATAAGTAATAACTGTGCAAGTTCGAGTATTCTTGGGTGAGAGATTTCTTACTTCAGTAGTTTCAAAATGTCATTTTAATTACCCTTGGCATATGTTTTCTGCTCAGAAATCTGCTGATAGCTTAATGGGGGATCCTTTGTAGATTATCAAAATTTTTTTGGCTGCCTTTAAAATTTTACTGCATCACTGACTTGCCAATTTGCATATAACGTATCTTGAAGGAGGTATTTTTGTCTTAATGTTATTGGTGTTTTGTTGGCTCATGGACTTGTTTATCAGTTCCTTACCAAGGTTCGGGAAGTTATCAACAATTAATATTTTAAATAAACAATCAGCTGCCTTCTAAGTTACATCTCCCTCCAGGATTTCACGCTAATGTGCACTTCCTGAAGAAGTCTGATGGCTATTGTAGAATTTACTCAGTTTTTAATATCTTGTATCTTTGCCCTCTCCTATCATTTCTAGTTTTGTATTGGTGAGTTTGCTTATCTCTCTTCCACAAAGACAGTCTTCCTCCAGTGCTTCCTGTTGTATTCTTCATCTCATTTACTTAGTTCATCTGGTCCTCCAATAATGTTAGGTTATTTTATAGATTCAGTCTCTTAGGTAATGTATTCCTTATCACCATTTATTTTATTCCTGAGCTCACTAAACTGCTTTCTGAGTTTTGTTTTCTGTATTGAGTTTCTGTATGACATCTCTTTGGATTCTCTATTAGTTATAAGCCAATATTCCATGACTTTAAGTTTGTTTGCTGTATGGTTGATATTTTCTGTGTGTGTGTACATGCGTGTGTGTGTGTGCATGCACGTGTGTGTCTGTGTCAGTGTCTGTTTCTGTATATCTGTGTGTGTGCTTGCCTTATAATGTTACTGAGATTGGTCATGAACTTGGTAAATTATTGTTCTGATGACACTAAAAAACAGAATGGGATTTGGAGTCCTTGATTTTGTTTCCTGGTATTTTGCAATATTGAACAATTTTTGGTTTTAATTACCTGAGCTACCTCTGACAATATTTCAAAATTGCACTTTCCAGTTTCTACTGTCTGGATAAAAGATTGCTTACATTGTCACTTCTTAGACAACTCTGGTAGTTAATGCCACTGTTGTCACTAGTATGGTGAACCCTTCCTTTTATCTGATATCCCTTGAGACTCAGTCCACACATTGAGGAAAGTTGTAAAGACATGTGGGAATTTGAAATCAGGCAAGTGTCTTTGCCGTGTCCAATGTTGCAAGGAAACTTGTCTCCACCACTGTGAATAGGAAGTAGGGAGAGTGTCACGAATGTCTGAGTGTCTAAAGGATGGAAATTCTGTCTGCATTGTGGCTCCCTCCTAGTTACCTGTGACCATGAGTGATGGTGCACTTGGTGGCTGAAGCTGTGTGAACCACTGTGACCTTATTTCTACTGGGTACTCTTAACCTGTGGGCTCAGATACCCCAGTCAGTGGGCCTTGGTCGCAGGCACCAGCTCTGCTCTTCCCTCAGTTCAGCCACCTTTATGTGTTTTAGCCCATCAAACTTCAGCTGCACACGTGTGCTCTGGAGTATTGTTTTGTGTTGTAGTTATTTTTGTTGAAATGTGAAAGTTTCACTGACTGTAGATTTAAGGGGTGAGACAGAAATAATTTAAACTTATGTCACTATTTTCAAAGTCTATACTGTTTCATTTAAAAGCTTAAATTCTAATAAGGAAATTACAAGAACAGTAAAGAAAGTGAACAAATCACCTCCTAATATCAGAGTACTATAAAATATTTTGTTTGTCCTGGGTTCTTTTCTTCAATGTTTTTCCCTCATGCATGCACATTTTACTATAATATATGCCTATAAACTCTTTAAAATCATTTAAATTATTAAAATATTTCTCTGTGATGTAAATATAGCCCTGATGCTTCTCTAATTTATAACTAGTAGCTTGCATATTTCTGTCTTCCCCATCCATCTTCCTGTCCCCAATGGAAACCACTACTTGGTACACTACACATATATATATGATTCTGTTTCTATTTTTTTAATGATTATTTCTCTCATATCTTTAGTTTCCTCATGTAAGTGGTAATGTAGAGTGTTTTTCTCTGTATGACCTGTTTTCCTGTGTGCAACAGTCTCTGGGTCCAGTCACATTGTTCCAAAAGGCAGAATTTTATTTTTTGATATGACAATGACTAAGTATATATTATGTTATTTATATCTTACATCTACTTCAGCCAATCATCTGTTGATGGGCAGTTGAGTTGTGCTACATACCTTGGCTATTATAAATGATGATGATATGAACATTGGGGGTAATATATCCTTTAAATTTAATGCTTTCATTTTTTTCAGATTTATATTAAAAACTGGAATTGCTGGAAAATATGATGATTCTATTTCTAGTTTTCTTAGCAGTGTCCACACTTTTATAATAGTGGATGCATCAATTTATATTTCCACCATATGTGTACCTGGGTTCCCTTTAATCAACATTCTTATTAATGTTTGTCATTTGAAGAATATTCTTAATATCCATTTTGGTTGCTGTGAGATTATATTTCATTCTGGTTTTGATTTATGATTTCCTAATTAATAGCAATGTTATGTTTCTTTTTATGTGCATGAAAATCATCCACATGTGTGTTTTTGAAAAGTTTCCATGAAGATCCTTAAACTGTTTTTATTTTGGGGTCTTTGTTTTTTAAATATTGGGTGTAATATGCTACATATATATATTATGGATATTAACTAAATGTTGGTTTCCTTGTGTGAAACTCTTCCTTCTATTCTGTGTGTTGTCATAAATCTTGCTGAAGGTTTCCTTTGCTTTGCAAAAGGCTTTGCACTTCACACTTATACAAGAAGTGGAATCCCTGTATCACATACTATATCTATTTTTTCCCAGTAATAGTAAAAACTGTTATTGTTATTTTTCCTTTTTTTAACTTACGAGTTAGATCAAAAATAAATTTTGCTATGATTTTTCTCAAAGGCAGTTATGCTCCTGTTCATGGTCAGAAATTGTATATTTTCAGGTTTTGCATTTAGGATATTAATCCATTTTTATGTTACTGTGTATTCTATGGAAGGAAGTGCTCATACATCTTTCTATTACATGTAATATTCTGTTTTCCCAGAACTAGTCTTTGAAGAGATTGCCTTTTTTTCCATTGTATACTGTTGCCTCATTCATTGTAGACTAATTGAGCTTATGTGTGTGGGCATATTTTTGGACTTTTTATTTTGTTCCATTAATGTATGTGTCTCTTTTAGTGATATATTTTGATGTTTTGATTACTGTATCTTTGTAGTATGTTCTAAAGTTAGGGAGGATAATACCCACAACTTAGTTCATTTTTCAAAGATAATTTTAGAAAAATGGTTCTTTCCAGTTTTTGTATAAATTTTATTATTTTTCTCCTTGTTTTGTGAAGAAACATATGGATTCTGTGAGAATAGAAATTTACTAAAAGAAAAAACCTAAGAGAAACACTAAAATGTCGAGGATAAATCATATAATATTAAACAAACAATGTATTGCTGTATAAATCAAAGGAAATATATATAAAGAAAAATGACAAAAAAAAAGTCCATGGGGTATAACAAAAGCAGTATTAATAGGGATGCTTATAGCAAAATAATCTCACTTATACAAATAAGAAACATCTCTCTCTTATAACATAATCGTACAAACTGAAGATGTAGAAAATTTGAAACAAACTTGTTAGTAGAAGGAAAGACAGCTGAAAGGTCAGAACATTCATAAATAAAATAAAGATTAAAAATACAAATATTCAATCAAAATAATAATGTCTTTTCAAAGATAAATAAAATGGATAAAATTTAACCAGACTCATGAGTAATAAAAGAGTTCAGATTAATAAGCTCAGAAATAAATGAGAAGTTACAGCTTATATCAAAGAAATAAAAAGCATTATAAGAAGATACAACTAATTTTATGTAAATAAAATGGAAACCCTAGAAAAAATATACAATTTCTGAGAAACACATATTCTCCAGGATGGAATGAGAAATAGAAAATATGAAAAGATTACCACTAATGAAATTAATAAGTAATTAAACAAAATCTCCCAAGAAACAAAATTCCAGGCATAGACAGCTTCACAGGTAATTTGTGCCAAACATTTAGAGAACAGCTATCACCTATACTTCTCAGAGAATTCCAAAAATATGCAGAGGAAGGAAGGCGTCCTACCCCAACTTTCTGTATCACACTACTACTAAAACTGAACAAATACCTCAAAAAACAACAGGTTAAATACTACTGATAAGCATAGTTTTAAAAATCATCACTAAATTGTTAGCAAAGCAAAAAATACATTTAAAGGATTATACATTATGATTAAGTCCATTTTATTCCAGGGATGCAAAAGTGATTCATTACCCACAAATTAATTAATATGATACACCACACTAACAAATTGAAGAATAAAAATTATATGGTCAAATCAATAGAGACATAAAATGTTTCGAAAAATTCCGTATCTCTTTGTGACTAAGTTTCTCCTCAAATTGGGCATGAGGAAACATACCTCAACACAGATAAGGTAATACATGACAAGATCTCAGCTAACATGACACTCACTGATTAAAAGCTGCAAGCATCTCCTTTAAGGGCAGGGAGAAGACAAGAATGCTCACTCTTACCACTTTTATTGAGAATAATATTGGAAATTCTAGCCATAGCTATCCAAAGTTAATGTAAATATAATATAGAAAATGAAGAATATGAGTAAATGTATCTGTGTGCAGATGACATACTTTAAACAGAAATCCATAGATGGCACCTCAAAACTACTAGGGTTTATCAATGCATTTGATTAAATTTCAGAATGTAAAATTAACATACAGAAAGCTTGCATCTCTGCACACTAACAACAAGCTAACAGATAGACAAAGTAAGGGAACTGTCTCATTACAGTTGCATTACAAAAAAAAAAAAAAACCTGGAAATATATCCAACCAAGGAGGTAAAAGAGCTGTACACAGAAAACTATTAAATATTTATAAAAGTAACTGAAGATAATGCAAACAGATGAAAAGATATACTGTGTTCATTGATGAGGAACAAAATATTGTTTAAATGAGAGTACTAGCCAAGAAAATACACTAATTAAATTCAGTGATTATCAAAATACCAAGGGTATTTTCAGAATTTAAAAATAAATAATTCTAAAATTTACATGTAAACACAAAAGACTTGAAATCACTAAAAAAAGAAAAGAAAAGAAAAGAAACAATAACACAAACATAATTTACAAAGAAATATGTGGATGTATCACTTTCCCTGATTTAAAACTATAATACAAATCTACAGTAATAAAAAGAATATGGTAGGGGCACAGAACAAAGGGAATAATGGAACACATAGAATGCCTAAAAATGAAATCAGACAGTTATGGTCATTTAGCCCATTACAAAAAATGAATATACAGTTGGGGAAAGATTACCAACAGGCATATGAAACCGGTTAACATGATTAACCATCAGAAAAATGCAAGTCCAAAACACAGTGAGATTTTATATCAGCCCTTTCAGAATGACTATAATCCAAAAGATAACAAATATAAGTGTTGGTGAGGATGTAAGAAAATCAAACCTGATGCACTGCAGGACTGAGTGTAAATTGGCGCTGACACTGGAAAACTGTATGCAGTTTTCTCTCAAAATTAAAAATATAATCCAACGTATCCATATCTGGATACTTATTCCAAGAAAATAGAAACACTAACTAGAAAAGATAAATTCAAACCTTTATTCACTGCGGCATTATTTAAAATAGACAGGATATAGAAGCAAATTAATTGCTCATCAATAGATGATGGATAAAGAAAATGCGTGTTCATAGTATATATAACTACCCATCTATTTTTTATTTTTATATTTCATAGATTTATCTATATTTATATATATAAGTATATATAAATATATATGCATATATATGCCCACAAACAGATAAAAATACAATAGGTTATTATTCAGCTATAAAAAGTGTAACTTCTTCATTTGCAACAAATTGGTAGACCAAGAGGGTAATATGCTAATTGAAATAAGTCAGAAAGAGAATGACAAATGCTGTATGATTTTACTCGTATTTGGAATTTAAATCAAATGAAAATTACACAGCATAAAAGGAGATATAGATATACAAAGTAACTGGTTGTTCACCAGAAGGGGAGAAATGGGTTGAGGAAAAAGAAATATTTGACAAAAATTAAGAGAGAAAATTTTCCAGTTGCAAATTAAATGAGTCAGGGACAAGAAATGTGCTGTATGGGGAATAGTAAATAACTATGAAATATCTTTAAATAGCAACATATCATAACTAGATATATTCTGGTGATCAGTTTGAAATGTACTAAAAATAGCAAAGAGTATGATGTGTAAGAGAAACTAATACAGTTTGTAGATAAATGTACACTTCAAAAGGAAACATACTTATAGAAAAAAATAGACTTGTAGTTAACACAGGCAGGGGTTGGGAAAGGAGAATTTGATTCATGCACTCAAATGCAACAAACTTCCAGCTGTAAAATAAACATGTTCTAGGGATGCCCCATAGTAACATAAAAATTACAATTAATACTGCTTTTTGTTATATATGAATGTTGTTAAGAGAGTAGACCCTAAGGTTTTTCATCACAACCAAATTACAAATTGTATTTCTTTAATATTGTACTTAAATTAGATAATGAATTCTCCCTAAAGTTGCTATGATATTTATTTCATTATACTTGTAAATCAAACCACTCTCATGTGCACCTAAACTTAATGTTCTTCGCCAATTATATCTCAATAGAAGCAGGAGGAAAAATGGAAAGTCAATGTTCATTTTTTCCCATGTCAATTCTCATGATTGTTTCTGCAGCAAGTAAAGTTGAGTCATGATATACTTATCCTAGGAAAAGATACTAATAAACAAGTGATTCTAATAAATAATACATAAAGATACCAATATAATTAGTGTTTTATCATGCCTTAAACTTTCTTTTTGTTAATAGCCCACTGCTTCTGTAGGTTTGAATAGTTCACTCTGTGTATTAATCTGAGAGTAGGGAATGTATGCAAAATTTAACCCTGGCTGCTATTGCGGTGAGTGATAAAGTTCACTGTGTCTGAAATATTGTCTCATCTACATGACATCATCAGTAAGAAAGGAACATGCTAGGTTGGTAAACATCTCAGCATGGTAAAATCTCAGAACTCCTAAAATTCTTAACTGTTTTGCAATGGGAATGCAATACTGGCAAATGTTTGATTTTGGATAACAATGTGGTGTTTTCTCATTGTTGCATTTGGTGATGTGAGGAAAATCCCTGAGATCCACAACAAACAATCTTGCACAAGTGCTGGGCAAAGAAGTGTAAAGGTTCTGCATTATTAGGACTGAGGGCTGCTTTCAAAATGATGACTGCACTCACTCTATTCCAGGTAGTCCAAGGAAAGTAATGTTACTGCAATTTCTAGGAAAACAGGAATAAGTCAGTTGTTCAGTCTCTATAAATTAGTCAACGTGTGTTCAAAGCAAAACTAAGTTGTGCCAACAATGAGAATTAAAAGAAAAAACACTAAGATATAAGCTTAAATTAAAAAGGAGACACAGTCCTGTGCTGGGCTCTGGGGACTGGAGAATGTATATGCCTCAGTCAAATTAAAGGTTTCAGTGGTTTTACCCTAACATCAGCTCAGGATTCAATGAACAGGTAATAATTAATACACTGGGAGAATTATAATCTACCTCTCCCTGATCGGTAGAAAATCTGATGGCTCAGTGAAATTCTTAATTCACAGAGATTCTGCCAGATGCAGATGAATAATTCACTGATGGCTCAACTAAGACAAGCTTAGTTAATGCTTAACAATCCATCTTCACACACACACAGTGGTAGACAGATTTGTAGTATTTAGTGGGGAGAATTCAGTGGGCAGAACTCAGGGAATAGTTTTCAAACACCAGCCAACTTTTGTACTTTGCCAATAGTCTAGCTTTTCCCAGGTAGAAAACAACAGATAGACTAACAAATAATATTCTTCTTTAGGATTTCTAATTTTGAAAGTAAACTGTTGCTTTTGACTTATCAGTATAGAACGTTGTTAAGATGATCACGGTAAGACCCACTGTCTAATAAGAGAGGTGGAAACTAGCTGCTGAACCATCCCATCTGAACCCCAGACTGCTAATGTAAACAACAACATAGCCACCATCATATTTGTGCTGACAAACTTAAAATCTTGATGTTTATGTTGTAGGAACAACCACTGCTGTCCATACACAGATCTCCTACTGCAAGTGGTCTCTTTTCTTCTCTTGGTAAAGGACATATTGGCGGAATGTTGCGTGAGCTTACCCTGGCCCATTTGCCAATTCTCAAGATTATCAAAGGCTTTATTCCCAATTGGTGACACATTTTTAGGACTCAATATTGCCATTTCAGTCTTATCAGCTGACACTGGATGCATGATTATGACCAGAAGCCTTAGATACCCTGACATTGCCTACAAATTTTCCAGCATTTCAGGGCATTTCACATTCTGAAAATGCTTCACCTTTTATTTTAAGTAAAAGGGAATTACTCATAGTCTTCCATGAATATTTTATATTTCTTAATATCTGCAGAAATTTTATATTCTTGCAGTTGGACAAATTTTAAATTCTACCACCCTCACCTCCTTAAAGTCCGCACATTTTAGATTGCTATTTAGTTTCTGAATATGACCACCACTACCAAGGTTCTAGTACCTCTTAGATACTTCCTGTGTTAAGGTTAGAAGTGGCAAAATTCGTGTGGTGTCTATAAACCTGTATTAAATATATGCAATGGCACTGTCTCTTCTGGACGAAGCTCTGACTCTAAGAAGTAAATTAATTAGAAGGCAGTATAGTTATTGGTATGGGGAAGAGAATCAGCTATTTTGGGGTGGGTGGGTGATGAAGAGACAGGAAAAAATCCAGCAAATGAGAGTGGAATGCTTTAGGCCTCTGGAGGCATGAATTAAGAAGAAAATAATACTTTGTCTCCTGTACCTACCTCCACTACTGTCTTGAATGACTAGTACATGGGCTATGAAAAGAGCTAGTTTGTGGTGAAGAGTAAAGACCATAACGAAATAATTTGAAAACCATGAGAGTTTTGTTGTTTCAGGAAAGTAGATTTTGCTTAAAGTCAACATGTATTTTTCATTCACTAAATAATAAAATGCATCTTGTGGCACGTGTTGTGCTTACAGTGCTGGTATCCAAGTTAGAGAAGGAAAGTTGGATAGAAAACATCTGGAGGAGGTGGTTTCTGTCCTGAGACTGGGAAAATCTAAGTAGGTAAATGGAGGACATCCTAAGTCCAAGGATGAGATGGAGCAACAGTTTTGAGGTTGGAGTTAATATGGTTGACAAGCATTTGCCTGGATATATCTCCAGATACAGTGAAACATAAAGATATTCCAAGGTAACCAGATGCCAGATCTATAAAGAAATGACTAAACTATGTTGAGATGTGGACTTAGATTTGGAAATGCTTTAAGTGCCCCTCTGAGGACGTAAGCATATCTTTGGCTGGAACATAAAAGCAACATTAAATTTTCACTAGAAAATATAGTGCAGACCCTTGAGGGGAGGAAAAGAAAGCACCAATTGAAATGCATTGAGAACGGCACAAAGAAGACCATAGAAAAAATTACTTCTTAAATTCTACCTCATGCTGAATGTGCCATCTGAGATTACATCATGTGACTGTTATGATTCCAGGGATGACATAATAGAGACCATGACTCCTGAGCCGGTTCCTGCATTTATCTCCTGTTCCAACCTATCATAACTTAACACTTTAAATACTTTCCAGGATCAACCAGAAACCACTTAGTACTGTTCCCTCTCTCCATGTTTTTGTCTTTTTCCAAATTCTTCCATTTTCTCTTCTTCCTTACAAGAAATTATATAAATTTACTCTCATATTGTTCCATCAAATGATCATATCAATCAAATATCTCTTTTTTTCTTTAAATGCTAACTTAGTCTCGTGTTTAAATCTTTACTCTATTTTAAAAAATATAAGGACAATACAGGTACACATTTATGTTTATTGTTCAAATAAGAATATTGCAGATATATGTCGACATTTGCCATCATAAATTTTAATCTTTGCTATCCTGCATAATCTGGTAGTCCTCTGGTAGATCAATTGTAATTAGGATGACGTTATTAAACTGAAGATAGCTGATGAGTTGGCCTTGAAAGAGAGGTAGTTGATGTATCAGCTATCACTGGCAATGGAAACCGTGGGTCGCTCCCTGGTTGAAGTTTAGAAAAACGACCTTCATTGGCAGATATGTTGTGATATCTATTTGGAAAAGTAGAAGGCTCCACCATCAGTCCAAAATAATTGCCCTGTATGGGAGACAAGATGCTGTAATGAGAAATAGATGTTGTAGTTGTAATGAAGTTCACAGCACAGCCATTTGCTTCAGTTTAGCTGCTTTGGGAGTGCCTGTGGATAGTGGTCAACTGATTTAAAGTAGCACATTGATCCACTGTAATTTGTTCTCGTGGTCTAACTGACACTGATGATGAAGGAGAAAAATCACCTCTGATCGGGGTATTTGTATCACCAATTATATGGCTAGTAGAGGGCTTTCTGTTAAGAGGCATGTTTAAATTAGGAGAAGGTAAAAATGCACTTTCTCCACTAGTGTCAGCCACAAAATCAGAATTATGATTATCTATATTACCCCCTCCTATAAAGTGCTTCTTGTTGAAATCTTCAGCCAATGAAGATACCAGAGAGACAATTTTAATCTCAACTCTTATTTTTATTCTCACTAAAATTTTGGGACAGCCTCGTTTAAAATTTGAAATATGGTAGAATTGCAGCTACAATCAAAGTGGAAAGATTTTAGTAATATTTTAAACCAAATTAGAAGACTACAATAAGCCTAACCTATAAAACCTCAGATTTCACGTTTACAATGCAAAGATAATATCATCAAAATATGAGCAATTCTGACTATTTTTTGAAATTCCTTATTTCGAATATACACATTTAAATAATACAGTCATCAAATTTAAGAAGTTAGAATTTGCAGTAACGGTGAAAGCCACTTTTGAAAACAGCTTTAATACCTTTATTTAGATTTCTGTTAAGATTCATAGTTGCTAGAAAAGTTTATCATAATCTTGACTACTTAAGGCACTATCCTCATTTTTATAAAAAATTAAGAATTATAGCCTTAGTAGTTTTATACAATTTTCAAAAAAGCTTTCCATTTATGTTACCATAGATTGATGTACAAAATTAAATTTTATATCTAAGTTACCAAGTTGTAACTAAACTTTGTGAATACCTTGTTTAAAATATAGACTTCTTTTTCTTCTGCCATAAAGACAGCTAGACAAGCAGATCTTTGAAAATTCTGCTGCAATTACCTAAACCCATAAAGTTTAAGCTGTGTAACTTAACTTTTCATACTTCCAGGTTCAAATATTCTGAAAGGGGTCTTTCTTTCCAAAACTTCCTTCTTAAAGACATCTTCATCAATCACTATGGAAGATCCATTGTCATCCCACCAGATGGATTTAAATTGGTCACCCCCATACATTTTCCAGAGTTTTCTTGGAAATTTCAGAGAACGAAAATCATTATCTCCAACTGGTTCAGAGTCACAATGTGTGTAACATGGTCTTTTTATCAAGGATCCTTCTGACAAAGTCAGAGAATCAATTTCTTCAATCATAGACCTCAAGTCCAAGTCCCCAGAGAATGTTTGATCACAAAATAGAGATCTACTGGAGTTTCCTGAGCCAGTTGACCCATCTTTAGGAAACTTATCTTGAATTTCTGAAGAAACAAGTGCCATCTCAAATAACTTTTTCTGCAGCTACTTTTCTATTCTGCATGGTTTTGAGCACTACAGCTTCAAATGCTGCTCTGGCAAGCCTGCACATTTAAACTGCTAGGCCATCACAATGGTTCTCAACCTGAGTAGCTGTGACATCACAAAACGTCTGGTCTCCTAGCAACCCAAGATTAACATTCAGCCAGTGTTTCCTTCTCATTCATCCAGTGAAAATGAATCATATAAGATGCTTATTTTTATAGTGTGATCTGCAAATATTATCCCCACAAAATCTTTTTAAATAATTTAATTTTGGGGTCTATGAAATAAAAAAATCTCCTTCCTTTTGTACACAAATTTATACCAGTTTGGTGAACAGAGTATAAATAATGCTCAAAATAAATAAAATAATTTTAAAGTTTTGGAATTTAAAGTGAAATTTGTGTAAAACTTGTACAGAAAATTTATAACTATTTCATTATCTTTTGTAATTAAAGTGAAACATAAGTTGATTTGGAAATGGAAGTAATTATTTATCTGTGTACCTTAAAAAAGTAGCTCTATATTCAAAACATGAGCAGAATAAATGTCAATTTCTTTGGTATGTTTATAAATAAATGGTAAATATTTATGAATTAAAATTATAAAACTTTAATCAATCAAATTTAAGAAATCTCAAAGTGGGGAATTTTTGTTTTTAATTGTACTTCAGTGCTATATGTAAAACTAATGTAATTTAATATTCTACTTTAAAATTACACAAGAGAAAATCTTATTGTATACATACAAATGTTTATTTTTACCATTCTTTCACTCAGAGGTTTTTCAGTCCCTAGAAGGAATAAATTTTCCTGTCATCTTTATAATCCATACTCTTTTGGATTCTGTTAAGTGCTCCAAAATGATGTTGATAAATACACTTATGCACAAGATCCTGGGTTCTATAAGCAGTGCCTCCATTAAGGGGCAAACAAACAATCAAAAAACAAAGAAATAAGTGTATATGTGGGTTGGTGTGGAAAACACCACATAATGCATTTTAGGAAGCATTATGTTTCCCAGTCCTGAATCAGTTGGCATTGTTAATATAATATGGCATTTTAAGACAAGTGATTTGTGCACTAATTGTAAATAATAGCTATGTTCTGTATCAGTAAACTGTAGTAAATTCAGTTCTACCAAGAGTTATATTCTTTATTTAGAAATAATTTCCATTAAACATAAGCCAAATTCAAAATGAGAGATAAAATATTTAAATAAATAAATGTACACTCAAGCTACAATGTATATTTTTCCTTCTGTATGTGTATATTACATTCTAAATAAATATTAGCAACCTGATTTCATGGCATATTATAAGTATTATAAACTATAGTTAAGTTTGATTTAGTCCTGTTTCATAAGTATTATTTAACAAATGCAAATCAATATATGTGATACCATCAATTAAAAAACAGAGAATTCAAAAGTGACAATCTCAGAAAATGTAGGAATATTATTGACAGAACTGATCTTAACTTTTGTATACAAAAAAATCTTAACAAATTTGCTTTAAATAAAATATAACTAAACATAATAAAAGCCATATATGAAAAACCCATGACAAAAATCAAGTTCAATGTTAACATACAGGAAGGTTTTCCTCTGGTCAAGTAATAAGAAAAAGTAGCTCATTTTCACAAGTCCTAAATTACACTACTCAAAGTCCTAGCCAGAAAAACTAGTCAAGAAAAATTATATAAGGCTTCCAACTAGTAAACAAGCAGTAGAATTTTTACAAATGACATAATTATACACAGATGGAAAACTCCATTTACTCCTCCAGTGAATGCTAGAAATAATGAACAAACTTAGCAAACTTGCAGAATACAAAATCAATATACAAATATATGTTGCATGTTTATACACTAACATCACATTATCAGAATAAGGAATTAGGAAAACAGTTGTGTGTACATTTATACCAAAAAGAATAAAATAGGAATAAATATGATAAGTGAAATAAAAGATCTAAACATAGTTCTATAAATTAAAGGTGTAATAAATATAAGTATACAAAAGAAATAAAAGATATTCTGTGCTCATGGATTGCATACAATGTGAGGAAATACTCTAATCTATGTTTCACATTTTCAATCTCCCCAGCACTACATATTGAGGAGAATGTGTTTTCTTCATTTTATACTCTTGCTTCATTTTTCATGGGTTAATTGATCATAGGTGTGAGGGATTATATCTGGTTGCTCAATTCTCTTCTATTGATTGGTGTCTGTTTTTGAGCCAGAATCATGTTGTTTAAATTACTAAAGCTTTGTAGGACTGTTTAACATCAGAGAATATTACACTAATTGATTTAATACTCTTTTTCAAGTTTATTTTGACAACTCATGATCTTTGTAGTTACATATATAATTTGAAGTTATTTTTTCTATTTAATGCAAAAATCTCATGGGTATTTTGACATGAATTACACTAAATGTAGATTGCTTTGGGTTGTATGGTTGTTTCAACCATATAGTTTCACATCATTAACATAAGAGATCTTTTCATTTCTTTGAATCAGTTTTAATTTCCTTCATCAATGGTTTCTATTTTTTAACGTATAGTTTTTCATCTTATTCGTTAAGTTCATTTGTATGTATTCCTTACATAAATATATAATTATATACATTATATTTGTAAACACATTTCCTGCACAAATACAACAGTCAGAAGGCAGTGACAAGACATATTCAAAGTCCTGAATGAAAGAAAGCTGTAATCTAAAATAATTTATCAAGCAAGGCTATCCTCTAGAATAGTAGGAGAGATAAATAACTTCCACAAAAGCAAATACTAAAAGAAATTAGAGACAGAAATAGAAATAATGAAAATCTACTCTAAGAAAAAAAGAAGCAGTATGCCATAGAAATGAGAAAGGCATTATTAAAAAGGTAATAGCTACAATGACTTACAATAGAATAAACATGATGTTAAAAAGAGGACATCAAAATTTTTAAGGGTTAGAGAGTGAAATAGGAAAATACAGAGTATTTTCTTCTTGTTTCTGTTCTCTTTATGATGGGTTAGAATTTGTATTCCTATCAGTTAAAATAAACAGATACAATAACTGGTCAATATACATACAAAAGAGGTTAACTGTAATTCAAAAGCTTACAATGAAGTCACAAAGACAAATAGAAACCAAGATAATAAAAGAAAACTTATCAAACCACAAAAAGAAAAAGAAGTGAACAAAAAGGAAATACAAAATCAAATGGAAAATGTTCAAAATGGAAATAAACACCAGTCTCTCAATAATTATCACAAATGTTAATGCACTTAGTGATTCAATCAAAAGATATATATTGTCAGATGGGATAATATAACAAGACCCTACATTTTGAAGCATACAAGAGACCAAATTTTGTAAGAGGAATACACATCAATTGAATGTCAGAAGATGGAAAAATATATTCCATGCTAATGGACATGACAAGAAAGCAGGACTAGCAGTACTGACTTCACACAAAAGAGACTTTACAAGAAAGGCCATAGAGAAAGATAAACAAGGACATGATATGGTGATTAAAGGAGAAATACAAAATGAGGGTTTTATACACATTAAGATACATGCACTCACAACAGGAGCACCTAAATACATAAAGCAAATACTAGTAGATGAAAAGGGAGAAACTGATGGGAATACAATCACAGTAGGAAATTATAACACCCCATTATCATCACCTGACTGGTCTTTCAGACAGAAAATTAATAAGGGAACAAAGATACTAAAAGATATGATAAAATAATTGGATTTGGTTTATATTTTCATAACAGTACTTCTCCCCAAAACAGAATATACATTCTTTTCCAGTGCACATGGAATGTTTTCTAGGAAAGATTATGTACTCAGGCACAGAAGAAGCCTTAACAAATTTTAGAAGATAAAAATTATTTCAAGTATCATTTCTGAGTATAATAACATGAAACTAGAATTCAATCACAGAAAAACAGAGAGAAAAAATGACAGCATGTAGATTCAACAACATGGTACTAAAACAAGGGGGGGAGCTGATGAAGTAAAATAAGAAATTTAAAAAAAACCTTGGGAAATATGACAAAACACTATTCAATATTTATGGAATACAGTTAAAGCCGGCTTAAGAGGGAAGTTCATAGTGACAAGGCTCTCCTCAAAGTAGAAGAGCAATTTCAAATAAATAATCTAATGTTCTATGTAAACTAATCATGAAAAGAAGAACAAACAAAACCAAAAGTCAACAGAAAGAGGGAAATAACGATCAAGGAAGAAACAATTGAAATAGAGATTAAAAATAGAAAAAATCAAACAATTCTTTGAAATAGTAAACAAAATTGACAAAACTCTGGACAGACTCATCACAAGAATAGAGAGAGAACACAAATAACATAAGAAATGAAAATGGAGAAACTATAAATTCTGCAAATAATTTGGAAAATATAAGGGAATACCATGAGCAACTATATGGAAACAAATGGGATAACCAGGAAGAAGTGGAGAAGTTTCAGGAAATATTCAGCCCACCATTTTTGCATTAAGAAGAAATTGACCATTTGAACAGACAGATCACCAGAAATGAAATAGAATTATCAATAAAATAAAAAATCTCTGCAAACAAATATTCAGACCCAAATAGATTCACTGGGGAATTTGACCAAACATAGAGAGAAAAAATCCATAGCACTCCTCCTCAATCTCTTCCAAAAATTGATATGGAGAGAGTACACCCAAACTCAAACCATAAGGACAACATCAACCTGATACGAAAACCAAACAAAGACACTACCCCAAAACAAAACTATAGGTCAATATCATTGATAAACACAGATGTAAAAGTCTTTAAGAAATTATTAACTAACAAAATCTAACAGCATGTAAAAAAAGATTATACACCATGGTCAAGTTAGGTATTTCCCAGGAACACAAGGATGGTTGAACATATGCAAATCAATCAATCAATTTTGGTACAACATATCAACAAAAGAGAGGACAAAAAACCACAAAATCACCTCAGTAGATAAAGAAAAAGCATTTGATAAAATTTAACCACTATTTGCTATAAAAGTCCTTATCACAGTAGGCACAGAGGGACCATATCTCAGCTAATGAAAGCTATTTATGACAAACATATAGCCAGCAAAATACTAAATGGTGAAAAACCAAAACCGTTCCCAGAAAAACCTGAGACAAGTCAAGTTTGCCCATTCTCACAATTTCTATTCAATAGAGTCTTGGAAATCTTAGCCACAACGATCAGGCCAGAAAATGAAATAAAAGCATTCAGACTGGAAAAGAAGAGGTAAAATTGCCATGATAAGCAGGCATGACTCTATATATAGAAAACCGAAAAAGCTTCACAAAAAAATTACTTAGGCTAAAAAAGGAACTGGGCAAGGTACCCAGTGTAATGTAGGAAAACCAATTGCATTTCTTTATGCTACTATTTAATAAACAGGAAAACAAAGTATAGAAACAACCGCTTTTTTAACTGCACCCAAAACTATAAAATGTTTAAGAATAAATCTGGCCAAGTAGGTGAATGACTTATACATGGAGAACTAGAAAACATTGATTGAGGAATTCAAAAAAGATCTGAAGAAGTGGAAAGATACCCAATGAACTTGTAATGGAAGAAACAATATTGTTATAATGCCCATACCGCCCAAGGCAATCCACAGACTTAATTTGATTTCCTATCAAATTATTCAAAACATTTTTTTTGACTGAAACAAATACTCCTAAGATTTACACAGAGTCATAAAATATCCATCATTTCCAAAGCAATATTCAAGAAAAAGAAAGAGGCTGGAGGAATAAACCACCAGGTCTCCAAACAATATTGCAGAGCTACAATAAACAAAATAACATGATATTGATACAGAAAAAGTCATATGGACCATTGGAACAGAATAGAGGGCCTAGGAATAAATCTTCAGGCCTATGTTCAATTAATCTTTGACAGAGTAGCCAAGAATATGACAGAGAAAAGACCATTTCTTCACCAAATGGTGTTGGGAAAACTGGATAGCAGCATGCAGAGCAATTGAGTTAGGACACTCCTTCACTCCATACACAAGAATAACCAAAAAATGGCTTGAAGTTTCAAATGAAAGGCAAGACACAGTAAATCTCCTAGAAGAGTTAATACGCAAAACACTCTGAGATAAATCTCAGCAATGACCTCCTAGAACAGCCAACCCAGGTAATGGATGTAAGAGCAAAATTAGTAAATGGGACTTAATTTAACTTATAAGCTTTTGCACAGCAAAGCAAACCAGACAAAAAGCAAAATGACAACCTACAGGATTAAAGAAAATATTAAGAAATGATGCAACTGACAAAGTCTTAATTTCCAAAATGCAAAGACTTCATACAACATAATAATAATAAAAAAAAAAGAAACCCAATCTGAGAATGGGCAGAAGCCCTAAAAAAGCAATTCTCCAATAAAGACATACAAGTGATACATAGATATATGAAAAAATAAATTGCTCAGTTTCATTATCAGAGAAGGGCAATTCAAAATTATAATGAATTATCACTTCACAATACTCACAGTGGCCATCATTCAAAAGTCCACAAACAACAGATGCTGGGGAAGCTGTGGAGAAAGGG
Source organism: Vicugna pacos (assembly GCF_048564905.1). Lineage (NCBI taxonomy): Eukaryota > Metazoa > Chordata > Mammalia > Artiodactyla > Camelidae > Vicugna > Vicugna pacos. The sequence goes on along the minus strand of NW_027328741.1, from coordinate 81,763,514 downwards.
AACCCTCCTACACTGTTGGTAGGAATGTAGTTTGGTGCAGTCATTGTGGAAACCAGGATGGGGATTCCTCAAAAGAATAAAAACAGAATTAAGATACAATCCAGCAATCTCACTTCTGGGTATATATCAAAGGGAAGTCTAATTCAAAAAGACTTCTGCACCCCAATGTTCTTAGCAGTGCTATATACAAAAGACATGGAAGCAACCTTATCGTCCAACAACAGATGACAGTATTCAGAAGTTATGCCGTATTTACACATTGGAATAATATTCTGCAATGAAAAATGGTAAAACTATGACATTTGAAGCAAAATGGATGTCCCCAAAAGTGTCAATCTAATTGAAAAATGCCAGAAAGAGAAAGAAAAATAATACATGACATGACATATGTGGAACCTTAAAAAAAAATTTGGATGAGAACACTACAATTTTATCTACAAAACTGAAACACAGTCGCAGATCTAATAAACAATTTTATGATTACTGCCAAAAAGGGCTGCGAGAGTATATATTTGGGAGCTGTAGATTTATAAAAGCTATCCACTATATATAAAAATAGATTTTTTCAAAATTTCTTTTCTATGACACAGGGCATTAAGTTAAATATCGTGAAGTAAACTTTAATAGGCACACAAATATATGCATGTATGGGAACACTGTGCTATACATCACAGATTGACACATTGTAAATGGCAGTATTTCAATGATAAATAAATGAATAAATATGTAAATAAATAAATAAATAAATAATAACTAAATAAAAAATATTTAATAATAAATGAAATACAAAGATTCACACTTCTTAACATTACACATCAAGAATCTAGGTGAAAACAAAGAATAAAGAAGAAAATTAAATGAATGAGAGTAAGTCAAATAACAAGAGAAACAGTTGAAAAGATAAAAAGTATACTTAACTCTGTTTCTTTTTAACATAAAGTGGACAAAAGTTTAGGTTGTCTAAGAAAATAATGACTCAGATAATATTAGAAATAAAAGAGAAGATATTACCACTGATGTTGTAGAGATGCAAATCATCATAAGAAATTACCACTAGCCAACTATTTGAATGACCTAGAACAAAAGACATATTTCCAGAAACATATGTCTTCCAATACCGAATCAAGAAGAAATAAGAAAATTAAACAGGGCAAAAGAGTGTAAGAGTACAAAAATAATGCAAACTTTCCAAACTAGTAAAAATTTACAAGACGAATTTTCTGCTGAATTGTGTCATACATTTGAAGACAATTATTCACCAATTCTTCCCCAAATCTTCCAAGAATTTGAAGGGGGTGAAAGATTCCAAACTTGTTTTATGATGCCAGATTTATTTGCATAACAATGCTAGAAAGGACATTATATGCAAAATATAGAATATTATCCCTGATGAACATATGTGCCAAAATTCTCAACAAAACACAGGCAAAATGAATTCAACAACACATTTAATGTATCATACACATACATGAGTAAAGGGATTTATCCCTGGGTTTAAGGATACTTCAAAATATTCAAATCAATAAAGGTGACATGCCACACTAATAGAATGAGAAATAAAACACATAATCATCTCAATAGGTGCAGAAAGAGCATTGTATATAATGCAACATCCTTTTATGATACTCCCAACAAATTAAATTAACCCTGTCAGTGGCACGATATCATATACACACAAACACTGTGTGGAGAGAAGCGAAGCAGTTCTCTGTTTATTGATTCTTAGAAGAAGGTTTTATATAGGACATGCACAATGCCTCACATATCATCTAAGTTATAACAATGTGAATAAACATAAACTATTTATGTCCCCATGCTCCTGCAGTAAGCACAGGATGTTAAATGATCAAGGATTGTTTTAAAGTTCATCACGGAAATTCATTAAGTAGGCCATCTCTTATGCAGCCGGCTGTGCCTGTCTTAGTTTGTCCTCATCTGAGGATCTTACCCAGCATAGGCTATCCAGCCATCCATACTAGATACATTGATTAGGCCATTTTTTATCCAGCCTGGATATGTGACATTCCTCACAGCTTGTTTATCATTTCAGCCCATGGGCTTATTCTCTAGAGCCTTCAGACAGGGGCCTACACCCAACATCCCTTGATAGAAAACTGGATGAAAAAAATTTGATGTATATATGCATTGGAATCAATACTTTGCATTCCTATCAAGAGTGTCCACGGTGTTCCTTGTTCTCCACAATCTCACCATCATTTAGTTCCTTTCTTTTTGATGAGAGCCTTCTGACAATTGTCAGTTCTTGTCTCATTTATGGTTTATGACTTTCCTAATAATTTATAACTCTGAATATAATTTCATGTGTCATTTAGCCAACCATATGTTTTCTACAAAAAATTGATTCAGATCTATCTGTTCATTGCTATGAACTTTTTTTAATTGGATTGTTTGGTATTTTTTGTTGTTGTTGTGGGGTAAGAGTTTGCCATATATTTTGGATATTAACACTAGTTTGGAAAATATCACTTGAAAATATATTCTCCCACTGTGTTGGTTGACTTTTCATTTTATTGATCATTTCTTCAGCAGTGTAAATCTGTTTACAGTGATACAATCATATTTTGTTAGTTTTGCTTCTGCTTCCCTTGCAAGAGGAAACATATGTAAAATCAAATTAAGTCCAATGTCAGAGTGTACTTCTTATGTTTTACCCTAGGATTCTTTGTTTTCAGGTTTCATCTTTTATATGCCCAGGATTGGGATTGCTGCGTCATATGATAGGTCTATGTTTATTTTTTAAAGAACTTCCATACAGTTTCCAATGTTGTTGCACCAATATTCATTCCCACCAACAGCGTTGGAGAGTCCCTTTTTCTCCACAGCCACCTTAGTCTTTATTATTTGTAGACATTTGCATGACAGCCCTTCTCACTTTTGTGAGGTAAAACATTATTTTATTTTTGTCTTCCCTTTGTATAATGATTAGCAATGTGAGCATATCTTTATGTTCCTGTTTGTCATTTGTGTGTCTTCTTTGGAGAATTGTCTTCTGCTCATTTTTGGCTGAGTTGTTTGTAGATTTTTGAAATGGAGTTCTATGAGCGATGTCTGTATTTTTGAAATTAGCCTCTTGTTAATTGAATTGTTTCCTAATGTTTTCTCCCATTTGGAAATTCATCTTTTCATTTTGCTTACTTTGCTGCGTAAAAGCTTTTAAGTTTAATTAGGACCTTTTTGTTTATTTTGCTTTTATTGTTTTCAGCTTGGAAGAGGGACATAAGAAAATTTTGCTACAATTTATGTCTTGTTTTGCCTATGTTAGTTTCCTGGAGTTATATTTTGTCATATATTAGATTCAGATATTTAAATCATTTTGTGTTTATATTTGTACAGTATGTGGGAGTGTTCTTTTTTGTTTTTTTTTTAACATTTTGTATTGATTTATAATCATTTTACAATTTTGGGTCAAATTCCAATGTTCAGCACAAATTTTAAGTCATTTATGGACATATACACACTCATTGTCACATTTGTTTCTCTGTGATTTAGCATAACATTTTGCGTATATTTTCCTGTGCTATACAGTGTAATCTTGTTTATCTACTCTACAATTTTGAAATCCCCATCTATCCCTTCCCACCCTCTACCGCCCTCCTCACCACAATTCTGTATTCTCTGTCCATGAGTCTATTTCTGAACTGTATTTTCGCTTTGTTTTTGTTTGTTTGTTTGTTTTTGTTTTTGTTTTTTAGATTCCACATATGAGCGATCTCATATTGTATTTTTCTTTCTCTTTCTGGCTTGCTTCTCTTAGAATGACATTCTCTAGGAGCAACCATGTTGCTGCAAATGGTATTATGTTGTTGGATTTTATGGCTGAGTAGTATTCCATTGTATAAATATATCACATCTTCTTTATCCAGTCACCAGTTGATGGACATTTAAGCTGTTTCCATGTTTTGGTTATTGTAAATAGTGCTGCTATGAACATTGGGGTGCAGGTGTCATCCTGAATTTGATTTCCTTGTTGATACAAGCCCAGGAGTGGGATTCCTGGCTCATATGTTAAATCTAATCCTAGTCTTTTGAGGAATCTCCACAATGTTTTCCACAGTGGCTGCACCAACCTGCATTCCCACCAGCAGTGTAGGAGGGTTCCTCTTTCTCAACAGCTTCTCCAGCATTTGTCATTTTTGGATTCTTGAATGACTGCCATTCTGATTGGTGTGAGGTGATACCTCATTGTAGTTTTGATTTGCATTTCTCTGATAATTAGTGATATAGAGCATTTTTTCATGTGCCTTTTGATCATTTGTATGTCTTCCTTGGAGAATTGCTTGTTTAAGTCTTTTGCCCCCTTTTGGATTGGGTTGTTTATTATTTTCTTTTTGAGTCGTACTAGCTGCTTATATATTCTGGAGATCAAGCCTTTGTCAGTTTCACTTGCAAAAATTTTCTCCCACTCTATAGGTTTTCTTCTTGTTTTACTTCTGGTTTACTTTGCTGTGCAGAAGCTTGTAAGTTTCATTAAGTCCCATTTCTTTATTCTTGCTTTTATTTCTTCTAGGAGAAAATTTTTGAAATATATGTCAGATAATGTTTTGCCTATATTTTCCTCTAGGAGGTTTATTTTATCTTGTCTTATGTTGAAGTCTTTAATCCGTTTTGAGTTGATTTTTGTATGTGGTTTAAGGGAGTGTTTTAGCTTCATTGTTTTACATGCTGCTGTCCAGTTTTCCCAACATTTGCTGAAGAGACTGTCTTTTTTCCATTGTATATTCTTGCCTCCTTTGTCGAATATGAGTTGACCAAATGTTTGTGAGTTCATTTCTGGATTCTCTATTCTGTTCCATTGGTCTATATGTCTGTTTTGTTACCAATACCATGCTGTCTTGATGACTGTAGCTCTATCGTATTGTCTGAAGTCTGGGAGAGTTATTCCTCCAGGCTCTTTCTTTCTCTTCAGCAATGCTTTGGCAATTCTAGGTCTTTGATGGTTCCATATAAATTTTATTATGATTTGTTCTACTTCTATGAAATATATCCTGGGTAATTGGATAGGAATTTCATTAAATCTGTAGATTGCCTTGGGCAGTGTGACCAGTTTAACAATATTGATTCTTCCAATCCAGGAGCATGGAATATCTTTCCATTTTTTAAAGTCTTCTTTTATTTCCTTCATCAACGGTTTATAGTTTTCTGTGTATAATTCTTTCATCTACTTGGTTTGATTTATTCCCAGATATTTTATTATTTTGGGTGCTATTTTAAAGGGGATTGTTTCTTTACTTTCTTTTTCTGTTGATTTATCGTTAGTATAAAGAAATGCAACTGATTTTTGAAAGTTAATTTTGTAACCAGCTGCCTTCCTGAATTCTTCAATCAAATCTAGTAGCTTTTGTGTGGACCTTTTAGGGTTTTCTATATATAGAAACATGTCATTAGCATATAATGACTCTTTTATCACTTCATTTCCAATCTGGATCCATTTATTTCTTTCTCTTGCCTCACTGCTGTGGGTAGGACTTCCAGGGCTATATTGAATAGGAGGGGTGATAGTGGGCATCCTTGTCTTGTCCCAGATTTTAGTGGGAAGCTTTTGAGTTTTTCAACATTGAGTACTATGCTGGCTGTAGGTTTGTCATATATAGCTTTTATTATGTTGAGATATGTTCCCTCTATACCCACTTTGGCGAGAGTTTTATCATAAATGAGTGTTGAATTTTATCAAATGCTTTTTCTGCATCGATTGAGATGATCATGTGGTTTTTGTCCTTTCTCTTGTTGATGTGATGTATTACATTGATTTATTTGCGTATGTTGAACCAGCCTTGTGTCCCTGGGATGAACCCCACTTGGTCATGATGTATAATCTTTTTTATGTGTTGTTGGATTCAATTTGCTAAAATTTTGGTGAGGATTTTGGCGTCTATGTTCATCAGTGATATTGGCCAATAATTCTCTTTTTTTGTAGTGTCTTTGCCTGGTTTTGGTATCAGGGTGATTGTGGCTTCATAGAATGTATTTGGGGGTATTCCCTCCTTTTCAATCATCTGGAAGAATTTGAGAAGGACTGGTATGCGTTCTTCTTTGTATGTTTGGTAGATTTCCCCGTTGAAGCCATCTGGTCCTTGACTTTTATTTGTAGGGAGGTTTTTAATTGCTATTTCTATTTCCTTTCTAGTGATCGGATTGTTCAAGTGTTCAGTTTCTTCTTGATTCAGTTTTGGTGGACAGTATGTTTCCAGAAACTTGTCCATCTCCTCTAGGTTATCCAGTTTGTTTCCATATAGTTTTTCATAATATTCTCGTATGATATTCTTTATTTCTATTTTGTTTGTTGTAATTTCTCAGTTTTCCTTTCTTATTTTGCTAATTTGTGCTCTCTCCTTTTTCTTCTATGTGAGTTTGGCCAGATGTTTGTCGATTTTATTTACTTTTTCAAAAAACCAGCTTTTGGTTTGGTTGATTTTTCTATGGTCTTGTTAATCTCAATTGTATTTAATTTCTCTCTGATCTTTATTATTTCCTTCCTTCTGCTGCTTTTTGGGGCTTTTTGTTCTTTGGTGGGTTAACTTGTTTATTTGAGATTGTTCTTCTTTTTTGAGGAAAGCCTGTATCGCTATAAACTTCCCTCTTAGCACTGCCTTTGCTGTGTCCCATAGGTTTTGAGTGGTTGTGCTTACATTATCATTTGTCTCAAGGTATTTTTTAATTTCAGCTTTAATTTCCTCATTGATCCATTGGTTTTTCAATAACATATTGTTTAATCTCCATGCTTTCCTTTTTTTCTCCTTTGTTTCTCTGTTGTTGATTTCCAGTTTCATGGCATTGTGGTCAGTAAAGATGCTTGAGATAATTTCTATCTTCTTAAAATTGTTGAGGTTTCTTTTGTGCCCAAGCACATGATCGATCCTGGAAAATGTTCCATGTTCCCTTGGAAAGAATGTATATCCTATTCTTTTGGTGTGTAATGCTCTGAAAATATCCACCAAATCTAGTTTTTCTATTGTAGTATTTAATTTCTCTGTTGCCTTGTTTATTTTCTGTCTGGAAGATTTGTCTAGTGATGTTAATGCAGTGTTAAAATCTCCAACTATGATTGTATTCCCATCAATATCCCCCTTTATCTCTGTTAGTAATTCTTGTATGAACTTAGGTGCTCCTATATTGGGTGTATATATATTGATGAGTGTAATATCTTCATCTTGTATCACTCCTTTAATCAGTATTAAATGTCCTTCTTTATCTTTCTTTATGGCCTTTGATTTAAAGTTTATTTTGTCTGAAATTAGTACTGCAACACCTGCTTTTTTGGCTTTTCCATTTGCATGGAATATTCTTTACCATCCTTTCACTCTCAATCTATATGTGTCCTTCTCCCTAAATTGGGTTTCTTGTAGGCAGCATTTTGAAGGTTCTTGCTTTATTATCCAGTCTGCCACTCTATATCTTTTGACTGGAGCATTTAGTCCATTAACACTTGCAGTAATTAATGATAGATGTGTGTTTATTGCCATTTTGAACTTATCTTTGCAGTTGAATTGGTATATCCTCTTTGTTCCTTTCTTCTTCCTTTTATGGTTTGGTAATTTTCCTTTGTATTATCATGGATTTTATTTAATTTTTGTGACTCCCTTATAAATTTTTGACTTGTGGTTACCCTTTTTTATAAATCTATTAACCTATTATTATAACTGTTTTTATTAAACTGATAGTAACATGATCTCAATCCCATCTTACGCTTTAGAAAATTTAAATAAGAAAGAAAAAATATTCTATATTTCCCTGCCTCTCTCTTCCACTCTCAGTGATTTGTATGTTTTCTTTATTTGTAATTCATGAATTATTACCTTTCCAGTGGTGAGTTTCTCATTTCTGTAACATCCTGCTGCTTTTCTATTTAGAATAGCCCTTTCAATATTTCTTTTAGCATGGGTTTAGTGTTGCTAAACTCCTGCAGCTTTTTTTTTTTTTTTGTCTGTGAAACTCTTTGTTTCTCCTTCTATCCTAAAGGATACTCTTGCTGGATAAAGTATCCTAGACTGCATCATTTTTTCATTCAGGGCTTTGAATATATCTTCCACTCCTTTCTGGCCTGTAGTGTTTTTGTAGGGAAATTAGCTGAGAGCCTTTTGGGGGTTCCCTTGTAATTCACTCTTTGCTTTTCTCTTCCTGCCTTAAGAATCATTTCTTTAACCTTGACTCTGGCCATCTTGATTATGAAATGTCTTGGTGTGGGTCTATTTGGATTCTTCCTGTTTGGGACCCTCTGTGCTTCCTGTACTTGGATATCTGATTCCTTCTTTAAGTTTGGGAAGTTTTCAGTCATGATTTCTTCAAAAACCTTTTCAATCCCCTTTGATTCTTCTTCCCCTTCTGGGAACCCTCTTATGTGAAGATTGGGATTGTTTATATTATCCCATAGGTCCCTTATGCTATTATCATTATTTTTTTTTTGCTTATCTAGTAGTTCTTCTGAATGGGTGCTTTCTATTGCTCTGTCTTCTAGATCACTAATTCGTCCCTCTGCATTAACTACTCAGCATTGCACAGCTATTAGGTCATTCTTTGTCTCTGTCAATGAGTTTACCCATTCTTCTTGGCTCTTCTTTATAGCTTCAATTTCATTTTTGACATATTTTATATCTCTAAACACTATCTCTTTTTATTCCTTCAGCAATTTTATCAATCCTTTTTTGAAATCTTGATCTAGTTGGCTATCAATGTCTAGTTCATTGATCTTTCTTTCAGGGGATTCCTCTTGTTCTTTTAATTGGGAAAAGTTTCTCTGCTTTTTAATCTTGTTCATACCTCTCTGGTATTGTGCTTTATGGAGTATCAGTTGTCTATTTTGGATCTTAAGGATTTTATCTGTCTAGTGCCTATTTAGGAATAGAACTTAGAAAAAAAGAAAAAAAATAAGAGAGAGAGAGAAAGATTTTTAAAAGAAGGGAGAGAGAGGGTTTGAAAACAGTGTATAATGAATAATAGAAGAGCAAGGTGAAGAAGAGTATTAATCGGGTTGAGACGTCCTTTTAAACCTAAAAAAAAAAAAGAAGCGGTGGGGAAATGAATAGATGTATTTGAAACCTGTATCTAATCAATAACAGGACATCAAAACCCAAGAGAAATAGAAATGAATTAAGAAGTAAAAATTAAGGGCGTAATTGAAAATAGAACAGGTAAAAACAGATTTAAAAAAAAGGGGGTTGTCGGTGTTCTCCTGGAGTCTGTATGCTTTTAATGTGAAGTCTTTCTGTCTTCGTCCTGTTTTGGTAGCTCAGCTTGTTTTCATAAACCCTCTGTTGGCGCCCTCTTCTGTGCTGCTCCCAGCACCTGTCAGCAAGCAGATCGCTCCTCCTCCTAACACAGGGTCAGATGCAGCTTTCCTCTGCTGTGGGCGGGCGGGTCACTGCCCCTCCGGATGCCATAGTCAGATGTTGTAGACTGGACAGGTAGGAGGGCGGGTCGTGCCCCCTCCCAGCACTTCAGTCAGGGGCTGTGTTCTTGCCCGACAGGCGGGGGCTTCTCTCCCTCTACCTGCGCCGCTGGTAGCTCCACTGCTCTGTGTGGCTGCGCGCTCCGCCCTGGTCGGCGCTCCGTGGATGGCTCAGGGAAGACTGAGGGACAGCCTTATCCCTGCTCCGAGCCAAGACCCAGCTCCTTGTTTGTCTTTGTGGAGCAAGTTCTCTGAGGGTCCAGGATGGAAGGATCCTATCTGCCCCGGGCTGTAGGCGAGTCTCAGTCTGGCCTTTGAGGCTGCTAAACCCTTCAATGCGGATGAAGGTTTCGCCCCCGCCCCCGCCTGAGGGTTCAGCACCGGAGAATATGGCGGCTGTGCCTGAGCCCCACCTCTGTTCCCCTGAAAAGTTTCTGCGGGTTTTCAGAGATGGGGGTAGGCACCCTTCCCCCGAGAGCACATCAATCTTGCCGTTTTAGAGGGCCCAGGTTGTTCTGTCCTGTACACCCACAGCCACGGCGCCCAGCCCCTTGCAGTTCCCAGGTGCTGCCTCCGTGCAGCCGCCCCCGTCCTCCGCCCGACTTGTGCAGCCTGGCCCTGCCCACCGCTGCCTGCCCGCGTCTCAGGCTGGGTGTCGGGAGAACGCTTTGTGCCCGTTTAACTTAGTTCTGTCAGACAAGGTCTACTCTGTACAGGTCCGAGCCTCAGAGGCTCCCCCACCGTCCCGCTGGCCTCTCAGTTGGAAAGGGGAGACCCAGTGAGCGAGCTCCTGCCCTCCTTTGCCGCTCCCTCCCCGCGGGACCCGTCCCGTGCTGCTTTGCCTTTTGTTCTTTCTTTTTTCCTTTTCCCCTACCAGATTTTTGGCGTCTATATCTTTTGAAGAGGGCGATGTTCTGTCGGATTTCCGCAGGCACTCTGGTTGGCTGAGTGGGTCTGTAGATGTGGGTATTGCTATATTTGTGGGAGATGGTGACTTACGAGCGTCCTTCTACTCCGCCATCTTGCCTCTTCTGGGAGTGTTCTAATTTCATTGATTTATATGTAGCTGTCTAGCTTTCTTAACATCACTTGATGATGACTGTCTTTTAGGCATTGTATAATTTTGTTTCCTTTGTCATAGTTTAGTTGACCATAGGTGTGATTTTTATTTCTGTCTCTGTGTTCCGTTCCAGTGATATAGATATTTCTTTGTTTTCCAGCATTGTGCTCTTTTGATTACTGTATTTTTGTAATATAGTCTGAGATCTGGGAGGGTTATGGGCTATGCATCCAACTCTGTTCTTTTCCCTCATTGTTACTTTTGCAGTTCTGGTTTTTTTGCAGTTCCATACAAATCATAGGACTGTTTTTAGTTCTGTGGAAAATATCATGTAGTTCAATCTGAATCTCTATATCTGTAGACATCTTTTGTAGTATGAATATTTTAACAATATAAATTCCTTTAAACTAAGACCATGAGATTTTTTTCCATTTCTTTGCATCATCTTCAAATTTCTTTATCAGTGTCCTATTGATTTTATTATCTTGGTTTTTTCATAGGTTTATCATTTTTTGATCTGATTTCATATGGATTTTTTAAA